>NC_091848.1:7967800-9202800 GCF_037783145.1 Equus przewalskii | reverse complement strand
GATAAACAAACAAATGGATAAGGAGAACAGATTAATGGTTACCAGAGGCGAAGGGGATGGGGGGAGGGCAAAAGGGGTAAAGGGGCACATATGTGCGATGACAGATGAAAACTAGACTTTTGGTAGTGAACATGATGCAATCTATACAGAAATTGAAATATAATAAAGTACACCTGAAATTTACACAATTTATAAACCAATATGACCTCAATAAAATTATTAAAAAATAATAATAATATGCATCTTGTTGTTGTTGGGTGTAGTATTCATGTTGTTTAGATCATCTCTGTATTTTATGGTTTTTGTCATCTATCAATTGTTAAGATATGATTGCTAAAATCTCATTTACGCTTGCAGTATTGACCATTTTTTAATTTATTTCTGTCAGTTCTTTCCTCAGGAGTTTTGATGCTCTTTTATGATGCATGATCTTATACGATTGTCAGTTCTTCCTTGTGAATTTACCTTTTTTATTATTGTGAAAGTTTCCCTTCATCTTTGATCACATTCTTTGACTTGAAGGCAATTCTATCTTGTATTAATATAGTAACTCTCTATTCCTAAAATTTGTAAGATGTATCTTTTTCCATCTATTTACTTTCAACTTATCTCCTCCTTTAAAGTATTCCTTTTATAGATAGGATAAAATCAAGTCTTGATTTTTATTTTTTGTGACAATATTTGCATTTTAAATTGTTGGGCCCATTGACTTTAAGGTGGTTACTGGTGTGACTGAATTTAGGTCTACCATTTTAATGTTTATTTTCAATTTTCCACTCTCTTTCTTTTTTCTTGCTATTCTGCTTTCTTTTGGATTATTTGTCTGTTTCTAGATTCCATTTTAATTTATATAATGTCTTTTGAATAAGTACCCTTTTGCATTATTTTCATCTTTGATATGGAATACAGTGACCATTAACTTTTCACATCCTATTTAGGGTTAACACTGTGTCACTTCAGGTAAGATGCTGAAACTGTAGAGGTATAGGTATATAGCCTCCTCATTCTGATAAACCTTATGCTAAAGTTCTTATATCTAACAATACATCTGTACATATTATGAAAACATTAAGACAATAATATTTGCTTCAAACACTAACATGTATTTTTTAAAGAAATGTACAAAAAATTGTGTTTTATACATACTCAGATATTTGCTATATTTTTCTCTTTTTTTCTCTTTTTTTGAGGAAGATAAGCCCTGAGCTAACATCTGTCTGCCAATGCTCCTCTTGCTGCTGAGGAATACTGGCCCTGAGTTCACATCCACGCCCATCTTCCTCTAATTTATATGTAGGACACCTGCCACAGCATGGTAACAAGGACTGCGCCAGGGCTCCGAACCAGTGAACTCAGGGCTGCCAAAGCAGAACATGCAAACTTAACAGCTGTGCCACCAGGCCAGCCCTGAGATTTGCTATTTTTAATATTTTTTTTGTTTCTTTCTGAAGATCTGAGTTTCTCTCTGGTATCATTTTCCTTCAGCCTGAATAACTTCACTTAGCATTTCATGTAGTGAAGTTGTGCTGATACATTTTCTCCATTTTATTAAAAAAATTTTTTTTAGTTAACTTTACTATGTTGAATGCTTATTCCACTGATAATTTGCTTCTTTATTTTTACCAACAATAAAGGGAAAAGGGTATCTTTGCATGAAAGTCCAACTTAATACTAAACCAATTATTAAAAATATATTGCTAGCTTTATGAGATATATTTTTAATAGATATAAAATTTTTAATAAAAATTTTAAATGGGAAGCTATTCCACTATGGAATATGAAATATTTGAATAGGATCCAGAAATTTTCTTAAATATGTGAATATTTTGAACAGCTAATATTGTGTTTGGGTATTTTTGTACTAATGTCCATATCTCCTATCCTTTCCTCTGTTTCAAGGAAAACGGTTAACAAATATGAAGTTCTGAGAATAAGAGATATAAAACTGCACATGATTTTTTCTTTACAAATAGCTATAACTTGCATTTAACCTGAGAAAAAATGCAGGAATGATATGTTTAGATTTTGTCTCCTATAGAACAGATTTTTGAAAAATAATTGAAAAATAAAAATTATACATTCAGTAGAGTAAAAACTCTTACATCACTGCACAATATCTGCATGTCATTCATATTATCTTCTTTATACACACATACACATACAATTGTGGTTATTTTTGAGCATCTTTAGTTCAAACTTATAAAGTTAAGTTTTATAAACTTAGCTACACAAAGGAACCAACAGTAAAATCTATATATGTCTACAACCAAACCAAACCAACCAAACTAGATTTTTAAAATTTCCTACTGTGCAGTAGATTTCCAGTTATTTATTTGCTTAAATAACGGCGCACACGTGAATTTCTACTCCTCTCCAATCTCTTTATCTACATACAGGCATATGCGAATGTTGAAAACTCCTTGTCCGTGTCCACATTTCTTTAAATTCACGGTATACACAGTTTGTTTTCCCAGGCAGGCTCAACTAATTCCATTTCTTTGCAGATATGGATTTCTATTCTCAGTAATTCTTGACAATTTTTAAATCTTCTGGAGTCTTAGGAAAGGCCTTGTTCTAGTCATTCTAGAGAGAGGTCAAAGTTAGAAATATTGCCAATCCTTGGGTGCTTTCAACACTGAGTAGTTTCAGTTTTCTCTGAAGGACAACTTCCTAGTCGCAGACCAAAACTACCATCTTTTGTCATCTTCTCTGTTTTTCGTGTTTTCTAGTCATCTTTTTCTATCTATAGGAAGCAGTTTGTAATAGTTATAATCTTCAGGGTAAAGAAATGCTTGGCAGACTTTTATCTTTGTCCAGGTGATGTGACCCTAATGTCCCTGTGCCCATGGTAACTAAAGTGTGGAAGTCTTGCAACCCATATTTCTCTCAATGCTTATTTACATTTGTAGGATATCTCAAGGGCATTTGTTTACTGGAGTTATTGGCAAAATGCTTTATTTAGGATACTAAAGTGGATGAATTGTCATTTTTTCCTTTTTTTTTTTTTTGAGGAAGATTAGTCCTGAACAAACATCTGCCGCTAATCCTCTTCTTTTATGCTGAGTATGACTGGCCCTGAGCTAACATCTGAGCCAATCTTCCTCTTCTTTATACGAGGGATGCCTGCCACAGCATGGCTTGACAAACCATGTGTAGGTCCACCCCCAGGATCTGAACCTGAGAACCCCAGGCCACTGAAGTGGAATGTGCGAACTTAACTACTGTACCACCAGGCCAGCCCCGAATCCTCAGTTTTAATGCCAAAAAACTGAGTATCCTCCTCATTATCAAAATTGCTGATCTTCTTTTTAAAATTATTTTTAAACTTTTGGAAATATTTGATTTCCCTTAGATATCATAATTTTACTTTGGAAAATAAGGTGAATATACATGATGACAACCTACAAATATGAAATCAATGGACTTAAACATGTATATTTACACAATATTCTCAAGTCAAAATATATGTGTAATAATGGATTCTTTATCTGAGGACACTTTGTATTGAAAGGCTGTAAAAAGTTAAAATTTAATGATCATCTTATAGAAAGTCATAGGATCTTATTTATATATGTATGTTTCTCTTAGAATTTTGACATAGTTCAATGTTAGCCCTTCTTTTTTTAATATCTAAGAAATTGGCACTTTGGTCTGTGGAGAAAATAGTCACCACTCAATTTGAAAATGCCAATTATATGGCAATCTCAGGAGGCCAACACTGAGGTACTTAAGCGCATTATTCAAATGCATCTTATCACATGTGTTTAACACTAGACACGTTTATTCAACCTGGTAAATTTTATAAGCACAACCAAAATAGAATATATGCTCTCTGTATTTCCTCTGAGATATTTTTCTTTCATTATGTTCTCTAGCTGTAAGGGATCAATTTTCTTCTTTGTTCAGCTAATACAAATGAGTACTTACTTACCCCTTGCTTTAGCGTAAGATTTCAGTAATGATTTGCAGTAAAATCATTTGAGTCCTTTTTGCTTTGTTTACTTAGTAGAAATTATCGAATTGTACTTGCCTTTAAATGTGCATATCAATTCTAGGTATATTACAACAACTTCAAGAGTTCTTGTTGTTTGCCGAAAGAATTTAGACAACAAGTCAGAAAAAAAGTTTCTACATTGTAATCACAAACTTTAACGTAGACTGATTTATCTCTGTGTTTCATGAATATAGACTGATTTATATCTGTGCCCTCTAGCATGAATGGAACATTCCTGATATGAGGTTGTATCTACTATCGATGATGTTTTTCCAATATGATTAATAATGAGATAAAATCTAATTCATAATATTTTAACAGGAAATTCCTATTCAAAAACTTTCTGGGGGCCGGCTCCGTGGCTGAGTGGTTAAGTTCGCGTGCTCCACTGTGGTGGCCCAGGGTTCGGATCCCGGGCACGGACATGGCACCGCTCGTCAGGCTACGCTGAGGCGGCGTCCTACATCCCACAACTAGCAGGACCTGCAACTAAGATATACAACTTTGTACAGGGGAGGGTTTGGGGAGATAAAGCAGAAAAGAAAAAAAAGAAGCTTTCTGGTGGTGTCACTTTTTAATGATAACAATTTTCACAGCCCTTTTCTTTAGTTATTTAAATAGCATGGAGTATCACTTAAGAAATAACCCATATTTTTCAAGGTTATTTTGATACTAATAACATTTTTCTGCAAAGTTATTTTTTAACATTGGTGAACAACTGTACTTGAGAGATACCCTATCCTTTCCTGTTTAACAGTTTCTTGTGGCTCACTGATGTCTGTGACTGAAATGAAATAGAAAGGGAGAGACTACCAAAATTGATAATGTTAAGATTGACAGCTGGTGCTAAGAAAGCAAGTCATGGTTGGACCTAGAAGTCATCAACCAAAGTCACTGAATTCAAAAAATGCTGCAGAGATGGAATTAAACTGCTTTCTGAAAGTAGCAACTGTGCTGGAAAATGACCAGGTATATCTATACTAATTTTATTTTAGTTGAAGTAACATATGCATAAAATATATACACACACATAGTAATTGTATATTACTATATATAATTGTTACATACACATTACACAGTTAGCAGTATAAGACTTAGAGGAAAATTAATCTCATCTCATCTCTTTGCATTCTCAGTCCTACTATGACAAAGCACAACTTCTGATTACATTATCCATTTATCCTGGTATTTATTTTGATATTACTAGATAATTTTTTATGTAGCTGCTTTGTGATTTATCAGAGATGAACATTTAGCGTCTTTACCCCAACATAATATACACCTCTCTCTCGATTTCCTCTTTAGTTTTATCACACATTCTTATTGTGTCAGTAATTCACTTTCATGATCTGTTATCCAAACGGTGTACCATGATTCTTCTTCCTGTTTGTGTGCAGTGTTACAATCTTTTGCTTTTCTTCAAGTTAGTAATTGCCTTAGGCTTCACCTGCAGAGTTTCCCAAACATCAATTCTTATTTTGATCTATTAGCTCTGTCATAGTTTAAATACATATATTTCTGCTTTCCCCAAAAGTCTGACTTTCTATGATTGTTTATTTCCTAGAGGCTTTTTTTCCTGAATTCTTTGGTCTCGGTCTCTCTGATTCACTTCAGTCTGGTCACACTCTCTCTGACTGCTTCACACTCCTTTCACCTTTATCACACTCTTGGGCTAGATGCACTCTTCCAGTGGTGATGGAAATATACTGTGTCTTGACTGGAGGGTTAATTACATGAGTGTAGTCATTGGTCATAATTCTTTGAACTGTTTCCTGATTTCCATACCTTCTTTTTCCTGATTTGCACTCTCCTGTGCCTAGGACATGTCCTCCAGAAGCTTATGAAGAAAAGGTGCTGGGAATATTAAATTTAAAAAAGTATTAAATAATATCACATTTGATTAATATATTTACTGGGTTTATATATATATATATATATATATATATATATATAAGTAAAAAAATAAATAAATGTGTATATATATATTTTTATATATATATATATGTCTGCTGGAATGAGTGTTTCTTCATCATCCTGTATAATCTAGTAACTAATATCTGTATTTGGAAGACAAATGTTGCTATGATTTGAATTTCCTAATGTCCCTATGATTTGGTCTATGCCCTACTCTGTTGAAGTTTTTAAGATCTTTTTTCAATGTTTTATATTCATTCTTCTGGATACTGGTTCCTTCAGTTCTGCGAAATTTATTTGCATGTTTTCTTTGATAATCCCCTCCACTTGCTGCCACTATTCATCTTTTCTTCAAAAAGCAGTTGGTTCTATTTGAAGATTCCTTTGGCTACATTTCATTCTCTGCTATCTAGTTCTTTGTCCAAAATCATTTTGTTTTTTGACTATATCTTATTCAGCAAATACTATTCTTCTCTGCATAGATGTAATATATGCAATATTTCTATCTAAAGATATTCTTTACTGTGCTTGTTTATTGATTTAAATTTTCTTGTATGCTCTGAATTATCAGTATTCCTCCACTGATATCTGCCTACTTTGTTTCTGATGTTTCCATTAGAAATTTCCTCAAGTGTCATAAAATCCATGGCTGTCCCCCCCAATGCAAAGATGAAGTCATTAAGAAAAATATTGGAAAGTGTGTATTTCAAGGAAAAGTTTTTATCCACAGTTGGCCTTTACTCTAGGAGACTGAACAAGTGACCTGACATTTTTATTGGGTAACCTCCAATGTACAGATATTTGAAGATTTTGTGTCAGGGGTAGGTCAGACTTTCAAATAAAGAATGCTGCAGTGACAACTAGATTTTTGGTGGTAAATATGATGTACTCTATGCAGAAGACAAAGTATAATGATGTACACCTGAAATTTATATAATGTTATAAACCAATGTTCCTTCAAATAAAAAATAAAGAGTATTGCAAATTTCTGCATAGGACAATACGCGGGGCTGAAGAATTTAGGTAAGAGAAATTGGCATGCCAGCCCCTCAGTACAGAGAATCACATAATCCCCTGTTTTCTTTCCTTTGACTCACTGCTACTCTCCATTGGACCTGATGGTGTTTTTGTTCAATTTCATGTTTCTCTAAATCTGATACCTCTTGTCAATCCAATTCAGGTCTATCAGAATCTATGATGATTTTAATTTCAAGCACTTTGCCATTGGAACTATATGCATTGAAACAATACATTACCTTCCTCTTAGTAGGATTTTTTGAGGGAGAATTAATAAATGTGTTGTCATATGCCATATTTAACTAAATGTTCGTACTTGGTAAGCATATTGTATTTCTTATTAGCTCATAATCTCCTGCTTTGGAAGCCTTATTATTCTGGATAACTATCTGTAACCATTTGATTTCTAGTAAACCTAATTATCTCTTTTTCCTAAATATTCTCTTTTTGACACTGATAGAGGATTATTTAAAAAAAATTAAACTCTATGCCAATGGCACCTTAAAAATGTTTTAATGCAACTCACATTTATTTAATATAACTCATTGTTATATATAGAAATGGTCCTGAAATATTAGTTTTACTTTCTCAAAGATAACTATTTTATGATATGATTCACATGCAACACAAAACACTGATTTACAATTCAAAAGATTATAGTATATTCACAGAGTTGTGCAATCATCACCATTATTTTGGAACACTTTCATGACCGCAAAAGGAAACCTTGTACATATCAGCAGTTACTCCCCATAACCCTCCAGTCCGCTACCACTAATCTACTTGCAGTCTTTATGGATTTCCCTTTTCTGGACCTTTCGTATCAATGGAATACTACAATATGTGGTGTTCTGTAACTAGCTTTGTTCATGTAGCATAATATTTTCTTTTTTTCCCCAGCTTTATTGAGATACACTAGATATACAACATTGTGTAAACTTAGTGTATACAATGTGGTGATTTGATACAAGTATATATGATTATCACAATGGGGTTAGTTAACACCTCCATCACCAAACATAATTGTCTTTTATTTTGTGGTGAGAATATTTAAGACCTACTTTCTTAGCATCTTTCAAGTATTTAATACAATATTATTAACTATAGTCACCATGCTGTAGATTAGATGCCCAGAACTTTTTGTGTTCAAATATAATTGACATATAACATTATATTAACTTCAAGTGTATAACATAATGATTCAATATTTGTATATATTGTGAAATGATCACCACAATAAGTCTAGTTAACATCCGTCACCACATACAATTACAAATGTTTTTCATGTGATAAGAACTTTTAAGATTTATTCTCTTAGAAATTTTCAAATATACAGTACAGTATTATTAACTATGGCCACCATACTGTACATTGTATCCCCATGACTTATTTATTATTATTGTAATATTTTTATTTTTAGTGTATGATTCTGTTTATATGAAATATACAGAATAGGCAAATCCAAAGAGACAGAAAGCAGATTAAGGTTGCCTAGGGGTAGGAGAAGAGAGAATGGAGAGTTATGGTTTAATGGGTACAGAGTTTCTGTTTGGGATAGTGAAAATGTTCTAGAAATGGATAGAGGTGATGGTTTGTACAGCATTGTGAATGTACTTAATACTGTTGAATTGTACTCTTAAAAATAGTTAAAGGGATAAATTTATGTCATGTAGATTTTACTACAGTAATAAAAAAGACCAGAAGGCTACACAACAAAGCATTTAGTTATTGACTTTTGAGTGGTAAAATTATAAAGATCTTGTCTTCCTTCCTCTTTACTCTGTTACAAATTGTATAATAAACATATATTACTAATTATGGGGAGCAATGCATATAACTGGCTTTAGTTGATAAAATAATGCACCAGCATATAGTTCATCTGACTTTATCACACTGCAAAGACTTCCAAAGTGAGAGCCTCTAGACCTCCGGGTGGTGAATACAATCTTGGCAGGGGTGTTGTGCTCACTTGGATGACCTCCCTATTGTTCACTTTAGTCACCAGGCTGTACATTACATCCCCAGAACTTATTGATCTTATAACTGGAATTTTGTACCCTTTGACCAACATCTTCCCATTTCCCCCACCTCAATTTTCAAAATATCATTTTAGGAACTGAAATCAGAATTTATTTGTATATTTGTCTTATAATGTGAGATACATAAATATAGAAATAGATATAGATATATAGATATATACATACACACACAGCAGGTATGGTTATTGTTTCAAAGCATTCATGATATTCAAGTGTAAAAAACTTTAAATGGACCAGCCCCATGGCCAAGTGGTTAAGTTTGCAGACTCCACCTTGGCGGCCCAGGGTATTGCTGGTTTGGATCCAGGCCACTGACAGTGCACCACTCATCAAGCCATGCTGAGGCGGCATCCCACCCGCCACAACTAGAAGGACCTATGACTAGAAAATACGACTATGTACTGGAGGACTTTGAGGAGAAGAAGAAAAAAAGAAAAAGATTGGCAAAGATGTTAGCTCAGAAAAAAAAATTAAAGCTGTTTAAAATCATGTATTCCCATTTTTTAATAATAAAGTTACACTTTTAACTTAAGTAATAATAATAATTTTTAAAGATTTGTATACCCATAGCTGTTTGCAAGTCAAAAAATGTTCTAAATGACAAAGGCACATTTCTCCATCAAATCTCCAAAAGAAAAATGAGCAACCTTCGATTGGCACCAAAAAAATCACTTGTTTTTTCATTATCATGTGTTATTGGTCAATTGTATCATTGAAATATACTGATATCAAACATTATTTTCTGTAACTACAGTTCCATGTGAAAATGACATTAGGGAAATGCCAGGCCAAAACCCATTTATGTAACAACAAATAAGCATAATGTGACAACTAATCTAAGTCAGATCAGTCACTTACATATTTTGAAACTGTGTTTAGAAATACACTACTTATTTGAATTTGAATTTTTCAATGATCTCCATTCACTCATTAAGAGTTGACTATGCAACCATCTTATTTTAAGCACTCCAATAGACCATGAGACTTAAACATGAAGCCAGACACTCTCTTTTGTGGGAATATTAGAGCTCAATGCAAGAAATATGCAAGCACACAAATAGATTTAAAAATAGAAATATTGTTTTTAGAAAGGTGGCAAAATTATGAAATGAAAGCAAAGAGGAATTATTGAGTGATTTGATTTGTGAGAAGTGGAAAGTCTTAGTTGAGGAGGCAGCATTGTGCTGTGTAATTAGGGATATATAGAAATATATCTGAAGGAGAAAAAATGAAGGAGATTCAAAGCAGAAGGTATTAAAGGCTCTGTGAAAACACAACTATTGAAAAAAAATGAGCTGTCATGATTGAGACATCAGCAGATCACTGCAACTTAAGCCCAAGGTTAATGAAAGGAATTGTAGATTATCAAACATAAGTGATGAAAGTATGCTAAGCCAGGAAATATTGATTCTACATGGAAAGTAATGTAAGTCACTATGTTTTAAATATTGCAGTTTCAAAATCAGAATTATTTTTATTTATTTGTTCATTTTGTTTCTAGTTAACAGATATGTTTGAATGTCTACTATGTGTAGACTACTATGTCTTTGTGAGCCAGACTTCTCATATGTGCTGAAGATGGAAGAAATGAACTGTTCCCAATCTTAAACAACTCATCATAATGTAAGAAAATTTATGTGAGTACGCAGAGGAACACAGATGAGGCTGATGAGGAGGACTTGGTAAAGGGAGGCAGAATAAGAGGCTCCTGCAATCACTCATCTAAGGGAAACTGAAGATCTAAACCAAGTCAAAGACAACGGACATGCTACGGGTGAGCTGTATTTGAAACACTCTTCTGAGGTATAATCAATAGGAACTTTTGGTCAGTTGGTCATGGAGATGGAGAGAGTTGAGGTAATTTGGAGTTACTGAGGTTTCTACCTTGGAACAACTTTGTACACACAGTCTAAAAACTGTCTAAGCACTATTTAACTTTTACTTTTTACAATTGATAAGACATTCGTGGCACATGTTTTTTAAAAACAACAACTTTTACACCCTTTGGTCCAAATTTAAAATGGCACCTGCACTTTTAGAATTGCAAAGATGAAAGCCAAGTTAATTACTTCTACAAGAATCCAAATTTTCCTGGTACAAGTGGCCAGATGTATATTTGAGTGCTGACTAGCAGAAATAATTTAGCAAAATGCAAAACAAGCCTTTCATTTTTCATGGAAGATTGATTCCTCAGTAGTCTTCATAAAATTCCCAAATCATTTTCAGGTGATATAATAAAGAAAATTGTCCTCAAAATGTTCTTTGTTTAAAAATAGAAAAAGGATACAAGAAAGACAATTAAAATATCCAAACATTTTTAAGAAAAATAAATGAAGTGTAACATAATTGTCTAAATATATATCAGATATAAGTACATCGTCTAAGTATTACAGATGGTAAATTATTCAATCCTCAATGTCTTTACATTTGTAGAGTGTGATTTGATATTCATATACTAGATTTCTCAGCAGAAACTTTTTGTCCAGATTTTGTTCAAAATTTAGAAATTAAAAGGCATTAAAGATTATTGACCCAATCCTTTAGTTTTACAGATGTGAAAACAGGAATTCAGAGGAAGTAAATTCGTACACTGTATGAAATGATTTTCCAAGGACAGGAAGCTCAGTATAGGGCTGAGACTGGAACCCAGATCTGCCGATTCCCCAGTGCTGAGCTCTAAATGGCCCCATATCTTATTAAAGTTCTTCAAAAGAATATCATGACATTTCTAGTCCAAACCAGAGTTTTAATATGAGTGCAAGATATTTCATCTGTGAGCAATCAGTTTGACAAGGCTCATTAAGATGAAACTATAATTGAAATTATTCATCTCTTCAAAATTTAGATTTCTTTTTTTCTGACATTAAAGACAGTTCTAAATTACCCCTGCAATTTAATTTTACATTGTATCACCCTAACTAACATAACTTTACCCTATGAGTTCTAAAACTTTATCTTGTCTTAATGTTTCTCTGATCACTCAATACTCTTTGAAATTATCTGTTGATTGTTTTATTCTCTTATTGTCTCTTTCCACTAAGTATATTGTAGATTTTATAAAAGCAGGGCCTTGTCTGCTCTGTTTGTTGCAGTAATTCAAGAACTTAGAAGAATGGACCATGAACATATCCGAACAGACACCTCAAAAAGAAACGTAGATGGCAAATAAGCGTGTAAAAAGATGTTCAACATCATATATCATTTGAGAATTACCAATTAAAACAGCAATGAGATGCCAGTATACACCAATTAGAATGGCCAAAATACTAAACACTTACAACACCAAGTACTGACAAGGATGTGGAGGAATAGAAACTCTCATTTATTGCTGATGGGAATGCAAAATGTGCAGCTATACTGGAAGACAGTTTTGTAGTTTCTTGCAAAACTAAGCATACATTCTGGCAATTATAATCTTTGTTCTTTACTCAAAGGAGTTGAAAACTTGTGTCTACACAAAAACCTGCACATAGATATTTATAGCAGCTTTCTTCATAATTGCCCAAACTTGGAAGCAACCAAGATGCCCTTCAATAGGTGAATGGATAAATACACTGTTATGCAACCATACAATAGAATATTATTCAATACTAAGAAGAAATAAGCTATTAAGTCATGAAAAAACATGGGGGAAACTTAAATGCCTATTACTAGGTGAAAGAAATCTGTCTGAACAGGCCACATACTGTTTGATTCCGATGACATTCTGGAATAGGCAAAACTATGGAGAAAGTAAAAAGATTAGTCATTGCCAGGGATTTGGGCAAAGGAAGGAATGAATTGGAGGTGTATAGAGCATTTGTAAGGCAGTGGAAAACTCGGTATGATATTATAATGGTAGATGTATGCCATTACACATTTTTCAAAACCCATTGAACATAGAACACCAAGAGTAAACTCTAATGTAAATTATGGACTTTGGGTGATAACGATGGGTCAGTGGAGGTTCATCAGTTGTAAGAAATGTACCACTCCGGCTTGAGATGTTGATGGTGAAGGAGGCTGTGTGTTTATCTTAGAGGGAAAAACAACGTAATGAGAATGGTCCATGCTTTACACTTAACTTTGCTGTGAGAATAAACTTCTCTAAAAAATAAAGTATATATGTAAATCAGGATGTATTGACAAGGAGGAAAAGAAAAACTAACATAAATGCAACTAAGAGTACCTACCTCAGATCCAGTGAATAAGAGAATGATAGAATACCTTGTGGCAAAAAGGAATAAATGGACAAATTCATTTTACTCACCTGTTTGTATCATCATTTGGATTATATATCAACTATTTCCATATAACTATAATTACTTGTCCTGCCTTCCTCTGCAAACTGTACTTCAGGACAACCCAAAGATTGATGAGCACAGGTTTCTAACTCATAGAAGTAATCCAGCTTATAAATGAAACAGGAATGACAGAACTATCTTTCTATCATTTGCAGTCTTAATGTGATCAATGAATCAAGGTGGCATAATCATTAATATCTACTAAAATAACCAAATGAAAGACAACCAGACATTAATATGCCTCCTCATGTAAGTGCACAACATAACCTATGATAAAGTGTTACAAAAAGATTCAAAGCTGAATTGGATCAAGCATCTAGGTGTAACTAACAATTTTAAAGAAATATATGATACAGAATAACATGTGCAACAGTATCACTTGGATGAAATGAGTAAATCTTAACTGGGAAAATCCTACAGTAAAAACAACTGTTTCTTCAGCAAGAAATTTCAAGGGAAAAAAAGATAGTATAGAAACCTAGAAGGTAAAATATATTCATTAATTATATTCTCTAAAATTGTAATTACAGGCATCTCAAAGATTTCATATTAATAAGAGTTCTCAGACAATTCTAAATGGTAATGTGGGGACTGTTTTGCATCTTGATTCAAAGAAATAAACTGTAAAAAATAAAAAAGGTTTAACAAAGAAATCTCATTCAGACCTAAAATTTTTCAGTAATTATTAATATCAGCGAAAATCAAGCAAGTGTTTATATTTCTCCAATTGATTCTTTGTTGTTTAGAGATACATACCAAAATATTAATGGATGAAATCTTATCATGTCTAATATTAGATTCAAATAACCTTGCTAGTGGTTGAGATTGGGAGTTAAGTCTGGATTTAGATGAAACAAGATTACTATGATCTCACCATTGTTGAAAATGGGTAATGAATAGAAAGAGTTCATTAGATTATCACAGATATTTCTGTATGTGTTCAAAATTTGTCAGAAATGAATTGGTCAATTCTTTTCTGAGGTTCAAATTCTCCTTTGAAGGCATGTTATGCTTTAGTCTGTACTTTTGGAAAAGATTGCTCTTGGTGGGAAACAAATTCTTAATGAGACCTTTACTGATTTGAGGGCAAAATCAAGATTATTTTCTGGAACAGGAACATACAAGTCAATGGCTTGATTAAAAACACCTGGTTTAATTTATTTTCTTTAAGTCTTTCTGTTCTAATTTCTTTGTAATTATTTCAAAATCTTTGATAATATCATTGATTTGACGGCTGCTTTGAGACAATGGACTTTTTAAAGAAATGTTATCAATTTGGGAAGATGGTTAGAGTTGGCAAAATGTGATCTGGGGTAAAAATCCTATGACTGTCTAAGGTTAGATGACAGGGTAGGTGACAAAGGGAAATCAGGGCATTTTTGTCAAATATGTAGTATCTTTTGGGAATTTCCGGAACTACGTGAGAGACAGCAATCTTATAAATTCATGAACTCCCAGAGGACAAACAAGTTATGGACTCAGAGGCTGTTTTTGTTTTTGTTTGTTTGTTTTTTATGGGGACACTAGAGAACTGTGTGATCATTGAAGGGGCAGACTAGATAACCGGTGATATAATATTAATTTTGAATGTTATTGTTGAGGAAGAGTTCCCCAAAGTTAAATCAAGGATATCCATTCAAAGTAACGTTATTCTCAGAATGCAATTACATCTTTCTAAAAAATAATTTGGTAAATCAAAAGTAATACTATAAGCATTTAATGGCTTTATAGTTCAGCTTATGTGGCGATACATATTCATCAAATTTTATAAAACTGTGAATGAATATATCTCGAAGATGTCATATGAATAATTATCTCAGGATTTGATTGAAATTTAAATGATCCTCCACATAACATTGAGAAATTCTTTCTGCGAATTAGCAGGCCAAATCATACCTGGAATAAGATTCGATTTGTTGTAGTTAAATAGAAAAAAGTAAGTTTATTAATCAAGCTAATAGTTATAGTATATATACTAGAAGAAGAACGGGTAAAATATTTTTAGTTTGATAATACAAATATCTAATACCTATACTTAAAGAAAGAGTTATAATGCTATGTGAGGATTAGCCATCTCCTGGATGGGAGGTGGGTTTTAGCAAACCCCATCAGCGGGGTCTGAATCCCGTGATAAAGGGAACTCAAAGTATAATTATTGACAACTAGTGAATTTTTTAGCTGGAATATTGTAGGCCCTTATTCAATATGCAATGTGAATATATAACAGTGTCTTTAATTTTTTTCTTGTGCTTTTAGTTTTAATCTAAAGTTCTACTTCTGCTGTACTGTGCTGTAAAGTAGTTGTTAGTCACATATCACAGCAGTTCATAAAGATTGTGGCCAGCACCCTTTAGGTCCAACAAATAACTCGCTCTGAGTTTGAAGGTGGTTAATAAATTTTATATCTGAGGAAAAACATTGAATTTCATTTCTAACACTTTAAACATAGATCAAAATAAGGTTGGATTAAAGTCAATATAAATCATGGCAGAATCTGAAATGATAATATACTATGTATGTCAGTGCTAGCGTTTCAGTCAGAAATCTCTTTAAATATCAGAAAAATCCATTTCAAGGATGCTGTGTGTATTGAAGAAGGAAATATATAATCTTTTTTGTTTCATTGAATGTTGAGTGCTTTATGGATCAATAAGCCACATGTCATGACAAAGTTGAAAAAAACCTTGGTAATAAACTAGTATGAGATGAGAGGTGAAAATAGTAAAATTAGTTTTTGTTTTCAGTTTCTAGGCTGCATAACTATAAATGGAATTATTAATAGTCTATATTTTCATAAGTTGAAATAAATATTTCATATATATACTTATTTTATTCTATATATTTATATATACTTAATTTTTACTTTAGAGTACTAATATTTGTTTTGTATCTTTATTTATGTTACTTTTAACACCCACGTTGGTCAAAATTTTTTTCAACTATAGATATCATATTTTTCATCACATATTTTAGGGGAAAGGATGTTATGTAATACAATTAATACAATTCACTCATTCATTCATTTATTCAACAAATGTTCTTAAGCATTATCATATGCCAGAACCGCTCTAGACCTTAGAATCAGAGCAGTGCACACATAGCAAAAAAACGTTCTTTCATGAATCATACATACTGTTGGGAGAGAGAGATACTAAACACACAGACACATATGCAGACACATGCATACATATATAGCAGTTGGGAATAAACATTATGACAAGAAATGAAGCAGAGTAAAGATGAATGATGCGGAGGTCTGTTTTGTATCAGGTGAACAAAGAGTATCTCTCTGACATGGTGATATGTGGCAGTTTTTAGGGTAATTAGTTTTCCAACAAGAATGAAAAGGAAGTAGAAAGACCTTGAGGCGGTAACATACCCAATGTGTCCAGGGAACAAGGAATAGGCCAGCGTGGAAATAGTAGACTGGTCTTCTGGAGAGTGTAGAGCTGAACATGCTGGGGCTTGTCAGCAGTGGTAAGACATTTTTTTTTTTTTTAAGATTTTATTTTTTCCTTTTTTCTCCCCGAAGCCCCCCGGTACATAGTTGTATATTCTTCGTTGTGGGTCCTTCTAGTTGTGGCATGTGGGACGCTGCCTCAGCGTGGTTTGATGAGCAGTGCCATGTCCGTGCCCAGGATTCGAACCAACGAAACACTGCGTCGCTGGCAGCGGAGCGCGCGGACTAAACCACTGGGCCACGGGGCCAGCCCCATCAGTGGAAAGACTTTTGCTTTAATTCTGAGAAATGGTGGAGTGCTTTTCAAAGGTTTTGAGTGGGTAAGCAACATGGCCCAACATACATATATATAAATCTAGATATATAAGTATATAAAAGGATATATACATATATCTTCTTTTTAGAATAGTTTTGCCTTTTCTGCAGAATTTTGCAGAGTACTGAGAGTTCCCATATACCTTGCATGCAGTTTCTCCTAATATTAACAGCTAACTTTAGAATGGTTTATTTGTTACAATTAGTGAACTGATATTGATACATGAATAACTATATTAAAATATCACTAAATTCCATACTTTATTCAGATTTCTCAGTTTTAACCTAAACTTTCTGTTTATCTCCTAAGATCTCATGCAGGATATCACATTACAGTTAAGCATCATGTTTCCTTAGGCTCCTATGGTGGTGACTGTTTCTCAGAGAGTGCTTCCTTCAATGACCTTGACAGTTTTGAGGACTGCTTACTGCTCAGGTGTTCTGTAGACTGTCTCTCAAATGGGATTTTTCTGATGTTTCTCTCGTGATTAAACCAAGGTGATGGGTTTTTGGAGGAAGGTAAAGTGACATATACATCCCATCATACTAAGGGCACATACTATCAACATGACTAGTCATTGCTGATGTCAGTCTTGGTCACCTATTTGAGGTAACGTTTGTCAATCTTCTTCACTCTAAAGTTATTCATTTTTCCATTCTTTTACTTTTAAACCAAAGTTGATATTTAAAGTTGGTTTCTAATAGACAACATTGAGTTGGGTCTTGTTTTTTAATTTTTTTAATCCACTCTGAAAGTCTCTGTCTTTTAAGTGTATTTAGATCATTAAGCTTAAAAGTGATTAAGGGACCAGCCTGGTGGTGTAATGGTTAAGTTAGTGCACTCAACTTCAGCAGTCCAGGGTCTGCAGGTTTGGATGCCAAGTGAGGACCTACACACTGCTCATCAAGCCATGCTGTGGCAGCATCCCACGTACGAAGTGGAGGAAGATTGGCACAGATGTTAGCTCAGGGCCAATCTTCTTCAAGGAAAAAGAGGAAGATTGGCAATGGATTATTAGCGCAAGGCCAATCTTCTTCACCAAGAAAAAAAAAGAAGATTTTAAAATATAATTGGATTAATATCTATCGTGTGTTTAATGTTTATTCTATTTATTGCATTTTTTTTTTCTTTCTTTCTCTACCTCCTCTGGGTTTAGTTGTTCATTTTTTATGATTCCATTTTCTCTCTTCCTTCAGCATATCAATTATATTCTTCAAAAATTCTTCTTAATGATTGCCCTGAAGTTTCTAATATAAGGTTTTTAACTAATTTTTAGTTAACTAATTAAGCCTAACTTCAGATAACACTATACTGCTTCACATGTAGTGTGTGTGTCTTGTAAAATAGTACTCTCAATCCCTCCTTCCTGTTCCTTGTGGCATTACTATCGTTCATCTTATTTTGCCATATGCTATCATCACCAGATATACTGTTACTATTACTACTTTGAACAGTTATATATTAGGTCAATTATGATTAAGAAAGTTAAAATATTGTGTTTTACCTTCAATTATTTTCTCCCTGATATTCTTTCTTTTTGTAGATCTGATTTTCTGACTCATATCATTTTATCTCCTTGAACAACTTCTTTTAACAAATTCCTTCAGTTTCTATTTGTCTGAAGCTCTTTATTTCTCCTCCACATTCTGAGGATAATCTCTCTGGGTATAGAATGCTCAGATCTTTTTTAAACTGGAGTGAACGGACATTTTAGTCTAGTTTTTCGTTGCTTGTATAGTTTCTTATTAGAAGTCTATTTTAATTTGCGTTCTTGTTCCTCTTGCAGCTCGAATACGATATGCCTGACTATATAAGTTTTTGGTATTTAGTCTATTGATCATCCTCTGAGCTTCTTGGTTCTGTGGTTGGTGTCTGTCATTAATTTTGAACGTATCTCAACATTATTACATCAAATATTTCTTCTGCTTGGTTCTTTATTTCTCTTCCTTCCAGGATTCCAATTATTCCAACATGTTCACTAGTAAAACTTGTCCCACAGATTATGTTCTGTCTTTTTAAACAAATATTATTTCACTTTGCATTTCAGTTTGGGACACGTCTCTTCCTCTATCTTTAAGTTCACGGCCTTGAGTCTACTGATGACTCCATTCAGGGAACTCAATATGTTACAGCATTTTTGATTTATAATAGTTCTTCTTGATTTTATTAGAGTTTCAATCTTTCTTCTTTTATTATACATTAGTTTTTCATGTTGGCTATTTTTTCAATTAGAGCCCTTAACATATTACTCACAGCTATTTGAAATTCTCTGAGAATTCTAAAATTCATGTCAAGCCTAAGTCTGGTTCTGATGATTGCTCTGTCTCTTCTGACTGTTTTTTTTTTCTTGCCTTTTGCTATGTCTTGTAATTTATTCTGAAAACTGTATCAGGCAACTGAAATTTGTATTACAGTTTATATCAAGTAATAGAAACTTAAGTAAATAGTTCTTTAGTGTGAATGAAGATTATGTTAAGCTGGCTATGAGTTACTCTTTAATATTTGTTATAACTGTAAGTGACGGAGGCTTCAAATTCTTCTAAGATCCTTATTTCTCTCTCCCCTTTTTTGCTTTGGACTTTCCTAAGTATGCCAACTCAGAGCATCTGTGTCTTGAATCCCTTTTTCCTATATCCTGCTATGATTATACTGGAGCCCTGCAAATCTGGTGGTAAGATGTAGGGGAGAGGAATAACTCAAATAATTTTATGATTAAATCCGTCTTTTATGGACCTATCTTTGATAATTCTGCCCCCAATTTGTGACATTCACTTAGGCTTCTTAGCTTTATCTTCCCTCTTACATGAGAAAAGAATGCCACCGTGGGCTGCAATGGGAGCGGTGTCCTTCTCTGAGGTGAGATAAGGCTCTGGTAAGGTCTTTCCCCCCATATAGTACACCTTTGTTCTTGAGCACACTCTAGGAATATTTCACAGTAGTTACTCTTCTGCTCATGCCAGAACCACAAGGGGATCTTTTTCAACTCTTCATTGTCAGAACCTGATGGGGTTCCTGGAAAGAAAGCACACAAATGTGTGGGGATCTCCTCATGACTGTGGCTTCTAAGAGTTTCTCATTCTAAAGTTTGTCCACATTCAGCCTCCAGATACTCGTAATTTTACCATTTAATTGTATTTTGCTCCAGGTAAGCAAATCCTGACTGACTCTCTGGATCTGTCTTTCGAGATTTTGCAGTGGTAGTTTGACCAAGAACTCAGAGTTCTGATGGGTTCAATGTAAGTCATCGATTTTCAATTTGCCCAACTTTTCTAAGGATAGAAGTGATGATTTCCAAGTTCTTTACATTTTGAACTGAAAAGAGGAGGTGGAATTTTATTTTAAGGGTTACTGTCTAAAGAACAGATTATAAGGAGGTTGGTTTGGAAGCAAGTGTGCTCTTAGGAGGCAGTTGCTTTCTGGCTGTATTTCAAAGGAAGACTCAAAACGTTTGCATGGGTAAAGAAAAGAAACATAACAGAGAATATGAGAGGGAGAGAGGAAGAGGTGTCAAAGATGACATCAACATTTTTACTCTGAGTAATAGAGGAATAGAGTTGCCATTCACTCTAATTAGGGAAAGATAGAAGGAGGCAAAGATTTTGGGTTTGGCAGAAAACAAAAGGCAAAATAAGGCCAGAAAAAGACAATCAAATTTCAGAAGATAATTACTAAAGAAAAGAATCTGTCAAGGAAACGTAGGCGAAAGGGCAAAATCTGGAATAAAGTAATTGTGTAGAAATAAAGCAGGTAATTTGGAAAGATAAATACTTTATAAGAATTTAGTTTGTTTGAGAATTAAAAATTCTTCCCCCAAAGATAAAATTAATAACTTTATTCTATGGATGAGGAAGGGTAAAAGTAATTAAATTAGAACAAAGCAATGCCTTGGAAATCAATGTCATTCTTGCTATACTTTAGTTCAGCAATTATCTCTTGAGACATATTTTCTCTTTGAATTCCTCTAAAGTTGTAAATGTTAAAAAAATAATTACTCCTCAGTACACACTGGTTATGTTAAATACTACTTATAAATTTCATGTTTCTTTTTCCATCACTAAAATTTAATTATGCTGCAATAATCCTAGTTTGTATTGTGATCTAATGCTTTCTATAAATCTGATTATGACAGCAAATGTCTTTTAGAGGTTTTCTGAAAGTTCACCTGTAAATTCCAAAGCAAATGGAAAGAGTACATATTAAAAAATTATAACAATTTAATGAAGCTGAAACTTTCTTCCAGTCTTATTCAGAGATCTTCTGCAGCAGAAATATGCTTTTGTAATTATTTAACTACATTAATTTTTGGGGTAATTTAGAGGATAGAGACTCTTTGTGTATTCTTAAGTATAACCCATGTATTTAGTCCAAAACTACATTTAATTTGCATAGATGGTTATTGACCCTTACAGAGAAGATTAAGCAAATATTTAAATATAGAATTTTGTTAAATGATCTTCTAGAATACAAGTTGAAATATTTACAATATTTTTTAAAATTCCAATCCAATGTATTATTTAATATATAACTTTAGCAACTAGATAATTCTCTATATCTTGTTCCAAGTACTTTTTCTCATGTTCAGTACAGCTTCCTTGGTTAGAAATATAGGAACATATTTGGATTAGCTTAGTTATGGGCCTAGTTACAAGGAAAACAGAGAAACAAAGGGTCTGGAATAGACATCTCCTCAGTGAACTGGAACCAGGGATGAATGCTGTGTTTTTCTCTCTTTCTCGCTTCCTGCCTCTGTCTCCCTCTCTTATCTGCTCTTCTCAGTAAATCTTATACACACTTAATCAGATGTTTTCAATCCCCAAGTTCTCATGATAAAACAGATCAATTAATACAACCAAGCCTTACACTCCTGTATTTAAGACACTGGCCCCAGAGAAGCTATAATCCCTGAACCCAATTCCACAATCCGTAGAACGGATTTCACTCAGTCCGATTTAAGCAAAAATTTGGTCCTAAAACAATCAGCTGTGGCATAGCTTGATAATGCTGAATTTGAGGAGCACTAATCTCCTTTCAGCCATCGCCTTGGGTAAGAGTGGTGGAAAGGAGTATTTCTAAGATGGTATGTGTGATGAAAGGATAAATGTGTGGAATAATCTGAACCAGGAAGGAATTCATTGTGATATCCCTCTCTAGTTAAAATTAAAATTAAGCTACATTAAAATAAAATTAAAATAAGCTTTGTTTTCAAATTTTCCCAAGAAATGATAAAAAGCAAAGTAAAATATAAATTACTGCACTTCCAAGATGTGGGAAGAAGAAGTGTATGCCTATTTCCAATTGACCAGATGTAGATTATAGGAGACAAGATGGAGAAGAGTTCATGTGACAACTTCTTCAAAGAAATTTTTCCCTTGATAGTTACCTTGGATGGGTAATATCTCAGACAAAGAGAGTCTGTGTGGAATGGACTAGTGTATATTCAGGGGCTAAATATAAAAATCATAAGTGATCAGGTGGAGATGAACACACCAAAATATTGCAGTGTGAAAATATCTGAGAAAGAACTAATACTTCTCTACTAAATGCGTAAATGCATTCCTCTGCCTCGTATAGACACTCACTAAAAGTTAGATTAATGTTTAATATGTATAATGTAATATGTATTAATGTTTAAGAGTAATATAATGTTTGTATATGTTTGTGCATATACATACACTCATGTATACACACACACATACATATAAGTCTTGATAAATCTTTAGAACCCACAGCATTCATTCATCCACTTAGTTACGTAAAAAGAAACAGCTTAAGGTGTTTGGGAAAGTATGGGACTTGGGTTTAGAAACAGATTTCTTTTTAAATCTTGTAATTTATTTATTTATTTTTTGCTGAGGAAGATTGGCCCTTAGCTAACATCTGTGCTGATCTTCCTCTATTTTGTATGTGGGTTGCCACCACAGCATGGCTGATGAGTGGTGTAGGTCCATGCATGGGATCCAAATCTGTGAACCTGGGCTGCTGAAGCAGAGCACGCCAAACTTAACCACTATACCACGGGACTGGCCTCCAAATCTTGTAATTTTAACTCGATAATTGTTTGATTTTGGGTTTTCTACTCAACTTTTCTATTCCTCTTTATTCTCATCTACAAAAACAAAATAATAATATCCTTTTAGGAGGTATGTTCTTAGAATTACATGAGATAGTGTTTTCTAAGTTTCTGGTACTCAATATGTGATCAGTAAAATGCAGTTTTTGTGATTAACTTTAGTTATTGTTATCATCATCATTAATTATGCATTAAGCAATCACTATGAGGCAGGAGTTAGAAGTGATACTGGGAAATAATGATAAATCATATAATTTTCTGTAAGGTGTTCATTCAGAAAACTCCATCTTCTAACTAATAGCTGATGGTAGAGCTGAACCACGGAATTCTCATGGCTAACCCCTTATAAAGAACATTGGGTTTATATTGCTATTCATACACCAGAAATTTACAAGAGCTACATGTTGTGATGTGCCCAGAGTCATCTTCCATTACCGACTCTCATCTTTAAAATTCCCATCTTCAGTAGTTTGCTCTAGGTGCTTTTGCCTTTTCCTCTTTAGTCCACAGAGCACCCTCAATGTTTGAACAAAGTTTTCACACCAAATGCTGAAGTTCTAAGTAAACAAAGGTACATCTCTCATAATTTGAGTGAGAATATTTCTTATATTATGGGTGTTTTAAAAGGTTTTTCTCCCTGGGGTCCAAGCATCTGTCTCTAACTAGCCTTTGGTTTTTGCAGTTCCATTGCATTGACATTCTGTAAGCAGTTTTAAAATGTAATTAACCATGCTTAGCTTCTTGGAAGGTGCTTGTTTTCTGCTATCATAATAACCTATCTGTAATGAACCATGCCTTGGAGTTACGAAAAGGCATCAGCGCCAGTAGTTTCTCTGGCATTCTCTCTCTACCAGAATAAAGCAACATAAGACATAATAAGACAAGACAAAACAGAACTACAGCAAAAAAGAATTGCAAAATATTATTAATTAATATATTATAATTACATATTATAATAATATATAAAATTATAATAATATAGTGTCTTTTTCTGCCCTGGGAGAAAAATATCATACAATAAAATGATCATATCATCAAATATCATAAGGATAACAATGTTATAAATTCTCATCTTCCCCGATATATCAATTCATTTAGAAGTTAATGTACAGTATTTTCTTCTTTCCTGCAATTGTAACAACACATTAGAAATAGATAGCCTACTTTCACATACATGTGTATAGAGATCTCATTTATTGTCCTTTGTAATATTTATGTATACATCCACTTAAATCTAAACACATTCCACTGCTTTGTACTCTGCAGTGTTTGGTCATTTGCAATCGCAATGCACTTATGATGGATTACAATATATATTAGTTAGTAGTGTATTATTTCTGAAAAACGATCTACTCTGATGGATATAACTTGACCAAAAATATTCTAAATTAGATATGAATATTATTTTATGTATCCCTTTCCTCAGAAAGCAACTAAGAAAACAATACACAACTTTTAACATTGATATCTGTTGTAGAACATACACTTTCTATTTCAAATGATTATTGTTATGTCCACTCCAAGATATGCATATGAAGTGCTCTACTTTTAATTTATTTACTTTTTTCTAAAAAAAAATAAGCTAATGTATTTATCAATACCTACTGGAATGCTAAGCTGCTTTGAGTTCTGAACAAAATCACTCAATCTAATTGCTTTTCTTTCCAGTTGCAGAGAGGCCTCCATGCAGGACTCTGTATCAGGATTAGTTAACTGGTTGACTTCAATTAAGTGTGTTTGGTGAAGGTTTCTCATATAAAGCAAGGGCTTACTACGTTAACTAGTTTGAAAATCGACATCATTTTGGCATAGTCATCAACTCTTCCTATGCTCTGCTTCTTATTTCCATATACCCTCCCAAAATATCCGAAGTGTTCTTCCTCTCTGCTGTGGCCTTGGCAGGCTTCCCTCTGTATCCTGCACACTCCGTGATTTTCTCTTCACTGTGCCTGAGCTTAGGCTCTTTGCTACACCTGGAGTGCAAGTCGTCATCTCCATAGAAAAATAAGTCATTGCCTCTTCTTCCAGTGCAACTGAAAGATGCAGCTTCAGGAAACTTTCTCCCGTGGGAGTGAAGCTCTTCCTCTGCCACTCTTCTGTGATATTGTGCTTATTTACAAGGTACAGCATTCTGTCTTCTACAATAGGCAGTATGTACGTGCTTGGTTTCCACATGAGATTGTAATCTCCATACAGTCATTTTTAAAACTTGCAAAGATTGACATTCTGTAAATGCTTTTAGAAAAATGATGTAAATATCATTTTTGTATAAATGTGGAAACTAAATTCAGAAGCTATAAGCAAGAATATAAGATTACTTTTCTAATAATGGATTAGTAGGAAAAAAATTCAAGTTGCCTGGCAATCAGCCCTTTCCCTTGTCTTGTATTGACTTCATCATCCTGTATCTATTTTCCCACACCCTGAGGATATTTAGATTCCTCTTCCTAGTAAATTATTTACAGCAATTCTCACTTCCAATAAAACCAAGTAGGTGAGTTTGTAAAGAATGTGTGTAAAAAATTGGATTTTATATTTTGCGCACTGCTGTCTTATACTATGACTCTTGTCAATGCCTACTGGGTCTTGTTTTCAGAATAATTATGTAAACTAAAAATCTAAGTGACAAATTCACAAGCCTCTGGAGAAAAAATATGACTAGGGAAAATTTTACAGAATAAGTTTATTGTACCATTAAGAAAATTGTCAAAAAATACAATCATTGTATAATTTGGCTAATTTGAGAATCTTGACTTCATCCTGGGAATATTTCCATTCACTTCCACAAAATGAGAAATGAGACAGATCCCTCTAAAGAGATAGTTGTCTGTGAAAATGAATACAAGGGTATTCATTACCCTGCTGATAATTATAAGCACATAAAGGAATCAATTGGTAAACAATTTGTGAGAAAGGTATTATTTAAATCTAGTTTTTCTTTAAATTTACATTCCCAATTTTGCTTTGTTTGGCAAAATGTCAGGTATTCTCCTGAGTAGAAATGATTGACTCCTTCAAATTCATAGTAAAAACTAATAATGATTCCTTGGATTTCTATAGTGATTTATGCCTTAGTAATATTCCATCTATATAAATATAAATATAAAATAAATGATTATATAAATACTTATCTTCAGAATATTCCATATATGAATGCAATATAACTTAAGAAAATATAAATATGACTACATATATTTATTTTAATTAATTTATTCATAAATTATAGAAATCCACATTTCTATTTCTATTTATCATATTTAGAACATTATACTATTATATTACTTGAAAATATTTATGAGATTTATCTTTATTTGTTCTATTATAATTACATAAATTATATATTAATTTACATGTATATATACCTTGTTTTGGCAACCAGTGAAGTAGAGAAGATAGATTTTATTTCTTGTTTACAAGTGAAGAAACAGGATAAAATGGAAGTGAGCTGCCCAGGTTTAAATGGCTAGTAACTGGTTGGTCCACAGCTCAGTTATTCCCATCGCTAGTCCAGTATATGTTCCACCATTCCATTATCTTGCATCCACATAAGAAACAATTACCGTGGACACTGAAGCACTGTTTTCTTCATCTGTACTTTCTGTAATCCTGTTTGAAGCATTTATTTAAGTGCTTTTAACATTTAGTGAATGTTTATCCACTCCCAGAATCTGTTCTAAGTGCTTTAATTCTATTAACCACTTTAACCCTCCCACAACACTACAAGACAATAAACGCGCTACTTAAATCTAGATTCCTGCTGACCTCTCATTCTGCACATCAATCCTGGGAGGTAGATTACTATTATTTCCCCATTTTCGACATGAGTAAAGTAAGACATAGAGGCTAAAACAGCTTTGAAATCAGGCTGACTAACTACAGTATCTGCATCCTCGTGCCAGGTTGACGCCACCACCTACAAGCTGTGTGATCGTGATCCTGCATGTTATTTTCTTTCTCAGAGCTTCCATTTTCTGATCTATAAAAATAGTATAATAGTTCTTATGTTAAAAAATGACTATGATAATTAAATACAGTTAATGTGCTTAGAAGAGTGCCTGGCACATGATTAGTTTAAAAAAAAATAGCTCTTATTTCATTGCCTTTTAAATCAGTGTCTCTGATTTAATTCATCTATTAATACTAAACAGTAAAATTAGACATAAATTTAATTTTTTTATCAAAGACATATCAGCACTAGAATCTTAACCAATCACTTACAATAGCTCATGGCCATGGAGGTGAAGTCATATGAGAACTGAGCTGTGTCTGTCTGACATGATGAGACCGGTTGTCCATACATAAAACTGACGTGGAGTAAGCATGACAGAGCTACACCTAAACACCCAATGAGGCAATATTATAGTTAAACCATCAACTGTTAAATCTGACTACTGTAACTTAAGAGATATTTTAAATAATTGATATTTTTGTTAGTAGTAAATAATATACTTTAATTGTGGGAATTTGAAAAGAAATGGTTTAATAAAGACGAAAATAAAAACAACAAGGCCTCCATTTTCTGTTATCTATTCTTGCATAACGAGCCACACCAAAAGCTACAGACTTAAGATCACTTAATAACAAACAGTATTATTAAGGATTGTTTAACATTTAATAATTCTATAGTGTTTCATTTATGGATATTCATAAACTGTGTAATTGTTACTAGCGTTGCACATTTCTATTTGTTTATCATTTCTCACTCATATAATCAGCATGATGAGCATCCTTTTAGTTTAATTGTTGAAGAATTCCAAAGTAATTTCCATAAGACATATCCCAAGAATCAGAATTACCAAATTTTAATGTGTACCGAGAAATGTTTAAATGTGAAATTAAAACATGAAGCCCAGAAGACATCTTTCCCCCATGGAGATCAAAGGATTTCTATAAACCCATTTCATTGTCACTGCAAAAGAAATTTTGTACAACACCTTCACAGACAGAGTATTTTGCAGAGACAGTATATTTAACATGTCCACATTAAGCAGTGTTAAAGCTCAAATTCTTCCAGCATTTTTATTGTTTGCGATGATTTATGCATTGACTGCAATAGATATACATAAAAATAAAATCAATAAATTCTTAATTAGATCTGAACATAAAAGGGAACAATGCCAGAGCCAGCATAAAGAAGGCATATGTGGAGTTGGAAAATTCCATTGTACAATAATCTTAGCTCCTCATTCTAAATGTATCCCCCCACCCAAATGGTAGTAATATGAAGACAACTCTATTTATAATTGAAGATGATAGGCAGTTTATTTTTGGTCAATAGGGTATTCTTAAACTATATGGTCCTGTTTCACTGCCATTTATGCTTCCCTAACAACTTTTAGGACTCCTTCACCCCCCTAAAATTTATTTTCTATACAGAGTATCAAGTGTATTTTGAGAAATCAGACTCAGTAGCTTTCTAACCTGGTAAATGACAATAACTGCTTTATTTGAAGATTGAAACAACTATTACAATGGAAGACACACTGAGTTGTACCAGATCTCTGGGGCTGTTGATCCACAGTTCAGAGAGGCAAGACTTTACATTGTTCTTGAGCTCACATATGAGGCAATTTTGCATGAAATAGCAAAGAGTGTTATGGCACGGACTTAGTTAATATCACTTTTTGTATGTGTGTAAGTGGCTCTAGATATGTATTCAAAGTTAACATCAGGCCTCTGTCTAGAACAATACAAAGCCATGAAGATGTGTATATATGCTTATATTAACTACTTACCAAGCTGTATTTTTTCATTTTATAATGTGAGTTCAAGGTTTCTAAACTGTTTCATTTATCTTTATAAATATCTCAATTTAAAGGATCAATTTAGGTATCATTAAAGAAAGGCTTCTTTAGCCAACTTTATAAAAAATAGCCTGATCATACTTACAGGCTAAATCTTGATGTGGAGATTGGGTTGGGTAAAGGCACAAAACTGGAGAATAATACAAATCTGAAATGCTATTTTTAAGATTTACAAATTTTACTTGTGAATAATTCTCTTAATTATCCACAAAGAAGACAAGTGTGTCGTATTTCACACTGAATATGCTTTTTCTCATGTAAAATTTATTTAAAATTAGTTAATATAAATACATTTCTCAAGAAATCTTATTTCCGAATTTCCATTTGACTTTGTTCCTTTCATGTCCTGTTGTTAGTTCAGTCTGAACAATCAAGAAAGGCCAAAACTAGTTGCTAAACTTCAGTAAGTAACAGTATTCTAGTATCATTCAGGTACTATATAATCGGATCTTATATAGTAGTTCTGTCTACAATCAAATATAATTAATAAATTCAAACTGTTGGTCATTCTTTTCTCTAGATGCTTTTATTACTTTTGTACATTTGTCTAATTATTAATTTTCTAATTAGTGTAGATAAAAGAAGTGATAGCCACAGATGCTTTCTGATGTTCATTTTATACAGATTTAAAGTTATTTGCATTGTACAAGTGGTTCTACTGTTTTTTAAAGAACGCTACGTAATACTTAAGGCAAGTGAAACCTGTGAGCAGAGTGATTAGCGGCCAACTTTGCCAAGATTTCCATTGGCTGGGTTAATCTATAGTACCTAGAATCAGATCAGTTCTCTGGTCATTTGCACAGTGAAAGGAATAAACACCACCCAAAGTCATACTGTATATTTTTAATATAATGTTCATTTTCAAGTTTACATCATGCCTCTGGCAAAATGCACCATTTGGAATACACAACAACAAAAAGACATAGAGAAAGAAAGAATAGAGGAAGTTAAAATGTGTTGAAGCTTCAAGTTTGATGCTTCAAGCATCATTCCATTAGTTCATTTATAGATTAAAGTGATAGAAGGAAAGAAACTCTTAAAGGACTCTACCTCTTTTGTGGCAAAGCAAATATTGTTTTAAAACAAGTCTGCTATGTTTTAGCGGCTGGTGAAGAGTATACACCTTTCTTTCTTCTTCTGTCCACTAAATTATTTTGATTTGAAATAGATGTTGACTCTCTAAAGTTATAGAATTAGAGTCTAGACTTCAAATATAATTTTATTAGATTAAATCCATGTGGGCTCTTTCAAGATTGCTAGGGAATCAAATTTTCAATATTTAACACTTTATATAAAAACAACCAGAATTTTTAAACAACTGCAACTTCTGAATATTGAGTTTTTCCCGCTGGAGAAGTAGGTAATACTCGGTGCTTATATTTATACATTTATACTTTAAAGTTATTTTTTATTTTGCAACCCCAAGTCTCTTACAATCAGAGCAAGTTATAATGAGAAGCGATGAGACCATGCAATATACTGACCCAATTTCACACAACAGACAAAAATATTCCAGGGATTGGGACCCCCCTGGAGATCATCTGTTCCAACTCTCTCATTTTGCTGTTTTGAAAACTGAGGTCCCAACAAACAAAAACAAAAAAATTCTTCAGGATCACATAGTTGTTGTCAAAGAAAGATCTAGATCTTGGTGTCTTGATTTCTCACCTAGAATTCTTGTAACATTATGTGCTTCTGGTGTGTAATCTTAGCCCTTTAAGTGCCATGTGGTGTTGGCTATTTAGCGTATCTCAAATTAGAAAATGTCTGTCAACAAGAATTTTTCTCTAAACAGGCACAACACTTACTAACCATTCTGCATAAATATGAACTTAAATTTCAAAAGTGTATGTGTGTATGTGTAAGGCCCAAATGCAAATATAGAAAGTCTCCTGTAAGCTAGAGGCAAATATAAAGCTATCTGTTCAAACTTCTGATTTTTTGAAGAAAACATACCAAAGATGTAAAAGAAATTGAAAGTCAACAGTTATATGTCAAACACTTAGATATTCATAGTATTTGAAAAAATCTGCTGAAGACTGAGGCATAAAAGACTATATTTTTCTGGAGGGAGAAATGCTTCAGTGAATAATAAACATCAAAAAAACTATATTTTTCTGGCAGGAGAAAAATTGGTAATTAAGGAGGTAATCTGTGCTGTGGCGTATAGAATATCTTCTGCTAAATGTTCTGCATTGTTTGCTCTGGCCCTCCAGCCTAATAAATGAGTTATTGTATAATCAAGGTCAGTTTCTCATACTGACAGTATTACCATAGCATCATCCCACTCATGGTACCTTTATTCTAAAGACACATAATTAGTTTAATGGAATAAATAGTGTTAGCATGCAAAGAAATGTGAAATAACATATGCATCAGTATTATCCATGAGTTCCTGTATTGACACTTCTCTAGGTACGCCAAAGTTGGAAACATATTTGTGGATCGTTTGTTACACTTCTCACAATGGTGGAAAGTTCTGCCAATGTATTGTTAAAAATTAATGCTGGCGTTACAAGAGGGCCCTGAGAGGCTTTCAGTATGAAAGCTAATACATTTTAAATTAGCATTTCTGCTTGGAAAATCCCTAACTAGGCTACCAAAGAGGTTAATAAATTTGAGTTAGAAAACAAATTTATGTTTTTTCATATGCAGTCTCATGACCATACTTTTTAATATATATCAGTAGAGTCAGTAAAATTTTCTTGAATTGTTTGATTGTATCATGACCTAAAAAGTTACTCTCACAAATATTTTGACAATACGGATGCTGACTGCCTTGAGCAACAAAATTATCAAGCTTCTGGGTATACACTTTGATGAATATCTTATGTTCATGATCCATAAAGTCCACCTTGATCTGTCTTTCAGCCTAGAACATAAGTTTCCCCTTTTAAATACATAATTAACAAGATCTATAGTCCCTGAAGGGTACAATCTTGAAAATAAATAGTTGCGTAGAGATAAAATACCATGGCTTTCACATAAAGAACCCACTATTTGCATACAATTTGAGTAAGGTCTTAAAGAATAGATATAAAATAAAAAAAGACCAATAATGTAACTATAAAATATTAAGGATATTTTATGTGACAGATGATATTATAAATACTTATTAATCTTTAATATGATTTTATTTGTGATAGATATTATAGTCACCTTTTTAGATGAAGAAACTAAAACTAATAATTTGAGTAACTTGCTAAGCTTACATAGTTTGCACAATTAGTAAAATATTACCTATATTTCAAGATACATCATTACTCACCACTTTAGACTGGGGCAGGACGTCTGGACACTTGGCTTAGGGTCTACCCTCGTAAAAGAAACTAAATCCTTCACACCATTTATTCCTGTTTTGCCTGCTAATATTAAAGTGTATGTGGCCCTGACGATTTATCTTCTATCACCCTTAGTGTTCTGAACATTCTAATTACCTGGATCCCAAACTTTTCCATTGTCCTCTCAAGAACTATGCACCATAACTAAGAAATCCCCCAATATCTTTAAACTCTTCCCTGAAAGTTCTCTCCACTTCCATGCTTTCTTTGAATGGCACACTATTGAGAACAGCACTGGAGTGGTGGCTATTCAGTTGTGTTCTGAGTGATTGATTTTTGCATGTTTTTTGTGCCTGTTATCAATGTTCTCCATTATCTCTGCAGACAGTATTCAGAGATTATTGCTAATTCTAAATTTGTAAAGCAACCCTGATTCATGGTCAGAATGTTTCTGTGCCCCCCCAAATTTATATGTTGAAATCCTAACCTCCTTGAAGGTGATAGTATTAGTAGGTAGGGTCTTTAGGAGGTGATTAAGTCATGAGGGTGGAGCCCTCATGAAGGGGATTAGTGCTTTTATCAAAGACAGAGGATAGAACTGCCTAACCACTTCCACTCTCTGAGGACACAGTGAGACGTCTGCAACCCGGAAGAGGGCCTTTACAAGAACCTGACCTTGCTGGCACCCTTTTCTTGGACTTCCAGTCTCCAGAACTGTGAGAAATAAATGTCTGTTGTTTATAAGCCACCCAGCCTGTGGTATTTTGTTATAGCAGCATGAAGAGACTACGATACCCTGCCATGTTCTCCACACACCCTTGCACTTGTCCTTCATTGATCCCTGCTACAAATACTTCATCAAATGTTGGCATGTGACTTATTCTCTCTTAAAATCCAAGACTTGCTATGATACTGAGCAACTGCCACGACCAGTTGAACATTCCATCAATCCTTCCGTCCAGTGAAGTCCTTAGCCTGTTCATCACCACTGACCTTCTTTTCTACATTACTTCGGTCAGCCACTTCCACACTCACACCTGGAACCCTTTCAACACATGAAAAGATCAATTCAGTTCCAAACTTACTCATTCAAGCATCCTACTCTGAACAAACCCTTGGCTACTCTCACTTTGCTCATTCCTCTGTGACCTCTTCTCAATCTCGTCAACATATGTAATCCATTTCTCTACTTTTATTCATTCCATTAATGTTGTTTTTGATTATTTTCTTATTTTTAATATTTTCAAGATCCAGGTTATATTGCTAATTTGCAAAGATATTTTGCTGGCCTAAATTTTATCAAATCTTGCTAGAAAACCCCCAATATTGAATAAATCTAATTCTGGATATTCTCTACACTGGCACCTAAGTAAATTAGCACATCTAGAAAAACGTCATATCAAAAGACATATTGTTTCCACCACAAATTTATGAAAAACAAACAATAAGGAGCCGTCAGAAATATTAAGCAGTCTTACCATCTCTCTAATCATTCTCCAACTCTACAATGACTAAATCAAGTTTTTTCTTTCGTTAAGAAACTTCTAACTCTTCCCATCATTCTCAGAAGATTACTTTGCTTTCCAATTTACAGAGAAAATAGAAGTTATCAGATGATAACCCCTTATACAATTACTCAACACAAATTACGACCAATATCTAGTGGTGAGTTTGTCCAAACCATGACCCCAAAAAGCAGAACCTGGGCAGCATCAGAAACTTTGCACAGGAACTGGTGGAAAGATGCACTAAGTGTTGAGAACTTTGAAATAATGAACCCTCCAACAAATACTCATGCCCAAATGGAGAGGACTTCCCATAAGTGAGAACATGGGGAAGTGAGTTTGAAAAGTCAGCTGTAAGTACTGGGACAATTTTAAGTACTGGCAGAAGTCACAGGGTTTGAGTTGAGAGTAAGTGACAAAAAAAAAGCTTGTAGAGTCAACAAGTGATCAAATAGGGCTGTGGTGGTCAGATCTCTTAAGGATCTCAGAAAGATTCATCAAATACTCTTTTCCAAAAGGACAGAAATCCATTCTGCATGCAACATTCAAATTTAGCAAGCAGAAAACCTGGATGAAAGAAAAAGGAGGTTAATTTAGAAGGGGGAAGGGGTAGAAGAAATCAGACAGAAGAAAGTGCAGTGACAGTAAAATACGACCCACAAATTTGAGAGAACCTTCTTGAAATGCAGTACCTATAAAGATTTCAGAAGAACTGGAGAGAAGAAAACACAGGAAATAACAGGAAAATTATACAGAATGAGGTTTGAAGTGGCTTCACAGAAAGGTCACATTTTGAGCAGTTTATGGTAATAGTAGATGAGGAAACATTGGAATTGTTGAAACTTTGGAACCTTCCTTGGCTTTACCACCCACTTCACAGAGAGCTAATGTCATTAAAATGTAGAGAACAAAAAGGATTTATTCAAAGTTATTCTGAGAAAAATGAAATTGAATCAAATATTCTTCAAGATAAAATAAAAACATTAGAAAAACAGGGACTACAAATTGGATGAAACCATTGTCTAATATTTTTAGACAAAATAAAATAAACAAATAAAACTCTACAGGCCTCAAAAAAATGAAAAATAATCAGAAATAGGATTGCTTGGGAATGAGATATCTAGATAATAAGAAATTGAAGAAATGAGAATGGAAAGAATTAGAAAATAGTAAAAAAATTCAGAGTTATTTTTAGAAATGAAGGCTAAAGAAAATGATTTGAAAAGAAGTGATAGATGCTGATCATAATTAAGGATGCAATGTACATATTTGGGATCCTTGAAAAGTAAAACCAACTCAAGAGTTCAGGTCAGGTATTTAGCTAACAGAAGAAAATTTCCTGAAATAAAAGATGTCTATATACTGAAAGAGCACAATATAAAAACTGGATACTCATTAAATATTTCTAGGTTCTTTGATTGAATGAAAATTTCTAATTTTGTTGCTGGTTTCTTCATGCACAGACTGATCCCACATTCATGATAACTGATTTATTTTGGAGCATAACATTTTGTCAGGTTGTGTACCTGTCCTAAGTAAATTTTTCTCAATTTTTAAGTAGCTGTTATCTCTACGAAAATTGTAATAACTTTTGATTATCTCTAAATATATAAGAAATTAATTCTTCATGAGAATGAGATTGCCTTAAAGCTTTCTCCAAAGTAGTCAAAGACAATTAAAATCCAGGATCATGTGTTAATTTTGAACAATCTGTGGCCTTATACTTTTATGTTCTCATTAAAACAACTGCACTTTTTAAAGGAGTTTGGTCATTTCACATGTATGGGGAAAATCATCTCTCTTTCTTTTTAATTAGTTTGTTCAATTTGCTGAGCTTGCTCTTCTCTCTCCATTTCCTAATTACAACAGAGAATCTGAAACAGAAGCAGAAGAATCAAGACTCAGTTGAAAATTCAGCAGCCAGGCCTGTAAGCTCTGTAGAGTAATGTCAATAGTAAGGAAACAGCAATTCAAGTGCATTCCAAATACAATTGAAGTCATTAGTATGGATTGATGTCAAACTTTCAAGCATTTACCTTATTTACTGAATGACCTAATATTTCTAAATGGTAATAGGAAGAGGGTGGAGCACGAAGATAAGGAAAGACTCTATAACGAAGGTCCTCAGGGCTTCTATCTGAATTCCAAAATTACTATCAAATAAATATTTATTAGTGTGTTTTCTCTTATATGTAGACAATAGCTATAGATAAAGATGGCTGACTAAAAATTAAGTGCTAAGCTGAATTTAGATATTGAAACTGAGTGCCAATATTCTCTTTAGTGAATCTCTTTTGGAATATTATTTTGTGCATGGAATATACTATTTCCATGCATATTAGTTAAAACTTTTCAAATGATCACTGAAAATATATCTTCTGATCTATAGAATATATCAAACATATGTTCTCAGGTCATTGCTAGATGCAAATTAAATATGAGTAAGGCAAATTGAAATTCCCATGAATGCATCATTTTGCAAAACAAGCTTTACGAACTCCATGTTTCATGCAATCCCAGAAAGGAAAAAAATACAAAAACAAATGCTTACCAAGCTAAATGATGCTGAAACAGTTTATCAGCTGAATGGTGGCAGTCAGCAATTAAGAACAGTCAAGCTTTGCAGAAAGAAGCAAGATAGTTAAAGGAAAGATACATTACAAATATTATTTTAAAAAGTAAAGTGTCTATGACTACTTTATGTTTATTAGAATAGGAAAATAAGAATAATAAAAAAAAATTAGGGGTTGGCCCCCGTGGTGCAGCGGTTAAGTTCTCACGATCTACTTCAGAGGCCCGGGGTTCACGGGTTTGGATCCTGGGTGCGGACACGGCACTACTTGGCAAACCACGCTGTGGCAGGCATCCCACATATAAAAAGTAGAGGAAGATGGGCATGAATGTTAGCTCAAGGCCAGTCTTCCTCAGAGAAAAAAGGAGGATTGGCAGGTGTTAGCTCAGGGCTAATCTTCCTCAAAAAAAAAAAAATTGAGGTAAAAGTGTTATAACATTTTAAATTTCATAAAATAACAGTAAAATCCTTAACTTTTGTGTGGTTAGAATTTAGTGTAATAACAGTATAATTAGGACTTTGAAGTAATTTTAGTTCCAGTACATTCATTTACAATTTATTTTATATTTCTAAACTTCAGTTTCTTCATATAAGTGGACTCCTATGAGAATGAAATGAGGTAATCAATGTAAAATAACAGGCAAATCAAATGGTACATTGTAGCTTCACATAACAGGTGTTCAGTAAATATTGTTTTTTTCTTGTGTTCTTTTATTACAATCCGTTTATTCAAATTAAGAGGAAAATAAAAATCTTAACTAAACCCACCACTTCAGCATTGATTATATGATTATAGTCACAGTCAGCCCTATCCCTTCTCTGTCTATTTTTAGAGAAGGTCATAGCATAAACAACAACAGTTATTTTTAAATTAATTGGTTAACAAAAATAATAATACCCATTAAATCTGCAGAGGAATAGAGTTTACTATCCCAAAATATGTCTCTTTCACTTGATTATTTTTAAGAACAGAAGACTCAGGATGAAACTTTGACCTCCCCTTAACTGCCTGAAAGAATTTAAGACAGAAGGCCTGTTCCAGGAAGGAGCCAATACCATAAATAACTACCTTATAGTGTGAATTAGGTGGGGTAGACAGGGAGGAACTGAGCAGGGCCCACTTGATCAAAGTCTTCTCCATGTCTCATTGTCTTTGTAAGGCGGTGCAAACATTTGTTCACCAAACATTTGCTTTTCCATCTCGATGAGAATTGCCTTCCTCCCATTTAAAGTCCCAACCCACTACTCTCAACAGCCTCTTTTGTCTTTAGCTGAAGATGGTATTTAAGGTGATGGCTCCAGCCGTTTTGGCAATTTACTCAGTTTTCCTGGATTTCTCCCATGTATACATTTTATTAAACTTGTTTGATTTTCTCCTGTCATTCTGTCTCATGTCGATTTAATTCTTAGACCAGCTGGAAGGACCTAGAAGAGTAGATGAATAGTTCTTCCTTTCCTACAAAACTGTAAAATACCAAAGGATTATCAATACAAATAAGGTAACAATAATTTAGAATTTGTATTAGTTACAGAAGTTTCTATTACAGATAACTCCAAAATAGCAGTTTAAAGCAATATTAGATTATTTCTTTTTCACTATTCCAATTGTTAGCAGTAAGAGAGTTGACACTATGCTTCATAGTCTTTCAGGGATTCAGTGACTCAGCAGGTGGAGACTATGCTTCTCTTATGTTTGACTCCTAAGATTGCCTGAGAGTCATCCTCAATTCAGTGAGGGATGGGAACACCAAAAAGAGAGTTGGGCATGTGGCAATGTGGGAAATTTTGTTAGAATTGGCCTGGAAGATGCATATGTCACTTCTTTTCACAATTCATTGGCTAAGACTTAGTCATTTGGCCACAACTAAGATAAGTAAATAGCAAAAACATTCTTTTTTATATGATTATGTGTGTGATAGAGTTATTAAAAAGTCTCATATGTGTGAAAGAAAGTGTAATTTACAAATCCATATATTCACTAAAAAATGAGGAGTCTTTGGCAATGCATATTAATCACCTCAGTGAGTGTGCAGTGTTGGCTCTCAAAGCAAATTTTTTTTTTGACTGATACATATTCTGGATTGCCAGATATGCATATAACAGGTGGGGAAGCAAACTAATAACCTTCATAATCTGGGTTAGAGATAAATACAGTACCTTTCATCATTTATGACACTTTCTAGGGTGGGTGAGAGGGAATAGAAATATCAGACCCAAAGCAATAATTTTGGAAATCTTGGAGTTAGATGTCTTAATCCAACCATAAGCAGATTTTAAAGATTCTTAGGTTTGAGATATTTAGCTAAGAAAGTAAAGGAATATTTTTAAGTTAATTAAGGAAAAAAAGGTACTCTATTAAAAAACATCAAACTTATCTTTATCGATGTTATCTGATATATTTAAACATTTCACTGATCCACTTAAAGTTAACTGTACAAAAAGTGATAGGATTATTTTTCTAGATTAAATAATTTGACCCCCAAAAGAATTTAATTGAACATAGACAAGAAAATGAATGTTTCCAATGAGCCAGTATTCTTTATTAAACCTAGTATTAATAGATTTACCTGAGATCTTATGTTGGTTAATGTTAGAACTCCCACAATTTAAGGTAAGAAAAACATAAGGCAAATCAATAAAGAGGCATAATATGATTTAAGGCTTAAAAAAATTTAAGGAAGTGGGGCCAGCCCAGTGCGCAGAAGTTAAGTTCACACACTCCACTTTGGTGGCCCAGGATTTGCCAGTTTGGATCCTGGGTGTGGGCCTATGCACTGCTGTCAAGCCACGCTGTGGCAGGTGTGCCACATGTAAAGTAGAGGAAGATGGGCACAGATGTTAGCTCAGGGCCAGTCTTCCTCAGGAAAAAATGAGGAGGATTGGCAGTGGATGTTAGCTCAGAGCTAATCTTCCTCAAAAAAAAAAAAAAAAATTAAGGAAGATTAAAGGTAGTATTTGAAATAGAGAAAAATATGAAGTTCTGCCAGGAAATGTTTTTAGCAAAAGGAAATAATATTATATCTATTAATTTGCCTTATTATCATCAACTTATATACTCACATTTTTTTCCCAGTTTTTTCTAGTGCCTGAGTGCCTAATAGATTTTCAAATTGGAATTTAGAGGGCACTAGATTGCACTGATCTTTTGGCCATTGAAGTCATTGAAGACTGCTTTGGCCAAGACTTAGTTCTTGTCATAAAGAAGCACCACAGTATGACGTTGTTGTTTAAGCAGGTTAAAATTAAGCTGTATTTTCCAAAATGGGGTGTTATTCAACCGATGTATGCACCAATAACATTAGTACAATATTTCTGAGCATAATTTGAAATGGTATTACAGAGTCTATTAATAAAATACTCTATACTTTAGACCTTAAATATTGTTCAAATCCTCCAATAATGATTCTCAATGGAAAATGCTTCATTTCCTATAGGGAGTTTCAAATGTCAAAAGGATACGAGTCTGTTAGAGAAAGGTTAATAGCTTAATTCTGTTAACTCTGCTAAGCTGGTTTGTGATATTTGCAGTCAGGACCTATCAAGTAAAAGTTTATGCGAATCAATATGGATTTATTTTTATCAAGTTGTAATATGTAAGTTAAATGTCTTGACAATATGATGTCATTATTATTGTTTCATCTGGGTTTCAAAAGAATTAATGAACGATGCTTTTCATAGGCCACCAGACAGTTACCAGCATGTTTTTAGTATCAAAGATGGTTTCTGCCCAAGTTTGGGGGATTCACCAATGGGCATCCTTCATGCACATCACCCCATGCCAAGTCTTATCTTGATTCATAAACTCCCTGGGTCTGGCTCTTCATCCTTCTAGTAGACTCTGGGAATGATTCCAAATCCCCAATCTTTAACACAAATAGACAGAGAGAAAGAGAGAGAGAGAGATGGATAGATAGATATTATGCATTTATATTTAATAAACTTATGTCTATATCTCTTTAGCACTCTATCCATGGTTGATTATTTTAAGACATCAAAAAAAAAAAACTGGCAAATCATTATCTGGACTAGCCAGGAAAAAAGAGAGAAGCCTCAAATTATTAAAATTAGGAATGAAAGAGGGAACATTATTGCTGATCTTAGTGAAAGAAAATTATAGGAAATACTATGAACGACGTGTGGGGGTTTGCACAAATCTGTATACACACACACAAATTTGCAGTCAATTTTTGTCATGTAAAAAAATACACAGTCATATGTAGTCTAAGCTCTGACACTTGTAGTTTTTCTGTTTTATAATGCAAGCACATGACCCAGGCTTTGATTGCTGAGGCATCCACTTTAAAGAGGGCTATCTCAAATAAACACCTTGGCAGCCACGTGAGCAGGTAAAGAACCAGGCTGCCTCCTCCCACTATGGTTCCATTTTTTTTAGAAATCCTGGTTGATTTCTGACCATTTGGCCTACTTTTGTCTTCTAGTCCTACATTTTAAATTCCTGCTCTTATGTCTTAAATTCACCAATAAAGAGCGAGCCCACAAAACCCCAGGCTTCCACCCTCAACCCCAATAAAAATAGAACCCTAAGCCTGTGTGCTCTTTCTTTTCCCCGGACCCTGCTGTGTGGCCCCAGGCATGCAATGTAATTTCCAGGTCCTGTAAGTAATCATCTTTTATTTTTTTAAAGTTTCCTGATAGTTCTTGCTGAAGGGCCTTGCAATCTAATAAGAGCCACAAGGGCCACTCCACCCATAATACTGGTTATTGATAGCTTGAGTCTGGCACAACATATTATGGTTACAGTTATTTCTGATTTAGTTATCAAGAGTCAGTTCCTGTGACTTGGAACGAAAGACCTCTGAATGATACTATGTCTCATCAGCAAGTTGAGGGTGAAATAATTTCATGGATTCTGAATGGGAGCAGGAAGTGCCAATTCTGGTTGACTGACATTTGTTTGAATTCCCAAGCCTGAAATTTATAGCAGAATAACTTGGATTTGAGGAACAGAATGAAAACAAATTTAGAAAAACTTGCAGATTTATTAGACCAGAATTTCTGGGAGGTAAGATCTAAGTATTGTAACTTAACATTAGTCCAGATATTTGCTATATTGTCAGGGCAAAAACATTCCTGGAGAACTCCGAACGGCTGTTTAAGTGTAAAGTGGCTAATAACAGAGTTTCGATCCTGAATTTCGGTTTCCAGACTTTGATAATGATGACAGAGGACGCATTCTATTAAAGAAACATGTCTATCATCTAGCTATTTATCAGAAATTTGAGTACCGAATGCATACAAACACAAGCATTAAAGACGCTTCATTTTGAGATTATATATACAATTGATTCATGAAGTTTTAAATTTAAACTTAGAAGTCAAAACTAGGTGTGTTTAACATGAATCTCTAATTCCACAGGCATAGAGGGAGAGAGAGGAAAAGGGGAGGAGATAATAGGAATAGAAAAAATAGGCATTTCATCCTCCATTTCACCATTTTGCCCACATGGGTCTTCAGGAAATGTGGATGCTATTACAATGTATTTTTTATTGATTGATGTGTTTACATTCTAGTAGCTTAATACAAAATTTGACCAAAAAAGGCTTTCGTTTTCAAGGTATTTCTTTTGTCTACATATTTCTCAATATAGCTACATATTTTTATCAAATTTAGCATATAGTATATAGATAAGTGATTATGGCTGTTTGCATATCTCTGAACAAAAATAAATAGATTGAATATTAAATAACAAGATCACGTAAAGGCTTTCATTAGAATTTATGGCCATGATCATCATGCTTTGCATTTTTAAAATTTTCAATACATTAGATAATTGATATGGACCTCTAATTTTACACGCTGAGAAACTGACTTTTTATTATTTTAAAGTAGAATGGCAGTTTTGTGAGTGAAAAGAATATACATAGAGAGAGGAATAGAGTCTCCTGTGTATAAATGTGAGTCTCATGATACCATCACCCAATGCAATAATTCATATTACAAAAGTCCATTCCCACATACAAGCAGCAGTCTCCTCAGATTGAGAGTCACAACTATCATGAAAACTCTGTAATAGACACAAGTCTGTTGTTTCGTTACTATAAAGAAAAAAAAAATCAAGAATCTTTGATCCAGAGGGATAATAAAATGTCACTCAAAAAATTGTATTATCTTCCTTTCCCACTGTATTCTCTTTTCCAATCCCCCCTTCCCTTCCTGCATCCTTGCTCACAATGCCCCACTCCCAATCAACAGTAACCATAATTCATAGTCGGTAAAAGCTTCTTTGTAAAGTGTCCATTCATTAAGTAGTGATAAAACGTTAGCGAGGTTTTGTGTTGTTGTTTTGGAAGAGGGTCATATCCAAAATCATAGGACTCTCCAGTATTGTCATAAATTTGCTGGAAATCTGATCAGATTTTATTATTTATTTTCAGTGACAAGTTATAAATATTTATGATTTATATTATATCCCCTCACACTGTATGTGATACTTAAGAAATCACAGGAATTTTTCACTAAAATAAAATGTTAAGTGAGAAAATGATGAATGTTTACCTCAAAGCTGAGTCAGGATTCTTGGGATTATGGCTTTAAAAACAAAAATATATGATTTTCATGAGATTTACAGATTTGTTTGGGTTTGAAATGTCTTTTGCCTGATAATGACCTTAACACGCTTGAAAAATGAAGATATTTTAATATACACAATATAGTTTCTGCTTATGAAGTTTAACTGGTAACATTTAAAATAATTATAAACTTCGTAGGTTTCCCAAAGGGTTAATTTCTATCTTGAATCATTAATTCAACAAGGTTTCCCTATTAACTATATCTTACTTTTCTGATAAAATAAAATTTAATGCAACTTGAATCTTTGTCATAACAGATAGGCTTCATATTTTATTTAATAATATGTAAATTATTATGCATCTATTATTAAAATATCATAGTCTTGAGATAGCATAAAATATTACTGCCCTGTCCTTTTGAGATCAATAATGGATTATCATTAAATTTTATATCAAATAAATAAGATGCCATTTCATGAATTAGTGAAAACATCATAAATATATGAACGTTGCTTAGTTACTTATTAAGAACCCAATCAAATGTACTAATTGCATAGCAAAAATTTTTGAATTAAAATATCTTTTTTCTTCTTTTCTTTCCAAAATATTTGTCTTAATTTACCCCATAATAATGACTAAATAACAGGAAACAATTATTATACATAGCCTTTATGAAAATTCTGATAATTTGAAATTTATTTATATTATATTCCAATTAAAATCGAGCTTTGTAAAATGTACATTTAAATAAGAAACAAAGAAAGAAGAGTGAGCTCACTAATGTTTTTCTCATGGGGAAAGTATTTGTCATGTTCTCCCTTATGTTTCTTCCTGTGGAAGTCGCTCCTTTCTCTGTTCTTTGCAGCCTTTAACAGTAGACCTAATTCACAGAGCTTTAACCCATTATCCCATGTATGCAGATTCTCAGCCCCACTGGACCTTGTGCTATGTGGGCAAGAGGGGTGTGAGGGAATAGAAGCCAAAGAGAATGAGCACAAAGCCAAAGCAGCGGAGACTTGGGCTGTATTTCCTGTTGGATTATCCTGGGAACCCACACCAATATAGTATAATTTTGGCATTGTAGAAGCAGAAGCAGGGCACCTGTAGGCGCAAATTGGTTCAGAGATTGTGGCATCTTATCTTTCCTCAAGTCCTATGTGGCATGTAAGGGATCCAGAGGTTCTTGGGAGGAAAGTAAACCATAGCTGAGATGTTGAGAGAGAGTTGACCTTCAAAGGATGGTGTAGTTGAGTGATGAGAGCTTGAATTAGAATCTGTGGGTTGTATAGATTGGCCAAGGACCATATAGAGGACTTGGCTAAAAATCTGGAATTTGCAGACTCAGGAAGACGTGGAGGGGGAGGACTGAAACATCAGTAATCCTTGACTACATCCAGATAAGAGGCATAAATTAGCTGTAAACAGTTTTTATTAGAAGAAGCAATGATAGAAAGCATTGGCACGGAGACCTGGAAAGCGGAGTTACCTCACAATGCCGTGAGCAGGCAACAGAAATGGACTATATGAATGACGCATCACTCTTTCCCCCGTGAAGATATATGCTTTCTTTAGATCCGAGATGCCAGCGTGGAATGCCTTAGATCCTTGTGATGCCTCTGGATCTTGGGATTATTGTCTTTTAACAAAAATGAAAAATCTTCAGCCGTTATCTTTCTGAACCTTTTTTCTTTCCCATTCTTTCTATGTTCATGTTTAAATCTGATTAGGTATATTTTCAGTTATCTCATGCTATCCTTCATATGATTTAACCTTCTTTCGTATTTCCCAATTATCTCCCTAGTTTGCGTTCTATATAATTTATTTTATCTGTCTGATAGTTTATTATTTCTTTAGCTATGTTTAATCCATCATTGTGCTTTAAATTTGAACTACACTATTTTATTTTTTATTTCACTGTGCTTTGTTTCAAATATCTGTCTCCACGCTCATAATTTTAATCTTATCTTCTAACGCATCAAATGTACCAAACGTATTTATTTTATATTTCTGTCTGATAATTGCAATATCTGGAGTTATTTTGGATCTGCCTCTGCTGTTTCAGTGAATTAGTTACCTTAGAAGGTCTAGGATATGACATTTACTCAGAGTTTTCCAACATGCTATAAGTGCAGTAGTGCGAGAAATCGATGTTATGTTGTTCCTTTCTTTGGTTTTACTATATTCATCTCGTCTCTTGCTACCAAGATCTATTTCTTTTTCATTGGTCCTTAATGATCTTGACCCTTCTTTTATTTTGTTGACTTTTACTTTTTTCTCGCTCCTTCCATCTTTTCATTCCTCATGCCTTACCTATCTCTTCATTAGAACCATCACCTCCTTTCATATGTCTGTACATGTGATTTAAGGCCAAATTACAAAATGTTCAAAGTGAATCAAATAAATTATTTGCAAGTCTGGGATTGTTAGAAAGGTGCATAACTCAGTGAGACCAAATGAATAGTTAAAATTGTATGTGTCTTTCTAGCAGTCATTATGATCCATCACTGACTTTCTCCATATTCTTAAATAAATAACTCATCTTAATATTATGAGTCCTTCACTCAATAAAAATTATGGTATTTATGGAAATAGAAGTATTCTAGGCCTTGGGTTTCTCTAAATTCCAACAGTAGATTAATAAATATTAACAGAAGGCATATCCTTATGTGTTTACATATTGATGTCATCTTCTCAATATTTATCTAATACAGCTAGAAGACAAAAATCTAAGTGAAAATGACAAAATTTCTAGAAATATTAAGGTTATGTTATATTCTTATATAATTCTTCCTCTTTATAATTCTGCAGATGAGAGGTAACTTTTAGAATTTTAGCGATAGAGAGCTTTTCTCCTAACAAACTGATAGTCATCATCTCTTCCAACAATGAAAACTAGACAACTGCTTATATTTCCCTTTTGTGCCTTGTTCTCTCTGAAACTCAGACACATTTGAAGCTCATGCATAAAAAGGGCATGCAGATGCATGTTTGGTGCATTTGCTATTTTCTTTTTTGACTATGATTTTCTATTTTTTATCATTTAATTTTCTAGGACTTTTCTGGTAAGCCATCAGATTTGAAGCTTTTGCATGAAGAGAGAAAATATATATAAATATAATTTGGCTTGTAAATGGGAGAGTCTGAAAATAATTTAGAAGCTTCTAAAAAGTAAAGTAATCCCATATCGCATGCATTTGCCATTTTCATAACAAAAAAATTACTATTCCTCATGATCTTTTTTCTTCGATCAGAGATTGATACTAGCTGAACACTGTAATGGTAAACCAAATTCTGTTTTTACCTGTGTTATTGACACGGAAACTAACTGAAAATTCCAAAACTATAACACAACCTGTTATTTTGATTATAAACTACTATTGTCCTAGACTTAAATTACAGAACTATTTCAAAATAGAATTAAAATGAACGCTATAATACATGCGCACAAAACAATCCTAGAGGTGAATTTATATAAAGGCCACGTTTTCTATCTGTCTAAATCTTGTCCTTTCCCTTTAGCCAGAATGTGATTGACATTACAGAAAATCATCTCACTCACACAAAGAAATATTGTTATTTGTATTGGGGTGAGGTGGGGAAGTTTGATCTCATGTGTCATTGAATAAATAGAAAATTACTTTGTGCTTCATATTATTTGAAGAAATTGTTATTGTTTTAATTTGTAAAAATCTTATTTTCCCATGACCTATCACTAGATATAGAATGAATTTTTAAAAATGAATATTTCTTACAGATAAAAGATTATATATACGTATATATTTCTTTCATGATAAAGTATAGGTTTTCTCTACTAACATGTAATTAGCCATCTGTCATGTGATAAACAAGGGAATGAAATACAAGTCTCCTAGAGGAAGCTCTCAAACTGATGGCTCAATAGAACCCAATTCATTCAGGTTTTCTGATTTGTTTGTTTTTCCACTTGATTTCTACACTTTTTAGTTTATACCATCTTATTTAGGAAACACTCTTTTTTCTTTTTTTTTTTTGACGAAGATTAGCCCTGGGCTAACATCTGCCACCAATTCTCCTCTTTTTGCTGAGGAAGACTGGCCCTGAGCTAACATCTGTGCCCATCTTCCTCTACTTTATATGTGGGATGCCTACCACAGCATGGCTTGTTAAGCAGTGCCATGTCCGCACCTGAGATCTGAACTGGTGAACCTTGGGCCACCGAAGTGGAACATGTGCACTTAACCGCTGCACCACTGGGCCAGCCCCTCGATTTCTGAATCTATAAAATTGAATTGTATTTATAACACAGTTATCAAATAACTCATTTAACAATACAATTTTCTCTGTTAACTATAGTATTCCAAATTTGTTTATTTTCCATTTTTTAAACATGTCATCCAATTACATGAATAATTTGTTTAATTTATCAATCAATATTATAGACAATTAAAGAATAAACCAATAGGAACTTCTTTAAGTATAGGGAATTTTTTTTTTTGCCAAAAAAAGGAAAACATCACAGAAACGTTAATCTCTCAAAAAGTTTGGCATACAAAATATCAGTAGGCATTCCATGTTTCAACTCTCAAGATACTCCTAATTTCTATCAAGCAGTGATTAACCAGTTCATATAAATCATTTCAAATAAATTAAACTTACGTCTCTGGAGGATGAAAAGAAACCACCATTTCAAAAAAATACTACAGAAATAAGGCATTATTTCACTTCACCTATTAATCTAGTCTTAGAAACTCTTCTGGGGAATTAAATATTTTCTAAATTCTATTTTTCCTCTAATCAAAGGTCAGTAGATAGATTAAAAATATGTCTTGGGGAATCAAGGTCTTCTTTGGGGAGAAGGGAAAAAATTCTAGTGGAGGAAATAATTTGCAAATTTAAATTCACTAAATCTTACCAATTCTAATTTTTTGCATAAACCCTAGAAACATGGGTCAGTGCATTTTTTGTGGTTGTGTAAACTTTTAAGGTAAATAATGTTGGTTCCCCAAGATTAATGCATCTGAACAACGAAAAAAACCTCTTATTATAGTATAACCCAGTGTGGTAGCCATGGAAGTGTCCTACTCAGATTCTTGTCTCTATAGAGATCCAGAGATGACAAAATTCCCAGTCAGGGAAGATCTCTTATCTAAGACATGAAGACAAGAAATGAAGACATCAAGGTGAGTTTCCCCGATTACTGGGGCTCCTCAGACTTCTCTGAACACTCAGAGCCTGCAGAGGTGGCCCATCGAATGTGTTAAGAATTAGCACTTCTCTCCTTAGGGAGCCACTGCAGACTAATAGGCATCCCCCTCAGCAGCTGTCCCAGGCTGATAATTACAGTTAAATCTCAGCATAACCAGGCTGGCCATATGCTAATTCTGATATAGGAGGAAAGAGATTGCAACCCAAAGGAGCTGCAAAAATTAGCTAGCATGTAACAACAGGATCCAAGGGAGTACCCCTGATATTGGATTTTGTCCCTAGCAACAGCATGTGTTATTAACTAACTCATCAACTTCTGTCAGTGGAGCCCCCTTGGCTGCTCCTCTGACCTTGCTGATTTTCACAGTGGTTAAGCACCACCACCTGGTCTCTTCTGCTGTATTTCAAGGGACCTGGAACATAAACTAAATAAGCATGAATTCATTGATTTAGGGGCACTTTTATGGAACACGAGATTTAACTCCCTAGCAAGGACCCCAGGGATTATGCAAACTAGCTGTTAAGGTGGCTCTTTAAAACCCGGACAAAGTGATGGCTTATATGGAGTGAGGTTGAAGTTCCTGAGTTACCATGTTAGATGGTAGAGAAAGGAATAAAAAGGCTCAGGGACATGTGCCTAAAATGATTGTATAGTGGGAGACCATAGGACCCAGAAAAGAACACTGTTCTATGGAAAGGCCCAGAGGACTCATCTTTAGCCAAAGACTTACTAACTGTGGTGGTGAGAGGGACACTAAGATCACTAAGAGGAGGCTCTTCGCAGGCTGGAGCTGATGCTAGAAGATATAGCCACAGAGCTTGTTTGTTAATAGAAAGGAAATAATGAATCCCCAGAACAATAGAGGCCAAGTGTTGCTGCTTAATCCCCTGAAGCTAGAGAGTCACAAACTGCTCAAAAGATGAGCAAGGTCAGAGAATGGTAAAGAGGGTTTCACTGAGAGGGAGCTGATGGGTTAGTTAATAAAACGTGATGTTGCTGGGGTGAAATAGACAGCAAATGAAGATGCTGTTTGATATCTATAATCAAAAGAAAGAGTGAAACGTGGAGCAGGAATCTGAAGGTGGTTTCCCCAATAAAAACTTATGATCCCTTTCTCAATTCCCAGACATGAAATAATTTTCAGATCTAGAACCCATTAACTTAAGCAGGTGTGTATACTGTAATGATTCCTCCAGTCCTTCCCTCAAAGGGCCTATAGATATTTACTCAGGTGACTATACAGCATGTGAAGGTAAACACCCAGATATTCGAGGACTATTAGATATAGAGTCATAATTGATATTTATACCTAGAAACCTGAAGTGCTATCAAGGCCCCATATTTGAGTGGAGGTATGCAGGGGTCAGGTATTAAATGAACTATTGGCTAAGCTTCCGTGGTTATTTTACCTGCTTCTGAATGTTATATTGGAATAGGACATCTTCAGCAGCATGAGTAACCCCTACACTTGGTCCTTCACCTAGAGGATAGAGCTGTAATAGAAAGACCAAAGGAAAACCTCTGAAATTGTCTACTCTCAGTCAAGAGAATAAATCAAAAAAACAACACATTTTATGAGGGGATGGGGGCAGAGAGTGAGTAATGGTAAAGAACGGTGAAATCCTTGAAGTTCTAAAGGATTCAGACCTGGTGGTCCCAAATTATAAGCTATTCAATTCTGCCAAATCTGACGAGTCTTGGTGACCACCGCAACTCAAACAAGTAATAGTCACAATTGCAGTAGCCATGCTGGCCATATTTCTTGTTGCTATAGATTAATAAGGCCCTAGATGCATGGTTTACAGCTGTTGATTTGGCAAATATATTTATTTTTATCCAAATCAGGAAAGAAGATCCAAATCATTTCACATCCATCTGGATTGTACAACAATATTCATTTACAGTTTTGCCCCAGACCAATGTTAAATCTCTTTTCCTTTTTCACCATATATTCCAAAGTGCTCTAGACTGTCTGGAAATGGCATGGAATATGACACTGATCCATTATATCAGTGACGTCATGTTAATCAAGTAAGACAAACATGAGGTGGCTAGCATGCTGGAGGCTTTTGTAAGGTCCATGCACTCCAGGGGGTGGCAGAGATATATCTTTTGAAGATTGAAGAATCTGCAACTTCTGTAAAATGTTTAGGGATCCACTACACAGATCATAGCAAAAAATTCCCTCTAAAGTAAAAGACACTTTGCTGCATTTTGCATCACCTACTGCTAAGAAACCATGGTGCATGATACATCTCTTTACATTTCGGAGGTACTATATTCTACAATTAGGAATACTGCAACTGCCTCTGTTCTTTGTGATATGGAGATCTGCCTGATATCAGTGGGGTCAAAGACAAGGAAGGGCTCTTCTCTAAGTTAGGAGTGCAATGCAAATAGCTTTACCTCCCTGGCTACACAATTCGTGGACTTTATGTTGTTAGAGGCATCATTGGTGAAAAATGATCCAATGTGGAATGTATGGCTGTAGCCAGTGGGAGAATCACAATATAGGCCACTGGAGCTATGGAACAAGGCCATGTTATCTGTACTGGAGCATTACACCTTTCAATAAATGGTTCATAGTATATCACTGGTCTCTGATAGAGACAAATGCTTGACTAAGTGACCATTCATTTGCAACTGCTCATCATGAGCTGCGTTCTGTTGGACATACCAAGTCATGAAAATACCAGCTCAGCATTAGTCCATCATAAGATGGAAATGGCTCATATAATATCAAACCTAAACCATACCAGAGGGCATAAGTAAACCATACAAGCAAGTATCCCAGATTTCCTTGAAACTCCATGGAACAAAAATTATCCTTCGCTCACATACATGGCCACAAATAAGGGAGATGGTTCCCATTTAACTAGCTGAATGAGGAATAAAAATCTTGAGCTAGGCTTTGTCATTAGCCATAATAGAATGATGGGCCTATGAATGGAATGGCCACATGGCAAATAAAGAGGCTACATTGGGCCCAAAAGCATAGACTCCCACTTACTGAGATCAATCTAGCATTTGCCTCATGTGAATATTTATTCTGGCAGTGGCAGAGATCATTACTGATCCCCTGGTATAACACTGTTCCTCAAGGAGTATAACCAGGCCCTTGGTTGCAAGTTGATCTTTGGTCCTCTTCTGTACTGGAAGAAGCAGAGTCTCATTGTCACAGAAACAGATACTTTTTCTGGGTGTTAGTTTCCTTTCCTTTTCTGCAGAGCCTTATCAACACTGAATGGGGCCTTTCCAAGTGTCTGACCCATAGCCATAGAATCTTATAAAACTTAGCATCCAATCAGGGGAGTTGCAGAGTAGGAACATGATTTTGTGATCCACAGATTATCTCACAGACACGCTGTCAATAAGCAGTCAGCCTGATAAATCATTGGAATGGCCTATTGGGGTTACAGCTGAAGTGACAGCCAGAGAATATATTTAAGTGCCAGAGAAAATAGCCAGCTCTGGTGGTCTAGTGGTTAAGATTTGGTGCTCTCACTACCACAGCCTTCCTCGTTTCCTGGTCAAAGAACCACACCACCCATCTATTAGTTGTCATACCATGGTGGCTGCATGTTGCTTTGATGCTGAAAGCTATGCCAACAGTATTTCAAATACCAGCAGGATCACCTATGGTGGACAGGTTTCAGCAGAGCTTCCAGACTAAGACAGACTAGGAAGAAGGACCTGGCCACCCACTTCCAAAAAAAATTGGTCATGATATAGTGAAGGAAGGTGAGAGGATGGCACAAAAAACCCCCAGCGGGGTTCAGCTCTGCTGTTAGGAGTCAAAATCAACTTGATGGCTCTAACAACGACAATCTGAGAAAATACTCACAAAGGAGAGGTTACCATCCTCTAGGGTACAGTATATATGCTAACACACAGGCTTAGTGTGCATACCCAATAAGGTTACATGGATACATGGTTCTGGTAAACCAAAATGGGAAGAAAGAGTAGTCCCACTTCTCATCTCTACCCATGACTGACTACTGGAGAACTTTGGGCTCCTGTCACTACTGTGGACTCTAAATAGCTAGGAATCCTGGTTTCCATAAAGGATACATTTTGCCAGGGGGCATAGCAAGGGTCCTATTGAAATTCATATTACAGCTGCCTTCTGGGCACTTTGAATTCTTTGAATTCAGACACCAGCAAGTAAGAAGAACAGTCACCATTTTGGCAGAAACAATTAACTGATCAACAAGAAGAGCCTGCTGTTTTGACACAGTGGGGAACAGAAAGTGCAGAATTCCAGTGATTCACCTGTGTCCCACTTGATTCTTTCTTGCCAGATTATTACAGTGGCTAGGCAAATGCAGCAATCCTGGCCTCTAGAAGCATAAGATCACCTAAGGCTCAGAGGAATTATGAATAAAATTGTGGATCTCATTATCATGAAAGTAATAAAGACCAGAGGTGATAACTCTGAATAATGGAATTTAGAATTAATTGTGGAGAAAGAGGCAGAGAAGGAAGAGGATGATTAACAGTTGTAGCCCTACAACCAACACTAGACACATGAGCTATGTTTTGTCCAACTAACTTCCCCTTTTTAAGTTTCTCCTCAGAAGAGAAGCTCACTGAAAACCTAGAGAAATCACTCACCAAAAAAGCGTGGAGAGTGGATTGGTGCGGCTCGAGGGCTATAAGAAGTCAGCCATGGTGTCTACTGAGATGTGCCACTCACACCTCCCTTCAAGGAGAAACTGCTCTGGGAACTACAGACAACAGCCTCCAGCTTTCCTTACTTCTGAATTCACTGCAACACCCACCGAGGCCATATCCTCTCTGGGATGCTCTCAGTGAACGCCCAAGCATGGCAGAGGTACTAAAGATACTATAACTGTAGTCTGAAGGGCTCCCTACTGTCCACACCCTCTTCCTTCCCCTTCTTTCACAGCTACCAGATCTGCATTGAAGGCTTTCCTTGCCAACCACTGATGCTTCTACCCTTCAACTTCTTAGGTATTACTCTCAATAAACGTGCAATTCTCTCTATGTTTCTGCTTTCTGGAGGACCCAAAATGACACACTAACTCTACAAATCTACTAACTCTTGCACCCATGGAAGACTAAATGAGACCAACAGTGCTCCTAGTACTATATATAGTTCAATTATAGCCAATCCATTTCAAATTACATTTACTGAGCACGTACTATGTGACAGATATATGTATATCACTGACCATTATCATATATATACACAATAAATGAATGAGCTAAGGTCTTAATCTTCAGGAAACATAGTGTCTATCTGAAGAGACAAACACATGCAAAATAACTATAATCCTATTCACGCAGTGATAAGACCGTGTCTTAAAGGACATGTATCAGAGGAGAGAAGTTTAAAACACTTGTAACTGAGAACATCTGGGAGGATTTCCTAGTGGAAGCTTCTAGTACTGATCCCCTTATGGTACATTACATTTTCCAAAAACAGCCATAAGAATTTTTAGTCTCACATGATCTTTCATAAGCTTGCCACTCTATCAAGAGGTAGCGTCTATTTCCTCTCCTTGAATCTGCTAGGTATTTGAAACTGCCATGATTAATAAATGCAGCAGAAGCAGTACTGTGTTACTCCTGAGTTCTAGGTCATAAATGGCAGGGCAGTATTCACCTCAGAACAGATGAACCAATATGTAAGAAATCCTGCTGCTTTCAAGATTCCATGTTGGACAGACACAAGGAGAGACTACACAGAGATGGAGAGAAAAGCCCGAGGAGGCCCAGCTGTTTGAAGTTTCCTAGTCCAGGCCCCAGACACATGAGTGGGCAAGCCATCAGATAATTCCATCAAGCAATCTTCCAGGTGCTCCAGCGGCAGCAGAGACAAGCTTTCTCTTTCAAAGACTTTCCAAATTGCAGAATCATGACTAAAATAAATGCCATTTTAACTCGTTATGATTTGATATAGTTTTCTAGCTTAAATTATGAATAAATTTCAACACTTTTTCAATCGATTGATAGATAGAGGTATGGGTTTGTGAGTGTGCATGTATATCTCTTCATCGTCTGCTCATTAAGGGGATTTTCACTCATCAATTTGTAAGAATTCTTCATTTTTAAAATATAATATTGGTATTATTCAAGATTTTATTTTCAAATGACAAAAACTTTCTCAAACTGAAACTTAAATGATCTTTTCCAATTCTTAGAGCCAGAAGGGCCAGATTTAAATGTTCAAGACATAGCTAGATTTAAAAGGTCAAATGATATTTTAAGAATCCCCCATTCTGTCTTTCAACTCTAGTGTTCTTTTTATTTCATCCATTTTCAACCAGACTCTCTTTGTGGTACTACAGATGGCCCTAGACAGCTCTAGATTTCATGATCCATGCAGTGAGTTATACCATCAAACTAAGAGAATTTCTTAGAAAATAGTTCTAGCCCGCTTCCTGACAACAATTCAATGCCTTGGCTGGAGAAATGTGTTCATCTATGAATTAATGTGTATGGCCTGGGAGATGAATTTCTCTCATGCCCTGACACTTAGGCCTAGATCATTAGGAAAGTTCCATCCAAAAGATAGACAAGGGGCTGGCCCAGTGGTGTAGTGGCTAAGTTTGCCCACTCAGCTTCAGCTGGTGGTTCACAGGTTGGGATCCCAGGTGCAGACCTGCACACCACTAATCAAGCTATGCTGTGGCAGCATCCCATAAACAAAATAGAGGAAGATTGGCACAGATGTTAGTTCAATGACAATCTTCCTCAAGCAAAGAGAGGAAAATTGGCAACAGATCTTAGCTCAGGGCTAATCTTCCTCACCAAAATAAAAAAAAAAACCCACACACAAAAAAACAAAAACAAACAAACAAGAGACAAATTCCCTAACGTAGCCTTTTAAATAATTTATTAGAAATGTCTTTCCTGCTTTATTGTTATCCTTTTTATTTTAGGTATTTTTTGATAAATAATTCTTCATTTCCATGTAGTCCAGAGTATTGATCTTGGCTTTTTTCTTATCTTCAATAATTTCTGTCTCCACTCTATATTTGATAAAAGTTATTTTCTTCTGTTTTTGTACAGTTTTTGATATTTATTATGTTTTAATTACATGAAATATGAGATTATGTGATCTGAGCTTCTAAATTGATTTATTTCTCCAAATGCTAGCCTTTTATCTGAACATAATTTATTAGATAAACTTTTCTTCCTCCTTCAATTTGTAAATCGCCTTGTCATAAATTAAGTTGACATGCATACTATGTATATTAAGGATTATTTGGGGCTAAAATTATGCTGAGTTGTTGGCTTCATTTTTTATCTACAACACATTTCTATGATTTCTATATATTCTCATTATAAATTATTATTCAGAATTTTCCCTAATTTCTGAAATGTAAATCACCCTTCTTTTCGTCATGCTTAGCCAACAGTTCAAATCAACCCTCAGATATATATTTGTTGTAATTACTTGCCTCAGACTTCATTCTTTTGGAATGAATTATGCTTACTTTGTAACAACTTTATTGAGGGAAAACAGACATACTACAAATTCCACATGCAAAAACTATAAAATTTGATAAGTTTTGATATATGTGTATAGCTGTGAACCATCACCTCAATCAAGATAATAAACACATACATCAACCCCAAAAGTTTCCTCATTCCCTATTTTAATCCTTCCTTCCCACCTTTTTCCACATTTGACCTCATATAAGCAGTGGTCTGCTTTCTATTAAGGTATATCAGTTTGCATTTATAAAATTTTATATAAATGGAATCTTATAATATGCATTCTTTTCATCTGGAGTCTTTCACTGAGCATACTTATTTTGAGATTCATCCATGTTGTTGTATTAACAGTCCATTCCTTTACATTGCCAAATAGTATTCATTTGTCAGGTTTGCCACAATTTGTTTATCCACTCACCTGTTTATGGATATTTGGGTTGCTTTCAGTTTGGAGCTATGACAGAAGAGACTTTATAAACATTTGTGTAAAAGTGTTTGTGCAGATATAAGTTTTTATTTCTCTATGGTAAACACTTAGTAAAGGAATGGCTAGGTCTTAGAGTAGACGAGTCATTGATTTTCTTTTTTTTTTTTTTTAGCGTTTAGTCATTTTTAAATCTTAGATTGAAAATGAAGAGTTGTTGTTACACTTAGAGTACTTACATAGAAATGATCATCTATTATGAATCAGATGACCAAAGGAATAGTTGTGATAAGAGACAAGATGATGGAGTCATAGAATTTGGAGCAAGAATGATTCTTGGTGATTATAGATTCCAAAGCCCTCATATTACAAAGGAAAAAAAAACAAACAAACAAAACCTCAATATCTGGGAAGAGTAAATGACTTGCCACATGTTGCACAGAATCAGGACAATTTCCAGCCCAGTGCTCTACACAAGTCACAAAAGTGAATCAAACCATGTTACCCAACCTCAAAAGTGAGGTGGGCATGGGCTTTTGCCAGGTCCATTTCAGCAGAAGTATCAGCTAAGCCATAGAGGTCTTGTCTTCTGACATGGGCCAGAACATTCACTTCCTGCTTCAGATGTGGCTCATTCCATCCAACCTGACTCCTGATCCCCTTCTAGTGTAGGATTTTTAGTTACACATTCCTGCTTTCATCTCTAGCTGATCAAGTTTTCTTTTCTTTTTTGTTTTTTCTGCTTTTTCTCCCCGAATCCTCCCAGTACATAGTTGCGTATTATAGTTGTGGGTCCTTATAGTTGTGGTATTGATGAAGCTTTCTAATGGTTACTTTGAGAAATGCTTCTTCTCAAGTATATTTTCCACTCTAGTATCCTTAAAAGTAACAGAAGTAAAACTCCAGAGTCATCACAAGTAAGAGATGATTTGAATTCTGCTCCATAATACATATATATATGCTTTAAACCAAACAAATGTCCTAAATATCTTTAATAAAGATTTTTTTGTTTTCTGGTTAATGGATGAAATCAACTTCTTTTGAAAATCACAATTTTTGAAATTTGGGCTGAAAAAAGGAAGGAAAGATGGAATATCAAATTCAATATCTACATACTTTCCTCCTTTCTCTTGATATCATAATATTTCAAGAATTCACTCTTATATGAATAAGTAGATACAAATTTTAACATATTTTCACTGTTTTACAAAGTGTAAGTATGAGAGAAGACCAGAATACTGCCAAGATATTAATGACACAGAATGTACTTTGTATGGAATTTTGATAACGTACTTTCTTACTGAGCAGTTGTTTCCTGTGTAAGTTGGTGAATTCCAAGATTCTGTGAACCACTGGTCTCTCTCTTTTACGGTGTCAGAGAAATACTTCCCAAAGCTTTGCATTTTGTGAAGAAAGATACTTATTTATCTACTTATTTACCATTGACTTTTTAATTTTTTCAGTTATTCTTTATTGAACTTTTTGCAGGAAAATATGCTACAGTATTTTTCTTTTTCATTTTGAGAACAATTTTAGGTTCACAGCAAAATTGAGCAGAAGTTACAGAGATTTCCAATATACTCCTTGCCCCTAAACAAGCATAGCCTCCCCTATTATCAATATCACCCACCAGAGTGGTGCATTTGTTACCATTGATGAATCTACATTGACACATCATTATTACCAAAAGTTCATAGTTTATGTTAGGATTCACTCTTGATGTTGCATATTATATGGATTTGAACAAATGTATAATGACATGTATCCACCATTATAGTATCATGAAGAGTATTTTCACCACCCTAAAAATCCTCAGTGCTCCACCTACTCATCCTTCCCCTCTCTAAACCCCCAGCAACCACTGATCAGTTTTACTGTCTATGTCTAAAACTATGGTTTTACCTTTTCCAGAATGTCACATAGTTGGAATCACACAGTATGTAGCCATTTCAGACTGGCTTATTTCATTTAGTTTATATGCATTTAAGATTCATCCATATCTTTTTTTGGCTTGAAAGCTCATTTCTTTTAAATGTTGGCAAAATTCCATTGTATGGTCATGCCACAGTTTATTTGTCCATCACCTACTGAAAGACTGCTTCCAAGTTTGGGCAATTATGAATAAAGCTGCTCTGCATATCCATGTACAGATTTTTCTGTGGACAATGCTTGGCTTTTTAAGAAAGAGCAAACTGTTTGCCAAAGTGTGTAATTTTACATTTCCCACCACCATCATACGAGCATTCCAGTTTCTCTACATGTTAACCAATACTTAGTATGGTCAATCCACTTTAATTTTAGATATTCTAATAGATGTGTTGATGTATCCCATTGTGGTTTTATTTTGTATTTTCCTAATCACTATTTGTTGAGTATCCATGTGTGGTCCTCTTTGACATCAAAATGTAGTTTGGCATCTGAATATGAAATAGTTTTCTCATTTTTCCATTGAGCTTTTTTTCCCCTTGTTTTTGATATTTCAGAAATTGTGTACTATGGATCAAAGTCCTTTATCATATATGTGATTTGGAAGTATTTTCTATCATTCTATGGATATTCTTTGTCTTTTCATTCACTTAACATCACTTGAAATCAAGTGTCTTTTGATTATATCCAATTTAATTTTTTTTTCTATTAGGGATGGTGCTTTTGGTGCTGCAACTAAGAAATCTTGGTCACTGAATGTAACAGATATTCTCTTGTTTTATTCTTGAAGTTCTATACTTTTCAGTATAGACTTCTGTCTATGATCCATTTGGAAATTCCATTTGAATTTATATATGATGCAAGGCATGCATTGAAGTTCTTTATTGTTTGCCTATATATATATATTGAATGCATTCAGCAACTTTTTTTCTTTTGGTGAGGGAGATTGGCACTGAGCTAACATCTGTGACAATCTTCCTCCATTTTGTACGTAGGACACCTCCACAGCATGGCTTGATGGGCAGTATGGAGGTCTGCATCTGGGATCTGAACCTATGAACCTCAGGCAGTGGAAGTGGAGCATGTGAACTTAACCACTATACCACAGGGCTGGCCCCTCAGTAACATTATTTTTGATAAATTGAAGACTTTATCATTATGAAATAATCTTTATTACTTTTATTATTATTTGCTCTGAAATCTACTTTGTTTAATATTCATATAATTTTGTAGTCTTTTACTTTTAATCCATTTGTGTATTTACATTAAAAATGGGTTTCCAGTAGGTACCATAGAGTTGTCCTTGGTTTTTGCTCCAATTTGACATTCTTTGCCACTTATTTGGGTGTTTGGACAATTTATATTTAATGTTATTATGTACATGTTATTTATGTGTGTCAGTTTAAGTCTGCTATTTTGATATTTTCTTTTTATTTGTCCCATCTGCTCTTGTTTTCATTTCCTCTTTATCTGACTGCTTTGGATTAATTGAATATTTTATATGATTTCATTCTATCTCCTTTATCTATCACTCATCAAATGCTGATGAAAAAATAACCTACACTGATGTTGCGGTACAGGAATACCTCCATTTTATAGTTCCTATGGATTATATAGTTGTTTCCTCAATTTTTGCCATTAAGGGCTTTGCATACAATAATTCACTTTAATTCTCCAGGCAAAATCATCAAATCCTTTTAAATTATAGCTACTCTGCTACTTAGCCAGTTAACAGCTGAAATTTTCTGCAATGATAGACCATTCAAGGTCTTTATTCTGAATCACCCAAGATCTTTAAAAGAGGAATACTCAAGAGTCCTGCTCAACATGACACCAGATCATGTGAGACAATATGTTTAAGTATCATAAACATGTAGTAACATCACCTTCTAAAATGAATGTTAAAATCAGTTACACATTGGACTTCACAATCTATTTTATTCTTTGGCCCTTTAATTCTACTGATTTCTGTACCCTCCACCCATAGTTCACCTTGTATGACATGCCTTCTCTGTGCCCTAAATCATGCCATCACTTCCATCTCTGCATCTAGTACAACTGTATTACCTGAGAGAATATTTCCAAATATTATTTTTCTTTAAATAATTTTGAATTAATTTTAAATTGGTTAAATTCTATTAGAGGTCCAAGGCAAAATGAAACACACTTTAATATTTAAATGTTTATTTAACTACCAAAAATGCCAATATTCTAACTGGTTTAACAAGACAATAGGACCCTCAAATATATTCATCTAGTATTTTCTTAGTTTCCTAAACATAGCTTTAAAATTTGCTATTAATTCAGCAAAAGCATATTGGTAAGCACATGCTATAAGCCATGAACTCTGCTAGTTGCCTTGACAACTCTATTCACACCACAGAGTATTCCGTAATTTAGGTACGGTTCTACCATTCACAACCACTCAGATTTGTGCTTACTGTGTTTATTTGAGCTGCACTCCTTACTAGGAAAATTAGCATGCGCTTACATGGGCCATACATTTTACCCTGTATTTATTCATTTATATCAGTTATTTCTTTCAATTTTGTGTTAAATAATTAAAACAGAACCAAGATTCTACGCATATTTGCATTGGTAGACTGATCAAGTCATGAAGATTGACATAGACAACTTCAACATTATTATCTTTAAAAATACCTATGACAAATGACAAATTTCATGAATCAAATATATAGATGTGTTTATTATCATGACAGAATACAGAAATAGAAGAATGATAATGTTTTAAAAATTTACTTTTTGATTTATTCACTTTGCAATTACTTTGTCAAATATTTGAAAGATTTTGATCTTGCTGAAGTCATCAACATAAAATTAAACACAATAGATATTTTATTTGATTTAAAATAACTAAAATTTCATTATGGTGTCATTCTCTACAATGAAGCTGTAACAATGAATAAGTATCTTAGAGGTTTTTACCAATCTGAAATTTTATGTTGCAATAAAGTCAATTGTGATAGCAAAATAAGTGCTTACAGTGATACTATTTTATGACAATTACTAATTCTGTTAGCCTACTAGTATGGCATGACGTTGAGAGTGTGTTATATTTTGCATAAGATAAGGATGCTGCAATATTAAATCATTAACCATAGCAGCTATAAATTGGCTTATGTAATAATTCTAAGGGGAAAAAGCTTTAGACTCAGATTTGTGAACTAGAGACAATCATTTCAACTGTCCTTTGGCTTCTGGAATGGATATATTACAGTTATATATATATGTATATATATACATGCACACACAAGTAAAAACTCTTTTATTCTTCAAGGACAGATGAATAAGATATAAATAACGGTACAACTCAATGACTCATAGGGAACACAAATTCAATTACTATGGTATAAGAATAGAAATACTCTGTGCAAGGTCTGGGACCTGACCCAAAAAATAAAAGTACTATTCTATATCATGGCTATGAAGGTTATTATTCTCTGTCAATAGAAGATAATTCAATATGCCCCCAAATTTCAGTAGTGCCAAGAAGGCAACAAGGTTAACTATAAAACCATTAGTGGGGAGTGGTGATCATTTAACTTAAATATCAAATTAAGATATCATTTGCAATTCAGATAGGAGGATGAATTTATCACTGCTTCTAAAGTATAGTTTATTGGGTGTTATAGACTTCTTTGAAAAAATAAGAAGACAGGATTTGATATATATTCATACTGCAGAATGATTTTCTATTGCAAATGATTGGAACACACTTCTGGCATCCGAATGTTCCCGTACGGATGGGCTCTTCTGTTGTTCAATGTGTCTAAAGCAATAAAATCAGCTTGTAAGCTTTGCCTCAGCAGCTGAGCACTGCATGAATTCAGGTCGTTATGGCGGCAGGGATGCTCAGTCGGGAAAATAGTATATAAATAACTGATAACATGAGCAGAGTCTGATTAATCCTTATGGGCTAGTGACTATTTTTAGGATCCCCTTACATTTGAAAGGATTTATGTTTCTGAGGAATTGAACTTAAGAGTGTGAATGCTAACTTCATTCTGACAGCACAAAAGGAGTTCTTAGAAAATGATTATTTTAGAAATGAGTTCCGAAAATCAGAGTCGTACTTGAATGCAAGTCTACCCTATGTTTTAATAACTATCACTATGGAACTATATTATAAAATTCCCCCAAAAACATAAATCTCAGGGAAAAATAGTAGTTTTGTACTAATACTATATACTATTTCCTAGTGATATTCTTTTGATGCACTCTCAGAAATTTATTTTGTTTCATTTCATTGTTTTTTAAAAATTTACTTCTACCTGGTACACTCTCTCATCTTCTCTCTCTCTCTCCCTCTCCCTCTCTCATAATTTAGAACTGAAGGAGATGTACACATATACTGAGGTCGCTAATGTTTGAGATATTTATATAATTGCATTTCAAGTTATACAAAGCAACATTGATATGCTTCCAAAACAATTACGTATTTTAGTTCTATCAATTAAGAGAAACAAGCTTATTTTGCAAATTAATAGGATATATTTCCATATCAGCTATGATTACACATTTTAAAGTTCCCATTACCCCATGGTCAACCGCGTAACATCGGATGGGACTAACTACACCCGAGTATTATTTGTATCTTTTGCTGTGCTAAAAGGATTTACTATTTGATAAATATTATCATAAGGTCTTTGAGCCAGTTAATTTAGATTCATAAGTACACAACCACAAATACTATGTGTATATATCCTAACAAAATTACTCATTATTTTAATTTACAACATGATAAATTTATTGGTGCTTTATTCTAGCCTGTCTTTAGATGACTGACAATATTGACTGTTACTACTTCTCCTGATACTAGCTACTAATTTTTGAGCATCTACTCTATAAGAGATCCTATTCTAATCGTATTTATAATTTATAGTTCTCAGACCTACCATGAATGTTATGTAATATTATTCCTTCTATCCAGGTAAGAAGGACACTGCAATTCCATGATAATAGCTTGACCTATATCACAGAACTACCAAAGTTAGTGAACTAGGATTATAATGCAAGTGTGTATGATTAGAAAGCCATATGATTTTTTACATTATGTCATGATATCAGAGACTGTTTTAATTTTATTTTTAAATATTTTTGCAATCTATCTGAAAATTACTCATCATTATCTCTTACCATGGGCAAAATGAATTCTTGAAACTAGCTACAGTCATTTATAGTGAGCATTTGTGACTTACATTGGCCAATGGGCACTACAAAGATGAATGTGAAAAGATCCCGAAAAAGTAATCACATTGTAGATTATAATGAATAGAATTAATACATATTTGGACTTATAAATGCTATAAAAGAGTAATTAATTTTAAGTCATGTCTTCCAGCAAGTCTTATAAGAGAAGTACGTCTTGACAAATTAGTAAAACTTCAACACATAAGTGTCGGGACAAGAGAGGGTACAGAAAAGATTTAAGGAAAAGCATTAAAGTTGAGAAGCATTAGACTGAAATCTGCAAACATGGACACAGCTAGTTTGACATTCACACCACCACCACCTCATCCTTACTCCTTTCCTCTTTCTTCTCAAAGTACTAAAGTTGATGACTACATATTCTAATTATCAAATTACATATTCTATAATATAGAACTTGATTATATACATACTTTAGGTATATGTATATACCTAAATATTAGGTATATACCTTAGGTATATGTATATAATGAAATAATAACCCAATTCTATATTTCAAAAGTACTTTTATGGCCTATTGAGTTTTGTTATGGATGAAACTGCTTGGACACAAGGAATAATTTGATTTGGTGATTACAACTCTGCACACTTTAAGGAAGAATTAAATTTGGCAAGAAATTAAACCTATGAAAGAATGTGTAAATACATGAGCATATTTATTAACTTTTGCCACCCAGCATTTTGCACCTCTTTTTTTCAATGATTTTTTTAATTAAAGATTGGCACCTGAGCTAACAACTGTTGCCAATCTTCTTTTTCTGCTTTTTCTCCCCAAATCCCCCCAGTACATAGTTGCATATTTTAGTTGTGAGTCCTTCTAGTTGTGACATGTGGGACGCCACCTCAGCATGGCCTGATGAGTGATGCCATGTCCGTGCCCAGGATTCGAACTGGTGAAACTCTGGGCTGCTGAAGCAGACCGCACGAGCTTAACCACTCGGCCACAGGGCTGGCCCTGCACGTGTCTTTAATATATCATTTAGAGAACTGCATTGTAATTATTTATTTTACAAGTTTGTTCCTCCTAAAAAATGCAATCTCCTTTGAATGCAATTTCATGTCTTTCCCTTCTTTAGATTACTAGGAAGAAATACTTTGTCATAGTTTCATGTTTTGAAAAAGTGTAGGATTGATGTACATTTGATAATATCTTGTTAATTCAGAGAATAACCTTTACTTTGAAAGTACAAGTGTTGTCATATTTGCCACAGAAAGAGAATCCACATGCGTACGACTTCGAACCAAATGCATCTATTTTATAAACATTATCTTATTTGTAACTTAAGAAAGTTGAAAAGTTTTTCAAAAATGACATTTTCAGTTTGGAGTGTATTAATGTAGATAAACATGCTTATCTCATTTGGATAAATTTGAAAGAAGTGTGTTTTCAAGAGGGAGAAACATGTCATTTCCAATTGTTAAAAAAAGGTGTGACCAAAATCGTAACAAAGAATCCAACAGAAATTCTGGAGTTGAAGAATATAATGAACAAAATAGAAAATGCAACCGAGAGTGTCAACAGCAGACTTGATCAAGCAAAGGAAAGAATCTGCAAACTCAAAGAAAAATTATTTGAAATTACCCAAACATCCAAAAGTAATTTATATATCCAAAGCAATTCCTATCAAAATTTCAGTGGTATTTGTTTGCTTTGTGTTTTCTTTGAGCAAGATTAGCCCTGAGCTACAATCTGCTTCCCATCCTGCTCTTTTTGCTGATGAAGATTGGCCCTGAGCTAACGTCCGTGCCCATGCCCATCTTCCTCTACTTTATATGTGGGATGCCAGCCACAGCGTGCCTTGATAAGCACGCATCAGAACAAGCACCTGGGATCCGAACGAGCAAACCCTGGGCCACCGAAGCAAAGAGCACGAACTTAACCGCTACACCACCAGTTCGGCCCCTCAATGGTATTTTTCATAGAAGTATAAAAAACAGTCTTAAGTTTCATATGGAACCACAAAAGACCCCGATAGCCAAAGCAATCTCAAGAAAGATGAACAAAGCTGGGAGTATCACCCTTCCTGATTTCAAATTGTATTACAAACATATAGTAATCAAAACAGTATGATACTGACATAAAAACAGACATATAGATCAGCAGAGCAGAATAGAGAGCCCAGAAATAAACCCACGCAGTATGGTCAACTAATCTTCAACAAAGATACCAAGAATACTCAAAGGGGAGAGAATAGTCTTTTTAATGAATGGTGTTGGGAAAATTAGAAATCCATATGCAAAAGAATTACACTGTAGCTTATCTTACACCATACACAAAAATAAACTAAAAATTGACTAAAGACCTAAACATAAAACCTGAAACCATAAAACTTCTAGAAGAAAACAAAGGATAAGCTCCTTTATATTGGTCTTGGCAATTTTTTGGATTAGACACCAAAAAGTACAGGCAACAAAAGCAGAAATAAACAAGTGGGACTGCATGAAACTAAAAAGTTTCTGGACGTCAAAGGAAAGAATTAATAAAAGGAAAAGTCAACCTATGGAGTGGGAGAAAATTCTTGCAAACCATATATCCAATAAGGAGTTCATATCCAAAATATCTAAGGAACTCATACAACTCAACAGCAAAAACACTACCAATCTGTTTACAAAATGGGCAAGAACCTACGTAGACATTTTCTACAGAAGACATACAAAGGGCCAACAGATATATGAAAAGATGCTCTACACATCACTATTCATCAGAGAAATGCAAATCAAAACCACAGCAAGATATCACCTCACACTTGGTAGGCAATTATTATCAAAAAGTCAAAGGACAAGTATTGGCAACGATGTTGGAAAAAAGAAACACTGGTACACTGTTGGCAGGAATGTGAATCGGTGCAGCCATATGGAAAACAGTATGGCGATTCCTCAAAAAATGAAAAATAGAACTACATATGATCCAGCAATCCCACTTCTGGGTATATAGCCACAGAAAATAAAATCACTATCGTGAAGAGATACCTGCACTCGCATTCACATTGCAGCACTATGCACAGTAGTTAAGATATGGACACAACCCAAGTGTCCATCAACCGATGAATGGACAAAGAAAATATGATATACACATAGAATTGAATATCATTTAGCCTTAAAAAATACATCCTACCATTTATGACAAGATGTATGAGCCTGGAGGACATTATGGTAGGTTAAATAAGTCAGACACAGAAAGACAGGAGACGACATGATCTCCCTTATATTTAGAATAGTGACAGAGAGCAAAATGTTGGTTACCAGGTGCTGTGGGGAGGGAGAAAAGGGGAGGTGTTGGTCAAAGGGCAAAAACCCTCAGTTATAAGATGCATAGGTTCTGGAGACCAAATGAAGAATATGGTAACTCTAGGTAATAACTGGGTTAGTTACTTAAAATTTGCTAAGAGTATAGATCTCAAGTATTCTCACTGAAAACGATAAAAATTGGTAACTATGTGAGGTGATGCATATGCTCATTAGCTTGACTTGGTAATCATTTCACAGTGTATATAAGTATAACAAAACATGACACCAGACCAGCCCTGTGGAGTAGTAGTTAGGTTTGCATGCTCTGCTTTGGTGGCCCGGGGTTTGCAGGTTTGGATCTCAGGCATAGACCTACATACCACTTGTCAAGCTATGCTGTGGCAGCATCCCACATACAAAGTAGAGGAAGATTGGTACAGATGTTAGCTCAGTGACAATCTTCCTCACGAAAAAAAAAAAAAAAAGCATTACATACCTTAAATGTACATAGTTTTTACTTGTCAATTATACCTCAATAAAGCTGGCAAACAAGCAAGCATAACCACGATTAATGTCACAGAAAATATCATGGAGACCTAGTAGCTTTAAAAATATCACTAAGACAGTTCAGAAGATAAACATATCAATTATTAAATGATTAAATTATTAAATACAGAATCATGTGAAAGTTTGGTCATTCCATACATTTTTAAGCCCATAAACTGTGGTTTATACATCCTTATTTTTTGTTTTATCTACAAAGTACGAAACAAAGAAAATAATAAGTTAACTAGTGTGGAGATGTATACTGGAACTATTTCGATTTCAGGGTGTGCTTAGGCTATCATCTCTACCTGATATTATTGGGAAAATATCATATTCATTCTTTTTGCATTTCTGGTGCAGGAGGGATGCAGAATCAACAGAATGCCTCTCATTTTGTCCTGTTGTGATCGGCTTTCTTGAGGGCCTAGAATTTTCTCATTTAATGCCTAATTCTGATAGTCAAAACATTTTGAATTCAGTTTGTTTATAGTAGAAGCATTTGGGGGGAGAAATGTCCAGCTTATTAATTATGTCATTTTCTTTGTTCTGTATACTAATCTATGCCTATATCTATCTCTATATTGACTGTTTATCGACAAAAACTGAGGTTACACATTTTTCTTACTATTATGTCTAATTTTTCTTTATATTAGTAATTCATATATACACACTTTTTTCTTTTTTTAGACCTTAGGTATGTGGTCTTGAGTTAATCATGTTCCTTAATTTATTATACAACATCAGTATAAATTCATGGAAACTCACACCATTTTATTTTTTTTCACATTATCCCTGACATCTGGTACCGTGTTCCTCTCTCACCAAATTCACACACTTTAATATATTTGAAATCTATCCTTAGATATATATACATCCTCATAAAATATTTAGTGCTATGTTTATAGGCATTTATGCGTATTTCCTTCTCTACTTTCATAACTTCTATGACTCTTTAAATTTCACTCTGTTTCTTACTCAAATTCCATGTTAGAAAATCTAGATAGTTATTAAAGCATATGTATACTTACATTTGTAAATACAATAATTTTCTTTATGATTCCTTAACTGAGGAATCTATTGGAAGAGAACATTTTTCCTGAAATTTTAAACTATCTCCACCCTAACTTTAACTTCTGCTTCAATCCTACTAAAATTTGTTGGTCTCTGGACACTTGTCATTCTTTTCTTTCCTCTTCATTCTTTTCCTCTTCCTAAAATCCCCCTTCCTTTCCTGGGTGTGTGGAAAAATCTCCTCATAGCACTACCTCTTTATCATTTGAGGCTGAATATATTATTAATAAGACAATTAAGTAAATGAAACAAATTAAAACTTAAATTGGCTTAACACACACACATACACACACAATCACTGCTTTACAGAACCGGGTCCTAAAGACAAGGCAGGTCGATGCTTGATTCAAAGAGAAATTTTGCTCAGAGAACCAATTGAATTCTGTGCTTTGCTCTGCCCGGCCATGTCTGCTGCATCCTGAGACTGGACCCCTTGTAGCTGCAGCAGTGATGGAGCTGGGCTTCCTAATCCTAGATGTGAGCAAGGAAGCCTGTCTGCCTCAGGCTGTTTTTTAATAGTAAAAAAAGTTTCTTCCAGGAAGCTTCTATCAAATTGTTCTCAGGTTAATTGACCAAATTTGCTTAGACTTGACCTTTTGTAAGTCACTTACTGGCAAGGGGGAATGGGTTTACCAGGATTAGATTAAATGTTCAGAGCCCATCGATCAGTTCTCCATGAGGCTCATGCATTGAGATCATGAGGGAAGTGTACACGAGTGAGTCCAGTTTCTCTTACAGAAGGAGGAAGTAGTGTATGCACACTGGGAGGAAACTATGTGGATGCCAGGTAGACCCACTGCTCACCCTGTTTAGTAAAGTTAATACATGCTCCTACATCAGAGCTTTCATGGCACAATGAACATAAGCATATGAATAGACATCATGTGCTTCACTGTGGAAAATCAGTACTTTTTAAAACTGGATGAATATTAAAGAGTTAATGTTATTAGATTCGGTTTCCTTGTCAGTAGAGAAGAGACAACATTATCCTTGGGTGGTTGTAGTTTTTAGCACCGTTACTACCAGCAGGTAATACCTGGCATCCTCCTTAGCCTGGGATAGTTACTCGATAATACTATTGTTAATATTAGGAACTGTGAACTCTAGAAGAACATGAGCTCTTTACTTTGTCATTTTCTAGTATAATCTATCTTTTTTGATTATAAAGGAACTTCAGTTTACGATCTCTAGCTGAAGTCAAATTCTTAAATAAAAAAGCCTCTTTCACTCTTGTTAAGAAATTCTATTGCTTTTGCAGTTGCTTTTGCAACTCACATTTACACACACACACACAGGCCCCTCGAGGAAGAGATTCTCAGTTTCGAGTGAGATGGCAGGGGAATTTCTTTTCAGAGATGTTTGGCAGTACTCTTAACTTACTTGACATTTATCCAGCTTTTTCCTCCTCAGTTTGGCCTCCTGTCTTATTACCCTTCCACTTGCCTATTTGTCTCCTTTTGATCTTCCACGTTTTAATGCAGATGTCTTTTCAACAGAGACACCTTCGTTGACCCACCCCTCCAATCCTAGGCCTGACCATTCTTTAATTAGGTACCTAGTGTAACAGCTGGATCTTCAGATAGCGTGAGGGAAGCCATCTTAGAGAAAGGAAGCAATATTGTAACTATGACCCTGACTCACCGGTCTCTGTGAATACATTCGAGCCTGCCCGTAGCCTAGATGATCAAGCACCTCTTGCTTTTACAAAATACATGATCTGCTAGTTCTACGACTCTTGCTTACATATATCTTCCAGCTGTGGTGAGACAAGACGACTTTGTTCTCTGAGTTCCACAGGAATATGACGATCTCCAAGAAAGAAAAATCCTCTGTTGGTACCCATCACAAATGACAGAAGAAAGGGATAATGTGGTGCCTTGAAGTTTGTCACACTGGAAGGTCGACATCCCTAAGCCCCCTCCTTCCCTGCCTATTTCCCCTATAGAACTGCCTCAAGATTCTGTATGATTTTAAGATGGTTCTTTAGGACACTAGCCTACCATCTTCTGATTATGCTAGCTAATCATATAAATTTTCCTTTCTCAACCACCAGTTTGTCTGCAACTGATTGGCACCAGATTATGGCAAGCAGAATGAGCCCCTTTTTGCTCAGTTACACTAGGACCATGTTCTTTGTATTCATAATTCGGAAGATTTATTAACTAATAAATTATACATTATTTGTGATTATTTTATTGTGTCATTTTCAACAAGGCTCTGTTTTGATTTTGTTCATATTATTCATTTCTTACCACATATTCATTAAATATGGTTTACTGGATAAGATTTTCTTGAGACTGTTAATTCATGAAATTTCTGTAAGGCTTGGGGAGAAAAGGTCAATATTTTAAATGGATGTCAATCTCAAACTATAACTTCAAGTCTTACAGATGTAACTTTTCTTTATTAATAAGATAATTTATAAAATGAGCTTTATTACATTATATGGTAGAAAAACATTACCCAATTAATAATGAGAATGTTAATCCATTATATGTTTTCCCCAGTCAAAACAGATCTCCTTACCCCATAGAAGGTTCTTTGATCTGGGGCATAGGCAGTAACCTACTTGGGGGGTAAGCTTATAAAATTTCTTGGTGGCAGTCATCTCACCTCACTGGCATCTTCTGACTCATCTCCACCCCTACCAAGCCTCACAGAGTCAGGCCATTTGAAGTGCAGGAAGGGCCTCCTCCCAATCATAAGGCTTCTCTAGACCTGATTGTCAACACTATAGTCACACATGTGGATTTCTTGGGCACATGTGAAAGAAGTTTTGTCATATACTGGCACATAAAATCCTAACAAAGCTTTCTCATGCACCTCTGACTCAAGAACTGTTGCTACTCTCTCTTTTCTACCATTTCTTAATCATGACAGATACCAGTAAATGCAATGAGGCTTGCCAACTCCTCAGGCTACATATAGAAAGCGAAGCTGTATTAACAGGGTCAGTTAAAAGAGTTTGACTGCTAAAGAAGACTCATACAACCCCAAATAAAAATACTTACACACGCATAGTTTATTTCAGGAAAAAAATACAACATAGCAACAGCGTTAAAGTAAGGATATGCGTCACAGACAAAGGCTTCCTCATAGGAAGGAGTCCAAGAAGGCAGGTGTGAGCTACAACTCTCGTCCTTCTGTAGAGCTGTAGCAGACACACTTTCCCTCTCAGATCAGGATCATTATGCTTGCACAAAATACCTCACAACCAGAGTTCAAAATGGGGACCCGGCTGGGGCTTCTGATGCTCATGTGGGCATATTCGACCTAACCAGCTCCAATGGCAAATTATTCCAGGGAGCTCACAGAGACCACGTGCAAATCATCAGTCTACTGTTATCAATACAAATGCTGACTAGCTGATACAAACTATCTCCAAACTTCAGAGACCTATGACTACCAAGCAACACTATTAATCAGTATGTTTCATGCCTTGATCAGGGTTCAATGTCTTGCAGGTAAATTAGCAAACATTGCAGGCCAATTTCAGGATGCTGGAATTAGACTCAGCACAAACAAGAGTCTAGATTTATTTGGGGAATATCCTTCAACATATACCTACACCTAGATTATTTCTCTCCTCCTATTCTCTAACAACAGTCTATAAATATTTAAATCATTTGGGACTGTGCCAATGTTCTTGTAGGAAAAGATGAAACACTCAAATGGAACAAGTAAGGACAGTTTAATAAAGAGACTATTTCAAATGATGGTTGGTTCAACCAATATAAGATGTTTCTATTCCTCAGAACCTGAAACAATGATAAAACGTTAGCAGTGCTAGGTCAGAGGAGCCAAGGAGATAATAGGTTTTGCAAGTAGGAACAAATAACCATATGAAAAGCATAATTGATGGAAAGTCCAAGAGCTGTGGACTTCAGAAAAGAGACACAGGCAACTAACAGTGATGGCTGGCAAGAGAGCTCTTGGGAAGTGAGGGATATATACCCTGACTGTACATTCTTACCAAGTCTGATATTTTGCCAGAGGTCAGGGCAGGTCATTAACACATTCTATACAGTGCAGACTTCTGAGACACACAGCGGGAGGAGGAATGAAGAATGCATCTGCAGAGGCAAAAGGAGAGTATCCAGCACAGTGTGATGGCTCTCACCTTATCATGCATTCTCACAAATTCATAGTGTTTTATGGAATATAATATGTTCTCAGACTCCCTCAGGAATTGAAACTCGAATTATAGGACATAACAACATGAAAGCACATGAATTTTATACTCAGAATCATTTTTTTCTGCTTTCCTAGGATGATATTCCATCCTTCAGGCAGTAATAAATTGGATGGAGGAAGAGCTATGGGGCAGAAAGGAATTACCAAAAGCATAAAACACGTTAATACACCAAAGTAGCCTTTACTTCTCCAGTAATAAATGCTTTGATTTCTATGATCTCATTTTAATTGATATTAAAATATTTGTATCCTTAAGTAATGTTTTGATATTTATATGTTTATCAAAAACTTGGTTAATCTTTTTCTATAGTTGGACAAATAAGGATATTTAGTCTCCAAGAGACTAAACCACTTCTAAAGTCATACACATTTTGGTTGCTGAGCCATAACTAGAATCCACACCTAGTTCTCTGATTCAGTTAAGATGACTATTTAAATCATTTATTTGATGCAATGTAATAAATCAATATGCAGGCAAAAATTGGCTATATCATTTCTTCTAAATTCCAAACATTTTCTTCTAAATTTCAACTGGAGCACAAATATTTTAAAAAATGCTTATAAAAATGACTCATTTAAAAAAATAAATTCATCCACAATTAGACAAGAGCATAATAGAGAGCACTACCTTGTGATTATCTGTATGTTGGGCTAATGTTAAAGGTCAGAAGATTGACTATTTTAAGTGCATCCCAAATGCTACAAATTAAAATATGTTATATAATTACCATCTCACTTTTATACGTTGGATTTTTATTGAAATTACAGATGAACCGAGACATTTCAGACACGGAACTTGTCTGATTAAAGTGCCCATATAAAAATTTACATTTAGTTTCTTTTGAAATTAATATTTAGAGTCCATCACAGATAAGTACTGCATTGTTATTTCCTGAAAAACATTGGCTAGTCAATTATATCCATATGGTACTAAAATAAATCTTCATAGGTTAAGTTGTAATTGTATAATCCCAAAGCTGAGTTATTGGGTACGATGATTAATTTTATGTGGAACTTGGCTAGGCTGCAGTACCTAAATATTTAGTCAATCAGTATTCTAGATATTCCTGTGAAGATATTTTTTTAGATAAGATTAACATTTAAATCAGCGGATGTTGAGTGAAGTAGATTATCCTTCAAAATTTGAATGGGCTTCATTCAATCAGTTGAAGGCGGCAGTAGAAAAAAGACTGACTTCACCTAAAGAAGAGGGAATTCGGCCAGCAGACTGCCTTCGGAGTGGAATTGCAGCGTCGACTTTTCTCTGAGTTTCTAGCCTGCCAGCCTATCCTGCAGATTTTGGACTTGTCAGCTTCCACAATCATGTGAGCCTATTCTTTATAATAAATCTCTCACTCATTTTCTTTCTCTCATAGAATTATCATATAACCTGGAAATTTTATCCTAAATATGTACCCTAAAGAATGGAAAGCAAGAAATTAAACAGACGTCTGTACACCAATGTTCATTGCAGCATTACTCACAATAGCCAAAATGTGAAAACAACTCATGTGTCAATTAACAGATGAACGGATGAACAGAATATGGTATATACATGCCATGGGATGTTATTCAGCCATAAAAAGGAAGGAAGTTCTGATACATGGATGAACTTTGAAAAAATTATGCTAAGTGAAATAAGCCAGACACAAAAGGACAAACATCGTGATTCATCAAAACTGTCAAACTGTCATGTAAAATAAGGAAAGACTGAGAAACTGTCATAGAGCACAGTAAACAAAGGAAACATGACAAGTTAATGCACTGTGGCATCCTGGATGGAACACTGGAACAGAAAAAAACACATTAATGAAAAAACTGTTGAAATCCAAATAAACTTGGGAGTTCAATTAATAGTACCAACGTTGATTTCTTTGTTTCGGCAACTGACTTATGGTGATATAAGATGTTAACATTAAAGGAAACTGGGTATGGGATTTATGTAGTATCTCTGTATTATCTTGCGATATTTTTTTTTTAAAGATTTTATTTTTTTCCCTTTTCTCCCCAAAGCCCCCCAGTACATAGTTGTATATTCTTAGTTGTGGGTCCTTCTAGTTGTGGCATGTGGGACGCCACCTCAGCATGGCTTGATGAGCGGTACCATGTCTGAGCCCAGGATTCGAATGGACGAAACACTGGGCTGCCTGCAGCGGAGCACGAGAACTTAACCAATTGGCCATGGGGCCGGCACCTATCTTGCAATATTTCTGTAAAAATAAAATTGGTGGCAATTTTTGTAATTTTTGAAAAAACATTTACAAGCCACTTATCTGACAAAGGGTTAATCTCCATAATATACAAACACTCACACTGATCAGCAACAAAAAAACAAACAACCCGATCAAAAAATGGGCAGAGGACATGAACAGACATTTCTCAAAAGAAGATATGAATATGGCCAATAGACACATGAAAAGATGTTCATCATTGCTAATCATCAGGGAAATGCAAACCAAAACTACACTAAGATATCACCTTACACCCGTTAGATTGGCAAAAACATCCAAAACCAAGAGTGGCAAATGTTGGAGAGGATGTGGAGAAAAAGGAACCCTCATACACTGTTGGTGGGAATGCAAACTGGTACAGCCACTATGGAAAACAGTATGGAGATTTCTCAAAAAGTTAAAAATAGAAATACCCTATGACCCAGCCATCCCATTACTGGGTATCTATCCTAAGAACCTGATATCAGAAATCTCAAGAGTCCGTTGCACCCCTATGTTCATCGCAGCATTATTTACAATAGCCAAGTAGTGGAACCAGCCTACATGCCCAGAAACTGATGATTGGATAAAGAAGATGTGGTATATATACACAATGGAATACTACTCAGCCATAAAAAAAGACAAAATTGGCCCATTCACAACAACGTGGATGGACCTCGAGGGTATTATGTTAAGCGAAATAAGCCAGTCAGAGAAAGACGAACTCTATATGACTCCACTCATAGGTGGAAGTTAGTATATTGATAAGGAGATCTGATCGGTGGTTACCAGGGAAAAGGGGGGGTGGGGGGAGGGCACAGAAGTGGTGTACCCACAACATGACTAACAAAAATGTACAACTGAAATATCACAAGGTTGTAATCTATCATAACATTAATAAAAAAAATATATTTTGTAAAAAATAAAATTATTCCAAAATAAAAAAATTGTTAAAAAAATGCATAGGAAGAAATAAACCAAATGATGGGCCCAAACTCGAAATAAATGCTTAATAAAAGTGCAAAACAAAAACAAACACAAACCATCAAAGAGAGAGATTCATTTTTTAATTAGCTGGTGCATTTATGTGCGTTAACTCATTTAATCCTTTTAACAATTTTATATAGTAGACAATGTTATCACCCCCATTTACAGATAAACAAACAGAAGATTGAGATTAAGTAATTTGTCTAAGATCATTGTGTAGTAAATCCCAGAGCCGGAATTCCAAGCCAGGAAGTCCAACTTCAGTGTTCACCATCTTAATTGCTGAATCATAATGTGCCTTTTACATTAAGTGTATGGCAATAGATGCAGCCAACTGTGCCAGCAGATTCATAGCCTCCCTCATACAAAGTTTCTAAATATCCTGAAATTAAACTTCAAGTATTAGCTTTTCATTTTCCTATAAAACACAGACAAAATTTCTTGCCAAATTTTCTCTCCCACCGAGTCTCTGCTACATGCTTTTTCTCATTCAGTGTCATCCTCCATGCACACTGAAGTGCGAATATATTCATATAACTTAATTACAGAACAACTTAGTTATAAGCCATGAATTGTTGAATTTTGAAAATATAATGCCCTTGTCAATATGTTTTCAACTTTCCAATCTAGGCTCACCATTAACCATTGTTTCTTATCCAGGGCCTGTGAGTAAATGGCCCACGGAAACTTTTGTTCACTGATTCCTAATGATTCCACATTCTTTCATCCTTCTCAGTATGAGCTAACTCTCTTCTCTTTCGTTGTCTTCAATTCTTATCAACCCCCTTCTCTTCGATGCTAGAAAAATTGTCACATTTTTTTATGTACCCTAAATCACAATGTGTGAAGTCTTCTTTCACTTTTCCAAACAAATTTGTTATTTCTTCCCCTGTGCTTCCACTGTATTATTCACACTTAACAAGTATTGTTAAATATTTCTGATATTCAAAATGCCTAAATAATAAAAGGAGATATCTATGATCTCATAACCTGTTATAAGAAACAAAACGTTATCAGTACAATAGAAGCCACTTTCTTCTCTAAGGTAGCCACTGTCTTAATATTTGTATTTATCATTCTTAGACATATCTTTCTATCTTTACTACATTTGTATGTCCCTAACAATGTATATCATATGCATGTTTTAAAGCTTTATATTAATTTATATATATGTTTATATACACACACACATGTGTGTGTCCTTCTTTCTTCTACAACTGGCTTTTTTGAGAAAAGCGTTCAAATATTTGTGGTATACATTTTCATTAAGAAACTTGTGATATTCTTTTTTTTTTTTTTAAGATTTTATTTTTTCCTTTTTCTCCCCAAAGCCCCCCAATACATAGTTGTATATTCTTTGTTGTGGGTTCTTCTAGTTGTGGTATGTGGGACGCTGCCTCAGCGTGGCCTGATGAGCAGTGCCATGTCCGCGCCCAGGATTCAAACCAACGAAACACTGGGCCGCCTGCAGCGGAGCGCGCGAACCTAACCACTCGGCCACGGGGCCAGCCCCAAGAAACTTGTGATATTCTTGCATGGGATATGTGTAGTTTACTAAATTGTAATCTTGACAACAGACACTTTGGACGTTTCTACTTTTTTTTGCTGTTACAAAAAATGTTGCTCCAGTATTCTAATACATAAAGTGAGTTATTTTCTGCAGGCTACGTAGCAAGAAGTGGAATTGCTAGGATTAGAGACATGCATGTCTTTACCTTACTTTTTAAATAATTCCAAATAGTTTTCCAAGGTGGTATTCCAATTATACCCAACTCACAGTGCACAGTTCCCATGGCTACACATTTTTACCATCACTTGGTGTTGCTAGAGGTTTTATTTATTTTTTCATAATTTAATGGCTTCACATCTATGATAGCTCACTGTGCCTTGAATTTATTTTCCATTAACTTCATATCCTCTCAGTCATTTTAGGTTTTGTTTTCTGCAGTAATTTGCCCATTCATTCTTTCTTCCAGTTTTGACTGGCTTACTTTTATCTTAACATTTTAAAAATATGTTGTTCCATGAATATTTTACATGCTCTGCATGTATTTTCTCCAAACCACTGGCTATCATTTTCTTTTTAAATGTTGGCTTTTGATATGTGTATGGTTTAAAAAAATAGCATAGTCAAATTTATTAATCTGTTATGAATCATTTATGCTACAGTTTAGGATATTCTGTATAAGGAGTCTTTCCATACCCTAAGGTGCCACATATTTTACTTTCTTTTAATAACTCTCATCATATCATGTTGTTGTAGTTAGTTTACAAGAGCATCTTTTCTGTAGCTGTGATATCCTCAAGGGCAGCAGCTATGTATTATTCATTTTGCTACCCTGGCATTTTATGATGCTCGATAAATGTTTGATGATTGAATGTCACTAGTTCCTTATAGGTGCTAGCGCAGTCTTTTGGTATCTTCCTCATGTGATAACCACTACACTAAGTCCTTACAATTAGGTTACCAACTAGGCCACAGATTCCCATCGTCCCTCTTATTTTGGTATGTTTGGTTAAAAAGGTTAAATCAAAAGATATTCTACAGAGGAGAAGCATAATTTATTTATCAGAAATGATGCACATGGCTTGGTTCACTCAGTTTAATTATAGCAGTTTCAAGTATTAGAAACCCACTGTGGAAAATATCTTTTAGAAGTCTGTCTTTATTTTTGTATTCTTATGTACGTGGCTGGAAATTCATGACACACAATATTTATGCAAGTTTTGCTGGACAAGTTTTCCTTTGTTTTCTGTTAGATGGTACTCAAAATAAATTATATGTTAGTTTATGCTTGTAAGTATTTAGATTTTAAAATAATGTTGTAGTTTAAATGGAATTTGTTCCAAATAATTTTGAGCTTCATATGAAGAAATTGTCTGGTATTTTTCTTTCCATGCTAGCTGTTAGAGTTAACATTTATTGGCTTTTGGAATGTACTGAACATTTTGAATAATGTAAATTACATATAGCATATAATAGAGATACTCATGCTGTAGAATTTAGAGTGTAAAGATGCTCAAATTGCTACATACAAGGCAATCAAATTTCGATATATGAACTGTTGTGACCTAACTCTGTTTGGGAAGTATTTGGAGCATTCTATGCTCACTTCTCTCAGATAAAGTATGATTCCTCAGAACAAAAAGAGGTGAGTGGGGGGCTGGCCTCGTGGCCGAGTGGTTAGGTTCGTGCGCTCAGCTGTACGTGGCCCAGTGTTGTGTCAGTTCGAATCCTGGGCGTGGACATGGCACTGCTCATCAAACCATGCTGAAGCAGCGTCCCACATGCCACAACTAGAAGGACCCACAACTAAGAATATACAACTATGTACCGGGGGGCTTTGGGGAGAAGAAGGAAAAAAAAATAAAATCTAAAAAAAAAAAGAGGTGAATGGCTGGTTTTTGAATTTTGGAAGTTAAAGTTTAGACCTATGTAAAAACAAAAAATCTGTAAATGATGACAGAGTTAGTTTTTCCTAACTTTAAATAATAGCTCAATTTAGTTTGATAGAGAAGAGGGAGAGTGCAAAATAACAAAAGCAATAGAATAGGTACCAGTGTAGGCGTCTGAAGAGAGGGCCTGTGGCTTGCAGGGCGTTCTGGAGTGGGGCTGAAGGACTCACAATGCTGCAGCAAGGAGTTCAGACTTATTCCATAAGGAATGGTAAGACATTGAAGAACATTAAATATGGAAGTAGCAGGATTAGATGTGCATTCTACAATAATTAATATAACTGAAATGTGAAAGACAGAGGAGGAAGTGGTTAAAACGAGGGGCATTTAGAAGTCTATTGCCAGGTCTTGAGAAACAGAACCTGAACAATTGGTGTACAATGGAAAGGAAAGAATAAAATCTAGAGTGCTTTTCCTGGATGAATTGAGAGGGCTTAATAATAATCATCATGATAGTACATTTATGCAGTGGTTGCACCATGATAAGCCGTGGCTGGGAAATCTTTAAGCATCAGCTCTCTGGGACCAGGGGTGGAGGAGGGCCCTGATTTGTAGTTTGTCAATTTTTGTGGTGTAAATACTTCCAGTATGGCCAGCTTCAACCCACCAATGAAATCTCGTTTAATAGAAATTGGGCAGAGATATGAAGAATCTGCTCTCACAAGCCAGTATGAGGTGGCTCCAGTATGCCACTAGAATATATTTTGTGTGTGTTAACTTCATTTAATCCTCATAACCTTGTCTTTTTAAGTCAGGGTTTCTTAACCTCAATACTACTCACATTTTGAACTAGATAATTCTCTATTTTGGGGTGCTATTCTGTGAATTGTAGAAGTTTAGTATCATCTCTGGCCTCTACCCCCTAGATGCCAGTAGTACACCCCCACATCAGTTGTGGCAACCAAATCTATCTCCAGTCATTGTCACACGTTCTCTGGGGAAAAATTACTCTAGCCAAGAACCTCTGCTTTAAAATATATCTTATAATTTTCTTCTTTTCTTCTTCTTCTCTTCCTCCTAATTTTTTATTTTCTTCTACTTCACTTTTTTTTGCAAAGGAAGAAATTGAAATCTAGAAAAGCTACGTGCTTATTAATTGGTAGATTCAAAATATAAACATAGATAGTTGAATCCCAAAACAAATGAATGGGAAAATAGATTGGTAGGTAGTAGATAGAGCCATAGACATAGATATATCATCTCAATGCCATAATTATTGGATGGCAACTATCAGGAATCAAGTAGTCCTTATCCTGATGCCCATTTTGCATGGGTAGTAATTTCACCCTTGGTTTAATAGGCATATTCCCCTTGTAGTACAAGAAGACAAAATATCTTAAAAATTATTAAATGGTTAACAGTATTTGAAGATAAAATTTTCCTGTGATTATCTATTTTTCATATCAGTAAAAATTCTTTTTTCTTTTTCTTTTCTATAGTCTATATCTCTATGACTCAGTTTATCCTTTGTGTAAAATGGGATAATAATATCAAGAATAACATCAAGAATTGTTATGCAAAAAAATAAAATAAGAGACAGAAAAAGACAAACACTGTATGATCTCACTTACATGTGAATCTAAAGAAGCTGAACTCATAGAAACAGAGACTGGAATGATGGTTACCAGGGGCTGAGGGGTGGAGGAGAAGGGGAGATGCTGGTCAAAGAGAACAAATGTCCAGTTATAAGATGAATAAGTTCTGGGGTTCTAATGTACCCCATAGTGACTACAGTCAATAATTCTGTATTATATACTTGAAAATTGCTGAGAGTAGATTTTAAATATTGCCACCACAAAAAGAGAAATGGTAATTATGGGATGTGATGTGTTACCTACACACTATGGTGGTATCATTTTGCAACATATAAGTGTATCAAGTCAACAGGTTGTATATCCTAAATTTACAGAATATTATACGCCAATTATATCTCAATAAACAAGAAAGAAAAGAATTGTTATGTAGATTAACTATTAGACATACTCTGCTTAAAACAGTGCCCGGTCCATAATTAGTTATGAATAAGTCTTTGTTTAAAACAAATAAACCAACAAATAAAAACAATGAATAGAGATACTATTAAAGAGTAACAAAGGCTTACATATTTTTAGTTTTATCAGATGTTAGGAAAGATCCGGGTGCAAATTTGGAGAATGACAGATTCTGGATCTAGAAGATAACCAATAAGACCTTGTTCTAACCACATCACAAATGTTATAAGAAACTGTTGTGAGACATATAATGTCATATGTATAATGTCTTTTGTGTCTTGTAAGACATACAGTGTTATACCTATGTACACCTGAAAAGGTTACTAATCTAAAAGTTTACATTGATAGTTTAAAGGATGAGGAAGAGGAAGAAATGGAAGGAGGAAGGAGAGAAAGAGGAAGGGGAAAGAGAAAGAAAAAATTATTTTGGAAACTTGTTTACTTCAGTGTCCTTCTTTTTCAAACTTTTCAAAGATTTTGGAATGTATTTAGAAATTAGTAGCAAAATCATCATAATTCTAAAGAACAATGCGCACGGAAATCAACTTGTGAAATTATTCTAAACACGTGAGCCAATACTTGGTTTAATTGTTGATAAATAGAAAACACAAAAAAATTTCAGTGCAAATAGCATTGTTTTATAAGTCCTTTTTAGTTTTTCAAAAAAATGTCTATGTGCCTTCATTGATAAAGATGGTTGAATACGATGCTCTCTAATTTCTCCAATGAAATTAAGGAGAATTTGGATTTGAAAGTATAAACACCAAGTCCAGTTGTAAAATAATACTGTAAGGAGTTGTCATTAGAGATGAGTGTTTTCAGTCCTTTCCCGCCCCCGATCTACTGATATTATCTCCATTAAACTTAACATTTCAAAAAGTTTTGTTTTATATTTGATTTGTTTTGGAATATTTGGACAAAATACTTTTTAGCTCATTTTAAGAAGAAAAATTTCAAATATATTTTGTATAGCCTTTCCTATCTTTCTAACAAATTATCACATTTGAATACTGCAGTATCCCAATCTTGGTGAGTTAGTCAAAACAGGAGTTTCAATCCAATTCTCAAAATAAAGAAAGCGAGACTCAGAGGGTCTTACCTTATGACTTTAGCAAACACAGCAGGCAGCTGCCAGAGACCATAGGAACGTGAGCTTCCTTTCCTTGGCAACACAACTATGCTTGCTTTACATTAACAAGTTCATTCTGATCTCATTTATGATTATAATTTAGCTCCCTGTGAACCCAGCAGGTGTCTTTTCTTTTTCTTCTAGTAGTTGTAACTTGTAATGAACATGTCATATTTGTAGATTTCATATTAAAAAAAAGTTGAAGTAAAATATGCTTTGCACTTTAAATTTACCAACCTCTAATATTTCTGTCGTGATAATTTTCAGAAGTTGTGAGGTTTCAGTAATTAAACTATTTGAATATTTTTTCCATGTTTCCACTTTTGTAAAACTCAGCCAGCAAATGTCAAATGCTGACGAAGTGCCAGACTTTGTTCTAGGCAGAGGATGCCAGAGAATAGCGTCTAATCCTGTCCTCTTGTGGAACTCATAGCAGAGCTGGAAATCCAGTTAACAAATAAAGAGATAAATTATAATATAATTTCAAATAGCGATGTGTTCTGAAGAAAAGTAAGGAAGGGTAAAGCAGTAAAGCACTTCATTATAAGATAGAAAGTCACAAGATAACATGACTCCTAGAATTTGGGAGTTGGCATTCTTTACAATTTGAAATTTTTGTCTAATCACGAACAAATTAAATTGTCGATATTTTTATATGTAAAGTGCTGCTCCTGTCCCAGGTAACTGGTCAACTAAATTTGCTGTTCTTATTTTGTTACCTTTTAAAATATAATTTATATTGGTGTCCTCAATATTAATATTCTTTATTTTGCAGTCCAAATCTCTAATACTTGGATCATGGCCCACAAACTTGGAATTTAAAAAGAAGGAGAGATCGAAACATAAGAATTCAAAGTAGGAAGAGATGAAGGAATCACATTTTCCTGGTCAGGACCATTTAGACCTAAAGAAGTGAACTGAATTTCTCACAATCTAAGGTGAGTTGGAAACCCAGCTTTCTCCTCTTCCATTTTGTTACTCTTTTTTATTCATTGTGTCGATATGATACACCTTACACATAGGTACAATAGTCTGTCACCTATGTGATGCTATTTTAAGACAAAATGTTAGGAACTCCCTACACCCTCGAAAATCACCTCACATTCCGGATGCTAAGAGCCCCACAATTCATGAACAATTCAGAAATATTCCTTCTTAAATTTCACAAAGCCCTGGCAAGTGTGATACAGTCAACATTATTTGTTATTCTCTCGTTTTTTATGAATTAAACTTATTACATGCTTTCTGAGGTCAGAATTTAACGGTGTGGAAAAATAAGGGATCTTATCACCAAAGTGATTAGGAGTGATGGGCAGCCCCAAGGAAAACTCAGAAAACAAATGTTGCCAATTTCTCAATTTGGCATAATAAACACAACCATGGGAACAGAGAGGTTCTCCAAACACCGAGTTGTTTCCCATCAGGAGGCATGTGGAGGTCAAATCCTAGAGAACCTCCCTATCTCCTGCTTCCACTTCAAACACTCCCAGCTATGGCCTTGACTAGTCCTCTAGTTTCATAGTTTTGGCCATGCCCATTGCTGTGTTCCATCCCCTCTAGGCCACTGAATGGATACCAGGTTAGCTTTCTCATGTTCAGAACCAATTTTATCACATTATTCTCAAAAGCTTAAATTGCCCCTCCTATTATCTACACACACAAAAAAAGTCCAAAAGTTTCTAACTGCTAGTCAAGATTCTCCCAAATTTAACCCTGCGTATGCCTTTTTCCTGTCCACACTTTATATCCTATTTGTCTTTCTGTGACCTCAAAAAACATCCTCTTTAAATAAATTTTCAAAAAAAATCATTGGAAATAATTGTTTTATTGAACATAAAGGATAATAAGGGATTATATGGTTCAGAGAAATAATAAAGGGAAAGAATGGTATAAGAGATGGTGAGCAACTGAAAGAATGGTGGCTAATTATACCTAATATAAAATGATCTTTCCACAACAAATACGGATTCTGTAGAATCATGTACTGTACTGGCAATGTGGATGCATAATTATGTTAGAATAAAATATTTCAGGGGCCTAAGATGTGTTTCTGGCCCTCAGAAATTCCTGGTCCTCAAATTCCAAATCAAAATCTTAGGGATTTTTAATCCCATCACTCACTACCTCTTTACTGATCCCCTGTTTGTTCAGCAAGTAATTTTTAAATTGAGAAATCTTAGCTAATGTACAGAGAACTTAGCTATCTTAAGCAGAGGAACTCAATGGGCAGACCTCAATTTGGGTTAAAGGTAAGAAAAAAGTGGTTCTTGAAAGTAGGGTTTGTTTATAAAATCATGAAAGACTCCAGATGATTCAGAAGAACATTATTCAGGGATAGAGAGAGTGGGATTATGCAGGAACAGAGACGTCTATAAAACATATTGTCAGGGATTTAATTCTGAAACTGCCTTTACTCCCCTGACTCAAATTCTTTTCTCCACATATTCATATGTTAATGTAAGTGATCCTTATAAATCTTTTCATGAGCATGGATCTGAAAATTGGAATTATTCAACCCCCAGGGATAACCATATTATTCTGGAAATGGTCACAATTATCTGGCCAAATAAAAGCCATTGTTTTCTAGTATAGTGAATGCTAACAAATTCTTTTATTAACAAATGAATATGCTCTCAAAAAGTTCTGCTTTTTTCTGAAGAATGAGAGAGTGGAATTTGAATTACTTCTCTATGTTTAACTGAGCTAGCATATTGAAATATATGAAAAACATGCAAGAGGAACCACTTGAAATTAATCTATTCTTCTATAACCGTATATCTTACTACCTTTAAGGAGGCACTGCCCAAGAAATACACATTAATTGATACTTGCATTTCAAAAGAATAATAGTTCAAGCATAACCTTTGTTATTTGTATTTTCCTAATAATAAATGACTCTGTCTGCCAATGCACAGACATCTCAGTTCGCATCTCTTTGTCAGTCTGTGCTGCCCACTGGGCCTAGGGATCTATAAGAAGAGCAGAGGCAATTACCTAGCTCCACAAACTCTGCTAGAGCCACGTCAGTATTTGGAACAGCACACGAACAGATTTCTGTAGAAACCCTAACTTTTCCTACTGCAGCAAAAAATGTTTCAGGCCTCCTACAAACAAAACAATGGTCACTGTATTAGTCAAGGTTCTCTGGAGAAATAGAATCAATAGAGTTTGTACATATATATATATGTTAAGAGAGAGATTTATTTTTTCTTGGCTCACACAATTGTGGGGACTGGCAAGCCCAAAATCTGCAGTGTAGTCTGGAGACCTAGGGAAGAGTTGATGTTACAGCTCGAGTCCAAAGGCAGTCTGCTAGCAAAATTTCTTTTTTCTCTGGGGACCTCAGTCTTTTCTCCTAAGGCCTTCAACGGAATGGATGAGGCCCACCCACATTATGAAGGGTAGTCTGCTTTACTCAACTGATTTAAATGTTAATCACATCTCAAAAAAATGCCATCACAGCAACATCTAGACTGGTATTTGACCGAAAACTGGGTATGATGGCCTAGCCAAGTTGATAAAAAATTTATCCATCACAGTCACCTTACTTTAAATGTATAAAATGTGTGTATGTGTGGATGTGAGTGTGGGTATGTGTGTATATATATCTATTTCTTTTTCTTTCATATTTCAGTGATCAGACAAGTCTTCCTGAAAGTTCTTTCAGAGATCTTTATGATTTGTATCCAAACTTCAAAATCAAATGCAAAAACTTCCCTCGTCTTATATCATTTCTCCTTCCAATCTCGTATGTTTTCTTTGATCTTTCTTTTGTGCCCAAGTGTGAACATCATTGTTGGTTCCTCTCATCAGTGCTTTTAACCTGAAACATTCTTTTGTACCATTTTCCACTCTTGAAAGGTGCAGTTTTGATTATTCCAGTGATCTAAGTTCTCCAATATCTTTGTCTTATCCATCTAATAATTCCCCTAAAGATTTCCAACTAATTTAACAGCAATACAAATTTCTTGCATTAAGATGGTGAGATAAAGAAGGTATACTCTACCTTCTTTTAAAAGTCATCTTAAACATCAAGAAAAAGAAACACAAATAGCAGCTTTGATGAAACTGAGAGACAATTGCAAGCCTCCATCTCTGTGCATGAAGACTGAAGGTAATTGGAAGGATGACAAACGACTTTCTAGAAGTGCGGAGGGTAAACTTGGTGCATGCAGAAGAAATGCTCCTAAGCAGCAGAGTGAGAAAACTCATGCAGCTTTTTAAAGTTGCAAAAATTCTAGAGATTTGTAACAAAAACTGGGCGTGGGAGAAAGGGAGAAAGTGCTGAAAGAAAGAGAAATTGTATGAGCATCTATCTATTTAAAGAACAGTCAGACCTAAAGACCAATACTATCCAATTCTGAAGGAAACAAGTACATTCTCCAGGTCAGATGACTCAGGAGTCCTGTCACAAAGAAAGGCTGGAATACTGTTCCAAATGAAAATACCCCACACTGTAATTGCTCCACTCAGTCCCAGAACTCTAGGTATCAGGCGCTTATGTCCCAGGCAGGTGATGGGAAAATTATTCTCTGTAAAAATTTAACTGACCTAGAAAAGTGATTTGTCCCACAGAAAAGACCACAAATTCTTTTTGAATGTATAACTGGAGGACTCCTAATTACTGAAAATTCCATAGGAAAACCCAGAAACTGATAAATCCCATTCACACTGCTATAGAAATTAAAATCACAAATTCAATTTAGATTGAGATTATGTCAACTGCTGAAGTCGGCCTGTCAGAGAAAGATGCAGCATTCATACAGCTTAATTCTCTGGTTGGTACCCTTCATCTTCCCTTTTTTTTACATTCACTTTTATTTTGAAAAAATTATGCTGACTTGACCTAGTGATATAAACAATCAGGTTTATGGTGCCCCTGGCAAGTGAGGGTTGGCGGAGTAGAGTCTTCCAAAAATACATTGCAGTCAATTCTTAAGGGCTTCATTCAAATATATCACATAAAGAAGGATCATGAGACATTTGTGAAAAGATTGCAACATGAAAGGCAAAAAGCCCAAACAGAGAGAATTAAAGGGACTTAGAAGGAGCAGAGAAAATGCAATAAGCAGAAGAAAACTCCCAAGAAGTCATAATACATTTCATAAAGAATGAGGAAACAAGAGCAGGATGCTGCATAGTAGGGAGAGCAAAGTGAGGCACACACACAAACACACATATTTAAATAACATTTATGGTGCATTGTTTAAATGCTGAAATAAAAAGAAATTAGTAAAGGTATTAGAAAATAAAATTGAGGAAATTTACCAGATTGATTTCCAGGGTGAAAGCAGGGGAAGTGCAGATGACAGCAAACTGCAGCCCTACAGAGGCCGTCCCAAATTGCAACAAAGGCATGAAGCTCCCCGTGCTTCAGAAAAGAGCTAACTTAATGGACGAACTTCCTAAATAGCTTTGCATGAATGAAATTAGATATAATGGTAGATTTTTCAATGCTATTAGACGGCGATAATTTAATAAAGGGTTTAAAGAAAACTAAGCACTCAAAAATGAGAATTGTCAATGCCAACGACAACAGAAAGTTGCACAAGAAAGGAAATTTAATCTTGGTACACTTCTTGGATTGGCAATGAGAAGTCATTCCTAAAGACACGCAATATACAACACTTACAGAGAACACACGAGTACTAAGTCAACAAATTGTGATTGATCCACTTTGGACGTATGGTTAGAAGGTAGACAAAGTAATGAAAGGCAGGAAAAATTTTCATCTACTCTTATTAGAAGTCAATGTAAAATCGCTGAATCAGGGAACAGTTTGTGCACGTTTTTGGTAGAAATATCTAGGAAAATACCAGCAGAAATACATATTAGCTAAAAGTGATGCTTCTGTGGAATGGGACAATGATAGGAAGGGGAAGAATCACAGAGAGGGGACTATTTATTTTTTAATTATTTTGTTATGTCTTATAAATCTTTCAGCACATTTTGCTTATATTCATTCATCCTTTTTGGATAAAAACTAATTAAAGAGAAAATATCATAGACTTTCCAAAGGAAATTTGGAAAAGAAGATCAACAACATCACTCACACATAAAACTGCTCACATAGTCATGCGTTTCTGCCCAATTCTGCGCTTTTTTTAACATACTGAAAGAATCGAAATACTGGCCTATTCACATGACATGATAAACTAAACAATTCAGTGTTGTTACAAAAAACAAATGCTTGCCTTATAACAAGTACAAATAACAGTATTATTACAAAATTCAGCATGAAGATTACTTTATTTGTTAAAATAAAATTGCTTCAAATAAATATTCCACAATTTATCTGTTTGCCTCCCTTGGTCTGTTAATTTCCTTGTGTGATATTATCAGTACAGAAACGACAAGATGAGAACAAATATCTAAAGATTATTTTCTCAAAATATACTTTCAAAGTTGGAAATAGCGAATCAAATTTTAATGCTTCAATATGTATTACCAGGGCACTTTCCAAAGTGGTTAAACTCACATACACAGCCATCAGAACTGTGTATGTGCTTATTTCACTGTGGCCTCTCCACTTTTCCTCAACATTCCTAGGACACTTTCTAAACTGCCAATCAGCAATTCTTTCCTCTCCCCACTTCAGGGACACAGGTTTCCCCAACCTAGTGTTAAAGTATGCTTGGTTATTATCACTATGTATTCTCACTACCTCCCCACATTCCTTCCCCATACAGAATGTGCCCTTTTGCCTAATTCTATATCCATATCTTTAAAGCTAATTAAATGAACTATGGGTTCTGAATGCCAGGCATTCATCAAGACAGTTGTGGATAAGAAAGGAGGACCAAAACTGGACAAGCAGGAGAAACAATACAACTTTTCCTCCTTTCCAACCAATATAAGCATGGCATTGTAGCTTTTACAAAAAGGAAGCAAGACGATTTAGAATCAAATTCAGTTTTAAAATGGTACCTCCAGAGCTAAGGGAAGGGGTTGGTGGTTGGTGGTTGAAGCTGTAAAATGGTAGTGTGAGGAATGCATGTGACAGAAATATTCTGTATCTTAACTGTGGGTACTGGTCATGCAAAACTATGCATGAGATGAAACTAAATAGAAATTACATGCGTATGAAATACACATAAACACATTGCAATGACTGCATTAAAACTGGTGAAATCTGAGTAAGCTTAACGGATTGCATCAATGTCAACTTCCTAGTTGCGGTATTATACTACAGCTGTGCAAGATGTTACCACTGGGAAGACAGGTGCCCAGGATCTCTGACTCTCTCTGTATTAGTTTTTAAAACTGCAACATGAAAGTACAATTATCTCAAAATTGAAAAGTTTAGAAAATTCACCCTTAATCTTCTTATGAAGCATAGAAAGGGGTTTGAGGTTTATTTTTGTGAGTCCTCTGAAAGAGGTCCTTGATTTCAGGACAATATGGACAAATATTAGTCAAGTTTTAGTGAAAAATAAATTTTATCTTTTATAATTCTAAATTTTGAAATATTTATTATTTATTTCTTTTTATTTTTCTTTTTTTAAAGATTGGCACCTGAGCTAACATCTGTTGCCAATCTTCCTTTTGTGTTTTTTTGCTGCTTCTTCTCCCCAAAGCGCCCCCGGTACATAGTTGTGCATTCTGGTTGTGAGTGCCTCTGGTTGTGCTATGTGGGATGCCACCCCAGCATGGCCTGATGAGCAGTCCTAGGTCCACACCCACGATCTGAACCCGCTGAAAACAGGGCCGCTGAAGCTGAGCTTGAACTTAACCACTCCACCACAGGGCCGATCCCTTCATATATTTATTATTTAAAAGTCAATAAAATAAATGACATATTATAGCATGATGCAATTTGATAATTACAAACTTTTCAAATGAAGGTCTAATTAAGTAATTCCCCACTGTGGTCACATAGTGAAATACACAACAATCATAGCTAACGGGCCAGACTAGAAAAGGCCTTTGAATTTAACTCATGAAAACGATTTGTAAGATTTATAATATACATTGCCCTATTATATTAGGTAGATTCCATTAATGAAAGTTCTTAGTAATCACTTAAACTTTGAGACCAGACTGTTTTCATTTTTTCCTTACTTAAAATGAAAGAGTCATAGAGCAGTTTTGCAAAAATGAATGAATGAATAGCTTAGAAGCAGGTAAGGGTGATGAGAGGGTTTTAGAAAGAAGAAGGGTCATGCAGCTAGCTCTCTATCGTGGAGTTCTCACAACTTTCAAGTACTGAGAAAATCTCTTCTGCAGGAAAGAAAGGGATATATAAATCTTAGGTCTGCCAGAAGCTTTCGCTGAGGAGAAATTCACCAGAATTCCGTACTCTCATACCAAAAAAAATTCAACAGCTTTCCATTGCATTTAGGATTAAGCACTATCCCCTAACAAAAATTTTCAGGGTGGTCATACTTATGTCTTCGGTCTCATTTATTTCCATTTCTGCTTTTAACTCCACCTTCCAAATATGACTTATTTCTCGTCTCTGGATATTCACACATTCTGTTTCCCCAGCCTAAAACACTTGCCACTCTCACCTCACTTTCATTAGGAAAGCCTATTATCTTTCAAGTTTCAGCTTAAACACTTGCCACCAACTGTCTGAATTCTAACATTTAGCTTAATGCTCATTCCTGTTTTTATAGCATGGTAAAAATAAACAAGTAAATTAGTAACATAACTTTTATAATTAACGAAAAACAGTAAAGAGTCTTTTACTCTTTACTGGAAAATAAATAGTTTGTTGGATAAGAAATTTAACAAGGAATTTGATAGAAAAAACCAACTGACTATAGGAAAATTATAGGAAGATAAATGTATTGTACCAATGCTCACATTTCCTTCAGTCTCCCCCTCTATCCTGTGAAGCAAAGTTATCAAATCTATTTTACAGAAATTTACTCACATCACATATTAATTGTGACATTCATTGGTAATTGTTTAGCTCCTTATTTGTGCTAGTCTATCGTAAAGAATTCTCCAGTCATTTCCTTTTTCCATCACTCTAATAAAACATAAATATGGGGCTGGCCAGGTGGGGCAGTGGTTAAATTCACAAGTACCGTTTCTCGGCACCCTGGGGTTCGCCAGTTCGGATGCCTGGTGCAGACATGGCACCACCTGGCAAAAAAACCATGCTGTGGCAGGCGTCCCACGTATAAAGTAGAGGAAGATTGGCACAGATATTAGCTCTCGCCAGGCTTCCTCAGCAAAAGAGGAGGCTTGGAAGTAGTTAGCTCAGGGCTAATCTTCCTCAAAAAAAAAATAAAGAAATAAAAATAAAAACATTAGTAAGCCATACTGTCAGAATCTATTTAGTATTAACTTCAAATTTCAGACTGTAAAAAGTAACATAAGTAGTAAAAAACATACATGTTTTCACTTTTGAGAATGAGTATCATAGTGATTATGAACACGGATGCTGAAGCTAAACTGACTGTGTTCAAATATTGGCACTGCCATTTCCTGATTATGTCATCTTGGATCAGCTACTTAACTTCATCTATAAAAAAAAATTAGCACATATATCATAGGGCTTAATGCTGTTCGAAAGGGTTATAGGTGTGGATTATATAGAACAGTGCCTGGCACGGAGTGAACATCATGTAAGTGACAGGTATTATTGTAAATTATCTGTGTAATTATTTAGCATTTGATATGAGATTTCAGTAAAAGAATAAAAGTTCAAAGTGGGAACAACAGCAAATTATTCTAATCTCTCACTCAGCCCAGTCTAGTCATTTTGCCTACATACATCAGAGGACTTTGGATTGGCATTCATGGAAGGTAAAGAAATGAACCTGCCAGCCAATGTGATAGCTGATACAGATTAAATTACACAAGACTTATACAAATTAATGTGCAAATTACTCTAGGAATTTTGTGCACTAAAAGTGAAGCCATAAAAACAAAGAACGGGTCTCTCACTAGGATTCATGAGAGTTTCAGATAAAGTTCTTTTCTTCACTCTTTTTCCTTTTCAATAGAGAAGACCCCTGACATTTTGGCAATATAGGAGCTCATCTATTTGCACCAACACTCTGCCAACATTGTTGTACAAACTTGGGATACTTTTGGTTTAGAATTTGCTTGGTGAATGTGCCTATTTTCAAAGAGCTGACACCATGATGTCAAATATCTTCTGTGTGCCCTGTGTCAGAGGAGGAAAGATGCCACATGCCCGTACAAGCAATGTCTGAGACACACTACATTTCTTAGTACAGCTTAGTCTCGCTGTAGGCAGTACTTAATTAATATTTGTTCAATACATGCTTTATTTTTTGGGATGGACATTAGAATAGCTTTCATAGTAGAAAGGGTTTTGGTATCACAAAGAACTTAAATACAAGCTATATAATCAACCTAGCTGAAGTGCACCTAGTTATTTAGCCACTGATACTAAATACACAAGAAGAAGTATAACTTGGAAGTTATTTAGGGTGTCTGATATCTGGATTATGTTAAGACATGGCTTCACCACTTACCAGCCAAGTAAATAATTACTGTCCACATCAGTAACATGGGAGACTATTTATGTTTAGAATATATTTTATATAACATATATTATATTTTACATATATAAGAGAAGAATTACAAGGTCAAGATGTATTAGGACCTCACATATCCTTAATTGGAATAGGTATGTTCAAGAATACAGAATTGTAGAACATGACCAATTCTGACATCAAAAAGCTTATAATTTAATTTCTAAGACAGCATTTAGCCAGTCACTTATTCACTTTGGATGTCAGCAGAATTAGTACCTAGTGGATCGTCAGCACTAGACTAAATGCACAGGTGGAGGGGCAGAATGCAGAGGAAGGACACGACATTTATCCTACCTTCAAAAAGCTTTCGAATATTAAATGTGGCAAGTCCAGCATTCTTAATTGTAAAATAAAAGATCTAGATTGTTTTTTGTCACTGTTTATTCCCAACTTAATATTCTGTACTCAGTGTATCATGCAGCAACAAACATCTCAAGAGCATATAGGGTAGAGCCAAACCATGCGAAGCAGTCAGCAGATGTTGTGAAGGTGAGAGGAGAGAACACTCAGCAAGTGTTGTTATCAAGGGAAAATACAAGGGAAAATATTAGAAGGTAGATCTTGGGCCAGCCCGGTGGCGCAGCAGTTAAGTGCACACGTTCCGCTTTGGTGGCCCGGGGTTCACCAGTTCGGATCCAGGGTGTGGACATGGCACCGCTTGGAAAGCCATGCTGTGGCAGGCATCCCACATATAAAATAGAGGAAGATGGGCACAGATATTAGCTCAGGGCCAGTCTTCCTCAGCAAAAAGAGGAGGATTGGCTGTGGATGTTAGCTCAGGACTAATCTTCCTAAAAAGAAAAAAAAAAGAAAAAAAACGAAAGTAGACCTTGAAGAATTAGTAGGATTAGGATGGAAGAAAATGAGAAAAAAGTCCAAGTCAAGGCAAGCTGTAAGACTGTAGACTTGGAATGAAGAAGGAGTGAGTCAAAGTAGGAGCATATAGATGAATATAAGAGGAGTAGTCCAGATGATGTGAGGCTTTAGAATTCAGAAAAGGGGAAACATTCATGTTGTCACAAAAAGGAGGATCTCTTTCTCTCCTTCTTTTTTTAAGGTGGAATAATATTCATACATCTATATCTATCTATACATCTCACAATTTCTTTATCCATCCATTCATCTAGGGACACTTAGGTTGTTTTCACATCTTGGCTATTATGAATAATGCCATAATGAACATAGGAGTGCCAGTATCTCTTTGAGGTACTAATTTTATTTCCTTAGAATATATGCAAACTTGAAGGATATGCTAGATGAAATAAGCAAGACCCAGAAAAAAGATATTTCAGGATCTCCCTTATATATGGAATCTAAAAAAGTTGAATATATAGAAGCAGAGAGTACAAAGGTAGTTACAACCGGTGGGGAAGAACAGAAAACGGGGAGATGTTGGTCAAAGGGTGCAAAGTTTTAGTTATGGAGGATGGATAAGTGTAAAGATCTAATATACAGTAAGATGACTATAGGGAATGATACTGTATTGAATACTGGAATTTTTTAAGATTGTAGATTTTAGGTGTTTACTACATACATCCAAAATGGCAACTATATGAGGAGACGTATATGTTAATTAGTATGACTGTAATAATCATTCCACTATATATACTAAATAATCATGTAGTACACCTTAAATATGTATAATTTTTATTAAGGATAAACAAATTTCAAAAAGAAGAAACAGAACTCTTGCAAATTTTGAAGAAGTAGGTGACAGAACTAAATAGTCTAGGAAGATTAACCTGGCAATAACAAGAAGGACACACTGACAAGATCAGAGCCTAGAGATCAAAGTTATCAGGGAGGAGCCTTTTCCATAGTCTGACTGTGGGGAGATCAAATCCAAGGGTAGAACCAGAAGAGTGCAGATGAAGAAGGAAGAAGGGACATGAGATAAACATTTCAGAAGCTGAAAAGATATAGTATCTGAAGAAAACATTGAGTAAATGATGAGTTTCTAGTTTCAAACTGAGGTAATTGGAAGAACGGGGATGCAGCCAACAGAAACAGAAATAAGGGGAAAGAAGTATTCACTGAGGAAAGGAATACTTTTCATTTGTGACATATCGAGTATTAAGGGATGGTTAGTTAGCTGCCAAGTAGAAAGCTGAGTGATGCAGCTTATAAATCAACTGGAGTAAAAGGCAGAGATTTAAACTCTGTAGGCAGCAGTGTAAAGATGAGAGCTTAGATTGTGAGGATAGGCAATTCTGCAAAGGAGAAAAGAGAACATTTCAAAAGTAGAGTTTGGGAAATAATCACTGTTAGGATTCAAGAGAAGGGAAGGTGGGTCAGAGAAGAAGTTAAATTACCTATGAAACGTCATCTATATAAGAACTAATAAAATGTCAATATAAACAGCCCGTGAAATGCCGCATTTTTATAGGCAAGCACAGTTATGAAAGTCAAAGAATAAAAATTAAGTTAAAAAAAGAAAGAAACGTCATTTCATTAACAACAAATGTCGACAGTTTAATTAGCAGACACGCCTTTCCTCTCCTAACTCAAGTCCTGGATATCACTTGATATATGTGAATTGAATATGGGCTGTTGAAATTGAACTTAAATATTCAATATGGTTGGCGGAGAGGACCTTATATGGTAAATGCTGACTATTGCATGATATTGTGATAATTACTTTGAATATTTGAAACCATATCTCTTACCAGAAAATTCACATCTCGAAGATGGCTTTTATTTTGCCTGCTTAAAATATGAGCTATCACTACCATTGTGTATTTGTAAAATATTTATAGATTATTCATAGTAAGAAATGTATTCTGCTTTCCCATGTTTCTTCACATATAGATTTTTGTTAATTCTTATTTTTGTTGCTTTACTAATTTCTGGGTTCCTCTTCTCTCAATGCTTTTATTTTACATTATGTTTTTATATTTTTAATATTAATATTATTTTAATTTATTTTGTTCATTAGTTAGTTTCCAGAGGATATTTAGTTCACTGAAAAATATTCTGCTTTCTGAACTTGTGCAAAAATAAAAGTGTTGCAAATCAGAACCAACTGTTCTGATTTTCTTTAACATTTTTTATCGTTTACTTTGTGGCAAACACTGTTCTACGTGTTTTAGGTGCGCTAACTTACTTACACACAAAACAATGTTATGAGGTATATTATACCAATATTTCAAGCACAGGAAAAATGAGCCATGGTGCAGTTAAGCAACCTACCTAAGGATGCACCTGTTTGACATTTCAGCTGCTTTCCTAAGACCTCTGAAATATAAGAACAAGACAATTTTTTTGGTTATTATTGAGCTGAGACCATTAGAAAAACTAGAATGTTGTTGAGTTTAGTTTATGGTTTGGTTTTCCTTCTCATATGCACTTTCTGAATTATTTTAAGTTTTTCCTGCAAGAATACTTATTCAAAACTTATTTATTTCTAATTATCTTCTGAGCACCATGACAAGATTTTAGGCATCCGACACCAGCTGAAATAAAGTGACCGGGATTTGGGTTTTATGGATCTAACATAGATCCATAGCTAGTGTGACACTAAGGGGGAGAACACTTAGCGCTGCTCATTTTGTTAATTTCCCCAAGAAACATATTGTACTAGTTTGCTAGAGCTGCCACGACACAATACCATGGAGTGACGGTTTAATCCAAAGAAATTTATTTCCCACAGGTTTGAAGCCAAGTCCACGATCAAGGTGTTGGTAGGTTTAGTTTCTTCTGGGACCTCTCTCCTTGCCTTGTAGAGCTGCTTATGCCCAAAGGAAAGCCCGTGTGAGGACACAGAGAGAAGGAGTCCAAGTCTGGGAGAGGTACCCAAATTCCCTCTTCGTATAAGCACACTAGTCAGATTCAAGAAGGCCCACACTAATTGCCTCAATTAACCTTAATTACTGCTTTAAAGGTCTTATCTTCAAACACAGTCACAGTCTGAGGTACTGTGGCTTAGGACTTCAACACATAAAATTCTGCTAATTATTAAATTAGTAGAATTACTAAATAATAATCACTAAACACTGATTCTGCATGCATTTTTCAAGAACTGATACATTAGAAAGGATGGTTTGATGAAATGCTAATGCCTTTCCAACACCAAATTTGTGTTATTAATCACTGCTAAACATAACTCTGGTCTAAGCTACGTCTAAAGAAGAATTCATTTTAAAGTATTTGTCTGCAGTTATAGCCCTGAAGGGAATATCGAGTGCTAGCAGATTTTCTGAGTTTCAATTTCAGATTATTTTAGGATTTGTCAATAAAAGACTTTTACAATACTTCTCCCGTCTCCTTTTCTCTACTGGGGAAAGTCTTTAATCTTCCAAGTATTGAGAAGTTAGTGCCTTAGTAGCACACTCTATTCTCTTCCTGAGTTTCCCCACTCAGACTGCCTCTTACCGCATTCTTTTTTTTTTTTAAGATTTTATTTTTTTCCTTTTTTTTCCCCCCCAAAGCCCCCTGGTACATAGCTGTATATTCTTCGTTGTGGGTCCTTCTAGTTGTGGCATGTGGGACGCTGCCTCAGCGTGGCTTAATGAGCAGTGCCGTGTCCGCGCCCAGGATTCGAACCAACGAAACACTGGGCCGCCTGCAGCGGAGCGTGAGAACTTAACCACTCGGCCAAGGGGCCAGCCCCTTACCTCATTCTTAAGTAAGTTTTATGTAAGGAAAATGCAAATTTCAACTACTTCTGTGCCCATTGCAGTCAAGAGAAATAACGATTACGAGGTTCTCTTTATTCTCCACTTGGAGTTTATTCTCCGGTCAAAGTATTCTCCAACAATTTGCTGAGTTCTCCTTGAATTCCTTTCTCCACTGCTTCAGACACATGAGGACGATGGCTTTTATTCTCTGAGGTCCGTATTTCAGGCATCTTGTTGCTTTACCTTATAAATGGTACAGCTAGAATAGTTACCTCTTAAAAGCATATTTTTATTAATATTTTACAAAATATCATAAATTATGTCTTAATAGGACTACTTTTAAACGGAAATGTACCAAGACTTTCCCATCATATGAAAAAAATGTCTCTAAGACAGAAGTATCTATTGTTTTTAATAAAATGAGACTATGATTACTACCAGTGACTTTCCCTTCAACTCTTCTGTCCAATCGCCACTCATTTAGACCAAGCGGTTATCATTTCCCCTTTAAGTGACAAAAATTATAATCTAACACTAGTCACCTAGACACTATACTTACCCTCTCCAAGAGGTTTTCATACTTGTGTCATGGTAATCTCTATAAAGTTATAAGAATTTATGATATAATGGTAATATAATGTTATATATTATTGCTTTAATACTGCTAAAAATTCTGGAAAACAATCTGAGAAATGTGTAAAAGTGATTTCAATATTAGTATCATTTTTTATTACCTCACAGAAGTAATCTAAGAAAACAAAGGACACTGATGTTCATTTGCACTATTTGTACTAAGGTTAAATTGGAAACAATGTGTAATCATATAATTGGAATATGGTTAAGAACCTAGAGATATAAAAAAATTAGGAAATATTTCGTGACCTTTAAAAGCAATTCATTATCCACATATTAAAAAGGGGGATATATCTTATAGAAAAAAATTTAAATAAAATGATTTTTATTTAAATTGATAGCTAGATGTCCATTAAACTATTAAAAAATCCACATACAAACTGAATAAGAAAAATGAATGTTTCAAATAGTAGTTGTAAAATTTGTCATTGAAAATACAATGATAATTTTAGGCAACGTTGAATAACCGAGACTTTTTGAAAGAGAGGGAGCAAATGTATATATTTTCATAGTGCAGAACACTCAACATCACTAGAACAAGCCTCCAAAATTGATTTGAAAAATATAATCTATTCCAAAATTAGGGAACAGTTACACTTCACTCCATAATTTGGATATAGTATTTTTATTATATTTGGGTGTGTTCATAAATGGACCACATACAAAAAAGATGTTAGTAGTCTGAATATACCTTTATACTTATTGTTCAGTTAGACTGTTGTATGAATTAGATTGAAAAATTGTTAAAAGTTTCTATTATTATCTCCAGACTTACTGACAAGAGTAGAGATGTGGCTGGCCATTTGTAAGGTGGTACTGTCAAAACTCCTCTTGGTGGAGGTACGTTTAGAAGATATACAGTAAAAATATGAGTTACAATTTATTTCATATCCAAAAATAGTCTTGAAGGAAGATGTCCTTAGTCATAGGTAGGTTGAGAAAGTCATTTCACACAGAGGAAACAATATCCTTTACACAATTTTGCAACTGTACGTCAAGAGGGATTGTGTGTAGAAAGATGACCTACACCACCAAATAAACAGTAATTTTTCTCTAGGCTAAATTGTCAAGAAAATTTTCTGGCTTGTTCTGAGGAATCAGAATAAAGAGAATCCTGAGTGACCTTTCTCTCATCTCGATAAGATACTTCTGGCTAAGCACTCTCAGAGAAAAAAGTCCCAGAAGCCCCCGCCCAAACTGACTGTCACCCCGACCCCAGACAGCTTAACGACTGAACAGAGAATACAGGTCAGCAGTATACAACAGATTTTTCTCAGTTCCTACGGGAAAAATCCCAGTGTCTCAGATGAACAGGTTGAGAGGACCAATTCTGCGCAGAGGAGCCTAGGTGAGTCTGCTTGATGCGAGGACGTCCAGATTCTGAGAACAAGACAAAGGCAATAGAAAAACTCTTGAACAAGCTTGGAACTAAATCACACAAACTGTGAGAGAGCCCTGTCTTCATCTGTTCCAGGTCTTGTCCCAGTCGGCTAACGAAACCTGCATTTAATATAAGAATTTTTGGGTTTATAGGCTTTTACTTTGATTAGGTGGCTTTGGTCAAACTCAAAGTCAAACTCAAAATATTGTGACCTTGGCCTTTTAGGGTAGCATTTTAAATTAGTTGTTTGTCATTCATTATGGGTCACAAAATAAATTAAGTTGATGAGACGTTATTATTTTTAATGAAATAGATGAAAAGAGAAATAATGAAGCGCATCGTAGGTTGTACACATAAACATACATTTCAGGGGTTTGTCGATGTGTGTAGTGTTATGATATAAAAGGTGCATTTTTTCTATGTGTCAGAGTTAAAAAGTTTAAAAGCCACTGTTGCAGACATATTGTGAAAGGATAAGGATCCGATCTAGTACAGAACACATAATCAAAATCCCCCATTTAATCAAAGATTTTATGCAATTTCTGAGCCTCTGGAAAATAAAAAATTTAAGCCTTACTACACAAGCACTTAATGAGAAACCTTTTAACTGCGGCCACAGTAGCCGAGAATAAGCATTTCTCAACCCCATGACTATACTCTATTTTCTTACTCCTGAGAACCATTCACATGCTGGCTGTATCACTTAGGAAAAATTGTGGCTTGTAATGAATGTTGTAAACAGAATTCCTCTCAGAATTTAACTTCACTAATAGAGAATGCATACCTTAATTGATTGCTCCAGAAAAATTATGGGGTCATCCAATTTTCAGGAAATCACTTAAAGGAAGAGAACATTTTGGCCATGTCTCACAGAATCAGTTTCTGCTTTTGTTGTCAAAAGTAAAAGGTTTTTCCAAGAGGAACATATGTCCCTGAGTTTTTGGACCCACAAAATTCTCGTTTCTTACTGGACTACTTTCGTTTATGTTTTTAAATGATATCAACACTAGATAATAGCATAATATTAAGGTAAAATGTCTGATAATATAAAATATCCTTTATCTTTTTTCAAACTTGCATTATTAGTAAATAAATATATTTTGTAATTTTTGTTCTTTCTTCTTCCCCAATCAGTGCAATCAGATCTTTAAAAGAAAGTCCCTATATACACGTATACAACTATACTTAAGGGAATCCATAATTTTATTGCTAGCAGTAAAAGAGAAATTAACAAAAATTAAAAACAACACAGATGTTTTGGGAAAAATCTAAAATAGTTAGAAAAGGATAACTAAATGACAGAAAAGATATGAGAAGAATACATAATTTTAGGTGAAAACTACTTCATAATTGCATCAAATTAAAAAGAAGAATCCATTACTTAGAAAATGGATAATAAGATAAGATAGTAGAATGAAATGAAAGTATATCTGATAATGCCTAGGACAGACATTAGCGGAAAAGCAACAATGATTTAATAGAATTTAAAAATAAATTATGAATACCTAAAACACAGAATTAGCACTATTAAAAAAAACAAATCCAGAACATAGTAATAAGCTTTAGGAGTCACAAAGAGTCACTAATAACATAGACATAGAACGAGAAGAGACTATCGTGCAGAAGAGAAAAACGAAACATAATGTCATTTGTAAGAGAAATGAAATTTGCTAAAAGGGCTTATACATTCAATTTTGATAAGTCTTACATTACCCCATAAAATTTATCAAATGAAAGAAACAGGTGACCCAAAAATAGTATGCTATTTTTAGGTCTATTTTCCTTTACATTATGCTTCAGAAAGAAAGATAGAAGAGGATAAAATTGTGAACCCCCAGAATTTTCAAACCAAGAAATTTTAGAAACACCTATAATGGCAAATAATGACTAAAATAAGCAAATAGTCAAGAGTTCTGAAAGTATGTCATACCTTTATAAGATTAAATATACACTGAAATTAAAGAAATGTATCAAAATGAAATCACAAGTAGGAAAACTAAGAAGTACGTCACTTCCCCACTTTGAAGTAGGAAGATGGGAAGGGAGAAATGAATTGGGGCAGAAAATTCTTGTTTGAACTAGTACCTTCAAAATTTGGCTTGGGGTATTCTGTGATGTCAGTTGGTTAACAGCTAATTTTTCTTCCATGATGTTTTTGGGGATTCCTTGAGAGGGGCGTCACCATTACTGGGTATCTCCTGCAGAGAGGTCATTTTACCTGAGAGAATGAAACCTTGCTTGATGTGGCCGCCATGCACATTTCTTTTCTGAGCTCCAGGACTTTCCTTGCTTCACTGCAAGCCTGATTCTGCTCCCTTTTCCCCTTCAGGTGGCAGCAGTCGGCAAAATCTAAAACAACCCCATTTACTCAATGAAATTAAGACCTTTCTAAGAAAGGAATGAGTAAGAGTTGAATGAATTAACAATTAACCGGTGAATACAAGGAAAATAAAATAGTCATCCTTATAACTAATAAGTAGCTATTGATGAGAGAAGATATAAAGGGCATTGATTTCTTAAATTACATAAATATTTCCCCATATCACACTTCCCTGTCATAAATGTTACATAGTTTTAGCATTACAAATAGGTGGGAGACAAACACACACACACACTTTCTCACACATATTAGGTCATTTTCTATTCAGGAAATTTAAGATCCTTTCCTCCTGGGAAATTTCTTTTTACTGAATTCACTCCCTTAGAAGTTTGTTTGGTGATTATATAGACATAACCGTATCGAAATAAGTTTCACGTTTAACAAAAAGGCACTTTCGAAGTTGGAGTCAAGAATTCCTCAGTAGTCCTCTATTTTTGTTTCACTGCCTGCGCTTTTCAAACAAGGCCAATTTTAGAAAGCCCAGAAACTACATCCCTCTCTCACACTGACTAGCCAGTGCTTTGTTTGCTTGTTTGTTTTACTCCTTGAAAATAAATGAATGAGTAAAGCAGAGAACAGTTATTTTACATTTAAATATTAAAAAACTCACAAGTTTAAATGAAATAAATCTTTATTCTTCTCTGCTGTTGTTTGTGTGATTGACCACCACTAAAACGATCAAGGGCACAGTCCGATACAGCCTGGAATGATGGACAGATGGACAGAGAAGTCCCCTGGGTGCTTTACTAGTTTCTGCCAAACTTGAACTGATAATCAATAAAAAAATTTTCTCATAAAATAAATTGAATATTTCACCAATAAAAAGTGATTATCTTCTTTATTCCCATGGCTGACCTTAATAACTCACAGACTCTGTGGGCATTTTCTGATCTCTGTGAGTTATGAGACTTTCATACGCATGAAAGAAATATAATAATCACCCTTCAGCACAGAGATATTCTACACTCCTCCTATTAAATCAGTAAGAGGCTCATGGTTCCTTGTGATTGCAAGAAGGCTGAATAAACATGTCAGGTATCTATCTAAATTCAGATGTGTGACACCCGAGGATTACTGTTTTGAAAAGGGATTTTATGTCTGCAACATCGATGAAAAAAAAATTAGGACGGTTTATTATACTTGACTTGAATTAGGAAAATATGATTCAGTACAGCCTATTAAATTTTAGGAGGGCTCCTTGACTTATTTTGTAATCACCGATTTAACCATATCACCTTCATACTGGAAAATATAATCAGAATATTTTAGTTTGTCATCATTATATTTTTATAGAAAGAGATTTAGTAATTATGTTAACATCTAATTTGTATGTATCATTTGCAAAGCACCCACTCTGCCATATAAAACCGTGGAGATTTGAACAAAATTTGTTCCCTGACAAAAATGAGGTAGCTGCATAGACTGTATTAACAGAAATGAGTAGATCTATTGAATGTCTCCTGAGAAATATAAATAATGCATCACTCTATACTTACCAAATAATAAGACTAAACAAAGACAGAGGATAAGCTAGGGAGACAACGCTTTATATTTTAGAGGTAGCAGTGCGTTAAAAATAACAGCATTGTTCTCATTTCATTTATGAAGAAAATCTGACTAGAGAAGTTGAATTGTTTATTCAGAAATACAAAACTATAGTTTTCAGTTGGCTAACTGAAAAACTGGAATTGATTACTATTTAGTTAATTTTATCTTTTTAATTAACAAATAGCAAATTTGAATCTTTTTTGGTGTGCAGCTTTAGCACATGTGTAGATTTGGGTAACCACCACTCCAGTTAGAATGAAGAATGATTTCATCGCCCCAAAAAATCTCCCTTGTGCTGCTCCTTTGAAATCACACCCTCTTTTCACCTCTAATGTCTAGTAAGCACTGAATACTTTTTGTCACTATAGTTTTGGCTTTTCCAGACTGTTACATAAATGGAGTCATACAATATGTGATCTTTTGAAACTGACTTCTGTCATTCAGTGTAATGCCTTTGAAATTCATCCATGTAGCTATGTCTATCAACTGTTTCTTCATTTTTTAGGGCTGAGTTTTATTCCATTATATTCCAGAGCAACATCATGGGACCCATGATAAGGGGTTTGGCTTTTTTCTGATTGTCAAATAATTTTATCAGAAGTTTGAGGTAATCTGAAATATATATTCAGTTTCACTCTAGCTCCCCTGTGGATAGCAGAGTATAGGCAAGAATGGAACAGTTAGGAGGCTGGAGCTGTGATCAGATGTGAGAGGTAGAGATATATTCTGGAGATACCCATGATGGGTGAAGAAAGAAAGGAGCAAATACAACACATATGCGAAAGGTAGGTTCACAGGATTTGAGGTATGAGGGAAAAAAGAATCAGGCATTCTTTTGCTTTAGTTCCTGCTGGCTTTGAGTTTTCTGCAGATTTAGATGCCTCTGGCCCACCTCGTTCCAACCTATATTTGCTTTCTCTAGACCCAGTTTTCTTCTGAGTGAGCAGAGTAACTGTATAATGGATACACAGCCCAAATAGGATGCCATATCTAAGGTGTGGAAAATGTTGTTAAATGTCTTAGTTATGTCTTTGCCAATGAAGGCCTTAAAATCTACTCAAATACTCAATTACAGCAGAACAGATATTGAAAGGCTGGCAGAATGTCTTCATGGGCACACTTACAGTAAGTGTCATATCGGACTGCTGAAGAATTGAGGATTTACTCAAATGTATTTTTGTTTGTTTTTTACTTTTATTTGCCCTCTCTAACTTAGAAGCTTATAGAATAAGTGTATTGAAGGACTGACTGTAAAATAAAAACAGGATGCAATAATCTGATTGATTTAAATTGCACACAGTTCATATCTATGTCGAAGCAAAGATGTTTATTTTCTATCTGTCCACCTCTCTATGTAATACAGAAGTTCTTTATCTTCTGAACCTACAAGTTATGTTACCTTTTTACAATTTTTACATGCTGCATGTTAATTTTGTTCAAATCAAATAGGACCTGCTGTTTCTTTATATGTAAATAAAGCAATCCATTGAGTCTAAGGTTCTTACCCTTTCCAAAGGTTACTTAGGAATTCATTATTCAAAGAAAGTATTATATTTTACACTGAGAAAAAAATAATCTCCCTAGGATTAACCCCAGCTATTAAAAGAATTTGAAATTAACTTTGGATACAATTTTAATCAATGTGCTATATGTAGATTATTAGCAGATAAGAAAGTGATTAAAGTATTTTCATATATTCTTATTTATGGTTAATATTTATGTTCATTACTTTGCAAGAATATACATATGTAATCATGAGCAATAGAAAATACAAGTATTAACAGGTAGGAAAATAGAATGATTGAAGGAAGGCAGCGTAGGAAATGCCCCTGGAGAAGGGAGTGTTTTGTTTTCATGTTTACTTGATCTTCTCTGTTTGCTGGATCCCACTGGCGTAATCTATTCATCAGGATTAAACATTCATGAGTCCCTTAAAAGCAGGTGTTTAGTTTTTCCAGCTCTGAATATATCAGTTCCAAAAAGGCTTCACAGGAAAAGTGAAGCTCTCATAGGAGAGTGTTTCTTTTTCAAATGTTTAATTAGTTTTCAAGACTCTCACTGAATTTCAGCAAAGTTGAGCTATTGACCAGAACACCTGTTTGGCTCTGAAGACGACTTTCAAGCTTAATTTCAGGTTTGTTCACATTTCAGTAAAATTAAAAATTATTAAAAATATACCAGTAACATTTAAAAAATAAGACCTTATTACCATCAGTTCCTTTGGTAATTATTGTTATAACTTCCATCTAGAGATATTCATTGATATTAATATGGTGTCATAATAATACCTATGAGGTTGTCATTATAACAGAATCAATTATAAGAACTATTAGTTTAAACTATAATTATTTTCAAACACACTGAAGACAAGAAGAGCTTGGCATTTAATGTTTTATTTTTTTTTTTTAAAGATTGGCACCTGGGCTAACAACTGTTGCCAATCTTCTTTTTTTTTTCTTTTCTGCTTTATCTCCCCAACCCTGCCCTGTACACAGCTGCATATCTTAGCTGCAGATCCTGCCAGTTGTGGGACGTGGGACGTCGCCTCAACGTGGTCTGACGAGGGGTGCCATGTCCCCGCCCAGGATCCGAACCCAGGGCCGCTGCAGCGGAGTGCGCGAACTTAACCACTCGGCCACGGAGCCGGCCCCTAGTGTTTTTTAAATCGTTATTTATAATAGATTTCCCAGAATCCCTCTTTTCATTCTCATTTCCCCTCAAACATTGTCAAGTAATATCCAGTGGAATTAAAATATTGTAATGCCATTAAAACAAAATACAATTTCCTTCAATTTAAATCATGATTTTTAAACCTAGATGAGTTGTTTTTGGGAACATGTACAAATATGTGTGTGTATAATAATGAGATATATATTAATATATGCATAAATAAACCAAGGCCATTTTTAAAGGAGTGTGGTTATTCTTTTTCCCCATTCTTGTGATGGTATCCATTCCAGACAGCAGGGTAATACCATATTGAACCCACTGCTAGAGGAAATAACAGGCTGAGGAACCAATACAGACAAATACAGTGCCCACAGACCTCCTTGGTCTCTTCTCTCATGCTCTCTTCCTTCATTCCCAGACATCCAGTGCCATCTGGCTATGCAGGAGCAACGGTCTCTACTATCTCTGAGTAGTATCTTATTATTGACAATTTTTACATACTTAACTTTCATAAATATCTGTTTTATTATATATTTTCATTAAAAATAAAGATCTTGATGTGAAAAACTTTATGACTCAAACTCCCCTAACAGTTATAAGAGGTTTCCAGTATGACTCCAGTTGGTTTCTTTAACATCAGAAATCCAGAGCATGATTTAACTTAATGCTGAAAATAAGTACTACAGCATACTTTTCATGACTATGTGCATTTTTTAAGAGTATTGGAATAAGAATTTAAGAGCTTGAGTAAAAGTTGTAAGATTCTTAAAATATGATGCTTGGGTAATTAACTTCAGCATCATGAACCTAATTTTTCTCCTCTGAAAGATCAAGGAATTTTTTCTAGATAATTTCTAAACAAGCACTAATAGCAAACTATGGAAATGAGAGCACAAAATAGAAAAAAAAAGCAATTTCCAAACATTATGGAATTAGGTAAATACAACATGGTTGATAGTATGGTGCCTGATGCAAAGTTTAGAATTCATGTTGAATAAAACAAATGATAGTAGACAATGCTCCTGACATTACAGCATGAACAAACACATTAACAAAAACTGTGAACCTAATTTGACATTGAAAATATAAATATTTATGGGAAAAATGCCTGAAATAAAAAGTATTATATTTGTAGTATGTTTTCCCGTTTGAGAATTGTGTATTTTTTGTATCATAAAATGATTATAATTTATTTCATATTCAGGAAAAGTACACTATTTTTTAAAGTAATGGACTGATATTCTATAAAGCAATAATATCAATGTGGAAAACTATACTATTTTTGAAAATAATGATTGATGTATTACTTTGAAGTAATGGCAATGTCACACTACCTTGATCTTTTGTCCAATTGTTCTTAGTTGGCATAAACTGTGGGGATCCTGAGAGTGACAATCACAAAGAAGGTAAAACAATGATTTATTACTAGCTGGGATTTGGGTTAACGTGTGGTAGAGTGCGAGTGCATTTAGATGGAAGATGAAAATGGTACCTGTTTCTTACATTGGGCAGACAAAAGTCTGAAAATATGTATTTTCTTTAAATTGAAATACAGCTTTTGCATTTATTTACTGGCATTTTTGTACATTAGTTACTTAATTTACACCTGCCATTTACCAGTGCTCTTCTGAGAAATAGAAAAAAAAAAAACCCAAACCTATAAAAACTCCTGCCTACATGGAGTTTCTATTCTAGCTGGGGAAGAGGGGAGATAGGCTTTAAACATGGAAACAAATAAAAGATAAGGTACAGCAGACAGTCAGGAAAGAATAAAGTCTGAAGCTTGAATGCTGAATAGAGAACTGAGAAGATGGAGAGGATACAATGACTGATCCGAGCACGTCCTCCACACCAGAGCAGAAGGGGCTTTAGCTCATCAACCCCAGATCTTTGAGCCCGGGACATCAGGCGAGATGAAACAAAAGATGACAAGACTTTCTTTCTAAAAGAAGACCTGGCTCTAGGTTCCTTGAGACTTGTGGAAGTGAGAAAAAAAGAAAGGGAATTGATTCCAACTAAGGGAACACAAGAAATCAATAGCCATCTTCCATGGGAAAAATGAAGCTTGCTATTATTTTCTCTCCATTTTGTGGAAGGAAAAATGCAAAAGCAAAAGAGTTCTCAAAAAGAGGAAGGCAAAGAACGTAGCTACAACTTTTTACCACTCTGGTTATGTCGGAGGAAGCCTCAAAAGGGACCGTAACTATGTATGTTTAAATTTTATTTTTATTGAGGTAACATTGGTTTAAAATATTATACAAACTTCAGGTGTGCACCATTGTATTTCAACTTCTGTATAGACTACACTGTGTTAGCCACCAAAGGTCTAGTTGCCATCCATCACTGTACAAATGTGTTCCTTTATTCTTTTCTCCCTCCCCCAACCCCTTTCCCCTCTGGTACCCACCAGTGTATTCTCTGTATCTATGTGTTTGTTCATTGTTGGTGGTGGTTTATCTTCCACATATGAGTGAAATCATATGGTTCTTAGCTTTGTCCTTCTGACATATTTCATTTACCATAATACCCCCAGGGTCCATCCATGTTGTCACAAATGGCAAGAGTTTATCATTTTTACGGCTGAGGATTATTCCATTTTATATATATATATCCTTTATATACATATATATATATATATATTAATATATATATATATATATATATATATATATCACATCTTCTTTGTCCATTTATCCATTGATAGGCACTTAGATCGTTTCCAAGTCTTGGCTATTGTAAATAATGCTGCAGTGAACATAAGTGTGCATACATCTTTTTGAATTAGTGTTTTTGTGTTCTTTGGATAAATACCCAGAAGCGGAATAGCTGGATCATATTGTAGTTCTATTTTTAATTTTTTGAGGCATCTCAATACTGATTTCCATAGTGCCTACATCAATTTATAGTCCCATCGGCAGTGTATGAGGGTTCCCCCTTTTCTCCACATCCTCTCCAACACTTGTTACTTTTTGTCTTTTTAATAATAGCCTTTCTGGCAAGTGATATCTCCTTGTGCCTGTTGGACATCTGTATGTCTTCTTTAGAAGAGTCCCTGATCAGATCCTCTGCCCATTTTTTGTGTGTGTGTTTGAGGAAGACTGGTCCTGAGCTAACCTGTGTTGCCAATGTTCCTCTATTTTGTATGTGGGATGCAACCACAGCATGGCTTGATGAATGATATGTAGATGTGCACCTGGGATCTGAACTCTCAAACCCCAAGCCGCTGAAGCTGAGCATATGAACTTTACTACTACTCCACTGGGCTGGCCCCCTCTGCCCATTTTTTAATCAGGTTGTTTGGCTTTTTGTTCTTGAGTTGTATGAGTTATTTATACATTTTGGATATTAACCCCTTGTTGGATATACGAGTTACAAATATCTTCTGCCAATCAGTAAGTTGTCTTTTCATTTTCTTGATGGTTTCTTTTTCTGTACAGAAGCTTTTTAGTTTGATGTAGTTTTTTGTTTATTTTTTTATTTTTTGTTTATTTTTTATTTGTTTCCTTTGCCTAAGGAGACATTTCTCCGAAGTCTGATGTCAAAGAGCATACTGCATATGTTTTCTTTTAGCAGTTTTATGGTTTCAGGTCTTACATTCAAGTCTTTAATCCATTTTGAGTTAGTTTTTGTGTATGGTACAACACAATGGTCTACTTTCATTCTTTTGCATGTGGCTGTCCAGTTTTCCCAACAGCATTTATTGAAGAGATTTTCCTTTCTCCATTATATGTCCTTAGCACCTTTGTCAAAAATTAGCTGTCCACAAATGTGTGGGTTTATTTCCAGAGTCTCATATCTGTTCCCTTGATCTGTGTGTCTATTTCTCTGCCAGTACCATGCTCTCTTGACTACTATAGTTTTGTAGTATAATTTGAAATTAGGGAGTGTAATGCTTCCACCTTTGTTCTTTTTTCTCAGAATTGCTTTGACTATTCAGAGTCTTTTGTTGTTTCATATAAATTTTGGGATTCTTTGTTCTAATTCTGTGAATAATGTCATTGGAACTTCAATAGATATTGCACTTAACCTGTATGCTGCTTCAGAAAGTATGTACATTTTAATTATGTTAATTCTTACAATTCCTGATCATGGAATATCGCTGTTTCTTTCTGTCTTTGATTTCTTTCAACAATGTCATACTTTTCAGAGTACAGGTTTCTCACCTCCTTGGTTAAATTTATTCAAAGGTGTGTTATTATTTTTGTTGTGATTATAAATGGAATAGTATTCTTGATTTTTCTTTGCTCTTTTCTTGTTAGTGTATAGAAATGCAATGATTTTTGTATGTTGATTTTGTACCCAGCAACTTTACTGTATTAGTTTATTATTTATGATAGATTTTGGTGGATTTATCAGGATTTTCTGTGTATAAAATCATGTCTCCTGCAAATAGTGATAGGTTTTCTACTTCCTTTTCAGTTTGGATCACTTTGATTTCTTTTTCTTGCTTACTTACTCCAGCCAGGACTTCCAATATTATGTTAAACATGAGTGGCCAAAGTGGGCATACTTGTCTTGTTCTAGCTCTTAGAGGGATAGTTTTCAGGTTTTCACCATTGAATATGATGTTAGCTGTGAGTATGTCATATATGGCCTTTATTATGTTGAAGTACTTTCCTTCTATACACATAGCATTAAGAATTTTATCATAAATGGATGCTAAATCTGGTTGAATGCTTTCTCTGCATTTATTGAGATGAGCATGCGATTTTTATTCTTCATTTTGTCAGTGTGGTGTATAATGTTGGTTGCTTTGTGGATGTTGAACCATCTTTGCCTCTCTGAAGTGAATGCCTCTTGATCATGATGTATGAGCCTGTTAATGTATTGTTGTATTCAGTTTGCTAATATTTTGTTGAGGATTTTTGCATCTCTATTCATCAGTGATATTGACCTGTAACTTTCTCTTTTTGTGTTGTCTTTGTGTTGCTTTGGTACCAGGTCAATGTTGGCTTCATGAAATGAATTAGGAAGCATACCTTCCTCTCCAATTTTTTAGAAGAGGTTTAGAGGGATAGCTATTAAATCTTCTTTGGAATGTTTGGTAGAATTCACTGGGGAAGCTGTCTAGTCCTGTACCTCTGTTTGATTATTCTTTCAATCTCCTTGCTAGTGATTGGTCTATGCTGATTCTCTAATTCTTCTTGATTTGGCTTTGTATGATTGTATGGTTCTAGATTTGTTCATTTCTTCTAGGTTATCCAGTTTGTTGGCACATAGCTTTTCATAGTATTCTCTTATAATCCTTTGTATTCCTATAATATCTGTTGGAATTTCTCCTCTTTTCTTTCTTGTTTTATTTATTTGAGCCTTCTCTCTTTTGTTGTTAGTGAGTCTAGCTAGAGGTTTGTCAAATTTGTTTATCTTTTCAAAAAACCAGCTCTTAGTTACACTGATCTTTTCTATTGCCTTTTAATCTGTATTTCATTTATTTCTGCTCTGATTTTTATTTTTTCCTTCCTTTTACTGATTTGGGGCTTTGTTTGGCATTTAGGCATAATATTAGATTGTTCATTTGAAATTTTTCTTCTTTCTTAAGGTAAACTGTATTTCTATAAACTTCCCTCTTAGTACCAATTTTGATGTATCCCTTAGAATTTAGTATGTTGTATATTCATTTTCATTTGTCTCCCGGTATTTTTTGATTTCTCCTTTGATTTTCTCCTTTGATTCTTCTTTGACTCAATAGTTATTCAGTATCAATTTGTCTAATCTCCACATATTTATCAACTTTTCGGATTTCATCTTGAAGATGTAGTTTATTTCTACTTTCATACTGTTGTGATCAGAAAAGATGCTTGATATTATTCCAGTCTTCTTAAATGTATAGAGACTTGTTGTGTGGCCTAATATGTGATCTATCTTAGAGAATGCTCTATGTGTGTTTGAAAAAAATCTGTATTCTGAAGTTTTAGCATGGAATGTTTTGTATATATCTATTAAGTCCATCTGGTCTAATGTGTCATTTAAAGCTAATCTTTTGTTATTGATTTTCTGTCTAAATGATCTATCCATTATGTAAGTGGAGTGTTAAAGTCGTCTACTGTTATTGTGTTAATGTTAAATTCTCTTTTTGTGCCTGTTAATATTTTCTTTATATATAGGTGCTTCTATGTTGGGTTCATAGGAATTTACAAGTTTTATATCCTCTTGTTGGATTGTCCCTTTTGTCATTATGTAGTGCCCTTCTTTGTCTCTTGTTACAGTTTTCATTTTTATACCTATTTTGTCTGATATAAATATTGCTAGCCCAGCTTTCTGTTTCCATTTGCATGGAATATCTTTTTCCATCCATTAACTTTCAATCTGTGAGTGTATTTAGATCTAAAGTGTCTCTTGTATGCAGCATATATTTGGGTCTTGTTTTTTATCTATTCAGCCACTCTATATCTTTTTATTGGACCATTTAGTCCATTTATATTTAAAGAAACTATTGATAAGTATTACTTATTGCCATTTTGTTACTTTTTCTGGATAATTTTTTAGTACTTCTTTGTTTCTTTCTTCTTCTCTGACTCTCTTCCCTTGTGATTTGATGTCTTTCTTTTGTGTTATGTTTGGGTTCCTTTCTCTTTATTTTTTGTGTACTTTATTATAGGATTTTGGTTTGTGCTTATCTTGAGGCTCATATATAGAAATCTATGTAAATAATAATCTATATTAAGTTGATAGCCTCTTAAATTCTACCTCTTACAAAAAGCTGTACACTTTTACTCTAACCTCCCCAGGTTTTATGTTTTTAACATCAAATTTTACTTCTTTTATTTTTGTGTATTCCTGAACCTCTTACCACATATACAGATGATTTTATACTTTTGTCTTTTGAACTTCATACTAGCTTTATCAGTAGGTAGTTGATCCATTACCTTTGCTGTATATTTACCTTTACCAGTGATTTTTTTTCAGAATTTTTTATTTCTATTTGTGATCTTTTCTTTTCTAATTAAATAAGTTCCTTTAATATTTCTTGCAAGGCTGGTCTAGTGGTGAGGAACTCCTTTAGTTTTCGCTTGTGTGGAAAACTCTTTATCTCTCTTTTACTTCTGAATGATAACTTTGCCAGGCAGAGTATTTTGGGTTGTAGGTTTTTTCCTTTCAGTACTTTGACTATCATGCCACCCCCTTCTAGTCTATATGTTTTCTGCTGAAAAGTCAGCTGATAGCCTTTTGGCATTTCCTTTGTATGTAGCTTATTGCTTTTCTCTTGCAGCTTTTAGGATTCTCTATTTATCTTTAACTCTTGATGTTTTAATTATAATGTGTCTTGGTGTGGGCCTCTTTGTGTTCATCATTTTTGGTACTCTCCATGCTTCTTGTACTTGGCTATTTATTTTCTTCCCTTTATTACAGAAGTTTTCAGCTATTATTTCTTCAAATAAGTTCTCTTACCCTTTGCCTCTGTGTTCTCCTTCTGAGACATCTATCATGCAGATCTTATTATGTTGTCCCAGAGGTCCTTTAGATTGTCCTCATTCTTTTTAATTCTTTTTTTTTTTCCTGTTCACCTTGAGTGATTTCCTCTAGTCTTTTGTCCAGAGTGCTTATCTGTTCTTCTTTTTTCATATACTCTGCCGTTGGTTCCCTCTAGTGAATTTTTTATTTCAATTATTAAAACCTTCTTCTCAGATTGGCTCATTTTTATATTTTCCAATTCTTTGTTGAAGTTCTCACTGTGTTCATCTATTCTTCTCTCAAGCTCAGTAAGCATCCTCATGACTGTTACTTTGAACCCTTTATCAGGCGGTTTCTTTATCTCTGCTTTCTTTAGTTCTTTTTCTGAGGATTTGTCCTTTTCTTTTATTTAGAAAAAATTCTTCTAACTCCTTATTTTGCTTACATCTCTGTACTTATATCTATTTATTAGGTAGCTCAGCTACATTTCCCATGCTCAGAAAAGTTGTCTTATATAGGAAATTTCTTATGGGACCCAGTAGCCTGCTTCCCTCTTATCACTGATGCCAAATACTCCAGGTTGTCTTTTGTGTGGTCTCTGTGTGCCCTTCTTTTGTTGTGGGGCTGTGATTGCTGTGGGTGCACAAGTAGACAAGACTGGCCCCAGGCCAGCTGGTTGCAGGGCCTGGCCATGTGCAGCTGCTGTGCGGTGCACTATTGGCTGGGACAAACCTCCAGCATGGCTGGCTGCAAGGCCCTTTGGTGCACAACTGCTGTAAGTTTACTGGTGAGTGGGTCAGGCCCATGGTGTGACTGATTGCTGGACCCAGCAGCACATAACTGCTGTGAGCTCGCTGGTGAGTGGGTAGGCCCGCTGACTGGCTGGTTGTGAAACCTGGTTATACATGAATGCTAGCTCACCGATGGGTGGGACAGGCTGCTAGTGTGGTTGTGTTTTCAGCTTAGTGGAAAGTGGCTGTTGCTAGCTCACTGGTGGGTCGGGCAGGCCTCTGGCAAGGGCTGCCTGTACTGCCTGGCAGTGCACAACTGCTTTGGGTGCACTAGTAGACAGGGAAGGCCCCTGACTTGGGCTGGCCTTGTGGTCTTGGACTGCTACTGGCTCACTGGTGGGTGAGTCAGGCCCTTGATTCACCAGGGTGTGTAGCCTGGTGGCACAGCTATTGCTAGCTCTCCTTTGGGTGGGGCAGGTCTCCTGTGTGGACTGGCCGTGCAATCCAGATGCACAACTGTTGCTAGCTTTCTCTTGGGTGGGCCAGGCCTCTGATATGGCATGGTTTCTGGCTCAGTGGTGGTGTTCAACTGCCTTGGGCAGCACACAACTGTTTCAAGTGTGTTGGTGGCAAGGCAGGGCCCCTGTGTGTATGATCATGAGACCCAGTGGTGCAAGTCTGCTGCGGGCTCAAGGCTCACTGGTGGAAGGGGTAGGTCCCTGGTATCGACTGCCTGTACTGCCTGGCTGTGTACAAGTGCTCTAGTGGGCAGGGCAGGCCCCACCCTAATAAGGTAGAGGAAGTATTCCCAAATAATGCTTGCCAGCATACACAACAGCACATCTGAAATAGGTCACAGAAATGGCTGCTGCCAGTGTCTTAGTCCCTGGGTGGGGCAGGCCAGTTGCCCTTGCCTCCCTAGAAGGCACTCCAAGCTTACTGAGCCTCTATTACCAATGGACTATGCACTTTTCTATATGGTGTTTTTGTACTGGTTTCTGGGTTGAGTAAGTCTGTGCATGGTCCCTTTCAGGGCAAGTTTTCCTTTCCCTGAGGTTCTATAGATTTCCTGGGCATGCTCCCTGCTGGTTTTCAAAGCCAGGTGTTTTGGGGTCTCATCTCTCTTGTGCTGGATCTAAGGGCTGGGGTGCCTAATGTGGTGCTTGAGTCCCTTGTTCCTCTGGGAAAACTTCCATACATTTTAAGTCGCTTCAGACCCTGAAGCACTGTGGCTAGGGTGGGGATTTTCCCTCAGCAAGGCTGTATCTCTGCCTCTTCTACCCTTCACTGTGTTGTCCCTTGTTCTTTTTTTTTTTTTTTTTTTTGAGGAAGATTAGCCCTGAGCTAACTACTACCAATCTTCCTCTTTTTGCTGAGGAAGACTGGCCCTGAGCTAACATCCATGCCCATCTTCCTCCACGTTATACATGGGACACCTACCACAGCATGGCTTTTGCCAAGCAGTGCCATGTCTTCAACTGGGATCTGAACTGGCGAACCCCAGGCTGCCAAGAAGCAGAACGTGTGAACTTAACTGCTGCACCACCAGGCAAGCCGGTCCCTTGTTCTTTTCATCCAGTTTCCAGTTCTCTCTCAGAGGAAATTGTTCCACAGGTAGTTACAGGTCTATTGTGTCCATGGCAGGAGGCGAGCTCAGGATTCTCCGACGGCATCATCTTCCACACTCCTATATTCCAAATTTTAATTTAGTATACCAATGTTACCCATTATCATGGTAGTTCAAATCTTTTACTCCCCTAAAACCTGAATAACCTGGAGATAAAATGATTTGACTAATTCTTCAAGACTGGAGGAGGATAACATGTAAGAGTTTTGAGCTCTCTAGAAATTTAACAGGGATTATTTCTAGCAGGATTATGATCTATGATACATAATCTAGCAGTTACAGATTAACCAAGAATGCAATCATCAAACTGGTTTGTCCAAGCAGAAATGCCATACCACTTTGGCATACTAAATAGGGGACAAGTGAAGGATGATTCCCTTCAGCTACTCTAATGATGTTTCCTTTTCTTTCTTGGATTTAATGTGGGCCCTTAATATGTGTTGTCAAAAATGTACCTTGCACCAAGTATCCATAGTTAATACTTTTAAATAATGGCTTTTATGATGTCTAACATTTTTTAATGACTGTCTTGTATTAATTAACCCAACACTGAACCATGCATATTCCATATATAAATTCCTGTAATTTTTAAGTGTGTACACACACATATACACACACCCATACACACACTTTATATGTTAATTTATAATTATTCAAAATTTTTACACAAAAATACTGAGGCTCAGTATAAAAGTAAAGTAATTACTGAGTTCTACACATGTTATAAGTTAAGGAACTAGAACTGAAATCCAGGTCTTACTTCAAAACCTCTACACTTTTTACTGGCTAAAACTTGCCTGGGGCATGATGATAATGATAATCACATATCTCTTAGAGCTCTCTTTACTTTAGAAAGTGTTTTTATTTCTTTTGAAATAAAAGATGATGTGATGAGGTAATCACATCATCAGCTATGTGAAGAAGACAGGACAAGAATTTTTATTCCCTGCTGACAGGAGAGTGCTTTTGAATATAAAAAGTGCTATACAAATATAATGTGGCATTATCAGTGTCTATGAAAAATAAACAAGTAGTAAACAATTGAAATACAATATTTACCATTCAACTCTTCCATTTCCTGCATCAAGATCCCATTGATTTTCATAGAGTGTCTAGGACTAGGTCGACAGCATGTATTTAGTGGTGAAATACAATCTAAGTTGATAGTAAAGTTGTCAAAAGAAAGATACAAGTACCAACATTTACACTAAAACTTCAGTTTTTAAATATGAAATGCTGCTTCAGTACCCCAAGCTCCATTGATTTAAAATACATTTTTATTTTCAACATAAAAGCAATCTTTTAGAATTCCTGAAGTTAAATGAAGCATAGATTGGGGACATCCACCATTCTCGTCACAGCTGCTGCTACATCATGGAACACATTGCAAGTTCAATGGGAAAGAAATTAACTGCCCATCTGTGCGGTATCTATTTTTTTGGCTTCTCATGCTTGATTAGTGGGAAGGTTTTTAATTGTATGATAATCCAACGATTTCACAGAGATTATGTGTGAAATCTGAACATGAACAATAAACATAATATCTTCCCTTTATCTGGAATCATCTAGAAGCAAGTAGAACCTACTGCAGGAATATGTTATATTACTGCAATTTAACGAAAATATTTGAGAGATTTGGTTTCTCTGAATCAGACAGTTAAGGATTAATGGTCTCAAAACTAGCATTTCCTGAACATTAGATATGGGCCCTTTAGCATCCAGTAGTAAAATAGTAGCTATAATATGAGAAGGAGGTTAATATTTTTGTGACAAAAATATAAATACTGCCTGGAAATCAAATGGTTTGCATATGACTTTGATAGTCAACATCAAAGAATCACCTTCAAAACACGGGCATATTCTGTCCCAGAAAACATAAAACTCTTTACATAAGAATAGACAGACACAATCACACATAGACACACAGACACAATCAGTGGACTTATAACAGTGAATATATAGAAAAATAGTGAAAATTTGATAGTAATCCTTAAAAGCAATCAAAGTAGTAATTTATGACTTACAATGCTTGAGATATTTTCAAATGATTTCTATTTTACACGTTGTAAAGTTTGAACAAGGATTAAAAGATGGTGAAGTAAATGTATGACACACTCATGTTGGATCAATATTTCTCATTTGTCATTTGTCCGCTGTGACTCACTTCATGGAGCAGGAAGATCAAACTTTGGAAAATTCGAAAGATAAAGAGAAGATGGACATTCTTAATCAAAAGAGCATTCTTTACTTTGTAACCAATAGCAGAAAGGTAGTGTATTCATCAAGATATTACACACCATGCAGTCCTGGCCTGAAAATTACTTCATTATTTAGATAATTTTTAGCCTTTCATGAAAAGAAAAAAAAAACAAATGACAAAAATGGATTTTTTGGATACAGTTAACATTCAAATTATCTGTAAATGTGAGCTATTCCCCTCTACACTTTAGGGAAGAATCCTAAAAGCAAATGAGACGTAGCTTTGCTTTAACAGAAGCTAGGGCCATCGGTTACGGAAGAGGGAGAGGGGTGGAGATAGGAATCAACTAGCCGGCCTCTGTGAACTTTCAGTTTAATTTGGAAAGATTGCTTTATCATTCAGTTTTTGAAGCAAAAATACTCTCTAAAAAGTATCCAAAATTCAGTGGTTTATTAGAGCAGCATTTATTCCCACACTCACAGGTGTGTGGATTGGTGGAAGCTTGGGTAATATCAGCTGGCCTTGGATGGACAGCTCTGCTACAATCAGTGGTTAGATTCAGCTTAGATTCGGCTGTGGGTGGAGCCCATGTCTATGTGACCTGTCTGTTATCTTCCTGGATTAGAGGCTACCCAAGGCATGTTTTCTTCTAAAATAGCAGGAGCGCAAGGGCCAGGTCATACTGCACAAGCACCTTTACAGCTTCTGAAGACACCACGACCACTCATAATCCACCAGCCAAAGCAAGTCTCATGGCGAACGCCCAAATAAGAGAAATAGGAAAGTACATCTTGCTGCGATGGGAGGAGGTGAAGACATTCAAAACAGGAGGATAAAACAGTAGGAAACAAAGCCACACAATATACTACAGATTGAAGCAGAGAATCCACGGCGGAAGTTTATAACACACTTTCAAATAGTTCTTTGTCGCCTGCAGTGAAAATCACAGGGAAAGTGGAGAAATTGGTTCACTGAACATTTTGTTCTGTGATAAAAGTCCTAAGATTTGCATTGATTTTATTTTCAACACAAACCAATTACACCAAGAAAATATAGAGAATCTTTAAAGGAACCATCTGTCCACCATAACTACCTAGTGAGGGGCGGATGATGCTGCAGAAACTCAGCTAAACCTGGAGTATTCAGAAAGGATTATTCACTTTTTGCTTTCAATTTTACTTTGACTTTGATTTTTCATGTTTTGCTGCCAGCAGAAAATAAACGTATAGGAAGTCGTCCAACAAAGAAAGCAAAGTAAAATATCCTTAAGTACATACTAATATTTCCCTTTGAAATTAATATTTTTAGTTGCACTAAACATTGCATATCAGTACTGAATTAGTCAAATATATAAGGGAAATTGCAAATAAACTCATGTGGATAATTAAATTCTCAGTCCATTACTAGTCCCTATCATACTTTATGTAAGCACCTACTTTGTGTCAGTCACTGTGTTTACTCCTGTGGATTCAAAGATGAATATGACTTATTTCCTGACTTGAAGAACTGTGCTATATGGCTTAGAGTTCTTAGTCTTTCTATTCTTCCAGTACTTGATTTTTTTTTCTTTTATCAAGAAATATTGGAGACTAAGAGTCGATATACTTGACCAGCTTTTAGGAATTTTGGTTTCAGCCCTAAATATGTCTCTAATTATACATGCAACCTAAGCTAGTGACTAGAATACAATGTAGCTATTTCTTCTTCTGTAGAGGGGGAAACATGGTATTTTACACATACATACACACATAAACACACATTATTAAGACTTCTGTGAAGTTCAAATAGAACTGAACATAATATTAAATTAAAGAAAACTTTGAAAATTACCCTTTAGTGTTTATATCTTACTAGTATTTCTTTGGTCATTTGACATGAAAATAATAAATCAACATTTGCATTTTGCTTTAAATTTTAAAAAATATTTTCCCATATATTACTGTGGAATAATGGCTCCACAAGTATGCCTATGTCTTAAGTCCTATTGTATGTTTCCCTACATAGTAAAAGAGATTTGCACATTTGATTAAGCATTTGAGATAGGGAGATGATTCTGAATTATCTAGGTGGCTCCAATAAAATTACAGGGTCCTTATAGGAGGATTGAAGTAAAGAGAAATGAACGTGATGGAAGCAGAGTTTTGCGTGATGTGGCCACTAGCTGCATCATTCGTAGCCTCTAGATGCTGGAAACACAAGTGATAGATAGATAGCCCTAGAGCCTCAATACAGAACCAGTTCTGCTGACAACTTGGCTTTAGCCTAGTAAGACTGACTTTGGACTTCCAACCTCCAGAAATAAAGATAATAACTCTGTGTTGTTCTAAGTAAATAAGTGTGTCGTAATTTGCTTCAGCAGCAATAAGAAAATAATATACTTACATATTATATTATCCCTTTATACCATTATCATATTACCTTATCTTTTGATAGTCTTATCTCCTTATTACAAATTCTTTCCAGTAATATTCTTTCAAATTTTGTGAAAGTCAGTGCTCTTACCTCGGTATTATTTACTACAGACATTTATTGTTTTTTTCTCTTCAAGAGAGAGCTTATTAGTTAGTCATTTATAAAACTAACAAATATTAATTAATTTGTTATCTATATATCAAACTTCCATCATATAAATCATCTCTATTAGTCTATATTCCTTTAAGATTATGAATAATAGTGGAAATTATATTTTTAATTAAAACTAGACATGAATGATACAGAATTTTTACATATGACTATGAGATAACTTATTATATAGAAATGATATTTTCTAGAGTTTATTCAAAAGAGTGACAACGGAAAAGCTTATCAGTAATTCAGAGAAAACAAAACTAGAAAAATTATCTAATATTTAGCTTATAAACCAAAAAATGAGATTTTAACCACAGGTTATAAACTATGAAAAGAATGATTTAAAAAATTATGAAAAACCATGCAATAGAAAAGAAGGCAGAAAGAATATAATTTGAGATAACAGAAGCATGTCTGGTAAATGTGACGGCCAAGTGGTCTTGTGATTGATGCAAGAAAGATGGATCTAACAGGAGAGGTGACACAGAGGACATTTGGAAGTCATCAAGAAAGCGAAAGAGAGAGAATGATAAAGAGGAGAGGGGGAGAGAGAAAAGGAGAGAGAAATAAATTATATTACAGTGCAAACAGATGGCAGATCACCTAACCAATGCTAGCACATAGATTATGTAATTGGCATAGTAATATTTCATATATGCAAAAAATTTTTGGAATTCAGGGGTACTACTAGTTTATATCTGTTAATTAATTACACATTTTTTAAGAATTTGATTTGCTGAAAGATAGAAAAAGTTTAAGGAGCGTAGATTTTCTTGGCCCTATGCTGACAAATCAAACAAATAGAAAAACAGGAATGGTGAAATTTCCACAATGATATAGTCATACCTAAAATAAAGTGTGACTATATAAACCGGGTGACCCAGACTCCCATGTGCTGGTAAGGCTCATCAAAGGGGGAATGAGCCAAAGAGAAGGAAATATTTAGGTCAGAAAGAATAGCTCATTCAGAGTTGGAAAAGGCCATTGGTAGAACACATTCAATACCACAAGGGCTTGACATATTTTTTAATGTAATAAATGTTTATGTTTTAAAAGGAGTGAAGGAAAGAGAAGGTAATGAAAAGAAAAGGAGACAGGAATGAAGAGAAGGAGAAAGGAAACATGAGAAAAAGAAAAGTAACGCGTAATAATTAAAATATGATTCAGGGAATAACTTATGACTGATAGAAGTTGGATTAACAAATCAAGGAAGTAAGTTTGGTGGAATGTGGCATTATGATATGAAGGTTAGAAATTGTTTTTAATGTGCATTCATCAGATTCTTGTGCAAAGAATGTAAAAATACCAGAGGCAAGATACATCCTAGGAATAGGATTAGTAGACTCTTGATGTGATAGACCTGCATTTTAACCTACTTTTTGGTTTTCAATGCTAGGCTACAGCTTTCTTCTTTTCCCACCTCTCTTGTCTCTGGTGTAGGTATGTATGTAGGGAAGGCTGGAAAACTGAAAGAGAAGCTAAGTCTTGGGGACCTCAGCAAAAGTGTCAACTGTTTAAACTGGCCACTCCTCAATAAACAGCAAATGGCTCTACAAGGATTGAGGGCTCTCTCTCTCTCTCTCTCTTTAAAATATTCACAACTACAACTCTTAGTGGAGATATTGACTTTTTTCACAAAGATCTGAAATACTAGGTAGGTGAGGGAATTATTACTTTCCTGCTGGGCTGGACGGTTATTTATCTCAGGTTTAGGTGAAGATAGTCTTCAAATAGGGAGAATAATGGAACTTTCACGTGTTTCTCAGTTTCTTGAAGATACCATACTTGTTCCTACTGTAGGGTCTTAGTTTTCTCTGCCTGAAATATTTTTTTCTCTTTCAAAACTCAAGCTTTATTATCATTTTTAAAATCTTAGCTTAGATAAACTTTCCTTGGAAACTTTTTAGTAAATATCTGTATTCAGTATTCAACAATCTATTTGTTTTCCATCATAGCTCTTCCATCATAGTTGATATTATTCATCGTTTGCTAATTTGTTTAACATAAGACTCTCTGGACTGTAAACTCCTTAAGTGTAAGGAGGATGTGTTTTATTTACCTCTGCCTACCCAATGCCTAGCATGGTGCCTGAAAGGTGTCTAATATTTACAAGTTAAATTAATTGATGGATGGATGGATAGATGGATGGGTGGGAGGATGGATAGAGAGACAATGAATTAATTTATGTGACTGTCCTGACAAAGTCACATGATTAAGCTATATAAACAAGGAAAGAATTGAATGAAACAAAAACAAAGCTAGATGATATTTATAAAAACACTGAAGACAGTTAAAATTGTTTTGCATATTCTGTTCAAAACAAGAAAAATGAAAAAACAAAACAAAATAAAATAACACTATTCTATTCTATGATTTGACTTTTTTAATAGCTTGGATCTGAATCTGCAATTCCTTCTTTAGGTTGTTGCCTTAGTTCTTCCAAAATATTTTTATGGCTCAAATAGAAGGAAGAATGTCTAACAGTGTGATATAGATTTTTCTGCTGCTTCATTCAGGTTGCTGATTCTCTGGATACAGTTATTGAGTTTTGACCAACATGATGGCACTGCTTCACGTGGAATATCTTCTTTATCACATATGAAGATAGCTTTTCTAGAATAGATTGTACTGGTAGCCATGCATCAACATTCTTCTCCTCTCTCAGTGGCAAAAACTACCACCTCTTACACACCAGGCTAGTGCAGCTGCACAAATAGAAGAAACAAGGGGAACCATGCCTTATACAGAGAGGAGAGTAAGCTTTGCCCATTCTCTGCTCTTTCCTTGGACTTGAAAATATTAGGAAGATTGATCTTTTCCTTGATTCATAAATTCAGCTAAGTTTATCCATTAAATTATGAAAGAGAAGTGGGAAATATTTATATTTTTATCAAAAAGATGGAGAATTCTTTGTTAACACAAAAATGAAAAACAAAACAATTCAAAAAAACAATAATGACAAAAATCTAAAGGATGCGGTTGTGGACATGTTGTTTATGAAGTTGTCCTTGAGGATATTTGCATGGATCTTTATGAAAGAAAGTTAGATAATGAAATGTGATCTTTTACTTAAATTTTCAACCTAGAAATGGCATAATAGGCGTAGGGATTTGGTACATGGAGGATGAAATTATAGGGATGTTGTAATTTCATGTTATTGTAGAATTAATTGGAAGCCCAAGAGGGCATTGCTGGATTGAGACTAGAACCGCTTGGATTTGAATTTTGAATTATAGTTTCCACCCTTTACTTCCTTTGGCAACAATCTTAAACTTTATGTATCTTATTCTCTAATCTGTAAGATGGGGATAACAATGATATGGTTCATAAATTTATTTTCATTGTTGGATCAGCCAATATAAATTAAAAATCTTGGTATAGTCCTTGGCACCTAGTACTCAATAGATGTTGGCAATGTATATTGTAGCCATCAGTATGTTACTGATGACTGAGTAGGACATGTGGTCATAGCATGAACAAGCAATTAGGTTGAAGACATCTCTAAGGATCAGAGAGTGGTTAAAACAGAGATTAAGCATTTCTTTGCTATGGAACTTTCTTCAGAGTACAGGGTAATGTCTGAGTCAGGTGTGGCAAGAGGGGCCTGGATATATGTGTCCTGCTACTGACATTCATAAAGAGAGGGTTTTGTTGTAGCATTGGGGGTGATCACGTTTGCAGTGTCCAGGAGAAAGGTGTCCTATTCATGATGTGGGTGCCCAGATGTGTGGTTTGGATCTCTAGTAATTTAATTATTTTACCTCAATAGTTTTTAGATTACAGCTGTTTTATGTCCTAGTTCTTATCATTCTTGAATATATTTACGTTAAACATGTAATTGTCTATTCCACTCTGCCTCAGGTATAAATCAATCAGATATAAAATGATTGAGAATTAGAACTCATTTTTCTGATTTTATACAGAGCAATTCTATGAGACAAAATCACTCCATTTGAGATGATTGACTATAAAGTCTGTCCAATGGGAAAGCATCCTGTATTTAAATTTTATTCTTTACAGGGTCCATATCCATTAAAGACAAGCTTCCACTAAATGTTCGGTAATTGCTAGTTAGTGATCTTGATGATGACAAATACAGTTTTAAATTTAACTTAAGGGACTATTTATTATTATGGCACATAACTGTCTAGAACTATTATTCTAAACAGAATGGATGGGATGGGTCCTGAGACTATTTTATGTCCTCGAGTTCATCCTAACTCAAATAATTGTTTTTAAAAGCCACATCTTTAACTACATATAATATATAATCATCATTCTTCCTTCCTGTGGCAGATTAAAGCAGCTTTAAGTTCTAAAACTGATTTAATTCTGGGTAGTAACTGCCTTTCCTCAAAATTTAAACACCTTGCTCTTTTTTTTATATCAAGAATATTTCTCAGTGATAAATATCATTTTGTTGCTGGAGCCTTTTGCAGCTTTGATTTTTTTGTAAACTCAGTATATTTTCAAATTTTTATATTATTCATAAGAGAATTCAGAATTGCTGTTTTTGCTATAGCTACAGAATGATTACTTGCTTTCTCACTTGGGACATAAAAGTGAATACGAGAAACCACTCTTGGGAAAAGTTGCATCCAGAAGAGGGTGCTAAAGGTATGTGGTGGATTCTACTGACAAATGAAACACAGCAAAATAAAAAATACCTCTAGGTAGATCCTGTTACGCATGCAGGTTGTATACCTTTATTCAGTAATTCTATATTATTTCATTTGTGCTATTTTCCAATGCTCTCTCCCCTTCCTAAATTAAATTCAATCTACCAAGCCTTATATTTACTTATTTGGTTTTGCGGTTGGTGGTGACTGTTGGTTTTATCAGATACTTTATTTCAACAACTATACATGGATGTAGTTCCACTCTTATAGTTAGGTGGTACTAGATTCTGTATAAAATACATTGTGAAGAAAAGATAACTCATCCTTTCAGCATAACAACAATTTCTGAAAAGTGTGAAGACCATGGACAATACTTTTATATACTTCATTTCAAACAAGAATTTATAGTTGCAAAGCATTTTCACATATCACATACTTTTGCCCAAATTTTGTATAATGGGAAAATGTGGTCCAAAATGATAAACTGACTTGCCATTAGCTAGAGAGTAACTGGCAGATCTAAGATTTGTGTGCAAAATTCCAAGTATTCTTCTATCTCTAAAAAACTCACGCAGGTATAAATACAGAATAAGAGAACTCTATTACTTTATTACAACTTATGATTTGGAATATTATAATTAAATTAGAAAAGCACAGGTTACACTTACAGTGTAATGAACAATCTAAAAGCGTCCCAAACAGAAGACTACAAGCTGTAGTGTTTAATTGAATCTTTAAAAATTAATTTTGGTCAGTGAAGCTTCTTTAATTTTAAGGAAAGTAAAGTCAGTGCATCTATTCTTTCTTCATTCAGAATCTTCGAAATAATTTAAAATATTGTAATCCCTGAGCAAGTCTTTATGTATGAGAAAAAGTAAAGATTAAATAATAATCTGCTTAATTTGAAAAATTTACTCATGTTGTACAAGTATTGTATATTTCTGTGTATATAATTTTGTCTCAGACGAGCTGGAGCGTGTTTATTTTGTGTGTTTTGCCATTTTTTCTTCTAACTTCAGTAATTTGATTCAGTTCAAAATATTAGGCGACTGCTAGAGATCTACATATTGCATTACTATGTACTGATCAATGTGATAAAGATCATAGGGTGAATAAGACATAGCCCTGTTCCTCCTAAGGTTGACGGTCTAATGGGGAAGATGTGTACTCGGATCATTTCAATATACAAGTTAGAGAGTTGTCCAGGAATCCTGTAGGATCCCATAAGATCACAGAGGACAGACATTAAATATTGCTGCCAGCTAGAAAAATAATGTATAAAGTTGTCTTACTTAGTGTAATTCTTTTAAAACATTTGCTCATTTTACATTAAAAACAAGTTACCGAGGACCACTTTGTTTAACTTCAATAATTATGTGCTCTGATGGAAGAAGGTCCCTGGATCTCAGGCTTTGGTCTTGTAACTCCACGGGAACCACTCTCAGTATTACACCTCTGTGGCCACATTTATCCCTTAATGCTTTTTTCTATGTAGAACAGAAATTTGAGGGAAGTAAATCATGGTTCTTTACTCTTGCAGCTCATGTGCTGAGCGGATGCTCACTTCCAAGAAGTGGACTGCTCTGAGTGTTATGCAGGTAGCCAAGCCCTTAGAGGCTATAAAAACTGTAACCTAATGACTCAAATTGGGCTGTGTGACTCCACATACCACTTGTCACACTGCCTTGTAACTGTCAAATGTCTTACTAGGCTGTATTTGGAAGATCTTGGCAGCTCCTTAGAAAACAGATTTTTAAAAAAATTTTTCTAATCATTGAACTTGACACTGTTGCAAGCACATAGTTCACATGCTCAATAAATATATGTTGAATTAATTGAGACAGGATTTGCATCCAGTTCTTGAAAATGGAAGGCATGTTTTTTTTTTTCACTGCTAGGATGCCAGTAGTGTTGTGTCCTAAGTTCTGCGCTGTCCTGAAAGAAGAAGGGAAAGAAGTTCCCCAATATAATGTAAAGTAGCTGCTTTAAAATAGATCTAAACTATTTAAAAAGGCTTCTTTACATATTTAAGAATTTGACTTTGGGGGACATTTGATTCACTTTGGTTATTCAAGGTTACTGTAACTTGTCAATGAGTCAGAATCCCCAGGGCACAGCTCTGCACAACATAGGGACTGATGGCACAGGTACAGAAGAAAGAGGGTGAGCAGAGAACAGAGCAGGCGATTACTAGTATCTCATCCATCAGCAACAATCACATCCCATGAAAAGCATATACTGGCCTGTAGAAGACCCGGACTAGAGCTTGATCATGCTGCTGAACACAAGAACACGGATCTACTTTAAAAACTTACCGTATTAATGTAACTATGCCAGTATTTTTCGTTAGTGTTGGCATAATGTATCTTATTTCCATTCTTTTATTTTCAGCATTTTTGTACCCTTATATTGTTTCTCCTGAATGCAACATAGTTATTTTTGCTCTAAAAGAAGTCTTAGCTCCTTTATAGTTTTATTTTTAATTTTCCTTTACCAAAATTGGCAATCCACATCAAATCTGGTAACCAAGCAGAACATGATGTGTAAATATTTGATTTCATTATTTAAACATTTTGAAGTTAGGCGGTAATAATATGACTCTCCGCAGAATCGAATTCCATCATTGGCATGCGCTTCTACACTTTAATTACAGAGTGGTGTGATCAGTTGCTTTCTGATAAAAATGAAGATGTTGGTTAAAGTGAAACTTGCTAATAGTGTCATCTAATTAAAGGACCCTATTCTCATTACAGTCCTTTTTTTAGAGGATTGATAATGTGGCCATAAAAAAATCATGCTGAGCTCATTACTTCTTGGAAAATAGATTCTCACAGAATCACTGTTACTTGTGGATGGTAAAACAAAAGAGTATTTTGCAATATGAAAATCAGTGTCTGAAAATTCTTTATTTTCCATTCAGTCATAGTGCGTCGCTTATCATTATTAATATATTTTGAGCAAGAGTCACATAAATTAATAATAGTCTTTTGAAACATGAGTTATTTGTAGCATAAAAAATAAGGAAAGTTTAAGAATCTCCCAGCCCAGAGAAGGCTAAAGAGACATGGCAGCTAAATATAATATGGTACGTTGTATGGATTCCTGGAACAGAAAACATCCATTGAGGGAAACTGATAAAATCTGAAAAAAAAATATGGAGTTTATTTAATAATAATATATCTACATTAAAGGACTAGTTATGACACATACAACAGTGAAGTAGGATGGTAACAACAGGGAGACGTTGCAGTGTATACAGAAGCTCTCTGTGCAAATTTTCTGTAAATCTAAAACTCCTCTAAAATAAAAAGCTCATCTTTTTAAAACACAGTGTCTACTAAAATTCCTATAACACAATTTTCTTAATTAGTTTATCAAAAATGTAGAAGGATTTAAAGGGATACAAAAGCATTTGAATTGCATTGTGAAAAGAGTGGAGTCATTGAAGTTTTGGATGAGGAGAACGACAACCTGCCATACATTTTAATAAAACAATTTTCAAAGGTCAGGTTCCTCATTCACCTTCCTAGACTCCTGTTGTCAGACTGAAGCATTTCCTTTGTTGCATTTACTGATTTCTCGTGCTTCTACTTGGTAGTATTTTAACACCGGTTGTTTAATTTGTTTCAGTTTATTTATATATTTTAATGCAATTTATTTATTATTTCCATAAATACATTTACCAGGCTAGATGTTGGATATAAGAAGACTGAATATTATGATCCTTGACCTCAAATATCTTTTGGATTAATATAAAAGTAGGCAAACAATATTATGCAATAGGATAATTGATCATCTGGAGAATTACACAAAGCATAATAATAGTGTAAAAGGAGGAAATGTTTTTAGAGAAAATGGTTTTGGATTTTGAGATTAAGACATCAGTAGTAGGAATATGCTAGTTGAAAAAATGGAGTGAGTGTTTTGCTTTTCTTTGACTTTGAAAGTAATAACGTCTTAATTCTTTTTTCTGATTACAAATAATACTTTTTATTATAGAACCTTAAACACAAACACACATGAAAAAATTGATAACTACATCACCAGTATATAAACATCTTATATTGACTCATATATTTTTAATATTGCTCTATGAAAATATTTGCATTTTTACCAAAATGAGTCATAGCATATATACAGATATACTGTTTTCCAAACATTTTTCACATTATAATATATTGCGAGTATTTTCATGCCATTAAAAATATTCAAGACTAACAATACTGGCAAAGGCAATTTTGTGAGCAACAGCATGGAGATATATCTGAGGATGATTTATTCTGAAAATTACGAGTAATTCAGTAGCATTGGATAAAGTGAGACTGAGGCAAAAATAGGGGAAAATGACGCCAGACTGGAGAGATTGGCTTTGTCACAAAACTCTCTTACATTGATTGCCGAAATATTCAACCTTAAACTTTTTATCAATGAAGAATCATTGGAGAATTTAGACTAGCAAAGTGACCCATGACCAAGTTTTTATGTCTCCTCTTCTACTGGGCTGCAATTAGATAATATTAGATGACATCTAAATTTTCAAGAGTTGTATTATTGTTTATCATTGAACATTACATTTTCCCAACCCATTGGATCCTGGGTGTGTGTGTGTGTGTGTGTGTGTGTGTATACATATATATATACATATAATTTCTCACATTACAAATGTAAAATGCTTTACATTTAGTAAGTGCTCAATAAATATGAACTGACATCAGAATGAAATAAAATCAACACCAGCACAGTCAATGAAAAATTAGCTTACGTGAATCTTAACATCTGACAATAAAAATATAAATTGTTTTTTGTCGACTTTTGGCCTTTAGCCATCTTATTATGCTTTACTTTACATTTTTATTAAAGTTACATGTTTTTAACAAGCCATACAAAATATGATGCAATAAATTTCTTCCTTTATTAACCTTTAATGAATCCAGAAAAATACTCGGCATAATGCAGGCAGTTTGAAGAATTTGGAAGAATAACTAGATTCAAAATAATGAGATTCAAAAATCTTCGCAGTAAAAACATTTATGAATAATGTTAAATAGAAACTGATGGTGCCAGTTGGAATACATATTTTCACTTGGAAACCCTCCATCTATTCACACCAACAGCTGAAATAGTACATTTAGGCAGTGTTCATAGAAATTTAGAAGGCAATTGCTCAGTCAATTATTGTATCGACTAACCCAGCATATCTCAGGGTTTTCTGCAGAACACTAGTTTCAATGAAACAATTTGGACTTAAAAAATAAGAAAGTGTTCCACCTAGTCGCTGGCCTTCACACTAAGACTTGGTTCTCCCATCTTTGGGGCACAGTGAAGATTAAATGTCCTTTCTCCCTAAAGTTTGATGATTTAGGACTTGTTCTAACAATCAGTTATAAATGGAAATAATCAGAAAATTTAATTGCAAGGGTCAAACCCTCCTGTACTCTTTCCCCTTGGCATGGAGACGAGTCTCATGGGTCAATAAGTAAATCACCCCCAGTAACATGAAAAAGAAATAAACTTTTGTTGTTTTATGCCACTGATATTTTAAGGTTGTTACCACAGCATTACCTAGCCTCTTCTGAGTTATAAAAGGATTATTACCTAGAAAAAAATGCTGCTTTGACTAAGGATCTAAGGGGCAGTTGGTTAAGAATAATAATCCATTTATAAGAGTTGGAGGGATGCAATCCATACTATAGCGTTGAGGAACATTTTGTATAATGTTTACATGTGATACATTGGAAAACAGATTCATTTGGTACAAATATTGCTTGTGATGACATAAGATAGAAACTCTATATAATGAATTTATTGTTCTAGGGAAGATTTGGGAGAAGCGAAATAATATTGGCTGCAGTTGGCTTGACTTAGCAAGGTTTTACAAGAACTTGATAAGCTCAGAATAGAACTGGCCAATTAGCAATAAGTGACTAATCAATTTGGAGAGATCATTTTAAGCACAAGCGGTAAATGATAACAGAGAAACGTTTTGAACAACTTTAAGCTATTCATACTCAGACCTACCCAGTATCAAGTCAGGCTGATATATGGCTGTCAGAGCCATTGTAGAGACAGGCTTTTCTTCTAAAGACAGATTAAATCTGGATAGCTTAAATTGTCTCAGAGTAAAGGCACATTAAAGGATACGGTATACAGTTGAATCTTTCAAATAGGCAAACTGGCACTGCAAGATTCTCCAGGCTCTTCCTGTACTTTTCCTGCTCCAGTCTTAGAATCAATTACTTCTCAAAGGAACTTTTATTGGAGAATGGTATTTAGAAACCAAGTTCTGTGTGCTTTTTCATCATATGTGTTATTTCCTCTAAATAAATTAGAAACCATGGTCCTCTATTTCACTAACAATGATTCCAGTACCTGGCTGATGTTTAATTGGTGGTCAGATGAAGAAGCCACGTAGCACAGGCTGAAATGAGGGCAGGACATTTTAGGTAAATGTGTATCCCAGGGCAAACCAACATAAGGATACTAAATGACGGCAGAGAGGAAGATAAGCAAATGAAAAAATATACTAAACTGAGAAGTGACATATGTAGGTAAAGTAGAAGCAGATTTATATGAACAAGAAGCAGGAGCAAAACAGATTCTGCTCAAAGGTGCACACTTGTTGGCATCTCTAAAGTTTTCTCAAAATTAAATAGGAAAGAAAAATCTATATACAATTTCAAATGTATTTTATAAACTAATACATTTGACTTGTAATTTCTCAATTTATTTTGCTTTAACTAACCTTTTTTTAATTTAAAAGAAGAGTATTAAATTGGGGCCTGCCCCGTGGCTGAGTGGTTAAGTTTGCGCGCTCCGCTGCAGGCGGCCCAGTGTTTCGTTGGTTCGAATCCTGGGCGCGGACATGGCACTGCTAGTCAGACCATGCTGAGGCAGCGTCCCACATGCCACAACTAGAAGGACCCACAACTAAGAATATACAACTATGTACTGGGGGGCTTTGGGGAGAAAAAGGAAAAAAGAAAAATTAAAAAAAATAAAAGAGTATTAAAAAACTGAAAAGAATAACATATGAGGATTCTCCAGAGAAATAGAATCAATAGGAGATGTATGTTTGTGTATCTCTCCATACAGGAGATAGAGAGATAAAGGTAGATAGACAGATAGATTTCTTCCAGGAATTGGACCACTCATTATGGAGGCCAAGAAGTCCCACTATCTGCCATCCACAAGCTGGAGAACTAGGAAAGCCAGCAGTGTAATTCAGTCTGAGTCTGAAGGTCAATGATATCATTGAGAATCAGGGGGCTGATGGTGTTAGCCCTGGAGTCCTAAAGCCCTATAACCAGGAACTCTGATGTCCAAAAGCAGAAAAAGATAGACAGCTCAAGCAGAGAGAGTGAATTTACCATCCCTCCACTTTTTTGCTTTATTCAGCCCCCAAGGGAGTTGGATGATTTGCACTTGAATTGGTGAGGACAATCATCTTTCCTTAGTCTACTGATTAAAATGCTAATCTCTTCCAGAGGCACCCTCACAGACACTCACAGAAATAACATTTTACCTGCTATCTGGACATCCCTTAGCCCAGTCAGGTTGATATATAAAATTAACAATCATATAGTGGGTTAAAGTAATTAAAGCTGACAATTTCTATTGCATGGCTCTTGTCATCGATTGCTCAGATAGGTCAAATTACAACCTCACTGGAGGAGAGATTGGGTCAGAAAAATGAAGCGCAGGGGATATTAGGGTGATCATCCATGTAGAAACTGAAATTACCAAGTTTTAAGATGAGAATATATAAATTAATCAAGAGCTTAAATCTATAAGGAATATCAGAAAGAGGCAGACAGATTAGAGATGACTTTAACAAAGACTGTCGTCAAGTGGTATAGCCTGAAAAATGTGCTCCGAAAGCTCAGGATATTTTAGAAAGAAGGAATGGATGGTCGCCTAGTAGTGATGATGGAGGAACAATGGCAATAACTACCCAGACTCTAGACTAAGATACAAGATACAAGAGAAAGCAGCTGCAACTTGAGAAAGCTATGGGGATGGCAGTGACTTCAAGGGAGAATTAGACCACAAAGAGATTAAAAAAAAAAAAGTGAAGGGAAAACTTAAAGAAATGTTGAGAAGATAGACTATAATATTGTAAAAGAACAAAGGAAGAGGAAGTGTGTAAGATGAGGTCAGAAATAGAATACAGCACCTTATGAAAATGCTATTGTGGGAGATCAGGGATGATGTGAGAATGCTGCACTTCTTGTGGTCATTAAATTAATAGAGCTCAAGAGAATAGTCACAGTGGCTTCAAGACTCACAGTGCAGGTGAGACTGTAAGATTTGGAGGAGAGAAGATTGGTGTTCTTGCCCAGAATTCTTAGTCTTCTGTGTAAGGGGTCTGACAGGGTTCCATCATCATTCTTACCAATGGAGGAGTAGAGGGAAGGGAGAGAGGTCTTTTTTAGAACAAGTAATAGATTGGTTTATATTTTGGCTTTTGAAAATGCGTTGACAAATTCAATACAAATAACAGAATCATGAAGTTGATATTTCTCATTTAGTCTTGGAGAAAATTCTAGAGTCATCTAATTAGACTTTAGGTTACTAATAAAGTTTTAATTTACATATTCAATTGCCTATAATTCAGTCTTAAATTATTACTTACCTAAATTTTGTTTCTGTATAACTAAGCAAGAATTTTTTTTAAAATGTACCCTAACAAAAATCTCTTATATTAGTCTGTTTTTTGGCCCAAGCATCCTTTTCTTTAGTCTGACTCTAATGTATGATTTATTTAACCAACATGGAGACAAGCATTCAAGATTAAAAATAGTAAAAAGAGATCTGTAAATTCTGGGAATGGAAAGTGGTGATGTTTGCATAACACTGTGAATGCATTTAATGATGCTAAATTTTATGGTTAAATATAGTTAAAATGGTGAATTTTATGTTATGTACATTTTACCACAATAAAAAAACATTGTAAAGTTCTACATATTAGTTTCATTATAAATAAAAATATCACTCTTGAAAAATATCGCTCATTGAAAAACTCAGTGAAAGAAAATCAGTTGAATGTTATTTAATCTGCTTAATACTATTAAATATGTACAAGAATGTACCCATATACTTTTGTTTCAACCAACATGTAAATTTGTTTGTCTTTTTCTTCTATAAATCCCAACAATTGTCACGATTTTCTTCATCCCAGAGATCCATCTATGCCATAGAACAGAGCAAAATCACATACTAATTCCACAACTACGTAGAACTCTATAGGTGTCTAACTGAACTTATTATTTTCTTTGCAAAACATCTTTTTTCCTCCTTGCTGCCTAAATCAGTTGGAAACATTCTCTTCCCTCCAAACATATAGTCTAAAATTTGTGGTCATATGTTGTTCGCATGTAATATTAGTTAAGACTTTTGACTGCTTCTCCACAAGGGACCCCTTTGTGCCTGATGGAACTGCTGTCAGCTTTTTCTGTTGCTGTATCACATTGATATCGGCTATTGTCTGAAAATGCAGATTATGATACTACCTTCCTTCCAAACTTTCAATGAATTCTCATTAACTATAGAATAAATCTCATATGCCTTAATATTAAAATCATATGTGTTCTGGCCTCAATCTATTTTGCCAATATCATCACCTATTTATTTACATCTCATTTATTTTGTCTTAACAATACTAGTCCACTTGAAATTCTAAAAAAAGTCATTTTCTTTCATCTCGGTGTTCCTTTGTGTCCTCTCTTTGTGGAATGGACTTCCACGTGATCAGTGTTTCCTAAATATTTCTCATTCTTAAAACAATAATGATTATGAGAGGGCTTTGCATACAGACTGCCTGGGTTGAAGTCCTGGGTTTTCTGTCTCAACATGTATAAAATGGAGAAAATAATAGTCATTATTTCAGAGAGTTATTGTGAACATTAAATAATTCCATGGAACATATGGAAATCTCGTAGAACGTTTCTGGCAATACAGTGGGAACTATCACGTGCTGCTGCTGTTGTTACTGTTGATATTATTATTGTTTAAATAATGTCCCCTCTGAATTTTTTCTCCATACCTCAGATATGAAAATGTGAATCATAGTGTTTTATGATGTTTCCATTATATTTCTTTGTATGATTCTTTTTTAATAGAGTTTAAGAATGTTTCTTATACACTTTAACACTTCTGAAATCAAGATGCATTTTCTTAATAATGACATTCTACAAACCCAGGTTGCATACCCTGACACCAAGAAGGTTTGCATTTACATCTTCCAATCATCTAGGGGTACAAGCAACCTGAGATCCCTTTCATTAAGTTTTCTGCTTGAGGCTTTTTGGACCACACCAGTAGCGTGAATTCACAACACAACCCTGACAAGATAACACCTGGTTATTTAAATGGTCATGGAAAGTTTTATCCCTTCCACTCAGTATCAAGGTTGAAACATGTGAGTTTTCCTTTCTTTGTGGAGTTTAATTTCTTGTTTATGTTTACACTGACAATATAACTTTGTGTGGCTCAGTCTTAAGTGGAGGTCTCCTATTAGATTGCCATAGGGACATACTTTTTCTCTTCAGAAGTATACAAAGGTATGTAAATAAAATAATGGCACATGTTGAACTATATTGCATCTTGCTTTTGGTGAGATATGAAAATAATGCATATAATATTTAATGTTTATAGGTTGAAAATAATCTTGGGTTTGCTCACGTATATTATCCTTTTAAACGTGTTTTACCTCTTTGATATTTCTACTGCACACAAAATCTAGCCAAATAGTTTGTATGTAGATGATGTCATAAAAAAGTTAGTGTCAGGGGCTGGCCCCGTGGCTTAGTGGTTAAGTTTGTGCGCTCCGCTGCAGGCGGCCCAGTGTTTCGTTGGTTCAAATCCTGGGTGCACACATGGCACTGCTCATCAAACCACACTGAGGCAGCGTCCCACATGCCACAACTAGAAGAACCCACAACGAAGAATATACAACTATGTACCAGGGGGCTTTGGGGAGAAAAAGGAAAAAAATAAAATCTTTAAAAAAAAAAAGGTAGCATCAAATTGTGTACAATGTAATTTTACCTTTATTTAAGGAACTAGAGGATGATTTATTTGACAGTGGTAGACTTTGTCACGTAAACATATTAATGAATTGATAGTATAAAATATTATATGAGATATATATGTATAAATTGATAGATTTGTACTTAATTGTATGCAGATGATATTCCTATTTACATTGTAATTTAAACTTTTAGAATTTATTATATAATCATATAGGTATAGGTATAGTAAGTATATATAGTATAGTATAATACACATATAGTTCTCAGAAGACAAGCAAAAACAAACAAGAAAATGCCTTATAAAGCACGACACTAACAGCATAACTACTCAAGACAGTACATTATTTTGCTTTCCAACTTCCTCTATAAATAATTTTTGCCTAATTTTAAATGTTAAATGTTAAAATTACATTGTCAAATAGGTTCTATGCAATTCAAAGTTTGGTTTTGTTCCCCAACTAATGTGCATTGTAGCAGAACATGAGGGTGCATAAATATTTAAGAAAGGTTATAGTATGAAGACATTATATAAATAACCTGAGATAATAAAACTTTTGCAAGCTTGATCACTTCTCTGATTGCCACATAATCATTAAATATTTGTACTTAGTATAATTTTATTTTGAAAATTAAAACCAAGTACTCATCATTAAGCTTGAAATTTGATGTCATGTTTACAGTATGCTAGCTCTATAATTAAAAATTGCAACTTGAATGAAGAAGTAGAAAATATCTAATTCTAATAACTTTCCTTGTCATTTCTTTTCTAAAGGACTTAAAATTCACAAATGAACTCTGTGTTTAATATCTGAAACATTTTCTTTAATATAGATTTCTTTTCACTTTACTGCGTATTCAGTAAATTTAGGCAAAAAAAACCTTCTAGGATCATTGGAACCTCTATTCTAGAATACAGTTTGAAATTACAGCTTTAAACAAACTGCTAATAATTTTAGCTTAATTTTTTTCTCAAATGGAGATATTAATTACTAAATCTAATATATTTCAAGATGTTCAAAACTAGGGTTTGTCAGCTTTACTTGGTAACAAACAACTCCCAAATCTCAGTGGCCTACAACAACAAATGTCATTTCTAGCTCATGAATCTATGCGTCAGCTACATCCCTGGTGAGCTCTGCTTGGCGTGGCTCTGCTTTGTTCCATATATATTCTTATTTGGGGCCCCAGGGTGACATAGTAACTCCTACCTCAGTCATTTTTTTTCTTGTATTCGAGGGCAGAAGTAGGAAGCTGAAGCAACCATGCAAGAAATTTTAAAGCTCTTGACGTATATCAAGCCATCTCACATTATACTGACCAAAGCAAGTCAGGTGGTTAAGCTTTATTATAAGACAGAAAAAAGATGCTCCAAATATAGGGAGGCATGGAAAGTCAAGGGACAGGGGTTTTATATATTATGTTAACATTGTTCTAACAGGAGAAGTAAATAACCAGGAATGATATAACTTACTATATCTTTATAACATAAAGTTTAGGCTTATACTGATGAAAGTATATCATTGTAGGAGAAAGTCAAAATAGCTTTCAGAGAATTGGAAGCATTTACAAGTACACATTTTAATGGAGAGTCAGTAGGGAAATTCCTGGCTGCCAAAGTTAGTAATGCGTACCCTTATATGATGTTCCATTCCTATGGTCTATATTATTGTTGAAAGTGAATTACCACCCTACTCAATCTAAGGCTTTGGAGAAAGCCTGTCAATTAAAAGAAATGAAAACAGAGGCCAGCCCCGTGGCCGGGTGGTTGAGTTCTCACACTCTGCTTCAGTGGCCCAGGGTTTCGCCAGTTTGAATCCTGGGCACAGACATGGCACCACTCATCAGGCCATGCTGAGGCGGCATCCCACATGGCACAACTAGAAGGACACACAACTAAAAATACACAACTATGTACCAGGGGGATTTGGGAGAAAAAAGAAAAAATTAAAAAGTAATAATAAAATTTTAAAAAAAGAAATGAAGACAATCTCCCACAAATATATAACAGACTAAATTTGGAGTTATCAGAGGACCTATTCACCCAAACCTACCACCTTCCTCTGATTATACCACATGTTAGCTGAGAAAACAGTCAAGTTAAGTTTGGCCTTATTTTCTAAATTCTGCAATTTCTATGAAAAAGAAAGAGAGAAAGAAATTCTAACTCTGTAAAGATGAAAGTTCCTAGCAATAAACACCTACATTAAGAAAGAATAAAGATATCAAATAGACTTAAGATCACACTTCAAGAAACTAGAAAAAGAAGAACAAACTAAGCCCAAAGTTAGCAGGAGGAAGAAAATAACAAAGATCAGGGGAGATATAAATGAAATAGAGACCAGAAAAAAAATAAAATAGATCAACAAAACTAAGAGCTGTGTTTTTTTGAGAAGATAAACAAAATTTATGAATCTTTAGCTACACTAAGAAAAAGATAGGAGACTCAAATGTATAAAATCAGAAATGAAAAAGGAGACAACTGATATGATAGGAATATAAAGAACCATAAGAGGCTACTACGAACAATATAAACCCAGCAACTGGACAATCTTGAATAAATAGATAAGTTCCTAGAAGCTTACAATCTAACAAGCCTAAATCATGAATAGAAAATCTGAACAGACTAATAATGAATAAGGAGTTTGAATCAGAAATCAAAAACGTCCCAAAAAAGACAAGCCCAGGACAAGATGGCTTCACTGGTAAATTCCACCAAATATTTAAAGAATAATTAATCCTGATTCTTCTCAAAGTCTTCCAAACAATTAAGATAAGGTAACATTCCCAAACTCATTTTGTGAAACCCACATTACCCTGATGCCAAAGCCAGATAAGTACATTACAAGAAAAGAAAACCACAGGACAATATCTCTGATGATATAGACAGAAAAAATTCTCCACAAAATACTAGCACACCAAATTCAACAGGACATTAAAAGGATCACACACCATGATCAAGTGGGATTTGTCCCTGGGATGAAAGCTTGGTTCAACATACACAAATCAATTAATGTGATACACTGCATTGATAAAAAGAAAGGTAAAAATTATATGATCATCTCAGTAGATGCAGAAAAACTATTTGATAAAATACAATATCTTGTCATGAAAAAACTTAACAAATTGGGTATGGAAGGAACATAATTCAACATAATAAAGCCCATATATTACAAGCACACAGCAACATAATACTAAATGGTGAAAGGTCGAAAGCTTTTTCTCTAAAATCAGGAACAAGATAAGGATCTCCATTCTCCCGTTCCTCTTCAACATAGAACTGGAAGTTCTAGCCAAAGAAATTGGCAAGAAAAAGAAAATAAAAGCACATAAATCAGAAAGAAAGAAAGAAAGAAATTGGTCTCTGTTGAAGATATGATCTAATATGTAGAGAATCCTAAAGACTCCTCCAAAAATTTCTTAGAACTAATAAACAAATTCAGTGAAGTTGCAGACTACAAAATCAACATAGAGTAATCAGTTGCCTATCCTTACACTAGACTTAAAATATCTGAAAAGGAAATAAAGAAATCTACCCCATGGACAATTGCTTCAACAACAATAAAACACTTAGGAATATTTAACCAAGGAGGTGAAAGATCTGTACACTGAAAACTGTAAGAATTTGATGAAAGAAGTTGAAGAAGACACTGATAAATGGAAAGATATGCTTGTCCATGGATTGGAAGAATTCATATTGTTAAAATGTCTATACTACCCAAAGCCATCTATAGATTCAATGCAGTCCCTATCAACATTCCAATGTCATTTTTTACAGAGTAGAAAAAGAAATCTTAAAATTTGTATGAAGTCACAAAATCCATGAATAGCCAAAGCAATCCTGAGAAAGAACAAAACTGGAGACATCATGCTTCCTGATTTCAAATTATATTATAAAGTTATAGTAATCAAACCAGTATGGTACTGTTACCAGCTACAAACATAGGTTCTTTACCCACCACATGAGAGGGACCAAATAAAAACTGGAACACCAGGCTTATGGCAAGGAAAGTGTTTTTATTTTAGGTAACATTAGCCGGGAGACAAGAAAGAGCCCTCAAATTTGTCTAGTTTCGACTCGTCTCCTCGAAAGTTGGGAAGCCAAGGGTTTTAAAGGCTTGTGAGGAATGTGGCTACTTGTAGAGAGAGAGAGAGATAAGGAATTCCACAGGTTGTTATCCTTGCATGTCTATTTCCCTGGTGGAGAGTAGATTCCAGTTCCAGGAAGCTCTGGGAAGCTTCAGTTTCTTGATATTCTCTGGACACCAATTTCCTTGTAATAAACTTCGAGGTCTTTGATTAGTCAAAACTTTAGTGTGAGCCCAGCTGAGGCCACCTGGGCTTTAACAATTTGTAACTTCTATTTGGTTGTAAAGCTCAGGGAGTCAAAGGTTGAAGAAACAGATATTTACATATGAATACTTTTGTATTTGACCCCATATATGCTGGGTTTAATGTAGGGCAACTGATATCAGTGCCGATATCTTTACGGGCATAAAAATAGACACAGAGACAACTGGAAAATAACTGAAAGCCCAGATATAAATCCTGACATATGCAGTCAATTGGTGTTTGACGAGAGAAACAAGAATACTCAATGGAGAAAAGATAGTCTATTCAAAAAATGGTGTTGAGAAAAGTGGATAATCATAGGCAAAAGATAAAATTGCACCTCTATCTTACACTTCTCACAAAAGTTAACTTAAAATGGATTAAAAAGTTAAATATAAAAACTCAAGCTGTAAAACTTGTGAAAGAAAACATAGGGAAAAACCTTGACATTGGTCTTAGCAATGATTTTTTGGATTTGACACCAAAAGCAAAAGCAACAAAAATAAAAATAAATAAATAGGACTACATCAAATTAAAAAGCTTTTGCATAGTAAAAGAAACAATCAATAAAATGAAGAGGCAATATATGGAATGGGAGAAAATATTTGCAAACCATCTACATGATATACATAGAGTCCTACGTCACTTAATGACAGGGATACATTCTGAGAAATGCATCGTTAGCTATTTCATCATTGTGTAAACAACATAAAGTGTACTTACACAAACCTAGAGGGTATAGCTTATCACAGACCTAGGCTACGTGGTATTCATCTTATGGGACCACCACTGTACCTGTGGTCCATCATTGACCGAAACGTTGCTATGTGATGTACGACTATATATAACGGAACCCTTGTGCAATGTTGGTAATGTAAATTGGTATAGCCACTATTGAAAATAGTATGGAGGCTCCTGAAAAATTATATATCCAAAATATTTATAGAACTTATACAACTCAATAGCAAAAATCGAACAATCTGAATAAAAAAATGGGCAGAGGACTTGAATAGACATTTTTCTAAAGAACACGTACAATGGATCAACAGGTACATAAAAAATGCTCTGTATCACTAATCATCAGGGAAATGCAAATCAAACCACAATGGGATATTACCTCACACTTGTTAGATTAGCTATTATCAAAAAGACAAAAGAAAAATCTTGGCAAAGATGTGAAAGAAAGGAAAACCTTGTGCAGTCTTGGTGGGATGGAAATCAGTGCAGCCACTATGGACAACAGTGGAGAGGTTCTTCAAAAAATCAAAAATAAAACTACAATATGATCCATCAATCCCACTTCTGTATATATCTCCAAAGGAAATGAAATTGGGATCTTAAAGAGATATCTGCACTGTGTTCACTGCAGGATTATTCACAATAGCCAAGATATGGAAACAATCTAAATGCCCATCAATGGATGAATGGATAAAGATGATGTGATATATGTAAACAATGGAATATTATTCAGCCATGACAAAGAAGAAAACTCTGCCATTTGCAACAACTTAGATTAAACTTGAAGGCATTATGTTAAGTGAAATAATTTTTTCTGATCTCACTTATAGGTGGAGTCTAAAGAAGTCAAACTCTTTGAAACAGAGTAGAATGGTAGTTGCCAGGAGCTGGAGGTGGGAGGAGGGGAATGGGTAGATGCCAGTCAAAAGGCACAAATTTCCAATTATATTATGAATAATTCTGGGGATGTAATGTACCGCATGGTGACTATCCTTGACGATATTGTATTATATACTTGAAAATTGCTAAGTGAAAGTTATCTTAAATTTTTTGCCACAAAAAAGTTAATTTTGTGAGGTGACAGAGGTGTTAACTAACACTAATATAGTAATCATTTTGCAATATATACATGTATGAAATTGTAACACTGTACACCTTAAACTTACACAATATTATATGTCAGTCATATCTCAATAAAGCTGGGAAAAAAAGACGAGCTAGTGAACATTTAAGGATAATTGCAACTTATCTGTCTTCTCTATGCAAATCTTTGAAATGCAAAATTAAGGACAATTAACATTTTTTTCTACATAGTAAAATTATTCAAATATGAATCCATTTACTAAAAAAGAACAAAGGGAATCATGCTTGTCCTGTAACTAAATTGAGTATGTATTAATGATATGAAATGTATCAGTTATTAATATATATTAATAATATATTATACTATATGATATATAATAAATAGTATAGTATATCATATTATAGTATATGTTATAACTTATCTGGGTTTCACTGATTGCTAAGTGAGCCCACTTAGGAACCTAAAGAAAGAACATGGATAAATGATGAGACTGTAGAACATGATTTAAGAATCTATGCTTTTTATTCCCTTTATGCTTATATTTTCCTCTACTCTAGGAAACTCAGCCTTGTACAGAAACAAGTTTGCATCTGGCACCCCCTCCAACCTAATAAAACTTCTCAACTCAACAGAAGATAGCATTTAAAATCATGCAATGAGAGTTGAGTGCATAGAAAGGATAATAAATGATGACATCTCAAAATCTTCCTGAGCCCTGTACAATGATAAACTTTTACCCTCCATTGTTGATGATTATTAGACTCTGTACTGCTGCACAACTGGGTTTACTGAGCTACACTGAAGTGTTTATTTGCAAGCAGAGAAATGGTTACACAGAAAATATTCTCAATTCTGAGATGCTCTTCCATTTTTAAAGCATTTTGGATCTGTGGTCCAGGGTGTTAAACATTCTATAAATTGAAAGATTGAGAGAAATTCTGGCCAAACAAAGAATTAAATAGTCCCTTCCAGAATAGCAGTAGTTTTATTGTCGAGAAAAAATGAACCAAGAGAGTAATCTTTCATCTTCTTTTTGGTTAATTACAAAATTTCTGTAAATATTTTTCTAAAAAAATGCATAAGGATAGATCGAAAAACATATATACCAAAATATTAATGGCGTCATTTCCAGATAACAGAATTATGAATAATTTTCTCAAAGATTGTCTCTGTCTTCTTAACATTTATAATGATCATATATGCTTGATTATATGCATTTATCTTTCTTATTTAATATGTCCCCACTTTATATGTTGGTTTCTTAAAATAAGGCCATGATGTTACTACCTTTTTCACGATGGTTTTGGTTATTACTGAGTGTTGAATAGAGCAAGCTGACCATTTGATCCAACTTTTATTTTCATCCTTAGATATACTCAAACTGTCTGAGGCAGATAATTGCAAAGTACTTTTCAAGAAGACCATCACATATACAAACTGTCAATTATTGTCCTGGAGGCTGTTTAAATTTATAACAATTCCAGAGACTGACAACCAAAATCCTTCCTACTATAATTTGAAATAGTTCTCTCTTATTTAGGATTTAGATAAAAAAGAGCAGGGGGGGGTTATACAAATCATCTCCATATGAAAAAAAAAAGAAAAAGGATTTGAAGAGAGTGCCTAAATCTTGACAAAAGTAGAAAAAATAGAGGATTATAATATAAATATTACAAAATGAAACAAGCATATAAAGAGCAGAATTTTCTTCTTCAGAAATAAATTTATGCAATGATATTCTGATACATATAAAAATATTTAAAGACATATATAGATATATAAAGACATATAAATATATAAATATTTTTAAATTATTTTAAAATTCATGTGTGTATTTTTATTGGTATCAGAAAATTTCTTCCACAGATATACATGGAGATTTTCATTACAAAGATTTTGTGTTAGTGAGAAGATGGAGAACAGCACAACTTCCATGTCTAGAACAGTGGATAAGTAAAACATCACTAGTGCATGCTGTAAGATACTATGTAGCACTTATGGTCAACAAGCAATATGTACACAGAAAGACACAGACACATTTAAAAAACATATTGGCAAGTAAAACAAAAAGAGACAGATATAACCTCAAGACAATACGAAGATGTAAGTTAAAACCATAGACACACAGAAAGATACAGCATGACTTATTTTTCAAACGTACATAAACTTAAATTTATTTGGGAGGGGAATTGGAATGAGATTGAAATTAGTTAAAATATCCACAAACACATACGTGCTTCTAAAAAATGAGAGAAGTTATACACATGATTAGTTATTAACTGAGAAATATAAAAATCTTAATTCTTTACTCCTATATCAGTTATCTATTACCATATTAATGCAGCATAAGTAACCACTCCAAAACACAGTGGCTTAAAACAACATGAATTTATTTTATTTTGAGTATGTGGATTAGCAAGCTGAGCTGGGCAAATCTTGGAGTCTCACCTGGGCTCCCTAGCATGTCTGAATATCACCCAGGTATTGTCTGGGGAATCAAGAATCTGAGAGTGGGCTGACAATTTTCAGGGGCCACTTGCTTCTGCTTCATTTCTTTCTTACATGATTCCAGTACGTAGCCTGAGTGTGTTTCATAATGAAGGAAAAATTGTACCAGTTCTTGTTCAGCCATTTTGTATAACAATTGCACATATAACAAAGGCCAAAGTTAGCCACATACCTATACTCAAAATCAAGATGTGGATAATTACACTCGATGCTTCATAGAAGGATCTGGAAAACCATATTCCAAAGGTTGTGCATTCAGTAGAGGCAAGGGATTAGGGCCATTAATGCAGCTGTCTATCACAGCCTTGAGATTTAAAATCATGATTTACATTTTATTGGCTAAGAGCTAATAAACAAAATAAAATGCTCTATTTTTATTTTTCTTTTGAGGAAGATTAGCCCTGAACTACCATCTGCCACCAATCCTCCTCTTTACGCTGAGGAAGACTGACCCCTGAGCTAACATCCATGCCCATCTCCGTCTACTTTATATGTGGGACGCCTACCACAGCATGGCATGCCAAGCAGTGTCATGTCTGCACCCGGGATCTGAACTGACCAACCCTGGGCTGCTGAAGCAGATCATGCAAACTTAACTGCTGTGCCACTGGGCTGGCCCCACAATTTTTTCTTTTTTTTTTTGCAGGGAAAGATTCACTCTGAGCTAACATGTGTTGCCAATCTAACCCTTTTTTTCCCCAAAGCCCCAGTGCGTGGTTGTATATCATAGTCATAAGACCTTCTAGTTCTTCTATGTGAGCCACCATCACAGGATGGCTACTGACAGATGAGTGATGTGGTTCCATGACTGGGAACCGACCCTAGACTGCTGAAGTGGTGACAGCACTGAACTTTAACCATTAGGCCCTCAGGGAGAACTCTATTTCAATTTTTTAATTAATGCAACTGATTAAATTGAATTTCTATTTATTTCTGATCAAAATAACCAATGGAAAATAAGACAACATAAATTGGCATCTGCTTGGCAGTATAAAAACAGAAACAGAAAGAAATATATCCAAGGTATAGTTGATTGACCTGCAACTTTTCAAATATAAAGCTAAAAGATACTTAGTCATATAAAATTCATTATAAGAAATGTTTCTATGACTAATAGCTGCATTCCCATTATTTTAGGTGACTCAGATTGTCAACTCTCCTGCTTCTGTGTGTTAACTAAACAGCGACTAGAGGCAGGAAGGAAATTCTGCCCACTGTTGTACAAAGACTTGATTAGAGCCCTGTGACAAGATAGGCAGATTTCACACATCTGGCGTGGACTTCCCAAAAGGACATTAGATCAACTGTCACTGGCATTAAAACTTTTTCTACGCAAGGAAATTGGGGGAAAAGGAGTCTCAAATGTAAAATTAACCTAGGGAAATAAAAGCAAATGATAATTGCAAATTTGCTTTCAGTGAGGATTCCCTACATATTTTCCAAGTTGTACATTTTTTGCACGCTTCTTTACTCTACTTTACTATTATTTTTTACCCCCAGGTAAATCAGCCACCCCTGGCAGCTCTGATAATTGGATTTGTATGTTACAAGTAGATGATGATAAAAGAAAATTAAATATCAGAAAACTGGAGTTCATAAGTAGTAAAATATAACAAAAAAACTAAATGAAAAGAAGATACACGAGGAACAAAGTAGCTTCAAAAACACTGAGTGACTTTTTAAAAAGGCTGTTTCCTGGGTACATCAGTTAAAAAGAAGAAAAGATAGGACTCAGAGATTGGGTGTTAACATTCTAAGGGGCTTTAAATGTGAGTAAACTAAAGGCCAACACATCATTCCATAACACTGGATAAGGAAAATGTTTAAGGAATAAGGATTAGTCCCTATCTAAATAATTCACATCTAAGAACCTAATACTGTAAATCCAACTTGTCTGATAAAATGTTTGAAAACAATTTGGCTTTCAGATAGAGGCTCTTTTTAATTAATTCTGAAGCAGTTTCAAACTTTGTTTGATCAGCTTTCCACAATTGGATATTAATTTAAGGGATCAATTTTTGCTATGCTTAGTTAATGTTCTCTCCAATGACTTGCGACATGAAAGTACATGCATAAAAGACCACATCTATTTTTATTTATTTAATTGAAAATACCTCAGTGTGTGTATATACATATATATATATATATCTCCTCCTAATGAGGCATAGTGATGGTTGATTATTTTAGATGTCAACTTGGCTAGCCTGTGGTGCTAGGTATTTGGCCAAACATCAGTCTAAGTGTTATTGTGAAGATATTTTTAGATGTGATTAACATTTAAATCAGGAGACTTTGAGTAAAACAGATTACTCTCCATAATGTGGGTGGGCCTCATCTAATTAGTTGAAGACCATAAGAAATTCCCAAAGAGGGAGAAATTCTGCTCTCCTGGCTGCAACACAGAAATTCTGCCTTAGTTTCCAGCTTATAGACTCAAGACTGCAACATCAGCTCTTGCCAGAATTTCTAGCCAGCTGGCCTGCCCTGCAGATTTTGGACTGGCCATCCTCCACAATTGCCTGAGCCAAGATTTTTTTTCCCTAAAATAAATTCTCTAAATACCCTCTCCCTCTGTCTCTCTCTCTAAATATATATAAACAGGTGAATCTAATCTGGGCTAGTCTAATGTAGCACAAATCAAACCAAGTCACAAACACTGACACATTGAAGGGACTTGAAGAAAGGTAAAAGTAACACATGTGAGCAATCAGCTTATAAACAAACAAATGAAACCCCTAGATATCATATCATAATAAATGACATATCATTAAGTCAAAAGGATGGTGGTTTATTCCTCTATCCCTAAAAATACTTGGCAAGACTTTAGTTATTAAATTATTATTCTCCTAAACAGAAGTTCCATTATGTTTTTGAAGATTTCATCCAAAAATTATGCAAGTCTCATGCTACAGGAGGTTTAATGCCATGTGCCAATATTTTAAGTGACAGAGATTTTTAGACATGGTTACCTCATTCTCAAGTATTATTAAACATGTCATCACCTTATAGAGAAATCCTCTAAAAATAATTCACTAAGGTATAACGGCAAAAACTAAATCGTGCTACGTTTCTTTCTCTCTTAAATTTTCTTCAATATGCTAATGAAGACACAATATCTAGGTGACGTTTCAATCACTCTGAAAAAATAAGACAAAATTTATGAAACACAGGTCATCTTTAATGAAATAGGAGAAGAAAATTTATCTGAACTGGATAACAGGCTGAATCTCAGTATCAACTTGTACCAGGCAAAATTAATAAAATGATGATTAATTGCCAAAACATGTCCTGTTAAAACTGCTAAATTTCAAAAATAAAAATGGAATGCCAAAAGATGGCATATTAAATACACATCTGTTTTTATCCTTGTTTTATTCTTTATTACTATTAGTGTTTTTACTTTGCATTTTTAGAAATGTGTTGTTTTGTTTTTGTCTGGTTTGCTTGGTTTGGTTTAACATTAAACATATACCCACGTGGATGAGCAGAACTGAAAAGTAGCAATCCAGTTTTGGAAGCTGAAAAGCAGACGTGAGTAATGAAACCTCTAGAAGATCCATGGTGGGAGGCAGAGGACTGAGATACCTAAAATCTAAGCTGACAGCAAGAAGACTAAATCTGACTCGGTTTACACCACACGACTCCCAAAATGTTCAAGAAGTGACTGCAGAAGAGGCTCTGGAAAGGGAAGGTAAGTAAGAGGCTTGACTGGGAAGATTACTTTCTTATTTTTTAAAAAATTAGATTTCCAGATATGTTCCTCTTTTCAAATCAGCCAGTCAACTTTTCCTCCACCAGCAGGAGAATCAAACGTTCTTCTTAAAGCTCAGTGTGTCTAATGACTGGGGCACATCAAGCGCAATGGAATATTTGGGAATAGCCAAAAGAGAGCTGCAATTTGGAATGTGCATGCTATGAGAAACAATAAGCAAATCAGGAAAAGAAAGCAGGAGAGCTGCTTTTATAGAGAAAAAGAGGAATTGGGGAGGAGCAGTTCTAAATGAAAATCCTGTGGAGCTAAGTAACTGTTCAGGACGGCAACAGCTTCTCATTGGCTGAGCTGCAGCATTTCACATTGGCTGGGCTGTTGCCAGGTAGGGAGAGAAATTTTTGGTCAGTAGTAAAGTAGTTTTATTTTCTGTCCAAGATGCAAACGTCTGTCTATTCCTGTTTGGTATAGTTGAGGATGAATGCTAGGGTGTGAGAGCTCCACCTTTAAGCGTTCCCGACTCCAATTTAGTTGAGTTTTCTCTTACTAATTGCACATTACTGATGAGTCCCAATCACGTATCTAGAATGAAAGTAAGATAAAAGACTTTCAGAAATTGAAAGTGTTAAAAAGTAACTTCCATTCAACCTTTCTCAATGTGAGACACCCTGCTCAAATAAAGAGTAAACCAAGAAAGAGAAAAACATGGAACACTGAAAATGAGGAAAGAAAAAAAAATGGAGATGCCCAGGACCTTGGAGAAAGGGTATTCAAACTGTGGCAGTGGGAAGCAGGGACGGTGAGTCAGCAGTGCAGAAAAGTGAATGTTAGACAACTCCAGGAGAAAATTCTCCAAGAGAATACAATTGAGAGACCCTCCTGATGAGATTTAGATATTTAGAATGCTGGTGAAATATTGTGTTTCAGTTAGTGATAGGTGCATAGAAAAATTTGAAAACCAAAAAGAGCCTATCATTAACTCCAAGGAGAACACAAATTTATGCCTGAAATTAAAAAATCCATTGCTCCTCACAGCTGTGAATAACACTTACAAGGTCAAAACTGTGTAAACACTCAACATGTGTCTAATACACATTTTAATGTAATTCTCTGGGAATAAAAAACAGAAGGGAAAGATGAAAATGTGCAGTGGGATTGGGAGAGAGAAAGCAAAATCCTTGTTATCCCTATTGAAAAATCCATAAGTAATGCTTAAATTATTATATATATATGTATATGTATGTATGTGTATACATACATATATATACACATATACATATTACATATGAGTACATACATGTATTATACAGAAATTTACATACACTATATACAATATGACATTAGGAAGTAGAAATACCAGTATGCTATATACTGGTATGGAAGTAAATCAAAGGATAAGTTAAATAAGAGTGCTTGCCTTTGCAGAAAAGGGAATGGGAACACAGGGTGCAAGTCAGATGTTTTGCTTTTAAAAATTGATGACACAAATGTATAAAAAAATGGTAGACTGTTAAAAATGGTAACATATATTTCTCTCCATCCCCAGTATGAAAGAGAAACCTTTAGGGGGCCAGCACGGTGGCGTAGTGGTTAAGAATTTGAGGGCACTAGATAATGTGGAAAGTGGTGGTGACACATGTAGGTAAAACAGAGGGTCTGGAAGCAAATTTACTCGAGAAGGCATTAAAACTCTAGGTGCTCAATCTAACTCCACAAGGCCAAGCACACTTCTCCCTCCATCAACACAGATTATTTGTTTTCAGGGAAATGTGAGCAGAGGCACTGACTTAAGGTAAACAGAAGGTGGGGAACTTGTAACTTAAAGTTTCCTGTCTAGTCCCAGCTGCTAGAGGAACAGAAGCATAGGATTTTACTCCCCAGGCACATTATTGGAGGAGGACACTTCTCTGAAGATAACAATAGGAACAGGGGAATTCCTGAATTCCTGGGGAAACTAATGGCTGTGGGAGATGGCTAGTGAAAGGGAGCTTGTCCTTTGATCCCGCTATGGTCTAATTCATTAATTATCAAGACTGAAAAGTGAATAAGTGACCAAAAAAGCAAAAGAACAATGGAATGAAAAAGAAATGTGAAAGAAAGAGGCAATGTAGGGAGCAGAAAAACATCAACTTTAAGTCTATATTATTGTTAAAGGGGCAATAAATAGGGGATAGTGTACTCATGACATAAGAATAGACTACAATCAAATGGGAGCAGGAAAGAAAGGGGAGGGCTTGGAAATTAAAAATATATGAGCTCCACCAAAAATCCAATACAAAGTAAAAACACAATTTTCCCAGAAGTAAAATAAACACACATCGAGTGAAAAGAGAAAAGGCAAGAGATGAGGGAGAAGACAATTAAGGAATCAATTCAAGAGGTCCAACATCCAACCAATAGGAGTTCTGCAAAAAAAGAACCTAAATGGACACAAAGAAAGTAGACTCATTCCTGTTTGCCAACTACAGTCACTTTTTACCTAAAATAATACGTGCTCTGTCTTAATTGGAAAAGAAGAAACCAATCTTTTCTGCAGATATAAAAAGCCATCGATTGTATGTGTGGCCCTAAGTGCTATGACTTCCTAGAACTTGTCAATTCAGACCACATCTCTCTAAGGACTAAGAAAGTCAGCATCGTTCTGACCTTAGAAAGTTACAGAAGATTCTTTTAGATATTTATACACAGAGGAAGGTAATCATAGAGAAATGAAGAACGCAGAGAGACAAAAAGATTTTCCAAACCCCAACTCAACATAATTCATGGAGTCCTCTCTTTGTGAACTACATTTCTGTTCTTTTGCCCATGATCCCAAGAATTGGGGACATCCCCTGATAACTGCATGTTGCTGTCACTATACTATGAAAACAAGTATGGAAAAATATGGATTATTTCATTGCATAAATTCGTTGTTTATACAGACACTGGTATCCAAAGGTAAACCAAGGTTGAAGTAGTATAATTAATTTATACATATCCACATTTAACTATAACAAGAAGACATTTATTTTGTCATGGAAAAAACAAATCATGCAGCAGTCAACATATGTTTGTATGGTTTGTATGATGCTACTTTTTTATAGTCTAAAAATGTGGTTTAAAATTTAAAGCAGGTTTTAGTGAAAAGTGCTTTGTAAATAATAGTCGAGATTAGTAGGAGGCAATTATGGTCTGCCGGCCAAATCCAGTTCATATCCTGTTTTTAGCAGAGAAGGTTATTGGAACAGAGCCGCATCCATTGGTTCACGTATTGTCTCTGGCTGCTTTAACACTAGAATGGCAGAGCTGAGTTGCTGTGACAGAGACCATACAACCTGCCAAGACTAAAACATTTACTTTACAGAAAATATTTGCTGACCCTTACTTTAGATGAATACGTATATGAACAAAGGAACTATAATGTTTTCAAATTAAAGATCCTCCAATTTTAAAGTTGCATTATAAAATTATAAAGTTCTATTATGTCACTCTGTAATATTCTGTAGGATATTTCAAAGCTACTGTTACAAACCTACATATATGCTAAGTTTCTATGCTTTAGCCTTAATCTCTGCATCTATAACCATGCTATCTATAACCAGGCACACGGCCTCTGATGGCTATGTGCCTTCAAGGGCTGTGTGCCTTCTCTCTAGCTATAAGAAATCTCTCCTCAAAGTTTATCTTGCTATCTCTCTCAAGCTGAGAGAAATTTTCTCACACAGAAATCAGAGCTTTCTCTTTGGAGTCAGGCTTCTGAATGTATATAAAGCATGGATAAAAGACTGTCTTCTTCCTACAAAGCAGCAAATTATTCCTTCTGGAAATAATGCTTCTCTAGGAATGAGATTCCATATTGTCCCTATCAGCAGCCATGATAGATGTTTCCATATGGCTGCTGACCTGGCCTTTCTCCGAGGTTCTCAAAGTCTTTGCCAGCCCATGTCCTGAAAGGATACTTTTGTTAAAATTTGTAAGAGTCTTCTTTAAAATCTTTCTTGTCCTTCTAAGAAACACTTTAATATAATAAAATTTCTTTAATCAAGGCATCCATTGGATACTATCAATTTGGCCAGGGGATCCAATGAAGTGATTTACTTCTGCCTCCAGGTAAACAAGATCTACTTTGGTCCCACAAGAGCAGAAAATGTTTTAATCTTTCCTATGTATCCTTGTGTCCAGACCTTCACATATGAGGCACTCAATGCACTTGTTGAAATGAATAATTTAGGAATATCTGAAAGCAGTTACATGTCATCTAAAATCTTTCTCCCAAGCCCGTGCCAAAAACAATTTTACTAAAGCTGAAGTGACTTCATACACAGCACCACAACTGTGATTTGCATTAGAGCAGTGAGGGCTGGTGTTGGAGCAAGAAAACATGGTGTTTTGAAACTCACCTGCTAATTTAGGGTACGTCACATGGGGTCATGAATGTAGAGTTAAAGTATAAGGGTTTAATCACGATACGAATTTTGTTGTGCTTTAGAAAAAAATGAATCATCTCAGGATTCTTTTAACTAGGAATTATACCAAGTATATTGTGTGATCATATTTTCAAAAATTGTCTGCTCACAAATGCTTTCTGGAACACATTTGTTATTCAAAATGAAGAACGACTGCAAAATAATTAATTATCTGGTGATTTCACTCAACATTACTCAGAAGAGCAAACATCAAAATATTTCACCTTCATTTGTTAACATTTTATTTTATAAAGCTAGATTTAATGTCTGAAGTAGATTAACACATTTAAATAAAGCTAAGATTATAAACAAATGCAAACTATCACCACATTTTTGCCTTCTAATTCACTTATAGTGACATGGCTTAAGAATGAGATTATTTTGAGTGTTTAAAAATCTACTGGTATTTGGGATAATAAAATCAGCCTAAACTACTTTGAAATTACGATAATTAAGATCTCTGTCCTCTTTGTAATTTTAAAATGAAGTAAAATGTGAATTGTTTTTGTATATTTATTTTACATTATTATAAATTATGATACTAAACTTATTTCCATTTTCATAATGGAACAATATTATAGATGTCAGCTCTTAAAAGGTTTGAGACATTAACTTAAATTCAATAAGTTTATTTTAAAAATGCATTGTCCAATCTAACTGCATTGTGATCTAGTTGGACCTTTCTTATTTAAAACATGAGTTCTTTGTTAGCATTATCCACAGCTACCCGATTTCATCAAAGTTTAAGATTTACAATTATTTATTCAGCAGTAAATACTATATCACCTAGTGTTTAAGGACTGTGAAGTCATTTATAAAATGAGTCCCATTGAAAAACTAATTCATCTAGGGTCAGAGTAGATTGAAATTGAATTTATCAAGAAATTATCAAACAGGAAGCACACTTCTAATGTTTCGATGATCCGCAAGTCTATGGATTAGTCTTTTTAACGCATCTATAAGCTTAAAGCATTACATACACACACATACACACACACATACATGCACCACACACACAAACATTACTATTGATGGAATAAATTGAAAATAATTCAAACCGTTTACAATTTGTTACAGCTATTGCCTTTCATTCTTTCTGATGTGTACTGAAAGGCTGATAATAGAATAGGCATTTGAACACCCTGTAAAGAAAAAAAGAACTTAGTGTGGAAGCACTTAAGCTGGAAATAAGGACATTAAGGGCAATTCTGATGAGGTCTCAGATGAAAATGAGAATAGGCTATTGGAAACTAGAAGAAAGACAATCCTTGTTATAAAGTGGGAAAGAACTTGACTGAACTGTTTTCTCATGTTTTATGAAAGATAAAACCTGGAAGTGATGAAATTGGATGTCTAGCTGAGGAGATTTCTAAGCAAAGTGTTGAAGGACGAGCTTGGTTCCTCCTGAATATCTATAGTAAAATGAGAAACGGTAGAGATAAATTGAAGATGAAATTCCTGAGCAAAAATAAAGAAGAACTTGAAGATTTGGAAGATTCTCAGGCTATTCATATTGCAAAAGAAATGAGAAAGTTTGTTCTGAAGAGAAAACTGAGGGTGTGGCTAAATAACCGTTCAATAAACAGTTTATGGAATTATATGAGTAGAAACGCTTACAGTTTAAGCTGAAGGGGATAGAGATGCGATGAAATGAAGGAATGATGTCAGATTTCTTAGATTTGACAGGGCAGGACAATAGAGCTAATCAACTGCAAATGTAGATTATTCAAGAAGAGAGAAAAGTAACCCTGAAGGTGTTTCAGAGATCATCAAGGCCACTGCCTCAGTTTCAACAGGTTGGGTGGCCTCCATCCAGAGCCTTGTGGGTGGGACAACTGGGTGGAGCCTTGGGGGTCGGACAACCCAAGGACGCCAACATAGGGGTGACCTTGCCACCCCACTGGGCCTGGAAGGTGGGATATTGTGCCAATGAGGATTATTCTCTAGCCTTAAGATCTAATGGAATTTTTCTTGCTAGGTTTCGTGCTTGCTTGGGACCCATCACCGTTTTCTTCTGTTTTTGAATGAGAATATCTATCCTATGCCTGCCCTATCATTGTACTTTAGAAGCGCTTAACGTGTCTGGTTTCACAGGTTCACAACTGGAGAGAAATTTTGCCTCAAGTTGAATCATAAATAGAGTCTCACTTCTATCTGATTTGGATGATATTTAGATAAAACTTTGGACTTTAGACTTCAGAGTTGATGCTGAAATGAATTAAGATTCTTGTGGCTGTTAGGATGGAATGAACACATTTTTCATGTGAGGAGGACATTTATTGGGAGGAGGGATGGGAGGGAATGTCATAAACTGAATGTTTATGTCCTCCCAAAATTCGTATATTAAAAACTTAACCCCAAATATGATGGTATTTAGGAAGTAGAGCCTTCGGGAGTTAATAAAGTTAGATGAGATCTTGAGGGTGAGGCCCTAATGATGGGATGAGTGCCCTTATAAGAAGAGACATCAACATTGCTCTTTTCTTCTCTCCTCTATGTGAGGATAAGGAGAGAACATGACCATCTGAAAGCCATGATGACAGTCGTCACCCAAACCTGACCGTACTGGAACTCTGCTCTCAGAATTCCATCCTCTGGAACTGTGAGAAAATATATTCCTGTTGTTTTTATAGAAAGGTATAATAAAAGGCATTACTGAGACCAACAATATTGACTCATTTTAGAATGTTTAGAATTTCTCCCCGAAACCCATGACCCCCGTCTAACCATAAGAAAAACATCAGAAAACCCCTAACTAAAAAACATTCTTTAAAATACCTGACAAGTCCTCCTCAAAACTGTCAAGATCATCAAAAACAAAAAAAGTCTAAGAAACTAGCATAGAAAGAGGAACCTAAGAAGATATGGTGACCAAATGTAGTATAATATCGTGGTTGGGATCCTCAAGCAGAAAGTAGACATTTAGTAAAAACTAAGGAAATCTGAATAAGGTATGGATTTTAGTTAATAATAATGTTCATTACTGGTGTATCAGCTGTGAAAATATAGCATGTAAGATTTTAACAATGTAGGACACTGGGTAGGAATATATGGCAATTCTCTTGCATTATCTGCACAACTATTATGTAAATCTGAAAGTATTCTACAATAAAAATTTATTTTCAAAAAAAGGAATACTACACACATCTCTTTTTAAGTTTGTTTTTAATGTAGAACACAAAATTTAATTTATTGCAGATAAAAGACAAAAAAGAGCTACAAGATGAGGAAGTCACCAGTGACAAGACACTTGAGGTCACAGAACAGAAGTGATGGTTTAAATTTTGTCCAGAAGAAGGAAAGAGAAGAGAAGGAGAAGAGGCGTTATATATAGGGTTTAGAGGTGGAGCTGTGGAAAGTTGAGAAAACTCATATCAGATAAGCTCCATTTTATCAATAAAGTGGGAAGTCATTAAGATCTGTTGAGAAACTAGGGACTTTAAGAATGAACAGAACAACTGAAAAATGTAAAATTTAACAGCAGTATAAAAAATGTTTAAAGAGGCAGTTGAGTTTAGCTTATAAGATTGTTTAAAGACTATTTTTTTTAGAGCTGTTTTAGGTCCACAGCAAAACTGAGAGGAAGGTACATAGATTTCCCCTTTATCACCTTCCCTGAGACATGCATATCCTCCCCCATTAGCAATGTCCCCCACCAGAATGGTATATTTGTTACAATTGATGAACCTATACTGGTACATCATAATCATCAAAAGTCTACAGTTCATATTAGGGTTCACTCTTGGTGTTATACATTCAGTGGGTGGAACAAATGTATAATGATATGTAGCCATTATTATAATATCATGCAGAGTGGTTTCACTGCCCGAAAAATCCTCTGTGCTCTGCCTATTCATCACTCCACCTCCCAAACCCTGACAACCACTGAACTTTTTACTGTCTCTATGGTTTTGCCCTTTCCAGAATGTTGTATAGTTGCAATCATACAGTATGTAGCCTTTTTTGCTTTTCATTTAGTAATATGTATTGAAGTTTCCTCCATGTCTTTCCATGGCTTGAGAGCTCACTTATTTTTAGCACTGAACAGTTTTCCAATGTCTGGATCTACCACAGTTTATTAATCCATTCACCTACTGAAGGACATCTTGGCTGTTTCCAAGCTTTGGAAATATGAGTAAAGCTCCTATAAACACCATGTATGAATTTTTGTGTGAATATGTTTTCAACTACTTTGGGTAAATACCAAGGAGTGTGATTGCTGTATCATACAGTAAGAGTATGATTTTTCTAGTGGGTTAGAAAATTTAGGTTCAGCATAAGTTTTGTAAGAACCTGCCAAACTTTTTTCCAAAGTGGCGGTACTATTTTGCATTCCCACCAGCAACGAATGAGAGTTCCAGTTGTTCCACATCCTCTCCAGCATTTGGTGTTGTCAACGTTCCAGATTTCAGCCATTCTAATAGATGTGTGGTGGTATAAGATTTTTTTAAGTGAAATTACTCAACATGTTTCCGACTATCGCTCATAGTATCTGCCAAATTAGGGATAATGGAAAAGATTATTCAATAGCATGGATTAACCAACTTTTGAAACTGAGCAACAAGACTGAAGTACACAAAGGAACTCAGGAATTCTAGAGTAGACAGAATGCCAAGCCATAGGATGCAAAGTGGAATGGTGGCACGTGATTATAGAACAAGCTTTGTAATGTAGGCTGAGAAGTTTCATTTCGGGTTCTAATTCCAATCAGTTGTTAGTAGCTACCTGAACAATTGAGATGGAAAGGGTTCAAATACTTTGTCAGGCTCAACGAAACAAGCTATTGTTGCTGTACCGGATTAGTGATGTCTGCTATAAATTAAGGAGGGGAGAGGATAGCATTAGTGCCACGTATTTTATTTTTCTAGTGGGTTAGAAAATTTAGGTTCAGTATGAGTTTTAAAAACATAGTAGTGGAGAGTTGAAGAAGATACAAATTTAAATGAATATGAAACTAGAAGGAAATAGAGTTGGAGATCTTACACACAGAAGACATTTAAGATTACACAGTGCTATTCCTCTGCTAAAAACCCTCCAGTTGCTTCCCGTTTGACTAGCACCCAATCTACATTACGTACAATGGCCTCAAAGGCTCCACATGATCAGGTTCCCAATATCCTCTGTGACATCACCTACTATCCTTTCCCTCACTTGCTCTGCTTCATTCAGGTTTTACTTAAATGTTTATTTTTCATGACATTCTATTTAAAATTTCAAATCTTTCATCTTCCTTCCCACACATTCACAGTCTATTCTCTGGTCAATGTTCTTTGGAGAATTTACCACTTTTATCGTCTGTAATCCCACCACCAGCTCAACTAGACTATAGCTCCATGAGGACAGAAATGTTTGTGCTTTGTTTCCTGCTTTATCTCTCATATCTAAAAGGCGTTGGCACATACTATGTACTCATTGCATAAGATATGATGTAAGAATGCAGGTTCTTTCTTCCCCCCCACCCCCAGATGGTATCCAGTTATTTCCACATCTATTCTTGGAAAGATTGAACTTTTCCCATTGAATTACCTCGGCACTTTGATAAAAATAAATTGAATTCGTATATGTGTGGGTCAAGATGTGGATACTCATTTCAGTTCCAGTTGCTTACATATGTGTGCTTATGTCCTGATTACTGTGACTTTACTACTATTTAGACTGCTAGTTATACGGTACTTACACTCCTTTATAGTATAGCAGCAGTCTACTGAGGGTCCTCCAACTTTGTTTTCTTATTTTTAAATTTATGTTGGCTTTTTTATGTCAATTGTTTATGTATATAAATTGTAGAATAAGCTAGTTAAATTTTATAAAAGGGATGCTGAGATTTTCTTTGTGATAATGTTAAGTCTATAAATTACTTTAGGAAGAATTACCACTTTACCAAAATCAAGTCTTATAAATCATGGACATGATGCAATTTTCCATTTGCTGATGTCTTTAATTATTTTCCATAATATTTTGTGCTTATCAGTGTATAGGACTTTCATACTTGCTAAAATTATTCCTATTTTCCTTTAATAATATTTTGACTGCATTTTTAAAAATTGATGTTGAATATTCACTCCTAGTATATATGAAATAAGCTAATTGTTTTAAATTGAACTATTCTACAAATTTACCAAACCCACTTAATTTATTCTAGTAGAATTTTTGTAATTGTCTTCACATACACTAAGGTATTTTTTAATTAATTTTTCTTGAAGAAAATTGGCTCTGAGCCAACATCTATTGCCAATCTTCTTCTTTTTTCCTTGAGGAAGATTGTTGCTGAGCTAACATTTGTGCCAGTCCTCTGTTTTATATGTGGGATGCGACCACAGCATGGCTTGATGAGTGGTGCGGTCTGCACCTGGGATCTGAACCTCTGAATCCCGGGCGGCTGAAATGGAGCAGGTGAACTTAATCACTATGCCACCTGGCTGGCCCCTACACTAATGTATTTTGAAAGTACAAATTTTTAAAACTTCTTCATTTCCAATAATTATGCCTTTTGTTTTTTTTTCTTCACTCATTCTTGTGTCATTGTAACATATTTACACTAGCTTCTTTGAAGTAGGTTACTGCTAAATTCAAAATCTGTGTTCCTGAAATCAAGTTTTTATTAACTGGTTTTTCCTCCTGAAGGTGGGACACACTTCTATTTCTTTGCATATGTAGTAGTTTTGATTTATTTATTATTATTTTTTATTGAGATATAATTGGCATGTAACATTGCATAAGATTAAGGTATACAAGTTGATTTGATACATTTATATATTTTAATGTGATTACCACCATAGGGTTAGCTGACACCTCTATCATGTCACATAATTATCATTTTTTTGTGGTGAGAACAACTATGATCTAGTCTCTTAACAACTTTCAAGTTTATAATACAGTATTGTTTACTATATTCACTATGCTGTGCATTAGCTCTCCAGACCTAATTACCTACTAGTTGCAAGGGAGGTGTTGTTTAAGGGTAGTAATTTTGGCTTAACATTGGGCATTTTGTATAATTAGCTGCTGTATTTTTGTAGGCAAAAAACTTGCCTGTATTAATATTTAAAATCTGCTCGCACAGTTGTTGTTATTGTTTTCTCCTGGCTCTCCATCAATCTCTCCTGTACACAAGTAGTTTAGTTTCTGTATAATTTGTTGTTGGTGACTTTGATTGACTCTGACTCCTAGCGACCCTGTGGACAGCAGAGCGGGACCCTGCCTAGTCTTTTTGCGCCATCCTCTCCCCTTCAGGCACTGTATCAGACAATGCTCCACTATTAGTTATAAGGTTTTCATGGCCAATTTTTTTTGGAAGTGAGTGGCCGGGTCCTTCTTCCTAATCTGTCTTAGTCTGGACGTTCCGCTGAAACCTGTCCACCATGAGTGACTGCTGGTATCTGAGATATCAGTGGCATAGCTTTCAGCATCACAGTGGCAGGAGGCCACCACAGCATACGGGTGGTGTGGTTCACTGCCTAGAAAGAAATCTGGGTCACAGCAATGAGAGAACTCACTCTTAACCGCTACACCACCAAGGCTGGCTTTCTGTATAATATAATCTGATACTTTCAATATCCACACTTTGCATCCTTTTCCTAATTATCTTTAATGATAATTCCGCTTCTTCTAACGTTAATTGCTTTGTCTTTTCCATTTTAAGAGCTTTTCTTCAACTAATGAGTTGTTCTCTTGGTTTATTGTGGTTTTCTTTGTTTCTTTTATTTTTAGGTTGTTTTTTTGTTGACTAAATTAATTCCACTCTTTAACTTTTTAGTGTAGATTTGAATGGATTTGCCATTTCCATGACATTCTTCCTTATTTCTTCTATTGAATATTTTATACTTTCATGCTTTTTAGAATTAGGTAGTTTTCTTCTTGTGATTTTAGATGTTATGCAATGAAGCAAAATATTCTTGCTTTCTCTATATAAAAAAAGACTACAAAGATTATCCAAAAATGGGAAGTACCCTTCATTCACCGTTTAGTCTTCTAGCAAGGCTTTTTAATTCTGTTTTTCAATTTTCCACCTAGAGATAAACTCAAGAAATGCTGAATTTCTAGTAAAACTTCTTCATTTTAGCACTTTAATCTTTTTGCTTTTCTGCTGATCTTCTCCTTTTATTCTTTTTGCCTGGCTTTCAAGTTCTCAAAGCTTTCATGGTATACAGAAAATTATGATTCCCTTCCACTTCGTGACTAGACATCTCCAATTTTATAATACTACCACCAGTCAGCTCCTAATTTCAACTTGTGATATTTGCAACTACCTATCCTACTTTTAAAATATATTGTGAATATGGAGAACATGGAATTTCAGAGGTAGAAGCAGAGATGATCTTAATTTTCAAGTCAATTTCCTAAGTGAGGAAATAAATGTCTGCCATCGTTTTTCAGCAGTCTGTGTCCTAAGTTTCTGGGTCAGTGGATAGTGAGTGACAGATATAGAAGTAAAAAGTTTTTCTAACTTTTTTCTTGGTGTGTATTCATGAAGCAATTTTGGCATGTGCTATAAGTTAGAGTCTAGTTAGGTTTTCCATAATTCAGCTTCAGATGGCTTATTATTACTGAGAGATTTCCCCCCATATTCTGTCAGTTTTATTTGCCAGTATTCTTTTTCCAACTTGCTGAGAGTTTTCATTTTTCTATATATCCATGCATTAAAATTGGGAGACCCTACACTGATGGATATCAGCCATGCGTCATTTTGATCTAGACATGTCTAGAGATACTTCATAAAGCTTTATCATGATTGAACCCCATCTATTTTGTTTGACAGAAAAGCTCCTTGATTTTCTTCTGTGAGGTTATATAGGGAAGCTGAGCTATAAATCCTGCATCCTCTTCTTGTTCTTCCATAAGCCATCTCTACTTCTCAGTAAAACTTTGATTTCAGAGCTTTTGAAGTATGTTTCCAAAAGTCTTGCTACCAGACTGAATCCAAAAAAGATTATAAGAACTGCACCCATAATAAGATTTCCAGTAGTTTGTAAAATTGAAAACAATGACATTGCACCTCAAAGTATTCCGTTGCATTATGGATGAAAGGGTATAAATTGTAGATGTATATCACTCTGATTTTTAAAATTAAGTAATTAGAAAAGGGGCATTACTATTTTTAGTAATTAGATTGATTTCTGTCCTGTTCTTTAGATTTCATTAAGGTATGGGTAGTGTTCCTTTTCTTATCAGTGATTCATTTGTGCTAGAAATAAAGAATTGTTGAAGTAGTTATTACTATGATGTTCTAAACATAAATGAACAAACACGTATGAAGTATTAATCTATTCAGTGTTTCAAAATTAGATATATAATTTAAATATTGACATTTATAAATGCTGATTAAAATGTGATGTCTTTTGCCTCTGTTACTTAGAATTTGCTGTAAGATATGAGGAATGGTGTCAGGAGGCCCAAAGTCTTTTTTTCCCAGTTATTATTTGTATGACTCTGAGCAGGTATTTTTATTTCGCTAATACAAATTCTGCATCTCCAAAATGCTGATAGAATACCAGCATGGCCTTTTTCACGTCCCCCACTTCCAGGATTGAATATGATAATACACAAAACAAATTTATCTATAGAGTGATATTCAAATGCATGTCATTATCATGATTAATATTACCAACCAGAGGATGATTCTGGAGATACACACTTACTTATTAGATATATGAGTAAGTGGAGAAGTGTATCTAACTAGAGCTAAATCCTTACAATATCCTTCCAAATAACACCCATGATTTCAATCCCTCTGCATGCCATTTCACCTTAGAACGTTGCCAGATTAATCTTTCTGATCATTTTTTATGTTTTTCTCATTGCCAGTAGAAAATCTTTAAAATGTCGTAGCATGGCAAGTTGAGTACTTCATAAGATTTCTTCCTATAACCTCATATAATCTCATCTCTAGCTCCTGAACCCTCTTCTGTTGCTATTCTTTATGTATTTTGTGTTTTGCAGGTAACAAACTGTTGCTAATACCTGGGCATGCCAGGGTCTTTCATGATGCCTTGCCTTTACTCTCAGGCTTCAATATTGCTGAAATAGCCTAATCTTTTTAAATTTATCCATCAAAACCTATCATCAGAGTTCAGGGTCAAATTTACTCTATCTGAGAATCATTCTACATTTGCCAAAGTCAGAATTAAATACAAACTATATGCAGTCCTCTTATCATTTTGTGTAAACCTTTATGCATTCACCAAAATGTGCTGGATTGTGTTGCTAATTGTGCACTTTCTTCTGTCTCTTACTAGATAATGAACGCTTTGTTAGTGGGAACCAATAGCGCTCAAATTTGACATAAATGTTGAGTAGTTTTCTTTAGATAAACGAGTTAAAATCATGAAATTTCATATAGTTATATAATGCTAAATATTTAACTTTTCTTTGTCTCAATTTGCACATTTATGAAATTGAGATTATAATGCCCAGGGAAAAGTCTTGTTAGAACAATTAAACTCTATTGTTTATATTATTATTATTGTTGTTGTTGCTTTAAACTTATCAGTCATAGCATTCATTCCCTTCCACTATTATACTGAATTCAACACTGCTCAGATACACAATAAATATTTGTTAAAAAAAATCATTAGAAATTTGACTATATGCCTCTTTAGCTGTGTTTCCCAGTATTACCTCTTTACAGATGTACACTCCCTGATCTAGTATGCTCATAAAAATGGACTACACTTCATGGACATTAATAGTTATGTACCTATCTTACATTTAATTAGGAACTGGGTTGCTGATAAAATATTTAAAGCAAGAGAGCTTGCTATTAAATTTCATTTTAGGTAGTAACCAAGTTAAGCACTGCATCTAATAATTACTGTCGAATCCTTGTAATCATTTGGCGACACTTTGCTATTGTGTTCTCATCAGGCATGACCTTCCGTTCTGCAAAGTCTCCAAGATGCTGAATGAACGGGACATTTATTGATTATACCTTCATACTAATGCAGTGTAACATTTCGCATGCAATTGGGATACTTATTACTTTGAAGCATAAAGTGGCAGAATGAATCCCACTGGGCTGTTAAAAGCAAAGAACACTGCAAAAAGTGTTGGATTATTTGACATTAAAATGAGCACATGTTTTATTGGTAGTACCTACTTTTTTTTTAAACAAACTTTTAAAATGTCTGTTAATCAGGCAATGTGAAGAGCCTTAGTAGAAAGTCACTAACTAAAAGGGAAACCTCAAAAGAGTTTACTGTGCTAGGAGTCAGAATGCCCGATTTCAGATTTTCCCCTCTGCTGCCTAAATGTTTTCTGAAGAGGTAGTTCGCCTCTTTGAGCCTCAATGAATCAAATAAAGAGAATTGACTTGTAACTTCAATGATGATTACCAAATTAAAAATTTTGTGGTAGAGTGACATTCAGTATATCTATTATTTATATCATTACCTCTCTGTCTTTGTGTGTAGCCAGCTGTATCTCTGTGCTATCACATGTACCCCTATATATGTTTATCTAGATCCAAATGTATTTGAATTTACATTTGTCTGCATAGATGTGATATAGCTTAAGAGTGTTTAATATAGAGTATCACTTTATCCTATAATTTTATTTTTGGAACATATTGCACAGTTTGTTCTCTAATTAAGGCCTTTTGAGGATGATAACGAATAAAGAAACTTCATTTCACAACACATAGAGGCTTAAAAAATGCTCAATGGTTTATTCAGAAAATATGCTTGAATGTTGTTAAACAAAAATTACCTTATAATTTAAAAAGCATAAAACAAACCATCTGATTTAATTGAACTTGAGGGAAACAAGAATCCCCATCTAATTTACCATATCATTAAGTAGAAAAATTATCTACTTATCTTGTGGATATTGTAGAATCTGTATTGTCTTGTACAACTGACAATTGGTTTTTGTGATTCAAAGTGAGTTTCAGACGTTATTTTCTGAGCAAAGGATCTTTCACTTCAAGTACTCTTAGAGATAGGACAATAATTATATTTCCCTATACACAATTATATATCTTATATTAACAGAACACTTTGTGAGCAAAATTGGTATAGCACAGAACCCATAAGAATATAGGCATCAGAAAGGGCTAATTTCTGTGAAATGTCTTAAAAGAAATCTCATATAAGGGAGATAACATGCGCATGAATCCATAATTTATGAATGAAAGCTCCAGTTTGATGGTTACTACACATTAGTAGCATGTAGCTGAAAATTATAGTCTCGGTTCTCAATTCAGTAACTTGTGGTCTTTTGACTTATTTTCAGGACACAAAAGAGGTTTTGTCTTCAACCAACTTCATATCTTGATTTAGAGATAAAAACGATAGAATTCAAAATGTTAGTTAATACAAATAGCCAATATATTTGTGCGAAATTGGTGAATCACAAACTTTAATATACTTAGGGAGATCCTAAGGATATTGATGAAGTGCAGATTTCCAATTCAGTAAGTTTAAGTGATCTAACAAGTCTTCCAGATCATAGCAAAGTAGTTGGTCCCTGGCCCCACACTCTGAGTAGCAAAATACATGCTTTAAATGATGGCTAATCTACTCTATATGTTAAAGGGGTTTACAAGACGGAGAAAAATAAAAGTCACAAAGAATTTCAAAAGAAGAGGCTGTGGCTCCTTGAGGAAGGATCTTGTAATGTTACAGCAAATGTAAGCAGGAGTTATTTCCCAAGGAAATTGATGGCTATTTATCAAGTAACTACATACTGAGGAAAGACGTCTTTCAAGGACTGTTGCATATAGGATCTGGGGAACACTAATATCAAGAGAACTAGAATACCATCATAGTTGCCTTCTTACAGTGGGATTGTACAGAAGCACTGTAATAAGGACTTGGTCCTGGTCCAAGAACATTTCACAGGAAGTCTATGAATTTACAGATCCAACCTGTGGCTATTTCACCTATCCCTCAGTGTAGAATTGGAATAGACCTAGTTAGCAGAACAATAACATTGGGTCCTCTGACCCAGTAAGATCCATTATTGGGGCAAGGCAAAGTGTAAGTCCTTAAAACTTCCCTTCTTTGACCAAATTACCAAAAGAGAAGCAATGTTGTATCCGTTCAATGACAGAAATTAGCACCACTCAAACAGACTGAAAGAATGCAGCACAGATGATGCCCATCATATGCACTTTTATTTTATCAGACTTATATCTGCAAAGACCAGCTGAATTATGGCAGAAGATGATGAACTAATTTAAAGTTAAAAAAGAGTTGTAGTCTCAATTTGCACTGCCTCACTTGAAGTGGTATTTTTTTCTAGAACATATTATCAAAGCCTCTGCATTTCATATTCAGCTATTGATCTGGCAGATTCCTTCTTTTCAGTCCCCTCAAGAAAGAACATCAGACTGTAGTTTCAGTCTTTTTAGTCTTGCCCTGGGGCAGAATTAACTCTCCTGCTCTCTGTCACTATATAGTCCAAATAAATTTTTCTTCTGACGACATTTGACAAAACATCTACTGATGCATTAGTTTAGTGACATCATGTTGATAAGACTTGATGACCAGCAAATTGTCCAGATACACTATTAAGGCATGTACATACTAGTGATTGGAAGATAAATTCTCCAGAGGTCTTTCATGATCAGTGAGACAGTGACCTTGAGTATTCTGTGCTCAAGTGAATTGAGTGATCTTGAGCATTCTAGGATACCTCATCAAAAATAAAAGGGATAATATATTTCATCTTGAACCTTGAACAACTAAAACAGACACAAAATTTGATCAGCTTCTTTTGAGTTTTGGAAAGAGTACGTATAATACTCTTTGGGGACACGCCTCTGATCTATTTGCCAGGTGACTCAGAAGGTTGCCACTTTTGAGAAGGCTCTGCAACAGGTCCAGGCTGTGGTCCAAGAAGGCATCTATACTATAGAAATATGCCTTATGAGGTTCCTGGCAAATCACGATAGAGGTCTCTCACTACAGACCTCTAGGTTCTGGAGCCATGTCACCCCAGACTGAGTGTGTAGTCTCTTCAAAACCATATTTTAAAAATATCTCTTGAAGCTGGCTCAATGGCGCAGCAGTTAAGTTCTCATGTTTTGCTTCTGCAGCCCGGCTTTTCCTGTTCAGATCCCGGGTGCAGACATGGCACCACTGGCAAGCCATGCTGTGGTAGGCGTCCCACATATAAAGTAGAGGAAGATGGGCATGGATGTTAGCTCAGGGCTAGTCTTTCTCAGCAAAATGAGGAGGATTGGCAGCAGATGTTAGCTCAGGGTTAATCTTCCTCAAAAAAAATATATTTGTTAATCATGAATAATGTTGAGTAAAGAATAGAGCAACAGTACCAGTTAGTGATACTCTGCGTCCCTTCCCTTGGTCTGAGCAAATTACCCACAGAATACAACCCTCAGAGCCCTTGACATTAGAGGACTCCCCATTTCTTAGAAGTAAATTTAACAATCATCACGTGTTCCTTCATGCTTTGTGAGAGGATCTCATCCCAATTTAATAGCTTAACAATCATATCTTTCAAACCTACAGCTTGGTTTTCTCCATAATGATCTTTTCATAGGGTGAACTCAAATAACGTGTTTATGTAATAGATTGCAAAATTCAGTATTATTTAAAACAAAAAAATCTCGCTTTAATAATAATCTTGGTGCAAGTATTACAATGTTTTCTTGATTAGTATTGAACTTTGCAATTTGTCTAACAGCATGCTAATGGTAGACATTTTCCGATTAATAGTAGAGCAGGTTGCCACAGATTTAACGCTACAGCAACGCTAATAAGCACATTACCATCCAAAGAATGTTGCAGGAGGGATTTAGAAGAAATAAACACTTGACAAATTAGGCAGATATGATATATTTTTCCAAGAGTTTCCAAAGAACAGCAAGATTTCCTCCACTGAAGTAATTGATGCTTTTTAAAGAAAGAGAGAGAGAATACTCTTACAATATGACTTGGGCTTTTGTTCCAGTTCTGCCGTTTATGATTTTCGGCAAGTCTCCTCACTTCTTTATGTCTTATAGGATATTGTGTAGATTTAATGAGAAAAAATATGTAACGAGTTTTTAAATAAATTATATTATAAAAATATTAAAGGTACATTTTAAAAGTAATCATAATTCTTACAACCAGAAACGAGGTGTGTGTGTATGGCTGGATGAGTATTCAAGTTTTTTGCCACATGGATATAAATTTCTCCTACTTAAAATCAATCACATAATTCTATTTTTAACTTTCGAGATTTTTTATAGACTAATATATACACAACACACCAGGATCTCTATTTGATCAGCTTGAGGTTGGCAGTGTGGTGATACAAAGATGAGAATATGAAGAGATGGGTGGTTATTTAAAAACATCATTTTAGTGTTTCAATGATACTTTGAACAGGAGTTAATCTCTGTAGTTTTCATATTTTATAAAAATAAAGTAGAAAACTAATTTTGTATTGCTATTACATTTAATTGAACTATCAGCAAAAGCCAAAACTAATACAAAGTATTTACATGGTCGTTATCAAGTTAATGTTGGTTTCTTCAGACTCCAGTGTCCTTTTTTCTTCCACACTTGAGTGAGAACATAATGAGGTTATAATATAATGAAAATGGTCAATTTTGGAGTCAAGCAATCTGATTTTAAAGTTTCTCTCTCACCTCCCTTACTTTCCAGCTGTTTGATAAGGAGCAGATTATTTCACCAATATTCATAGTGCAAAGTAAATGCTGAATAAATGTTAGTTTGTTTGCTTATGTTCAAAGTTACTTTTGAACAAACATCTATACTGGAAGCTTGAAAAAAGTTTGTAGTAATGTATCTTAGTGTCTATGAATTGGAACCCATGAAACAATATAAGACAGTATATAATCTCTTAATTTAGAGCAAATGTAGTGGAGGCCCGATTATCTATTCTATTTGCAGCTAACAGCTCTTAGAGTTGAAAAATAAATTACAGACAATATGCCAAATACTGCTGGCTTTGATTAGAGTTGAAACTACTATCAAACACTGAGCTTCTGTTTTCTCAGATCTCACTCATGCTGTATTCTTTTTCACATTGAAAAATGGAAAAAGATTTTGATGAAATTTCTTTCAATGGAGGACAGATGACGTTATTGATAAGATAGGCTCAAAACAGATCTATGTGAGCTAGGAGAAGTTCTATCTTCAGGCACTTTTGGTAACAGTGCCTGTTTATGTTTAAGGGAGCTGTTACCCATTTATGATCTTTACTTTGCTTCTGAGAAGTTTTGTTACTGCCATGCTATACGTCCAGATATGCACATATAAATGTACATGCATGAACATATACTTTTATTTATAGATATATGTGTATCCATTTACATTTATATATTTGCATATATTTAAATATATCTGAGTGATCCCTTAAATATCAGATTTTCTTGGTAAAGGAATAGTCTCTAATAATATAATAGAATGACTGTGCGTGTGTTTAAAAGCTGTTTGGTTATGTGACATGTATATTCTGCATATTCCAAAATACTCCACATAAAATGTATAGTGTTTTATTCATGTGTATATTCAATATTCTTTTTAATACGTCAATGACCTTTCTCTGCATTCATTCTTTTCTAAATTCTGGGATATACTGATGGAATACAAATGCTCCATTTTAAGTGCTAATTTAGTTTCAGAATGTCAAACTGCACCTTTGCAGAATGATTCATTCAGATATCTAGACAAAAGACTTGATACAGTAAATTTGGAGTTCTTCCCTTTAGCCCCACACATTTTTAAAATAGACTTTCTGCTTCAGAAAAAGTGAAAAGGAAACTGCCCCCCTCGGGAAAAAAAAAAAAATACTTGTGATATTTACTTATTTATATATTGCATAGGATTTTACTTCATATCTAATTTTCATATGAAATATCTAAACAATTCTGTCTGACGTAAAAAATTCTGTTTTATTAACTATAAGCTTTAGATATCTGGCATTGATCTCTCACCTCATCTCTTGCTTCTGTGTGCATATTATTTATATATATTAGTATTAAAAATGCTCAGCAAGTGTACTTTAGTCAGGAGATTATGTTGTCCTCTATCCACCCTTAACACATAATATTTAATCAATTTTCTATTATTGAATATCTTCCCAATCAATCTTTGCACTTATGCTAATTAAATATCAAGAAATGTAGGGGGCCACCCTCGTGGTGTACTGGTTAAGTGTGCACACTCTTCTTCAGCAGCCCAGAATTTCTGGATTCTGGATCCCCAGTGTGGACCTAGACACCGATCATCAAGCCATACTGTGACAGCGTGCCACATATGCCACAAAGGAAGATTCGCACAGACCTTAGTTCAGGGATATTCTTCCTCACAAATAAAAAACAAACAAAAGAAATGTATCATGCCAAAGTAAACCCTTCTATTATTACAGTGTATTTTCATATTCAACCTTGAAATGTATTTTTATGAAAATCAATTATTTTGTACTGGAAAAACTGTTGACGTTGTTGTTCTTGTCCCCCTAGCCTTGATCAGTTTTGATTGTTTTTAAACATCCCTCTAGCATAGAGTTATAAACTGTTATTATTTTTCCATTTGCCTATGGCTACCTATGCTGTCATATTGACTTTTTAAATTTCTATATTCCAATTCAATCCTAATGAAACACACATATTTCACAGACATAAATCAAGTAATTAAAAAATAACTCAGCATCCAGAATTTTAAAAGTCTTGTCCCAATTATTCTAATCTAATAAAATCAAATTAATCCAATCATAATACCCAATCTTAGCAGTGATGAAAAGAAGATGAATGTTAATGTAAATATTGTTTGAATGAAAATATGAATATACGACCAAAACGATATATGAGAATGAAATGATTTTGGGTTTTAGGTCTTCCTATATTGTCTTCTAATTTTATATTCATTGCCACATGCAAAGTACTATGCTAGGAGGGTACCATTTTACAGATAATAATTCAATTTTGATATTCACTGTATTTATTTTTCCCATACTTAGGTATCTCTTAAATTGAAACTTCTCTTTAGCTTTGTATACAATGATTAATTTCATACTGTACTTCAAGGATCACCCAGCCATTTACACATTTACTTAATAAAAACTATTAAGTAACTAATATTTGGAGCGCTCTCCCCTACATGTTGTAGGGAGATATAAAGATGAATCAGAGGTTAGATTCTGACTTCAAGGAGAGGACCATATTTTACTTTTTATACTTTTATTCTAAAAGCACAATACAAGACAGGCTGTGAGGTACCATAAAGGAAATAGAGTTGTTCACAGGATTAAATGAGGAGACACGTAAAATGTGTAGAACAGTGCTGATAAATGTTAGATGATGATGATGGCCATGGTCATGATGATCATGATTATCAATGCACATTGGGGTATGACTTGCATTTGCCTGGATTTTCATTCTTATTCCTTATTTATAGTGTCCCACACTGATTTATTTTTAATTTTTTACAAGCAAATATATTTCTTAACCTCTCACTTATGTGTATCTATAAGAAGAGGCAACATAATATATTGGTTCAAAGAACTGAACTCTAAAACTTAACTTCCTGCTTAATTTCATCACCCATTTATAGCTGAGGGACTCTAGGCAACTCTATTTCTCTTTCTATAGAATTCAGTTTTACCATCAATAAAATGGGAGTAATAATAAAACGACTTACCTCATCACAGAATTTTGATTATTAAATGAGTCAACCTATTAAATTAGAAAGGAGTCTAATAGATAATAATTACTTTACAAGTTGAGTTAATTCTTGTTGTGAAACCTCTCAGCCTCTCTCTGCATTTGAGGGGTGGTGGATACTGAGCTTTCCTGGTTTATACTTCCCTTTGTTCATATAATCTGGAAACTTTTGTTGAGTACCTAGAATGTTTCAAAGGATCAGCTGTCCTTGTCCCATCTATCTCAATTTTTTGCCTAAAAGCTCAACTTATAGTGGAATCAGCATTGATTTGGGAGCCGGGGATACACTGATTGAATCCAGTTCACTTATTAAATATACAAACTAAAGAATATTAATTTAATATTTATATTTTAGTTACATTGACTGTATAAGGGCAATTGTGCCTACTGTTGGGTAAATTTTATAAATATTGAATCAAATAATATTAGAAAACTATTTTACCCAGCTCCTGGGACTGTTGATGCTTCTTTTTAGCTATCTGCAGCCAGATTTCTATGTCCTATTGACACCCAATAACATAAAAAAGAATGTTCTTCAATCTAACTGGATTAAAGGAAGCTCTGTTCATTATTTGAAAAGTCTCTGAACACGTAGAATAACAAAATACACATGATGTTTCCAGAATTAGAGGCTACCTGCCTAACAAGAACAAAAGTGGTTGAACAAGCCACCATAGAGCTAATCTCATTTGTTGCTACACAGTCAGATAAACAGATTGACTGGTTATTTCCTCAACAACTACAAAGACTTTAAATGGAATATAGCTATAGTACTACATGCAGAACCTATTTTCTCACTGGTGAGAGGGAGCGTAGGGCCACAATAATTGTAATGAGAGGCAAAAGAGAGGTGAAAGTAGTCTATGACTGCCTAGTACCAGCATAAAATGTATATTATATATACAAATATAAAAATATATAAATATAATGTAAAATTCAAATATCAATTTAACATCATGTATGTTAGTTTGTTTGCATAATGATGATTAAATACAAGCTTTAAATTATACTTATCATATTCATTTGCATGGCAACAAAGTATTTAGAAGATGTTAAAGGAATCCTGAATTTAAGCAGAATGTTTCCAAAGGAAAATAATCTCTATAGTCTTACAACGATGTAGAATAATGATGAGTGAAATTTAAAGTGTGACACAGAGAGCTAAATAGATAAACTATAGACACTGTTATTTCATGGAAGTTATTTTGGGTCATCACCTTTAATCTTACTTAATAAATATATTTTACTGGAGTAAGAAACAATTTCACCTACACTTTTCAAAGCTCACAAAGGCTACAACTAGTATTGTTGTATTCTTACTTTTCAATATTTATGTATAATGCATACCTATATGTGCTATGATCAGACCTAGATATTATTTTTAAATTTAAATAGTATGCATAAATTTCAATTAGAAGACACATATATATAAAATACTTGGTATAATCTGTAACAAGGTGTTTAATGCAATTTTTTTTGTTTTTATTGTTGTTTTATATTTCATTTTTTTTAAAAATTCTCTCAGGAAAAAGAGAATTGATGCTATTTACCACTTTTTTTCCCTCAGCATCTAGAAAACTGTAAACCAATTGAAGATATTTAACACATAATCTTTAAGTAAAAATAGAAAGTAGAAAATAACAGGCAAGGAAAGCAAAATGTTTTGAAGTTTCAATAAAATGGATAAAATTCTAGACATACAGATCAGATGAAAGAGATCAAAGATACAGATTATTATTATTATGAATGAAAAATCAGACATCTTTATAATTCTATATACATTAAAGGCTGAAGAGGAAATATTATGAACAACTTTAAACAATGAATTTAAAGTCTTGGGTGAAATATGAAAATTCCTTGAAAGTCATAAACTACCAAAGCTCACTCCAGAAGAGATCTATCACCCGAATAGCCCTATATCTAAGAAATTAAATGTTTTGAAAAAAATCTTAAAGAGAAATTGTAGACATCGGTAAGATGACTTTTGCAAAATATTAAAGAAGATACAATACCAAATCTTCTACATAGTCCTCCAGATAAGAGAATGTAGAAAAAGGGGTCAGTATTGTCCTGACACCAGAACCAGACAAACACATTCCAAAATAAAAAACCAGAGGACAAGTATCCCTCTGGAACACAAACAAGATCGTCAATAAAATTTTATACAGAAATAATATAACATAGTCAAGTATGGTTTATCCCAGGAATGAAAGGCTTGCTCAACATTAAAAAAATGAATCAATGTGATTATTACCGAACCTGAAGTGAGTTCGCTCACCCATTGCACAGCAAGCCAATCTCTGACACTGGGTGTGGTGGAAGAAAGTAGGAATTTTAGTTTTGCGCAGCGCTGAGCAAGGAGGGAGGGCAGCTAACGCTCAAATCCAAAACTCCCCGAAAAGCTAAAAGGAAGGGATTTTATTTGGGGTTTTAGGTAGGGGAGGAGGAGCATATGGCCTTGCTAGTCGGAGCTTTCCCACCAGCCTGTCTTTGGCCTTGAGGCTGCTTGTAGACAGGAGGGAGCTCATGACCTTGCTTGTCAGCAGCTTTCCCACCAGCCCGTATCTTTTTGCGGAAGGACATAGTCCAGGTGCTGGTCTTTGACGGTGTCTGTCTCCATGGAGGATAGTAGATTCTGGAGCCAGAAAGCCAGAGAGTGAGCAGGGAATGAGTGTTTTGGTTTTAACCCCATATATGCTGGGTTTAATGTGGGGAAACTGATATCAGGGTCGGTATCATGATCACCATATTAACACATTTTTACAAATGAAAAACCGTATGATCATCTCAATAGATGCAGAAAACAACATATGAAAAACTTTAATACCCATATATTTCAAAAACTCTTAACAGACTAAGAATATAAGGCAACTTTCTGTCTGGTAAATGGGGTCCGCATTAACCTAGAGCTCCAATCATAGTCATTGGTAAAATTCTGAGTTCCCTCCCCCCTTAGATCTGGAATAAAGCAAGCATGTTCTCTCTTATCACTCCTATTCAAGATCATATTGGATGCACTAGGCAGTGTACTAAGACAAGGAAAAGAAAAAAAATCTTAAGGAATCTTGAAAATCTGAAGGAATCTACAAAAATTTCCTAGAAGTAATAGATGAATTTAGCAGGGCAATATTTAAGATATACACACGTACACACACTACACTAGCAACAAATAATTGGGTATTGAAATTGAAAAAAATCATGTAAATATCACCAAAATATAAAACATTTAAAGATAAACTTAAAAAATCATATTCAAGAGCTATACTATGAACACTATATGATACTACTGACAAAAAGTAATGAAGATCATAGTAAATAGAGAAACATGTTCGCGGACTTGAAGACAACATATTGTTATGACAAATTGTGTTCATCTGTACAATCAAGACAATTCCAATTATTATTCTAGCAGAACATTTCATAGAAACTGATACATTCTAAAATGTATATTAAAATGTAAGGAACTGAGAATAAACAAAGCAATTACAAAAAATAAGAGCAAGACAGATGAAGTACACTTATCATAAAGTAATAGTAGTGAAGACACTGTTATATTTGTCATATACATAGACATGTAGATCAATGCAACGAAATAAAGAGATCCACACATGTATGGTAAACTGATTTTTGACAAAGCTGACAAGGTGATTCAATAGGGAAAAGATAGTTTTTAAACATATGGTGTTAGAAAAATGGATTTTCATATATAAAGAAAGAAAAAAGAAACTTATATCTTTACCACCCACACACACAACAATAAATAAAAATGACTCCTAGTCCTAAATTAAGAGCTAAAACTGGAAAACATAGGAGAAAACTGTGTGACCTTTACTTTAGCAAAGATTTCTAAGATTAACAGCAAAAACTACAAATCATAAAAGAAACAAGAATAAATTACACTTCTGAAACATTTAAGAAGTTTTCTTTCCAAAGGACACTTTGAAGAAAATTAGATGGCAAGCTCAAAGCTGGCAGAAAATTTTGTAAAGCATGATTCTTAGGAAGACTTGAGTCCAAAATATATAAAGAATTCCTGCAACTAAATATTGGAAGAAAAATACCCCTCAAAAGCACTGAAAGAAAAATAGCCTTCAAAAATATTTTGATGATATTTCATCCAAGGAAAAGTAGGAATCAGAAATTAGCATTTGCGCATATGTTCAGTATCATCAGGCATTAGGGGATTGGAAATGGAGACCCTGCCCATCCCTCAGGTTGGCTAGAATTAGAGAGAGTCCAAAACAAAGGTTGGAGAGGATGTAGAGCATATAGGACTCTCTTACATCGCTGGTTGAAGTAAAATTGACACAGATAATTTGGAAAAGATTTTGGTAAATTTACTTGGTGTACAATTATCATATGACTAGCAATCACACTTCTATAGGTTCATCAAAAAAATTAAAACAATATCCATACAAGGAATTGTATTTAAATGTTCATGATAAACTATATTCTTAACAGAAAAAAGCCCTGAAAATAACCCAAATAGTTAGACCAATTGTATCTATACAATATAATATTACTCAGCAATCAAAAGGAACAGGCTATTGATAAATGCAACCACACGGATGGATGCAAAAGCCTTATGCTAAGAGACAAAAGCCAAACACAAAAAGCAATACACTGTATGATTTCATTTATATGAATATTCTAGAAGAGGCTAAAACTTCAGTGACAGGAATGATATTAGTGGTTGCTAAGGGACCTCAGGTTGGGAAATACAGTAGAGGCCTGATTGCAGAAGAATATCAAGAAGATTTTTAGGTGAACAGAAATATTTTATTTTTGATTCTAGTGACATTTACATGACAGTGCACATTTCACAGAACTCATCTAACTGTAAAATTAAAATTGGAGAATTTTTTTATATAAATTATACTTCAATATGATTTTAAAAGTATTAATGTCTAGAATTTTTTTGCTGTACTACATATCTAGAGCATTAGGGTAACATAACATCTGAGTCGGTGGACATAGATAGAGATGTGTGTGTAATCACAATATACAATGGTAGGCGAAAATCTGTCTTCACCCTTCTCTTCCCCGCTTTAGGGGAGCACCTCTTTAATATGCTAAATTTTCCTCCTTTCAATAACCCTTCCCATGCTTCAAAAAAACTGAGACCATTTCCTCCACAACAAAACTTGTCTTTCATATATGCATTGATCTAAAAATTATGTCTACTATGCAGATAATGAATTGAGCACTTTCAGGTACACTTTTTTTTTTAATCTTAATACTAATTCTCTGAGGCTTATATTGTTATTTGCAGATCAGGGCAATGATAGCCAAAGTGAAGGATCTAAAGAGGTTCACTGACATCCCAGTGTTACCAGTTCACATGTACACAGATTGTTCCATGTTGTCCCTGATCCTGTAAGATGGGGTCTCTTTTCAATACAAAATGGTTAGGAGCTTGTGACTAGTTGAAGGTTAATGTCTCATGTAACATGGTTCTCATGTAACCTGGTTCCATTTTTAAGAGTGCTTTCCGGTGACTAAAGTGAGCAGGCCATTTGGAATTTTAGGAAATATGCTTGGCTTTCATCTAAAACAGGTTTTAGCAAGTGGTCCTTTAATTAACTTCCAAACACTACAGCAAAGGTCGCTGCCTAGCTGATGGGATCACAAAGATTCACATAGCATGGAAATGGGAAATGCTAACCTCTTTATCTTAATTATCCTTATAATTATAATGTAAAATGGCCATTTGACATAGAGAATTAAATAATAAGAAAATCAGCTTCCCAGATGCTGAAAAAAAGTCTATAAAAAGTGTACTTATTCATGTAAAATGATGAAGCACTTATGTATAGCATACACCAGCAAGCAATGAGTCACATTTTTCTTCTCGGAAACTATGGTTAACATGTCAACATTCTTGGCTATTTAAGTTAAAAGTAACAAAATAGGAAGTTTAGCAGCAATTTTTGAAATGCTTTAGCTAATGATTATGTTTTTAACATGGTTATGACATCAGAGTTCAAGGTATATAATGCATTTCTCTTCAAAGAAAGGCATAATCAGGGAAGTTAAAAAGGAAATATATATATCTATGTAGATTCTGAGCAAACAGAATCTTCTATTTGTTAATTACTAATATGCCAAAGTTCCTTGTGTTCAGATTGCTCATAGTGATTTTATATATATTTGCTCCCAGTTTAAGCAAAAGAATATGAAAAATAAAAGCTATTTTTTCCACGTTAGAAATGTCCCGGCATATTCTCTCTCCAGAGCACATTGGTCTCAAGGTAAGTGATATACATCATAATGTCTCTAAATTTACCATCATACATATTTTAAGAACATTCAAAAAGTATTGCTACCCCCAAGAATTTACTCTTGTATCAGCTTCTCTGTAGAATCAGTTATACTTTCCTACCCCTTCCATTCACACTAGAATTATATCCACATCCTCTTTGGAATATGTGGAAATTATTTTCAAAGACCACATCTTCAAAATGAACCAAAATAACAATTTTGACCATAATCTATAAAACTGTTCCTCCTACTTTGTCAAAAATGCTTATGTGTCTAAATATGTGTGGTCAATTAATTTTCAAAATTGAAATAATACTTGAAATATTTTTGAATCAAGTATGTGATAAATGTAAAAGAGGTATCATGATTGTAAAAAATTTTACTGTAAAAATCAAAAGAGCAGAATAAAATCAAAACAAATTATATGCTATAATATAAAATAAAGACAATGAAACAAGTGGTGATATTTAGTTTATTAAATTTTCTTTTACTCTGGTGCAGTGAAATTATATTCCATTCTTTCTTTTCAGAAATTTCATATATCTTTGTGTGGTATAGTTTTGAAGTTGAATATTTTACACAATCTGAATTGAAGAAAGACTAGCTAAAGGAGCTCCCTGGAAATGTTCCTGTTTAAACCAGCTTTGCGGCATTTACTTTCTTTCGTCTCTGCAAAAAGCAGGGGCAAAGACGACTAACCTGTATTAGATTTTTTCAGTTCATAAAATCAAAAAACTTCTTCTCCATGAAAAGTTGCAACTTCAGGAAACTGTCAAAATATTAACAAAGCTTATTTTCGAAGAGAATAATTTCATCATTTTGACTTTCCTTTGAGAATTGCGGAAGTCATTTATTTCCCTTTTAGATTGCGTCACTCATGAATACGTTTCTTTCCTGTGCTTTCTTCACTTTATGAAGCTAGATGTACAAATAAGTATAACGTTAAATTACATATGCTTCCTGCTAATGCCCCGCCTCCTTCTTCTGCAACTAAAGGATCTTAATAGGGAAGTATTTTATATTAGATTTGTATATAGCCACATACTCACCCTGTGGACATATCATACTTACTTATATGTTTCTAATATTTTAATACTTTAAATAGAGAGTGCAGAAGTGAAAATAATTTGTTATTATTTTATATTTACTTTCTTACATTTTGTATTTGTTTCTAAGTGCTGGAATAGCTACTGAAACATTCTTCAAACTGCCTTTGTGGTTTTGTGGGCATGCACAACTATGCATGTGAAAGAGAGAGAGAGAGAAAGGGAGAGAGAAAGAAGTGGGAAGGGAAGGAAGGAGGGGAAGGGAAGAGATCCAAACTGAGGATTCAAGTTTGTTATCCTCTGTAAATCTGGAAAAGAATCCATAAAAAGTTTACATCTATATATAGATAAATTGTTTTTTAAAGATTGGCACCTGAGCTAACAACTGTTGCCAATCTTCTTTTTTTTCTCTTTTTTCCCCCAATTCCCCCCAGTACATAGTTGTATATTTTAGTTGTGGGTCCTTCTAGTTGTGGCATGTGGGACACCACCTGAACATGGGCTGACAAGCAGTGCCATGTCCACATCCAGGATCCTAACCAGCAAAACCCTGGGGTCAAAATGGAGCATGCGAACTTAACCGTCCAGCCACTGGGCCAGCCCCTTTTTGTTTTTCTAACATCTATATGTTTTAAATTGCTGTTTGTCCACCTGGGTAACTCTAATACAGCCAAGAATACATGGCATATTATTTTGTCAATGATAGTGATGTTTATTCATTCATAACATTCTACCTTCTTTTAATATTGTTTTCTTGGCTAATTACAAAAGGGACAGAAGAATTGGAAAATAACACTTAAAAATACTGTTGATGGGCTACTTCACATTAACTACTACTGTTGGATTTCTGCGGATATTATTTTGCGTTATTTAAAAGGTGGCAATTTGGCATTGTGTCAGCTACATAATTGTTTCTGAAAAATGCCAAGAGGAACCCAATATAATAAAAAGTGTAACAAATTCCAGCTGCATTATTTTTTTTGCCATAATGTTAATTTTTCTGTTAGAGAAAATAATAGAGCTGGAAGGAATTCAGGTCATTATGTAGTTCAACACTTTCATTATATCAACAGTGAAACCCAGAGTCAGGGAATGTAAAAGGTTCAAGATCACACAGCGAATGGGGGCCTCTTTCATAAGAGGGCGGAGCTTTGAGATGGACAGTTCAAGGCTCTTCTTTCTTTCTGCTACCTCACTAATTCTTCACTCAAGGTCACACATAAACTAAGCTTGTAAATTTTATTTTGTTCACATTAAGTTAATTGAGGGTCTGAGAAATGAGTCAAAATTAACCAAAAGCAGGAAAAAAAGTATACCAGCAAATTGTTATTAAACAATGATTTTCTGCAACACTAAATATTGATTATGCTATCCACCTATACTAAGTTTTTCAGAAAGTCAAACATTCTAGTGAAATTAATAACACAGGATTACAAGCATCAGGCTAGGTGTACGTAAAAACAAATGGGAAAGCAGAATTCATGACTTCATGCTAAAATGACCATAGTCAAATGAAACTTTAGAAATAACTACACAAGTAGTTTAGAAAAGAACCATATGATTGGAAAACATAGAGGTAAATCATTCTATTTAAATACGTATATCAAAGCCCAAAGAAAACAAACTTTGGAATCACTTTGAAATTAATGAAAAAAATCTGTCTAAATAGAGATAGCTTTTTCTTGATGTTGTTAAGGAAGATGTTAACCTTGAGCTAACATCTGTTGGCCAATCTTCCTCTTTTTGCTTGAGGAATATTGTTACTGAGCTAACATCTGTGCCAATCTTCCTCTATTTTGTATGTGAGATGCCGCCACAGCATGGCTTGATGAGCGGTGTGTAGGTCCATACCAGGAATCCGAAGCGGAGAACCTGGGCCACTGAAGCGGAGCACATGAACTTAACAACTATGCCACTATGCTGGCCCCTAAATAGAGATAACTTTAAAAATGTATATTATACCTTACAACTTCTTTGCTAGTCACCAATAGTAAATATATATTAATGAAAATCTTGTCTTACCTCATTAAAAATCTGCCTAAATCAAACAAAAATGAATTTAGAAGTAAAATGTATACTATAAGCCATTTCATGAAATTGAAGCTGTTGGAAAATTTCTCTGCTATGTGGGACCGTCTTTTTTTGTTGTTTTGGCTGGGAAAGATTTGCCCTGAGCTAACATCTATTGTCAATCTTTTTTTTTTCCTCCCCATAATTGTAAGTCCTTCTAGTTCTTCTGTGTGAGCCACTGCCACAGCAAGGCTGCTGATAGATAAGTGGTGTGATTACATGCCTGGGAATAGACCCTGGGCCACTGAAGCAGTGAGGATGCTGAACTTTAAGCACTAGGCCATCGGGGCTGGCTCTCTACTGTCTTCTAAGTGAGTCGCAATTCTCTTCACTCTGCTTAGTTCGTTGCAATAGGCATAATGTACTTAAGATGAAATCCCTAAATTCAGTTTAATTATCAAACAAGTTTTTCATCTATTTGAGTAACAGAGTCAACTAAGACACCTCTCCCTGCCATCATTTATCAGTTCAGGGGAATTTAACCTGTTCATCATGATGTTTATGGGATAAGGAAATGTATAGATTAAATTGGAGATTCATCACCTATGGTGTTTATACAAAAGGTAAAATCACCAGTGGTTGATCCACTGCTAGAAATCTCCATCTAAATCTCACATGTGAAAATGACGATCTCCAGCAAGGCACAGAGCCTATATTATGATAAGGAAGAACAGTTAGTTGCTGGTCGCTCTTTTACCCTCAGGCCCATGCTCCAGAGACAGGGTAAAGGAGTAGATATACACATTCTTACCTGCTCATGACCACGAGTCACCTAGGAGAAGAAGCATTGGAAACTTTCCATTCCTTGTTTGAAGCATTGACTGCTCCTTTAAACTATTGCCAGTGTCTGCATCAGACACTTTTTCTCTATTTAGAGACAGGTTATTTTTGACATATATCCTGTCATAAATTGCTTTCCTAAAAGCTCTGATTCTCTAACTTAACAAAACAACCAAAACAAGGAAATAAAAAGTATTTTCAACCATTCTGTCAAGTAATCTGGTTGACCTTGGGTAAGGATATGATTTCAAGATGGTCTCATGTCAACCCCTCACCCAAAGCAAAGGTCAAGTCTGAATCTGTTCAGATTCAAATTGGTTAGGTATTTAAGGCTGATATAGTGATCATTTGCTACATAGTTAATATCTTTCACACAGGTGGCTGAATTGGCCTTCAGAATAAGTGTCTTATGATGTAATTGTTTATTCTTATTGACATGGTCTTAATACAAATCTTTAAATTCAGAATCCTGCTACAAGAATGTATCCTTGACAGGGATATTGTTTTGAAAAAGGGAGAGTGGACATTTAAATTTTTAGTCTGTATCACAATTTTATTTAAAAGAATCAAAAATAGCATGAGTTTCACAGTTTTTATATAATAATTAAATGGACTGAAGCATATAAGTCATTAGATCAGTGCGTTACACAAAGTGAAGAGTGAATAAACGCTAACTTATTATCTCACACCCAGTGGAGTCGTCTAGTAGCCATGGTCTAAAATCAGGAACAGGTATGTGATCCAAACATGATTACCCACATAGCCCCTCTGAAATTTGCAGTTTCTCTGATCCATTTTTTACATATCAAGAATCAAACTTGGGATAACTCCTAGAAGACAACCGCAGTTGGCCAAGCAATAGGTTTGGTTTGTTTTATTGCTGTTCTCAACCACAGACAAAGGAAAAAGAAAGGCACACAGAACAGCATAAATCCAACAGGAGACCTGAGTGTCAGAGTGTTCATTCCCACAGTAGCTCACTTGTTCTGTAATGATCTAAGTCCTTTAATCTATAACCTGAGGGTTTCTGACAAGACATTCTTGAAAGCTCCTTTATGTTTTAACTTTTTCTGATATTATGGTGCATTCCTATAACAGTTTTTAAAATGATAATAAAAGGTAAAAATCTCTTGAGAATGTATATTTATTTTAAAATTTAAATTATGAAATTCTCTCTGAAAAATGTACTCAGCACTCTATTAGGCATGCTGCAATGTTTGAAGAAAAAATTAAAAAGATGCCTAACAATGATTTGAATCTTAGCAGCTACCATTATTAGATTAGAAACAAGCATCACTGAATAACCCAACTTAGAATGAAGAGTTGGATCAAAATATGCTTTTAATTATCATGGTTGCCTCTAAAAATTCCAGTCAAAGCAGGCACATATCTTTATTCTCCATCAAAATGTCATATATAGATTATTTATGTATATAAAATTGTGCCACTATGATGGAAAATAAAGATATGTATCTGCTTTGACTGGAATTTTGTAAACAATTCGCTGTTATTTTACTCTTACTTGCTTACATTTTGCATTTGTTTCTAGGTGCTGAAATAGCTGCTGAAACATCCTTCAGGTTCACCTTGTGGTTAGTGTGTGACAGAGACAAAGAGAGAGATATAGAGAGAGAAAGAAAGGGAGAAACAGAAAGAGAGAGGCTGGCTTTGGAAACTAGAAGCGAAAATATTTTTTTTCCTTATTTTTCTTATATTAATTGCTAGGTCAAGACATCAGTAAGAATGTAAGGCATAAGGAAGAAGAAATATTGCATATTTAGGGAGTTTAAATAATGCATGTTCTAAAGGATTAAGGATTCAAGGCAGTAGACCTGCTAAACTTTAGGCCACAGGAGAAGACTGACATCTTTTTGAATTATCTGAATCTGACGGGACAGAAATTTAGTTGGCTATCTTAACATATGACACTTACCTCCTTTTTATTGATTAAATTTTAATTGACTAATATTTGGCGTAGGTGGACATCTATGTGTTTTATTGATATACTGACTTGATTTATTTACAGAGTGAAAGTTAAGCATTTCATGTTCTGTTTGTAAAGAAAAGGTGCATTATGTATCATATTTCAGATTAAACATGTACAGAGTTTAAAAATGTGCTCAAATCACTAGGAAAAAATCAATCTGTTGGAGGCAGGAAGATTCCTGGAATTTCCTGATTAGAGCATTTTGCTCCCTAAAAATAATTCAGCTTATTTCTGGAAAGCTTGGCCAATATATTCAGAACTTTGAAATACCCAATGAACTGGGGAGTTTCTTTAGATCATTGGTTAATAAAATGAACTTATAGTACAAGAAAACAAGAAAAGCAGAGATGTTTCATGCATGTAGACAGAATTCATAAAGAGGTTTTGAAGTAAAGCTTTAATGACAACATGTTTAATTTTCATACAATATAAGATTTAGGCCACTTGTGAAAATTTGATTTACGTCAATGCCATCTGGGAATCTAATGGAAAATACAGATGACTGGGCCCTTGTCCCAAGTGAGAGAATTACAACCTCCTTATCTGTAAAAATTAAGATAATTATTAGAGTTATCTAGTAATATTATTGTACACATTATGTAGCTAATTCAAATAAATATCCTGTCCCCTAAGCATTCAATACGCTGGCTATATTAGTTGCTGTCAGTATTATTAATTTTGGTGCACTCCAAAGTTTGAGAACCATATGTTTACCTATTTGCTATTATGCTTTAGTAATAATAGCAAAGAAAACAATACTTCAGAACCAGCAATACTTTTTAATACACATCTTATACATATTTTTAAGGTTTTCTGTTACTTCAGTTTCCAGTCAAAAATAGAGAACCTCTAAAATATGATCAATTTGTTCTGCAATTAGCAAAAGTCATTGGTCATTCTAGAAATTTCATTTACAGGCCAAGACTTCAAAGCTAGGGCATTGTTTATCTTGGTTTGTATTGTTATCTACTCCTGACTGAAAATGACTAGAAAGAAATTGGAACATGAATTTCAGAATTTGCTAAGATGTTATGTTGCAAATCTCTGTCAGGGTTTGCATTTTTAATGATCAGTGCAAAAATTACTCATTATTTTCACTCTCATCTGAAAAGTTAAATTATGTTTCATTTTATTATTTTATAGAACAATATTTTTCTTGACAACTCTGGGACTTACAGCTGAGAACAGCTTGATGAGAATGATTTCTCTTACTTTTCTTCGCAAAAATACTCCTCATGTGGCATCTCTGAATAGACAGCAAATTGCTATATGAATTATACATTTTTCCCTGAACTGACAGTTCAATAACTGGCTGTGTGTGTGTCAACTTGAAGTGGTTAAGATATTGTCAGCAAAAACGATCAGTTAATTCTTCAACTAATATAGTAAGAGAATAATTTCAGTGGAAGACCTAAATATCTAAGTAACAGTGGGCTGTATTTGTATGTATTTGTGTATGCAGTTCTCTTTTAAAACAGGCTGTCTCCATCTCATCTTTTTCATCTACTTTAGATTTATTTGTTATGTGTATCTATCTAGTTTTCTTGTTAACATAAGAAATGAGAAATAGAAGAGCATAAGATTTGGGCTTATGTGAGTCCTTAAATTGTTACCACCTGGCTCCTGGCTATAAAGTGATGTTAAATAGTCATGATCAGTGGCATGCAGCCACAAGCTCTCCCATAGTGCTCAATAGAAACTTCCTTCTCTTATCCTTCTATCATTCTAAAAGATAGAAAAATAAAAATAAAAAATAATGTTTACTAAGTCCTTACTTGTTATCATCAAATCAACTACTTTGTACTTTATATCACAAAACTGAGCCTTATGCATTATAGGAGAAATTAGAGCCTAGAAATTTTATATAGCTGCCAAATTTCACAAAACTTAGAAGTGACTGGGAGCCAGGCCTGGGTTAACTGATTCTAAAGCCCTTGACTTCTCTATTTCAGTGAGTTACTGACTTTTTATCTACTCCTCCTTGCTAATGTTCTTTACTAGCCCTCACAGAGGTTTGGTACTGTAATTTGACTCCAGTCTAACTCAGAGGGAGCTAATGCACAGTAAATTAACATAAAAAGAAATACAACATTTTCCTCATTTTTTTATATAGACAAAATTCTACTTCCTTCTCCCTCCTTCTGTATTTGCATGGAATCTGAAAATACCCAAGTCCTAAGCAAACAGCCAAAGTTTCCTTATTCTTATTCCTCCTTTAAACTTCTCTCAGTGCTTACTGTCTGTCTTGTCATCTCTTTTGACATATCTGTTTTGGAAGTTTCTCTCAGACTGCTCATCATTGATTCCTTCCCCTGCTCCCCGCCATTTACAGTGAACACACCAATATCAATTAGTCTAGGGCTGCTTGTTATTTTTTGACCTTTAAAAAGGCCAAGTCCTCCCATTTATTTGTTTCAGCTGTGTACTTGACAATATTGTTTTCCTGATGGAGGGTCATGGGTCGATTCTGATTTGATAACTCCAAATTTTTCCTCTCAATTTTGTAACCCAATGAATTTTTGACAATTCCAATTTATTGACCATGTGCTCATGCTCTTTGACTTGAGCTCCTATAACCATTTCTAATTTGATACTGAAATATAGTCATGCTTGGGAATCATTATGAAAATCACTGCATCTGCCCAATTTTTCCTCAAAACACTGCACCTTCCCTCCACTCTCTCACATTAGCAAGGTCACAGCATCTCATATCTTCTGCACAGACTGCTATTCACTATCTTTATAAAGCTGAGGATTTGAATAAGTACATTGACTCATAATCAGGGGAAATGTTCTCTGTTCGTTGAGGGTATCTACTTGATTGCAAATTCTGTGATTTTGCACTTATGACAAGAAATAGAGTTCAGAATGCAGACCATCACCATTGTACCTCCAGCTCTATCTGATAGGAAAAGAAGTTCGACAACTTAATGCGCTTTGGGGATCTTAAGTTTTTGTATCAGATTGAATCATATGAAATTTCCACTTTTATAGGTCAAAACAGTTGACTTTCGTGATTTTTTATGGCTCAAACTATATGACGTACATTCTAAATGATATCTTAATGTTTATCTCTATCTACAACTTCTTTACTCCAGCCACAATATTAAATGTCTAATGTCAGCTCTATATCTCCATCTGGATATCCTGTAGGCACTGTCTTCGTATTCTATTAATGCATAACAAATCACCAAATTTTAATACCTTAAAATCTATCCATTTATTATCTCACAGTTCTGTAGAACACAAAGTTCTATAGCCTGGCTGGCTCTGCTGAGTTCCCTGCTTAGGTTCTCACAAAACCATAATCGAAGTGTTGTCTGGGCTGGACTTTTATCTGTGGATCTTGGGAACAATTTGCTTCCAAGTTCGTTTGGATTGTTGGCTGACTACAGTTCCTTGTGGTTGTGGTCCTGAGGTCTCTATTTACTAGCTTGCTTTCAGTCAGGGTCTCAATTTCTAGAGGCTTCTAGAGGCTGCCCACATTTTTGTCATGTAGCCCCTTCATCTTTAAGGTAGCGTTAAGTCCTTCCTCTATTTTAAATCTTTTTGACTTCGCCTGCCATCTCCCACCATCCAGAATAGCCTTCTTTTAAAGGGTGTGCATCTTCCTTTTTCCATGTGATGTAACATAATCATGGGAGTTATATCTCATCATATTCATAGGTTCCAATCACACTCAAAGGGCAAGACCTTACCCAAGAGTGACAGTCATTCTTAGAATTTGGTCTACCAAAGACCTTTACAATCAGTATCTTCAAAAGTGAAGTATTGACCTTCACCATTAATTCTGTTATTCCATTCTTTTCTCTGTTAAGTTGGTAATACTACCATCAGTTACCAATGGCAGAACTTGAGGAATAAGTCCCGATTATTTCCTCACTCCCTTCTGATTTTGACCAATCCTTCAGCACGTTCTACACACTTACTGGATATTTCTTGAATCCACACTCTTCACTTCTTTTTATTACCATTGCTCTCATTCTAGTCCTCATCATGTCCCTACCATATTGTATTATTCCCACATAGTTTTACCTTGCTAGCAGAATAACCATCAAGTGTACAAAGCTAAACATGGCAAATCCCTACCATAAGTCACTTAACGTAATGGTTTTCAGTAGTAATGGAGCAAGAGGTATATCAGAATAAACTTGGAATATTTTTCAAAATGCTTCTGCTTCCTTACCTGCTCCCACCCTTCATTCTTAGATTGTGATCCAACTTTGGACTGATAATCTGCTTGAGAATGACTCTTTAATGAATCTGTGATTTTTAAATGAAGTCCAAGTTTTGCAAAGCTATAGCAGAGTGTCCATGATCTGATCCTTGTCTCTAGTTTATTTTTTCTACTCCTCTATATCTGATATTTCACTATTTAAAAGTACTTATCCTAGATATGTCATTGTGTTTAAATTTTGTGTTACTACTCATTATGTTTGCTTTCTTATAATTTCTTGGCTGTCTTCTTATCTTGCCAGATTACTTTTTGTTTTTGGGTAGTTACTTCGTATACCAACTTCTCTAGGTTGATATTCATGATTTCTTCTTCCTTCCGTTCTCTATTGAGAAAATTAGGCCCCTCTTGTCTATAGTTTTTATTTCAGGCTATGTTTATCTCTTCTTTTACAGTTCTGATTTGGATTTCTATTTGAATATTGGTGTCAGTGGTGGACAAATTCTAAGGTGGCTTGCAATGATCTCCACTGCCTGGTGTTCATGACTTATGTAATCCTCTTCTGTGGGGTGTGGGCAGGACCTGTGACTTGCTTGTAATTAATAGAATATCGAAAAGGTGATGAGATGCACTCTCATGATTACATTAAATTATGTAAGTCCCCATGTTGCTATGGTAAGCTTGCTCTAGAGATTTTCCTTGCTGGTTTAATGAAATAAGTCATCATGTTGAGAAAGCATCATGTGGCAAGAAAATGTAGGAGGACTCTAGGAACTGCAGACAGCCTCTAAAAGCTGACAGCCTTTAGATGATGAGAGTAGCCTCCAGCAGATAAATTGGAGAGTAAGTTAAAGCTCTCAATCCAAAAACCTCAAGGAAATAAATCTTCCAACAACTTGAGTGAAGTTGGAAGCAGATCCTTCTACATTTTTAGGGATATAATACAGGCACTAGCATCATTTCTACTGTTTAAGTACACCCATTCCACTCACCCAGACTTCATGTCTATTAAATACAAAGAAGCCTGAACCTCTTTAGACTCTCATGTGCTTATTTTCGTCTTTCTGGCCTTGGTTCTTGATTCTAATCTATATCTTATTGTTTCCTTCAGTGCCCCATTTAATTTGATGATATACTGAGAATTTTGTTTTAACTTCTTGAGACTTTGATTTCCAGAATAGCATCATATCACCTTGATTTTACATATTTGCATGCTGTCACTGAAGAAACCTCCTGACTTCAAGCCCCATTCTTTCTGAACTGCGCCAGTTGCCAGATGGGCTACAAGGGGAATTCAGAGAGTTGTTTCCCTATAATTTATGATTCCAAATCTTCTTATCATTCTCTGAGAGTAAGCCATTCTCCAATCCATCTCCCTTGAAAGTAATTTGCTGTGGGCAGAAGAGCCCCATGACTAGATGCTTATATTTACACTACAAATAAAACATGTGAAAGCAGAATAGTTGGTGCTGTGTGTTTTGGCAACACTGACCTAAGCGACTTTCTGTGCCTGTGTTGAAAATCAGAAGTGGGCAGAAGCCATACTACGATTATTTTGTTTTTACTATAATTATAGTGATATAAGTATGCAAAATGCCCATTGTTTTTAAGGGACTCTAAGCCAATGGATTTCTTCAACTCTCACCTTTTTAATGATAGGCTCTTCCCCTACCCCTTACCCATGCATCCACTCAATGACTAGAGTGACTAGAATTTCCAGTTGCCTAACACTGGTGGATACACAGCAAACAGAAGCCTTGATGGGGACCTGGATATGCTATTTTTAAAACAGGGCCCTTTCTCAAAGCAGAAAAGAGAAAACACACTATGTTAGCCCGCTACCTGAACTTTCTCCCTGATGACAAATATGGGGTACATACACCACCACAAGAGCTGGTGATATCTGCATTTTGTCTTGAAATAGCCTATCTATAGAAACTTCTGACGTAACTGTTTAAAGAACCCACACACTATTCTTCCACTCCAACTACTGCCAACAGCACAGCCCTCGGGTCTCGTCAATTCCTGTTTTGCTTTATCCTTCTGATCCTAAACTTTTAAAGCCAATACTCTTCCTTCAGGGAAAAATTTGGCACAACACAAGGACTTGGCCTTTTCTTAGGATTCATTGAACAATGATATTAGTTTATTTTCATCTATCTACTTTGATATCATTAAGAGAAAAATTTCTTAAGAGAGGAATGAACTTATTTTCCCCCAAAACATGACTATCGCATCCATTTCAAATCCTGATCATCCTGCACTTCCCTGGACATGCACTCTTTCAAACCTATAGTGAAATTAACTTGCTTCTAACTAATTTTTCAAAAGCAACTCCAACAGTGTGTTCACTTCTAAAATGGTAACCTGGGATAAATTATCTTGCATGGGTTATAAAAGTCTGGAGATGAATGCTGTGTTCAAGTTTAGGAGGAATTTCATCCACAAAATTTTACACTCTCACCATGATGATGTCATTCTCTGTCATGCCTAGATTCTCCAGCTATTTGCTCACCAAGCATGCCAAGACAGATTTTGAAAATACTGTTCGAAGTCTTCTAATTTACATGTCTTTTTACATTCTCATTGTTCATTACCTGCAGATTAATATAATTTCAATAGGATTTTGATGAGCACTCATGCTGCTACACATGCAAGAAAGAGCATGATAGATGCATGTAACTTACTCAATTAGAATTGTATATAACAATTGATTGTAGTTTTCTAGCAAATACATCCTATTCCACTCAATCTATTCTTTACCCTCTGCCTCTTTGCAATAACACACAAAATCACTAAAATAATAAATGTAACATCTGTCCTGTATCTAGTGATTCTCTACGAAAAAGAGTCGCATATGGAAATGTCTCTTACATATTCTAAGTAGTAAATTACTTTTATTTAGCTTTTTATATGTAATTTTTTCCTCAAATGTTGCTTATCATTGAACACTTAGTATCTTAGCATATGTGTTTGCATTCAGATAGCATAAGCCATTTGTAATAAACTAAAATAATTTATTTGTAATAAACTAAAATAAGATGGCCTTACCATCCTTCTCAGCTTGACTAAACTTTAGACTAGTTTCTTCCTGAGTGTAGACTTCTGACCCCCTTTTTCTTAGAGCATTCACTCTAGAAAACTTGTAGTTGCAAGTTCTTTCTTTGCTCCTGTGAAATGCAGATGAATCTTCTATGAAGTCTATTGCCAGTTTTACAACTCAGGTATGTCTTTCTTAAAGACATGGAAGCCATCCCACTGTAATACAATCATCAAAAAAGATAGGATTCCTATCTCTCAGTCTCTGTGTGAGAGCAGGAGTCTAACTTTAATAAGCATCAATTAGCAAACACAGATGTCCTAATCACATTGACCAATCTCCTCCCTAACGTTCTTCAGTCCTTTTTCAGCAGCTCACCCCAGGGTCTAAAAACTGTGCTGTATTTTGCTTCAATGAAGTTGAGTTCAGCTTCTCTCCTTTATTGCAATAGTCTCACTCCATATTGCAATAATATTGAATAAAGTCTTCCGTCCCTCTTTAACTCTATCCAGTGTAATTTTTCTTTGATATTATCCATAACTCCTTATAATTTTATTAGCATGAAATAAAATAGAGTTTCTACTGTGTGATGAGAAGCAGTGAGAAATCTAATCTCCATGCATGAAATATCTGCAGTTTTATTTGGTGTCTGATTTTATATAGAGTACTATATCTGCAATATTTTGTTCAGTCTCCATATTTAATTGTTATTTGATTTGGTTGTCTTTTTTGATCCCAAATTCTGCATTTATTAGAGCTGGAAACATTATAAAGTACTTACTGAAGCTAGTTCCTAGAAGGGTCATAGAAAAGGATTAAAACACAATCATGTCAATGAAAGCACAAAAGTTTTACCTAGACAGCTAGCTTTCAGAATATGCATCACAAACAAAACACAATTGATCTATTTTCTTTTCTTGTGGATACTAGCCTAAATTTGATCTTTAGCATGGAAAAACTAATTTACTTTTAGAAATAGAATTTTTTTTCATATTGATGCAATGAGAAATAAAAAAGATAGACGTATATCGTTTCCTTAAAAAAGAAAAAGCTAGTATAGGCTATATGTAAACCAACTTTTACCATATGTTCACCTAGATGATTGACAAAATATGCCTTTTTGGTTTATATACAAATCTTTATTGTCTAAAATCATTATTTAAATACTCAAAAATATCTTTTATTATTCTTTTTTTGAAACTACTAAATAAATTTTAAATTGTGTTATATTAAAATGCTCTAAAATATTTAGAACAGGGCTATCTATATAATAAGAATTGCATTTTCACTTTCCACATATATTGAGTGTGCCAAATAGTAACTTACTGAATACCTTCAGGGATAACTAGGGAAGAGGAAGCTTATGGAGTAAATAAATCATATGTTTTAGTAAAAGAAAATATTTACTCTTTCAAAGGAGAGAGAAGAAAATAAAAGATGGAAATCTTATAAACAATTTTGATGAACAATTAAAGATGAAAAGGTGATATTTGAATATTATTTACTTTTTGATGTTTTAAATTGTCTTATTTTCTTATTCTTCACTTAGTATGGAACTCCCTTATTCACTTAACAAAAGCAGAATATATTTATATATGTCTCGTAGTAAACTTTTAATGAAGCCCTCTGAAAAGAGTATGTTTTTACAATAGCAGGAAGTCTAAAGAATAGAAAAGTGGAAGGACAAAAGGAGAGGAGAGAAGAAAAGAACTAAAATAAAAAAGCTTCAAGCAGGAGAAAGACTGTGTAAGTGATGAAGGAAAAATAATGTCTTGTCTAACTAGATCAAAACATCTAATTAATTTTATAATCCTTAGTGAACCCTATATTTTCACATAGAGCAAATAACTTTCCTTATATTTATCCTCTTCACGTGGAGAACATGTTTTCCCCTTCTGCTTCAATGAAATGTTGACTGGCACTATTATGTTTATTCTGTTGTTGACCAGTCTCATAAATTTATTTTCTAATATTTGCTTTTCTTTAGGGAAGAGAGAAATTTCTACATTTCTACCTCATCAGATTATTGCTCTGGGAACTAACTTCTTTTGTTTGTAAGTTAAGTAATTTACATGTGAATCCTTTCACTAGCTTTTTGGTATGCTGTCACTCTACCTTCATATGGTGTAGTAAGTGGGTGATCTAAAAGCAATATACATCAGAATTTACTTCAAATTTAACATTTAAAATGAGAGTAATTCATGGTGCATTTACATATATGTATATCTCTTTGGCAATTTTTCCCATCAAAAAATAATATGTAGATTTTTTTCCCCCTTTTTCCACTCTTTAATATAATGTAATATAAGCCAGTTAAGTGTTGGGGTACAGATAAGGAGGGAAAAAATATATATACACACACACTGTATAACAATAATCTTATAAATATTATCTAAACATTCCTCACTGGATAAAATAGAAGGCGATAGACTAAGAAATTATAATCTTCCAACTGTCAGCATCTAAAGAACTGGGGCTGACCCCGTGGCCAAGTGGTTAAGTTCATGCTCCACTTCGGCGCCCCAAGGTTTCTCCAGTTGGGCGTGGACATGGTACTGCTTGTCAAGCCACTCTGAAGGGGAGTCCCATATGCCACAACTAGAAGGACTCACAACTAAAAAATATGCAACTATTTATCAAGGGGATTGGGGTAGAAAAAAAGCAGAAAAAAAAAGAATTTTGGAACAGCTGTTAGCTCATGTACCAACCTTTAAAAAAAAGATAAAGATCTAAAGAGCTATCATTTATCTCATATGTGGCTGGCATTGAATATCAATCTATGCATTAGAAAGGCTTAACCATAGTTCCCAATAGTATGTGCAATAGGTGTTGATGGTACAGAGTAGAATAGCTTTTTGGCACTAAATTACTTATGTCCAGTATAATCATTCAGACTCTGGCAGTTCAAATGCTTATTGTAAGAGAGATGACTTTGCTTTTGCTAGTAAATGAAATTGACATAAGGGTTGCTGAAGGAAATAAAATATGTGGCATTCCAATTTCAATGTCTAAAACAGCCTTCTCATTTTGCTTAAGAATTTTGAGATCTGTGGGGTGATTGGAAAGATTGAAAATTTGAAAATATGAATGCTAGTTCTGTTTCAGCCTGTACACTTTAAATATGCACTTAGTAGTCAAACATGTTTATGGGAAAAACTACAAGAATGTCTGTGTGGTTTAATATGATTAGATTCTTGAATGAGTTTGGAGGAACGCAAATGAATGAAAGGTTTTAAATTGTTCAAAATCTTGATTAAATGTTTAGAGGTTGGAGTTCAACTATCTCTCCGGATACAGAGAGCTTTTGAAATTCAGGAGTTCATTGAATGTCATAATTTCTTAAAATTATCTGTGATTGTAAATAAAGGACAATTATGTGGATATTAGAAGATGACAGTAATTACTGGAGATTAAATTTCTAGAGAGGATTCCTGTAATTCTTTAAGACTTAACCTTTAGAATAGATAATGAGTATACTGAAAGAGAAAGTAAATTTAATGGAAGGAAAATATTGTCTAGTACCAAATGGTGAGCTTTATAGATGTTGAAGATTAATGTCAAGGAAAATATTTACTAAAATATTTGTTTGTTTTTTTTAAAAAACAGTGTTTTATATGTTTTGAAAATAGGTTTAATATCATTGCTTCATTTACTTAGAATTTATTTCATTTTCATGTCACATAATATTATTATTCTTTTGATTTTTTCAAACATTTAAAACTGAAAAACCATTTCTACATGATGGGCTATACAAAGACAGCTCTGATTTGGCAGACCTGGTTTGCCCTGAGGGCCACAGTCTGATAATCTCTATCCTGAACAATAGGTCCCCCACTGAACAGAAAAGCATGAGGGATACAAATAAGCAAGCAAAAAACACAGTCTGAAGAGGCAAATTAATCAACAGTACAAGAGTCAAATATAACATATGTTGGAACTATTAGATAGGGATAAATATTATGTTAAAAACCCTAAGGGAAAAAGTAGAAAAAAATGCAAGATCACATCTGTGTTTCCAGCGCAGAAATTAAAGCCATAAGAAAGAACCAAATATAAATGCTAGAAATCAAAAATATAGTAATAGAGAGGAAGAACACTTTGAGAAACAATCGGTAGACCCAAAGCAACTTGGAAAGAATTAGAGAGCTTGAAAATAGATAAATAGAAATTACTCAAACTGAAAGGAAGTGAGAAAAAAAGGGTGAACAACAGTAAACAGAACAGAGCATCTAAGAGCTGTAGGTTTGTAGGTCAATATCTAGCAATCTAACATATGCATTTTGGGAGTCCATAAAGAAAAAGAGAAAGAATAGAGCAGAAGAATATTTGAAGACTAATGGGCAAGAATATTCCAAAATTAGTGACAGATAAGAAGATCAGAAAACATCAAGCAAAATTAAAACAAAAGCAAACAACACCTAGCCATATTTAAACTGTGGAAAACCAAAGACAAAGAGAAAACTTGAAGATATCCAGAAAAAAAATAGGTATATTACCTACAGAGGAACAGAAGTAAGAATTAAAGCCAACTGCCTGGCAGAAACCATGCAAGGAAACAATAAAGGTTATTAACTTACATATTGCCTACAGCTACTTTCATGCTATAATGGCAGAGTTCAGTGGTTGCAAAGTCTAAACACAGACAGGTTAAAAGTAAAAGGATGAAGAAAGAAATGCCATCCTCACACTATCCATAAGAAAGATAAGAATAGTAATTTATTTTCAAAGTAGACTCCAGAATATGAAACTATCAGAGATAAAGAGGGAATTACAAAATCATAAAAGTACCAATTATCTAAGAAGACACAGAACTATTCTAATGGCATATAAATCTAATAACAGACTTTCAAAATACGTGAAGCAAAATGCGGTAGATCTGAAGGGAGAAATAGGTAACCCCACAATTATAGTTGAAGACTTCAACATTTCTCTCTCAATAGTTGATACAGCTAGTAGGCGAAAATTTAATAGGGAAATAGATGGCCGGAATAACACTATCAGACATCTTGATCTGTTTGGCATTTAGAGAACACTCCATGCAGCAAGAGCAGAATACACATTCCTCTCAAGTGCACAAGTAACATTATCCAAAATAGACCATATTCTAGGCCATAAAATAAAAATTAACAAATTTTTAAAAATAGACATTATGCAAAGTATGTTCTCAGATCGTAAAAGAAACAGAATGATATCTGGAAAATCCCAAAATATTTCAAAAATAAACAACACACTTCTATAATTCAAATGTCAAAAAGGAAGTCACGAGGGAAATTATAAAATATCTCAGACCAAATAAAATTAAAATAATGAAACATCAAACTTAGTGGGTACAGCTAAGTAGTGCTCAGAGGGAAATTTCCATCATGAAATGTTTAGATAAGAAAAGGAAAAGACTTAAAATCAGTAAACTTAATTTCCACCCAAGAATCTACAGAAAAAAGACAAAATTAAATCAATTCAAGCAGGAGGAATGAAATAATAAAACTTCGAGCACAACTCAGTGGAATTGAAGACTGAAAAACAATTTGAGAAAAATGAATGAAATGATAGGCTGGTTCTTTCAAAAGATCAGTAACATTGATAAACCACTTACTAGATAGCTATAAATACAAATATAAATATAAAGAAATAAAAGAGAGAAAACACAGATTACCAAGTCATGTTGAAAGAGAGGCATCACTACTGATCCAGTAGACATGAAAAGGATAATAAGGTAAACTTATTGAAATTCTATGCCCATAAATTTGACAGCTTAGATGAATTGGACCAATTACTTGAAGGACTTAAACAATATAAATTCACTCAAAAAGAAATAGCTAACCTGAATAGTCTTTCACCTATTAAAAAATTTTGAATTTGTAGTTAAAAACCTTCCAAAAAGTCAATCTCTAACACCAGATGGTTTTATTGGTGAATTCTAAGAGAATATTTTAAAAACAACTTTATTAATTTATATTTTTACTTATCATAAGTCACTCATCTCAGGTATACAATATTACGATTTTAGTTAATTTGCTTACTGGTGAGATTATAAACATAAATTAGTTTTAAAATATATTTATCATCTGATAAGATTTGAATAAAATATATGAATTCTATAAAATCTAATTATACGCCATGCTCATATGTATATTGAGCAACGGGATGTCTAATACTGCTAGATAGAGAATGAAAAAGGGTGCAGATACTCTGAAAACACTTTGGTAGTTTTTTTATAAAGTTAAATATACATTTACCATAAAAACCAGCAAATGTTCACTTGATATTTACCTTAAAGAAATGAAAATTTATGTTGATTCCAAACAACTACGTGATTAGTCCTAAGATCCTTTTCATTTTTTTTAAACACTTTAGCTTTTAGAGAAATTTTAGGTTGACAACAAAATTGAGAGGAAGGTACAGAGATTTCCCAGATTTTCTCTGCCCCCATACATGCATAGCCTCCCCCATTTTCAGCATCATTCACCTGAGAAGTGCATTTATTACCATTGATGATCATACATTAACACATTATATTCATCCGAAGTCTATTGTTTACCTTAGAGTTCACTTTTGGTGTTGTGCATTTTACGGGTTTGGACAAATGTCTTATGATATATGTCCATTATGATCTCATATAGAATGTTTTCACTGCCTTAAAAATCCTATGTGCTCTTCCAGTTCATCCCTCCCCAATCTCACATCTGGCAATCACAAATCTTTTTTATTCTTATCCATAGTTTTACCTTTTCCAGAATGTCATATAGTTGGAATCATACCATACAGTATGTAGCCATTTTAGATTAGCTTCCTTCAAGTATTAATATGCCTTTAAGTTTCCTTCACATCTTTTCATGGCTTGATAGCTCTTTTCTCTTTAGTGCTGAGTAATATTCCATTATCTGAATGTACCACTGTTTATTTATCCATTCATCTACTGAAGGACATTTTGGTTCCTTCCAAGTTTCGGCAACTATGAATAAAGCTGCTGTAAACATATGTGTGCAGGTTTTTGTGTGGACACTAGTTTTCAATACATTTGAGTAAATACCAAGGAGTGCAATTGCTGAATCAAGTGGTAAGAACATGTTTGGTTTTGTCAGACTGTCTTCCAAAGTGACAGTACTGTTCTGCATTCCTACCAGCTATGACTGAGAGTTCATATTACTCCACATCCTCACCGGTGTTTGGTGTTGTCAGTGTTCTGGATTTTGGCCATTCTGATAGGTGTGTAGTAGTATCTCATTGTTGCTTTAACTAGTACTTTGCTAGTGACATATGATGTGGAACATCTGTTCATATGCTTATTTTTCATCTGAATATATTCTTTGGTAAGGTATCTGTTAAGGTCTTTGGTCCATTTTTTAATGAGGCTATTTTCTTACTGCTAAGTTTTAAGAGTCCTTTGTATAACAGCCCTTTATCAGATGTGTCTTTTTGCAAATATTTCTTTCAGTCTATGGCTTGTCTTCTAATTATTTTCATATTGTCTTTTAAGAGTAGATATTTTTAATTTTAATGAAGTTCTGCTTATCTTCTATTTATTTTATGCATTGTGTCTTTGGTGTCGTATCTAAGAAGACATCACCATATCCACGGTCATCTAGGTTGTCTTCTCTGACATCTTCTAGGAGTTTTATAGTTTTGATCCTTAAATTTAGGTCTGAAATACATTTTGAGTTAATCTTTGTGAAGAGGATAGGTTCTTTGTCTAGATTCACTTTTTTGCATTTGGATGTCCAGTTGTTCGAGCACTGTTTGTTGAAGAGACCAATTTTGCTCCATTGTATTGCCTTTGCTCCGTTGTCAAAGATCAATGGATTATATTTATATGGATCTATTTCAGCTTCTGTAGTCTGCTACACCAATCTGTTTGTCTATGTTTTTTCACCAATACCACACAGTCTTGATTACAGTAGCTTTATAGTAAGATTTGATATCAGATATCATTAGTTGTCCAACTTTATTCTTCTCCTTCAATAGTTTTTGGCTATGCTTGGTCTTTGGCCACTCTATATAAATTTTTAGAATCATTTTGTTGATATTTATAAAATAGCATGCTAGAATTTTGATTGGAATCATTGGATCTATAGATCAAGTTTGGAAGAACTGATGTCTTGCATCAATGACTGATCAACCCGGCATATAAAGTCCTAGACTCCTCCCAAATCAGGAAAATCCCAGCTGAGAGCTTCTCATGAGGTTAACTGAGACCTTAGGAGGGACTACATTACAGCTAAACTTTTCACTCTGCTTAATTTTTCTTACTTGCCTTCCTTTTCAAATGTGCAGCTCCATAACAGTCTACATGCTAATTTGTCTCAGAGGTCACTTTTACAAGAACACAGCTTGAAACAGAGATTGTCAAAAGAGAAGGTCAGCATCTCAGATTCTAGTTTAACTATTTTGGAATGGTTATGGGAAGGTGGCTAGGTTTCAGCCTTCTCTTTCTAATCTTGCTGCCTAAATCTTAAATCTTACACTGGCTTATCAGCTTCTCAATACCTTCAAACAGAATTTTAAAGTATATTGTTCAGCTTTTCTAACTACTATTAGTAGGAGGGCTGGTCATAATTACCTAATATGCCATTCCCATAAAAGTATTCTTGTTTTTCAGCAAATTAATTTAAAATTTAACTCTAATATTACACATTTTTAAATTACACAGTGTATGTTGGTGCTATTGTCAACCCTGAGGTGGATAAAACATAGATCTCATTAATGTCTAATATTCTTATGAATGTTCTCAATAACATTTATGTCAAAGATATTTTTATTTTATGCTAATATGAATGATTATTTAAAAATAGTATAATTGACAGCAAAATGTTATTTGTTTCCACAAGAGAATACTAAAATCTTTTGTTAATAAATCTATGTAAGAGTGCAGGTCACAATTTTAACATATATATATATATATATATTAAAATGTGTATACATATATTCTCTCTCTCTGTATTTATGACCACTTTCTTCATTTTCACATCTCAGATTTAGAACATTACCCATATTGCCTTCCCTAAGGCCCTAATGTAAGTAAAATAGGAACTGTTCTGTTTACATTGGCTGCTTTGAGATTTAGTTTTCTGTTTTTCTCATATTCGTATCCAGCAAAATATAAGCTTAAAAGTAAACATTGCCTTTGATTTTACAACTTGGTGTCATTCTTGATCAATAAGCGGTTTCTATAAAGCTTAATTCGTTTTTGACTCATTAGGCCTTTGTTCTTGGAATGAGATAGCTGTCACAGTATCAGCACTCTGCTTCATCTAGAATTTTAGTGTCCCTTTTGAATTTTTTGAAAACATGTTGTGTGTATATCTCTGTTTCTTCACTTTCCTCCCACTTCCCCTACTCCCATACCCTGCCTTTCCATACGCATACATTATTATCTAAAATTTAGTTTGACAAGAAATAAATGATTACGTATCATGTCTTTATAAGGTAAATTAAAGAACAACGACTGGCTATATGATCGTCAGAGCACACCATATATTTTAATTAACACGTTTTACAAAAGAATTATAAATGTTGAAAATGAACATGGATAATTTACCTACAAGACAATAGTGCTTTGTTCTTCCTAATGTCGATAGTAGTCACAGTGCAACAGAAATTCATTTAGAGACTTTGACAGGTTAGGAAGAGGAACATGTGTTTTTATTTATGTCAAAATTCTAAGTATTAATGAATTTTGAGGGTGTTTTTTATATGTTTGCATTGCTCCATATCTACATAAAAATTGACATGGCATGTTGTGTCTATCACCAAGACTTGTTTAAATATATATGGGGCTTTGTCCCTAGTCCTCAACAAGGTGGAATTACCCCTTACATACTGACTCCTTGTCACATTTCGTAGACCAGGGCATAAACATCCAGACTCCATGACAGTTAATAGAAATAATCTGTCATATATTTTCTTTTTGGTTAAATTCCAGTGAATAACTAAGTGCTCTCATCCCTAAGAATAAACAACAGTAAATTCAATACTATAACACATATATTTACTTCATAATTGAGTTTCATAATTTTTGCAAGTCAAAACTACTTATAATAAATTTAAAGTTTATTATAGAATGACATAAAAAAATTCTACTAGGAGAGAACATCTGAAACCTTTTCAAGTAAATATTTTAATCACACAAAGAAATAATTACCATGTCACATGGATACTAATACTAATAAAGTGGATGCATTAAATTTTCAAAATTTGATATTTTAATTGTTTTAACTTCAAGACCTGTAATTTATTAAGTGAAGCCCAATGTTTTTGGTTGAAAAAATCTCCATATTTATATTCATTTTACATTCCCATGTTGGTCCTTGTGCTATAAGAGAAAAAATTGAGCAGCCCATTAGGTCACAGAATCGAGTTTACATTATAGGTTTTATTAATTCTGTGACCTTGAGTAATTCTGAGTCTTTGTTTCTTCTATAAGACGAAGATGGCAGAATCTGTTATATTTTTTCTAAAAGATTTTGTGGGGACCAAATGAAATAATGTATAAAAAATTCTGTAATTGTTAGATGCTACAAGTAGTCAGTAATAAATTTTATCAATAATAAATTTCCATTGTCCTTAATGACTTCTGTATTATAGAAATAACAACAAAAGAGAGAATTTAGAGTATATTTAGTATAAGATCTTGTTTTAAAATATATTGATTCTATTTTCATTGTATGGTTTGGATTTAATAAAATGTCATGCCTCCATGGTTATTTTTGAAGGAAAATATATGAGCACTGAATTAAATTCAAAAGCATTTACTGAAGATCCATGAGGCACTGGGAGAGTAAAAAAGAATCTTGAATAACGTGTTGCTACCTCCAAAATCACTGAAGAGACTAGGTAAGCGATGATGAAGAAAATAGATATGTCAGTAAATAATTATAATAATAAATTCAAGTGACAGAATTGCTAAATAAAGGTTTATGAAGTATACTGTAATACCACTGACTAAGAAGACATTATTTTTGAACATTAGAACTAAAGAAATGTTTCCTAAAAGTTAAGAACATTTACCTAGATTTTGAAAACTAAAAAAATATATAGCTAAATAGAAGAGAGAACAGAAAAGAGACAAGGACAATCCATTGTGAGAGAGTAAGGCTTTAATGAAGGCAGGAAGTTGCACAAATGCTTATCCAGAGAAGAGCAATTCCGGTGTAGCTGGAGAGAGGGTATGGGTTGCATCACACTGTGGACTAGCTTCAGAGATATGGTGTATGTCTATTTGGTAGATGGACATGTATGTCTTCTCAAGGATTATAAACATCTTTCTATAAAGAATGTAGAGTTACTGAGAATTTAAAAAGCAAGATCTGAGCTTTTGTATTTTTGGTAACTACCAAACTGGGGTCGATAAAATACTGGCAAATGGAATGTTTGGGTAAATAAAGTTAAGTGAGGAAATTATTACTATAAATGAGTTGTAAAATAGTGAGATCTGAATTAGGATTTAACGGAAATATATAGTTGACCAATAGACATTGTGGAACTGACGTCTGATTGGACCGGAGTGGGGATGAAAAAGAGAGTATTTGAAGGTAGCTTTGAAATTGCATTACAATCAGAAAATTTAAATGATATAAGAAGTAAATAAAAGAAGAAAGTTGGGACGAGGAGAGGAAGAGGAATGGTTAAATGTGTCACTCACTCATCCATCGTGCAAGTATTTAAAGCATTCCTAATCTGTGCCAGACATTTTATCAGGCCTCAGGGATAGAGGAAGAAGTGTCAGGACTCCTGTTAGCTGTATCTCTATCTTCTGCTGTGTTCTCATTGCCTGAAATGGGATGACCAGGACAGGACTCAATGGTTATATTTAATAGTTGGCAGAGACCCAACAATAATGGCCACTGTCAATTAGTGACCAGAGGCTTCACTTCTTGCCCCATTCCTAAGTTCCATGCTACACTGGCCTCAGGAAAGAAGCTACACAAACGGGTAGTATTAACTCCTTTGTAAAGTTTGCAAGTGGGAAGACAAATACAATCAGTTTTATGGAAAAAAAATAGCTCACATTTTTAAAATGTAACATAGAAATTTTTACCTGTTATATGTTTTAAATCTAAATGACTCTTTGATTTGACATTTTCCATATCTATGTTCTGAATATAGAACTTATATCATTTTACCTGAGGAAAGAAGTTTAAAACATATTTTATGGTATTATTATGAAAGCACAAGGCATGGCATAAAATATATAATGGGAATCTACATTACGAGATGAGCATTGAAAATGCTTAATTCTTTTTTTCTCTCAATTTTAAATTCTATCAAATAAAATAATACTGTGTCAGAAAGAATATATATATATGAGAGTGTGTTATGTTAGTTTGCTCAGGCTGCCATAAAAAATACCATACACCGGGTCACTTAAAGGACAGACGTTTATTTTCCACCAATTCTGGAGGCTAGATGTTTAAGATGAAGGTTCCAACTGATTTGGTTTCTGGTGACAGCTCTCTTTCTGGCTTTCAGCCAGTCACCTTCTCCCTATGTCCTCACATGGCCTTTCCTTGGAGTATAAACCACACAAGTACACAGAGAGAGAGAGAGGGAGAAAGACTGAGAAAGCATTCTCTGATGTGTCTTCTTATAAGGACAGTAATCCTATGGGAGCAGGGTCCCAGCCTTATGACTCATTTAACCTTAGTTACTTTCATAAAGGTCCCATCCCCAAATACAGCCACACTGGGGGTGAGGGCTTTAGCATATGAATTTTGGGAGGATACAAATATTCAGTTCACAATATGTATCTTAAAAGTGAATAATTACTTGTGTTGAAGTGATTAATCTATAGTGAGAATTACTCATTTTTAAGAATTTCACTATAGTATTTCCAGAAGGTCTGTCTTCTTGAAATGTCTTTTTCTTTACAGTGCGTTAAATATTGATGGCCACTATATCTCATTGTTATTCCTAGAAGAATGGTAAATATAAAATTGTGTTTTACTTTCTCCATCACAAGATTGGAAATGAAATATGCTTTCCTGAACTTAACTCATATTGATAAGTGATTATACTACACCGTGATGATGTATGTGCCCATGTACTCATGGATCTTCTCATAGCAATGCAAAGTGAAGACGTGATTCTTCTTCCTCACGTACCCTGTGACACAGTGGGGACAGGAAAAGTTTACAAAGCAATTAATTATGAGGGCACCAGAAGCATCAGAACAAATTCAAGAACATAAGATCTCAAGGATGCTGATTTTGGAAGTTCATTTGTTTTTGTTTTGTTTTGTTTTTTCAGTTGGAGTAGTTTACATGGAGGAAAAGATAAGCATTTAAATGGAAGTAAAGACAGACATAAAATTTAGGTGTTAGTGGTATTTAGCTTAAAATTTAGTGCCAAAGAAAACTATGTGCAAAAGAAGAAGAAGACAACTAGATGACCAGCTGTTCAGTTTCTTCTCTGGGTTGCCCGTTTGGCTTTCTGGCCAAGTTATTTCCCATACAGATGATAGTCATGTTACTCTAAAGGAATTCAATCCCAATCAGAATAATCTAGGTTATGCTCACTAGCTAACAAATCAATGTTCCAGTGGCTTAATGCCACTTAAGTTTATTTCTTAGGCATAATACATGCCCAACACAGTTCAGCAGAGAGGCTCTGATTATGGTGATCTTTTAAGATGCCAGCTGGATGAAAGCTCCATCATGGCACATACTTCCATGTTCACCATGGCAGGAGGAGGAGAACGTGGAGCTCAACTTCTGCCAACATCTCATTGGCTAAAGCAAGCTACTTGTCAATCCCATCTTCCAAAACTGTAGAGAAGTGTGTATCCAAAAGAAGGAGAAATGCAATGTGTGTGTTAGGTCTTAAAGACTATTCCACAACTCCAGGCATTACGTTCACCTCAAAGTCCCAAATATCCAGCAGCTGTGCAGTCCTCTCCACCAGGTAACTGTTGGAATGGCTCCTCATGATTGTCAAGCTATGAACTAAAAAGAAAAGTTGTTTGCCCTATTCGTCTAATATATCATGGTGAACAAGAGAAAATGACCACTATAAACACACCCTTTTAGAAGAGTGGAGATAGGAAATAACACAGCAAGCACTGGTTTATAACAATCATGAAATCATACTGGACAGCCTTTGAAAGCTTCCTTCCCTGTGGGTGGGAGAAGGTCTTTAATTAGACTCAGATTCCGCTCTTTGGAAGAAAAGCCCTGTTGAGTCCCTTCAATGTCCTGTGTGGAAAAGTGTGTGTGTGCCCACCTTTGTGAAGTCTTCCCTTGTTCTTCATCCCCTATGGCAACATCTAAAGTGGTTGTTGGGAGGTATGTTCTCACTGGAGTCTGCACAGCTTTCACTGCTTATATACTGTTGTTAAAAGTTTTGGGACAACAGAATAGTTTAATACTTAATAGACAAAGCCACTATTACATTAGGCTCATGCTTCCATGGTAAAGACTTTCGTTGAAAAAAAAAAAAAAATTAGCAGACTTCTGATCTTTTTTCTTCCAGAAATGTCTATGTTCCAGTAATCTCACTCAAAGCTTTTTTTCTAGACATAGGTCTTAAGTTGGCTTTATTTCTCATTTTCTTCAGGTCTATTAATTCTCTTTCAGCATGAGATTATTTGAAATTATAGGCATGGGTGGGAAAGGAAAATCCTTAGTTTGTACTTTGTCACAAGGCTAAGCGACCTTGTTTAATGTGAAACTTAGCGAACATTTATCACCCGAACAATTTTTGTCTCATTTACTAGATCTTTTTTTTTTTTTTTTTTCGGGGGATGGGGCTGAGGAAGATTGTCCCTGAGCTGACATCTGTTAATGATCTTCCTCTTTATGCTTGAGGAGGATTGTCACTGAACTAACATCTATGCCAAGCTTCCTCTATTTTGTATGTGGGAAGCTGACACAGCATGGCTTGATGAGCAGTGCATAGGTGCTTGCCCAGGGTCTGAAGCCATGAACAGTGGGCCATGGAAGCAGAGTGCATGAACTTAACCACTATGCAACCAGGCAGGCCCCACATTTACTAGATTTTAAGGCCTTGAAGCACCTGGGCTTTCAAACCTGGCAAAGCTACACATTTCTGGACATTATTTATTATTTTACATTTCTGCCTGAAAACTGTCAATTCTTCCCTGTGCCTGAACTCATCTTTCTTGTTTAGGACTCTAGTAAAAGCAGAGAATAAATGCCAACTAATACTGTCATTCTGTTTCTTTCCAAACACTTCCCACAGAGCTGCAGTCTTGTTAGGACTGGACTGGCTTCCAAGTTATCAATCATAACAGTTTTGCCAAGTGTGTTGTCTCTGCATGAAAAGGATCTTTAGTTTTAACTGCTGACATCAATTTCCTCACATATCACTACTAAACTGTGTAGCTAGTTACATCTATATCAATTACAACAGTACCCAAACCATCAAACAATTTCTGTATTGGTTAAAGAAACTCTAAAGTTTGAAACAAATGGCTCCAACAGGTACAATGGTACAAACTGCACAAAATTACTTCCTCCCTACTATGTTGTTTCAAATGCATATTCCTAGTCTGTAGCCTATTCTCTAAAAGTTTGTTTATAGTTCCTCAAGTAGTCCAGAATAAGCTGATACTCACACATAAATCTTATCTCTTTTCCACACAAAATATAACAGTGAAGTTTTTTTCCCACTCATCTTTGGGCTGTTATTGGCAAATATATTACATTTCTCTATGTTCTAGCCCCAAGAATATACTATATGCATGTAGTTTTAAGCAAATTATGGTTAAATCAGTTACAAGAAGAATAAATAAAAAATTATTTTATACTGTCTTTTATTATAATTATATAATTACCTTTACTGTTGCTCTTCATTTTCTCATCTGGGTTCATATTACTATCTGGGGTCACTTGCTTTCAGCCTGAAGAGCATCCTTTAGTATTTCTTGTATGGTGGATATGCTAGCAACAAATTATGTCAGATTTTATCTAGATGGAAATGTCTTTACTTTCCCTTCATTTTGAACAATAGCTTTTCTGAATATAGAATTCTATTTGACAAGCATTCTTTTTTCTTCTTTTTTTGAGCACTTTGAATATTTAACCCACTGCTTCCTGATTTCCATAGTTTCTGGTGAGAAATCAGTTGTTAATCTTAGTTGGGTCCACTTGTCAGTGAGCAAGCAATCATTATTCTCTTATTACTGTCAAGATTTTCTCTTTGTCTTTGTCTTTCAGCACTTTTACTGAGATATTTCTATTTGTGGATATCTGCATTTATCCAACTAGGACTCTGCTGAAGTTCCTGGATGTATAGGTTAATGTTTTTCAATAAATTTGGGAAGTTTTCAGCCATTATTTATTTAACTATTTTTCTGCTCTTTTCTTTCTCTCCTCTTTTCTGCTTCCATTATGTACATGGTGGTTGTGCTTAATGGTGCCCCATGTTTTTTGAATTTCTGTTCATTTTTCTCTCTATTCTTCAGATTGCACAATCTTTGTCAACCCATTATAAAATTGGAAAATTCTTTCTTCTGTCAGTTCAAATATACTTATTCACCACTCTAGTAAAATATTTTATATCAGTTATTGTACATTTCAACTCCACAATTTCCATTTTATTCTTTTAAATATAACTTTTAGCTCTTTGCAGATATTCTCTGTTTGATACATCATTGTGATTAAATCTTACTTTATCTGTTTAACAATGCTTTCCTTTATTTCTGTAAGCATATTTATACTTGCTACTTTAAAGCCTTTCTGTCAAACCCAACATTGGGTGATTCTAGAAGACAGTTTCTGTTGTCTGCTATTTTGTTTGGCATATGGGTCATAATTTCCTGTTTCTTTCCATATCTCATTTTTTGTTGTTGTTATTGGAAACCAGGCATTTTATATAATATATCATAGCAACTCTGGGTTCTATTCTTCCCCCGATCCGGGCCTTGATATTGTTAGTTGTTTATTTACGTGTTTAATGACTGACATTTTGGTGAGATCTATACCAACTCTATCCTCCCCCAACTCCCCACAGTGTGAACCCTCTGATGTTGCTGCTAAGAGTTGTATCCTTGGATATGCCCATAGTCAATGTAGGATGACAGTGATTTTGGCAGAGCATCTTTTTCTGTTTTTCTCTGACAACAATAATGTTGATTAATTGTTGTATTGTTTTCAATAACATCCTGGGGTAGACTTTGCTTCACAGCAAATGGTAAATGATAATAAAGTGGTAGAAATCCACTACGTTTAATATAAAAGGAGAGAAAACAAATTTTAATAAATGTTGGGAAGATGTAAAAGATGGAAGAATAGGTTGTAAATGACAAGCACAATGGAGAAACATACCTATAAGGAGATATTAAAGTCCATTTACATTATATAACTCTAAATTTTAAGAAATTTGAGGCATCAGTCACTATGGTGAACAATGAAAGAAAGGGTTCAAAAATTTAGGTGATGTTATAGACTGGGTTGTATTCCTCCACAATTCATATGTTGAAGCCGTCACTTCCAGTATCTCAGAATGTGTATGTCTTTGGAGAAAGGGCCTTTATGGAGGTAATTAAGTTAAAGTGAGGCCATAAGGGTGAGCTCTAATCCAATATGATGTGCTCCTTTGAAGAGGAGATTCAGACATAGGGAAAGATATCAGGGATGTCTATACAGAAGGATGGCCATGAAAAGAGGCAGCAAAAGGCAACCATCTGCAAGGGATGGAAAAAGGCCTCAGGAGACACCAACCATGCTGGCACCTTGATTTTGGACTTCCAGCAACCAGAAATGTGAGGAAATAAATTTCTGTTGTTCAAACCACGCAGTCTGTGGTATATTTTTATGGCAGCCTTAGCAAACCAACACAGGTAATTGTGTGAAATTTTTGTACCCCAAGGTTAAGGAACTTGCAGCAAGGAGGTTGTCTTATCTCCCCACTGATTCCTTCCAATGTAACAGAAATGAAGAAAACTTTTGATAAGTTTATTAGTAGACTGTACACAGCTGAGAAAAGAGTTTATGAGCTATAGGATATATCAATAGAATCCTTAAAACCCAAAAAGCAAAGATAACAAAGGCTGAAAAAAAGGAACATAATATCCAAAGCCTGAGTGACAACTACAAAAATTGTAATATCCATGTAATGGGAAAAGTAGAAGGAGAAGAGAGAAAGGAACAGAAGAAATATTTGAAAAAATAATAACTGACAATTTATCCAAATCAATGTCAGACACCAAACCATAGATCCAGGAAGCTCAGAGAACATCGGCAGGAAAAATGACAAAAAAAACTACACCTAGGCATATCATTTTCAAACTATTAAAAACTCGAAGATAAAGAAAGAAAATTCTGAAAGAAGTCAGAGGAAAAAAAACCTTACTTATAGATGAAAAAATATAAGACTTACATTTGACTTTTCCTTATACTGTGCAAGCAAGAAGAGAGTTCAGTGAAATATTTAGTGTTGAGAGAAAAAGACAACAACCTAGAATTCAGTATCCTGAGAAATTATTCCTCAAAAATGAGGAAAAAATAAAGACTTTCTCAGACAAACGAAAATTGTGGGAACCTGTTGCTAGTAGACCTGCCTTGCAAAATATATTAAAATTTCTTTAGAGAGAAAGAAAATGCTATGGGTCAGAAACTTGAACCCATGTAAATAAAGGAAGAGCATCAAAGAAGAAATAAGTGAAGGTAAAATAAAATCTTTTATTTTTCTTATCCTTAATCAATCTAACAATTAACAATTGGTTCAAAATAATGATACCAACAATGTACTTGATTATATATTCTCTGTGTATCAGAAATATGCTTATTGTAAATGAAATGTATGACAGCAATGAAACAAGGGAGGGGAGGGAGGAATTAGGATTATTTTGTTCTTATTAGGAACTCACACTATCCATCAGGTGGTATAGTTTTATTTGAAAGTGGACTTGTATTAACAATACCTAAAAAGGTAAAAATGTGTATAAGAGATATGCTAAGAAAGGAGAGAAAATGGAATCATAGAAACTTTTAAACCACAAAGGCAGAAAAAGAGTGGAAGATAAAAGATAGAAATGAAGAAAAATAACAACAAATAGTAACAATTATGCTAGATATTCATCCAACTATACCAATAATCACTTTAAATGTCAATGGTCTAAATGCATCAATTAAAGGCAGAGATTGTCAAAGTGGATCAGCAAACACTATCCAAATATATTTTATCAACAAGAAACTTGCTTTAAGTATAAAGACATAAATAGATTACAAGTGAATGGATGAATGAAAATATACCATGATAGCACTAAAAATAAAAAAGTAGGGTTAGCTATTAATTTCAGACAGAGCAGACTTTAATACATGGAAAGTTATTAGGAATAAAGAAGTGCATTACATAATGATAAAATAGCAATTCTCCAAGAAGACATCACCATCTTTATCTTGTAGTTACCTGTAAGAGAACATCAAACTATGTGAAGCAACAACTAATAGATCTATAAAGAAAAATAGATGAATCCACTATCATGATTGGAGATTTCAACGCCCCTCCCTCAGAAATTCACAGATCCAGCAGGCAGAAAATTGGTAAGAAGAGAATTGAACTGAAAAACACCATCATTCAACTGGATGTAATTGACATCTATAGACTACTTCATCCTATTTTCTTAAGATTTTTCTTAATCTCATATGGAATATTCATCAAGATAGATCACATTCTGGGCCATAAAGCACACTTTAACAAATTTAAAAAACAGAAATTGTAGAACGTGTTATCTCAGATCACAGAGGAATTAAACTAGAAATCAATAACAGAAGGATTACTGGTAAATCCTCAAATATGTGGATATTAAATACGTTATTCTAAGTAACACGTGAATAAAAGGAGAAATCTTAAGGTAAATTAAGTAATAGTTTGAACTAAATGAAACTGAAAGTATAACATCAAAATTTGTGGGATGCAGCAAAAGCAACAATTAGAGGGAAATTCATAGCACCAAATGTGCATGCTAAAAAATAAAAGAGATCTAAAATCAATGGTCTAAGTTTCCACCTTAGGAAACTATTTAAAGAAAAGCAAAATAATCCAACATAAGTAGAAGAAACAATAAGAATTAGAGCAGAAATCAATTAAATTGAAAACAAGAAATCAATAGAGAAAAATTAATGAAACCAAAAGTTGGTTCTTTGAAAAGATCAATAAAATTCATAAGCCTCTAGCAGAGCTAAGGAGAAAAAAACAGAGATGACACAAATTACTATCAGAAATAAAAAAGTGTATATCATTACAAATCCCCCTGTACATGAAAAGAATAATAAAAGGATCCTATGAACAGCTCTATATTCACAAATTTGATGGCCTATATGAAAAGGACCAATTGCTTGAAACACATAATCTGCCAACACTCCCACAGGAAGAAATAGACAATCTGAATAGGCCTATATCTATTTAAAATTTTAATGAATAATTAATAACCTTCCAAAAGAGGAAGCATCAGGCCCAGATCCCCTGGTGAATTCTTCCAAACATGTCAGGAAGAAATTATATCAATTCTCCACAATCTCTTTCAGAGGATAGAAGCTAAGGGAATATTTCCAAACTCATTCTATGAGACCAGCATTATGTAATACCAAAAAGGAACAAAGATGTTAAAAGAAAAGACATCTATAGATGAAAATCTCTCATAAACATAGATACAATGTCCTCTACAAAATATTAACAAATCAAACCCAACGATATTATAAGAACAATTGTACGTCACCACCAAGTGGAATTTGTCCTAGGTAGGCAATGCCATTCCAACATTTGAAAATCAATTAATTAATGTAGTCTATCACATTAACAGGTTAAGAAAAAAAAATCATATCAACAGATAGAAAAAGTATTTGATCAAATCCAATACCCTTTCATGATAAAAATTCTCAGTAAGATAGAATAAAGGAGAATTTCCTCAACTTGATAAAGAATATCTACACAATACCTATAGCTACCATATAATTAAATGGTTAGAAACTTGAAGATTTCCCACTAAGATCAGAGAGAAAGCAAGATGTCTCTTCACCCCTCCTTTTCAATGTTGCACATAGAGCTAGAAGTTCAAGTTAATGTAATAAGACAAGAAAAGGAAATAAAAAGTAGACAGACAAGGAAGGAAGATATAAAAGTGTTTTTGCTCTCAGATAGCATAATCATCTATGTAGAAAATCTAAAAGAACCAACAAGGGTCAGCCTGCAGGTGCAGCAGTTAAGTTCGCAAGTTCCACTTCTGTGGCCTGGAGTTTGCTGCTTCAGATCTTGGGTGTGGACCTATGTACTGCTTGGCAGGCCATGCTGTGGCAGTCATCCCACAAGTAAAGTAGAGGAAGATGGGCACAGATGTTAGCTCAGGGTCAATCTTCCTCTGCAAAAAGAGGAAGATTGGCAGTAGATGTTAGCTCAGGGCTAATCTTCCTCAAAAAAAAAAAAATAATAATAATTTAATTTAATTAAAAAATCAAGGAACCAACAAAAAAATCACTAAAACTATTAAAGAAATATAGCAGGAGTAGAGGTTACAAGATTAATATACAATATCAGTAGCTTTCCTATATACTAACAATGAGCAAGTGAAATTTGAAATTAAAAACAAAGCACCATTTATATTAGCACCCTCTAAAAATGAAAAGCTTAGTTATAAATCTAACAAAATACATAGAAAATAAAGGTGATAAAACTGCAAATCAGTGGTGAATTGATATCAATGAAGAACTCAATAAATGAAGAGATATTCTATCTTCATGGATAGGAAGACAATATTTTCAAGATGTCAGTTCTTCTCAAATTGATCCATAGATTGAGTTCAATCTCAATTAAAATTCCAGCAAGTTATTTTGTAGACATCGACAAACTGATTCTAAAGTTTGTATGGAGAGGAAAAAGATTCAGAATAGTCAAACCAATATGGACAGAGAAGGAGGAAGTTGGAGGAATGAGACAACTTGACTTCAAGTCTTACTATAAAGTTACATTAGTCAAGACAGTGTGGTTTTAGCAAAAGAATATACAAATAGATCAAAGGGACACAATAGAGAAGCCAGAAATAGAATGATATAAATATAGACAACTGATGTTTGACAAAGGAGCAAAGGCCATATGATGGAGTAAGAAGTCTTTTAAATAAACGGTGCTGGAACAACTGGACATTCACATCCAAAAAAAATGAATCTCGATATAGACTTTATAAGCTTCAGAAAAATTAACTCAAAATGAATCTTTGACTAGAGGTAAAACACAAAACTATAAAACTCCTTGAAGATAACATAAGAGAAATCCTAGACATTCTGGGGTATGGTGATGACTTTTTAGATACAATGCCAAAGGCACTATCCATGAAAGAAATAATTGATAAGCTGGACTTCATTAGATTAAAAACTTTGTCTTGCAAAAGACAACATTAAGAGAAAGAGAACAGAAGCCACAGACTGGGAGAATCTATTTGCAAAAGACACGCGTGATAAAGGACTATTATCAAAAATATACAAACAACTCTTACAACTCAACAATAAGAAAACAAATAATCCACTTAAAAAATGGTATAAAGACCTTAACAAATGCCTCACCAGAGAGAGTATACAGATGGCAAATAAGAATATGAAAATATGCTCTGCATCATATGTCATCATGGAAATGCTAATTAAAACAAGATAGTACTACACATCTATTAGAATGGCCCAAATCCAGAACACTAAAAACACCAAATGCTGACGAGCATGTGGAACAATAAGAACTCTGATTCATTGCTAGTGTGTTTGCAAAATAGCACAGCTACTTTGAAAGACAGTTTGATGGTTTCTTGCAAAACTAAACATACTCTTACCATATGAGATAGCAATTATGCTCCTTGGTATTTACACCATGGAGCGAAAAACTTAGGTCCACCCAAAAACCTTCACTCAGATGTTTACAGCACATTTACTCATAACTGCCAAAACTGGAAAGCAATCAGATGGTCTTCATTAGGTGAATGGATCAATAAACTATGGCGCATCCAGACAATGGAATATTATTCAAAGCTAAATAGAAATGAACTATCAAGCCATGAAAATATGTGGAAGAACCTTAAATGCACATTATTAAGTGAAAGAAATCAATCTGAAAAGGTACCTACTATATGATTCTAATGATATGACATTTTGGAAAAGGTAAAACTATGGAGATACTAAAAAGACCAGTGATTACCAGGAGTTAGGTGTGGGTATTGATGAGTAGGTGGAGCACAGAGGATGTTTAGGACATTGAAAATTCTCTATATGATGCCATAATAATGGATTCATGTTATTATACATTTGTCGAAACCCAAGGAATGTTCAATATCAGGAGTGAACCCTAATATAAACTATGGACTTTGGAAGATTATGATATGTCACTGTAGGTTTGTCAATTGTAACAGATCTAAAGCTTGGTGAGGGATGTTTATAATGGGGGAATTTGTGTGTGTTTGGGGGCAGGCTGTATGTGGAAATCCTCTATACCTTCCCCTCAATTTTTCTGTGAACATAAAACTCTAAAAAATACAATTAATAAAAAAAAGTGACAAGGCCAGTTTGGATTAGAAGGATAAAGGGCTCTTAGAAGGAGCTCTCTAGGAAATTAAATTGAATGAATAAACTATCTCATGTCCTTCAATACCGGGAAAATATAATTGAATGTTTTTTGATAGCTTTTTGGAGAATAATTATGAGTGGATACCTAGAAACAACACAAATGAAGAAACAATGAGCACTTCCACTTCTGGCCAAGATGGATTGACATGGACCAGATTTACCCTCCCAGGTGAAACAACTTAAAATACTAAATGAACAAAAACCAAAAAAAACAGGTTAAATACATGAAATAATGTAATATATATAAAACTATGACACATAAGGAGTAATCTGAGGTAGAAAATGAAGAATTCCATGAATAGGCAGATGAACTTCATACATTATTCGAATTTTAAAGGAGAGATTTAGTTGATAGAATTGGTGTCACATGTTGGCATCATGCCTATGTAGATTACAGAGGAATGACAAATAGCACCCTTCCTTAATGCCCAAGGTTGGAATCATCTTGGAGCTAGACTCAAAATCAAAATTCATTTTTTTTTCCTGGTAAATCTAAACTGGAGAAGGTGGGAGGGACTTGTGGCCAAATGGACCTCTTACTCTATTTTCCGGATGAAAGCCCTATCGTGTCAGGCAGTGATAGACAGCTGACTGCCATCAGCAGATCCCAACTACCCTCTTTGCAGGCAGGCAGTTCCCAAAGAGAGAGTTCCCAAGGGCAAGGTCTTCATATTTATTTCCCTCTCCCAGTTGCAGTAGTCAGCTAAATCACTCCTCCTTCCTGGGGAAAACTGAGGAGGCTTAGAGTCTGGAATACTCCTCTCCTGCTGTTCTTTCCTAAAAGGGAATGAAAAATCCCTTCTTCTCAATATGTAAATGCGAGGAAGACATGTCTTCTGTCATATGTGAAGAGAAAATACTGACCTGTTTCAGAAGAAAAACACAAGCCAAAAGCAAAAATTATTTACTTTTTCTTTTTCTCCATGTAAAAAAGGTATTCTTAAAAGAAGTACTTGGGAGGTCAAATTCAAGTTATTATTTCATCTTATTTGTCACACACAAGGCTACCCTTCACTTGATTACTTTTAATTTTTTCCCTCGTGAAGATGCAGTTACCTTTTTACTGTTAGTTCCTTTAATTTGACTTTGTTGGCTTTTGTGCTTAGAGCAATTTGAATTTGTCAGTTCACTAATGGTGAATTTTAATAAGGAAAGTCAGTTAAACATCTGTGCAAATTACCCCCAATATATATACAGCAGTGGAATGTAAATTTGCACTGGAATAAGATTTATTAGAGGAGTTTAACTTGCCATCACCTACTCTTACTGCCTTATTTTTAAATGAGAGTCAATCAAATGTGTTAGAGTTGATGAAAGCAAATATTATAATACTCTGTATTTCAATAAAATATACTGTTATTTTAGAGGCTATCAAAGAACTACATATTAGTTTAAATGATATTTTAGAATCTTTCCTCAGTCTCTTTGAGGTTGTCCTTTCAAGTGTCTTTTTCTACCACCAAATACTATATATACATCAATAAACTTGTTTGTACAACAGAAACTGATTTCTTAAAACTCTCTGCTTATGCATTATGGAGTTACCAGAATTATAATCAAGTTTTAAAAAAAAGTCTTAAAAGAATGATAATCTCAAACTGAATCCTTGAGTTTCACTTGATGGGGTAACTTTTTCTTTCATGCATTGCTTTCCTCAGCTGAAAATTTTGTTTCCAGTGGAATGCTTTCAGATTCAGGTTCTTAGTTCATAATGCGTTGGTCCTTCTATACAAAGTGTGATTTAGGGATTAGTCTGTTCAAATTCCTGACATATGAAAAATTTTGGAGTCTCTTCAGTGATGCCTCCAGGTCCATAACCTCCTTACTAGCTGTGTGAAAACTGGGAATTTTTGTCTCCTACTAAGTCTTCAAATATTCCATGGATCCTGTTCTGATGTATCTGCTTATCCCCTGTGTTTTCCACAAGTGATGAGTTTCATGAAGGCATGAACCTAACTTTTGTGTCTCCAATTTCTAGCAGAGTTTGCATGTATTGGATGATCCAAACTTGTACAGAATGAAGAACGTGTGTTTAGTCTTGTCACTAGTCATCTCTTGCAGATAGCTTAGTGATGTATATGACTTTCTTTTAAATACTTGAAAGTCTTTTGAGATTTAGCAAGAGATTTTTGTTATGTAGGTTCGTTGGATTTCATATATTTTTCTCTTCTTCATTAATAACTAAATTCATACGGTAAATTAAATGTTTGAATAATTTCTGCTTAAGAAAGGCTTCTCGTTTTCTGAATGCCTCAGGCTGATGAGCCATAAACTTCAAACTCTTCAACAGCACAATAAAATGCATGAAAGCACTAATCCTTTATGAAAAGTAAAATAGTGGCATGACGTAATATTCTACTACATAGCCATAGCATGATTTGTTACATCATTCCCTACTGTTTAATATGTACTTTTTTTCCCTATTAGTTTGCTCTTACAGATAATTTTGTGATTAATAACCATATGTGTACACAAATGTTTAGCTATATTGACTTGCTGTGTCGAAGCCTTCCAGCCATTGGTATTATTGGGCAATAGAGAGAGAGAGGTTCGCACCACAGTGTGTCCAATTTTATTTAATTCAGAACAGTTCATGGATGGAGCTGGGTCTCAAATGTCTAAAATTTTTATGGTTTTCCTAAACTGTTCTTTAGCCATTCTTTTATGCATGTAGCCTGTGAGATTTTACTGCTTATCATATACAAGAAGTATACACGACTCAATTTTATTAATTTACTCTGCCTGTAGAGAATAACTACTCTGAAAATTGTTTGAAAGCCGCTGAAGGGCATAAATGGCTAAAAAATTAAAGTATCTCCATTTAAATTCTGCAAGAATAAAGGCTTGGATTTGATCCCAAATTATACAAGACATGAGCCATCACTGAAATCATTTTCTGAATCCCAAGCTTACAAATAATAATCTATCAATCAAAACAAAATTCTTGCTTTGTTATTGTCTGTTTACAGTTCCATAAAGAATTATATTAGTGATCTAGGATCACATATTTTGATGCTGACATTGAAAGACAAATATCAGAAGAATTTACACTTTGGGGAGATAAGTTATTTCAGATAACAAACTGATATCCTGAAACATGACAATGGTATCTGACAATTTGAAGTGCAGGGTCCTGACTGTATTAAATACAAGGGTTCAGGGAGATGTAAGTCATTTATGCTAACTCGCTTGTAGAGATGACATATCTTGTCAAAGAAAGGTTGGAAAACAGAAACTGTAGTAAATGAAGACAGTTTTGATATTTTATCAATATTTCCAATCCACTGGGTTGATGTGTCATGATTGTTATAAACTCATGATAAAAGGAACTCAGATTATAATTTAAATTTATACTGAATATATTGTAAGTATTATAAACTTATCTTTTATAATTAGGTTGTAAATATTTAAAAAAGATTTTTTTTCCAGAAAATGTTTTGCAGAAACAAATCTGGAATCAGAGCTTCTAAATTTCAGAACTTCTTCACAAATCAATTATGATCTATTGCTTAGACTTTTCACTTTTTCAGCATATATGCACATCTAGAGTTTTAACCATAGACTCATACAGTTGTTAATCATGAAATCATCATTAAAACTTGAAGAAAATAAAAATAGCTGGTTATATATGCTTAATATATTGAGATATCAATCACATTCCATATGAAGACAAATGATTCTTTAATGGTATCATACAAATTGTAATAAACACATTTACTCAACCATATTACCTATAGATTCACATGTATATTCACACTGTGATTTATCCTTGTATATTTATTTTCTTGGTTATTATTATTATTATTCTAATTAATGTATGCATCATGGGGCAGTTTGCATGCAGTCTCACTTGATTAATCATTTGCCCTTCAGACAATCCTAAAGTAAGGAGAAAGCAAAATTTCACTCATGGAAATGAAATGATACATCAAATGAGATGCTTAAAATGTGTAAAGAATTATAACTGTTAATTTAAATTTTAAACAAGTGATTGAATTCTGATTCCTTACCTAAAAAAATCATGGTTGACAATGGGAAGTAGGGTAAACACATCAGAATGAAATAGCATTCTCTTATTTTATCTATAAATTTATAATGAAGTACAGATATCTGATAGTACAAATATGAAAATTTTAGCCGGCAAAAATGACAAGATTTTTAAATTCAAACAGTTTTCAATTTCATTTTGGAAGGTCCACAGATAAATACCCACAGTCATTCATTCATCTAAATGCTTAAAAGAAACTATACACACAGCATGGAAGAAAGGTAAACTGTTATCTCCTTTACATAGAAGTGGTTGAAATTACACAGACACACACTCATACATACACAAATACTCAGTGGAGGAACAATAGAAAATGACGTTTATGAAGAAAATGAAAAAGGAACAGGGAATTCAGTTGAATTAATAGAGAAAACCACAGTTTAAATGTTGAAGACAACATTTGACAACTAGGTAGTTTTTAAACTGTTGATTGTCTGCTCATGCTACACATTAGGATCAACTTGAGGAACTTTATAAAAATACTGGGGCCAAGACCTTATGCCAGAGGTTTTGATTCCTTGTTCCTGGGCCAAGGTCTTTATTAGAAACTCCCTAGGCAGGGAGCCAATGGCAGGCAGAGTTGAGAACTATTCTCTGAGGTCATTCTCAAAGCTATACAGTTACCTGGAAATTTCCGTATAGTAGGAAACATGTAAAAGAGGCAGCAATACTAGAATCTGCTAAGCTACCAAATAGGTGTGTGGCACTGGGCTGGTCAGGACCAGTGCTCTTTGGCCTCAGCTTCCTTATGCACAAAATAAATAGTTTGAACTAAATGTTGTTTAATCTAGATTAGGTAAAATTCCAGCTCTAAAATCTCTGATGTTGTAATCACTTATATATCCAAACATTTACAGAATTTGATAGGAACCCAGTGACAAGTAAAATTGCAGATAACTTGTAACTCAAAGAGAAGTTGTTGAAGGTTTATCTACTGGCGATACCTTGCTCTGAAAATTACTAACATTCGGTATATTATATTTTTCATAGGAAAGAATTATAATGAAATAGAAAAATTATATTTGGCATTGTAAGATGGTGTAAGTTTCAGCTCTACCACGTACATCTTGTACAGACTTGTACATGTGATTTGATCTCATTAAACTTTGGTGTCCTTATCCTTAAAATGGCAGTGGGTGTAATAATACATGGTATAATTATTCAGAGAGCTGTTATGAAAATTGAAATCCATTATATGTTTAAAATTCTCTTAAAAATTATTAAAGGTGAAGTTTTTTAAGAATTAAGAAAGTTTTTAAAAGATGGGTGATAGAATATGAAACTCTGAAGATTAACAAAGCAGGAATTTATAAATTGGTAGGGAGGGCATTTGGAAATGCTATTTTGTATTTATAGCTTTGGACTTTCAGAGGAAGATTAATCTAGTAACCAGAACAGGTTTTTAAGATCATATAAAATATAGTTCACCCGTGATTTAGTTTTGGGGCTGCCTTTATTGTCTTTGGCTTTATTTATTTTATCTCAGGTGGATATAAGAAATGGGCTTTGTAGGATCAATATATCTAGGAATGAAGCAAGAGGAATAAGACCCTCAAGTAGCTGCAAATACATTGCCTTGAAGATTGGTGAATACTAAAAGAAGATATTCTTCTGGATGTATGGGTACGTTCTTAAGATCTTTTGGTCCAGCAAAACACAACTGTGAAACACTACACAAAAGGAGTTATGATAATAACAATAATAATTCCATTCATATATTTTTTCTTTGAATAATTATTTTCTGAACTCCTACCATACATTGGGCACTAAACAAACAATAAATCAGGCCCTGCCCTCAAAGTTTTCACAGTACAGGAGGAGATAGACATTGTCATAAAATCGTTGAAATAAATTCCACTTTTAAATACTATTAAGAGCTAGAGAGTAAAGTGGTCGGGAGCACATAACAGATGGCATTTATGAAGAAGCGATAGTGTGACTAGGTTCCGAAAATGAGTGGGAGTAATTATCAGAGAGGGATGAGAGAACAGTCTAGAAAAGAGGTACTCAGGAATCGCTAGTAGGCCTCAGATGGCATCTGCCCTCAACTTCCGCGTGCCTCCATTCCCTCTGGGGTCCTGCTACCTCATCCAGCTTGCAGGCAAGAGTGGAGTGTTGATGCCTCTCTCTAGGATCCAACTCTCTCTTACTTTATCACAACTCAGGGGAATTTATTTTGTGGGGGAGCGTAGTATTTCCTGGGAAAATTCTGTTTCGCCCATTCACACATTTTAAATTTATACCCTGACTTTTCCAAGTTTTGCAAAGTGAACACAAAGTGCAAAGAGAAATCAACATTTTTTTTTTTCCCCTTTCTGCTTTCCTGATGCTTCACTTTAGGCAACGCGCATTTTTGCTTGAAATGAGGGAGGGGAAGTAGGCCAATACCGGGTGAAAGTCAAAAGAAATATACATTAACATGTCAAAAACCTATTCTACTAAATAACTTCAAATGCCTTTTAGACATCTGAGTGAATATGTAAAATAGGCAATTAAATATACAAATACCAGGTCAGAAAAGAGGGTCAGGCTGAATATAGACATTTGTGTTGATGCTGATGTTATATATTGTTGATAAACTATATATATATATATTTTCTTTTTTTAACTTGCCACATCAATAACCCTGACTTCACAGCGAGGAATATATCATGTACTATAGCATACAGGTTTAGCAGACTAATCTAAAATTAGAAGACTGTTCAATGTTTAGAGTACAGGCAAATTTTTGAGAATGTTAATAGCATCTGTGTTCACTCCTTTAATTGGACAGAATTTCCAAACTTTGAGGAAAATATTGGATGATAGTTGAACCTGACAACCATCCTCCTGCTGTATTTAAGGATGTCATTAATGACGTGATTCATGTACTATTAATAAATTTCAGTACAATGTCCACAGTTACCATCTTAAGCCATTTCTTATACTACTACGTCTCTCTGGACCCATTTCTGTGAGATGGGCAGCTCTGAGAAGTCTGAGTAGCCTTCGGATCTCACCATTCTGTCCTCATTCACACCACATGGATCATGCTCCTGGCCAGCACCCTGGTGTTCTGCTCCTATAAGACACCTTAGGAAATGACAAGGGGATCTTTTCTATTCAAAATTATTTTAAACATTTTCAGAATAAGAGTAGCAACTTTGCACAAATTAAGTCTAAACTTAGGTGCAGTTTATTTATTGAGAGAAACAATCTCATGGCTACAAAATTAGGAGAAAAGGAACATGATGCAGGAAAAAGGTAAAACCCAATATACACACTAACATACCACTCCCCCCCCCCCCCCCAACACACACATGTACACTTGTGGAATTGAAGAAGGCCAAATACTAATTCACTTATAGACTTGAAAATGATAGAATTTTCAGCCTAGAAGTATATTGTTTTTCAGGGAAGAATGTTATAATACAGCTTTCATCCCTGGAAACGAGGCCTCTAGACTTGGCTCTGCCAATATGTTCTTACTAAATTAGTCAACCTTTCTGGGTCTCACTTTTCTCCTTTATTAAATAATATGTTGATTGGATTAATGGTTTCTATCACTGGTTGCACACCATAATCACTGAGGAACTGATGTTTTAAAGCCACAAACTGATTTTTTGAGGCTCAAACTCAGATCTACTGAATTAAGTAGTACCCAGTAAACTTTATTATTACTGTTTTGAATTTCAAAGGTAATTGAAATGAGCAGTCCATTTTGAGAATCACTAGACTAGATTACTACTACTATCTCATCTATTCGACATTTTAGGAGTCAATGGGTGTGCTAAAAATGAGAAAAAATGTATATCACAATAATGTTAAAATTTCATTCTTCACACACATGTACCATTGGAGTCACAATATTTTCCTTTTAGTTTTTGAAATGAAAAACAGTGATAAGAAAATTGTATGTTTATATATACAACTTGATTTAGACCCAGTTCTTCTAGGATACATAAAGTCTGCAAATTGAGAACTGTGTGTACACACAATGCACACCTACTTTCAGCCAATAGGATTTTGAAACTCTCAAGGTATTATACTTTTATAATTTCACTTCATTAATTTAATATTAATTCAAAGTATGTAATACTAAAGAATTTGTTAAAAATATTTCACATTTGAAGGAGTGAATTATGACAATTTGACAATCCTAGCCTAATCAACAAAATACTAATAATAAGATTTTTTACTTTATTTGAATCCACTTACCTGTAACTACATATATACAAATAAATTAAAATAAGAAAACATGTAATTAATTTTACCTAGAGCGTAGTTTCTTCATCTACACCTATTTCCACTCAAGTCCATTAAAAGGGCGTTATTTAATTATGCTGTCATCATATTATATTTGCTCTGAAGTCTCCCTAAAAAGTCTGATGAATTAGAATATAAATATTGAAACTACCATGCTTCCCTTTGCACCCAAATATGAAATATCTTATTTTATTCTACTGTAAAACACAATGTTATATCCTTTACCTTAGTAGCAGTTATCAACAGATTTAACATATTTATGAATGTATAGCAGAATATATATTGAATGATCAATTGGTTTCTCTGTGTCAGTAACAGACATATCTAAATGTCCTTCGCATCCACATAAATAAAAGGATTGCCTCTATGGTATTTGAAAAGGTTGCTGGAGCTCAGTGAGATGCTCATCATTAAAGGAGAGCCCATGCGTAAAGCTCCCATAAATGTGATGGAAATGAGACATATTTTACTCTATTTAGCATTTATGCAGCACTTTTGAAAAGTGCATTTTTATTAGAGTCTCTTCACAACAATCTTATGAACTTGGACTAGTGGTGTTATGCTCACTTAGAAATGGATAAATTAAGGGCCAGGAAAGCCAGGCGTTGCTCAAGGTCATGTGGCAGCCAGGCAGCAGAGGAAGCCTAAATTACCTCTCTGGGACCTGACATTTCCTTCATGTTATTTTTCTTCCATGGACCACACTACCCATTTTTTCCTCAGAGGAAACATTTTTAGGTAGAATCAGAAATATAGTCTTTATATGTAAGGTTGGTAATTTACAGATAACTATTTTCAAACAGACAAAAAATGACAAACTGTCACAGTATCATTTATGAGTCTCAAACCTATTCTTAAGCTCATGGTAACTCTTCTAATCAGGTATATAGCAGTTGACTATATATATTATAAGGTCATTTATATAGTTTATACATTTATATATTATTTTTAAGGTACCTTAGAGTACCTGCTTCCTTGGGACAAGCAGAATAAATGAGACTCGAAGATAGAAACTGATCATGCAGGTGAGAAAACAAAGCAGTAATAGTGCAGGAGGACTCATGGAAAATAATGGTGCTCAAACATTGGAATGGCATATTGCCCTGGGTTTTAACATAGTCTAATAGGATTTTCTGAGCCATTAATGATTCTGAAAAATTGATAAGGCATGAAGATAAATTCCAGTTTCTGCAGTGCCAAACAAAAATCTAGGAAAGCCAGTTAGCTCCATTCCATTCTGGTAGAAGCAGGATCACAACAGTGCTTCTGTTTTTTTTTTTAAATTGCAGTAACATTGGATTATAACATTATACAGCTTTCAGATGTACATCGTAATATATTTCAGATTTTGTGTAGATTATATCATGTTCACCACCCAAAAACTAATTACAGTCCATCCCCTCACATGTGAGCCTAATCACCCCTTTTGCCCTCCCCCCTCCACCCTTCCCCTATGGTAACCACCAATCCAATCTCCATTGCCATGTGTTTATTTGTTGTTGTTTTTATCATCTATTTATGAATAAGATCATATGGTATTTGACTTTCTCCCTCTGACTTATTTCACTCAGCATAATACCCTCAAGGACCATCCATGTTGTCACAAATAGCCAGATTTCATCATTTCTTATGGCTGAGTAGTATTCCATTGTGTATATATACCACATCTTCCATACAGATGGCCAACAGGCATATGAAAAGATACTCAACATCATTAGCTATCAGGGAAATGCAAATCAAAACTACAATGAGGTATCACGTCACTCCAGTCAGAATGTCTATAACTAACAAGACAGGAAACAAGTGTTCAAGAGGAGGTGGAGAGAAGGGAACCCTCGTACACTGCTGATGGGAGTACAAACTGGTGCAGCCACTATGGAAAGCAGTATGGAGTATCCTCAGAAAATTAAGAATAGATCTTCCATATGATCCAGCTATCCCACTGCTGGGTATTTATCCAAAGAACTTGAAAATGCAAAGTCATAAAGATACATGCACCCCCATGTTCATTGCAGCATTATACATAATAGCCAAGATTTGGAAGCAAGCTAGGTGCCCATCAAGGGACTAATGGATAAAGAAGATGTGGTATATATACACAATAGTGCTTCTTGTAGGTGAGACAGTTTTATATTGACCTGAACAAACATCTCTTTTAATTTGTGATAGTCCTCACACGCTGCCATAGCAGGCAGACTTAGAGATTATTTTTTGTATGAATATAAATGCTTTCTACTTTTGAATTCTAGCTTCGTTTCTTAGAACAACTGTTTTTCTTTGGCCTAGTTTCATTCATTACGTAAAATATGGCCCAGAGCAGCAAGAATGTGAAGCAATTAGTCCTCACGGAATTACTTTTTTTATTCCTGATATTCCTTCAAAGATTTTTATTATTGAGATAATGCTTTTCTGTGCTTGATTGTGCTTATTCAAAAAAAATGTTTGCCCTTTTTGCATTCATCTTGGCAATTCCTAACTCTTTATCCAAATTTTAAAATACATAAAACTTACAATATAGTTTTAAACGCTAATGATGTGCCGAGCACATACCTCATGACTGGACTTTGGTTCTCTCAAGGAGGATTTCTTAACCTCAGTGCTGTTGGCATTTGGAGCCTGATAATTCAGTGTTATGAGAGAGGCTATCCTTTGCATTGTGGGTTGTTTACAGGCATCCTTGGCCTCTACTCACTAGATTCTGTGAATATTACCCCTCCCTTCCCCAGAGTCATGACAATCAAAAATCCCCAGACATTACAAAATGTCCCCTAGGGGAGAAAGGCAAAGTCTCTCCCCACTGAGAACTTATATTCTAAAGGATCATTCCAGCCCCTTCTCTCCAATTCTGCTGCTTATCCAGGACTATCACAAATCCATTCACTCAAAGATAATTATATCAGCTGTTGGCTTCCTTATCATTGGTTTATTTGTACCTGAAAAGGCCTTGCACAGTTTGGCTCTTGGTTATTTCTCTGATCTTATCTCTGCTTTTAGCTCATTCTGTGGCACCCTCACTGGCCTCCTTGCTTTTGGTCAAACATGGCAGGCATTTCAGAAACTTTGTCCTACACTGTCTTGAATGCTTTACTCCCAGTTATCCATATTGCTTGCTTCCTCACTAACTTCAAACCTTTTCTCACATCTTACCTTTTCAAGGAGACCTACTCTGACCACCTATTTAAATTATAACACTCTCCCATTGGTATTTCCAAGTCTACTTATATTACTCTATTTGTCTATAGCAGTTTTCTGTTTATTGTACTAGATAATACAATTTAATTTGAATATGTTAGATGGCTTACTCATTTTCATATTTATTGCAATTGATCAGCTCCCCACATGAAAATCTAAGTCAGCTCTGTGAGTTCCGAAATTTTTTTTTTTTTTTAAAGATTTTATTTTTTCCTTTTTCTCCCCAAAGCCCCCCTGTACATAGTTGTATATTCTTTGTTGTGGGTCCTTCTAGTTGTGGCATGTGGGACGCTGCCTCAGCGTGGTTTGATGAGCAGTGTCATGTCCGCGCCCAGGATTCGAACCAACGAAACACTGGGCCGCCTGCAGCGGAGCGCGCGAACTTAACCGCTCGGCCACGGGGCCAGCCCCTCTGAGTTCCAAAATTTTTGTCTATTTCATTCGCTGTTGGAGCCTGAGTGCCTACATCAGGATCTGGCCCAGATGCTTAATAAGCATTTGTTGAGCGAATGAATGAATTAATGATTACAAACTTTTGTTCCTCATTAGCCATCATTTATGTTGAGCTAAGTACAAATCAAATGTCAAAAAATTCTGTAACAAGTGCCATCCTTATTTTGCTCTAGGAGACAAAATAAAGCACCCACAAAGAGACACATGCATTTTGTGACTGAAATGGTGGCATAGAATGTTCCATGGTAAAAGATAAAAATGAGACCAGGAAAAAAAATTAACCTTCAAATATAAACTCTACTGATTGTAACACAAGGACTGGCACTAGTGATAATACTCTGTGCTTAAAAAAAGTGTACACAGGGGCCAGGGAGGTGGTGTAACAGTTAAGATTGTGCGCTCCACCTCAGTGGCCTGGTGTTTGCTGGTTTGGATCCCAGGTGCAGACCTATGCAGCACTTATCAAGCCATGCTGTGGCAGGCATCCCACATATAAAGTAGAGGAAGAAAGATCCAGATCTTAGCTCAGGGCCAGTCTTCCTCAGCATAAAGAAGCAATGGATATTAGCTTAGGGCTAATCTTCCTCTAAATAAATAAATAAATAAATAGAATAATAAAAAGTGTATGCAAACAAGTATATGCATATCCTATAAAACCATTTAGTCCTCCTCTTGAGAACACTCTGTTTAGATTGCAAACATTCACCAAGTTATACTCTTCAAAGGCATGCAGCTGCCTCAAATACGTCTATAGGTCCTCCTTCCTCATCCCTGAGCAATTCTAGTAGTTAAGTGAATCAAACAAATAAGTTTCTGTCCTCAGGGAACAAACAACATAAAAGAGAAATCAACAATGGGCATGAAGACAATAAATGATCAGGATGATTGTATATGATGGTGAGTGCTATGAGTTGTGACAGAAAATGAGGAAGCCATACTGGAGCTGTTAACAGAAGGGCACGAAGGGGCCAACCATATATAAGGGGGTGAGGAGTTAAGGAGGTAAAGCATTCCAGAGAGGCAGGACCACTGCTGAGGCCCCACAACAGCAGTGAGCGCATCTTCTTAGAGCAACTGAAAGAAAACACTGTGGCCAGAGCATATTGCACAAAGAGAATTAGAGAGGTGGGCCAAGGGCCTTTTATGAAGATATATTTTATTTCCATGGACATGAGTGAAAATTCATGTTTTAATATCCTGACTGATGACTCAGTTCTCAAATGATAGATCATTTTTTGGAGAAATGAAAGATTCCTTTACAAGACTCTTTATTTCTTAGTTTACGAAGCCTTTTTGCAATTCTTTTATCATTTAAGTATTTACAAAAAGATAAGTATTCTCAAGTATTCTTCTTCTTTGACCATCTGAAGAAGCTAAAGAGAACAGCAAATTCCTCAGAAATCAACTCTGACCGGAATCTGGGTCAAGAACTGGGATTGAGAATGATAAATTACTTAAAAAATAAAACCGATATTTCAGAAAGGATTAAATCATATAAGAAAAACATAGGGTATGATTTTTTCTTTAGAAATTATAAACATGTAAAAGATCCGCATTAGTACTAAATGAAAACTGTAAAGAATATTTCTAAAGAATTAGGCATTTTCCCATAGATTAAGAGTAAAATAGATTTGGGAAATGTATGGTGACAGTTTTGCTTCCACTGCTTTTAACTTAAGTTGCAATAATACATCTGTTCTATACTTAGGAATTTCAGCACAAGGTTTGTAATCATTTAATGCTAAGAATCTGTGCTTATAACATGAGGCTATAAAATGAAAGATGATACCTGTTAAACCAATAAATTAGACATGTTAAAAGCTACCTTTAAAATATTATAACTATGTATAATGTTAATAATGTTTGCATAGTGCATTTCTCTCAAAATCCAGTATATTCACAGATAAAACCAAAATAGCTGCAGAATGCTTTCATGAAACAAGTATTGTGTTTTGATGTTATTGTCAATCCAAGGAGTAAATGCATATATTTCAGGTCTCTGGCTTGTGCTTTTACTGGTATACTGATTTCTTCAGAAAAATCAGGAGAGATGAATATGACATCAACATTTCTTTCAGAATTTGAACATTTAATGTAGACGGAGATAAAATAGTCCACATGAGACGTTTTCTTAGCTAGTATCACTCTCTTGGTGTTTTCTGATTTTTGTTTCTATACAACTGTGTAAGATTATGGAGTGGCTCTGTGGTAATAGGCAAGCCAATGGCTCTATCCTGACTTCATTTTCTTCATCATTAACAAAGATGCTCAACACAGATTACTTGCAGAGGTCTTTTTCATATCTCTGATACAATATTACTGAAATTAGCTAAATTACAGTTTATTTATAAATGTTACCCATCTAATAAATGAATTTATCAAGCATATTTCTTTGTGTATAATAATTTTATATGTATTCACATGTTGAATTCTAAAGAGATGTGTGCCTAGTAGAAAAAGCAAACCTTAGTCTCGCTAGTCTTAGTGTGGTTCCCGGATGATATTAATTCCATGCCCAATCTTAGTTTTTTTAAATCTATACAACCATGAAAAAAAAATGATTACTCTTATCTTATGAAGAGTTGTCAACATAAAATTAAATAATGCTTGAGAAATAAAAACTTCAACCTTCTTAAAGCTACATCATATAAAATATGTGAGGTTAATGATAATGAAAAAATGAAGACCCTTCTTTTTGTTCTATTTTTATTCTTTTTATGCTTCTGCTGCTGCAGTGATCAGGTCTGTCATTGAGACAGGCACTGATTGAGTTGGCACTTATGCTAATGCTTCTTTGAGCTAGGAAATATGTTCAACTTAAAAAGTCATTTATAAACCAAAACTTGTAACCTAGTAGCCTGCTGGTCATATATTTGTCCCAACTTTATTTTAAAAACAATGTCAACATTTAATATAAGGAAATTATACTTAAAAACTAAATTTGTGGCTTTGTCTTTACAAAAATCTGGTAACATTGAATTGGTACCTCTATCAGGTGTCTTTCAGCTGAGCTGAATAGCAATGTTGCTTTTATAAAAATGGGTCAGGCAAGCTTTCCAAACACCTGGCCCCTGTTTGCATAGGTATGTTACCCATCAGGTCCTGTAAGCATTTCCATAAACCCCATCTGCACTGGAAGAGCTCTAAGTCTGATCCAAAGATGGAAGTAGTGGCAATAAAATTAATGTTAAATAGGAAATTCTCTTCAGACCCTGGGATGCTTCCTTTTGTATGATAAAGAGGTTTACATACTGTACTACATTATTTCTTTTTGCCCAGGTTATCAGAAATTATAGATGTAAATATGAATGAAATAGCCTACATTTTGGTATATTAGTTTATTATTTTCTATGATTTTATTGTATACTTTATTGGTTTTATTGCATATATTATTTTAGTCATCAATCAACAATATTTACTACGTACCTACTAGGTGCTAGGAATTGCTTATATGTCTTTAACTGTAATGTTTCTATAAATTTTGTTTGGAAAAGCAAAAGAATAAAATAAGGCTTGAAAATGAAACATTTAGTCAATGGTATGTTGAATTGTATCAAGTGTTGACATAACCCCTGTTTTCTTTTCCCTCCCAAACTGTAGAAAGCCATTGCCTAGTCATAATATCCTTAATGTATCCACCTCAGAGAATAAGCTGGGACCGATCTGTGGGGCTCTGCTTTGTCTTGTGTGGGTGGTGAGGTCATCTGTGTAATGGTCTTTCCTTGAGTGCACTTCCTCGGTGAACCTCTTGGGCTTGTGAAATTCAATTTGTGAACACTGATACGGAAGGTTCTAACACTGCTGAAATACAAGAACATATTTCTAAATATGCTTTTTTTTTTTAGTTATACAAACTGCACAGAAATGATTAACATGTAGGAGTTTTATCTTGAAGGATAACATTTTGGGTGTGCGTGCTCTGTGCCTATAAGACCCTAAGTACTCTTGGTATTATAGCCTGCCTGAAAGACTCACTTGTTCCTGTGTGGGATATACATTTTCAAGAGAAGTCAATAAAATACTCTCAGCGTCATAACTTATAAATTCTTAGGATACCAGCTAAAATATTACCAAAATATTGAAAAAGTAATCTGGTAGTATTCATCTTTGTAGCTCCAGAGTCCAGTATATTTTCCATCTTACTGAAGACACTCTAAAATGTTTGCTAAATATATTAGAGATCTTGACAAATGCGTCAGCCATGTCAGATATTCTTTACCTTAGAGTCTAAATCTGTCACGCCTTTCATATGGAATACCTTTGATTCCATTTCTTTCTGAGCTTTTGTAGCTCTATTACTTCCTGTTAGCATTTTACTTTGAATTAAAGTTTTTGATTTTACAGATATGGATGTTATAATATTATTATCACCCTGGAGGCAAAATATCTTGTTCATTTATTTACCATTACCATTCAAGAGGGCAGTGTACAGAAAGGATCCCATTTAGTATTTATGAGCCTCCTGTGGGGATTAAGAAAGATTCACTTATACAATCATTTTTCACTTATTCAAAAACATTTATTCAGTTGTTACAGTGAGCCAGGTACTATTTTATGTGTTTTCTATTTATCAGTGTACATACAAGAAAAAGATTGCTGTGCTTTCGGAGACTGCATTCTAGCAGATGAGACAGATAAAAATAGGGAAATATGGTCAATAATTAAATTATATTGTATGTTAATAGTGATAAGTGCATCAAAAAAATTAGAGCAAAAAAAGTAGGCAGGGGGATGTTGCAGAGTTAATTAGGGCAATCAGGGAATTCTTCTTTGAGAGATTTGAACAAAGCTTAAAGGAAGTGAAGGAATTTGCCAAAGGGATCTTGGGAAAAGAGCGTTCAAGGCAGAGAGAACAGTTGTTTAAATTCTCTAAGACCTGTATGCACCTGGCACATTCAAACAACAGAAAAGAAGCTGCTGGGGGTGGATAAAGTCAGAAGCTTATGAGGCTTTGAGTTCACAAACCATAGGGAATTTATAAAATTGTGTATTTTGATTTTACCAGACGTGAAATATGGAGCCACTGAAGAGGGCTGAGCAAAATTAACGTGGACTGTGGTTTAAAATATAATGCTAAGTGCCTTATTTGAGCTAGACTGTGGGAAGGGAAGCAAGGGAAAAAAGAAAAAATATCAGGTGACTATGACAGTAATTCATATGAGATGTCATAGTGTCTTGATCAGGATAAAAATGATAAAAAGTGATTGAATTCCAGATATATTTGGAAGATAGAGCCTACGGGATTTTATAGTAGATTCATTTTAAGATTAAGGATAACTCAAAGGATTTAACCTGGATGGTTGAGTTGCCGTAAATTGAGATAAGAAAAGATATATGTGGAGGTGGTTTGTGTGGAAAGATGGAATATTCAGTTTTGGACATGTTGACATTGAGTTGTTTATTAGATCTTAAAGTGATTTTGTTGAGCATGCATTTGGATATGTGAATATAGAGATTAGGTGAGAGGTCTTGTCTAGAAGTAAAATTGGGGTATAGAGGTGGTATTTAAACACATGAGACAGAATGAGATCACCAGTAGAGAGAGTGTAGATATCAAGAATGAGTTACAAGGATTGTCCTCTGAATTTTCCAATTTTAATAAATAGAGAAGTAAATGAACCAGCAAAGAAAACAAAGAAAATGCCATCATAGAGAAGATAAAGCCAAAAATTTATTGTCTTGGAAGTCTAGTTAAAAATAGAGAGAAAGAGGGAGAGAGCAATTTTTTTTTAAAAAAAATTATTTTATTGAGGTCATATTGGCTTATAACAATGTGTAAATTTCAGGTGTACATTATTATATTTAAGTTTCTCTGTAGACTGCATTGTGTTCACCAGCTATAGTCCAGTTTTTGTCTGTCACCATACATATGTATCCCTTTACCCTTTTTGCCCTCCTTCCACTCCCTTCTCTTCTGGTAACCACCAATCTGTTTTCCTTTTCTGTGTGTGTTTGTTTATCTTCCACATATGATAGAAATCATATGGTACTTGTCTTTTTCTGTCTGACATTTTGCTTAGCATAACACCCTAAGATCCCTCCATGTTGTCACAAATGGCATGATTTTTTCTTTGTTTTACAGATGAGGTCAACTTTTATATGCTCTGATAGTCGAGTGAGAATTGACCATTGGATTTAGCCATGTGTATATCATGGTTACTAGGATAAGAGAAACTGTCAATAGTTGGAGACAAAAGTCTGATTGAGGTAGATTTAAGAGAAAATTTTACAAAAGCAAATAGATGTAAATGACTTTACAAGGAGGTGCTTTTAGCTTGGTTTTGTTTGTTCTATTTTTGCTAGAGGAGCAAAGATATCTTGCTGTATCTAAAAATGTGGCAGGAGAAGAGAAGACTTTTCAAGATGGATGTAATATAATTATGTTTATATGCCAACACAAAGTATTAGTAGAAACAAAACAAATTAAAGTATAGAGAAGGGAGGAGAGAATTTCTGGAGTGATGTCCTTGAGTAGATGAGAGACGCATAAGGGAAAAGATTGGGTCTATATAGGACAGAGGATATGTCGACTTTGGTTATAGCTGAAATGGGAAGGCAGTTGCTGGTATGACGGTACCCATGGTGATGGAAGTCAAGGTTTTCCTCTGCTTTAAGTTTCTCAGCAAGGAGTAAATAAAGGTCATCAGTTGTTCTTGGTTTGAAAAGAAATTGCAATCATTATCTAGGAAAGTGAGAGAGCAAACAGACTCATAAACTGTACTATGATATCCTGCAGAATTCTTGGCATATGTGAGATTCAAGGTCATTAATCTGTACTACATCTCTTAGCATGGTTGTGTTTTTTCTTCATCCAGTTTCAACTGTGTGGTGCATGGGCAAAGGAGGTAAACAATAACATTTAATCAGAGTGGTGGTGTTTCCTCGTAAATGCAACATTGCCAGAGAAGTAAATAGTTTTATGTATTTTTAATATTCCAAAGTGTTTTAGAGAAGGTAAGTGAAAAAAAGCCAGTTAGAATTTAAGAAATCACAAAATAGAAGAATTACAGAAAACTACAAATAATTTCAGCTGTCTTCTTCAGCACTGAAACAGGTAGTTCACAAACCAATCCACAGAAGTGAATGGAAACTGCATACCCTCCCTGAACCTGTCTGTAAGCACTGCTCAGCGATGGATTTTCACCCTCTTGGGCCTTCCAAACATTACATGAGGGACTTCTATTAATGAAAGATAATCAAAAGTCTGATGAGAAGAAGGCAAGAGAGAAATCATACTGGAGAAAAATTAGGGTATGAGGGTCAATAAGCTACACTGAGCATGCATACATGTATTATGCCCAAAGCACAGCCGTTGATTATTTTGCTTGAACTGGACATATTGCATTCTGATACATGAAACACATGAAACAGTGTTCTGAAGTTGACTTCAGAGCATGTTTTCACTTATTCTTTCAATTGATATTTTAGATGACTTACTATGTGCTGAGACTATTCTAAGTATCAGAAATACAGTATTTAATAAAACAGAATGCTAACCCTCATGAAGATTGCATGTCAGAGAGAGGATGCATACAACAATCAGCATATAAGTGAATTATACATAATGCATCAAACAGCAATATGTAGGATGGAGATAAAGCAAGCACGAAGAGGAGGTGCAGAGAAGGAAGAGTTTGGAATTTGAAATAGGCAATGTTGAATCAAGAGTTTAAATGAGATAGAGTGGAGGGCAAGGAGACTACCTGGAGAGTCTTCCAGGAAGGAAGGAGGCACAGAAGGAGTGTGTCTCATCTGCTGAGGGATTAGTGAGGGCACCAATGCCTCTGGGAGAGAATGAGCGAGAGAGAATACAGTAGGGAATACAGTGGGGGAAAATGCGCCATAGGACTCGATTATCCACAGTAGAAATGTTTGTATTATCCACCCTGTCCCTTAATTTGACTTAGAAAGGGGCCTAAGTTGTAGCTGTTTCATGAAGAAAGAAAAAAGGAAGTGATTGCCTTAAAGAGAGAGAGAGAGACTGATGAAGGATCATGTCAGTGTGTGGATGGCCGTGTATAAAATTGACAGTTTCCCCCCGAATGCTTTGATGAGGACCAAATATTAAAAAACAAAGAGAAAATAGCAAACAAATGAAAAACAAAGTGAAAGCCGTATCATTCCTTAAAAGAGCTTCTTACCTAGGGCACGGAATAAAGAACATATTTCTATTTACATGGCAGCCATTAGAGACCACTCTAAATAGAACCAGTTAAATTAGACAAAATATTCTAAAACAATTGTTTTGAAAAATATGTATTTTCAAGCACAATTATTTTCTGTTCTTTTTATTCTTTTGCATACATTATCTTCGGGAGTGAAAGTCACTTAATATAATTTATTTGTGTTTAATTATTAGCTATAACACTATGAGCTATTTTAGACTTTCTCTCATACTGTGTTTTAATTTCCTAGGGCTGCTGTAACAGTTAACACACACCTTATGGCTTACACCACAGACATTGATTTTCTCACAGTAGTGGAGTCCAGAAGTGTGAGATCAAAGTGTCAACAGGGCAATGCTCCCTCTGGAGGCTCCAGGGGAAAACCCTCCCATGCTTCTTCTAGCTTGTGGTGGTGCTGGCATTCCTTGGCTTGTGGCAGCATAACTCTCTGCCTATGTCTTCACACAGCCTTCTTCCCTGTGTCTCTTCTTTTTTGTCTCTTATGAGAACACATCATTGGATTTAGGATCCACCCCAGTGCAGGATGATCTCATCTTGAGATCCTTACCTAATAACATCTGCAAAGACCTTTATTCAAAATAAAGTCATATTCTGAGGTTTCAGATGGACATACCCTTTTGGAAGGACACTCTTCATCTAGTGCATATTGTTACATCACTCTCCAATGTTGTTTTATTTTAGAATCAATGATTCTTTATTATGATTAAACCAAAAATAAAATATATTAAAAGTATAAATGATTGGGGCCATCCCCGTGGTGTAGTGCTTTGTGGTTAAGTTCAACATCCTCCACTTCGGTGGCCCAGGTTCACAGGTTCGGACCCCAGGCACCGACCTACACCACTCATCAGCCATGCTGTGGTGGAGATCCACGGACAAAAGAGAGGAAGATTGGCACAGATATTACCTCAGGGTGAATCTTCCTCAGTGAAAAAAAAAGTATAAATGACATAGGCAAGGTTTTCATTTACTCTCTTTCCTGTCTTCATATATTTAGCAAAGATAAAGAGCATCAAATATTTATAATCTGTGCAGCTCTTCTTTTCACAGCTTTCCCTAATAGATCCTATTCCCGTGACGATAGTGCTAAAAGCTTTTTCCTGTGAACAGCAGGATCCTTTAAGTTAGCAGCTTTGAAGTCTAGGGCTTTGAATACATCAATCTTTTCTCAATCTGTCTTTGGCATTTTTCTACGTCTGCCTCACGCACCTTGTCACCTAGGCCACAATTAGTGACCTGGGTTTAAAATCAATTTTACCCACCCACAGTTAAGATGCCTGACAATCCAGTATTTTAATACATACTTTGTACCACTGATCAATAACTCTTTTCCATGATAAATAAAATTCAAAGGATATAAAGGAATAAATCATGATATAGAAATAGCTGAAATATTGGTGTCATGCCAATCCTAAAGAAAGGTGGCAGCAGACTGAACAGTGCTTCTCTTGAATTGCTTAGTGACAGAACATTTAGTTTTTGCACATTTTTGGTATTCCCATGCTAAGAAATAATGACTATATAAGTTATAGATTTTACTTTGTTGTCACACTAAAATAAATAAACGAAACCATACTTTTCTAAATCATATGTAATCTAACTTTAGACCACCAATTCTATTGTGGTGAAAATTTTAATCTCAGTTATCTTTATGCCTTCTGTTGTTTCTCATGAAGATCTCAGATTTAAAATATTCAAACACTTGGGGAAGCTCCTTCTGCTCTTTAATCCATGTAAGTTATTTCTGGATCAGTTTGTCCAAATCCATATGGTTTTATAAATTCAGTTGGCTCTGAGTTGTTATGCTAAACTGGAGCAGGGTTGAGAGTCCTGATTCCCAACAGTATCTCCCTCAATGAGCAAATCTGTCTTGAGAATATCTCCCCTTTTCCTTTTCTATTGCTTCTATATCCACCCCCTCCAGCCACATCTCTCTATTCTGGCTTTCTGTGGAAGGGTACAATTTATTTTCTTCCAGTTGTTCTTTAGAAACAAACTGTTGGTCTCTTTTTTTTAGTGAGGATCGAGGATTCAGAGAGCATTGTTTCTTCTTACTATATCTGTATAATCTATTTGTCAGTTCTTAAAACTTGATATTTTCATAAGGCGTTTTTTTCCCCTTTCTTGACTGACCTTTTCCTGAAGCCCATCCTCTCTTTCTTGTATTGCTAGTCACATGAGCTTATGGTTACCCTCTGGTGAATCTAATTAACTCTAAGGAGTTATTGTGACTAAAGAACCCAGGAATCTGTACAGTATGGCCTCGATGCTGAGAAAGAGCAAAACAGCCTCTGATGTCAGGGAACTGATCTGACCTCATAGCTAGACCTCAAGGTTAAAGTGTTGTTATTACAAAGTAATCTGGCATTCACAGCTAGGACTCAATGTTATTCCAAATGATATGAGGCCTATACTTAAATTATATTGTTCTCCTCTTGGACATAAACAATATCACAGAACATCTATAGCAAATGAGGTCACTCTGAAACCATGATAAAGTGCATCAAAACTGAGGTCACTGTGTGAAACTCATAAAATGCCAAACATCCCTTTCTGTCACTAAATGAGTGACTGCTACTTCTTAAGCAATCATGACTTCATCCTTACCCTTTTGTTCTCTTCCTAGAGATAATATTTATTGAGATACTCAGTCATAAAATTGGCCCCACTTTCTAAAACCACCCAATCCACAGCAATCCCTCACATGCATGGACTCTCCCCAAAATTGCCCAACAAAATCACAAATCCTATAACAAGTTCTTTATAAGACCCTCTTTCAGAGATGCTCCATGGCTCTCTATGGTGAATGTTCCTTCATTGTTATCAATAGTCAACCCAATTTGTTCAATTACGGCAGTTCCTGGTTGTCTTTGGTAATTGGGCATTGACAACGCAAATCACTGTATTACGCCAAGCTGAGAAAAACTCATTGCCAAGTTAACAAGGAAATTTTTAAGCATACAAAGAGGTCAATTTCAAATTACTCCTTCTGCCAACAAAATTGCACCATGTAAATCCATCCTACACACGAAGTATTTAATTACCTTTCTAAAATAAAGGCATAAACATGTTACTTCCATGCCAATTTAATTTTCAAGATTCCATCTGCACGTGGTATCAGGGCTACTGATATGTCATTCAATATCTGTATGTTGGAAAGTTTTGAATATGAATTACAGAAAATTTGAGGGCATTTCATTGGTAATCATTGAATTGAAGAAAGGTATGTATAGAAAGTAATATGTGCAAATCTTGAGTCTACAGCTTGTTGCAATTTTACAGAATGAATATATCTGTGTAATCACTAGCCACTTCAAAATATAGAATATTATCTACACTCCAGAAGCCTTCTTCAGGTGCCCGTCCAGTTTTCACTCTTCAAAAACTAAACTCTATTCTGAGTTCTATCAACAGTTTTGTCTATTTTGAACATTTTATAAGTGAAATCGAGTAGCCTGTTTTCTTTTGTCTCTGGCTTCTTTCATTCAGTGTAATAGCTATGAGTTCCATCCATGTTCCAGCACATAGCAGAAGTTTGTTCATTTCGTTGCTGTAGACTATGACATCCTATGGAAGTAGTAGTTTCTTTATCTGTTTAACGTTTGATAGACATTGGGTTGTTCCCAGTTTGTGGCTACTATAATCATATTTACTTATTCATACACTTCTTTTAATGCTCATAAGTACACTTATGTTGAATATGTATCTATGAATGGAATTGCTGAATCTTTAGCTTTATTCATATTATTCATCATAATAACATATTCAGCTTTAGTAGGCACTTGCTGCCTAAAGGTTTTCAAAAAGGTTTTTTGCCAGTTTTACCCTCTCACCCCTAATGTTCTAGCACTCCACATTCTAACTAATCCCTGCCTTTTTAGTTTTATTTTTTTAATATCCATATTTTCAACTTTAGCCATTCTGGGGTATGTGTAATGAAATCTCATTGTGGTTTTGTTTTGCATTTTCTTGATGACTAAAGAATTAAATATGTGTCCGTGTGCTAATTGGCCTTTTTCCACTCTCCCTTCTGTGAAGTCTCTCTTCAGGTATTCTCTCATTTTGTATTGATTGTCTTTCTTTTACTTATTTATTTGTAACAATCCTTCATATAATCTGGATATGAATTCTTTATTACACACATATATACACACACATATATCTATATAATATTTTTCTAAATACCCTCTCCCGAATTGAGGTTGAAAGAATTTTATATTTTCCAGTTGTTGGGTACAATGTTCTATTTAAATCCATTAGGTAAATTTTGTTAGTTGTATGGTTAAATCTCTCATACAGCTCCTCATCTGTTAGCGTCTTTTTCTATGTTACTGAGAGACACATGTTAAAATATTTAGCTTCAATTATGAATGCAACTATTCCTCTTTTCAGTTCAGTCAGTTTTTACTTTATATATCCTAAGGATAATGTATTAAGTGCATACAAATTTATTTTAAAAGGATAATTTTTTAGGGAGCCAGCCCGATGTCACAGCAGTTAAGTTCACATGTTCCTCTTCAGTGGCTTGGGGTTTGCTGGTTCAGATCCTGGGTGTGGACCTACGCACCACTTGGTGTGCCATGCTGTGGCAGGAGTCCCACATACAAAGTAAAAGATAAGCATGAATCTTAGCTCAGGGCCAGTCTTCCTCAGCAAAAAGAGGAGGATCAGCAGCAGATTTTAGTTCAGGGCTAATGTTCCTCAAAAAGAAAAAAGGATATTTTTAAAAAATATTTATTGAATTCTACCTAGGTTGAAAGTGTTTTTCCTTTACTTTATAGATATCATTCCAATGTCATTTGGCTTCCATTGGTTGAACTGAGAAGTCCTTTGTCAGACTTATTGTTGCTCTTTTTAAAGGAACATGTCTGGGTTTTTTTTTTTTTTTTTTTTTTGGTGCCTTTGAACATTTTTTCCTCCAACCTTCCTTTTGTGTTTGACAGCAGCTTGACCATAATGTTCCTAGGGCTTTTTAATTTTTTAAAGTCTTCTTTGGTGTTTATCACAACTGTTAAATATATGATTTGGTATAATCTGAAGTTTGGAAAATTCTTAGGCAGTATCTCTTCAATTACTACTTCTGCCACATTATCTTTAACTTAGATACTAATACTGAAATTGGATGTATGCTTTTACTTTACAACAACCCATATTGTGTTCCGTGCTTTTTCCTTGTATTTACTGTCCCTTTTTTTGTGTGCATTTCAGGTTGGTTTATTTTACACTGGTTTATCACTTAAAAGACTATCTTTTCTGCTATGTCCAACTGCCTTTAATATATCTGTCAAATTCTTTCAGTTATTCTATTTTCAGTTCTAGAATTCTGTTTTGATGAATTTCTTTGTTATACATTACAGTTCTCTAATAAATTGCTTTATGCTTTCTTCTACTTTTATTTACACATTAGTCAGAGTTATATTGAAGCTCATTTCTACTAATGCTAATATTTGGATCACTATGTGTTTATTTATTGTCTTTTGTTTGCTTTTTCTCTTGGATTTCTTTTTTTTTCTTGCTGTTGTGACATATCTGATGATTTTATATTAAATATGGGGTATTATGATTAACAATTATGGTATCTCTGGAGATATATTATATTCCTCCAGAGAGGTTTAGTTTTCTTCTGGCAAGCAGGGAAAATGGACAGATGAGCTTGATCCAACAAGAAACTGAAATATTTTGTTGCTGCTTTTTGGCTTTTTTGATGGGTGATATATCTCCACTTTGCCCTTTCCCCTTGGACTTAGGCTTTTTGTGTTCTCAACTGAAAGCCAGGAATTTTTACCAGGCACACTTTTTGCTGGTAGACTCTTAACCCCAACTGTTGACTTCTCAACAATAACAGATGACTAAAAAAGTCTCATCTTTGCTTTTTAGTCTTTTAACACCTACTTTCTGTTAATTGTTTCAGGCTCTTGTCATGGTCCACATAGAGATTAGAAACTAGTAAACACCTTGAGCTAGAATCATGTGCAGAATATTTGACTCATTTCTCTGCAATTTCCTTTTCTCTAAAACTTTGAATCTTACAATATTGTTAGCCCTGTCCTTGCTGTTTAGCAGCAAACATTCTGTGAAGAACAAGTAGCTGTGAACAGAAGGTCCACATAGTTGGACTTATGTTTTTTCTGGGACCTGGGGTTGTCCATTCCTCGATGCCTTGGTTTCTCTCTTATACATTCAAAAAGCTGTTTTAGTAGTTTTTATATATTTTACTTGTATTATCAGCAGGAGCATTATTTGATATCAACCATTTTCAGCTGTTGCTGAATATGACCACCTCACATGTTTTTTAGTTAGTTACATTACGTAAATAAGTGGTCCCTAAGTTGGTTCCACGAGCAGAACATTAAGGACACAGAATCTTTCCCCTCTAAAATCTTCTGAGTGTTGGATTTGAACCATCATCCTGCCACATCATGATTATAAGTTACCTAATGTAGCATCAGGTATTATGGACTCTCATAACAGAACCCAAGGCCAAAATGGAGGAAAAGAGAACAGAAAGGGTCTTTTACTTTGTAGATTTCTCTCTTGTGATTAGGATTCCTGCATTCTCGGGAGGCTCAGCAGACACTTTGGTCAGAAAAGTTTTACCTCCTCTTTTAGGCCAAGAACTAGCCAAGAGGAAAGGGGTACTATATTTTGTTTAGACCAATTATAATTTATTCCTTGGCTGAGCAATTTGCTAGCCCCTCAACACTGGGTTTAGTTAGGAGAGAAGAAATGGGAATGGCTATTCATTAGGCAAACAAACCCTGTCACACAAAATGTTTCACAAGTTTTACTTATTCCATTTTTCCAGTTTCAGTGTCTACTCTTTGCCATGTCTGCTGTGTTCTAGATCAGAGTTTCTCAACTTTGGCCCTATTGACCTTTAGGGCCAGATAATTCTTTGCTGGAAGTGTTGTTCTGGTCATTGTAGGATACTTAGTAGCATTTCTGACCTCTACCTATTAGATGCTGATAGCATTCCCCCCTCACTCATTTAAGAAAGCAAAAATATCTCTAGATATTACCAAATGTCCTCTGAGGCAAAATTTCCCCCAGTTGAAGATCTCTTATCTAGAGTACAATGGAATAGAAAAGATATCCTGAAAAAGGGAATTTGACAAAAGAATTAACCATCCATCCAGAGGATGTATGTAAATGTTTAAAGAATAAATTAAAGCAAATGAAAGAAAGATTTCTCAGTGCTTGCTGTTTCTGAATAATAAACTATCTGATCATACAGAAATAGTAAAATGCTTAAGCCAATTGCTAGCTCAGCCTGCTGTAGATGTTAATGGGATGACTCATTTATTAATATAAAGGGATACATTAAAAAATGCTTGACATATCAAAACATAGGAATTGTAAGAAGTCCAAAGTTCCAATAATCTCCCTCTAAGATGGGGAATCTAAAGGGAGTGTAGCAGTCCTAGACCTAGAGTCCTTAGCAGTCTCTGGGAATGTGTGTTCCATTTTTCATACTTAGAAAATTACATGGCATCTAGTCAAGTGCCACTGCCAACCTTGGATGCCTTATGGATGCATACAATGGTCTTCTGCCAGGCACAGGTTTTTCCAGTGTTGCCATTATTACCCACTAAAGTGTTAAGGGAAACACAGTTGAGAGAAACTGTCTAGCAATCATTTATTCTGGCTCTTAAAAATAAAACTCCAGTAATTAGTTTCAGAATGGTTTTTGTCCAAATTCTGGACTCAAATGTTCTATGTTAGGTGGATTTGTAGCAAACGCACTCTGAGAAACACCATCCATTCACCTTAAACAGACACTAAGGAATTCAAATTTTCAATAATACAGAAAGAGTTCTGCATTGTTTTGGTACAAAGTATTGCAAAGAAAAATTAGAGAAAGATGTTTGCTACAAAGTTTTATGCACTACTCGAGTTACTTTTACTTTTTACATGTGGAACCAAAATTGTTGCTCAACATCTAATATTCTTATGTTTCAATTTCACTAGTTCTCTTTTAAAATTGATTTATATTCTCCTCACCTTTTAATTCTTTCTTCTCCTCTAGTGGAGAGAATTTTCCTTGTGATCTCATTTAATATTTTTATTTTTTAGATTAATCTTACAGTATTGATTAATAATCTCCTATTTAACATACTTTGTAAGCTAGCCAATGGTATGAGAAATTTCCTTGTTAACTAGTATAATGCCCTCCTCCATATTTGTAGCTACTTACTCCTTAAAACCCAATGGTATGTATCTATTGAAAGTCCTATTTCCAAGGAACATATAAGCAACATTTGGTTGTGAAAACAAACAAAGAAACTACAGATAATAATTGCAGTTAGGGGTCTTACGGTCAAATGAGCCTCTCCAAGAATCTTGAGCCTAAACCCAAGAATCTTAAGCTACCCATTGACAAAGGGATTCTTTTTATACATTGATTTAGTTATTTTATTTTTCATAATTATGTATTTATTATGTGGGTTTTCTTAATGTCTGTTTCCCCAAGAGGTAAAAACTTCCTAAGGAATCATGATTGTTTTATTCACCACTGCATACTCACACATTACCTGCAGATCTAGCATAGTCCTTGTATAAAATAGGCACTCAATATTTTTATAAATGAGTAAAATATAGTTTAACCAATCGTACAGTTGTACTGTGAATATTTCAGTTTGCTCTTCCCTGATCGCCGATATATACTACACATGTTAATTTTATTACTATTTATTCTTATATTGTCATACTTTTTTGCTTCTTACATATGATGCAATTTATTAAACATACGCCAGCCACTATATCAAGGGAATCTCCTATATTATTCTGAGTAGTCATCATAATGATTCAAATATACACTAACATTAGTAATTACCGCTATTATTATCTCCTATTCACAGATGAAGAAATGAGGCTAAGACAGATTAAGTGTCTTGCCTAAAAATTATTGGAGGTGCTAAAATGGAACCTAGCCAATTTGATTCCAAAGCTAGGGTTCTTAATTTCCATGTACTTAACCAGTTTTTGTAATCCAAATGGATTAATGGAAAGATCATACTAACCAAAGTATTGCTTGCAAAATTCCACTTTTAAATCACATTATACGTTACATTTATATACCCCTTAACCTAGAAAGATTCATTTTAAATAATCTTTTTCATACCTCAAGAATATTTTCCAATAAGAATAAGAAGGAGAAGGAGAAAGAGAATAAGGAGAATCACTCCAGTATAGAAGTAGATACATCCTTGAAAACCAATTGAACCCCGTGTTTACATTGCAGTGGGATTTTGTTGGAAATAATTTATGGTGGAATATCACAGTTAATTTCAATGGAGTTTAAACGCAAGTATTCAGACCGTTAACAGTTGCCACAATCCGAATATCACTTCGCGTCATAGCACCTTTGGTACTCTTAGAAGTAAACCAAACTTAGAAGCGACAACAAACCTACGAAAGTAGAATGTGTGCATCATTTATATTCAAATACACACACACACACACACAAATGCACGTGTGCAGTCACAAAATCATGAACTGTTGCTAATGAAGAAGAGAAAAATGTAATTAAATTTTACTCTTTCAAATATGTTTAATAGAATTTTTCTAGGAGATACAGATATAACATCGATGAATACAACATAAATTTTCTAAATAAAATATATGAAAATATATGTAACTTTGCTAAAATACCTTTAAAATAATTAATATGTCATTTCAGATTGGAATGATTTCAGAAGTGAATGCAGGACACTGAATATTTGTGAAAAAGCGTATATAGTATCAGCACAGAGTCCACATCCTATGTCAATGCTCTTCACTGTTAACCTGTGAGATTTGCAACTTTGCCTCAACTCTATGTATAAAATCCTACCAAATCCTATTGTATTTTGAATATGTATTCACAATTGTCAGTATTTTCTAAAACATTCTTTTCAGCATCACTAGTTTTACATTTTGTGTTACATGCACCTATCTTTCACCACAGGCTATATTCCTGCTTATTAAATCAACTTCACTAGTAGAAATTCTTCCTCGCTAAAATTAAATTCATGAAATAAGACAACAACCTTTAAGGACTACATCTAGCTATTGAGAATCTCATTTATTATGTCCTAATAACATCCTTTAATTACATTCCATCCTTTCTATGATTTTTTCTTTTGTCGTAGGGGAAATGGCAGTATAAAACACAGCCATTCGAAAAGTACACACAGTCAGCTGTCAGGTTCCTATAGCTAATTACAATTTTATTCTCACATAAATTACACACCTCTGCCTCTGTGGTTTTTATTTAGGTTCCAACAGCTTCCTGCTCACATCAGGGAGAAAAACACTCAAATAGACAGATTTCCTATTCTTCCTACCTCCCTAAAGCAATGAATTTCCCAGGAGACAACCCACTGGATACTTCCAGCTAGCAAGGATTTTGGAAGTTCTCTTTTCCTCCATTTGCCCCTCACAGTGGGTGTTCAGCAATGCTACATCTTTCATCCAATCCTCGGTGATCATTTGTAGTTGAAGGTTTGTGGCAGGTAAAGAATTAGTCCATCCCTCTCCTTGAAAGTTGTGTAGAAGCAACTTTTCTCCTTAGAAAAAAACATGAAAAAAAAGTACTTAAACTAATAATTTTTAAATTATTATTTATTTAGCAGGGTATATAATATATATTTTATTTAGAATGATCATTTAGCTGTTATTTTGCCACATGTGATATTTTACAAAGACTTATTAAATGCTAAGTAATAATTTTGAATATTCCCTCATTTTAACGAAAAAAGCATCTTACTTTACAATCAAATGGTCCAGAAGTTAAAGAAATGGTGCAATGTTAGTTAAAAATTTTTGGTAGCTAAAAATGCACAGTTTTGCTGTACTATTAGAATCATAAACTTCTATCATTTCTTATTAACAAAATAATATGCCGTTAGAAAAAGTTTAGAAACAAATTGACTTCTTAGGCATATGTCCAAATGCTAATTTTGCACTAGTGTGAATATTTAAGTTTAAATATTTACTGATACTCATAGAGAAATATTTTCATTTATATTTTTTCTTTATTTTATTTTTTAAATAAAATTTTATATAAAGTGTACAACATGATGATTTGATATACATATACATAACAAAATGATTACTAGTCAGGTTAATTAACATATCTCCTCATATAGTAACCAACGTGTTTGCATGATTAGAGCAACTGAAATCTACTCTCTTAGCAAATCTCCAGTATTCACTACAGCATTATTAACTATAGTCTTCACGCTGTACTTTAGATCTCTAGACTTCTTCATCCTACAGAACTACAACTTGGTACATTTCATTTATTTTTGACAAAATATTATTTCATTCTGTAAAATATGACACTAAGCATCTGTGGCCACCAAAAACGAAGAGACTTTTTAAATTTCAATATTGTACAAAAAGTATGATATGATGACCCAAAAGACTTTCAAGTATGTAATATTTTTATTAGAATACATTCAAGGAGTAACAGTAGTGAGATAAAATTTACAACTGTTAAGGAAAATCTTTTCATTTCATTTGAGGTAAATACTAGCTGGAATCAATTTGCTATGGGATCTAGATTCTGTAACCATTTAAACCTCAAACAAAAAACAGAAATCAAAATAATAAGGTATGAAGACATAGCAAAATTTTCATAATTATTTTTAGGAGATACCAGAGAAAAGATTTTGAAGATCTTTGTGTTAAGTCTGCCAAATGGTAGATTCTATCTCCTAAATCTATCACAACTGCCAACTCCTCTCCATTCCCACTGTCAGAGCTTTAGTTTAAATCCTCATTATCTAATTTCTCACATTGATTATTAATGTCCCTTGCATGAACATTCCTCACATCCTTGCCAGAGTAAACTTTGGCATAGGAAATACGAAAATGTAACCATGTCATTTGATGATCAGGTCTTTATTTTTTCAGCAGCATTCTCTCCTTTTTGCAATCATGCACGAGTACCTATCTACGTGTGTGTGCGTGTGTACGTTTTTAATAAAAATAATGCAGAAATTGGTTAAATTGAGGAGCAAATCCTAAAACTGCACCTGTTTGTCCTTTTTCTCACGCAAGCTAGAGGCCCTGAGAGGCTTCTGTGGAATAATTGGATTCTATGGAACATAATTTGAAAACCACTCTCTATATTGATTTGAAATCCAAGCTTCAAGCGCTATACAAGGACTTTCATAATCTGACTCCAGGAATATGTTCTATTTCATCGTTGCCACTTATCCACATAAGCCTCTGTCACAGCCATGCATAAATTGTTCTGTTTTCCAAAACGTGCCACTGTGTTGTGTATCTCCTTGCTTCTATGCGAGCTGTCTCTTTACCTGAAATGTCATTTTCTCCCTTGTCCCTCTATCCGATGTTTTCCTTTAATACTCAGTACAGATATCTGATGGTCCTGCCTTGGTGTGTGTAGGAAAATGAAGTATATGTCTCTTTTTACTCCTTCCATACCTAGTCCACAACTGTAGTTTAGCATTTACCATGGTATGTTTTCAACTTTGTCTTTCCTAATATTCCAGATCTCCTGAAAGAATTATGTTCTAGTTATCTGTTATCTCTCTGTTTCCAGAAATTGGTAGTTTCCGATACTTTGTAAGCCCTTAACAAATGCCTAATAAGTCATATGCCAGCCCTGGTGGTCTAGAGTAAGATTCAGCGCTCGCACTTCTGGTCCAGGTTCGTTTCTTGGTCAGGGAACCACACAGCGTGTCTTTCGGGTGTCAGATTGTGGCTGCCGTGTGTTGCTGTGATACTGAAAGCTATGCCACTGGTATGTCAAATACCAGCAGGGTCACCCATGCTAGACAGGTTTCAGCAGGGCTTCCAGGCTAAGATAGACTAGGAAGAAGGACTTGGCCACCCACTTCTGAAAAAATTGGCTGTGAAAACCCTGTGAATAGCAGTGGAGCATTGTCTGATACAGCGTGGGAAGGTGAGATGACAGTGCAGGAAGACCGGGCATGGTTCTGCTCTGCTGTATGCAGGGTTGATACAGAGTCAGCCCGACAGCACTGACAAGAAGTCGGGGGCACCCTGTAATTGAACTTGGTTCAGCACCTTGATGATGTCAGTTACAGTATCTTTCTGATTCCCCTCAACTTATTTTTTCCTTTCTGGCTGCAAACAGACATTTGATTGATGCTCAAGGAAGGATGAAGGGGAAAGGGGCAATGACAGTCAAGTCTATTTCTTTTATCAGAAAAGCAGATAATTTCCCAAACTCCTTATTTCATCTTATTGACCAAAACTGACTCACATGGCATCCAACCAAGTGTGAGTTTAAGCAGGTTTTCTTTATCATCTATTTGCATTTTCTATATTTGTTGATTCAGTTCATCTTCCGTTATTATTTTATTTTCCAAGTGCATCATCCTTTTAGGACCCTGGAACCTCTAAATGACAGATTTGTTTGCTAAAAGTTCAATATACTTCTTTCACAATACCAATAGTAACTTAAATAAGATATTTTTAACTTGTGTGTTGAAGATTCCTTTCTACAATAGTTTATGCTTCTACTTGGTTTCCTTATAGAGTAACAATGACTAAGGTGTATACAAACACCTCATTTATCTTGAGATTTGACAGCAGTAACCTCACAACAGAGGCAAGAACCCAAAAATAGAAAACTATTTTTAGCATCGAAGAAAGCTAGTAAAAAGCCTACCTATTGACTGAAAATGTATACTCTTTCTGGTCATAGAATTTGCCTTCAAAATCTTATCCAGAGATTCTAACTTGATTATATACAAAATCAATGATGAGCTTTATTTGATTTCCAAGTATAGAATATCATAGAGGCAGAGAATTGGGGAAAGGCAAATTAATATAAGCAGAAGTTACTATCACAGAAGTTAGAACAGTGATAATCAGTAGTTGGGAAAAAAGAAAGCAGCTTCAAAAATTATAGAAACACTGAAGTGGACTAAGATTAAGTCTAAGTCTACTCTTTTGTACTACATACACACACACACACACACACACACACATATCCTAGCAAATCATTATAAGCAATGTTCATCAATAGAAGTCAATTGCATGTTCAGAATACTTTTCAAAAAAGTACAGAAATATTTAGCATTTTAGAAAGATTTTGATAAAAATCATTGACAAAAATATTGGACTTCAGAGCTTTTAAATAATTAAAATTCCATAATCCAGAAAATTCATGTTTTTAAAATGCCTTTTTCTCTGTTGACAGACCAGTCTGTGCGACACTATTGTGGATAACTTTTCAGTTTTCAGTTCTCAAAGGAACTCATAATGAAGGTATAATACATAATTCCTCATCTGATGTTACTGAAAAATGAGTAAAACTGATCAAGCAAAGGCATGGTAAATTAATTTATTTACAGAAATCATGCATTTTTTATTTGGCAATACAGCAGAAATTTTCAAGTTTCCTCAAAGTAATCTATATAGTGTTATAAATCTAATATGCTAGTATTTTAAAATGTAACATCTTACATAACGCATATTTGCATTAATATTATAATTAATCAATATGGTATCATTAGAATTTAAATATACCTAGTATTATAAAAATATTAAATTCCTCTGAAATATGTTGCTTTTCCTAAAAATAAGTCATTAGTCTAAAGAAGAAAATCATGATTCCACTTCAGATTGTTTCATGTTTTCAGAAGTTTCAATATTTTAATTAGCTTTGATGACATTTGATGACTCATATTTCAAAGTGACAAACAAGAAAAAGAAATGTCCTTGATATCTTTTCCTATGGCTTTACAACATCATGTGTATCTACTATCTAGGAAGAATTTCAAACAATGAATGTGCTGTTTACTTGGGAAAAGGTCAAAATGAAATCATGTTATCCACAATAAAAACGGATCTCGGCCTCTAGGAAGATATATGGTTTTTATTTTACTTTTACTGTATTTTTTTTAAACAGAGTAATTTTCTGCTTACAATCAATGACTTCTACATCAAAACACCAACGAACAAACTAAGTAACCTTCTCACTTTGAAATGTGATAAAATAATAACAGAACTTCCGCAAGAATTCAGAACTTCAAAAATTTCAGTTCTGTTGAGGCATCTGAGTGAGATATTCGGATGATGATAGAATATGTAAATTTCGTGTTTTTCTTAATTTCTCAAGAGGGAATAGAGTTCTCAGTACCATATAGTTGACATTTCTATTCCATTTAATGAGCCATTAAAAACGAGTATCACTTAAATTTTCTTATATGAAAGAAGAATCACGCATTCAAAAATAAATTCAGTTTTAATCAATTAATTTTTAATTTTGAACAATATATCCTAAAAGCTTCAGAAGAATTCAGAATGTTAGAAAGACTAGACACCTCAATATTAACCTAGTTCATATTCTAACCAAATAAAATAATATGAAATAGATAACATGTGCACTATTTTTGAGCTGTCCTAGGTTTGGCTACTCAAAAGAACATAGGCAGCAGTTATCTTCCAGCTGGTTCATAACATCTATCTTACCGAAACTTTATTAGCAAGCTGTTTCAAATACCAGGCATAAATCCATGCATATGATGCTTGAAAGTTGTTTTTGATTCACTCATTAATGATTCATTCTTTCAGTCATTTATACATTCATACAATGCAACTTTAATAAATGCCTATTATGTAATGACAGAAGTTTTGCTAACTACTGAGGTTTCAGTGATGAGCACAATAGTGTAATCCTTATCCTCATGCAATTCCCAGTTCATTAACCCTACCAAAAATCAAATGGATTAGTATTGCTTATTGTTCTTAGCAAGTATACTTTGTCTTCTAGATGTGCAATTCCTTAAATCACCATTAGATGATTTTACTGGAGCATGATGTACAGAATACCTTTCTGACAGGAACTTGTCTCTTTAAGACCCCTCTTTGCCTAATTGGTAATCTTTGGTTAATGAAAAATATTATTGATGATAAAGTCAGAAACTCCATGAGACGAAAATTATGAAGCAGTACCAAAGTTCCTTAGGAATGCATCGAAGTAGGTATGTAATTAAGGTATTGAGAATGATAAGAGATTTGGGCAAAGTAACACAGGTCTGGGAGCAGCAACGGAGGAAGAGGACTTTGTCAATCTGCCACATGCCCCTGATTCAGCACAGATCAGGAAGAGTGCAGAGTCTCCGGAGAGGGTGCAGAGAATTCTACAGCATTAGGGAAAGACTGGATTCACTTTAGGTGAGGAAATGTAGAGTTTTGATTAAAAGATAGAAGTGATTTTCTAGGAACTGGAAGTAGCAGAAGGAGAGAGAAATAAGGAAGAGGGGTGTGCCATAAAGATTTCCAAGAATAAACTAAGGGAGGAAATTTCAACTTTCTTGCTTGGTTTAGAAATACAAGGATTGAAGCAAGCTAGTGTTAAGAGGTAAACAGAGGAAACATTCATGCTACTGAACAAGTTGTTGGATTCTAAGTAGGGCAAAGTTGACTTTCTATCTCTGCAAAGTCTCTCTGTCGTTTGTCTCAACATACGATGGTAAGTCAGGCCTGTTTGTCAATCTGATACATATTCTGTAAAAGCATTACACCACCAGATTTGTCTGACCAAGTCTATCTGATTTTCTGGAAGGAATTATAAATCACCACTATGTTTTCATCTACCAGATGTTAGTGGAATTCCCATATCTGCTGAGAATCCCTGTGATTCTTCTGTAGTAATTGGAAACTGCTTTCTGGAAAACACATCTTTGTCCTTCCACTCATCAGTATCAATATGGAATTTTACTTTCTTCCAAATATTTGGAATCTTTTTTTTCCATCCATGCATTTTTTTCTTCCCCATCCTTGATTTAATCAATAATTTGGAGCTGTGCCTTGAACTATTTCATCTTCTTTAGCTGGTACACACAAAAAATTATCTAATAATTGGAAACGAAACAAATGATGATTGTGAGACTTTTTAATATCATGCTAGATCATGCTCTATTATTGAGCCTCTGTAATGGCCATCTGTCTCTCTTGGGGAATTGAACTTTGCTGGAATAATTTCACAATTGATTAGGATTCTGCTGTTTTACAACTCTGTGTAGTTACAGGTTAACTGCAGAAAAGTGTAAGGTATGTTAATTATTTTTTCTTTCCCATAGGGAAGATGACCTCAATAGTTACAGTCCAATTAGCCTACAGAACATTAATTAGTTTACGCATATCTTGTTACTTGCCCTAGTTAACTGTGTGCATCTCTGTTTTTCTTTATTTTCTTTTTTTGGACCATCTCATGTTATTCTGCTGAGATTATCACTTAATGGATTAAATTAAAATTCAAAACATTTTCACTGTCTATTTGTGTGAGAGCTGTAACAGTTTGAGAAATATGCTTCTATATAGTCATGCCTCGCTTAACAACAGGGATACATTCTGAGAAATGCATCCTTAGGGGATTTCCTAGTTGTGCAAACATCACTGAGTGTACTGAAGGGGAACACAATTGCCCCCCAAAAATGTGCTTGTTTAACATGAAGATTATTTTAGGCTGATTATTTTTAATAACTAAAAGACTCAGAAAGTTTTTATTGTTACCTCCCCCTTAACTGCCTAAAAGAATTCAGAGAAGAAACCTATCTCAGGAAGCAAGCTATCACCTTAGCATAACATAAACTAGGTGGTAAACAGGGAGGACCTGAAAAGCTTGTTTTTTGGGCTCCCCTCTGTGTTCTTCTGTTTCTGCCTGGCCAAACACTTGTTTTTCATACCTTTGCTCCTTTTCACCTACCTGTGAATTGCCTTCCTTCCCTTTTAAGTCCTTGACTCTTCCCTGCTCAGCATCTTCTTTTGTCTTTAGCTGAGGATGGTATTTAAGGCGAGGGCTTCGGTCATCTTGCCAAGTTACAAAATTTTCCTAGGCTTCTTCCATGTACACATATTATTAAACTTGTGCTTATTTTTCTGTTGTTAATCTGTCTCATGTCAATTTAACTCTTAAACCAGCCTGAAGAACCTAGAAGCGTAGAGGATAATTTTTCCTCCCCTACAGTACTTACACAAATCTAGACAAATCTAATACACACCTAGGCTTTATGGTATTAATATCATGGGACCTCCATTGTATATGCCATTTGTCAATGACCAAAAAGTCATTATGCAGCACATACCTGTATAGAATGTGTATAATGAGATTATATTAAGCAAGATAAAAACAGAGCTGAAATCTTTCAGGCCCCTGGAATACTTCCTTCAATGACCACACTCTGCACATCTGAAATTTGAAGTATAATTTTTTTGAGATTTTCCTAGTGAATTGGCCTGAAATCTCCCTGAAGTCTCCCTTAGAGATGAGTTCTAATATAATATCAATTTTCACAGATCATCTATACAAAACTCTTAACAAAACTATTCCAAGACACTTTATGCTTCCTTCCTTCTTTCCTTCCTTCCTTCCTTTCTTTATTCATTTTATTTTGTCCTAAGGTTCTGTATTTTGAGAACTTTGATCATAAGAGAATCTCTAAAATCTATTAAATGTATTCCAGAGACTTGAGTCATGTGATTCTTCTTCCTCTAAAACATCAAAACAGAGTAAATAATATTCCAATTTTCTTCATGTAAAGATACAAGAAATACCACGCTTGATGAAATTAATCTAAACTTATCTAAATGTAACACTAAAACAGTTTTGTAGAACAGCATAGAAATAGCCTTTCAGGAGGAAAATTTCCAAAGGTGAGGAATATCCTCCCTCCTCACTGATCCTAAGTTTCCTGTTAATATTCTACTGAGCATCTACGATTCATGGCTTTTCCCAATTCCTCCCTAAATTCATTTTTATAAGGAGCTCAAATACCTTTTGAAGCTTATGATTCACAAAGTAAATTAAAATTTCTTTTCCTTGACCTCTAAAGATGCACCAAAGTGTGTTTATCCCATGTGATAGGCTGACTAGATTCCCACATAGTCAGGACAGAGGTTCCTCTTCCTTCTTTTTGGATCTCATGGCTAATAAGCATTGCATTAATCTAACTCTAGGTAAACACAATCAAAATTCATGTATAAGAATAACCAAAGAAGTCTTCCTATATCTGGACTGATATTTTAGCAGTACTTCTCTGGCCTTTCTAGTTCTTTTACAATTTCCTTAAGAAGATATACAAAACTTCATAGTCAAAGTGAATTGATAACAATATTCTTTATCGTAATGTATTTTCTTTTAATAATATATAGTATAATGCCCCCAAATCAAATTTTGCTCTAAAACAAGGATTTATCTATAAAAACTAAAAGAGAAATATAAGGAAAGATTATTTCCTGTGTCTTAATAAGTTGATTAATCAAATGGTTGCTCCTACTATGTAATACAACTGTATCAGTCACTGGAGTTATGAAGACATACAACATGTTTCCTTTTCTTAAGAAATTTGCATATTACTGGAGCAGGTTTCTGAAAAAGTAGATCATTTGTAAGCATCACAGTATATGCACTGATAAGAATTAACATAAGTGAAATGAATGCACTGGAAGTGACAGAGAGGAGATGCAGTTTAACCTGGGAATAGGCAAGGTATGCCCCCCGACGCAGGCAGCATTTTAGCTGAGGCTTAGAGAGCAGTCCTGGGGAATAGGCATGCCCCAAAAACCAGAGGGGATTAGGAACAACAGCTGTCATTATTTCAGTACTGACCATATGTTCCTGTGTGTCATATTTGTTCAATATTTACGTAACCTCATTTAATCATTACAATGTCCTGACAATGTGAGGACAATTATTCTTATTTTCAAGAGAGGAAAATAAGAGTCAGATAGATTAAATAACTTTTTTCAAGACAGCCCAGCATGTAAATAATGGCTCCAAGAATTAAACTAAACTGTGTGACTCTGATGATGTTCATTAGGGCTCAGTTCAATTTCATTATTTAAACATTTACTTACCGTCTTTTATGTCTTAGTCACAGACCCTTCAGTTCTAGAGAAGTGAAGGCAAATACAACGGAGTCCTTGCCTGGAAGGAACTCATTAGCGTGGCTCATTCTATCATAGCACCTTTGTTTTGCCTTCCCATTTTGAACAACTAGAGAAGCCATTTCAGTTTTTAAAAAAAATATTCATTCAGTTTTCAAAATGCAAAACAGGTATACTTCAATTCATTGCAATTAATAATTTGGAATGTGCTTAATTACTTTATGGTATTTTAATAACCCCTCATAACCTTGTTTATAAATTACTTCTCTATATATCACTTAAATCATTTTATTCTTTTCTCTTCTTTTATTTTGAAATTCTTGGCAGGCCTTATGGTACTTAGAGGCTTCATATCTGGCATATAAACTAACATCAAAAAACATCACTGATGCTAATTTGAAGGTGATGTTATCATTTCTGTGAATAGCCTTCCCACATTAATGTGAATCCATTAATAGTTTGCTTGCATTATTGCATCTTAAAATTCAGTATATATGATTATTATTTTGCTTACTGCAAGGGTCCCATACTTGATTTCTCCAATTCAGATTATAATGTATGTCACTTGAAAGTATTCAACTTAACTCTCTTATTACTACGATGTGATTCCACACACATTTGTAAGCGCATGCTTTAGAGCTGTGTTTCTGCCTTTAGGGACCAGTTATTCAAAATTATGCAAGTGGACAAGGCCAACTTGTATATTGCTGAGACACTACATATTTGTTTTCTCACAGAAGAGTGGCTTTTCCTGTAATCACATTGTGGAAACAGATAGGGGCCAACACAAATTGCAAAGAATCATGGAAAATGGCAAGCCTCTAGAATTTTATAACATTCTTATTTATATTACTCTTGGTATGGAACTCTGGAGTTGTTTTCTTTCCTTTCCTTTTCTTTGTTTCTTATATAGTATCTCATACTTCGATGACCTCATTATTTCCTTAAATTCATGGAGAGAAAGATACTCAGCCTTAATTTCCCTATAAACTATACTCTCTTCCTAGTTGGAGGCCCTCTCATAAGCAGTTGATCTCAGGATCCAATAGGAGCAGTGTTTTTAAGGATAATTTTATAATATTTATTTCCAGGAAATTATAAATAATGACTTGCATTCCCTATTAGGCCACTTTCTTGCAAATTCTTTTTCTCCCGTCTTACGAACAACTCTCAATATAAAAGACATGCCTGTACACTATAAATGCAAGTGAGATCTTAATAGTTTTGAAATATAGAAATATTCTTGGAGATGTTTTGTTTAAAAGTGACTTCTTTGGGGGCTGGCCCCATGGCCGAGTAGTTAAGTTCGCGCGCTCCACTGCAGGCGGCCCAGTGTTTCGTTGGTTCGAATCCTGGGTGCAGACATGGCACTGCTCATCAAACCGCACTGAGGCAGCGTCCCACATGCCACAACCAGGACCCGCAATGAAGAATATACAACTATGTACCGGGGGCTTTGGGGAGAAAAAGGAAAAAGATAAAATCTTTAAAAAAAGACAAGTGACTTCTTTGAGCATGGGATTGAACATGAGTTCCCAGCCAACATATGGGTCATTTATACCAAAGCCCCCATATTCAGAAAATGGGGTCCTTTTCTCTCGTTAATCATAATCATTTTTAGCATGGACAAATGTGGTAAGTGATGATTAATTCTGTCTCTGTTTAATAGAAATTCTGAAGCCATCTTTTATGCCTAGAATGACTGCAGAATGACAGCATTTCCCTCATGAGCTCCATCCACAGTATCGAACACTGCTTTGGGAATACCACACTCACCCTTACCTGATTTGATTAAAAAATACTTGGCAAAAATTTCTTAATAAATGAACAAATCATATGAATACCATGTTTTTAGTATTTTCTATCTATTTTAACCTGAGTGATTTATTGAACAATACTTATAAATACCCAATTGTCTGCTATCCTGGGAGTTTGGGATATTGTAGGAAAAAGTAGACACAATCTTTCCCATTCTGATGCTTCCTTTCTAGTAAACCTGTGTTTGAATTCTCTACTTTTAAAATCAATCTTATAAATGGATTTAAGTTAAGTAAAAGAGATCTACATTCTTACAAAACACCAAAATCGAGTTTTGAAAAATATGTTCTCATGTTTGTCTCCTTGATTTTGAAATGCTTAAAAGACACCTAGAGACTGAGTTTACTCATCAAACAAAAAGAGTCACTTCAGAACTTTTTTTTTTTTTAGTTACCTCTCCATAGATAAGCTCATCCCTCTGTTTGGCAGGTTGCTGGAAGCATTAATTGTCTCAATTAGGTTGCCATGTTGATAAAGGCAGTTAATCTGTTCATTGAAAGGAACTACTGGAGGCAGCCAAGATAAAAGGATATACAGTTATGTCTTCATCATTAGTGCCAGGTCAGAAGAGTAGTAGATTTTTTACAAAAGACTTAACTTTTTTAGATCAGTTTTAGTTTCACAACAAAACTGAAAGGAAGATAGAGAGAATTCATATATATCTTCTACCCTACACATGCACAACCTCTTCCATTATCAACATCACTCTCTATAAGATCACATTTATTACCAAGTATGAACTTATATTGACACATCATAATCATCCCAAATTCATAGTTTCCCTTAGGACTGACTCTTGGTGTTGTGCATTCTTTGGGTTTGGACAAATATATAATGCCATATACTATCATTATAATTTCATACAGAGTAGTTTTCTGACATAAAAATCTTCTGTGCTCTGCTTATTTATCCCTTCCTCCTATCTCACCTCTGATCTGTTCTTGTCTCTGTAGTTTTTCCTTTTCCCGAATGTCAGATAGTTGGAATCATAATGTATAGAGCTTTTTCAGATTGGCTTCCTTCACTTAATAATATGCATTTAAATTTCCTCCATGTCTTTTCATGGCTTGATAGCTCATTTCTTTTTAGTGCTGAATAATATTCCATTGTCTGGATGTACCACAATTTATTTATTCATTCATGTACTGAAGGACATTTTAGTCCCTTCAATGTTTTGGCAATTATGAGTAAAGCTGCTATAAACAACCATGTGCAGGTTTCTATGTGGACATAAGTTTTCAACTCCTTTGGGTAAATCCAATGAACAGAATTACTGGGTCATGTGATAAGAGCATGTTTAGTTTTGTAGGAAACTACCAAACTGTTAAGATCTTAAGCCCATTTCTTAATTAGATTTTTTTTGTATTGCTGAGTTTTAAGATGTTTTTTATATATTAGAAAACAGCCCTTTATCAGATGTATCTTTTGCAAATATTTTTTTTCCCAGTCTATGACTTGTCTTCTGTCTCTCTTGATATTGTCTTCCAGTGAGCAGAATTTTTAAAATTTTAATGAAGTCTAGATTTTCGATTATTTCTTTCACCAATCATGCCTTTGGGGTTACATCAAAAAGGCATTGCCAAATACTATGTCGTCTAGATTTTCTCCTATGTTACGTTCTAGGGCTTTTATAGTTTCATATTTTACATTTAAGTCTATGATACATTTTGAGTAAATTTTTGTGAAGAGGATAAGTTCCCTGTCTAGTTTCATTTTTTTGCATGTGGACATCTAGTTGTTCCAGCTCCATTTGTTGAATGCTATCTTTGCTCCCTTTGCTACTTTATCAAATATCAGTTGATGATATTTTTGGGGTCTAATTCTGGACTCTTTACTCTATTTCATTGATCCATTTGTCTATCATTTCACCTATACCACACAATCTTGATTACTGTAGCTTTATAGTAAGTCTCAAAGTCAAGAATTGTCAGTCCTCCAACTTTGTTCTCAAATATCGTGTTAACTATTCTGGATCTTTTGCCTGTCTATCTAAATTTTAGAGTTTGTTCATATCTGTAAAATAACCTTCAAGGATATTGATTGGGAGTGCACTCAATCTATAGATCAAGTTGGGAACAACTGACATCTTGACAACATTGAGTCGTCCTATCCATAAACATGGACTATCTCTCCATTTATTTAGTGATTTGATTTTTTTCATTAGAGTTTGTAGTTTTCTTCTTATAGATCTTATACACATTTTGTTAGATTTATCCCAAAGTATTTCATTTTTGGGACTGCTAATGTAAATTGTATTGTGTTTTAAATTTCAAATTCCACTTGTTCATTGCTGGTATTAATGCAGAGATTTTAACACTGAAAATCTCATAGAAGACACGAGTTCCAACTCTTTTTCACTTTATGGCTTTCCACTAGCTGCATAGTTTCTTTTGCTTCCTGGCCTTGGTATTTGTAGCTGATATACATTTTAGTTTCAGATTGTGTCAAGAGTCCATTGAGAATACAATTGATGGATGAAGATTAAGAGTGTGTCACATTTCAGCATGGTTTTATACTGATTCTTACATTACTAACTGTTATGGGTTGAATTGCGTCCCTGCCAAATTCATATGTTCATGTTCTAATCCCCAACATGACTGCATTCAGAAATAGAGTCTTTAGTGAACTCTGTATGACTCCACTCATAGGTGGTAGTTAACATATGGACAAAGAGAACTGATCGGTGGTTGCCAGGGGGAAGGGGGGTGGGGGGAGGGCACTAGGGGTGAAGTGGTGTACCTACAACATGACTAATAATGATGTACAACTGTAATTTCACAAGGATGTTAACTTTTATAGCCTTAATTAAAAAAAAAAAGAAATAGAGTCTTTAAGGATGTAATTAAGGTTAAATGAAGACATAAGGGTAGGGCTTTAATCCAACAGGACTGGTGTCCTTATAAGAAGAGGAAGACACACCAAGGATATGTGTGTATAAAAGAAGGGCTATGCGAGGACGCGGTGAGAAAGTGGCCATCTTCAAGCAAAGGACAAAGCCTCCAGGAGAAACCAAGCCTGTCAACACCTGATCGTAGACTTTCAGCTTCCAGAACCATGAGAAAAAATATTTTCTGTTATTTAAGCCGCCCAGTCTGTGGTATCTCATTATGGCAGCCTAAGCAGACTGATACACTAACCTTTCATTTATGTCCAGGTTCTCAGTTCTGCTTCCTTGACTTGAACACGAATCACTGGTTTCCTTCTGGCCCTGACATTATTTGGAACTTTGCAATGCTCTTTAATCCTCTTCAGCATCACCCCTTTCATCACTCCCATCAGGACTATGGGAAGAGACCCTAGTATCTGTATTGCTTAAGATCTGACAGACAGAAATTAGTATCACTTTAGAAATCCTCTCCAGTATTCACTCAAGGAGATCACCTACAAATGGGTCTTTAGACATCTTAGAGGTTCTGTCTTATTCTCTACTATTGGTTTTAATCTTTAGGAAAGTACTTCTTTTTATTATAGCACGCTGTTCCTCCCCTGAAAATAATTATCAAAACTTTTAATTATTTATCTACAAGTTTATTTACACTAGCCATATAAAATATTTTTAGTAATATGTATTTTATCTAGCAAATAATATCTTCTCAAACAGTATTTTCAGGATAAGCAAAAAATAAAATACTCATTTTAAATTGTGTGAAGGCTGAAAGTGTTTAATGGAGTAACATATAACGCAATAATCTGAATGCTGTGGTACTTATGGGATTTGAGAAACAAATTTTCTAATAATCATTTGACTACACTTTACCCTTTGGCTTTGCCTTTTATAAGATGAGCAAAATTTGAAATCTTTGTTGTGAGTAATCCTCATAATTAAACTTTGATTCTTGTAAACATTCTAATAGATAAATACTTTGATTTGAACTGTCCTGGAACACATTGCTATATTAGTAATGCTTTTCAAATCGTTAAAGAGCTAATTTAATTAAATACAAAAGTATCATTAAAATTGTTCATTTTATCTTAGTTTTGACACACAGTTATACATCATAATAAAGAAAAGTTAAATTAACAAAAATCCCAAATATAAAAATCAGAATAATTTTTCACATAAGACGGCTAGTAAATCTTAAAAAATTTTTCTGAAATTGTTAGACTTAATGTGGCTGTTAATGTTAAATGAAATACATAATAAAGTGCCTGGAACAGTTCATGCTAAATAGTAGACTATTAATATTTGATAATCATGTTTCTTTTAAAAATTATTTTAATTTTAATTTTATTAAAATTTTAGTTGTAAACAATTTTAAATAATTAATTTAATTTTTAATTTTATTTATTTACATTATTTTTTAAAAGACTACCCAAAACATATATATTACAAACACATTATTTTTATTAAAAGATAACCATAAGTATAAATGCACATATATACAATAATTTGTTGATTATATTATTCATGGACTAAATGAAGAGTTTGTGAAAATGCCTAATATCAATGTTTAAACAATTTTGAACAGACTGAATGTCCTACTGCTTATTTGTTTTCTGGCTGCAGACTATGTTATGACTTGAAAAGCATGGCAAAGCAGGAAGTTGCTTCTGTTCTGTATTTGTCATAGCAATATAATTGAATAGGATCAAAACAAAACTTTTACTCACATTCTTTAAAAACAGCTAGATATTGTTATACTAGAAACAAAAATTACCAATCTTCTCAATTTCATTGCAACAATTCACCCTGTCACCAAATAAAGAAGGAAATTCACCAGCTCAAAAGATGTGCAGAAATGCCAAACTTTCAGAAATCAAGTGTTAGACAATTTATTTACTTGAGTCTCTGTTAGGAAAAAATGAGTTGTATGAAGACTTTGTTTTTTACTAAAATATCTAGCTACATTTCCAGGTATTATTTCAATGAATTATTAGCACTGATGGCAAAGAAAATTTAATTGAATTCTAGGCCAAGCAAAAGACTAATTTTTATGCATGCATTTTGTTATAAATTAATGTAACTAAAATTAAATTATTATTGATGTGTACAATATAAATACTCAAGTATAACAGAATGAGCATCAGTATGTACCTTGAAAGAAAATAAATAAGGCCCTTTGACATATGTCAGCCAGTTTCACTTATCCCATGCATCTACATTGTTTTGTTTGTGTAAATTAGAACTTAATTGATAGGCTATTTTTAAATTTTAAGTAAATAACTCATTTATGAAAGTGACTCAATGCAATAAGACCCTAAAAAATTTTGAAGACATTTTCATGCCATTAGGAAATAGGGTAGGATATCTAAAAGTGAAATGCGTCATATTGTATATGGCTTATAAGTCAAGAAAACCATATTAGTTATAAGCTATAGAGATATAGGTTAAATAATAATGAGATACTAGAAAGTAAAACTTTAAATTCAAGTAATACTTTAATTCACCTATGTGTAAACACGCGTACCATCTAGCAGATCTGCTAACCAGAGCTGACTCTGACCACCAGTGAATTCATTGTCAGCTCATTCTGAAGTTATTTATTGCCAAAGGTCAACAAAGGTCAAACTCATGATTAGAAAATAGAATGAGTGCCAGGATCCAATTGTTATAAACCACAAAAACTAATGTTATAGTCCAAGTATCAAACTGTAGTAATTCAAATTGTCTTAGTGGACACAAGCCAGTGACTGACTGGAACAGAATTGCTCAGAAAGTTTATAATATACCCCCAAGAAATGAAGAAGAACACAATATGCTACCTGCTTGAAACCAACCAATCAGAATATGATATGACAGGATATAGACTAGAAATAGACCAGAGATTTATTCTGAGCATTCTGCGTTGATCGCTGGATTAAATAAACAACATGTCGCAGATTGGAGTTGGCCATTGCAAAAGGAAATCTGCTAACTGAATTTGAAATTAGTGTTATTAAATAAGTGAGGCTTCAGGAGAATTGGAATTTAACCAAATGACTAATGGAGAGGCCTCTGCTGGTGCAGAAGCAGAGAGCATACATTAAAATGAGGGAGAAAGTTGAATAAAGGAGAAGCCAAAAGCAATTATTGAAAAGCATGAGCATTTAGTTGCACATCTTTCCCACTAAGCAGCTTTAAAACACCAGTAAGTAAGTAAGTATATTTGAATTCCAGGGACAATTTCAAGATCATGTTCAAATCATGAACAAATATTATATACCAGAGAAAGATACTTCAGTATTTTCATAAATGATATTTGTATGGTAGGTGAAAAAAATTCTTTGAGAGATTCATAATTAGAAGGAGCAAATAATTCAAGATCTATTATGAAAGAAATCTTACAAGTAGCCTTACTTCCTTCCCATGTCAGCCTAATTAAATTGAGCAGGTAAATTGTTTAAAATTCATGGCTAAAATGTGTAAAAATTGGTGAAAATGAACAGTGAATTGCTGTGTTCCATAATGACAAGATTGTCATTTAAATTAATCATATGAATTTAATAAATAAGATAAAGAAATGTATTATAAGGGTCTACAACTATTTTCTAAACTGATAATTACAAGATACATTAGGAAGAACAAGAAAATTAGATGAATATATTTTTAAAAATGTTTGTAATCTTTTTATAACATTAACTGATAGGAAACATAATCGGAACAACATTAAAGTAAAAGCTAAACTCTGACTACTGTCCTTATTTTAATCTTAACAAATTAATTATGACTATGTTTTAATTTTTATGGAAAAAGGTAAATGTATATATTTACTTTAGATGCTATGCTCCAATAAAATTATGAAAATATTGTAAAACTATGAGTCTATACTAAGAAATATAAAGTAAAATAGTAACCAAATGCTTAAGAATTTAGAGTATGCTCTTCTATGAAGTCACTAATAATTGCAATAAATCTAGAGGACTTTGCTTTTGTCCTAGTAACAGAGGTAAAGCAAACATCTAACTCTGAATCCATAATATTAGTATACGTTTTTAAAATTGAAATAAATAGGGATGTCTGACATTTTAACAGTTGGGATTTTTTTAATGGGCAGAATACTTTAAAATAATCCAATATATAGCTAGAAATTTTTACTCAAGTTTTGATATGTCTGCTCAATAGGGATGATATACTTCTGAGTTCTTCTGAATTAATAAAACATGCTACACTCCTACTCAAAATGTGGAAATGAAGATGTGAACAAAGTTTCCATCACTTTCTTAAAATTATAAAGTGATAAGTCTTATACATAGAATTTATGCTATTTAGAACATTTATAGATATTAAAACTATACGTTGCATACATATTTCGCATTCTGTGTTGCAGTGGAAAAATATATTTGTAGAAATCTAGGGTTTGTAAAGTTTGTTGTCTTATATCATTGGGTCACGGGATAATATTTCCTATTGATGAGAAAATAATAGAATATAATTCAGAAGGTGACATATGATCCAAAAGAACATAACTAATTTTCGGTGATTATTTTGATTGCTCCCACAGAAGCCTATCCATAAAGCTCGAGGATAAACTGCAGAATGCCTTTGCGAAATCATAGCGCCTACTTATAACATAAAGTTTAGGCTGAAGGTCACATAGAAGTCAAATATCAAACCAAAGACTTAGCCGAGCACTGGAATAAATGCTTTCACATGAATTTGTAAAGTATACCCCTTTTTCTTTACTTGAAAATATTTCAAATAGGAATATAATGGATTTGATGTGGTATTTTAATCTCTTCTGCTAAACCTCTCGCGTGAAACAAGAAATCAAGATCATCTATTAGTCTGAATTTGGGCTTGAAAAATCAGGTAAATAACTAGTAGATCTGACATTCCATCTCAAACTGGAATTCATTTACAACTTCACACATTCTATGAAATTTAAATTTTCCAAATCCTGCTGCCCATAATGAAAGCCAAGATAAATTATAGAAGAATTTGCTAAGGCAGAAGCAGGAATTCAAATTTAAGCAATAGTTAGGAATTATGACCAATGGAAAATCTTTATCAAGGTTCTGATTAGTCCATGCTATATCATATGAAGTCTGATGAAGCAAAAAGTTAAAAGAAATTCCTTGCTGATTGTCTAGGTTCAAAAATCACTACCATTTATTCAAATGAAGAAAAGATGGGAAAATGAAGATTTTCACACAAGCGGAAGTAGCTTGCTGCTCTGGGGTGAGGAAACCCTGAGTAGTAAACTTGTGAGAAAACAAATGCTCCTGATGAAACTTGATGTGAGGGCTATTGATACCACAGGAACCTCAGGATTTCAACTGGGCTTTCCAGTGGGAATTTGCAGAATATCTCTTACCAAGGAAAATCTTACTCTGTCTGGCAAGAAATCATCACATAGTAAAAGACTCAAAGAGTGTTAGGCAGCACTGGAAATCAAGTAGCCACATCAGAAACCAACTTAGGAGATAAATGGGCAGGGAGATGTTACAGCCAGGGAGGAAAAAGGAAAAAAATAAATTTAAAAAAATCATATTAAGTTTATTGATTCTATAGAGAAAAATGAAACAAACGTAATTTTTTATTTCTCAAAATCTATGGAGTAAATAGATCCTTAATTTGCTGTGAATTTGAGATTGATGATGATAATACCAGCAAATTATACCCATTAGCATAATTTAATATACATTAAATTACTTAGCGATTTGGGGGGACAGGTTTTCAGGGAACCAAGTTCTTTTCTTGATACCGCTACTTGATGATACATCAGACTGAAGAAAGCCAGATGAAATAGCTGATAAAAAAAATTTCTCTGAAAAGTTGAAAGTACTGTGAAAATCAGGAAGTTTTATTAAAATGAATTGGGTGTTACCTGGCCACAAATTCCTGTGAGTCTTCCAATGAACCCTTAATTTCATGGAGCAAACCTGTTGAGTCTTATGCTGACATGACCAGAAGTCAGCATTATGCTCAAGATAATTTTCCTTGGAGCAGGATGATTTAGAACCAAAGGAGAAACTAACTATAATGAAGTAAGCACTTCTTCAAGCATATTTTACAACTACACTGCTGTTCAAAATATTTTCCACTGCTCCATATTTGTCCCTTGGGCTTTAGCTAGAAGAAAAGAAAATCAGCTTTATTTAAGCATAATGTTTTCCATCAGTGGTGGTTATTGGATTGCTTTCTTTACATAACTATCAACAAGAAACTAGTGGTGTTTAAAATAAAATATTCTTTTGTGCCAAGATGAAATTCCTCTTCCAAATCGAAGTTGAATAATTCAAAGTTCTGGCCAAAAGTAACTACATTTTTCAAAGTTCCAAAAGTTAACAGAGTAAAGCTAAGTGATAAAAATCATTAGTGGATGATGTTTTCAGTTGTGCTTTTTAGTTATTTTAGCAGATGCAGTATTGGCTTTTCACAGTAAATTAGATATGCAATTACTAGAAGCAAAAAATAGATTTAAATTATGTAAAAATTGTATGCATAAGTTTAATTATAAGCAGAGAACTAAAAATGTGCCAATACTGAAATGGCTTCACTATGGGGACATTCACATCCAAGTGATTAAATTAGTCTTTTGGCCAGATGACAACTATTTCCCAGTCATCAAATTGAGAAAATGGAGTTGTCAGGACTCAGGCCTTTTCTTAAAATAATAAAAAAATTGATACCAGGTTTTTACACCTTCATTGGGCTTCATTTGGATTTATCTATTATGAATTCTTCTTTCACCACTTTATTCATATAACAGGCTGATAAGACAAGCTAGAAAGTTTGTCCAGTTTCCTGTGATCTGGTTTCACAATCTTGCTAAAATTGCGTCTTGTATCAGTTCTATTTGGCCCAGCTAAGATGAACTGAATACTTGAATTTTTGTGAATTCCATCTTGTATGTATTTCCATTTCCTTGGTCTTATGAAAAACATTTTATATGTGGGAAACTGGAGACATTCTAAGATAGATTACAATCTCCATCGGAACCAGACATAGATCAGTAGATGTGATCTCTGCAGGCCTCAGCCATGTGTGTGCTATTCGATAGGATACCTTCAACAGCCATAACACCTATTTGTTCCATGAGTTATTAAATTACATAAAAATAATAGATACACTGTCATTAAACAAGAAATATATTTTTATAAAATAGATGAGTCCTTTTCTCTAACAGAGTTCATATGACATAAGGAAAACTCGTTTTTACACGTTCTCACCTTAACATTTACCCTTATTTGTACTATATTGATTTTTATTTTAATAAAAGTTCTAATATTTTACATTAAGATTCAAAAATCATTAAAATTTAAAATAAACTATCTTTTAATCATTCCAAAAGTTAGATCCTTGTCTATTTATTTATTCATTAAATATTGTTGAGCGTCTACCATAAAGCATGTGTGGTAGAAAGCTTCTTCTAGGCTCTGGGATATGCCAGCAAACAAAACATGTGAAGTTTATATTATGGAGACAGAAAATGAACAAGGAAAATCTGTAGACCATATAGCAGAGGAGATGGCAATAAGAACTACAGGAAAAACATAAAGGAGGCAGAGTAAAATGAGTGATGAGGAAGGAGGGATGCATTTTGCAATTTAAAGGAGTCAGGAAAGCCTCATTGAGCATTTGAGCAAAGACCTAAAGGAGAGGAGATAATGGGTCATGATGATATCTGGGAAAGAATGTTCCAGAATGCAGGAACCACAGTGTAAATGCCCTGAGATAGGAGCATTCCTGGCATGGTCCAGGAATAAGAAGGTGACTAATGTGACTATATATTTGTAAGTGAGGCAGAGGATAGTAAGAGATAAGATGAGTTAGGAAAAGAATGAGCTAAAGTAATGGGGAAAGTGATCATGGAGGAGGACCTTTCAGTCATTGGGAAGACTTTGACTTTTACTAGGAAAGACACGTGGAGCTATTAAGCAGATTTGAGCACAGAAGTGACATAATCTGAAAAGGTTTTTCTAAGTTAAATATATATCTATGTGTATGTATAAATGTGTGTGTGCATATATGTACATATATACACATGTTAAATTATTACACAAAAAGATGTTTTCTTTTTGTATACAGTTGCATAAATTGTAACAGTTAGAGACTCATATGACCACTACAACACTTAAGGTTTTTAGTGTATCGTCTGACTATTTTCTAAGAATAAAACACAGAGCAGCAGGACAAGAAGCACCAAAAACAATGAAGAGTCTATAGCACTAATCCAGGTGAAAGATGACAGTGACTTGGACCAGTGTAGCAGCAGTGGCGATGTTTACTAGTGGACAGATCCTGGTATTTTGAAGATAGTTTCAATTGCCTGGATAACAAATGTGAGAAAAAGAGAAGAATAAAAAATGATAGCAAGAGCTATAACATAAGCAAATATAAGAACAGACTTGTAGTTTACTGAGAGGGGAAGAGTGGCAAAGAGCAGGGTAGAAGGATGCATGGAGAGTTCTGTTCGGGGCGTGTAAGTTTGAAACTCCTTTTAAGAATGGGAAATAGTAATATAAAGTAGTTATGTGTATAAGCCTGGAGTTGAGAAGACAGGTCAGGCTGGAAAAACAAAATTGAGAGCCATTAGTGTACAGAGGAAGGCCCTGAGACCAGGTAAGATCATCAAGAGAGAGAGTGCAGATAGATCAAGAAATAAACAAACAGATAAATGCATGACTATTCCAAAGACAAAACTTTGGAAAAATGAGGAGTGAACAGCAAAAACAGGACTCCAAGTTAGGTGGGTCAACTTTGTCAAATGGTAATGACGGGTCAAATACTGACATTTGTAAGAGTACTTTCCATGAAATGCTGGGGGCTTTTCCATGAAAAGCCTCATAGAAATTGGTTTAAGAGAGAATGAAAGGAGAGAAATTAGAAGCTGAGATTCTGTAGACAACTCTTTGAAGCAATTTTGTTATAAAGGGGAGCAAGAAATAATGCAGAAACTAGAGAGAAATATGTGTGGAAAGAGTTTTTACATACTGTTGTTGCTTTTGTTGTCTTCAAGAAATGGTCTGATTTCAATCAATCTTTTAGTACAAGAAGGTGAAGGGAAAGTCTAAAGATAAGGTTGAGGACATAACTCATTATTGTGAGCTCCACAGAGCATGGTGAGCGAGTTTTAGGAATTAGTGGCAGATGGGAAATGGATCCAGAAATGGAGATCGAAGGGGCTTGATGAGAGGTTGGGAGGCGGGGAGGATGATCAGGCAGTCCTGGTGATAATTTTCATTTTCAAGTCGTTCCCATATATCATAATTAAATCCTAAAATTCAAATATTTTTCTCTTTTTTAGTTTTTACCTTACTTGATGGCCCAAATGCAAGAGTAAGATTTAATATCAGTGCTGTCAACTTTTTCAGTACCTATAGCTGAGTTGATGTGCAGGTATAATACAGCTGTTACAAATTAGTGATTCTGCAGAAATAAATTTTCCTTAGTGCAAGCTTTTCAACTAATTGCTTATAAGTTTTATGTCTTGCATTTATCCCCTGTCTTTTTCAGCATGGAGCATGCTTACGTTTATGATTTGTACCACCCAGTCTAGTAGCAGAGAGTTGGCATTGACAGGGGGACCTGGGGGTGGGATCTACGATAATCTGCAGGGTGAAATAAAATCTGGGAGTCTAAATGTCAGGATATGGGCATGGCATAAATACTTAGAGACAGAAGTATAGGGTATGAATTTGTAAAATAAGTCTACAAATAGGTCACTTCAAGGGAGTAAAAGGCGTGTGACCTCAACAACCCAGTCAAACATCACCATAATACTACATTTGCCAAGACATCAGGTGATCTTGCAGGACCTATGAGGATGGGTGCAGTTAAGCCAACAAAAACTGGATAGTAAGCAAGGTTAGAATTCATGAAAGAGAAAAGCTTCCGTAATGCATCACTGATGAGCAGTAGGACTCCTTAAGCATTATCTCCTTTCATCCAACTCTTCTATAAATAGTCTATATTTCCTATTTGATGGCTCTTTTTTATCAAATGTATTTTTGTGTAAGAATTCCTTCTACTTGGGGTCAGCCCAGTGGCACAGCGGTTAAGTTCCCACGTTCTGCTTTGGCGGCCCGGGGTTGGCCAGTATGGACATGGCACTGCTTGGCAAGCCATGCTGTGGTAGGCGTCCCACGTATAAAGTAGAGGAAGATGGGCGTGGTTGTTAGCTCAGGGCCAGTCTTCCTCAGCAAAAAGAGGTGGATTGGCAGTAGTTAGCTCAGGGCTAATCTTCCTCAAAACAAACAAACAAAAATTTAAGACTTCATATGGTAAAAAAAAATACCAAAGGTAAGAATAAAACAACCAATCAAAAGGAAACTTTGAAATTTATTTGCAGCTCATATGACAAAGGATAAATATGCTTAGCATTAAATAAATTATATCAATAAGATCAATTTGAACAATTTCGTAGCATAAGAGCCCAAGAATATTTAAGCAAATCAGTGCCCTACTAGCCAGTGTGATAGCTTGCTGTGAATTAGAACAAAGCTCTCCTTCCTCCAGCAGCAAAAGTCCCCATCACAGCACATAGCTTGAGAAGCTATTTGCAGGCTAGATTTCAGCTCTAAGTCATCCCTTCAGCTGGGCGTCACTGGGCAGTGAATAATCATGGCTGTCCTGAAGACCATGCTCAACCTCTCCTATCATCAAACAATGCACATGAAAACCATGTGACATTTTCACCTATCATATTGGCAAGAACAGGAGGCTTAGTAATAGGAAGGATTGGTGAGATTGTGGGGAAATAAACATTCTTAGCATGGGTAGATGGTACAATGAATTGGTGTAAGTGAAGGAAATTTTGGCAATTATCAAAATTTAAGAAAAAATGTATAATTTGACTGAGCCATTCTGTCTCCATACACTACCTGTAGATGTAATCTCATATATATGCAAATACAGGTGGGACAATGAAATTTATTGTAGAATTGTTCTTAAAAGCAAAAAATGTAAAACAAACTATGCATCAGTAGCAGATTAATTAAATTATTTTGCATCTATTTGGAGGAGTTCTATTGACAGTAAATATAAATATGCATTTTTCAGAGGAGTTCCATCAATAGAAAATATATATACAAATATAGATACACATATATATATGTAATTAGCATACAATTAAATCTTACTATTATATCTAAATAGTTTTAGCAATTCATTTTGTATTTCAGAGTGTTAAATAAAAATAAAAATACAGCAAATTTGTATAAAGTAATCTTATCATAGACTTAAAAATATTCTTATTTACCTTACAAAGGAATACTTAATAGGATTACTATAGTAGGAAGTAATTAAAAACCTGCCATGGGGAGAATATGTTTTACAGTGGTAATTCTGATTTGGGCAAAACAAAATTTCAATTGTATATTCTAATTACAAAATCATGGCATATTGCATTACGTTGCTACTTAGCATCTTTCTTCCAATTTCTATGTACAAGGTCCCAAACAAATTAACCCAATAAGATTGTAAAATTTCAAAATTTTAAAACCCTTCCTTTTATAAATGAGTGTTAAAATTGATTTTTCTTTGTAGAAAAACATCATGTATTTTACCTACACCTTTTTGTCTCAGAGCTATATTATATATTTCACAATGCAAAATGTTTGTAAATAGTGTGAGGACTTTGATCTCATTTCCAGGTCCTCTTCATCTCTTGAATGAATGCCTACCTCATCAAACCTGCCTCCCTTTCTTCAGCTGGCTCTTACACGCCAATATCCAAACAGTGTCTAGGGTGATTTTCCTGAAATGTAAATCTCATCACATTACCCTCGAGTTAAACATCTCTAGTTCCTGACAGCCCTCAGACAAAGTCTACCAGTCTTAGCTTGGTGCACTGGGCTATCTGTGATCAGACCCTGGCTTATAATTTCATCACTTCCTCCTTGTTAATTCATAAGAAACTTCCATGACCAATTCATTCACTTCCAGGGCTCAATCAGTGCTATTCCCGAAGCCTGGGAACTGCTTTCTCCTCTCTCCCTACACTGTCACCCTCTCCACATTGCATAGACTACAGTTACCTGACTTTGTAGGTTCAATTCCATGTCATTTCTCAGAGAATGCTTTACAGGCCTGAACCTACTATTCTGAGTTAAATGCTCTCCTGTGCCCAAGAGTTCCACGTTCATGCTCTGGTACAGCACATACCAGTGTGTGTGACAACCGCCTATTTACCTACCTTTCTCCTCCACCACAATATAAGCTCTTTGGAGCAGGAGCTCTCTCATCCATCTTTGTATTTTCAGAAACATGCCCCAGGCATGACCAGTAACAGGTACAAATAACATGTTAAATGATTTAGTAATTTCTTGGATAATACTTCACATTCTCACACAAAAGCTCAAAAGAGACACATTAAAGACAGCTAAATAAACAACAGAGCAGTATTTTTCAAAGTGAAGTCAGAGAACTCCACAAAGAGAGTTCTTTGGGCAAATAATTTTGGAGACGCTATGCAGTACCTTCCTCTTCAAATTCAAAATGCATCTGACCATGTAAAACTCTCCTTAAAGTCCAGAATCAGAGATTCCAGGAAATCTCTTAACTTTGTTGAAGAGAAATGTGGCATTTATCTTACTTATTCAAGAAACAAACATCCCAAGAGGGCTGATTTTGAATATAAATTAAACGAGCATATGTCAAACAGAAGACAAAGCATACTTTAGCAAGGTATATTGAAATATTAACACCTTGTGATGCATACTGCTCTATCTTTACAACACACTATAGGAAACGTAATTCATGAAGCCTACCTTTTATACGTTGATGTCCTCAAAATTCTCAGAATTGTCTTGGGAAATTTGCCCCTTTGTAATTGGTTCTAGCTTTCTTCATTCCCCAGTATTCTTCTCCTGCCTCCTCCTCATCTCCCTTCTCATTATTATTATCTTTGTTATTACTATTTGGGTATTTAGTTTATAAAATCAAATTATCTGTTATTGGGGATCTGAGAGATTCTGACCAAGTAATATGCGTAAATTTTGTTGAATAAACTTTGTGACATTTCATTTACACTGCCTTTCTTTAATCAATTCTAGATTTTTGAAATGTGAGGGAGAATGAAAATTGCCAGAGAATTTTCTTTATATAAATAAAATAGTAGTCAAAGTTTATAAGATATAGGTGTTTCGAACATTGTTATTTCTGTTTTCTACGTCTGGAGAACACATATATGAAGGATATATCATTCAATAGAATAAAATGAAAAGTTCTAAAGAATTAAACACCCAAATTATTCTTTAAGCTTCTAAAGAATGATCTTCTCAGACTCTAAATTTCATTTATTTCTTCTTAAAGCTCCTTAACCATGAATATGTATCAAGCAAATGTAAACTCCTTTTGCCAGTACCTTCAGTATAACTGTTTCTCAACCCACTTTTCCCCCAAGAGTTCAAGACAAAATACATGCATGAGCATATACATGCATCCAAACATGCATATGTACACACATAAACAACCAAATAGAATTGGGACTCTATCTTTTTTTATCCCCAGTACAATGTCAGTAGTCCTGCATTAAGGAAATGTGCCATTTTCCATTTCCCCAGACAAAAAAAAAAAAATTGGAAAGCATACAGTAGCTGAGATTTTTGACTGCTCCCATTCTGGGATGTTTGGGATAGCTGGTGAATATAAACGGGATGAAAAGAGAAAAGGAAAAAAGCAAATTATATATAGCCTTCTGTCACAAAGGAAGAGGCATGATGGAGCCCCAGCTTGGTGAGTACAATCAAATCGTTGTTCAACAGGCAAGAGTGAGTGCATTCATGTGCATTTGTAAAGGATAGGGTGGAAGAGAATGAGAAATATATATTTAAATGGGCAGAAGGACTGAAACAAAGAAAACTAAAAATATATGACAATTTCTGTTAGAATAATTTCTGTGGCCTGCTTATGCTTTGAATCTAAGTGTCAGTATGGATATTGCCATATAATTCAGATCAATGTCATGTCACAATATTGACTCAGAGATATTTCAAGGAACATTGAGTGTATTCTATTTTCTTGGAGATAGGGCAGGAGCCATGCATTTTGAGATTGTTTTCTCATGTGATTTAACCACTCTTATCTTTCAGCCAAGCTAATATTAATGTTTGTTAGCGTTTGCAAAATTCGATGTGTGTAGTTTCTTAGCAATTGGTGATAGTCAAATGATGGTCTGTTGCATTATGTAATGAGTGTCATGAGTGTATGAGCGGGAGGAACAAATTCCAAAGCTGTGGAACAGTAAAGCATACACGTGCTGTCTTTCAGTCCACAGGTGTTTTTCTTAACACAGCTACAAATAGTGCCCATTAATAAACCTAAAATCTGACATTTAATTATATATATTTGTATATGTATGTACACATACACACACGCACATATATATTATATATATATATATATATAACCATACTTGCTATTGGAAATTGTCTCTCTTTAGAATCACTTTTGAACAAAAGCAAATAAGTGACGAAAACAGAAACAGGTATAGTTCAACAAATGTGGTTTGGAATTACCTCATATTTGAAGATTTGAGGACACTCTATAAACAATTTACTCCAGCTGGTATTGTTGCCATAACAACAATTTTACATAATACTGTGCATTTTTTTCAGATAATGTTTAAATACTCAGGGAGATGTCTACAGCATAATGAGAAAGTTTAATAAAATAAAGAGTAAACGCTTCCATTAAAATATTCCATACATAGTAATTAGAGTTATAGCCTAAGACTGATGTTTTAGATAACAACAGTTAACATTGGTGAATTCTTAAAAGTGTAATATTTTTAAAAGCTACTCAATAATTCCAAGTTGGTTCCTTAAAGTCAATTGGAAATTGTTCCAAATATGGTGAACAAATTATTTAGAATAGGATACTAGCTAGACTCAATCCTATTTTCAAATTAATGAACAGAGTTTACTATAGGAAAATGATTGGAAATTTTAGTGATTTCTTTCAATTTAAGTTTTCAGGATCTTCTTCTCTTCTAAACTATTAAATAATACAGGTAATAATGTGTCTCTTATGAAATCTAACCAAATCCAAGTTCGAGTTGGTTAATGGAATACTCAGGATCCTTTCAAGAATGGTCTAAAACCAAAAGCAAGCATATGGTTGATATAATAATTTAATCATTTAAAGAAAAAACCCCACACTTTTATATTACATTTTACCTGGAAATATATATATATATATATATATATATATATATATATATATCTCCATAACTGGGAAATTAAAAGGAAGTGAAAAAAGTGTCTCTCTGAATCTAGAATAGATAATTGTTTGACATTTTTTTTTAATTTTTACTAAAAACCCATAGTCTGAGTCAGAAGTTTAGAAGTTTACCAGACAGAATTTCTCAGCGTTTTTAGGAATTCGAGTTGTTGTTCTGACCATCAACATCCTAAATAGATGACTATTATCAACTTACAAGCTGCGGTTATAAAACTCTATAAGATCAATGGTCAGAACCAACCAGAAACTGATATTTTATATAGGTAGATTGATTTCTGTGGTGTACCTATCATACAGTCAAACCAAGCAGAGAATAGGCAGGAGTGAGGAGAGAATCTGAAATCTTAGAGACTGGGCAGTTGTAAAGGATTAGAAGCGTGACTGATGCATAGCTAACATGTAAGTCAAAGCGTCTAAACATCCGAGCACCATTTGTTTCTTGGCATGTGAGTTGCCTTTTTACTAACAAGTTCAACAACAGAGAGCACAGTGATTTGTTATCTTGAAGCTATGCCATTCCACAAACAAAATGCAGATGCAGGATGGCTGTGTAATGATGTGATAAATCAGTCAATTTGAAGCTGACAGAATATCATTAGCATTGCCTTTATTTAATAGTGGAAATAAGAGGGTTTTTGAAGTTGTTCCCCAGGTAATGACTAAAGATAATTGAGTTAATATTGAATTTTGCATAGAATGATAAACTGCAAATCAATAAAACCACGAATCAAAATTGCAAAACAATTCAAAATTAATTTTTCTAGACGTATTCACAAAAATAATTTAAAATTTAAGTTATAGAATATGGCATTATCAGTGTTTCACATTTCATATAGAACATATATCCTTACTAAGTGTTATTAGCACACTTTAACAATGTGATGCTCTTTAAATGATGTTGTCCAAGGCTATTTTCCCTTTTCATCTCCAAAGTGTATCTACAATATTGCGTTTATCTTCCATAAAATGTATTTTTGTATAATTCAACACTATAGAATCTCTGACTTGATGCTAATATTTTTCATCTGACAACATTACAAGGTGCTTATATACATATACATATTTATCTATATAAAATGTAAATGTGTAATTGAGAGTGACAGAAACGGGAAAAGAGAACTGTTCTTATCAATTTTCAAACAGACTGTCTTCTGAATGTTTGCTTATTATACAAGTTATTTCAAACTTGGAAAATATTTTCCGTTGGAAACAATGAGATATGAGATGAGCGAGTCCAAGATAATTCCATCAAAACAAATTTAGTCCATGTTGTGTCCAAACAGAAGTCTAGTTAACACAAACACCAACTAGTATTAGCACCAAGCTTTTATTCATTTTTTTTTCTATGGAAAATACATGTGAGCCTATGTGATTCATATCAGTCTTCATAGTTAGGGAGTTGCCCGTGTCTGCAAAGGAAAAGAGATTACCCTAAAAGCAAAAGCAGTATTCCTTTGTTCTGAGTTGTTACTGCTATGTTTTTCAGTTAATTGAATGGAAAAGAAAGACAAAAGCTGGGATCTGAGCTATGGAGTAAGCAGAGGATTCCTAAAATGATTTTCACTTACTCCCCCTTGGGATGTAAGAGACAGTGAATGAATATCTCTCAGTTTATTGACATCATGTACTGTGCTAAGCAGGCAAAAGTAAGAACTTTGTATTGAACAGCAGCTGCTGACACCCAAATTTTACTTCCTAGGGTGATTAAATTTTCCTCACTAAGCAAGGTAAAGTTAATGATCCAGTGGGAAGTAGATCCAGACGTCTAATAAGTAGATATTAGACGTTCATAAGCAAATGATAAAGCAAACAAAAAAAAAAGCAGGACCCTGCTTCCCGTGAGTCCTGCTTCTAGTGATAGAACAGAGTAGAGACCCTGCGTAGCTTTAAACATCTTCTTGCACGATTGTGGCGTTCATCCATGTTGATCAGATGTTTGAGACTAGAATCTTTGACTTCCCGTTTGAAGCAGTGACAAGTTGGGAGCACAGTAGTTGACAAGCCAAAGTCTTTGACAAATTCTTACCACTGCATTCACCACCAGGTGCATTATCCCCATAGGAGAATGCATGACCTACCATGACTCTATTGGGACATAAATATGGAATTTTGGAGTTACTCAGTTTCACATCTACTGTGGCCCTAATAGACAGGCCTGCTGTTTAGACTCTGATACTAACAGTACTTTCAACCAATTTGAATGGGTTTGAAGGAATTGTCAGTAATTTAATCTTGTTCATCTAGGCAACTCTCAAGTTATTTTTAACTAACAGAGTCAACTAGAAGCAGAAAGAAATTTGGGAATATAGACTCTGATAGCAATGAATGGCAACTGAGGGCCAGGGAAATAGTAGGAGATAGAGAAGTAACTGAAGATGCGAGAGTTAGAAAACAAAAGAGAACCTGGGGGACTGACTTAGAGTTCTGAGAGAGACAAGGCAAGGATGTCAGGTTTAGTGTTTTTGCAGTAAGTTATTTTAGCCAACTAGAGCGGGACAAAATAAAAATAGATGTCAAGACAATACCCATTGTAAAACTTACATGAAGATGCTACATGTTCAGGGAATTCTGAGCGAATATATATTTGTAGCCTGTATTTAGTTTGTTGAGAGATTCCATAAGTTACTTACTCGTCAATTATTGAAAAGAATAATATAACTGAAAACAATAGCACATGTAGTAGTAAATTTTAGTAAATCATCCTTTCTTTTCTTCTTTAATCCCTTTCCTTTCCCTCCTTTTTCCCCTCCTACCATGACTCTTTCCCTTCCTCCCTTCAGCATGTAGTAAACATCTGTTTATTTTGGGGTTTATGCTATTACTATGGGATGAAAATCTGTGTATATAATATTATGTATATGTGTGTGCGTGTGATATATATCACACACACACAGGCACACACACACACAGGCACACACACACACACATATGTGTGGTTCTCAGTAAGGAATGATTTTTGCCTCCCAGGAATATTTCACAATGTTTGGAGCTAATTTTAATTGTCACAACTGGTGAAGATTGCTATTGGCATCTAGTTGACAGAGGCCGGGGATGCTGCCAAACATCTGTAATACTCAGGACAGCCTCTCGCAGCAATGAATTATTTGGATAAATATCAGCAGTGCCTCCTCATGAGGCTTACAGCCTAATAAATCTGACAAACTATGCACCATAAAACTGTAATAATATTCTTTAAAAATTACCATTTTATATATTTTTATGTAATTTTATTGGTGAATCTATCCAAATATTTCTCTATAATTAACTGCTTAGCCAATTGTATAACCATTTAAAGAAACAGAAATCTCAAACCTCTTTTGATGATTTTTTTTTACATAAAGGTAATGATAATTATATTCCCCCTAAATGGCCCCGATAAATGGAAATGATGTTTGGAGAATTATGTCAAGTCCAAGATATATTCTTGTTACCAAGAACTTTACTTTATTACAATTAAGGAAGTGAAGTACACATTTAAAATGTATGTCTGCTAAGTGTGAAGCAAATTCAGGTTTATTCTGTTACATTTTGCAACAAAATGTTTTAAGAAAACCCACAATGTGGGGCTCACATAAAACTTATTTGGAATTATTGGGCCATGCCATTATGACATTAATGATTCACTTATTCATGTATATATTGGTGGAGATAAAGTTCAGAACAGTTCATTACCTATTTGGAATTATTTAGGAACTTTTCAAAAAGGATCCATACCCAAGACTGTTTTCCCAATGAACCAGCCACAGAACAGATAAAGCATTATAGAGATTTGTTCTTTTAGCCTGTGGCTTTTCATTTCATGATTCCCTATTTAAGTAAAAATATACTAGAGGAAAGGTCTAACAATATTAAGATAAAATCAAGTTGAAATGAGTTTATTGGGGAGGGGACTATAAACAAACCCCTTCAAAGATCTGGAGATAGAACACAGAGTAGATACACATTCACGATGCCAAAGGAGAGCTAAAGGAGCCTGGGAGCTGAAATTTGCTCAAGAACCCCTGGGCTAGGCACGAGGTGGTGTACATTATATGAAGTATATTGTAGTTTTGACTCCAACCAAAGCAGACCCTAAAACAAAGAGTCAAGTAAAGGTAAATAGCATAACTAAGAGAGTGGTGCAAGTGAGACAGGGACAGAAGAACAAAACAGTAAGGGGTGCATTAACAAGCAAGTGTCTAGTGTGGGAAATAGAGTTCATTCTGCTGGAGACTCTCTGAGGATCTATGTAAAGTATGCCTTAATATTTCACTCTAATGAAACAGGAAATTTGAGCTACCTGTCCAATTAAATCCTTTCCTATTCTGCGGGCAACCCTTCCCACAAGCTGAGCAATTTCCTGTGGTATCAGGCAAGGAAAAACCTTCAGGCACAGAAGCAGGGAGATGCATGAAGAGGGAATGTCTACTGCAGTTTTCGTGGAATTCAGAGGTGGTCCATGGGGAGAGGGGGCAGGACATCAATAGTTTCTACTCCGAAATATTTAACTTATCCTCAAAATAACCAAATCATTATTCCGCCTTAAGAAACAGAAAACCTCAAACTCAGTTTGTTAAGAAAACTGAGACTAATTAGTTGTTAACTAATTTACCCTCAGATTGTGTACTATAGACAGAAAGTTCATATTCCCAAATTTTACTTGTTGAAACCTGTTTCCCTAACGTGATGGTATTTGGAAGTGGGGTCTTTAGGAGGTAATTAAGTAATGATGGCAAAGCCCTTGTGAGTGAGATTATTGCGTTTATAAGACAGATCCTAAAATTGTTGCTTTCTCCCTTCCACCATGCAAGGTTAGAAGACAGACATCTCTGAACCAGGAAGAGGGTTCTGCTGGCACCCTTGATCTTGGACTTCACAGCCTACAGAACTGTGAGAAATAAATCAGTCCATGGTGTTAGCCCATATGGACTAAAATATAGCCAGGCCAGAGTCATGCCTGAAACACACATATTCCAAGATTCAATCAAAATCATGCCCATGATTTTACATGCCTACACTATGAGGAACACTAAGGAGATACTCAGTCCCAGAGCTATACCAGGAGAATATTAGGCCCCTAACTGAGGTGAGATTGAAAGAGACGTTGGTTTAAGGCATTAGAGAAGAATGATGAAAACAAGCACAGCATTTTTTTCAAGGATAATCCAAATACATAGCACTTAGAAATACAAGTGGAAGACTGGCCATCCAAATTTCTAAGTGTTAGTTCTTTGACTGCCACTGAAGAGATCTACTGAACAGAATGATCACCTTGCCACAAGCACTTGATTAAAAGATAAATTAGCACCACAGCAGGGTCCTTCTAGCTTCTGGAATGACAGGTAATTAATACATCTTTTGTGACGAAGAGAAGAAAGTAAGAAAGGATGGCACTAGAAAGCAGAGCCTGCTGCAGAGCTTTGCACACATGGGACACACAAAACCTACCCAGTATAGAAATTAACAATGATGGAAGTAAGCAATGATGTAATAAGTACATGGCTAGGGAATAAAGGGTAAACACAATCGGGTTCCTGAAGAAAGTCACTGAAGGTTTGGAGACTCATTGTCTCCCCACTTAGAGGAGAGCTGGCATAGCAGGTCTCGGTGAAGTCAACAGAAGAACAAGTGGACACATGACAGTAAACACCAGAGACCTTCCCTTTATCACATGTCCACTTCTTTGACCAGTGAGTTCCCATTTTATAGTTTTATAGATGTTGTCTTCCCTCTGATACAATAAATATAGAGAGTATTAAAGAAACAGGGACACTCTCTGATGGACACGCTATGGTGGTCATGATGAATGCTGACCATATATGCCTGGCCTAAACCATGGGGTATTGAGGATTGGGGCGAGAAGGGCTATGTGTGCTGTGCAAATGTCTGCTTACATTTTTTTTCCCAATAATTTTTCCCTATATTTTCACTAATGGTGTGCCTTTAGCCATTTGCACAATGGTTTTCAATTCATTCCACATCCTTCTTGTATTGACAGTGCCTTTTGCATAGATTGCTTGAGCTAAATTCTTAATTAACTAAATATATCTTCAAAATATCTCTTCACTTTTTAAATATCAGTCTTATTTTCCTTCAACCAGACTCTAGGATTCCCTTTATTTATCTAACACAGATTACCTCCTGTGGTGGTAAGCTTTATTTATTCCTTTTCAATCAACACCAACCATACCTTGGCTCCATTATCCAGAGACCCTGAAAAGATGATGGACTAGGAAACATCAGAGAATTCATGAAAATAGTAAGCAATCATTGTTACCTTCACAGATGCATATTAGTTTGGGCCCTTTGTAGATTAAGCCAAAGGATAACTAGTTCAAGTGACCACAAATGGGTCTGTGATAGAAATATATTTGGCTTTGATATGACTTCTGAACAGCTGGTCAAGATAAAACATATGATAAGCAGCCTTGGTTTCTGCTGTCTTGGGTAGTCCTGAAAGCTGTTCTGCATGTTGCTCGTGAAGTGCTGGGTGGTGGCAGTTCTGCTCCTGGAATGAGTCAGAAACTGTTTGGGAACTCCAGACAGCAACTCAATAGCAGTTCTTTTTCCTTTTTGCCTCTGTTTTAATTAACTACGATTCCAAACCTTGTGAGCTATTTTCCAATGAGCCAATACATAAAGTGGTATCAAGAGTGCAGTACATTTCCTGCAGATTTGAAAGCCGTTTAATTTCTAAGGCAGATCTGCTCAATACGTTTCACATGTAAGTAAACCAAGCAGATTTTTATTTTCATTTTAATTGCTAGTACTGGCCGTTTTGAAGGGAGGAACCATTTTCTGATTAAACTAATTTTTCAGACACTAAAGTAAATTGCACTGAAGCATGGAACCTTTTCAAATCTATTTTTTTTAATTGTCAACATAGCACACCACATTATTTCAGACCTTAAACATAATTAAATGTCAGAAAATGCCGTGTGAGTTTTGCTTCAGTAATGACTTGTTAATTATTCTACCAGAGTACTTAAAAAAACCTTTAGATAACATAGTCTTTGCTTCAAGATCCTCAAACTTTGTTAAGTTTAATCATTAAATAAGCGTCTACTCTTTCTTTAGGATCTTATTTTTCTGTTTCTTTAAGCACAGGAGACCAGCTTCAGTATGACCAAACATTCAAATACACCAGGTATATTAGAGTAAACTGTCTCTTCTTTATAAACCTTACCAGATAGAAAATGACAAATGAATTAACTAAAGTGAAAAGAAATCTCTTTCTCTCTCTATCTATCTATACAAGATGATTTGTTAATCCAGGATCATGAGAATTTTGGTTCTGAGTTTTAATATTCCTCTTTATTTTTGGACAACACTGAAATCGGCCTTAAATGGTGGCAGAGGGAGTAATCACTTCTTTAGGTAATTTTGGTGTACCAGAAGAGGCCACCTGGCTCTCAGTCTCATGATGCTTGAATTCCTTTAATATGAACCATGGCTTATATTCTGCAGTGAAAAGTCAGGCACAAAATTCAAATACACCTAGGAAAAAGAAACACTTGGGCTTTAATTCACACTAATGTAGAACTGATTGGCATGAAAACCTTTCCTGACAGATCTTGATAGGTGAGTATTTGAATTATTTGTTGAGAGAACAGCAAAGAGGAAGGGTACAGAAGACGAAATTTTGCCTAGAGACAGCTTTACATGTATTTCATATATGAAGTTGCTTATGAGAAGAAAAAGTCACTTAAAAATATGCAATTTTAGAGGATCACATTTTCCCAATTCTACCTTCACTACTACTGCCTTGATTTGGGTCATGGTCATATACTCACCATTGCTGGAAAAACCAGTTCAATCAGCATTAGGATTTCCTGGGTTAAGAGTGCCACGCTGTAGATTTTGATACAGGAGCTGTAGAATGAACAGAGGATCCCGTGAGATGTTAAATCTTCCCAGGTGATTCTGATGCACTTTCAGGAGGGAGATTCATTTCCTTAAAGGCTTTAAAACCATTTAGCGCATCCTCCACTCTGACAGCACTCAGAAGAACAAATCTCACATAGTCACTGACCTTAATATCTGCTCAGAATTGTTCTACAATTCTTGGATTCCTTGGCTTCAACTATCCTAGCCCCAACATACACCCTACCAAAGTGACCCCCTTCAAGCCATGCTTAACTATTTGATGTTTCCCAATTTCTCCATGCTTTTCCATGCTCCTCAGAAGCCAAAATCCACAACTCATATTACTTCTTAGCTCCAATCCGCTTGTCTTTACCCTGCTTTGTGAGACTTGATTCTGCATTTTTCCTTGGCCAGCTGGTGCAATATAAGGCTTTGTCAATAAAGAGTGCCGGAAGACCACTGCGAGGCCAGAACAGGGGAATGGGTTTCTCTTCTTGGTCCAAAGGGCATTACTCCTTGCTCCTCCAGCACAGCTGCCAGTGACTTGAGGGAGGTCCAGTGACACTCACTCTCCGTCTTTGGGACCAATTCCTGCTCGCAGGCACCCCAGTGAACATCTCAGCCACACGGCCTTGGTTTTTGTGAACCAACTCTGACCTACCCTCATCCGCTGTGAGATTTCTTAGCCTCACAGGAGTCTGCTCCCATAAACCAGCTTGAGCCCCCACCTTGTGGCAGATTCTTTCCCCATCAGAAAGTTGCTTGTTCACTCTCTCCAAAGAGGCCTGACTTGCAGCCTGAGGTAGCATTGAGGAATAGAGAGGAGGTATACTTCTTCAAATGTTTTCCTTCTTTGGGTACTCTCCCTCAGCTCTAGAGGTAGTAGCTGCTTTCCATATTTGCTATTTCAGTAGACTTTTGAGTTTTGTTTTTCCTCCCTTAGGTACCTGTGTAGTTAACAATTCTTTGTATTTCCCTGTTCACATTAACCAATGTTGTTTCTGTCTCCTGACTAGACTCTGATGAATATAGAGGGACTTTTTTTTTGCCTGGTATCTTCTCCCCTCTATGCTCACATCAATAAGATACAACTGACAATTTCTTCCGGACCTAAATTCCCTCTGTGTCTGAGTGGGACACAAACAGAGTCCGTTACTCTTCTTTATTCACTTTGTGCATACATTTGTTATCCTTGTCAAAGTGTACTGAAATAATATCTATACACATTCCCTCTTTCATCACATGTGGTGCTCCTAACGAACATGGCCATGTCTTCTTTATCTTTGTTCCGCCAAAGTTTAAGATAACAGGCATTTAATAATTATTGTTGCATGAAGAAAAATATGTTTAAAAGCATACATTAAAGACCAGCGAGTCCCTTAGGTTAGTCATTTTGATCAGAAAGGGATGTCAGAGCCAACATTTGATGCTTTGGAATTTAACACAACAACAACATTTTAGTGACATTTTATAACCTATTGTGTGTGTTTTTTCCCTGTGTTACATCATGTATTTTAAAAAGTATTTGGAGACACTTATTTGACAAAGTTAAGTCTTTACTTAAGAAGTTGCTATTCAACTTTAAGTCATATTCTACTTTTTTAAAAAAGAAATGAGTAGATTGTACAGACTAGAACTTGCCATTTTTACTTTCTTCAGCTACAGGAAATGATCGGGTATTCAACGTATGTGAATAATACGTTTTGCATTTCCAGACCCCAAATAAATAGCCAAATCCATTGTTTCCTCCTCCAATTCATGTAGCAAATTTAAATCAATCTATTAATATTTGAACATCTTTTGATTGCCAGCTATTAACATATCAAAGCTATACCAGCCAACCTGAATTCAGTGAAAACCAGAAAGATCTAGTTATTGTGATTAAATAGGTTGATTGAAGTTTTATGCCAATGGGAATCAATGGAGACTAAATTGAATCATAATTCCCCCTCTCCATGATCTCTGCTCCTGTCACCTATGAAAACTTTATGTTCTAATCTATATTGAGACTCTGAGGCAAAGTTCAGAGAACAGAATTGTCCATATCACTGTCATTGCCATAGCAGTTATTCAGCTTCTGCCCTCAAAAAAACATAGCACAGAGAAAATGCAATATTTCTACATGACCCTAGAAAGCCCCAGAAAGTCCTATAAAAGCAAAGCAATCTATCTTGCTGTCCTAATTATTAGGGAGCTATAAACACCAGTCACGCTACTCTGTTGAGTTATAAAAGGTTGATATTATAAGGTGTGAAAAAGTGTGGAAGGGATATGATTCACAAAATGTTTTCTGAAGCTTTAGTTCAGAGAGTAAGTAAAAGGTTGAGCTGGCTATTTTTTCCCTTAACCTGAATATATTGATCTCTTTTGGCTCAGAAATCAGATTATGGAATTAAAAAAAAATTTCTATCAGGAGTAAGAAATTAGCACAAAATGTCTTCAAGATATTAGAAGAGTCTTTTCTTACACATCATAAATCTCAACAGTAAGATCTAACATACATCATAATAAGGATGAAGCAGGGACAGTCTTAAGCAATGGCTCATAATCTTCCTCACAACTTTAGACCAAATTCAACTCATCTAACCCTTCGGAGTCTGTGATTGGTTTTGAACTCCCTGATAGCAAGGCATTTATTTATAGAAAACCCTGACTACTCACCTATCATGGATTAGACTCTTTTAAAAAGGTTTCTAACCAGAAGATTTAGGAATTATATTGTCCTGCACTTCAGGTCACCCTGATTCTGCAAAGTCCTAAAAGTGTGATTTCTCATCATAACTTCATCTTTGAGGGCAAAAGAACTATAACACTCTGTCTTACTGTCCATTGGGCATTTTGTTGGTTGCAGCTTTTCTGAATTGCTAAAAATACTGTAGAGAAAATAAGTAAAAGGTTTAGTTTCCATCTTTCCTACTATGTCTCTGGGCCATATTTTATTCTCTAACATCTCTCATCTAATTAACTCTGCATAGTTTAGTACTCCTTTGGATTAGGAAAATATTTTGGTTGATTTTGCATATCGTTGAAACACTAAAAGAATACTCCTGAACATAATTCACAATTAAGCTTTATATTAATATAGTACAGACTTAAAGTTAACACTTTAGAGGATATGAGTAGAATTCAAAATGATTTATTAAAATGGTCTGAAAGTATCAGAATTAATAAAATATGACAGACATAAAAATTTTGAATATGTTGCCTTGTAGAAAAGAGACAACACAAATGTATAATTATTCTTGTTCTGCTAACAACTCCCAAAGGAGAAATGGAAAACTAGGGCAGTGCTATATCACACTACCTCAGTTAAGTATCCATTATGTCAATGAAAAGGAGAAAAACCTATACTAGTCCCTTGGAAACCTTAAATAAATTTATCGTTACTTTCTCCCTCTTCCCTACCTCACCCCTAGGAAATGAGTGTGAGCTTCTTGTGGTAGGTAGAATAATGGCTACCCAAAGATGTCCACATTCTAATCCATTGGATCTGTGAAAAATACATCATATTGTATGACAAAGTGAGATTAAGATTGCAGATGGAATTAAACTTGCATATCGGATGACCTTAAAATAGGAAAATTACCCTGCATTATCCAAGTGAATCCAATGTAATCACAAGGGTCATTAAAAGTGGAAAAGAGAGGCAGAGTAGAGTCAGAAGGTGATATGACTATGGAAGAATGATCAGAGATACAACTCTGCTGATTTTGAAGATGGAGAAAGGGGACCCAGTGGGAAGCAAGGAATGTAGGTGACCACTAGAAGCTGGAAAAGGCAAGGAAATGGACCTTAACACTGCTGTTAGTAGATTCTTATTGTAAAGACTACAAATATAGTTCTTTAAACCGATAAATATTTATTGAACACCTATTTTGTTATGAAAGGAATTCCATTAGACTCTGGGGGACGTCATGAGATCAATCAGACACAAAACTTCCTATAGGCTACCACACAAATAAAGATTTGAAACTTTACTAGCTCACATTTTGATGTTAAAATTTAAAAAAGTTTAGAAAAATAGCATAATTAGGCTTTTAGCATATTATAGTAAATACTACCATGTATCCAAGAAAGCTCATCTAGAATAGCTACTGTAATGGAGAATTATTGGTTTCACCTTCTGTATTAGTTTGCTTAGGTTGCTGTAACAAAGTTCGACCAACTGGGTGGCTTAAGCAACAGAAATTTGTAGTCTCACAATCAAAGAAACTAGAAGTCCACGATCAAGTTGTAAGCAGGGTTGGTTCCTTTTCAGGGCTATGAAAGATAATATGTTCCATGCCTCTCACCTAGCTTCTGGTGGTTTTCTGGGAATCTTTAGCATTCCTTGGCTTGGCTTGTAGAAGAATCACCCCATTCTCTGAGTTTATCTTCACATGGCACTCTCCTTGTGTGAATATCTCTTTGTCCAAATTTCCTCTCTTTATATGGACTCCAGTCATATTGGATTAATGCTCAACCAAATGATCTCATCTTAACTTTATTTACATCTGCAATGATCGTATTTCTGAATAAGGTCACATTCTGAGGACTTCAACACATGAATTTCAGGAGGGACAACATTCAACCCATTACACCTTCCCACAATTCATTCCTGCTAGTACTAGCAACATTAGCTCTTTTTCTTTTTGGGAACCCATTTAAGATGCCTGAATATGAATGAATCTCACCTACCTCTGCAGAAACAGGCATATGTTTTAAGCCAGGCTAATCAGTGCTGCATCTCCAGCCACAGTGATTGTTCTGGAGACTGGAATATGACTAAGCTAAGCTAATGAGCACCATAGCTTGAAGTTTTGCTCCAAGTATGGGTCAAGAGACCCTCATGTGGTTGATGTCAAAATGAAATCTTAGAAGAACTCTTGACCAAATTCTTTATTCTACCATTTGAGTAGAGGTTGACTAATAATGAAGCCAACACAGAGAAAATTGGAGCACTGAGAGAGAAAAAGAGCGTTCTGATACACTTAATAATTTCTATCTATCTGTACCTGAGAGCTTTCCTCTGAACAATCCATTTTATAAATAAATGAATTCCCCTCTTGCATTTAAACAAGTGTGGCTTGGATTTCTGGCATCTAAAACTAAGACATGATCTGCCCAAAGTCATTTCCTGAATGACCAGTCAGGGGCAAAATCTCAGGTACACTGATAATTGCAAAGTGTCAGTAATACAAAAGTGTATTCAGATGTAGTATCTATGCAGCAATGAAACCTCAATGACACGATTAAATATACAAATATGATTTGAACTGTTTTTACGTCAACATTCTATATACTTTTGATGGTCAGTCTGACACATTTTCAAATAAAAATAAAATTACATTTCTAAATAAAACGGAGGACACTGTGGAGGTACTTTAACACACTATATTTTATTTAATCAGTTATTTGCCCTTAATCGTTATTATGGGAAAATTCATACTACTTTATTCTCTTACTTTGCCATATTTTTCTTTATCAACATACATATAACCAAGAATTGTGTTTCCCAGTATCTTCTTCCCTGTATGGTTCTGAATTAGAGTTGGCCAAAAGAAATACTCACAGAAGATTTGGATGGTGAAGTAGCAGTCTTCATTATTGGAAGGTTATTGTAGTCAAATATGGTGACAGAGGTACCTGGCAAGTCACACTGTTCCATCTCTTTTCAACTGTTGCATCTGTTATCCAACTGTGTCCCCAGGCTCATCACTGGATGCTTGGATGGAGTCCATAGATGCAGTAGGTATATAGAGGCAACAGCTTCCCACAGATCTTTCTACAAGCTCCCTTTCTTGAACACATTGCAGGGGCAACAAGTGATGGATGTCTCAGATTTCCCTGAGAGTGTTACCTGTCTACTTATACCAGTGCTTCAGTCAGATTGTTGTTGAATCTTTTCTTGATCCTCCCACACTTCCTTCAGCTGCTTTCTTCACATCTGTGTAAGGTGTAGTTTTCATAATAAATCGCTTATACTTACCTCACTCATGGTAACATTACTTTCCTGACTGAACCCTGACTGAAAAATGTACTAAAATTACTGTTTATTCAGAAGCCATGCTAAATCTTAAGCCTCATGCTCTCATGTTTTCTCAGTGCATGACTATTTACCTGGTTCTTTTTCCTGATGCTCAGAAGTGTGGATATTTAATAGAGGAAGTTTGTTTGGGTTTATATAATAGTTTTATTTAAATGTTAACTATCTAAGGAACTTTTTCAACCCCATTGGAACTGACAATGTCATGATTATTCTTTCTTTCTCAAAATTTAATTCCAAAAGAAAATCAAAGACAAAAATTTAGAATACAAAATCAGTAGTGGCAAAAATCTTATTTGTTTTGTGTATTACTTTATACCTAATACCTACAACAACATCTGGCATATGGTAGAAGCTGCATTAACATTTGTAGGATGAAAAAATCAGATGAATTAGATCTTTCTAATTTAAAAATTATTTGTTGAGGAAAACTATACATTTTTTTAAAGCACCACCCACTTCCACTCCTGGAAATAACTGGTTTTTTTTCTCTTGGTAAAATTTTACCTCATCACTTCAAACAAGTGATTCATTGGGCCAGCCAGCCACAGTGGCCTAGTGGCTAAGTTTGGTGCACTCCACTTTGGTGACCTGGGTTTGGCTCCCAGGAGCAGACCCATACCACTCATCTGTCAGTGGCCATGCTGTGGTGGTGGCTCACGTACAAAATAGAGGAAGATTGGCAGCAGATGTTAGCTCAGGGTGAATCTTCCTAAGGAAAAAGAAAAGTGATTTGAATGTGAGATAACATAGTCTACATATCTGCCATAATTTTCTTATCAAGACTTGATTTTGTGACTCAAACTGAACTCCGCTCAAGTGGCTAAAAGTGATTTGTCTCAGTATGTGCAATTGATCAGAGGTACTAAATTAGTGTATTCTCTTGGATATTTCATTATTTTACTAAGGAAAAGGAGGCATCTGGGGACAGGCATTGTGCATTTAAAGTTTTGGAGCTCCCAGAGCCATATTTACTCCCATGTGGAGGAAGCTGGTTGGCAGTGAAATGAATATTGCCACTATGCAGAGAAGCAGAGATTGGAGATCAAACTCTTCTTTGAGGTCTCCAAAACATGTTTCCAGTTCTCTTTAAGGCCCATCTGTAGCCCCACGTTTCCTATAGTTGAGGTGATACAGGTTTCAGATGAAATAATTCAGCATCATTACAATACTTTTCATTTATTTTGCTTATGTTAAATCCAATTGGGTTTCTATCCCTTGCAATTAAAGTAGTCTGGACTTTATTTGTTAGAATAGAACAAGCTGTGTTGCAATAACTAGCAAATCACTCTGTCTTAGCGGCTTGACGCAAGGCCCAAAGTCTCCCCAGGGCCCTTCCCTTCCAGGTGGTGATTCAAGTTTTCAGATCATTTCAGCCGTATGCTCAGTACCATCTTAATACATTGATCCAGCTGTCACTCCAACAGCTGAGGTAGTAACACAGAGAACTGACAAGAGCTGTTAAGCACTTGAATTAAAAGTGGCAAACATCACTTCTACTCAAGGCCCATTTGATAAAATTAGTCATATGGCCCCCAACCTAACTATAAGAGAAACTTGAAAAAATAGGTAAGCAGATGGAACATTTGGTGAGCCCCCTCTCTCTTAAAGAAGAGGGATACTGTCTTATTTATGTTTATGTCTCTAGCATCTAGTGAGATAAGTAAAATTTAGGAAATGTTGGTCCTAATTGAATAGCTTCACTTAAACATCTGTAATATAAGGAAAGAACATTCCCTTTAAAAACTAAAACACATTTTAAACATAACACATTTTGAAAAAACGTAGACATGTTTATCCTACACTAAAGCTTATATTTATGCATATTCACACATATAAATACATCTGTTCCATAGACCAGTGATTTCCAGTGAGGAATGAGGGCAGGCAATGTGAAACTTCTTCAGAAACATATGTCATTTTGTGAGGAAAGGAGGAGGATGTGGCCTGACAACCCTCATTTTTGGTTTGATTGGCACTGCTTAGTGAGCCAATATTACTGACAGGAGGATGAATTAAGGTATATTACAGCAAACAAGCGATAAAGAATCACTTTATTAGCCTATATATAACTTTATTCCTATGAGAAAATGCAAGGGAAACCTCTGAGGATTAAAATGAACAGGTACGTACAGCAAAATTTTTAAACATTTTATCACTGAAAAGGATAATATTAATTATCCTAAAATGTAAATTTTGAATAAATAATGCTACAATTTTATATAGCCATTCAGTCTTATGCATTTATGGGATGATGAGAATTTGTTTATTTCAAGAAATCAAAGATGTATTACCCCATTTAAGGCAGAGAAGAAACAACTCTGAAGGTGTCATTCTCTGAGGAGCTATTCTCCCTCTTAACTTTCTATTGACCACAAATTATAAAATTGGTCATTGAAATGCTATATATTTTTTCAATAAAAATCTTTTTGTGACTCATTTCTCCATAGAATTTGTTTGCCTTCAACAAAGCCTTATAATATCTGCAAGAAAATATAAATTTCCTCATTGTTGAAAAATTTTTAAAACTTTAATTGATAGACCTCTTCACTTTGCAAAAGGATTCTTAATGTTATATATTTTTTAATCCCAAGTCTCCCAAGTGAATTGAAAATAATTTATTTTTAAACCATTTTGATACACAGCAATTGACCACTTATGTGCTAAGTAAATAATACTTCTTTTTTACTACTATTCATGCAGTCTGATAAGGAAGCCCATTACATCATGTGATTTCATTATAATAATTAAAATGTATTTGCATGTGTATTTTCATATGCATAAATATGAATAAATCCAGAAATGACTCTTTTTAAACTTAAAATTTTCATCAAATACTCTCCTTCAGTAGGCACAAATTAAGTACTTAATGCAAGGGAAATGCTGCTCATTGACTTTTATTTCAAGATCAAAAAACAGAAAAGGAAATTGAAGGCAAAAATCTCATTTCTTTCATCTGTTAGTGAGATATAATGATTAAGCTATTAATACAATCTCATGGGCTACTTAGGTCATATTTGATATTTGGGAGGAAGTAATGGCATTTCAGGGGCTCCTGCTGTCAGCATCTTCAGGCTTGGTGATATTTAATCATTTACATTTAAGATAATCTAATAGAAATTCCCACTTAATAAACAACCTTTGATATTCTGCCATCTCAGCCTAGGGGCTTCATCCTTATTTTTCATTTTTGAATTCATCTGTGCCTACATGTCTCCTGATAACCTGCTATCATTGAAACCTGTCTGCTTAACTGAGATAAGCTGGAAAGAATTGATATGCTAGCTTTCAAATAAAGCCTAGAGATGTGGAAAAGTAAAGCTTTCAATGACTCACGTATTCCCTTAACTAGGAGAGATATCAAGTTCTTCTGAACTACCATGAAATCCAGTGAGTGCTTTTCTGATCTGTAATACTTGCCTACCGGTAATAGAGAACAGATCATATTGTTCAAATTCATCTGTTCAAAGTCTTAAAATTCCAGCTGAATGAAACTACAAAGGGGGAAAAACAGACGCTTTGTTCACAAAGTCATCAGGATCTGAGAGACTGATTTTGATCAGCACTCTAAACTAAGGAATCTCCTTGAGGGAGAAAGAAAGGAACTTAGAGCTTCATACCAGAGCTATAAAACAGAATCTGAAGAGTATTTATGGTTATAATCTACACAGATCACTTGGTGCTCTAGCACCATGCTCTTGATCACAGAATAAATCACACTTTAATTTTAACCTTTGCAGTCCATCAATAGATTCAATATCAGAAATAATTCAGGACTGACACTATTGGTTTACAGGTAAGTTTAACAAGAATGGGGAGGCCTAGTGATGTATTAGTTACCTTGTCAACTGAGGCATAAAGATTCATGACTCTTAACCTATGTTTCCATCACAAACTCAGAGCTATAAATAATGCAAGCAGCTAATCAGGCATAGAAAAGATATATAGCATCATTGAAAATCAGTTATTTGTACTGTTCAAGCTTTTAAAAATGTATCCTATAAAGTAATCTGGTGACATAACTCATAAAGGATCTGTGCTGACTCACAATCTGTATTCAGTATGTATTTTAAAACTTTTATTAGTTCCATAGTACAGCATTATTTCTTAACAGTTACAGTCTTTTCTGGACAGAATAATTTAGTTTAAAGTTGTATTATGGTTTACACATAATATCAATTGCTAAGATTTAAAGTGAATTCCAAGGTAATAATTTGTAACTTCTTTTCCTTTTTCATACTAAGAAGTTAGTAAAAGAATTTCCAAGAGATAGTAAAACAAAACAGAAACTAATGCAAGTTTAAGAGATTGATTGAAAATTGTGTACACAAGAGGGCTGAGAATTTTTTCTCTGGACCCGTATTAATTTCCTAGGGTGGCCGTAACAAAGTATCACAAACTGGCTTAAACAGCAGAAATTATTTGTCTCACAGTTCTGGAGGCTAGAAATTCTAGATTAAAGTATCAGCAGGGTCGGTTCCTTCTCTGAGCTGTGAGGGACAATCTGTTCTGTGCTTTTCTCCTAGCTTCTGGTAGCTTTAGGCATTCCTTCGCTTGTAGAAGGCATCTTTGAGTCTTCACATCGTATTTCCTCTGTACATGTCTGTCTCTGTGTCCAAATTTCCCCTTCTTATGAGGACATCAGTCATATTGGATTAAGCCCCACCCAATGAGCTCATCTTAACTTGGTTACCTCTGCAAAGACCCTATCTCAAAATAAGGTCACATTCTGAGATGCTAGGTTTTAAGACTCCAACATATTTTTTGTGGGGGACATATTTTGAGCCATATTAGACCCCAGCAGGCCACCACATCTTGAAACATTGGGTTCAGTGAAAACATACATGATATGATTACAAATTTGTCTATCCAAGAAGAGCAAGCAAGGCAATAATTGTGGAACTAGGTGGGTATATTTCACATTGAAAGGAGAATGATACTTTTCTCCAAATTTTATTTCAACCTTTTAGCAATAATTATCTATAGGAAGGTTGTGAGATCATGTCACTCAGTCACAATTTTTGGAAGTTGACGATTGTATAATTTTTTTATGATGTGTACCTATTGATATGATAATGAAAAAGAAAAAAAAACAGAAAAGAAGGGAAAAAAGATGGAAACCATGTGAATCAGCCAGAATAGACTAGTTTATGCCAAAGAATCTACCAACTCTAAAAGTTCTGTCCCTTAAAACGACAAAAGTTTATATCTTGTTCTTACTACATTTGCAAAGTGGATTGACCAGGGTCCATTTAAACTTCACACACTCAAGGATCCAGGTGAACTAAAGTTCCACTATTTCTTGTCTTCCCCTGGGAATTATGAGATTCCTCATTTGCAATAATAGGAGAATGGATCATAAAGAATCACACTCCAGCTGTTAAATGTTTCATTCCAAATGGGACACATTTTTATTCACATTTTTTTTGTGAAGTCTAAGCTTCAAAATAGTCCAAACTAGTGACAACTTAAATATCTTTTTGAGACAAAAAGATTACATATTATTGTTAGAGTCGGTGGCAAGCCCTAATTAAATTCCAGGCACAATATTCCCCTTTCTCCATAGCTGAAAATACTTAAATCTTCTGTTAGCCTGAACCCGGTCTTGTCCCTAAGACCAAAGCTTTTCTGAGACAGAGGGTCCGAAATAGTCTCAATCCAACATTTGATCTCAGAGTTGTCATGTGATGCTCTTTCATTTTCCTCTTTGCATCCTAGAAATGGTGATTGGATTTTAGTATTGTTATGAGTAATGTTCTTAAAGGTACAGTATGTACTCTTAAAAGTATTAGTATGTATTCACAAAAGATCCAGGTTCATATCACCTCCTGATTTGATCAAGAGCTATTTCGTGACTATTCCAACGATCAAGGTTTGGTAATTTGTTATCCTGAGGTCCTCAAAAATCTACCCTCTTCTTAGTTCCATGTGTAATTTTTCTCTTCTAATCTCTCTCCCACTGGACTTTGATCTCCTTAAAGGCAGTGAGTGTGCATTACTATCCTCAGAGGAATGAGGACGTAATCCAGTGTGTAAAGCATGATACATAATGCATCTTTGTTCAGTGAAGCCATTTATTTAACTTGCAGGTCTTCCACATAGTACTTTAACTATTTTATTTGAACTTAACTTATAAAATGATAAAATAGACACAGTAATATGCAACACATGCTTGAAAATATATATTCAGACAATCCCCTATTTACAATTGTTTGACTTTTGATTTTTCAACTTTATGATTGTTCAAACGTGATAGGCATTCAGTAGAAACCGTAGTTCGAGTTTTGAATTGTGCTCTTTTCCCAGGCTAGTCATATGTGGTACAGTACTTACTCATGATGGTGGGCAGCAGCGGCAAGCCACAGCTCCCAGTCAGCCATTGATCACGAGGGTAAATAACCAATAGGCTTCCAACCATTCTGTACGCAGACAACCATTCTGTTTGTCACTTTCAGTATAGTATTCAGTAAATTACATGAGATATTCAACCCTTTACTATAAAATAGGCTTTGTCAGATGATTTTGCCCAAATGTAGGTTAATGTAGGTGTTCTGAGCATGTTTAAGGTAGATTAAGCTAAGCTATGCTGTTCAGTAGTTTAGGTATATTAAATGCATTTTTGACATGACATTTTCAACTTATGGTGGGTTTATCGGGACATAACCCCATTGTAAGTCAAGAAAGATCTGAAGTCATATATATATATGTATTATGCATAAACCAAAGTAATACCTTGCATATTTAGTACAGTAAAGGTTGTAGGTAGGTTGGTAGTAACTTCCTTTTCCAGCATCACTTTTCTAGGCCACAGTTTTTGCCTTATTAATTACAAAATACATCAGATCTCCAAGTCAGAGCTTTTTTTATTATTATTTTTTAATTTCCTTCCCAAAGAGGAACTAAATTTGTCCTAAATTCAAGTCTAATGGATGAGATACTGTTACCTGCTGGCCTAAACCTATAAATTTCCTGGCCACTGATTCCCCTGTCTCTGTGTTCTCCCCTCCTTCTAGGAAATCCTCTATTGTCCTTTGACTTGAGCTCCAACACCTATGCCCGGCTTCAACAAAAGTATCTTTTCCCATATTATTTCATCTACAACAGAACTGATCTCCCAGCAAAACAGACATTCAAATATCTTTTCTAGACATCTGTCTACATGGCTGGAAATAGTTCTTGGGTTCTGTTCCCAGGTTTGCCTAATTTTCACTGTCCGAGGAATTTTACAGGCCAGGCTTGGTCACATCCCAAGAGAGAGTCTACCAAAAGTTAACTTTAAAATTGTACCTAGGACTCATCATCATCCTTTCTTTTTAAAGACACGGAGAAGTGTACTGGATATGAGAAGTGTACTGGACCTTGCAGTGATTTTGAAGAAAAATCAAACAGCACAGGCTAATACAAGTGTCTACTATTTCATTCAGGAAAAGAACAGAAAACATAAACAAGTATGGACAACTGTTCTGGATTATACTATGAAGACCTTCATGATGTTCTAGAGTGTGTCTGACACACTGGTTTTCAGTTGGGAATGATTATATTAAATGAATGAATTGTCTAAATAATTCACATCCATTAACAAAAGATGGTAAACTTTGATATACTATGTATATGAAATTATAGAAGAATAGAAACCAACATATTTGAAAATCTAACTAAATCTTTTCTAGACTAGGAGTTTTGAAGAGAAGGAAAGGACACTGAAAAGAAGGTGCCTACGAGAAAGAGATACAGACCTCACTGCCTCCATGCAGAAGTCAGAAACAGGTATCAAATAAATATTTCCAGGGCAACCCTCAACTTCTTTTCCCTGGACAAATAGGAAAGAGAATAAAGTGTTCATAAGTAAACACAGCATCATTTCAGGGAACTACATAAGTCAACAAAGAAAAAAAGAAAAGAAACTCTCCCCATACTTGGTAAATTCAGATTGATTCACTTTAGAAAGAGAGAAAGTCTTTTACCTCACAAACAAAAATAACAGTTTTAAAAGAAAATGTTGGTTAAAGTTAGCTTTACCCTAATGTAACCTGGCATTCAACCAACAAACCAAAGGATAAGAGAGAAAAATATTTTCTTGTTTGATGGACACATGCTGGTGGAAAAAGAAAGGAATGGAACAATTTTTAATGCCATAAGTGGTTCTTGCCTGGAGTACGTAAAGGGCAATGAAAGACAAAATTGGGTCAAAGGATTTGGAACTGTAGGAGGCTAGGTTGTGCTAAATTATTTTGAAAGCAGATCTCATGGACAGAAAAAATAAACACAACAAGAAATTACCAGTAATATGTGATATTCATTTGAAGTTTAGGGTAAAAAATAATTCCATTCAATGTAATTCTCAAACATCACTGTTAAACATCTATTATTATCATCTCCACTATAGAAATGGGAAAACTCACAAGGGCAGAAATGCAAGGCTACTGCTGTTCCAGAAGGAGTGATTCTACTCCCTAGTTTGCTCACAAAGGTAATGGTTTATGCTTGTTTCTGTGAAATTATACAATAGGCATAAAAGACTTGGGAAGTAGAGGTTGAGCAGCCCAGCTGGAGAGAGAGAAATACAAACGGTCTTGGCAAAAGGGTTGTCATCTTCTGTAGTTTAAATCAGGGAATGGATCTAGGATTTGTGAGACAGGAAATCTATAAAATTATAGAGCCTCTTTCAGAAAAATGTATCATGATGAAAAAAGTTAAGTACAAAATCAGTATTTTTATATTATTGGAAAATGAATTATAACATTTTTCAAAATCTAGAAATATTGCATAATGCATTTATTAATTTACTGTATGATACACTTTTACAAGAATCATTTTGAATGTGAAGGTAATCAGTAATTCTGCATGAATATATAAAATTAATCTCAAATTATAGCATACACAGGAATAGTTCAAATACATTTTTAAATTGCTACTTTGTTGTTTTGAGCTACATAATTTTTTAATCAATGTATCTTATGCTATCTACACTGATTTCTTGATAAATCCATGTAAAGATTTGTCATTGGAGTACTTCTTTCTTCAAGCCATATCACCACGCATGGTGGACATGTGGCATGTTGTTTGTCTGAAATCAGCAGTCTTCATTACAGAGAGATGCATTAGATACACTAAGACAAGATATGATATGTTAAAATGCAAAATGCGTGAAACTCCATGCATAGACAGGCTTGCTGCTGATGGAACTTCTCCCGTTTTTTCTCTAAAATACTATTCTGATAAGCTTTTTCTTTATAATAAACCCTGTTTGTGTATGTGATATTTATTGCTGTACACTTTATATTGAGTATATTCCTATATTCCTGATTGGAAAGAATTTCCATTCTGGCTAATGTCAATGAAAGCTGAATCCTCCACTTATAATTTTTCTTTTTCTTTTTTTGAGGAAGATTAGCCCTGAGCTAACATCTGTGCCCATCTTCCTCTACTTTGTATGTGGGATGCTGCCTCAGCATGGCCTGACAAGTAGTGCATAGATCTGCACTCAGGATCCAAACCAGTGAATCCCAGGCAGCCGAAACAGAACATGCAAGCTTAGCCACTGTGCCACCGGGCTGGCCCCCTCCACTTATAATTTTACACAGCTGATGACTGGAAGAATTTTTCATAGACTAGTTTCTGGTTCCTCAATTGTCAACCCCTGTTTCTCCTCCACTCCTCACATTGTTCTGATGCTTGACTCTGTAGGTCCTCCTCACAATGGAATGCAGCATTTGGCACTTCACTTTAACAGAATGATATCAGATATATCTGAACAGTTTGCAGCAGATTTTCTGTAATTTCATCCTTGCACCATGAAAATATACAAAAAAATACAATATACACAAAAGGGCCTCAAGCTATCCAAATGTAGCTCAGTAAAACTTAACTAAAGGTGCTTGGAGTGCAAATTCTGCTAGATCCCAGAAAAGCATGTAGCTTCAGCAACATTGCCCAATAAGAGGGGAAAAAAGGGGTAGAATAAGTGGGAATAGAAACAAAGATTGATTTTAATGTATGGTGGTTAAAATTCCCTAGTTCTGCAACTAAAAAAAAATACGTGAATACATTGCTAGAGCTAATTCCAGAACATTGTAAGAGTCTGGTGCAATTCAAGAAACTTGAAGCTTAAGCTTTATTTGTGTCACAGGAAATTTGCCACAGAAATAAATCAGCAATCGTTATTTCATTCTGTATGTTGGATAGCATTTATTTTGTAGGAAAATAAATAGTCTTTTGGAAGCAATGAATTTAAGAAAACAAGAGAGAAAGTTTAATAATCAATTACACTCTAAATATATTTTTCTCAAGAAATTTGATGATGAAAGTATAATGAGGAATGGTGAAAATTGCTGGAAACTGATGGTTTAACACATTTAGCTGCAGAGGAATCACATTGACATATCACCTTGAACGTTTTACTAATTTTCTATTCCGTTGATTTTGTTTTCACAAAAAGTGAAGCCATAGCTGTGATGTGTCGGCTTTATTAGCATAGGAAAAGCTTTGCAAACACTTAAATGAAGGCAGCGTCATCTACTTCCAATAGAAAATTAATTTATTCTAATAATGGTTCCATCATTTTATATAATTCATGTAATCAAAGCTTTTGGAAGGAGATTTGGTTGATGATAAAATATTTGATATTATAAATGCTACTGAAAATTAATCTAAAAAATTCAACATTAAAGTAAATACAAGTTTTAATGAAATCATGGTCAGGATAATGTTCTTATTATACTATGAACCTCAATATAGCATAAAATGTATATTGAATTGTTTGGAATGCATTCATAATTTATAATTGTATCTAATAAAGACATGATAATCAGTCAAAATAGGAGGCATAGTTTTTGAAATTAAGTGTGATTAATATAGAGAAATAGAGTATCTTAACTAGAAAAATTTTGTGACTAATTAGATATTTAATCTAAAAAATGTATATTTTAAGAGATCAGCATTCACTTGGTCTCTTTACTACCTTTCATTAAGATTGTGCAAACATTTGAGGTTTTGAAAAGCTATGTTTTTACTAAATGTAAGTCTACAATGGCATTGGATAGTTTCATAAATTTCTTAAATTTGATTGTAATTTGTTAAAAGTATGTGAACATTTTGAAACCAATTATTCAATTTGTGGAGTTTAAAAAACTTCATTTTTTGTAGATTCTGGTGAAATGCAATGATTGGAAACAAAGTTTGTAAATGGGACAGACCTTGAGATTTATCTCCACAAAACAGAGTAAAACTAACCAAATTAAAAGCTGATAGAACAGATAGTAGACAAGGTTTAATTTTGAAAATCTATAATTAAGCTTTGGAATTTTTCAATATATTGAAAGAATCTTGATGAATCTACTACTTTATATTCACAGTTTTCAATCAAAGGTGATTTTGTACCACAGAAGACATTTGGCAATGTCTGGAGCCATTGATTGTTATGACTTAGATGGTACTACTGCCATCTAGTGTGTAAAGGCCAAGGATGCTGCTAACTATCCTGCAATTCACTTACAGACCCCCATGGAACAGAATGATCTGTTCTGAAATCTCAGTTTACTGAGGTTGAGAAACGCTGTTTTCATTGGAAAAATTTCTCATTTATTCCAGAATTGAATGAAATTAAGGCCTATGATTTTGAACCATCTAGTGAACAGCCAAAAGAATCATACATAAAGACTACTTATTTGACAAATGTCCTATAAAAATATTCATCAAAGACAAGTTTTCCAAAAGGAGAGAAAAAGATAGTAGCTCTGAAAACACTTACACTGAAATATTTACACATTACTATGTAGAAAGCAGAATTGATAATTATCTCCATTTTTTCAGCATCTTCTTGTCAGATATATGTCAGATTATTTCATTAGGAACAATATCTAGTGTTGGAGTCGCAGCATCACAGAGTATGGATTTGTGCAGTGCTCAATTTCACTTTCATCTACAGGTTTCTCTCAAGGGAAGTAGCCTATGAAAGCTGGTATATTTTGCCAAGTATGTAAGAGTTCTGTCAAACATAATTTCCTCCATTTTATGACCACTCATGAGTGTGCCTGTTTTACCTTTCCAAAGTTAAGTTTCTGAAAGGCTAAGGTGCAAGCTAGACTTTCTAAATTCTAGTTTATCCAAATTTACTGACTCAGCGTTTCTTCATCTGCTGCTGTGGGAGTAAATTTAAATAACTTAAAGCTGACTCCATTTCATTACTGGCCATCCTGCTTCCATGACTATATAAGAAAACACTTTCATGATACAGACATGTTTATTCTACTGAAGTTTCTCTCCACCGTAAACTTGTTTTACAATTTCCCCTCAATATACCATTAGCACTCTTCAAAGTAACTCATTTGAAGTACATTTTGTATCAAAATGTACAAAGCACATATATATTTACATATATCTTTATTGACCAATTAGTTTTGCATTGTCCAATACAGTAGCCACTAGCCCCATGTGGCTTTTGAGCACCTGATAAGATAGTCCAAATTGAGATGTATTGTAATTATAAAACTCATACCAGATTTCTAAGACTAAGTTTGAAAAAAAGAACGTGAAATATAAAAACTTAGTGAAGTTTTGCATTGATAATCTTCTGAAATAATATTTTACCTATAGTAATATGTAATTCAACTTTTTTAAAGTTACCATTGGGAAATTTAAAATTATCTGTGTGACTTTTAATACATTTCTATTGAACAGTGATGCACCAGATTATGAGTCCTACTAAGAAGAGCCTAATATCTCAATCATCTTTGTATTTCTCACACCTAGCAGAGTAAACATCTATTAGTTTGTACATTAAATGAATTGCATGGAAAATAATGTTGTATAATAAAAGAAATATATAAAATACATCAATACTACAACAAACACCAGTCAAGTTCCATGGGTTTGTTGAAACATATGAATACGAAAAATAAGAAGTTAGAATGTAGATTCTTAAAAAAAAATTCTGAAATTTATAAGAATAAAAATGATTAAGCAAGGGAATATAACATGCACAGAAGGAAAAGAAAAGCAATACAATATATACTTTAAGATATTTGGGATCAAAAATTTTAAGCCACATTCAAAACAAAAACAAATACTGAAAATTTTTCAAATTAAAAGTTATCCACTGTCTTCCAACCATCCTACTGTATTTCTATTTTAAAATGTAAAGATGGGTAGCTTTCTATTTTTCTTATTATTTAATTGATAACACAAGCCATCTCTATTCCAAATTATAGCCTCAATGAGGATCCTAAAGTTTCTGAGCCAGTGGACCATCTGTGAAGTCTGCATCCACTCAACCGCAGCTGACTTCAAATCAAGAAATAGAGAAGGAAATAAGACTCCCCGTTGTCTCTGTCTCCGTCCTCCTAGGCTTCAGCTCAGGCATTTCATCTGGGGGAATGGATCCCAGCTGCCTCAAGGTAAGGACTATCTGTGGGCAACACAAAAAATTGAACCATTTTGGATAAAGTCAGCACGCCATTAGCTTTCTTATTGCCTACAGAAATTGCAAGTTTTACTGAAAAGGAGATTTACATTTTAATTTGGAGTCTCTTAGTCCCAAAGTACACGCAGAGTTCCTGTCAAGAATCCTGGCTCTGCAAAAGAGATATTACTACAAGTAGCAGATCACAAAAGACAAGAATGCTTAAAAATTGTGGTTCTACTGATAATCCTGAGAGGAGACTTAAAGAGCTAACTGAATCCATAAATGGGTGTTTTTATTTTGATCTGTGTAGAGGGGTTTGAGAGAGGAAAACAAAATAAAATTTTAGTCTGCATTATGTGCTAGGGACTATCCTATATGTGATTAAGTTAATCTTCTGGACAATCCTGTGATGAGTATATAGTTCTCTCTATTTTAAGGATAATAATACTGGGTAATCTTCATGCCTTGATTATCCTCCTTTCTAATCTGAAACTCATCTTCCCTTTTGCATCCCTGTTTCTTTCAATAATAGTTTTGTTCTTGGGACAAAATGGATATTGTCTCCCAAAACTGAAGGAATGCATTCAACAGCTTAAATACTTTATTCTATGGTCTTTTGCTTGCCTTCTTCCATCTTTCAACCAGAGCAAACTGGGCTGGGTTCCAGGGGACTCTCTCAGGGGATGCCAACTGACCCCTACATTTCTGCTGAATGACTTTTCCGTCCAGGAATTGGAGACAATGCTCCCACACCTTCAAACTCATTGTAATATTATCAGGCTTCATATATGGGGTTTATTCAGCACAAATGTACCTACCTGGCCTATTTTTATTTTGTGATTTTTACCAGGACCAGCTATGACTGATTCTATCTCAGCAGTTTTTGTTTTGTTTTCAGAAATTTATTAACCAATCCCCAAAATAGATCAAGTTAACCAAAAGGAACAAATTTATCTTAAAAACACAATCAAACTGTGATAAGTATATAAGGATTGCACATTAAGATAAGTGAAATGCCTCCTGAATCAAAGAACTATCTCACAAAGTGGTATTGGGAAAACGGAGCTCATCATTGGTTCAGTGCTGATATGGGACCAGCCAAAACCATCAAGTAACGCAGCTGGAAGGTATTTATTTAAAACTGTCACCAGAGGTCAGAATACCATTCTAGGTGACCTTCAGGTTTAATTGCAATAGACATATGTATTTTTAACCAAATTTTCCTTCTTTTCTTTATTTCTCTTTCTTTTGTTGGTCTCTAGTAATCTTTTGTTCCATTACTGTGATGTTGAGCAAGTTACCCAACACCTATGAGAATCAGTTTTATTACTTCTAAAACAGGAATAATAATGATTTATAGAGTCACTTGATAACTGATATAAGAACGAATGTGTAGAGTCACAGTATTTTGTCAGTACTCACTAGTTTCATTGCTCCATAAATATCAGTTGGCGTGTTCCCTCCATCCCATGATTCACAATTGCTAATTTGCATTCATTCTTCAGTTTATACATTGGAGCACATGCATCTGTTCCTGTGGTTATTTCTTCATTCCAACAAGAAATATTTTAGTAAGCATATATACTAGCAAAGGGGAATTTCTCAAGGAATGAAGATTATACCTTCTTCATTTTTCGCATACCATATTGGTCAATATTTGCTATATCCGGCATGAAGCATCATACTCCCATCTTCAATTGTATTCAGTTAAAACACTCAACTTCTCTGTATAGACAGTTTAGGGCTCTCCATGGATAAAGGGTTAAAATATCGAAAATATTTAACAAAATTAGACTAGTGATATTAGACAGTACAGACATAGGATTTGAAAGTGTAGTTCTGATGTCAGAAAGAAGACCTGGATGCAAATCTTGTGTAAATCATTTAGTAGTTATATGATGCTGAGAAACTGCTTTACATCTTTAAACCTTAGTTTTCTCAACTGCCAAATGGAGCTAATTATATTAATAATAATTCCAATTTATGAATTGCTTACTATGTGCCAAGCACTTATTTAATCTTCACAACAGTCTTAATAGTACATGTTATTATCATTTTAATTTTATTCAGGAGATAACTAACACATAGAGAGGTGGATAATAAGGTCACAGAGCTCATTACTGGTAGAGCAGAAAATAGAGCATGTGAGTCTGACTCCAGAGCCGATCGAATTAACCACTCTGTGGATGCCTGTTGCATTGGGTTGATTTGAGTATGAAATGAAATCATGCATATAAAGAGCTTAGCAGACTGCCTGCTATGTAGTAAATACTCCAGGTATAATAATACCAATTACAATTGTAATTATCATCATCAATATAATGATAGGATTGCATAAAGAGCAAAAGGAATCAGAATGAAGAGAAAAATGCTACATGTTTGTAACATGGGAACACGATACAATGAGGCAAAGATGAATGGAATGCCATTTTACGGTGTACAAATCAGCTCTGAGTCTTTCTGTTGAACTATACTGGGTTGCAAACTAAGACCAAGTTGTATTGTATCTAATACTCAGAGCTTTTAATTTTTAAGAATAATCACTCCTCCCACATTCAGTTCTGAAAATGTACCTTATATCTTCCTCCTATACTATAGCTACTTAAGAGTCACCAAATATTTAATTATATTTCCAAAGTCTGAGAATAATTTAAGAAATTATAGTATTCCCTTGGTTTTTTTAGTGTCAATAATATTATCTTCATATCAGATTTTTTTCTACCAAACTAACAGTGAAATATGCAATTTACCTGCGAAAGAATTCCCAGAATGACATTTAAGTTGTCCTGCAGATGCAAGAAATCCCTTACTTCATTAACACACCAAAGAGAACATATAACCAGCTTCTTAGTGAGCAACTCCAGTAATATTAAATAATTCCCTGGCTCATAATTCAGTGGAAGTACAATGGAACTATAATTCACATTTTAAAATCCCAGATAGCCTCCCACTTCTACATAAAAGTGTCATGTAAACCAGCATTATTGTTAATAAACAGCAAAGCCACAGGTCCCCAACTGTGTGAGTTCTAGTAGGAGGCTCAGAGTCCCCATGTCATATTTCAAAATCAGTCCTTTTCATTTTTATTTCTCTCAAGAAGCTTAACAATATAGAATGTGTGAAAATCTCAGCTTCCACATGATGTTCTTTATTAGTGTACCATAGACACAATCGTTGGGCACTGTTACCAAGCTGTTATCTGGAGACTACAACATTTCTGGTACATAGGCATTCTCAAAAATGTGATAAGACATTTTCCATTACTTTAAACCACAAGCACAAAATTTCTTCATTGTCTGCCTTTATCTAAACTAACATCAAACCCTGAAAAGTCACAATGAGAGTTTGCTACAATGACATGTATTTGTGTAATTTTACACAGGCTTCCAGTTTGTGAGAAACAGAGAATCACTCCATTTATTTCTAGAAATTCAGGTTAATAATATGGATACTTATGGAAATGACAGTAGCAGGAAACTTGACCCTTTGGTTGAGCCTCACAGAGGCTGTGATATCATTATAACACACAGCAATAGTCCTAACATGTTAACAACAACTCTACTGATTAATTTCTGAAGAACAATAGTTGTTCCCAGAGAAGCTTGAAGTCTCTGATTGCACACTTAGTACTACATCATTAACATGACTCAATATGCAAGCCAATATGATTAGTTAAATTTACTTATTACCATATTTATGTATATATGTTACCATAAATATGTGTGTATATATTTTCATTGATCATATTGAATATATATTCATTGAATACATTGAACGAATATATATATATATATTCATTGAATCATTGATTCAATGATTCATATAATCATTGGTTAAAAATAGCTGTAGCCTGGTAATGGAGTCATATTATAGAACCTAGTTACACGTGTATAAGTACAAACTTAAACTTCTCTCTCTTGAGGATGCTGCAAAGGCAATCCCCTCAGAAGGAACGTTAAACTATGATAAGTGAATGAAACCCAACAGACCCCTTTCTAGACCACTGTCAACTTCTGAAAACTTAACTCTAAAATATGTTTTTAAATCTCCTGTAATATTCTAATATGACATAGTATGTCCGTTCAAATTCATTATGTTATTTGCTCAGACATAGTACCTCTAGTAAATGAGAATTTTTAAATGTCTTTTGGTATAAAAATTAATGGCTTTAAGGAGTGTCTCTCATTCATGAACAACAAAGCTGTTAAAATATTAAAGTGCCTTGTCAAAAGTTACGGAAATGCAGAAACAATCTTCTTGGTGCCAAAAAATGTTCATTATCCCAATTAGAATTTACTCTGTTCCACTGTAAGTCTTACAGTTTCCATTTTCTTCTGATTGCTCTTTCCCTTCTCAGCAAGCCAACAGAATAGAAATGCAAAGGTGTAGCACTGCATCTCAAAAGTTCACCTACTCTATAGGTTCCCATATAAGGAAAAAATGAAGATAGCTTTAAATTGCTTCATTTAGGGAAAAGAAGCATTTGCTTTGTCACTCACCATAGTTTCTACAGGTCACATAAAATAAAATTATTTATTTATTAATTTATTGCTATATTAAACACTACGAAATTGCTGAGATAATTAGAGGAAGAAGTTAAAATAGGTCCTGCTATTACCTCTAAAGCTTAGTAAAAGAATATGTCAAGTTTTTTCTTATTTCAGGGAAAATATTGTAGATATTTTTACCTATAAAATAGGTAAAAAGTATACATAGCCAAACATATGCTACATTTTGCAAGGTATCATGTTCTTCCTTGAACAAGAACTGCAAATTATCCTTTATAAATATAGTACACCATAAAATGGACTGCCATTTTTCCCCCAAAGTTAAATTTGAAGAAATAAAAGTGATAATAATTAATGAATTTCACAACATGCTCTTTCTTGCTACAGGTATGTAAATCATTTTAAGCTGGATGTTCTCCTCAACAACTGAGACTTTCATTAGAGTTTTTCTTCCTTTAAAAGAGTCATTATCTCGTATTGAGTAATATAGAGTTACCTGTTTTGAATCTGTTATTACATCTCCTCAATTTCACTAATTAGGTATCTCTCACCTTAGTTTGCGGCTAAACAGAAAGGTAGAAAGTAGAGTAGGAAATACTTCTGAATTTTCTCAGGGCAGATCTTTGTACAAAGATTAGAGACTCATACTTTTGGTGCACTGCTTGTGGGAGATTCATTGTTTATCACGTGTATAGTGTGATAGTTCTCAAGTGTTGGGGGCTGTGGAATAGGAGGTAGGGAATTTCTCTCCAGCATACCTATGTTTATGCCCTTATGCCCACAGTGTATCTCATAAAGCCATAATCATAATGGGGAAGCTGGAGGTCATGTATTTTGATCAAGCCTCCTGTGTGATTTAAAAATGCTGGCCACTGAACTTCTCTTGAGGACCACCAGCCTTGATTATGAATTACACGACAAAACAGGTATGTAAGAAAAATATTAACAAACCTTGTCAGATATTAGTCATGGCCTGGTGAAAATCTAATCTCTTACTTTGGAGAAAGCAGTGTGCCCAGCTACTTCCTATATTCTGTGATATTTTGGAGTGGCCATGTGACAGTGTCTTGAGAGTGCAATGTGAAAGAGTTGGCAGTGTGTGCTTCGGGGAAAAATTTTGTGTTCCTGATAAAAAGGAACAGGTAAAACCAGCACATACTTATGCTCTTGTTCCTTTCTTTCTGTCTGATCTCTGGAATGAAGATAGGATACCGGCAAGATGCAGCAGCCATCTTATGACAAACCTATGTATGGCAGAGAAGGAGCTGTCAATCCTGCACTAAAGTTTACACCTGCAGATTGCTTTCTAAGTAAAGACAGTAAAGCCCTCATTTGTTTAAGACCTTATCAGGTTTTTGTTACAGACACCTAAATATATTCCTGAGTAATACACTGACAAAATATTTTTATATTCTTGAAAGATCACATGATAATTCCACTTTATCTCAAAATAGGGTCTGTTCCTCTTGTATTTCTCACTGTCCTATTTTTTAATATCCATTTCCCCTGCCAGCTGTCTTTATTTGATCTTAAGCCTTCCTTTGATCTTTCTCTACAACTAATAACTTGTACAGTATTGTTAGGGGCAGAACCGAAATGCGCAGTGGTGTTTGAGTCATGTCTACACCTGCAGTTAATATGGGAGAGCCCAAAAGCTTGGAAAACTCTAGATTCCTGAAGATTTTTCTTTGATTGAGGCAGAAACATATTTAATTTCCATGATTTTTAATGATCGCCAACATGTTGGAAACACATGTATTTTGGGTATATTTTGGTAGGGGGAGGGAATAGGCTGACTTATGGCTCCCCAAAGACCTCCACATCCCAATCTTTGCGACCTGTGATTATGCTAGCTTACTTGTCAGAGGGGTTCCGTAGGTGTGATTAAGTTAAGGATTTTGAGATGGGAGGCAGGGTTATCCAGGTGGCCTCAAGGTAATCACAAAGACTTTGCAAGTGGAAGGGAGGAGAAAGAATTTGGAGTGATATAGCCAGGAGCCAAGGAATGCCAGCAGCGTCTAGAGGCCGGAAGAAGCAAGCAGTGGATTCTCCCCTAGAGCTGCCAGAGGGAATAGGCCCTGCCAATATCTTGATTTTAGCCTGTAAGACTCATTTTGGACTTCTTTCCTCCAGAACTGAAAGAGAATGCTTTGTGTTGTCTAAGCAACTAAGTTTGGGGTAACTTGTTACAGCAGCAATAGGAAACTAATACTCGGGGGGGTGGGGGAATCCAATACAGGAAGAACATTCTATCCTTGTGTCATTTAACCCCAAAAAGTGCTTATTTGTCTATAGATATAATTTTATTGACAAGTGCTAATGGACAACAACAAAAACCATTTCTGAGCTATATAATGTTCATTTACTTATCCACACATCCATTTATTGATTCAAACACTATTTGTTTCAAAAAGATAATTGTCTCCCAAATGCAAATCACTGAAATAAATACTGTGTTTGGAAGATATACTGTTAAACTCTCTTTTGAGCTTTAATCTCATTTATCCTTTTTATATATAGTCAATACGTTTTTGTCTAAATTTGTAAAACTATCAGGTTTCAAATATAAACACATTTGTCACGCTATTTTAAGATTTTGTTTGAACATAAACTACTTGCAATTGACTGGTGAATATGAAGTGCAGCTATGAATCAACAGGCCTATTTACTCTTGCCTAACAAGAACCACCTTTATACATATGAGTTCTTAAGGACATTGCTGTAATTGTGTACTCTCTCTGTCCAGAAATCTAAAGCCACTTCTGTAGGTAGCCAAGAAAAGTTGTCTTTCCTCTCACAGAAGGAAAAGAAAAATTATAAAATAACCCTCAGGCAGGGAAAATGAGCTCCACTTGCTTTTTCTCTCTGTTCTCATGATCTAGCTGTTGTTCAGTGAGACTGTGGAGCAAGCCTTTCCCACGGTCCCTCTAATCAGTGCCTGTCATGAACAGTCTTAAGTAAATGCTGAACTGACATCAGCATTCACACAAATTCACTCAAAGAGTAAAGTCAACCAGTGCATACTCAGGTGATAAAAATATGGAAGAAACATTACAGAATAGTAAAGAAATGACTGAAACTATTCAGGAAATATTGAATAAGAAAGGTAATTATAGTCAGATTTTTTTTTAAGATTATACTCTATCTCTCGTTTTTTTTTGAAGATTGGTACCAGAGCTAACATCTCTTGCCAATCTTCTTTTGTTTTTTCCTTCTTCTTCTCCCCAAAGCCCCCCCACCCCCACCAGTAGATAGTTGTGTATTCCAGCTGTAGGTCCTTCTAGTTGTGCTGTGTGGGACGCTGCCTCAACATGGCCTGATGAGCAGTGCCATATCCGTGCCCGGGATCCAAACCTGAGAAACCCTGGACCACAGCAACAGAGTGTGGGAACTTAACCACTCAGCCACGGGGCCGGCCCCTATAGTCAAATTTCAATGGAGATAAAGACATAGATTAGCAAATATTGATCAGAAACGTAACTGGTTATTTGGTGTTAACCAGAAGTTGAAAAGTTATGCATAAAGATAAAAAAAACAAAAATATGAGTCAAAAAATGTGTTGCTAAGAACTTTGCTTGTTTACTATTTTAAAAATAATCAAATTTCTTGTTTTTAATTTTAATATCACCTCAATATTTTGGGGGGTGTGGATAAATGAAACAGCATGGATTAATTGTAACAAACAAAGAATCTGGAGGCGGATTGCCTGTGTATGTCTCTTAGTTCTACCCCTAACTAGCTGTGAGTCCTCTGGCAAGAACTTAACCTCTCTATGCCTCATCTATAATATGGAGATCTTAATAGTGCTTACCTCAAAGGATTGCTATGAAGATGGCTTAAGTTAATGTTTATAGAATATTTAAAAAGTTACTGACACAGTGAGTACTAATATGTATATATATATGTATTTCTTAAATGGATTTATAGAATTTTGTAAACAATGATTTTAATGGCAAAAATTACATTTTTTCTCATTAATATTACATTTCTACTTCTTTTATTAACACCTCCTGCAAATTATATTTCTATCTAAAAGTATAAAATAAAAACCAATGTGCATGTTATTCCTAATCAATATTCTAAATATTAATCATAATAAACTTTTCTTATAAATTTATCTAAACTTCAAAGTTTGATAAATTATAGCTCTATGCTCTGTGTTAATAGAAGTAACTATGGATAATATACTATAATTCAATCAAAAAAACAATTAAGATTCATAGGTCCTTTCACTTTTAATAAGGTTGAAAAATGGTCTTTTATGTCCCAGCCTCTGATGCGTGCTTGTGTTCTGAATTCCCTGCACTGCAGACTTTGTTTAAACGAACGAAGAGTTAGCAGGTGTATGAAGAAGCAGGAGCTGAGGAACACTGTCTATGAATTTCATGAAGTTATTTGGTTAAAGTTTGTGCTCATTAACTAGAATGTGCTCTTGGACTTTGATTTTAAAAAGTGTGACAGGTGAGAAATCCAAACAAGTTTATTTACGCCACAGTTCGACAGGCTGAAATGAGAAGTGGCATTTGGAATAGGTTCAGTGCCATGACCTCTTTCAGGATACAATTTATGACTTGTGAGTGCACATGTGAATAATATTAAGCCAGCTAAAACTATGCCTGGATAAATCTGCCTTACCCAGAAAACGAGCAGCAGTGAACAAAAACTAGCATATCCTAATTCTTTATCTAGTTTATGTAGGTGTCTCAAAGGAATGCTGGACATGCAAAAAAGTCAAATGAGGCAAAGTCAAATGAAAAACAGCAGTATGTTTGCCAGGGTGACTATAGCCAAGTGTAATACATTAATATTAACTCTCAGTTTCAAATGTTTTGTCAAGAATAATATGGTTCCAGAATATATGTTTTGCAGGAAGAGCTTGCAAAGACATCAAAGTATAGTTACTTTAATGAGCAAATTATAGAACAGTATGCAGAGATGATCCCATTAACTTGAGAAAAAAAAACAAAGACACATATATGCTTGTATGTGAACAGAGTAGTATTTTTAAATGGATAAAGTATAGCTGAAACTCGGTAAACCTATTAAAATGAAGGGACTGAAAATACAAAACTTATTTTACACCAGTAAGCAGGGGTTAGGTATAGGTTTATGTGCTTTTTGGACTGGGCATGAATTGATATATGTTAATTATATTAACGTGCTTTAAATATTCCATAACTGTTACAGTATTATTTTGTATTTTTCAAATATTCTACTTACTAGATTAAGGAGTGAACTTTCACCTCTAGAATAATGGAGTAGATGCACTTTTCCCCATTCCTCCCATTAATATCACTAAAATCCCTGGGCATCATATATAAGACAGACATAAGAAGACTCTCAAAGGCAGAGAGAAGCAGGCAGAGCAGCTGGGGACCTCAGAATCTGAGGAACAACATGATGGTGAGTCCCCTGGGTTTTCACTTTGCTTTGTATATCCTGGCCTAGGTACTAAAGAAACTGGCAACCTGGAAACACCAAAGGCTAAAAAGGCCTCCCCAAAAGACTGATCTTTCTAGCCAAAGAAAAAGGAGGGGCAAGTGTGGCAAGACACAAAACTTCCAGACAGTAACCTACTTTAGGGAAACATTACAGAAAAATGTTTTTCTGTAATGTTCATTCTTGCTTACTGGCAATAAGCAACTGTCCACTTTCAGTGTCCTTGAAGACTATGCTGGGAGCCCAAAGTTTCACTCTCACCTGGCAGTAACATTACCTGCTGTGCAGTGTCAGAAAAGGTCTGGTGGAGAGTTCAGGCTTTCAACACTGCCCAGAAGCAATGAGGATACCCTCAGCATGTCAATGGAGATAACGTGGAATAGCTTGAGAAGGATAGGTATTAAATCCTCTCTGAAATTTTGGTAGAATTCCCCAAGGAAGCTGTCCGGTCCTGGGGTTTTATGCTTTGGGATGCTGTTGATTACAGTTTCAATCTCTTTCCTTGTAATTGGCCTATTCAGATTGTCTGTTTCTTCTTGATTCAGCTTTAGGAGGTTGTCAGAGTCTAAGAATTAATCCATTTCTTCTAGATTATCCATTTTGTTGGCATATAGTTTTTCATAGTATTCTCTTATAATCTGCTGTATTTCTGTGATGTCTGTTTTTATTTCTCCTCTTTCATTTCTGATTTTGTTTATCTGAGCTTTCTCTCTTTTTTTCTTTGTAAGTCTGGCTAGGGGTTTGTCAATTTTATTTATCTTCTCAAAGAACCAGCTCTTTGTTTCATTGATCCTCTCTACTGCCTTATTTGTTTCAATATCATTTATTTCTGCTCGGATTTTGATTATTTCTTTCCTTATGCTTACTTAGAGCTTTGTTTGCTCTTCTTTTTATAATTCAGTGAAGGGTAATTTGAGATTGATATTTGGGATTTTTCTTGTTTGTTAAGGTGTGCCTGTATTGCAATGAATTTTCCTCTTAATATGGCGTTTGCTGCATCCCATATGAGTTGGTATAGTAGATTATCATTTTCATTTGTCTCCAGATATTTTTTGATTTCTCCTTTAATTTCATCAATGATCCATTGCTTTCATAGCATCTTGTTTAGTCTCCACATCATTGTCCCTTTCTCAGCTTTTTTCTTGTAATTAATTTCTAGCTTTATAGGATTATGATTGGAAAACATGCTTGTTATTGTTTCAATTTTCTTAAATACATTGAGGCTTATCTTGTTTCCCAACATATGGTCTATCTTTGAGAATGTTCTGTGCGCACTTGAGCAGAATGTGTATTCTGCTGTTTCTGGATGGAGTGTTCTCTATATGTCTATTAAGTCCAATTGGTTTAGCTTTTCATTTAATTCCACGTTTCCTTGTGGATTTTCTGTCTGGATGATGTATCCATTGATGTGAGAGGAGTGTTGAGATCCCCTACTATTATTTTGTTATTGTTAACATCTTCCTTTAGTTTTGTTAATAGTTGTTTTATAAACTTTGGTGCTCCTGTGTTGGGTACATAGATAATCATAAGCATTATTTCTTCTTGATGGAGTGTCCCTTTGAACATTATACACCACCCTCTTTGTCTCTCTTTACTTATCTTGAAGTCTACTTTGTCTGTTATAAGTATCATGACACCTGCTTTCCTTCATTTGCCATTAGTTTGGAGTATGATCTTCTACTCTTTCACTCTGAACCTGTGTTAGTCATTGGATCTGAGATGTGCTTCCTGGAGTCAGCATATTGTTGGATCTTGGTTTTTAATCCATCTCATCACTCTTTGTCTTTTTATTGGAGAATTCAATCCATTTACGTTTAGGGTGATTGTTGATGTATGAGAGCTTAATGCAGTCATTCTACCACTTGTTTTCTGGTTTTCCTGCATTTCCTTTGTTTCTTGTCCTGTGTGTTTTGGTCTATCCATTGAATTATATAGTTTATCTATGATGGGTTTCTTTGTTTTCTCCTTATTTATTCTTTGTGTCCCTGTTCTGCATTTTTGATTAGTGGTTACTCTGAGATTTGTATTCAGAATCTTGTGTAGAAGATAGTCCATTTTCTGTTGGCCTTTTAATTCCTTAGTCTAAACCAATTCAGTCCCTTTCCTCCTACCCTCCTAAATTGTTTTTCCCATATCTTATTCCATCTTGTGTTGTAAGTTTGTGGATAAAATGACAGGATTATGTTTGTTTTTGGTGTTTTCCTTCCCTGTAGCTTAATGCTATAGTTGAATATTTGCTATCTTACTCTGGTTCTGTCTACCTATTTTTCTCCTTACTGTGTGTTCTGTGTCCCCTTTCTCCCCCCTTTTTTTTTCAGGTATTAAGGTCTTCCTCAGGATTTATTGTAGGGAGGGTCTCATGGCTATGAAGTCTCTTAGCTTTTGTTTGTCTGGGAAAGTTTTAATTTCTCCCTCAAATCTGAAGGATATTTTCATTGGATAGAGCATTCTTGGCTGAAGATTTTTGTCTTTTAAAGATTTTAATATGTCATTCCATTTCTCCTAGCTTGTACAGTTTCTGAAGAGAAATCCACTGAAAGCTTGATAGGGGTTCCTTTGTAGGTTATTTTCTTCTGCCTTGTTGCCCTTAGTATTCTTTCTTTGTCATTCATTTTTGACAGTTTTACTAGTATATGCCTTGCAGTAGGTCTTTCTACGTGACAAATCTAGGAGGTATGGAAGCCTCTTCCACACAGATTTCCCTCTCTTTTCCTAGGTTTGGGAAGTTCTCTCCTACTATTTCCTTGAACGTGCTTTCTGCTCCATTCTACTTCTCTTCTGCTTCTTGAATACCTATAATTCTTATGTTGCATTCCCTCATTGAGTCGGATATTTCTTGGAGATTTTCTTCATTTCCTTTTAGTCTTAGTTCTCTCTCCTCCTCTGTCTGGAGCATTTCAGCATGTCTATCCTCGATTATGCTGATGTGTTCCTCTATGAAGTCCACCTGAGCATTCAGGGAATCTGTATGTTGTTTTACCTCTTCCACTGTGTCTTTCATCTCTAATATTTCTGATTGATTCTTCTTTATAGTTTCAATCTCTTTTGTGAAGCAACTCGTGAACTCATTGAATTGTTTCTGTACATTCTCTTTTACGTCATTGAGTTTTTTGATGATAGCTATTTTGAATTCATTGTCATTTAGATTACATATTTATGTGTCCTCAGGAGTGAATTCTGCGTACTTGTCGTTTTCTCTCTGGTCTGGAGATTTGCTGTAGTGTCTGATGTTGGAAGGTCAGGTCTTATGCATTCTGATAGTTTTCAGTTGCAGTTAGCCCCTATCGCCATTGGGTGGGGGTCGAGAGCCACATATTCTGAGCCATCCACCTTCAGCTGAGATCCCAGGCATTGAAGCAGCATGGAGCAGGGTGTGTGGGGGGAGGGGTACTTCCTCCTGCATACACTTCGGACTTTCTCAATCAGCTCTCCCTATATGGTCTCCTGGGGTGTTGGCTTGATGAGGTCAGACCCCAGGAAAGCTTTCACTCCGTTAGAGGGCTTCCATCTAGGCTGCAAAGGCATTAGGGAGTCCTTGGTGATCCTGTGAATGAGCGACCTCTGCCCAATTCCTTCCCTCATGAACCCTCCTTTGGTTGTGATCCCAGTCTTTAGGGAAGGGAGCGAATTCTCTCTTACCCTGTTCCAGCTCCTGCAAGGGGGGCTCCAGCTTCTCTGCCCTCATCATGTGGCTGCATGTCTCTCTGAATTTTTTGTGTCGTTAAGATGTTTTCTGTTGGAGAATGGTTGCCTCTTTTTGTTGTATGTTGGAGGGGAGAGAGACCTGGGGAGGTTCACTCTGCCATGACGCTGATATCACCTCAATGGAGATGACATGGGAAGCAGTAAAGGGGCACTCCTAGCCTTTTAAGCCAGAGTGGTATCACTGGAGGCCAAGTTGGGAGCATCAACCTGCAGTAACAAGCTCAAGGAAGGAACTTGGAGTTTCTTCCTCATCAGTGAGTAATGCAACTGCACCCCCTTTACATGCCAGCATGATGTCAAACAAGAACTGATAAAATGGCATATTTAACTAACATACAGAGTCTTACAACATAATACCCACAATATCCAGTATTCAACTGAAAATTACTGATCATAAGAACCAGGAAAAACCCAACCTGCATAAGAAAAGATGATCCACAGATGCTAAGATCACGATGACACAGATGCTTCAATGAGCCATTATGAACACACTTGAAAGAAATGAAAAAATAGAAAGTCTCAGCAAAGAAAGAGAAGATATAAAGAACCAAATGGAAATTTATAACAGAAAAATAGAATAATTGACATTTAAAAATCAATAGATGCTAAACAGAATAGAGAAGACAGAAGAAACAATCTGTGAATATGAAGAGTGCACAACAGAAATTACACAATTTAAACAACTGAGATAAAACAGAATGAGAAATTATGAATACAGCCTCAAAGAAAAGTGAGACTTTTAGAAAAGATCTAAAATTCATGTCCTCAATGTCCTGGAAATAAAGTAAAATGGTAGTGGGGCTGTAAAATATATAACTCAAGGAAATCATGACCAAAATTTCCCAAATTTAATGAAATGTACAAATTTACAGACTCAAGAAATTGAGTGAGCTCCAAAAGAGGATCTTCCCAAAGAAGTCTAATTAAGACCTATCGAAATCAAACTTAGGAAAACTAAAGACAAAGAAAAATACCTTGAAAAGGAGAGAGAAATAACATCTTACTTATAGAAGAAAAAAAACTTATATGACAGTAAATTCTTCATCAGAAACCATGGAGGACAGTAGAAAGTGACACATTTTTCCAATGCTAAACAAGAATTGTCAACCCCAAATCCTATAACCAGTAAAGATATCTTTTAGGAAAGATGGGAAAAACCAAGACATTTTCAGATAAAAGGAAAAGAAGAGAATTTGTTGCTAGCAGACTGACCAAAAATAATAGCTAGAGGAAGTTTTCTAAACAGAAAGAAAATGAAAAAAGAAAGAATCTTCTAAGGTCAAGAAGAAAGTATAAAGGAAAGAGTAGAAATACAGGTAAGTATAATAGATTTTCTTTCCCTTCTTGAGTTTTCTATGTTGTATTTGATTTTGAAACAAAAATTATAACACTGCCTTATGTGGTTCTAAGTTATTAAAAGGAAATGTTTAAGATAATTATATTGTAAATAGGGAAAGGTGAAGTAAGATAAAATGGGTAAGATTTCTCTACTTCACTTGAACTGATAAAATGTTGACACAAGCAGACTTTAAATTACGCATGTATAATAATACATAGACAGTTACTTGAAAGCCCATACAAGGAGATACACCAAAAATACAGTAGCAATAATTTGAAATGAAATTCTAGAAATGTCAAATAGTCCACAGGAAGGCAAGAAAAAGAGAACAGAAAATAAAAACAGAAGTATATAGAAAACAGAGAAAAATAAAATGAGAGGCTCTAAAAAAGTCAATTACAAGACAAATATAGGCAGATTGGATTAAAAACTAAAAATCATAATCCTACTACATGCAGCAATAAAAAGAAATGAACTCCTGACATATGCCATAATTTGGATGGATCTTAAGGGCATATGCTGAGTGAAAAAAGCCAAAATCAAAGTCATAACATTTTCAAAGTGACAAAATTTTAGAGATGGAGAACAGATTAGTAGTTGCAGAGATTAAGGATGGTAGGGGAAGGGGGGTGCGTATGATGGAACAGTTCTGTATCTTGACTGTGGTGGTGGTTATAAAAATCTGTACGTGTGATAAAATGCCAAGGACTATAAACACACACTGTACCAATGACGATTTCCTGGTTTTGATATCGTACTGCAGTTACATAAAATGTCATAATAAAGGAAAACTGGGCAAAGTGTACATGGAACATCTCTCTACTATCTTTGCAACATTTCCTGTGAATCTATAATTATTTCAAAATAAGCGGTTTATAAAAAGAAAAAAGGATTGAAAGCTACATGATAAGTAATAATAGAGTGGAAAATGATAGATGTGTCAAAAGCATAAGAGATGATACTGAGTGAAAAGTGAAAATAATAGGGCTAATTATAGGTAAAGCAAACTTTGGAGAAAATAGGAAGTGATTATAGAAAATGAAAATGTTGAAGGGTGGGTGGTCAAGAAGCGTTATTTATTTTGTTGATGTTCATTGAGAGGGGTGATTATATTTAGAGTGAAATTAATAATGAAACAATGACAATATCACCTCAAGATTTTTTTACCCCGCAGAATTTAGTTACTTTACGTGAAGTGTACCTGTCAGCATCTGGTAAACTAATGTGCTAGGTACAGCCTGTATATATTATTATAGATTAAAAATTACTGGTTCCACCTTAAGCACTCCACATGCTTGTTTTATTCTTGTTCCACAGCTTCTGATAATGAAATGTTTTTATTTAGGCAATTTTATATTTTAAATTGTATAAGGCATTAGCTATACCAATTAGAGAGAGAATTGCCTTGTCTTTTATATAAAATATCTTGTTAAATTGCCACAATGACCTGGTAGGTATAATTATTGCAAAATTGAGAATCTCAGCCTTTGGATGGGTGAGCAGCTCGCCTCAATTGCACAGCTGGCCAGTGGCTAAATGTGTGAATTCACCACTTTGAAATTTAAATTCTAGGGTTTGTCGACTATTCATGTTGCCTCATCATGAATGTTGTTGAAAATATTTTCTACTATATCACACACACACAAACACAAAAGTCATCTTGAAGAACTTTAAGATAGATTTATATCATAACTTCTACTTAGAAAAGCAATCTGCCCTTATTTTATGGACAATATAAATCACATTACTGATCTTGTTTCCAGCTTGACTTTGTAACTTTTACGGAAAAAAATAATCCAAATCCTAATCAAAACTCTCATTTTAAAATTATAAAGAATACTACAATATAAGTTTTGTGTATCAACTGGCTCTCTAGTCTGTCCAGAATGTTGACTTTAATGTCTCATCATCCGGGTGTTATATCATCTGTCTGTCTGTCTAATTTATTGTGCTGCAAAGCTTAAGTAACTCACATTTAAGCCTTTTGTGGAAAGTGGCAGAGAGTAATCAATGTGTTCAAACTACTTAACTTTAATCTCCACTGTGGACTAATCTAGCATAATATTATAGAGTTCATAGTTAAATTAATTCCTAATTTTAAAGAGTATCCTTGATTTTCTCTTAATTAGTTCTTTCCCTATTTAACGTCTATACACTTCACTTTCAAGAAAGCAAAGTGCTTTTTATTCACCTGCTTAAAAATGTGAAAAGTCCTTGCTATGAATTCAGTTCTCCTATACAAATGAATTCATTCCAGAGGATTATTTACATAAGGATAAAAACTGAAAAGTGAAAGGGAACATGATGCAGAGACAATGTAACAGAGATAGCTATTGTTCTCCAGCACTCGCTCTCCACTTGCATTTTATAGACATAGTATTGAAAATTTTATCTGGACACGTGGCTGCCCAGAATAAAGAATAGGTTTCCCAGCATGATATGCAGGTATGTAGGTCTGTGTCATATTTGGGCCAATAGGTTGAGAGCAGATGTGCTGTTTGAAACTACTAGGTTGTTTCCTTAAAGGAAAAGAGCATGTCTGTCCTTCTTTACCCATTCTTCAGGTTTCTGGACCATGTTCTGGTGGTGGAGCTATTTTAGACCATGTGGACAAAGTAACCACTTTGGGGATGATAATGCCACCATATGGAAGGAGCCTGAATTCCTAGTCAACTTTGTGTAGTATGTCAAAATATCATACTTCCAGAGTCTACACGATCATTTTTGTTGTTAGTTCCATTGAGTTGATTTCAACTCCTAGTAACCTTCAGCACAGCAGAGCAGAACCCTGCCCAGTCTTTTGGCACCATCTTCTCACCTTCCCGCACTAGATTAGACAATGGTCCGCTGCTATTCATAGGATTTTCGTGGCCAATTTTTTCAGGAGTGGGTAACTAGATTCTTCTTCCTAGTCTGTATTAACCTGGAAACTCCGTTGAAACCTGTCCATCATGAGTCACCCTGATGGTATTTGAAATACTGCTGGCATAGCTTTCAGCATCACAGCAATGTGCAGTCCCCACAGCATCACAACGGACAGCTGATGTGGTTCCCTGACTGGGAAACAAATCTGGCTGTGGTGGTGAGACCACCAGACCCCCAGACCAGCAGGGCTGGCTCTAGGCTACCCTATCAGATAGAAATAATCCATACTGCTTATGATGATGCTATTTGGGACCTTTGTTCAATGAAGTTAAACCTACATGCTAAATAATGGATCTACGAAGAGCCTCTTCAGTTTCTACTCTAAAATGTTGTAATCTTTTCCTCATAACAATGATGCAAAATATCACTCCAAATAACATAATTAGAGGTTTAAATAATAAGATTATTTTTCTTTACATTTCCACCCTAAATCATGCAAAATAATCACCTCTATTTCAGTTTGATGTGATATTTTTTAGCATTGTTAATTAAAGCCTGAATATTTGAATTTGCATAGAGCTGGAACACAAAGATTGTGAATTTATTTGCTTTCTTGTATCAGCAAAGATTAATGGGTAAAGGAAAAAATCTCTTTCCTCCGTTTCTTCATTAATGAAAAATCCTCAAACTATTTGCTATATTTTTTATTGTACCAAGTCATATTATTAATAGACATTTTGTGGATTTTTTAAAAATGATTTGCTCAATAGCTTTAAAAGAAACATTTGAAATAAAATAGATTCTTAGCTTTTCTAATTTATCATTCTCGGTCTTGTCTAACTTTTCACTTCTGGTTAAATTTATTACAAGACTTTATCTATAAAAAATTATTCCTGGTAACCTATAATCAGAATAACAAGTACTAGATGACTATAGGGAATTTTAATGATACAGGCATAAATTTCTCTATGATTTTTCTTTTTTCTTTTGAGGAAGATTGGCCCTGACCTAACATCTGCTGCCAATCCTCCTATTTTTGCTGAGGAAGACTGGCCCTGAGTTAGCATTCACGCCCGTCGTCCTCTAACTTTATATGTGGGATGCCTGCCACAGCATGGCTGACAAGCGGTTCGTAAGTCTGCACCCAGGACCCGAACTGGCCAACCCTGGGCTGCCAAAGTGGAATGTGGGAACTTAATTTCTGTGCCACTGGGCTGGCCCCACTATATTATTTTTGAGTTGCAAAATTTGTGGCGTTTATTTATTCAATTTAAATCACACTTGGCTCTAGCTTTCCACTTGCAAAGGTTAGTGAGAAATCCATAATATGTATCCTTTTGGTATATTTTATCCCATTCCCTTAGTTTATTCTGAGACCCTGGGACTTATACCAAAAGTAAAATGGGGGAGGAACTACTGGCCTGTGGTAAACATTAGTCACTGTTGAGACAGTTATTGTGCAGGGTCACATAGATTTTTCCATGAGAAGAATTGTGTTGGTGGCATCCACTTCTTTCTTATACAGATCAAAGTCACTGCCCTTTACTATAGCTCATAAAACAAAATAAAAAGGACAATGGAAAATGATTTTTAAATTAATTTAGTAGGATTTTGAATTAAAGACAACAAATCTTTAGGTTTTTTCTTTGCAGTTACCTAGTGATATAGATGAATGCTTCTCCAAACTCTTTTCTTCCATCAATCTTTCAACTTCATAGCTCTTTTGGCAGGTTGCAAGTAGTGTCAAATGAGGAAAATTAATGTTGGAATTGGAGTGGTTATTAGTTTGTCAGCCTGTTGTGAAAGATTTCATTTTGTTATATTTTCACACGCCTATTATTTGGGGGCAGGGAGGAAGAATAACAGACTGTGAAATTCAGGTCATGGACAAAAGGTGGAGTGCTCATTTCTTTTTCAATCAGTTGGTCATCAGTACTTAGGTTTTCTTATTTGGGAATATAGGCTTATGCTGCGTTTCCCATTTTTCATTAGCACAGCACTAAAGTAATATCAAAGTGCTCTTATGAGGTAATGAGAAGCATCTTCTCTTGTCAGTCTAATGGATTGTTTGTGAAACGTGTTCAATAAAGTTGTCCTTGACTTCCCTCACTAACTCTAATGCCTATAACCAGCTTTATGGTGAGGAGATGTTGTAGATGAAATATATGTAGCAAATAATATCATTTTTTCACAGTTGAATGAAATTCTTTCTTAAGTAACACAATTACATTTAAAGGATTTGCCAAGGAGACACTGTACTGTGTCCTCTCTTCTCTTGAATAAGATGTCTGATCAATATATCACAATCATACAAATATATATATACACACTTACTACACATATAATTTAAAGCACACTTGCCTTTAAAAAGGTGTTTACTGTTTCTCTCAAAATATCATTCCTTATTTATCCTTCCCATGGCCTCTATACCTCTCGCAATAAAGTCCAGTCTTGCTGCTTCTACTTCATTTACCGTCATCAACTTGCTTATGTCAGTAATGTCTGCTACAACTAGGTTGCCCAGAAGTTGAGGTTAATATAACATAATGAGTATTGTTGGGAGATCCTGGCTTCAATTATTGCTATTATCCACACACCTAAAGGATTTCTAGATAGAGAAAACCCTTAGACAAATGACGAGAAGCAAGATGTCAACAAAATGAAGATCTTGGGAAATAACCTGTGAGCAGTCTTGCATAAGTCATTCCCATTAGGTATTTCTCTCTCTGCCACACTAATGAACTCCACTCTCAAGGGTATGCGTGACTTCCTGGATGCCAAACTAAATGGACCAGGTGGACCACTGCCTCCAATATCTGCTTCCCTGACAATGCCACCACAGCTCTTTGTGTCTTCCCCCCACCCCTGCTCTTACTATTTTAGTTATCTATTAAACGTATTTTCCAAGGGTTCCATTCTCAGACTTATCTTCCTTCTGCTTTAATGGAAACTGAACCAATTCTATCCATCTTACATCTTCAACTTCCATCTATGCCCTCATCATCACTCAATTTAGTTAGACAGCCCTCTGCCCTCCTGACCTCTAGCTCTCCCTTCTTCTCCTCTTCTTTCCTCACTTTTCTTCTGCTTTACTTTTCTCCTCTTTCTCTTTCTCCTCCTTCTTAATATTAAAAATTTTAATTTTGGAGCCGGCCCGGTGGCCAAATGGTTAAGTTCACGTGCTCTGCTTCGGCGGCCCAGGGTTTCACTGGTTCAGATCCTGGGCGCAGACATGGCACCGCTCATCAGGCCACAGTGAGGTGGCATCCCACATACCAAAACTAGAGGGACCTACAACTAAAATATACAACTATGCACTGGGGCGATTTGGGGAGAAAAAGCAGAACAACAAAAAAAGAAGATTGGCAACAGTTGTTAGCTCAGGTGCCAATCTTTAAAAAAAAATAAAATAAAGTAATAAAAAAGATTTAATTTTCATCCCTTCACACTCCCATGATTCAAACTGTCCTTATTTCATATCTTAGATATGGTAGGAATAACCCTTTGTGATTTTACCTTGTCTGCTTCATCCTCTGTCTGCCCATCCCTATCCCTCTGCACACATATATTCTTAAGTTCTACTAACCTTGTATTGTTGGATGCCCCCTAAACACTATATTAGATTAAGACTTTGGTGTTATATCCTTGTCTGTTTATTCATTCATTCAAAATATATTTTGTAAACACCACTTACATACAAATAATTAAAAGAAGACAAAATCTTTCCCTTTGAAAATCACCTCATCTAGTGATGGAGACAGAACATAAACAAAAGGAATGAAATATTTTTGTTAGAAGATATGAAATTAAATATAGAAAAAATAAAACAGGGAAGAAAGAGAAGGATGGCTCGGGCAAGGGTTACAATTTAGATAGAGTAGTCAGGGTGAGACTGGCTGAGGAAGCGATAAGAGTAAAGATGTCTTGTGGTATGGTATGGTGTGGTAAAGGCCGTGAGGCTATCTATGTAAAAGAAGTCCAAGGCTGGAATAACACCATATTCAGGGGCCTTGATGAGGCATCATGTCTAGTTTCTTCAAATAAGAGCAGGAGATTGTGTGTGCCTGGGCGGGTGGAAGAGTAGTGACAAAAGCGGTCAGTTACCTCAGAGCCAGATTGTGTCGGGCAGGGAGGGTCCTACCAAGATTTAGACTGACTCTGAATATGATGGGGTGCCATTGGAAAATTCTGAGAAGATTACACAATCTAGATAACATTTTCAAAAATTCACTCTAGCTACTTTTGTTAAAAATCCATTGAGAAGACACAAATGATTCAAAGATACCAGTTAAAAGGAAATATCAATATTCCAAATGAGGGATAATAAAATGGAACTAAGGTGATACCATCAAAAGCAGAGAAGTGATTAATTTCTGGGTATATTTCAGTATCTCTACTCTAACCCCACATAAATATCCTTCTCATCTTTCAAAGTCCTCTAAGTTTTAGTGCCACAAAGGAAGCTTCCCAGAAACTTACGCTTTATATCTGAATTCCCAATATTTCTCATATACTCCTTTACAACTGTGGTTACTTCATATGCGAAGTACATTGCGGAAAATCATATTGCATGATGTCTTGGCTCTTGTTAAATGTTCAACAAATATTAGTTCCCTTCTCGACACTGTCTATAGTTAAAATACTCTTCCTTAGTCATCCCATAACTATTAGTATTTGTCAAAGAATTTGAATTATATTTAGTTTTAGAAATTGTGATTAATTGTAAATATAATAAGTATCATATTATATTTGAAACCATTCTCAAACATTCTAGTCTCAAGAACACTTTGTATTCTGAAAGATTATGAAGGACTCCACAGAGCTTTTGTTTATGTGACTTGTGTCAAAGGTGGCTGGTAAACCAGATATCTGAAAAAAAAGGCTCAGATTTGTAACATTTGTGATTTGCATCAAGTAAATATTTCTATCTTCTCTGATTTTTAGCTGCCAATACTTTGACAACAGCCTCTCGAAATTCCAGAATATTAAACAATTTCCTTTCCTGTGCCAGTATGACCCAATTCCAGTGCATTCTTGACTAGATGTATTAATATTTATATATTAGAAATGAAAGTTATTTTTAAATATTTATGAATTTATATAAAAATAACAGTAATAAATCTATTAAATATTGGTAGAAATTACATTAAAAAACTAAATTTTTGAAAAACAAAGTAGTTTTGAGAAAAGTGGCATTATTTTCCTTATTTGCAAACTTTTTAATGTTTGGCTTAATAGAAGACAGTTATATTTTCATATCTTCTTTATTTAATATGTGCATCATATATTTTTTGTTGATATATACAGAGAAAATCCAGCCTCACTCAAATATCTTATTAGAAATAGATATATTTTAATGATTTTTTTAGATAATAGTGGATATTATTCTTTGACACTATTCCAAAGCTTGGCAGTTGCTAGCTTCTAAAAGCTAGTTGCAATGTGGATTGTGGAACATTATCAGTGAACTTTTTTGTTCAGTTACATTAAAATCCATTGATCTAGACTGCATTTGGAATGACTCATTTAATGTATGATTTTGTAGCATTAATCGAAAGTTATTTTGAAAACACTGCTCACTGTTACGCATATCTTTCAAATGCTGACATATTTTATTATGTAATGTAAAAAAATGCCATATGTTGATATTGCTAGCAATCTCATCAGGAGAGTGTTTACGTATCAGACAGTTCTCCAGTTCAAGGTGTTAAATACACGTTTTCCAAAACTTTAATTTTCTCTTGAAGACCCAAAGTTTATCACTGGCAACAAATACTGCTATTTTTCTTCCTTGAAATGACAAGCTTTGTTTATTATCAAGAACATGCCTCTCGAATACCCAATGTCTGATAGCCATTCTTTCAAATGAATATGGTTTTCCCTTGGAAAAAATGAAGCTAGTCTAGCTTGCAACTCAAACAACTGCACAAATTATTTTTGTCAAATCACTCATCATACTTTAGTTTGCAGCAGAAGAACTTATGTATATTTCCAATTTAAAAATCCATATACTCAATAGTCGAGATTTAACAACAATAATAAGTTTACTGCTTCTTCAGCACATTCCTAAGTGAAACTGATTTTTCTTTTCCCTTTGTGTGCATGGTAAAGAAGAATGTTATGACTACTAGTTAAATTTTGTGCCCCTGCCTTTATTTGGACCAAGACACCAAAAGTCTACATTGCTTTTTCACCATCCTTGAAAATATCAAAGCACTGAAAAGGGAAAGTCCTGTTTGATATGATAATGAAACAGCATTAACATGCAGATCCCCTGAAAATGCACTGAGGACCTAAGAGCTGCACAGGCCACAGTTTCAGACTCATAGTTCTAAATAACAATTACTAACATTTATTGAGGACTTTTTTCTTTTTTGAGGAAGATTAGCCCTCAGCTAACTGCTGCCAATCCTCCTCTTTTTGCTGAGGAAGACTGGCCCTGAGCTAACATCCATGCCCATCTTCCTCTGCTTTACATGTGGGACGGCTACCACAGCATGGCTTGCCAAGTGGTGCCATGACCGCACCGGGGATCTGAACTGGCAAACCCTGGGCCACTGAAGCGGAACATGTGCACTTAACCACTGCGCCACCAGGCTGGCCCAGGACTTCTTATTTTATGACAATGAACTCAGTACTTTCTCTTTCCATAAGCTAAATGACTTAATCCACAATTTTTATTAGGTAGATAGCGTTATCCCTATTTTCTCAGTGGGGAAATTCAGATGCAGAAAAGTGAAGTAAATTACCTGGTTTTACACCAGCTGGCAAATGGTAGATCCAGGATTTGAACTCAGGCAATTTGGTTTAAAAGTCTGTCCTCTTAACCATTACATTATATTGCCCCTCTAAATGTTTGTACATCTGTTTCATAGTGTTTCTTTGTAAATTAGGGCCACATATGAATCTGTACCAACCAAATGTATAACACATAGCAAGAACTCAATAGATATTGATGAATTACTTTTGAAGAAGTGCCCGAGATACTCTATGTTCATGATGCTTCCATTACTTTCAATATGTTTAGCAAAATCACATAACTAAAAACATCTGAGCCTTCCCAGGAAAATAGCAAAGAGGGAAATGTGAACCTCCAGACTAGAAAGATAATCCCAGTGGAAGAGATATTACTGATACAGTTGGAAATCTTGCTGCTGTTTTAGTATTTATGACTACTCCATCCATCCATTATCAAATGTTTTACTACAGTCTTCAGAAGCATATGGCTCTATAGCGTTTTTGCTTGAGCACCTCTCAAATCTTCTGAAAATAATATCGGAAAGAATTTAATGTTTTAAAGACCATATAGAGTTACCTTTTCACACACTTCTAGGAAAACTACAGGTTTCTATAAAGATATCCTATGTAACAAGCTCCAAAAGATTAAAAAATAAGTAGTTCACATTAAAATATGCCATTTAGAGGTCTGATATTCAATAATGAATTTTAATTTAACCCATTCTTCAGTTGTTACATTTTAATTTATGTGTAACATCTGTCCTAATCTATATAGTATGAAAAAAAGATGAATGAGAGCTCTCAAAGTGTTTCTTTGTATGAAATATTTCAAAACAGCGTATTGCCTCCCAAACTTCTAAAACTTGTAAGCAGTTGTGTTTAGCTGTTCAGATATAGAAAGCTATTTTAATAGAGAGGTGCATTACAGTACCGAAATCTGTCACAGCAGTGTTTTCAACATAGATAAAACCTAAAGTATTTACAAAAAGCAAAATGAAAACAAGGAAGGCAAAAGAATGTTCCAAAGCATATATACAAGTTGGTAAAGATATGAGAAGAAGGAGGTTGTCATCAGTTTCACTAGCACTCCAGCTTCATCACATTACTTTAGGTAATAGGTGATAAGTTGTTCCACTTATCCAGTACATTTTATGCCATCCATTACCCTTATATTTGCCTAAGGAAATTCATGTTCTGGGATATTAAATTCTATTAAAGAATATAGTGCTGCTAAGTAAATTAGTAAAATGAAGACAGATAGAAAGTAGTTTACTAGATTTGTATACAATTGCTGCCATTAGACCTGTCTTAACTTTGCTCATATTAACTTGATATTTCATAGCAATACACAATGGTATACAACTGAGTAGTAATCCTGGGATTTATTTACTTTGTATGATATAGGCAAATAAGTAGAAACGTTTGAATAAGAAGTCATCATGAAATGACCTATAATGTACTAATTCCTCGTGAGTTTAAGCATAGATCCAGATCTCATGGTTCAAAACAGAAGAATTTGGGATAGTGAAGAATCTCATGATTTATTTTATACTATCCAAAATTACTATATTTTATCTGTTAAATTACCCTCAATTGATTATACATCTCTAAATTGGTGGAATAAAATATATAAAAATAAACAATTCTGAAGCTAGAACAACAATTTGAGCCTACTTATTTGAGAGGGTACATCATCTACTATAAATTAAGAAGACCCCGTTTATGCATGGTACCAAAAATCTTTATCTAAAGAAAAGTTATCCCTGCTGTGAACAGTGTGCACTATTTAATCTAAAATTAAAAGGATCAAAAGTTTTAAAATCTCATTTACTGCTCTACGACAATCAGTTTAAGTATTTCAGGAACATAGAGGAGGAATAAAAAAGATATCTATCAAAGAGGTTAAGTTGGCAGTAAAATACATCATCAACTGTGAAAGAATTAAAATAAATAAAAACCTCCCGAAAAGTGAATTGAGGAGAAATAAAGCCCAGAGTGTGCAGGTTCCACCCCTGCACTGGGGAATTGAACAGGAATGGGCTTGAAAGAGCATGAGACCAGAGGTGAGCGTCTTGAGACAGCACAAATTTAGAGGAGAGGGAAGCAAGTCGAAAGGAGATGTCTCTTGAAGGCTTGGTAATGACAAAAAAAGAGAAGCATGTGACAAAAATTGTGGATCCTACAGAAACAGCGTAACATAAAAAGAAACTCTAATCCCTCACTTCCCCTTCAATAAAGACGTTATCTGTTTAAGAAATTACCCTTCTCTATAGCAATAGAAAAGTCTGCTATGAGCTAAGAAACCTAGTCAGCCACCCCAAACCATCACTCTTGCCTACTTTGAAACAACTGTTACTACTCCTGCAAGAAAATACAGGATCTTTCAAAATTAACGGATATAGCAGGTAACTTCTAAGAAAAAGGCTATTTTAAAAAGAAAGGAGAAATCAGAATCAAAAAAATTCTGCAGTTGAAAATATTCTCCAAACTACTAACCACCAAGTAACAAAAATAATATAATATTCTATAGAAGCTAAATATTTTTAAGCAATTGGATATAAGCCAAAACTGGATCATAAAGCTAAACAATAATATAGAGATGGCATAAGACACAGAAGGGGTGAAATGAATGTTGACAGCTCTCAGACATAAAATTTTAAAAATTAAGATGAATTCTCTAAAAACTGAAGACTAATTTCAAGTTCCTGATGGGAGGAGAAATTTGACTGAACTTGTAATGAGGACCCTGAAGAGCGGAATGAAAACTGCCAGGACTAAAAAGATAAAATAATAAAACGAAAGTAAAGATTTGACAATAAATGGACAAAGAAGATCTAACTATTTTATTATAGGGAGAAGAAAAAGAAGGAGAAGGAGGAAGAAGAGAAGGAAGAGAATGGGAAAGGAGGGAAGTTGGGGGAAAAGAAGGAGAGGAGAATGAAACAATAGATCCTAACCCAAGAAAGCTTCCAGGATTAAAAGGAAATTAAATCTCCATATTTAAAGAATCAATCATTTGCATGGAAACATTAACTTAAGCCGACCAACTTTGCATATACTCTAATATAAGTTTTTGAGACACAAAACTTTTTAAAAGATCCTTGAAGAGTGAAGAAAAGAAAATCACTTACAAATGAAAGATAGTCAGTTGGGCATGCAACATCTTGGTAGCAATATGGAAATCATACAACAGTAGGGCACCCTTTTAAAGAAATTCAAGAACGTGTGAGTCAAAGATTTTATATGAGCTGAGCTATCTCTCAAGCATAATAGCTATCAGAAAAGATTGAAATGTTTAAGAATTTAGAGAATAATGTAATCATTAGTTCTTTTTGAGATATCTAGTAGAATATAAACTTTACTAAACTAAGAAATGATAAGGTAATCTGGCAAATAGACTGACCATTAATGTTTTATATATTTAGTTGACTATTTAAGACTAATACTATGATGAGGATGGGGGTAGATAATGACATGTGAATATTATGTTTTCTAATATAATAGAAGAGTTATAGCTTAAAAATGGAAGAAGAAAGTAGAGAGAAAAGGTCAAGTAAAGTAAACTTATTGATTGCTACATTGGAGACAGGTAGGATTCAAAGTTTACCTTTTAATGCTCTATAGCAACAATTAGGAATCTAGGTAAGCTAGATATACTGGAAAAGAGTATAGAGATCCCTCAAAAAATTAAGAATGTGATCCAGCTATTCCACTTCTGGATATTTATCCAAAGAACATGAAATCATTTGCACCCCTGTTGGTCACAGAATTATTCACAATAGCCAAGACTTGGACAGACACTAAGTGCTCATCAGTGGATGAGTGGATAAAGAACATGTGGTATATCTATGCAATGGAATACTACTTGGTCAAAAAAAAAGATTAAATCTTGCCATTTGCAACAACATGAATGGACCTTAAGTGTATTATGCTAAGCAAAATAAGTCAGACAGAGAAAGCCAAATACTGTATGATTTCACTCATGTGGAAAATAAAAATAAGAACAAACAAACACATAGATAAAGAGATTAGATTGATGGATACCAGAGGTGAAGGGGGTAAGAAGAAGGGCAAAAAAGGGTGATAGGGCACATGTGTACAGTGGTGGACAGTAATTAGTCTTTGAGTGTTGAACATGATGTAGTTTACACAGAAAACAAAATATAATGATGCAGACCTGAAATTTATGAACCAATATTACCTCACTTAAAAAAATAAAGAAATCCAGGTGACAAAAAGGGCAAAAGCATTACAAAAAGATAAACATAAAGCAAAAATAACATCATCCCTATAAAAACAAAGGAATGCAGAAAGAACAAAGAGAACAAAATACATACAGAGAGAAATACAGTAAACAACATTATACATAATAGTAAATACAGAATAGAATAATAGGACAAATTTGAGACTAAACACATCAGTGTTATTAATAAACATGAAGAAAATTTGTGTGTAGTATACATATTTTTATTAGAGTATAGACATGTATTCAGATATATCACAAACACACACAAGATCTCTTATAGTATGAAACATTAATTATGATTCTAAAATACTTAAAGTTGTTAGAGAAAAAGGGATTAGGGCTAGAGAGCTTTAGACTCGAAATACAATATTAATTTTTTCTTTGGGGATGTCAATAATCAAGGTGTTTTTGTGTTTTACATTAAATGTACACAAGCACTAATAAATCTCAAAATTTCAAAAGAAAATAAAATTCATTTAAATTTAATGCAGAAATAAAACTCACAGTTTAAATGTTCTCCAACCCACTTAACAGAACAAATCTACAGCATTCAATTGGAGAAATAATTGAGAACCAAATTTTTAATGTCATATCAATACTGTATGGTCAAATATGATACATTAGATCATAGTTATTAGATCTGATGATGAAAACTAAGCCTTCCAATAAAAATAAATGGAAACCACATTGTATAACATTTAAGAGGAATATACTTTTCTTCCTTCAATCTTATGGATGTTTCATTCCACCCCATGGGTGCTGATATGATGTTATTGAACAACCTCTTCATCCAAATTAGATTTAAAAGACAATGATTCTAGAAGGCCAATGTTACTTAATTCCTTTTTTCCCCCTCTGAAATTTTTTTCAGAATTACTGATAGATCCACAAAAAGAGACGTAAAATTTCAACGTTTGTAAACTAGTAATACTGATCAATAAGCTGGCAAGCAGCAGGTGGAATGACCTCTAAACAACCTTCTTAGTTGCCATGAGTCAAAACGGAAGACCACAGAAAGGTCAAAGACGGTATAATATTTCTATCCATTCTACCACAGAGAGATAGAAATCTCATTGGACAGGGGAGAAATAAAACCTCTGTTGTCTGAAAATGGTCTTAGTATTAACAGAATCAGAATAGTCTATTGGTTTTTCTACATTAATACTATATTCTTTACTTTCAAAAATAGAAAAAATATTAAGCAAAGTAACATATCTAGCAACAGAAGTAAATATAGGATGCTATGTTAAGTCTGGACATCTGAAACTGGCAGGACATAGGGAAAAGTCTAGAAGAATAAATGATTGGAATACTCTTGGTATTAGAGTTATGCCTTCACTCTTTGGGGCAGGATAAATACTGTGACTACTTCAGAGCAAATAGCACTTGTCTTTGTGTGGAGTAGGGTCCCGGGGTCTTTCCTTACAACTGCAGATGTGTCAAAAGTAGATGGGTACATGAACAAATAGACCATCCCTCTAAATTATTATTTGAAATGAATGTTCACTAGCTATGAGTAGATAGTAATGGTATTCAGGGTACTCAGGGAGAATATATCCACTGTAATCCCAGTTAGGTCAACAAAAACGTTTTAAATGGCAGTAAGTACAAGAGACCAGTGGGGAACATTCTTTGTATTTGAAAAAATAGAACATGTTCAAGATACTGCAGCACATAAAATATTTTGGAAAAAATTTACTAGTAGTACTTACAAAAGAGACCTCATCTTGTTCCCAGTGTGCATCCACAGAGCTTAGCCTTTTCCTAGCAGCTCAATAGGTATGTAACGAAGAAACAGTAAGTTTGATTTCTTGCTCTTCACTTTGTTCTACCAGCTTTAATATATTTGGGCCAGTAAAACACTGCTTTATTTTACTTTAGCATAAAAGATTTTAATATCTGGTGAATCAATTCCCTCCAATTATTTTTCTTTTAAAGTTTTCCTTAGCTGTTATCAACCATTTACTCTTCCAGATGATGTCAGAATAATTTTGTAAAGTTTTAGTCTTATCATCAGAGCTTTAAATGGAATGAATTTAAATTTGTATAGCGTTTTATAGGAAATTAGCATCTTTATAATATTATGTCATCTTATTCAGGAACACAATAGTCTATCACTTTCCTAGTGTTTTCTCCTATGTGCTTGACTGGCTGGCACGCCTATTAAACACATGTAATAGAGGGCACAAGACAGTTCACGTCCTCAGGACTTGCTTGTGCAAAGACACAGGAGGGAAACTATTTTTAAATTCTGGTTTCATGTTGTCTAGTTAAGCTTTTTTTTCTCCATTTAAATACTTCATAGAGAGAATTGTAATGGTGTTTGGATACTCCTGTTAATGCTATGATTTGTGTCTTTTTTTAATATTTATTATTTTAAATATTTGTATATGACATTAATGAAAACTAGTGATTTTGGTAATATATTTTCAATTAAAGCACTTACCTGAAACACTGTCTTATAGGAAACACCATTTGGTAGTGTTATGTATCATGAGTATTGATATTGATTAGGATTGAATTAAAATCCCTTCTTTGCCACTTCCTATGGAACCCTTGGCAAATAACTTTTAGGTACATAGTAGGAGAAACAGTTTAAGTATCAAATTGGCTACCTCTTGGTAAACCCAGGAGGATGTCTGACAGCAATTTAACTTTTCATTTAGATTAGATGATATGTAACACCTATTGTCAAGAGTGTATTTAGGTGAATTCTGAGACAAAGAAAGAACGCTGCCTTTTAATATTACATTTCACTATTAATAAACCACACTTGCATTCATTGATATGCTGTCAGTGGGAGGGAAACTCCCCCCTCCTACCATGGTGCAAAAACAAGAAAACAGGAATTTAAGCTGTTCAAAATCTAGTTTGCTTACATTTAAAAAAAATCAGATGTAATCTATATGACATATGCATATACAAATTCATACATGTATCTCAATACAATTTTAGAATATTAACCAAGATTCTACTCTGTTACTTTTCACACATTTTCTTATAACCTTGTGACTTCCGCTTAAGAAGTCAAAGGCATGCATTGCCTCAGGAAAGTACTCAGAAGTCAGACACCAAAGTCTTTGTGATTTACATGCCAAAATGGACTCTTGAACCTCATGAAAGAGATGATGATTTTGAGAAATTTCTCCAAAATTTACATGAAAATTTTTATATTTACAGCAATATTGAAAATAGTTTATAGTAATCACCTGCATACGCTCTTCCTAGATTTTACCACTAATGCTTTACTCTATTTGCTTTATCACAAATCTATCCATTTATACATAACTCTACTCATCTTTTGTGCATTTCTTTCTAAGGAATTTGAAGACATCAGCATACTCTGTTCTAAACTCTTTAGTATGTGTGTTATTAAAAAAGAAACTGTTGAGTTGAATGTCTAAGCTGTGTAAGATACAGACCCAGCTAAGCCACAAGGATAGATTGGTAAAGAACGGATGGGAGACGATTACTTCACCCTCTATGTTTATGTAAATGCTACTCAGTTTGATGAAGCACATCCCAAAAAAAGAGCAATAGAAGAAACATTGGTTTGCTGTTCGTCCTTGTAAATGTTAGAAGCCCCGGTGGAGGAGAAAGCACATGCTATGGGAGTCCTAGATATATAAAAAGGATTCGAGGTCTAGCAGACTGCTTTGCTTTTTTTTCCTGTTGAAGTGTGGGGAAAATACAAAGATGTCACGGGAGTTTGTTGTGCCAAGATGATGCCCTGAGTCTCCTCTTTGCAGACAAGAGTATGATAGAGCATGTAAGTGTTTCCAGAAGGGTGAAGAATGGCTAAGAAGGGCACCAACACATGTAACAAGATAAGAAAAAGAGCTCATGGATCAATGACCAGGGATGGTGAGAAGACCAAGGATGGCTTTGGATAAGACACTCCTTCCTTACTGATATACAGAATTCACATAGCTCTAATGACTTTGCCATCCTTTGGAAGATGAGATGGTGAGTGGAAATCTGAAACTGAATTAGATTAAAGATGAAATAACTTAGAAAATACTAAATTCGTGATTACCAGACATTTGGTCCTGTCCAAAATGTCCATAAGACATTGGGTCCACACCAAAATGTCCTTGATATTTGCAGGACCATCTGGTCCTGTCCAAAATGACATCAGATGTTTGGTCCATGCCAACAGGTCTTTGATATCTCATCATATTTGACCGTGTCCAAAACATCCGTGGAGATATTGAGTCTATGCCAAAAGGTCCTTGATATTTGGTCCTGTACAAAATCATTTGGCATGGACTAAATCTGCTCATGGGTGTATTGGACAGGACCAAATGTCAAGGACCAAATATCTTATGGACCAAATGTGTAGAGGTTTCTCAAAGTTAATGGAATAAAATAATCTTCTGTAGTCAAGCAGGGTGGAGGTTTGCATAACACAAATGTGTGTAACTGAAGAAAGAAATGTAATACTATTTTTGGTTTCAGGATAATGCTTCTCCTCAGAGACTATTCTCCACAATAGTATCCTCAGATAATTTGATACTGGGGACACAGCTGATGTTCATTTTTTTCTGTCATTGTTTTCAATCTACAATTAAATTGTGTTAATTTGCTATCCTACAAAACTGATAAAAGAGAACCTTAAAATACTCTATGGTAGGTTAATAACTTTATCTTTGTATTTATTTTGACCATAAGAATTCTTGATAAACATTTTTCAGATAAAAAGAGATTGTATTAGTCAGGATTTGCACTGGCATACTACAATAACAAATAAACTCAATCTTTAGCAGCTTATATCAACAAATGCTCAATTTTTACTCAAAAAACCATGTCTATCCTTATCAAGCATCTTACTCCACTACATCTTTATTCTAGTACCCAGCCTCTATCTGGGTGCATTTCAAGTCATTGTGAATGAGAGCAAAATGACATGCGAAATCACGCACTGGCTTTAAAGCTTCTACCAAGAAGTGGAATATGGCACTTCTACTCACATTTCATTGGCCAAGCCAAGTCAACCTCAAGATCTCCAGGGCACAAATACATAATCCTGCTACACAGAGGGCACAACCAGAAGAAAAATTGGATGTTTAGCAAACATTAATAGAACCTATCACGATGCTAATTTAACATATAATAAACATATTAACTTCACATTTAGGTAATTTTGAATTCTATTAACATATATCATACATATCCTTTTTTTCTAACACTTTCTAAGTACTTGTGAAATTTGATTTCTGGTCAGTTGTCTCAATATCTTACCAAGGGGAATATATGGTGATTTTGCTCACCTGACAACCATTCTTTTTTCTAATTGTCAGGGTGCCTGAAATGTATTTTAGGAACTACATCTTTCCCATTTTGGGAATTTTATTTTAGGTGGTGTATTTAGCACGTATTTTAGATGGTGCTATACATGTAACTCCAAGTTTGGTTCATGTGACCCTGCCCTGGTCACAGAGCACAGATACTCTATAGCCACAGTGTGACATGTGCTTATCCAAACCATGCCGTTTGATCACTCTGCCCAGCTTGATTCATATCTGTTGAGACATAACCGTTAAGATGTTTCAATCAGAATCAATCCTGGACATGTGTAACAGCTTGTCAGAAGGACAAAACAAAACAAAACAAAAACTCTCTCCATTTTTTTGGAGCCGGGAGGATGTAGGCATACCTGCTAGCAGCCATTTTTCACCATGTCACGTAAGTGAGTTAAATCAAGAGATGTACACAGGGCGAGACCTGATGACACGTAAGTTTGAAGAATGAGCTGTATCTGAAAATGGAAAGGAAAAAGGGAAAGAACAGAAGCAAATGGCAAGGGCCCCTATAGAACATGTAACCTATGAAGTTACGTACTTGTGAAATAAATGCCCTTTCTTTCAATAGTCAGTTGGAAGTGAGTTTTCTGGTTACCTGCAAGCAAAACTCCCAACTGATTCAAACACTATTCCAAATAGCACACGTGTTTCCACAGCTAATTTGCCATAATTGCCAGTCTCAGGCCTTTTTCATCTTGGCAAAGGTACTATAGTCCTGGATCCTGTGAAAGAAGACAAAACAACTTATTCACGTTGATCCTGGAAGTAAGACAAGATAAATAGGCTTCCAAAGCTCAAAGATGGGCCAACACCAATTTAACAGCATTCTGGAAGTCATGAGTAGAGAGAATTGAAAATAATTACTTTTTGAAGAGATAAGAACACATGATTTTCCAGGTTGGGCTAAAGCCGTGAAGACTCAGATTCAGGAATCACAATGGATTCAAGCAAGAATAAATAAGTTTTCCGTGGAAATCTCTATCAATAAGTACCTATATTTTAATCATCAAGATATCACTTTTTCTTTCCATAGAAAGTGATAATGAAGAATGATGACCTCATGTCTAGACTTATGCTTTTAACTCTGCTTCTGCTCAAGGGGTACTAATGTGTTTCAAAAGCTATCAATCACATGCCAAAAGCTGCCTGGATAATTACCTCTGAGATTTTCTGAAAATTTTTCATCTTTTTTAATAAGAATATAATTTCCGTGATATCCTCTCATCAAGACACATATCAGATTTTGGGTATCTGCCTTCTATTCAATAATCTATAAAACCTCATCAAGAGGATAGTCTTTTTATTGTGATTTTCAAAGAATTTAACAATGAAATGTATATTTTCAATCTTTAGACTCATGCACTCATAAAAACCTTGTAGGGACATCTTCACATCCTTTACAAGAATCTAAATACAGAAAAATAAGACAGTAAACAAGCTTCACCATATAAAGAGAAATCAAGATTGTACTAAATTTTTTAAACTAATGCATTGAAGACAAAGTATTTCCTCTAGACAGATGCATAAATGTTTTTAATCTGATTTAAAATAATTTGAAAAGGATGGTGTTATTATGTTGTCAATATGCCAGAAAACTTGACAAAGTAGAAGTGAATTCATATAGAAAGTAAGATCTGCTATCATGTAATGCAGAATTACTCTGTATAACAAGGAAAATTAGAAGAAAATCAACTGAGAATTGTAAAGAAATGTCTATTTCATTTGAATGCTGGAATGTTGAATATAAGTTATCATCAAGTGGTACAATGTATCCAGAAACATATCACATGATTTCACTGAGAATATAAGTACAATTATGAAAAGTATTACAAATAAATCAGTATACTAATCAAAGGAAGATGGTTAATGCAAAATGTTTCTATTTCACCGTTCACAAATGTATAACTTTACATACCACTTGAATAGAGCATATCACACCTGAATATTCGATATGCAGAGTGATCATATGGTAGCTTATGTTTTTGATTCTTATAAGTTGGTGAGAGGGGTGCATGAAACGTTATATTTGGGATCCTTTCTATTAATTACTTTATTTATTAAATACTTTATCATTACAAGAAGTCATCCTATATTTGTCCCTAGATCCTAGCTTTCTCATTGGTACGAGATCTGCATCAAATAGCAGTTCAGATAATTTGCATACCATCTAAGTGCACACCCAGAAAAATCAGACGGTGTGAAGCAAAACAGGAGAGGGGTTTGGAATTTCACATCCAAAGTGATAGATACTAAATGCCCTTCTAGGACCAAAAGGAAAAAAGAATCAATTAAATTTTCATTTCGTTGTGTAAACTCTGATAGAAAATCATTACATTCTCTATACGAATATTTTCAAAAAATTTAACCTTAGGGCTCTGAACTCATCATTTTAAGGTAAACTGCAAATATAGCTTCGGTATTCTTTGAACATCAACAAAATCAGCAAATGATTACAAATGGCAATTGTAATAAGCCCTGGGTATGGTTGACGTATGAGATAATTACAATGCTTTGCTGGAAAATCTAATAAATCCCAGAATAGTTATTTTCTAAAATCTATTTTTATGGAAATTAGAACCTGAATATACCATTTATTACAGCAAGAGAATTATACAGCTTTTTCTGACAGACTCAATCAAAAACTGTGTCGACTTATGAAAAGTAATTGTTTCTGAAGACTGGGGAAAAGTACTTTATTTCTAAAACTGAGTGGTTTAATATTAAAATGTATCAAACTTTTTAACTTTCACAACAAAATGAATTTAATAAGATTAAGCTACCTGTTTTGACACAGAACTCAAGAAAATAAATAAATATAACAACATTTAGACTATATTTGACAAATTTTTAAAACATAATTCATTTATATGGGGCCAGCCCAGTGGGGTAGCAGTTAAGTTTGCCAACTCCGCTTTGGCGGCCCCGTTTGCCGGTTCAGATCCGAGGCATGGGCCTACGTACCGCTTATCAAACCATGCTATGGCAGGTGTCCCACATATAAGAGGAAGATGGGCATGGATTTTATGTCAGGGTTGATCTTCCTCAGCAAAAAAAAAAAAAGAGAAGAAGGATTGGCGCTGGAGGTTAGCTCATGGCTAATCTTACTGAAAAAAAAAAACATAATTCACTTATAGTATAATTGTTCATGAAATAAAATATTTTATTCAGATCAGATGACTTATTTATTTTTCCCTCTATGTCTAAATGCTTTATGATTTTTTTTAATTCTCTTTTACTGTTATTCATGTGTGGATTATTCAAGGCTGTAGAGAAGATTATTCAAGGTAAGACATTTTAGAGGGTTTGAGTTTCACATAAAGTCAATCATTTGGTCTTAACAGAGTTGACAACCACGTAGCTACTTTATCATTAATTCAGTTTAGCCAAGTTTTTTCTCAAAACAATAATCAATATTAGCTCAACTGAGGACAAAATTTTCAAGTTTAATAACAAAGAGTATATACTACTAATATAGGTACATGAAAATGTGTTTATTTACATAATCAAGTTTGGATTTCTTACCTACATGCCCTCTTTCCTGAAATATTTTTAACATATTTTTATAATTTGTTTAAATTTTAAGTGGTATATGTATAAAAACTAGAAAAGGGAGAAGCTTTTATTTTTCTTGTCTGTATTTTTCTTGAGATATAATTGTCATATAACATTATATTAGTTTCAGGTGTACAACATAATGATTTGACATTTTATGTATTGCAAAATTATTCTTTTTGTCTTAAACTCTTAACTATACAATAAATTTTATATATACCTAAAACATTTGCTTCTTTCACTTAGTAATATGGATTTAAGTTAATCCCATGCTTTTTCATGGGTTGATATTCATTTAATTTTAGCAATGAATAGTATTCCGTTGGCTGGATGTGCCACAGTTTGTTTACCCATTTGCTTACTGAAGGACATCTTGGCTGCTTCCAAGTTTTGACAGTTGTGAATAAAGCTTCTGTGAACATCCATGTGCAGGTTATTATGTGGAGATAAGTGTTGAAGTCCTTTGGGTAAATACCAAGTTCTACACTTGCTGGGTCATATGGTAAGAGTATGTTCAGTTTTGTAAGAAACCACCAAACGGTCTTCCAAAGTGGCTGTACATTTTTGCATTCCCACCAGCAATGAATGAGAAGTGCCTGTTGCTCCACATCCTCCACCAGCATTTAGTGATGCTAGTGTTGTAAACTGTGACCATTCTAATAGGCCTGTAATGGTATCTCACTGTTGTTTTAATTAGCATTTGCCTGATGGCGTATGATGTAGAGCATCTTTCCATCTGCTTATTTACCATCTATATATCTTCTTTGGTAAGGTGTCTGTTAAGGTCTTTGGTTCATTTTTTAATCAAGTTGTGTTCTTATTGTTGAGTTTTAAGAGTTCTTTGTATATTGTAAATAACAGTCCTTTATCTGAAGTATCTTTTTATTCGAGATATAATTGATACATAACATTGTGTAAGTTTAGGGGTACAATGTGTTGATTTGATACATTTATATATTGCAGTGTGATTACCACCATAGTATTAGCTAACATCTCTATCAAGTCACATAATTGTCATCTTTTTCTTGTGGTGAAAACAATTAGGATCTAGTCTCTTAGCAACTTTGAAGTTTATAATGCAATACTGTTGACTGTAATCACTATGCTGTGCATTGCATCTAGAGAACTTACTTATGTACTAGTTATAAGTTTGTGCCATTTAACAGCATTTCTAGAATTCCCCCAAACCCAAAGCTCTGGTAGCCACCATTCTGCTCTCTGTTTCTGTAAGTTTGGCTTTTCTGGATTCCACATATAAGTGATAGCATGCATTATGTTTTTTTCTCTCTGACTTATCTTACTTAGCAAATTCCCTCAAGGTCCATCCATACTCTTCAGAGTTCATTGACCTCCCAGCCTTCCAGGGACACTAGGATCTGGGGCCTACATGAAAGAATGTGTCTGGGCTTGGGGCCAGAGATGGTCACTTTGGCCCTGGCCCCAAGGCACAAGTTAATAAGAAAATGTCCTGCGTAACGTTCCTTGTCTGGGCTAGCCACCCCAACCAGGACCTGACTGAACTATAGAAACATCCCATCTGTGAGAACAAGAGAAAATAACTTAAAGTATCACATGTCCTAAACCCTGAGTCAGAACCCAGATAAGTTTAGGATAAAAGGGAGTCCCAAGCATAGAACAATTGGGAGTCTCACTGAGGAAAGGACGCTTTGCCTTAGACTCAGACAATTGGTGTTCTTGCCTGCCGTACAAACTATTGGGACTTCCCTGGCTGATTGTGGTGTGGATGTTATAAGTACCGATTTGTTGATCTTTGCTTCCCCGCTCCTCATTCTGTTCCCCTTTATCAATAAACTCTAATTGCTTAAACAACCAAGTAGCCTTGGCGTTACCTGTCATTCTTTGCCCTTTGTGGCTGCGGGCAACACATACATTGCAAATACAAGGATTTCCTTCTTTCTCCAGGCTGAATAGTATTCCATTGTATATATACTACATCTTCTTTATCCATTCATCCATTGATGGACACATAGGTCGTTTCCATGTCTTAGCTATTGTGAATAATGCTGCAATAAATGTGGGAGTGCAGATATGTTTTTTGATATACGGTTTTCATTTCCTTTGGATATATACCCAGAAGTGGGGTTGTTGGATCATATGATAGTTCTATTTTTAATGTTTGAGGAATCTCCATATTGTTTTCCATAGTGACTGAACTAATTTACATTCCACTAAACAGTGCATAAATGTTCCCTTTTCTCCACATATTCTCCAACACGTTGTCTCTTGTCTTTTTGATGATAGCCACTCTAACAGGTGTGAAGCCATATCTCCCTGTGGTTTTGATTGCATTTCCCTGATGATTAGAGATATTGAATCTTTTCATGTACCTGTTGGTCATTTGGATGTCTTCTTTGGAAAAATGTCTATTCAGTTCCTCAGCTCATTTTTTAACTGGACATTTTTTTATTATGAGTTGTATGAGTTCCTTATATATTTTTTTATATTAACCTCTTATCAGACATATGATTTGAAACTATTTTCTCCCATTCTGTAGGTTGCCTCTTCATTTTGTTAATTGTTTCCTTTGCTGTGCAGAAGCATTTTAGTTTGGTGAAGTCCTACTTGATGATTTTTGCTTTTGTTTGTTGTGCTTAGGGTGCCACATCCAACAAATCACTGCCAAGACCAATATGAAGGAGCTTCTTCCCTATGTTTTCCTCTAGAAGTTTTATTGTATCGGGTCTTATCTTGAAGTCTTTAATCCCTTTCAAGTTAATTTTTGTGAGTTGTGTGAGATAAGGGTCCGATTTTCTTCTCCTGCCTGTGTTTACACAGTTGTCCCAATACCATTTGTTGAAGAAGTTATTATTTCCCCATTGAATGTTCTTGGCTCCTTTGTCAAACACCAGTTGACCACATATTGGGGAAGGCTTATTTCTGGACTCTGTTCTATTCCACTTGCCTATGTATATATTTTTATGCCATTCCCATAGTGTTTTAATTACTGCCATTCTGTAGTATAGTTTGCAGTCAGGAAGCACGATGACTCCGGATTTGTTCTTCTTTCTTGGGATTGCTTTAGTTATGTGGAGTCTTTTTTGGCTCCATACAAATTTTAGGATTATTTTTTCTATTTGTGTGCAAAGAAAAAAGAAAAACTATAGGCCAATATTCCTGATGAATATAGATACAAAGATTCTGAAAACAGTGTTAGCACAATGAATTCAAAAACACATGAATAAGATCGTATAACATGACCAAGTAAGATTTATCCCTGGGAAGGAAAGATGGTTCAACACATGCAAATCAATAAATGTGATACACCACATTGATGGAATGAAAGATAAAAATCATATCATCTCAATAAATGCAGAAAAGTATTTGACAAAATACAACATCCTTTCATGATAAAATCCCTCAGAAATTGAGTATAGAAGGAACATACCTCAAAAAAATAATGCCTGTGTATAAGAAACCCACAGCTAACATCATACTCGGTGGTGAAAGGTTGAAAATTTTTCCTCTACGATCAGCAACAAGACAAAGGTGCCCAGTCTCAGCCCTCCTACGCAACATAGTACTGAAGTCCTAGCTGGAACAATTAGGCAATTCAAAGAACTAAAAGACATCAACATTGGAAAGTTGTCATTATTTCCAGATGATATCATCTGATAGATAGAAAATCCTAACGACTCAACCAAAAACTGTTGAAACTAATTAATGCATTCAGTAAAGTTGTAAGATATAAAATCAACATGCAGAAATCAGTTAATTTTCTACATGCAAACAACAAAATATCGGAAAAAGAAAAAAGGAAAACTATCCCATTCACAATAGCATCAAAAACAAATTACTTAGGAATAAATTTAACAAAGTGAAAGATCTGTACGGAGAATGTAACAGGACTTTGATGAAAGAAATTGAAGAACGCACAAACAAATGGAAAGTTATCTCATGTTCATGGATCAGAACAGGGAATATTATTAAAATGTTCATACTACCCAAAGTCATCTATAGATTTAATGGAAAACCTACCAAAATTCCAACAGCATTTTTCATAGATATACCTTTTATAAACTTTCTGTGACTCTGTGGCTTGTCTTCTAATTCTCTGGACATTGTCACAGAAGAGAAGTTTTAAATTTTAATGAAGTCCAGCTTATCAATTATTTGTTTCATTGCCATATTCAAAGTCGTCTAGATTTTGTCTTATGTTATTTTCTAGGACTTTTGTAGTTTACATTTTACATTTAGATCTGTGATCCACGTGGAGTTAATTTTTGTGAAGGATATAAGATCTGTGTCTAGATTCTTTTTTTTTTCACGTAAATGTTCAGTTGGTTTAACACTATTTATTGAAAACTTTTTAAAAAATTTCTCACGACCCTTTCTTGTACTAGAATTTCCTTTTATTAGAAACTTATTTAGCAGATGCAAATCAAAACAAACAAACAAGAAGTCTAAGGTGATAATCAGAGATTTTTTTGCATTTGTTTTGTTGTTCCTCCATGTTCTTTGAATAACTCATAGTTTCTAAGAAGTAATGTATTCTATGTGTTTATTCTGTTTTTTCCCCTTCATGTTGCAAGCTTTCCCAAGGTGTCTTGGGATTTTTGATTGTCTTATCATAATTTATAGTGAAACTAGTTCAGTTAACTGTAACTCAGTATCTGATATGTTTTTCTATAAATTGGCCAAGTAAATGTTTGAATTGGAGCCCATAAATAGGTAAATCGGGAGGTCTGTACCCTGAGAAACTAATGTCCACATTATCTGCACAATTTCTTCTCAGAGAGTTTATTCTACCTCTGTAGAAATGAACCTCAATGAATGGGCATTCATCTTATGATGTGCTTATGTGTGTGTGGTTGTGGGGGGATGTTCCATTTATAGATCTTTAATTGCAATTTCAGGCTTCCGTCTTACTCCTACCATCTGTCAGACATGGAGTTTCTTAGTACTTAAATTCCTACAGATTCTGCAGAGCAAATGAGCTCCTGCTTTATGCGTAGATTTTGACTTTCTTACCTGTGTCTCAATTTCACTCATCATGGTCTTTTATGTGCCTTTCATGTTACAAAATTCTTTTGAAATATTTCATTCAATGATGAACCATGTCAGTTCTTTTCATTCTTGAAATTTTTACCTTTTTCTTAAATTGCCATCGTTTTAATGGTGTGTTTCTAAGGGAATGCGGATGAACACATATTATGTCCATCTTCCTAAACAAGAAAAACTATATGGTCTTTATATTGCAATTATCTTCAAGATACTGCTGTTATCTGATTATTTTTCTCTCTCTTCATTTGTTTTATTGGTTGCCTAATCTCATTTCAATCACACTTTAAATTTGGTAAATTCCTAATAAAATTCTTTTGCTTCAAATAGGCTCTTTGTATTCATTTACGTTGTAGGTATGGGAAACTACTCAATTTTTAATTCTCTACTTTTCTCAATCTGTTCTTCATAAATATTCTTGTATCTCTTTTAATCTCTCTCTTTACTCTTGAATCTTCAGTCTCTTCTTTGAAACATGACTATAAATCCCCTGAATGGTCAGCGGCACAGTTATTCTCCCGTAAAAAGATAAAAACTGATAACTGGTTTTTATGCAAATATAAATTAATAAGATGTAAATCACCAAATTACTGGGCCATCTTCATAAGTACATACAGGTATTGTGCTGATAAAATTGAATAACTGTATAGTCAGAGATTGTATGAGATTTGATATATAAAAGCCATATCATGGAATGTCTTTCAGGATGCATTAACTTTTTTGGAGTTTTTTATTCAGATGAAAAGAGAAGGCATTGAAAGGTTTTGGTCAGAATAGTGACATGACAAGTTGTATTTTTTTATATTTATTTAAAATGTAAAATGTATTATTTTGCTTCAAAGTAATTTATGTACATGTCTGATAAATTGAATTAGTGGTCCTGATTCTTCACTCTCCTATATAAGAATTACTTGTACACATTCTTGCCAAAGTCTTACAGTGGAGAATACTTCACAGCCTAGGCCATTTGTTGTGTTTGGGCCAATGGAATGTTAGTGGGCATGATGTTTGTAGAGGTTGGCTGTGTACTTGTACTTACACGACTGTCATTGTTCCCTTGAGCTTCTGCCATCTCAATAAGAACACCATGGGTAACAGCTGACTGAAATTTGGCCTCCAGAATGAGACACATGCAGCCTAGCAAACTAGCAGATCCAGAGCCCGGGGTAGAATTGTACCAGCTAAACGGCAGCTATGTTAGTCAGAAATACGTGCTTATTGTTTCTATGCCACTGATTTTGTGAGTCTTTGTTGTACAGCATTATTGAAAAAGTAACTAAGTGATATAATACGGTAAAAAAAATCTACCCAGAAGAACCTAAAGTTAAAAAAGAGATCAACTGCCCCACATTCCTAAATTTATTCTTCTGTTCCCAATGAGGATCCTTGCATAGCTCCGGAGAATGTGTTTCTGTATGTCTCTTGATTTTGTTAACTATAGATATTATTTATTAATGCAACAATAGAATAGGTGCAGATTTCTCTCATATAACTTTCACTCCCTCCATATTTTTGACAGTTATATTGCCATGTTATTTTTAACACTTTTTTAACACTTCATAATATATTTCAATTTCCATATCCTATTTTATTAACTTCAGACACTGTCTCTTGACCCCCTCATCTATGATATGTGGTTATTGACATCCTAGACATCCCTTCTGACTTTTACTCACCATTTCTACTTCAGGTTTCAGTTAACTCCATTATCATTTTCACATTGATAATATTAATAGTATATACATTCAGTTTTCAAGATTGATTCTGTGATAAAGCTAGGTATGCCCAGGAATGAATTTTTCATTCAGTTGGTCTCAATCTAGGCATTCACCAATCTGCTGAGTTTTGTTTACGTTAGTTACCCGACATTTAAGCAGACAAGCTCAGCATCTGCAAAACAGTCAGGATGGGTGAGGCAGATAGAAAAAGATCACCTGAGGATGGCAAAACAGAGCTTTCCAAAGTACTTGGTGGGACCAGAAGGTACTATTGTATCTGTGGTCCCTTACGGAGTTCCAGGAGCCATGGACTCTTTAACGGGAGTATGTTCACTGTCTGGTTTCATGTAACTGCCTCTGTATATACAGATATTCATATTCTTTTGATTTTCACCTTTTAAAAGAAATACTTTCATAGACATAAATAACTTTGTCTTTTAAGTTTCTGTCATTACTCTGTTACTGAATGCCCTCATAGTAGCCATAATTAAAAATACCGAATGATGATTTCCTGTAGCTTCATTATAAAAAGGAAAATAATTGTATGATTATTACTATGCAAATGTTCCCAACACCTATGTCATCATCCTGATTAAAAGCCAAAGAGGATTTCAGTGTTACATGGATTAGGCTCTTTTACATTCTGTCAATTGCGCAAAACTATGCTACATTTTAATTTTCCTTGTATTTCTTCACAATTCTTTTGTACACTTTTTAATCTTGTTTCTGTCTTTTGTTTCTTTGAGGAAGATTAGCCCTGAGCTAACATCTGCTGCCAATCCTCCTCTTTTTGCTGAGGAAGACTGGCCCTGAGCTAACATCTGTGCCCATGTTCCTCTACTCTATGTGTGGGATGCCCACCACAGCATGGCTTGCCAAGCGGTGCCATGTCCACACCCGGGATCCGAACCAGCGAAGCCCTGGCCGCTGAAGCTGAACGTGTGTACTTAACCTCTGCACCACCTGCTGGCCCCTTTCTATTTTTTTTTTAATGTTTTTGTTAAGCATTTTTATTGCTGATAATGGAAGATTGTGTTGGTCGTGTCCTCAAGTTTATCCACATCATCGATCTTATTCTCTGAATCATAAGGTCCATATTCTCACCAAAGTGTTCCTCCTTTTGGACACTTCTTTCTTTCTGCCCCAATACAGATCAGGTGTTAAAAAGACTTGCTTCAAAATTCCAGTTAAGCTTGGCATTGCATTTTCCGACACTATGATCTTGTATTAGATGTTCTGTTTTCCACATCTCATATTTTCTTTTTTCTTGGTTGCATCTTTTGTTTGCTGCTTTCTTTACAAATTTTCAAATATGTATATATATATGTGCTATATATATTTGATATATCTGATATATATATATATATATATCATCTCACCCTTAAGAGATAATTTACGTTTTAGAATTCTAGGTAAAAACGAATTTGTTTATGAGACGACTGCTGCCATTATGAAGTGTCACTCTTCTGTAGCATATCTTCCTTCTTTGTCTAGTTAAGTTTATTTTTCATCTTCTAAAAACTTTTAAAGTTGTCTATTTTATCCTTGGTGTTCTGCAATGCCACAGGTAATTTTATTTTTGTTAATGCATTCTACTCAAGGAATTGTTTGAATTTTAAAATTTGTTTCCTTCTTTAATTCAAAATAACTCATTTTTGTTAACTATTTCATTACTAACTTCCCTCTCCCATGTTATCTGTTTGCTTTGTTTTTCTTTGCTGAACTATTAGGTAACTGCCCCTGTAGCACTTATTTTTCTCTTGTATTTCCCATTTCGTTGCTTGTTTGCTATATTCTAGACTCTTGAATTCAACCTTCTAACCATTCTAGTCAGTACTTTATATTAAAAATAATGTTACTAATGTCAAATAGTGCTTATTCTATTCTCTTCTTTCTTCAAAATATCCTTATTTTGTTAATGGATTTTATCTTTTAACAAATTTATCTAAGAGTACTAATTACTTTTATAAAAACTCTCCTCAATTATTGTCACTGTTCATTTTGGTGTTTTTCTTAAATTGTGTATCTTTTATGTATCTGTTGATGCTTGTTTGGGCATTTATACTGAAAATGGAAACAATAGGCTGATTAAAATCACAGCAGGCAGGAGATCCCTTTGCTGTTATATTCCTCAATAGTTCTTGAACGGGTAACTAGCTAGAAGTTTAATACCCATTTGTATTTTTCCAAGCAGGTTTCACTTTAGGGGCCATGGGGAGGGGGTCAAGAAGCAAACAGAGCCCCCCAAAATGTGAAAACAGGGAGAGTTTTACTCAGAGGTGCTCACACGAAACTCCTCGAGCCCCTGAAGTAGTTTGTTCAGTTTCCTCAGAGATTTTGCCAGGAGACCAAAAGGAAGACAGCAGTGCTAAGGAAGGAGTAGGGTAAAGCGAAGATAGAGTTGTTTCTGTCCAGATCACCCAACGTGCTTCTTTACTTTTCACTTCACTTTGCATCTCCTGACTCCAGCCTCTCCAGGACTCTGAAAAGATGAGCTCCCAACTTCACGTCAGTCTTCTCTTGCCTACACTCTGGAAGGTAGCCTCTTGTTTTATTTCATCCACTTCTCCACTCAGATCCACTGTTTATATTCCTAAATTTTTTAATGATATTTTTAATAGTAACACTCTACTATTGTAGATTTATGTTATTTTATATTTATCTAATTATTTATATGAGACTTTAATAGACACAAGATAAAGTTTTCTGTGATGAGTTTACCTTCTTGAATTTGAATCACGTATGGATGATAAAACTCTCATAGTAACTTTCCACCCTCCCCTCCCCATCTCAGGGCGTGAAGCAAATGACTCTTGGTATATTTGACTCCAATTCATACTTAATTATACTCACTATTCTTTAATGACCTTACTTTCTTAATCTTTTGCCCTAAAAAAGTCTATTGTCCTTTTACTAGCATGCTTTCAATGAACATTGTTGATTATTTGGAGCATTCTATTCTCGAATATCGCTTGCTTGATCCTTTTATCTTGAACTGTTAACAAACCATTTCTCTTTAACATTGCAACATACAAGTTCATTCTTCTAAATCCCATTTTTTACATTAAGAATGGATATGGCAGGAAATGGTTATAAGGATAGTGTGATGGTCCATTCTAGCTTGAAATGTGGAGGAGTGACAAAAAAATGGATAGATTCAAAAGATATTAAAGGATAAAGTCAAAAGGACTGTAAATTGACAAAATGTATGAGATTACTTTTCTAATTTATAAAATTAAATGAATGGAATTACCATTTAATAAGCTACAGAACACGATGAATAGATTTCATCATAGACACCATAACATCAGTTTTGACCTTTAGTAGTTTGAATTCCTTGCAAGACATGCATGAGAATGCATATATAGACAATTGTACTTGTATAGTGAGAAGTTTGGACCTGTGGACAGTGATTGTAGTAAAATGAAGAGTGAGTCATCTAAGAATAAAAATATGGAGTAAGAAGAAAAGATGGGCCAAAAGAGGGAGAGCATTGATAAATTCCATCATGTAATAGTCTGAATAGAACATGAGAACTCAGAAAACAAGCATAGATTGAAGCATCAAGAGAAGCAGAGAGAAAAATAACACAGCAAGTGTTTAGGGAGTTGTAGAAAGAAGGCAGCCTAAGGGAGCCTGAAGATCATGTCCCGGCCAACAAAGAAAAGCATAGGCCGTTTGCTCAGCCAACAAACCATTTTCAGCACCTATTATGTTCTAGGCTTTTGAACTAGGCCCTGGGGATACAGTGGGAAAAAAAATAATCTACGGCCTCAAGAAGTAAAAATGTAGCATGAGAAATTGCCATTGCACAATTAAATGAAAGTTTGCAATACATACCAAAAAAGACAAACATAGTATGCTATGAAATTGTTTAAGCATAATTTGGGGGTCATACATGCCGTTTTGGAAAAAGTGATGCTTGAGCTGTGACTAAAAGAAGATCAGTACCTCTAGTCTAACAAAGTTGGAGAAAGAAGATTGTGGATGGGATCCCTCAAAGAAAACTAGTTTTAGTTTCTCTGTCTAGAGTTTATGCAAAGAAATGAAAAATTAGCACAGATTTCCAAATATCTTAGCAATCTGCATGCACAGCTGAACCTGGTTCTGATGTGCGGGAGAGAAGGACAGAGGAGGCGAGCTACCGAGCCAGTTTCCATGAAACTGATATTGCAACATACGCGCTTGTGTGCTCTATGATGAGAATCGTAGGGATCACAGTCTCAAGCTCACCTGTAAGGTTTAAAATTATTGATGGGTCACAATTTAAATATTTGATAATTTAAACTATGAATTTAAAACTTTGACAGTAAATAAAGAAATTATTTGTTTTTGAACTTTCTAAACCCCAATTTCAATGGCAATTTTATTATTCTTGCAAAAACAGAGAGAATATTCAAATAAGTCTGAAAACGTCTCATCAGTTTCTACAAGTTGAAGAATATGTATCATCTTAGATAGATCATTTTCCTAATAACGGCTCTTAAAATGAAGTACCTCACCTATACAACTTCGTAAGTGATCTCTATCGTTTTCTTGACCTTTTAGCAGACAAAGTTTTCAGGGAAAAGATCATCTTGGTAACTTCTTAAAAGTCAAATGGAAATCTAAAGGCTATTTTCAAGAATTAGAAAAGGCCAAAACACTTAAAATCTTGCAACATTGTGTTTTTTTCACACTACAGAAAGTGTCTTAAACTGGCAGTTTCAGAAGGAAATCATTTTAAATTTGTCACTATGTGCAAGTTGCTTTTAAATTCTTAAATAATTGCTTCTACATTAGTGTGTTAGAGATTTGAGAGAAAGAATGTATTTCTGAGTCACCCAGTATGTAACTGATTACCAAGGAGTTAGTATTTGTATACACATATAAAATAAAAGTTATAAAATATTAAATATAATATATAATACACATATATGCAATGTATAATATATAAAGTATGTGTGATATATATACACATGTACATATGCACATATACTTACACCTACATACACATACACATTCAGAGCTCTAGCAAATAGTTTCAGATATTTTTGCTATGACAATTTGGATAACTAATACAAAATTTTTAAAAAAATACAAATGAAGAGGAATTTTATATTTATTACAAAAAGAACATAAAAACAAAAATGGATTTTATTGAAAGCCCAAATACTTTCTTTTGACATTTGTATAAGTCTTTTAAAGCTAAAAAGAAACTCATGGATTTGAACTTCAAATCATTTTCAACGAAGACTAGAATTTAATGGAGATGCCACAAGGATTGCTTTGAAAGAGCAAAGGAAAAAAAATAGAAAGAACAGGAATTTTGAGCATTTGTTACCACTTTAACCAAAATAAGCAGGTTTCTTTTTATTAACATATATTGAAGTTCCTCGTTTCTTTTTTATCAAAAAGAAGCAGCAGCAAACAAGTTCAGGATGGAAAAAAGAGGAAAAGTAAATGACATATCTATTCCAAATCTAGTCTAACATCATCACTGAATAAAACCAAAAACAAAGATTCAAAGAGGATGAGACTTGCGCAGTATCTGTGACCAGCCCCAGAACCTTGATGGTTATTTCATCTCTACCCCACCTATTTCGATCTTTGTGTTTCCTTTTCAAAGACAGGGTCACAGATTGATGGAGGTGGGAAAGGTGCAAACATATGAGTACTGTCTCTTATTAATCCTTTTTTATCTGTGTGGTAGGATAAATACTTCTTGGTCAAATATCCTTTACCTGTTCTCGCTAGGCGAGGGAGATGGCCATTGATCTCATGGGAGGACAACAGCCTCAGTGAGGGACTCTTTCATCACCTCAACACATTGATATCTAAGACCTTTTAAAACTCTGAAGTTCATAAAGGAGAGGTTAGCTAGATTTAGTTCAAACATTTGTTAAGTTCTAGAAGAAATTCAAAATGTGCTAGAAGCAATAGGTATGTTTGCAATGAGATAATTCAAGTTAGAATTTGCTTGAAGGAGTTTTAAACTCAATATCGGGAAAGCATGGAAGGAAATGTTTCCTTCTATCTCGGTAACGGGAGAACAGGGAGAGCTTCATGGCGTGATCTTTTGTATAGGCCAATAAGTGTTCTTGACTTTCGCTCCACAGGGAGACATATCTTTTTTATGCTACACCATAAGCAAACCTGCTCTTTGATCTGGAAGGACACACTGTCTCTATATTTCAAGGCCGTTTGCTATACAAACATCTTTGAAAAGATAGTCTGGAACAAAGGTAGTCAGTGTCCACGCCTCTGCTCCCAAGATAGGCAGAAATGTGAGGGACCGATAGAGAATTGTCTCCCAATAGAGACAACTAGGCTACTGCCATAAGCCAGGGCAGAGATGCTCTATGCCTGGACTAGGGCAACAACCAGGGGAATTAAAGGAAGAGGAGTAAAGCCAAAAACATCACACAGGTCCAATAAAGGATGTTAATATGGGTTGCTTGGGAAAGGGGAAAGATAAAAGTAGAAGTTACTGAAGATTTGGATATGGATAAAGAATACATATTTTTGATAGCAAAAGTAACCGTACTTGAGTAGCTGCTATCCTGATTAATTGACAAGCAGAAGATGACCCAGAAATTCATGTATAAATGATTCACAAAAACATTGTATTTGTAATCTTTATCAGTTAAAATATTAAAGTTGTTACTTGGAAATTGGATGTAGAAAATACTAGTTCCTCTATAGAAAATATTATCTTGTTATTGAAACTTATATATACATAGTAATTAGATTGTTTGACAATCAGTACATTGGATGCTAAGTATATTTGAGTTGTCAGAAAAAAAAAAAAGGTCTTTCCAGAGCTAAATGATAGGCAAGTGCATTTAAGTAATAAATAACCTTGAATTTAGTATACATTTATCAAAGAAAAAACATTCACATGAGAAATCTGGAGATAATGGTGAAAAACAATCATGGTTAAATAGATATATATTTCACTATGAAAAAATTGCAAGTTTTATTCACTCATGTTGTCTATAACTGATAGGTACATGATTTATTTTAGCTACAGTTGACAATTTAGTTATCGACAAAAAAATGGAAGCCCCTTACTTTGTATATTAGTAATCTGAATCATAAAAGCATGCAGAAGTTAAACAACAGAAAACTTTATTTGTACACTCAGAAAACCCAAACTGTGTGTCAAAGAAAAACGGTAAATATTAACAATGAAAATTTAGAGTGTGATTTTGGATTGATAATTAAAATCAGTTTAAAAATATAGAAAAGCAAGTAAAAATCTCATATACTCTTTTGAGAATATTTATATGGTAAATACATTATAAAGTAAACAGCAGAACAAGCAATGCTACAATAATTTCCTCGAATTTGGGCACAGGTATTTGTAATCAAACTCCCTGGACTTTAAAACTGGATTTAAAATATTGCGGGGAAAATGAGGTATGTTGTATTCTTAGCTCTGCCCTATCCCTCAAAGGAATATTGAAATACTTTACTTTGAAGCATCTATTGTTCTTAAAATTTTTTTCTTAATTTTGTGATGTTTTAATGTCTTATTTTTTCGCAATTCATAATCAATAATATTATTTTCCAATTCAGTCAAAATAAGTGATATGAATATGCTATGATGAAGCCTTATCAGATAAAATTCACTGTATAAGACAAAGCAATTTCTTCATAGTATTTCAGATGAAAGTAGGTATTTGCTGGCACAGAAAGCTGTGTTCTGAAAAATCAAGTTTCTGATGTCATTTCCACTTTTATGATTTTTTGGTTTTATAACTTTGTCCCCTGTCCTACCATCTGTTCTAAAATTTGATTTGGAGGGATGGAGAAAAAGTGAGAATGGAAAAGGAAAAGAAGAATGAACAAGAGGCAAGAAACAAAAAAAACATTGTGCTTGCTCTCAAGAAAGTTAAGGGTAACCTTAAAACTGCCTGAGAGAGAATGGGTAGGCCACTCTCTTTCCCACTACCTTATGGCTTGAATATTCAAAATCCCTATCCTAAATGAACCTAAGAATTTTTTAAAATTCTGATGAAACAAAGCTGCAAGTGGAAACCCCTGTGAGTACTATTCCCTGGGGATTCTCACAACAATTCATATTTTAGAACAATTCTCTGAATCAAATTATCATAAAGCACATTTAAAACTAAGAAACAAAGGTCTGAGTCCACCAATAGTTTGTGTCTTAAAAGGCCTAAAATCATTCAAAAAGGAATAACAAAAAAATGTAGGACAGGCATAGTCCTAGTGGGCAATTTACCTAAAGCGAGTTCACAAAAGATTTTGTCACTGACTAATCACCCTGAGAAACTCAAGAGCGGTTTCAGGAGCACTTAATTGTTTCTCCAAATAGTTTTTGTTGTTGTTGTTATATTAAGAGATGCATTCATCACCCACCCTGAACCAGACGGAGCCCCACCTCAAGAGCAAGGCCAGAGCAGATGAGCCCAGAGATGCCAAGTGAGCCTGCACAAGCAAATACCCACCTCTCCATTATGAATATTCATTCCCCACCAGAAATAAAAGGTGCCTGCTTCCCTTTATTCTGGGAGCCAGCACTTTGGAAATGATGCCATGTTTACGGCAAATAAGCTCTACTGTGTGTGACAACTACTTCTGGTGGGGCTGATTTTAACTCCGCAGGAGGCAAGCCCACTTTGGTTCAGTAAAAATTTGTTTCATTTCACTATGCAGACACAGCTTCTGAGAAAGCTGGGCCTCTTTGCCTCTTAACCTTCATGACTAGAACAAAAAAGTTAGAAGAGGCACGGTTGCTGCTCCTCCCTGCTCATGGGCATCTGCCTATCAGTTGTACTCTGCAGACTTTTAAAGCGTTTCTAGAAAGAGAGGTGAGCAGTTGAAGGACTCTTTAACACTACCTGCATGATGCTCCTCACCCCACAGTTAAAAGAGAAGTGGAAAGGGAAGAGTGCCTGTTGCTAATTCATTCTCTTCCTTAGAAGTTAGTGCTGCTCTTTGTAAGCAAACTGACAAATATTAAGAAATTAATAGCTTACTTTCCTGCAATTGAAATTCCCAAAACCCATGCTTTCTCTGACAATGTATTTAAAGCAATTAATGAGCTGGCAGCTATTCAAATAAAACTTAAAAATTGTTTTCCAAAGAAAAACAGTTCTTTTATAGCTATTTTGCTACTCTTAGATCATACTAATAATCAGAACTAACTAACACAGCTGTCATGATACAGGCATGAAATGTGGGCATGTATAAAAGAGAAAAAGATGCATAGCCAATTTACCTGACAATCCTTTGGGAAACCACCTTTCATTAGTCAAATAAATGTATAAAATATTAAATGACAGACTTACTGTCTTAAAAAATAGGAAATATGCATATAAATGTAAAGGAAATATATTTTTATTTGACAAATGTTTGTAAAACTTATATTTTTGAAATAAGAATTGTTTCTTGAAGTTCAATAATAAACATATGAATTTTTTCAAAGCATGGAAATAAGTTCCTGGAAGGGAATAATAGCCACTTGAAGATATTTGCCTGAAGGGTAATTCTTCTCTCTTTGTAAAAGGATGCATCTATCATTGGCAGTGTAGATGCTGATGGAGAAATGGAGCAGCCAATATCCAATTGGGTCAGAGGGTTTAATCCGCTGATCAAAGAGAATGATATATTTAGGGGAGCGGAGAGCTCAAACTTAATCTTCATTTTGTAAATACCCTAAATGTAATTTCTTGAAGGCTTTTAATTTCATTTGAAGGATATGTATGTGAACATATGTATTAGCTTATACAACTTCCTATGTGGTATATAAACGCATGTTTTCTCTACTTTTTTTATATTTCTCTTCACCTTAGGAAAAAAATCAAGATATTTTTTCGGATGAAAATATTCTATTGAAAGAGGAAAGACAAAATTAATTCACATAATTTGTTTAATTTTAGTGTTTATATTTATAAGTTTTAGACTGTATTTGTTCTCCTTTAAGAATGAAGCTACTTCATACATTCACATTTAATGCCTGGTTATTAAGTTAATCTAGTTAATAATTTAATCATTTCTATCATCCTTCTGTAATTCTGGCTTTCAACTGATCCAGTATGCGCATAGAAAAGGGCAACTGTCAAACATGTAAATTAGAAAATAATCACTTTTTCCAGGATGTTTAAATTCATCAACTATGTAATGAAATGTTCTAGTTTTCTGCTAGTTTTTGTTTGTTTATTTTATAATACAGGTCTAAGATAGACCAATTATGCCCTACAGTACTACTGAATTGGCCAAAGACCAATACCATCAAGATAAATTTAGAAATCAAAAACTTGTACGTTGATAATTTTTGTATAATTACATTTTTGGCATGTGATACAAAACTTTATTTACCAGATGGTTATGGAAAAAAACTGATGCAGGAAGCATAGTAGGAGTGGAGGAGAGCATACAAAGTCTATGAAATATGCCAGAATACTGGAGCCTAGAGAAAAAGATGACTGTCTTAGTCCAGGCTGCTATAACAAAATATCATATACTGGGTGGTTTAAACAAAAAATCATTTATTTCTCAAAAGATTAACGTGCTGGCAGATTTGGTTTCTGGTGAGAGCCTTTTTCTTGGTTTGTGGACAGTTTACCTTCTTGCTGTCCCCTCCAATGGAGCCGGAGGTTACAGAGAGAGAGAGACAGAGACAGAGAGATATGTCCTATCTTTTTATCCTAAGGGCACTAATCCCATCATGAAGATCCCACCTTCATGACTTAATCTAACCCTGAGTACCCCTCAAAGGCACTACCTCCAAATACCATCACATTGTGGATAGAGTTTAAACATATGAATTTGGGGGGACATAAATATTTAGTCCATAGCAATGGCCAATGAGAAATTTCCATTGGTGAAGGAGCAAGGTAATTAAGCAATTTTTACAAGCATAGATGGATAATATTCAATTTTTCATAGCTTGTTTTTCTGCAATATACATTCCCTCTGTTTGCATAATCTTACAGTAAATTTTGTTTCCTACACATGCCTTATAAGTTTTCCACCACCATGATCACCCAGCAGGAATTTAAAAAAGAGAAAATTTGAGTTGCTGTGGAGTAAAGAGAATAGCAGAATGAGATAAACTCCAGGTCACAATAACATTCTGTTGAAGCCAAAGATTGAAACTTAGATGTTTAAGTAAAAATAATCGTGAGTTTTCTTGAAAATTCCATAACTGTGGAGTGACTTTGAACTTCCTACAGGTCATTGGATAAAATACTTAAGTTTAGCTAAATCTCAAAGTGTCAAGCTAATATTTGGGTCACACCGTTTAGTTTATATTGATGTCTCTTTGTGGTTAAATTTTATAAAATAAACTTTTACAGTAACATAAACTATCTTACAGTAACCTACTTTTAAAAATCATTTTTAATACTTTGAAAATATGAAAATTGTATTACTTATTGTGGACAACAGCATGCTTTGAGCACTTGTTTGTCTTGTTTATTAACAATTGGTCCAATATGGTAAAACACTTTTAATCTTTAGCCTAAATTCTCATTTGCTCAAATCCATTTAGGAACAATTTAGACTGGAGATTTGTGGCAAGCTATAATGTGGTAGAGATAAGAAATATTTGTGAGAATTTGGATGCGAAAGACCAATTAAATTTTGCAAGTAAACAGGGAGATGGTAATTGTAGGAATCTGTATCCTCAGATGTATCCTTGAAGAGCCATATTACCTCTGTGAATTCATTATAGTCTCAGTTTTGATCCCAGACTTGTAGTTTCATAAATTCTTACTTGTTAGTGTCTCAGAGAGTCTTGGAGAATGTTAATTCATGCTAAAAAAGAAAACCCACAAAAGCCTGAAATATACAGACCATATAGTATATTACATATTTTTAAGCTAAATTATAAATATAGGACCTAAGAAATTAGTTCTTTGACTATGCTTGAGTAGGATATTTTGAGTAGGTTACTTTACAGAAAAGGAAATTGTCAAAAAGTCTCTTGATGAGAAAGGACTTAGAATAAAAATATTAATTACTTGATTTAATTTTGTATGGCATTGACCTCTGACAGTAGGATATATCTATCTCTGAAACAGAGGTAAAAGGCTAAAAGTAATCTTTAAATCTTCCTGAATCTTGCTGGTAAATTCCCTATTACCCAGAAATGATTAAAAGATATGTTTTCATTAAGATTCCTTTTGCTGCTTTGTTTCTTGGAACCAGAATGCTGCTGACAAATATATTTATGGGAGAAGTAAAAAAAGAAGGGGCAGAGTTTTGTACTAACTCTCAGTTTGTAACTATGAGAGGAGACAGCTGCACAGAGTGGACCTATATCAATGTAGCATAGATGGAACAGAGAACTATACTGTCAGCACAGAGAAGATCAGCTTAAAGGAATGAATTAGCCTTCCTGGAGCTCTCTTAGTTGTCAGTGTAGCATGGAAGTTATGCATATGATCCCCAAAGCCTCGCCGAATGAAAGCTAGCAAAGCTGAGATCCAGCACCAGGCAGCAGAGTCTCTATGGCAGAGGGAGTGGTACGAGACTGCAGGGGTCTTGTATGGCACTAACTGGACCAGAGATTGTATGGAATGTGGCTAAAAGACAAGGATGTCTACAGCACTGTGAGACAAGAACAAGGCAATATAGAAGGACAGACAGTGAGCCTTGAATTAGCCAAATGAACAGATCCTGGGTTCAACACTTGAGTTTTCAGTAGCAGATGCCAGCAATCTATATAGAAACCTGAGAAAGGCACTAATGTGGAAACCAAAGGGCAAAGAGGAAAGCAGTGGATCTTTTATATGTGAGTCCCAGGTGTCCACACCCCTTCCACTGCAATTTCGTGAACGTCCTGAGTATGCCCTTTTAGGGAGTGAGAGAACATTCCAGAAGAACAGATTCTTACTTAAGGGAGTACCTAAAATAGACTACTTAAATTAGAAAAGATTGACATACTACTGTATTTTATCTATTATAAGAAACCATAATTTATAAGATGAAATCTAATTTTAGAGACATTAATTTGTAAAAAAAAAAAAAAGTTCTTTAAGATGGAGGAAAAGATTGTTAATAAATATGCTTAAAATTATCTGTCACTCTCTACTGTATCCTACAGGCTATTATTCTTGGCTCTCTCGCCTGGACAAATCAAATTTAAATGGGACCTCTCAATACTTGGAATAATGATCCATAGGCATGATTGTCTATTCAACCAGGAATTATTTCAGCAGTCTAAATAATTAACCTGAATTAAGAAGTATTTTCATAGTTTTCTTCCTTTTCCGTTTTTATTTTCTGAAATGCCTTCCTTCCCCCACCTCATATGTATCTGAAGTCACAGACTACAGTGAAATTCTATTACTCAATTTGTTCCAACTGCACGGAAAAGTGGCTCTGTCAACACTACTGAGGGTTGGGATATATCCATTAAGTGTATGTTAATTAACATCAGAGCATTTGCTCAGATAGTTATTTGGATTTATGATATAATTTTCAAAATGAATCTAGAATTGAAATGTGTGTCAGGGAACACAGTTGCTTTTTTACTAAGCTTCCCCTTTGAGATACGTGTAAATGTAACAGGAGGGTTTTCTAGGTTTATGCAGCTGCACTGCTAAGTAAGATAATTTCCAGCTAATCCCTATTTTCCTTAGGTATCATTCTCCTATTTAAGTGCTAAATCCATTGATGCATTCTCCTTTTATACTTGCAGTAGCCGGGAGTAGACTTGATGTTCTGAGAGTACTCTACTTCCTGTGCTCATTTTGGGGAACCTTTGTAATATATTTTGCAAATATTTTGAAATTTGAATTCTCCCCTATACTATATCATGACAATACTCCTTTCTATACAGTTTTAAATATTTCTTCATGTAGGTATACCCAGATTCACTTCAAGTGACTGAGTGAGTCTCATGTTTACTATACGTTTAAATCAGTAATTTGCATTTGTGGTTTTTACAGCCCACTAGGAAGACTTGTACAAGTGTTTTTGCTTGTCATAATGCTGATGAGGTGTTCTCATACCGAATAACTAGGGAACAATGATGCTAAATGTCTTTGTATGCATTAAGACTGTCTTACACAGTAAGTACTATGCCATGGGGCTTTCCAATGGCCAAAAAGACACTGTATGGATGATAAACTTGTTTATAATGTATCTGAGCCTAAGACTTAATGCTGTTTCACATATAAATGGGAAATATTTTTGCATAAGTTCAAATACACTGATCTTCTATTCAGAATGTAAGCACTGAGGGAAAGTTACTTGATACTGTTAATAGTGGTTCTTGTTTTAAAATTTTACCAAGATTTTTTCACTGGAGTTGCCAACACATCTGTATCTCTCTGCATATGTTGTTATTGTACACTTATGCCTGTGCATTTATGTATTGAAATAAGCATTTTATTATAAAGGATCTTCCTTTCAGGCATTATATGTATTAATAAAATTTCCATTTGATCATAGAATTGGTCAGTTATCACCCCAATAATGCTGCGTTAGAAATCAGCCACAAATGCAGTAGCATACAGCCATGTACACTAATATCTTGATTTTGTGTAGACTGATTAGATAGTCAGGGTTTTGAATGATTTAGAGTAGACTGGTCCACAATCAGAAAGTTGAGTTCAGGTCTGCTCCAACTGTCCCCTATTCTTCTGGACCAGAGACAATCTGAGACATGTTCTTTCATTTCAATGCAGAAGTATAAAATATATAGCCCAAATGAATGAGCACAGCTCAAAGTTGTGTTGATATGGCATCTGTTAAAATCAGTTGGCCAAAGCAAGTCGTATGGTCAAATCAAAAATCAAAAAGTGGGGAAATTCACTCCACTCATCATGAGGTCAAAGTAAGACATATGTCCAAGTCCAACATTAATGAGGTAAGGAAGTCTATGTCTTCCATGGAGGTATGATAAGGGGATGGAGTGAATGTTTTCAGGAAAAGAATCTAAAACAATACCCATTATACAGATTTTTAAGAATTAGAGAATTATGTCATAATAGCTATGACTTGCATTCAAGACAGTAGGGTACTTTAAAAAATACTTCCCATTTCAAGTGCACATAGAATATTCAAGGTAGATTATATTGTGGGTCATAAAATAAACCTTAAAAATTGGAAAGACTCACAATCTTATAAAATAGGTTCTCTGACCATGAACCATGCAGAAAAATGCTCTCCCAAATATATCCACATTCTAATTCCCTAAATCTGTTAATATATTATCTTGCATATCAAAATGGAATTTGTAGTTGTGACTAAGTTAAGGATTTTGAGATGGGAATATCATTTTGATTTATCTGGATAGGTCCAAGGATCATTATAAAAAAGACACAGGAGGGTCAGAGTGAGGGAAAGATATGCGACTGCAGAAGTAGATGTCAGTGTGATGGCTTTGCTGCAATGGGGCCACAAGTTGAGGCAGGTGAGAAGCCTCTAGAAGATGGAAAAGGCAAGAAAACAGAACCCCAAGAACCTCCGGAAAGAATAACCCTGCCAAAACCTGATTTTAGCTCAGTGAAACTGATTTTGGACTTGTGAACTCTAGAACTATAAGATAATAACTTCATGTTGTTTTAAACCACTGAGTTTGTGCTAATTTATTACAGCAACAATAGGAAACTAACATACACATTACCTGATTTTAAAACTTACTATAAAGCTAGCAAAGCAAACAAGTGTGATATTTGCAAAGAGAAAGACAAATAGATCAACAGAACAGAATAAAAGAGTCTGAAAATAGACCCAGACAAATATGGCCATTTGATTTTTTGACAAAAGTGCAAAATAAATTAATTTGAGAAGGAATAATCTTTTCAACAAATGGAGTAGGAATAATTTGTTATTATCATATACAAAAAAGTAAAAGAAAAGAACCTTGACCTAACTGTGATACTTTATACAAAGATTAATCCAAAATTCATCATAGATACAATTATAAAACAAAACCAAAAAACCTATAAAATTTTTAGGAGAAAATATAGGAGGAAATCTCCATGACCTGGACTAGGCAAAGGTTTCACATACATGATACCCAAAGCATGATGCACAAAAGAAGAATTTATAAATTTACCTTTATCAAAGTAGAAAAGTTTTGCTATGCGAAATACAATGTTAAGACAACAAAAAGGCTGAAAACTGAAGGAAAATATTTGCAAGTCACATCTAACAAAGGACTTATACTAACAATATATAAAAAAGTGTCAAAGCTCAGCATTAAGAACATAAGCAGCAATTTAAAAGTGGGCAAAAGAATAAAATGCATACCTTACCAAGGAGGAATGAAGGATAGCAAATAAGTGTAGAAAAGTAAGTTTAGAATCATTAGCTATTAAAGAAATACAAATAAAAACCACAATGAGATAATATTAGAATGGAGAAGTACAAAATAAAACAAAACAAAAAACTTAAAATACAAAGGGCTGGTGAAGATTTGGAACAATTGGAACTCTTCCACACTGATAAGAATACAAAATGGTACAGCCACTCTGGAAAATACTCTTCTCCTGTGTATTTACCCAAGAGAAATGAAAATCTATATTCACACAAAAACCTTTATGCAAATATTCATATCACATCTGTACATAAGAGTCAAAACAGGAAACTATCCAAGCATCCTTCAATGAGTGAATGGATCAACAAAAGGTGGCACATCCACGTGATAGAATACTACTCAGAAAACAAAAAGAACAAAACATTTTACATCCAATACTTCTGATGAATTTCAAAGACATTATGTGAATGAAAGAAGCTGGACTCAAAAAGTTATGTAGCGTATGAGTCCGTATATATTTTGACATTTTTAAAAGACAGACTCCAGTGATGGACAACAGATCAAACATCTATCCTAGGTCAGGACCACACTGTTTCAATTCCTGTAGCTTTGTAGGAAGTTTTGAAAACAGGAAGTGTAAGTTTCCTAATTTTTTCTCTTTTTCAGGATTGCTTTGGCTACGGCCCCTTTAATTTTCATATGAATTTGAGGCACATTTCTTCAAAAAATACTGTTTGAGTTTTGAACAGGATGGGCTCAATCTGTATGTCACTGTGGATGGTATTAACATCTTGACATCTTACCATGCCCTCCGTGGTTTCTGATGAGAGATTGGCTCTTAATTTTGTTGTACATTATGCATTGCTTCTCTTCCGCTTCTTTTGAAATCCTCTCTTTGTAATGGCTTTTGATAGTTTGATTATGATTGTCTACATATAAGTCTCCTTGACTTTGAGTCAAACTACTTGGAGCTCATTAATCTTAGATTTGTAGATTTTTGTATTTCATCAAATGTGGGACATGTTTGGCAAATATTTCTTCAAAAATTTTCCCTGTCTCCTTCTCTCTCTGTTTTTCTTCTGGGGCTTTGATGATTTACATGTAGATCGGCTTATTGAGCCTATCCCTTAGGCTCTATTTAATTTTCTTCAGTCTTTTTTTTTTCTTTCTACTCCTCAGACTCAGAAAATCTAATTGTACTATCTTCAAATTCACTGATTCTTTCTTCTTCCTGCTCAAATATGCTTTTGATCACATTTAATAACTTTTTTTATTTCAGTTTTTGTACTCTTCAGCTCCAGAAATTCTGTTTGGTTCTTTTTTATGATTTCTATCCCTTTTTTGATATTCTCATTTTGTTAATATTTCATTTTTCTGATTTTCTTAGCTCTTTGTCCTAGTTTTCCTTTAGTCCTTTGAATATAATTAATACAGTTGTTTTATGTTTTTTTCCCTAGTAAGTCTGATGTCTGGGCTTCCTCATGGATGATTTCTATCAGTTTATTTTGTGCCTGTGAATGGGCTATACTTCCCTGATTCTTTGTATGTGCCGTGATCTTTTTGTTGAAAAATGGACTGTTAAATATTATAGTGTGGTAATACTGGAAATCAGGTTCTCCCATTCTCAAGGTTTAGCTTTCTGTTTGTAATGTTGGAAGCCTGTGGTAGTCCACTTTCTTAGTGACTTTTCCAAACTATCTTTGCAAAGACAGTAGTCTTTCTCACGTGTGGTCACTAAAGTCTCTGTTCCCTAGCTCATGTTTAGCTAGCGTTTTCACAGATATTTTCTTGATGAGATAGAGCTAAAAAGAAAACAACAAAACACAAAGACAGCAATAAAAATACAATAAAACAATGACAAACAAACTTCTCTCCTAGTCTTTGCAGATTATCTCTCTTCTGGCATGTTCCTTCACCACTTATCCAGGTTTGCACTGAGCCTAGGTAAAAACCCAAAGTAGAAGCTTATGGTCTTCTCAGTTCTTTTCTGAGCAGCCATATTGCCCTGCGTATGTGTGTGGCTCTCTAAATTTCCCTGTATACCTAGGTGTTTTTGAATGTCCTAACTTCTCCAAGAATATTCCCCAACTTTTCCTCCAAGACTTAGCTGGTCTAGTGTATATCTTAACCCTAAATGTGTGTAGGTTGCAAGTTTGCCTGCTAGCATTTTTTGAGCAATGCCTGCCACTTCTGGACTGAGTTCTAAGTTAAGCAAAACAAAGTTGAACGCCTTGTATTAATCCTTCAGGTATCACTGAGACATGTTAGTACAGACATATACGGTAATTTGTAAATAAGATCTGTTATGCTTCATCAAGACCAGGGATCAGGGTTCCATACTGGAAACAGAGTCTGTAGTCATTTCAAGACTGCTACTGCCCGGGGAATGGGGTGGAGCAAGTGCAAGTGAAAACACCCACAGCTTTCCTACTCTTTTCAAGGTGCCTTTTTCCTGATTCAGTATTTGCTTGTTTGGTGTAAATGTTTGAGTGTTCTCCACTTCTAACAAAGTTGGTTCTGAAAGTTTATGCCTTTTTTTAAAAAAAATTTTTCTGTGGGAGATGAGAGTTTAGAGCTGCCTAATCTATCATTTTTCTGATGCCACTCTCCAACGTATTATCCTATTACTTTGTAGAACAAAATGGCAGCCTTATACATAATGATTCCTTTCCAAGGCTTATTATTTTGGCAGTTTTGTGGCTAGAAGGTGACGCTAATACACTTTGACCTTCAATACTGTCTTACTTTTTCTCATGCAAACCCCTCAGTTCTTTATACCTCTTGCCATGTCAGATAAAACAATGAATTTTTAAAAAATAGTTCAAAGACACTTTAAAAATCATAAACATATTATGATCTTTTATTGCATCTGTGTATATGATTACTATAGCATTAGTCATTAGGTTTTACTCAGAAACAACTGAGAAACATATATCCATTTTTTATGCTAAGTGTCACTAATGGTGTTCAGGTAAATATAGAAGATAATTTTGAATATGTTATTTAAAACTTTTTCCGAAGACTGAATATGTTCAGATCAGCTATATTTTTTAAGGAAATGTTGTTGGTAGCAAAACGGTGTATTTTTATTTAATTTGGATATTTCCACATATCTATCCTACTGAAAATGTTGTATTTTTAATCTTATTTTTGAACCAAACAAAAAGGAAAGGAACTATGGTGAGTTCTTTCACTGCAAAGCTCTCAGTTCTTCACTGCCTCAGTCTAAAAGTATCAAAGGGGCAGGTGTTGGAGCATGATTTCAATAGGAAAAATAAAAATAGAGCCTAAGCCTTTGTGACAGATGTCAAGCATGCTGACAACTGTTAAAAGAAAAATCATTTTCCTGATCCTGTGCAGGGAGAAAGCTTGTAAGATTAAAGATGGATCTCTTTATCTATGTTTTTGGCAGATCATTTCCACTGAATAGGGCGTGAAAGATACTTCAGATGGAGAAAAGGACTCCAGGAATTTTCATCAAGTCAACCACACAAAGGGTAAAAAATAAGAACAAAATCTAAGCCAACCAGTATTTTCTGTATGATTTTAAGCCTAAATGTTACTATGATAAATTCTCTCTGGTTTAAAAATTCTTAAAATGCTCTAATAGTAAAGAAATAAATGATCAAAAAGTGAATTGTATATAGTAAATGATTAATAAATAATTATTAAACAATGCATATGCAGATGAATTTGATAATCAATGTTTGTTTGTAGCTGATGGTTCACCTTAGTTTATCCTGCCATCCAAATGGTTACTTTCCATTGGTGTGAATTTTATTAAGTTCAAAATATGTAATTTTAGTTAATTTTTAGCTACACAAATTATTTTGTGTGTATTCACAGTAAAAATTTAAAATATTAGAATGAGATTAAAGTTGACAATGTCTTTTAACTTTCAATTCTGGACTCTCCTATATGTCTACATTCTTCTTTTCATTTAAATGAATATATGTATCCTCTAAGAAACACAATATGTAATACAATATTGGGTAATGGTTTGTCTATTATGATTGTTTAAATATAACACTACATCATAGCGATATTGGCACAGTAGTACACTGATTTGCATAGTATTCCATAGTGTCGATTAATTAGAGCTTATTTATTTATATCTCCACTGGTGGGCATTAAGTATTTATACAGCACTTTTGCTGTTGCAAATACTACCACCTTGGATATCCTTGTATATGGTTCCTTCCACTTGCTGCGTATTTCCCCAATGTAAAAACTGACAAGTAGAAATATCGGGCAACCAGAAGTACACAGTTAAAATTTAAAATTATCTCATTTTGCATACATTTTGCAGTGTATTTCTTTATCATTATTATTACTATATGAGGAAGATTAGCCCTGAGCTAACATCCACTGCCAATCCTCCTCTTTTTTGAGGAAGACTGGCCCTGAGCTAACATCCAAGCCCATCTTCCTCTACTTTACATGTAGGACGCCTGCCACAGCATGGCTTGCCAAGAAGTGCCAAGTCTGCACCCGGGATCTGAACTGGTGAACCCCAGGCCACCAAAGCGGAATGTGCAAACTTAACCACAGCGCCAATGGGCCGGCCCCTCTTTTTTATTATTATTACTGTTATTAACATGGACACTGATCAGTTCTCCTAACCTCACATGTCTATTAAAAATGGACATATTTTCAGATAAGAAGTTAGAACATTAATAAAGGCTGTTCACTCCTCAACCTTTCATCTCACATTTTCTCTTATATAAATTCTGTAGCTCAAAGTATCTACTAATTATACCTTGAATATATTTTGTAACTTCTCCTCCTGTGTTAGTGTTTTTCCTTTTCTCTACTTACATACATCATATATTTTGTTTAGGTTCATTTTGAGGCTTCTAGCTTATTTGAAGGTGTCTCCATCCAATAAATAACATGGTCAACTATCCTGAGACTTTTTTCTTCCAAGTTTGCAAAACTTGACTTCCTAAATGTCAGGCATAGTGCTTTGAATATAATCAGTTTATTTTGATTAATTATAGTTTAATAACTATATATTAAACCAAAGGTATCTTCAAGACTGAGAGCATTTAGCTGAATTAGTTTTGATTAGTGTTGCTGATAAATGAACCTGGAGGTATTTAAAGATAAAAGACCAAGTTCATTTGGTATTTTGGCAAATCTATATTGAAAACACTAAGAACATAGAAATTATCTATATGAATAATTTGTAGAAAAAGCTATTATTCAATTTTATAACCATGAAAGTCAATAAGCATTTTTAATGTCTGACTTTTCTTTTTGCAATTTAAATCTATTCCCTGTCTAGATGCCAGTGAGGACTTAGGAAAGCCCCTACTAGTGTACATGTGCTATGTTTGAAAAACGCTAAATACTCCCACCATTGTGGTTCTCAATTCAAATCCTTTGTTCTTTCCAGATGGAGACATTCCCGATGCTGATCTTAAACCTTTTAGAATCATAAGTATACAATGCAGAACAAATTAAACATCGTAAAATCTTTCAATGGATGTTAGGCTTGGTAAGTCACACACAGGTATTCTCAAATTCACCTATCACGTTTGTTTTGGATTCAGCTGTAGTGACCACTGCTAGGTTTAAACTTATCGCGAGTGAAATGGAAACTCTCGATACACAATTACTTCCTCCAATTATCCATGTTTGCTGACAGTTTAAGCACAGAGTACAATTACCAGAGGCATCACTGTAAGGAACTGTGCTGATATAGATACACTGAAAAAACTGTATTTAAAAAGCCACATTAATAAAATTGTTCTTTTTCGTTTGTTTAACCATTTATTTTGGGGGCACAGACATTTATTTATTTGTTCACAATGGCAATGTTCATTTGTACTCTCCTACAACACCAGAAGAATAAATTATAGATTTATTGAAGAAGTATAATATTACACTTGGATTATATATGTTTTCTTGATCTCTTTTTGAGAAAAGAGACTATTCATGCACTGATTCTTTAGTATATTTGTACCTTTGCAATTTACACAACACCAAACAGTGGCTTATAATCCTTGGATATGTGTTATAGGTTCAATTGTATCACCCCAAAATTCATATAGGCTGTAACCCCTGATACCTCAGAATGTGACTGAAGTTTGAGATAGAGTCTTGTAAGAGTGACTTAAAATGAGGTTATTAGCGTGGGTCCTAGTCCCGTATGCCTGGTATCCTTTCTAAGAGAAGATTAGGACACAGACGTGTACACAGAGCAAAGACCATGTGCAGACACAGGAAGAAGGCAGTCATCTGCAGGTCATGGAGAGAGGCCACAGAAGAAACCAAACCATAATCTCAGACTTCTAGCCTCCAGAATGGTAAGAAAATAAGTTTCTGTTGTTTAAACCACCAAGTCTGTGATATTTGTCATGGCAGCCCTGCCAAACTAATATAGTATGAAATTAAAAATTACAAAATAAATAAATGTTATAACATGAAACAGAATGGTTTGGGGAAAGAATGATTTTATACAAGATGAAGAAGACATGAAAACTAGGCAAATTTGAATAATGACAACAATCTTAATATAGTGAGAGAAATTGTATATTGCATTTTTTCCCATAGATCCTTTTCTGCCTGTTAATCTCAACTTTTAACTCTTTACATAGTCTTCTTATTAAAAATCTTCTCAGTCCCTCTCTTTCTTCTAAACTACTGATCATGTATTTTATTTCACAGACAAAATTGACAATTTAAACATTTTCCCCTCACTACAAATTATTTGTAACTGTATGCAGATATCTCCTTTCCTCTCTAGTTTCTATGGATGAACCATGGTTGCTGCTAAGAAAACTTTTCTGCCTGTTTACTGCAACCTATGCATTCTCCCCAACATGACGTTGACACGCGTTAGCAAGTTTCCCTTTTACTCCTGTAACATCAGTTTTATTCCATACGGGATCATTCCCATCAGAGTCCAAACATACTATAAATTCTCAATTTAATAAAAACCTCCCTTGACTCTAATATCGCTCCATATATTGCTCCTAAATATCTGCAAAAAGCTTTCCACACACAGACTTTCTACTTGTTCGGTTTCCACTGTTTCTTGAACCCATTATCATCAGGCTTTTGTATCCACTAAGGCAACAGTTCATTTTTGTATTGAACAACCGCATTTATCCCTTAAAGGAGCATTTGTTCAGCTTTCATTACTTGCAAGAAAACATAGTGCACAGTGAGGATACAGCAATGAATTAAACAGACCAAGCCCTCGTCCTCCATGAGATGGATAGTACTTTTTTCTTCTTAAGAATAGAAATCAGATAGCAGGAAAAATGAAGGCCATAGAACCTGCTACTCACAGTATATTCTGGGACTTCTAGCAGTGACATTACCTGGAAGCATGTGAGAACTGCAGAATATCAGTCCCCAGGCCAGGACTACAGAATCGGAATGTGCATTTTACCAAGATCCCCAGGTTACTGAAATACACAGTAACGTTTAGGAAGCTCTGGAAAATTCTTAACAGAAGACATCCACCGAGAAATTATATAAAAATACTGACCTTTAATAATTTAAAGGTAAGTCTTTACCAATTATTTTAATTCATGATTGTTTCAAAGTTATCTTTGCTTAATGTTATTTCTGTGGTTTGCATCATAAATTCCTCTATTTTGTTAAGATTTCATTTAGCTGCAAGAAACAGAAAACCCTGAAGCACATATATAAAGTTATTGCCATTCTTTTAGCTCCTTAGCAGCATCATTACTGATATTTCTCTGATTAGCTTAGATATTCAGTAATGTTACAAGGTGGTTTTTGCCTTTAAGCTGAAAAAGAGAGAAGGGATATATCAGGCATGGCTTTGTTTTAATCAAAAAAGTAGAAGCTTTCTCCAAAGCATCTCCATCCCAGGACTTATCTGTGTATTTATTGTGTGCTAAAACTGAGTAATTTGGCCACAACTAGCTGCAAGGGAAATTGTGAAAGTACATGGCTCTCGAGGTAATAAAGAGGAAAGTCATGAGAGACGTGATTAGAAATGTCTTTGGAGAAAAAAAGCAGCAGTGTCTGCCACAATATCAGAGATACAGTTACTGTGTTTTTAAACTTAAAATAGATAATGATAATAATAATTATGCTCCACTACAACTACCACCACCGTGTCCAATATCTCCACGCTCCTTCAGAATCACTGTTGTACATTCTCACTCAGGAACTGCTGGGTATCTCCCAAATGGATCCAGTGATTTAGGTAATTCTTGGGAGTTATGTCATGTGCTAGGGGCACAAACCCCATATTCTTCATGTTTAAAGTAAAAAGAAGGAAACATATTTTTGGTGGACAGACTCTCCATTCCTTTCTTTGAAGAAGCCTGCTGACTTCTTTTGAGATACCTAGGAAGACAGTCACATGGCAGAGGACTGAGAGAACCCATTAGCTGATAGCCAGCAAGAAATGGAAGCACTCAGGCTGACAGCCTGCAAGGCCATCTCCTGGACAGCAAACTGGCAGAGGACCCAGCCATGCCGTGCCTAGGCTTCTGACCCACAGAAACAGTGAGACAATAAATGCGTGTTGTTTTAATCTGTTTGTGATAACTTTCTAGACAGCAATAGATAAGTAAAACATACTTTGAATGTTTTAAAACTATACTTTGATATATTTCATTCATCCATAAATAATACTCCTTAAAGTATTTGTTAAAATATATTTATGTGGTCTATTATTTAGAAATAGAAGCACATTGCTAACAGAATCTCTCTCTCAGAACTCACGACAGCTTTTCTACCCTGGATATAACCTTGTGACTGATAGTTTCTTGAAGTGATTGCTTTAAAAACGAATTCTCAGGGCCAGCCCCAGGGCCTAGTAGTTAAATCTGGCGCACTCTGCTTTGGTAGCCCGCGTTCGGTTCCCTACAGCCTGGGTTCGGTTCCGGGATGCAGACCTACAGCACTTGTCAGCAGCCATATTGTGGGGACAACCCACATACAAAATAGAGGAAGATTGGCACAGATGTTAGCTCAGGGTGACTCTTCCTCAGCAAAAAAAAAAAAAAAAAAAACGAAAAAGGAACTTACAAATTGGGACATCTGTATGTGTTTTTGTGTGCATATGGAAGGCTTTTCCCAAACAAAGAGGCTTTCAAAAGCATGTCATATAGTTCCTTATTTGGATATGCATCATCCTAGTGATATGCACTTTAATGCAAACCTAAAATTAATAGACATTTGAAAATGTGGCATATATGCCCGTGTAGTTAAAAGAGTAAGTTTGAAAAATTGTGAATGCACATCACACCACATGGTCCAGGACAAGGGAAGCTTTGGTAGAGGCTTTTTTCCCCCAATAGTTGTTTCACTAAATTTGTGTTTACAGCAGATAATTCTTTTTTTTTAATGTCCTATGATGACTTTCAATTAGTAAGCCATTACAGTGAACCTGTCAATTTTATTTTTGTCCCACCTAAGAAAGAGTTCATTTTCTCGTATCAACATTCAGACCATGTAAATCGCAAAGCTTGCTCTAATGTTTCTTTAAGTCACCTATTCTGGTTAATTAAGTCCTTGCATCACTGCTTACATTTATCCAGGAGAAAGTAGAAGGAAATTTTTCCAAAGCAAAGAACATTTGTGGCCTCAGGGAAGTGTGAACCATAAAGACAATGAGAATAAAAATCAACAAAATTATTTCTTTATTGTATTTGTCTTAAAAAATTATTCTTAGAAAAGAGAAAGAAACTAGCATTCTTTTTGTGTGTGTGTGTGAGGAAGATTAGCCCTGAGCTAACATCTGTGCCAATCTTCCTCTACTTTATATGAGGGACACTACCACAGTGTGGCTTGACAAATGGTGTGTATGTATGTGCCCTGGATCCGAACCCGTAAACCCTGGGCCACCAAAGCAGAGCCCGTTAACTTAAACACTATGCCACCAGGACGGCCCCTAGCCTTCTTGTATGTGTAATATAATTTAGGAAATTGAACATTTCTTCTAGTTTTCCATGGCCTCATTATTTTGTTTAAACTATTGTATGGCAGGAATTCGTTATGCACACTCATGCTAAATATCAATAAAAATACATTTTTGAGAAATGAATATGTAAAATTTGAATTATTGACTGTTTAGTCTCATCTCATATTTATATCATGAAGATAGCTATCCTCACCAAAGCTTAAAAAGGAATCCTTCTTTTGGCATTCTCTTCATTTACAATTGTGGTATCAAAGATTTTTCACAAACAGCACTCAAAACCTCTTGGAATTTCTCAACCAGCATCTACTTATCTCACTATAAAGGCTTCTTTTACAGCAGTGGCCATGGTTATCATATTGATACTTGCATTTCTAAACTAACAAAGTGATGCTCAAAAATACTTGTTGAATAGCAGAATCCTCTCAGATCAGGAGGATGGCAATGCTAAATTAGCACTTTTATTATAAACTTTAATTCACAAATTATTAGATTGGTACTTCAGTTAATTATTTCTACAGGTGTCTAATTTAGCTTCCCTAGAAAGCTTACAATATTATGTATCATTACATAATTAACATATAACATTTTTACTCATGAATTTTGAAATTCATACATGTTTTCAATAAGCATAATGGCACCTAGGGAGTGAGGTAGGAGAGGTCCATACTGTAAGCAGCCAGGAAGGGAGAAGTATTGTCAGGAGACCATTTAAAAGCAATCATAAAACTACTAATTTCAGTCTGCTTTTTATTATCACCATAGGTTATAAGTTCTAAACAATGTGAGTGATACAATTTTCTTCATCAATTTAGTAGACCACTCTTAAAGCCTCTGCCTTGGTAAATCTCTGAAGAATAAATCACTAAACAAGGACTGTTTCACAGTTAATTATAGAGTCTTACTTGCATCGCATTCCTGAAGGAAAGTGTGAACTTTGCAATAAAGAACAAATGTGCATAAACTAAAATTATAAACAGTTTTAATTAGGATACTCTGACAAGACAAAAAAAATGGAATAAGCAGGAGTGAATAATCAATAAGCAGCAATTTAAGAATATAGACATACCTCAGAGATCTTGTGGGTTTGATTCCAGACCACCGCAATAAAGTGAACATCACAGTAAAGCGAATCACATGGATTTTTTGTTTTCCCAGTGTGTATAAAAGCTGTTTATGCCATACTGTATTCTATTAAGTGTGTAATAGTATTATACCTAAAAATATAATGTACATACCTTAATTTAAGAATACTTTATTGCTAAAAAATGCTAACCATCATCTGAGCCTTCAGAGAGTTGTAAATTTCTTGTTAGTGGAGGATCTTGTTAAAAATGCAATATCTGAGAAGCACAAAAAGCGAAGCACAATCAAACAAGGCAGGGCTGCATTGTTATTTGAAACTTAGAAAGAAAGGTGCAACTTTTATACAACATATGCAACTGAATGGCTTGAAAATATTATTAGAACGTGCAAATTAAACCCAGTATACTTACTTGTAGTTTTCTGGTTTATTTATTTATTTTTAATTATTACATTTTACTCGAAGGTTAGTGGGTGCTTTTTCCCTAATTTGAAAAATATTTTATTAAGACATAGCACATAAATATCAAAGTACAAATATAAAGCATTGCTAATGCTATGCAACACTAGCTTTAGAAGCCATTGACCAGCTATTGGGCTATTTTAAAAATATGAATTTAATATCCTCCCATAAATATTTTAGTAATTTTAACTACAACTGTTTCCGTCTTTCATACGTGCCCCCCTAGCACTTGGCTCATTCTCAACCTCACTGAAAGGTTCTATGAGGTTTGTATGTGGACATATCTGTCTCCTCACTTAGCCACAGACGCGTTGAGAGTATGTCTGTATTCCTTCTGAGCACTGGACAGGACAGTGCTTATTGTTGAATAAATATTTACTGAATGATTATACCAAAAGAAAATAACACACGCTTACAGTAAAAGTAGAAAATACGGATAATAAAAATGAAGAAAATGACAATCACAAAATCTCTCACCGAAGGAAATACCCTTTTTACACATGTCAGTGCATATTCCTTAGACTTGATATATTTATGCATATGTTATAAAAGGATTAGGGGTGTGAATATTATTTTATAAACTGTGTTTTAAAAGTTTAACAAATTATTTTTCCATTATTATTCCATAGGGAATAAATTCTGCAACAATCACATTCAATGACTACACGTTATACTGTTGTAAATATGAGCTTTATGCATTAAACTCATCTCTTGAAACATTAGTTTTGCTATTATATACAATAAATACTCTGCAATAGTGTATTTATAGGCAAATTGTTATCCTAACTTTTATTGAATTTTTAGTATAAATTCCTATGGGTGGAATTTTCAAAGGAAATAATCTATATGGGGCCATTTTATATATAAAATTTTATGGTCACCTCACACATATAGCCACCTAATTCCCATAAGCCTTTCAAGGGACTGTGAAAATACTTGAGTAATGAAGGGACTAATGAGTTAGTTAAAAATGTTTAAATAAAGCAAGAAAATCAAAATTAATAATTGCCCTAAAGGTAACTCCTAATTTACTAATTATATTTAATATTGTTAAAATTTCACCTCATAGACTCACTTTGTTGCTTCAATTTTCTTACTTCATAAGAAATTTTAAGTAGGCATAGTTGTCAAAAAGAATCAGAGACAAGCATATAATTGCATTCCACACAGGCAAGCCATTTTATGAGGAACATTTTAAAATTATTCAAATATTTATAACCAAAATATTGTAATTAAAGTAAACGCATGTATTTTGATTTACTTGATGTATTATTTAATATATTTGATGTGGAGTGGGATCTTCAAAAGTAAGACGGATTATGGTTTACAAAGTTTTTGCAGAGGCCCAGGGTATGTAGATTTTTAAGACTGTGATATATGTTATCAGAAGGTTTTACCAATTTCGAGGAATTTAAAAAAAATTGTTGACATGCACAAATCAATGGGATGAATTTTAGTGCTGCATTAGATCCGGACCACTCCTCACTTTCCTGATGGAAATTCTGCTGTTGACCTGCATGCCAGAGAACAATACTTTTTTAAGGTAATATACTGTTGATAATGAAGCAACACATTCTCTTTCAGAGGGATGATAATAGTTATCCAATAAAATATTAACTCTTTGTCTCACTGATTTATTTATGTAGAATTAAAACAAGATCATGTGCAAGCTCAAAAAACAAAGGGAACAAAGCCGTAAGAGGGATGAGAAGAGAAACTTTAGCTTGTCAAGATGTGAGTCCCTACGTTTTTAGAGAGAAAATAGTGTCTTTGATCCAGTGTAGTATATTAATGATTAGCATAAGATAATTATAACAGCAACCCACAATTAACTGGTTAATTTCTCTTACATTTAATTTTTCTGAACTATCAATTATTTTTCTCCTCTTCTATCAATGGCAGATCTGAGGAGACAGACCATTCCAGCACCCCACTTCAGTAGTAGAAAGGTCAAATGCCTATCCAGGAGCAAGCTAGCAGGGTGAATAAGATAAGAGATCCTACAAAAAGTGCAAATAGATGTACCTGCTATGTGGCTGGTGAGGACAAGTTTAAAAAATACACGCTAATTTGCTTTAAACCAACCAGTGACTTTGTTTAATGCTTAGAACGAGATTTAAATACTTTTTCTTGCCCTGACTATGTCTCTGATATCAGCTTGAACCACTGTTCTTCTCACGACGTTCCAGCCATTGAGTGTTTCACGCATCTTTGTCTTTGCTGCTATAGCTGGAATTCTATCCCTCCCCTTCTCAACATAATGAACATCTTTCTATCACTTCCTCTGTGAAACACTTCCTGATTAAACCCCAATATTCCTATCACCATTGCTTTATCCCACTGCATCCAATACATATCTCAGTAAATGCATTTAAGTCAGGATTTTTCAACCTTGGAACTATTGACAATTTGGACGAGATAAATCTTGTTTCGGAGGACTGTCTTGTGCATTGCAAGATGTTTAGCAGGATCTCTGGGCTATACTCACTAGCATGCCAACAGCATCTCACCAAGTTCTGGCAACCAAAAATATCTCCAGACATTGCTAAAAGCCCCTAAGAGACAAAAATCATCCCTGGTTTAAATCACCGATCTAGGCCTATTTTTTCTATTGCTCTTGCTTGCTTAGAGGCGTTTCATCTCCTTTTATGGTATTCTCTTCTTGAAAGCAAGCATCACCATGTCTGACTCATCTCTATATGCCTATGCTTATCCCAGAACCAAGCTCCTAGAAAACACTTGAGAGAAGTATATAAGTACCATAAAGCGAATTTATTGTTACATTGTATTGGTTGTTGAAGGCCATAGTTAAATTCCTCCCCAGGAATTTCCCTGATTGAAGGACATCCGAGATTATGCCCTTTCCTGGGAGCAGCCTACCTCCCATGACTGGCTGATGTTAATGAACAAAGGCCTAGCCCCTGTGGCTCATTTCAGGTTATGTCTCAGAGGTCATCCCAGCTTCTGAACTCTTTGTGGGATTGGCCGACACCTCTGTCACAGATGCATCACAGTTCACACTCTCCCTCTGCACAACCTCGTGTTCCTCACACCCTTACACATGTTGTTCTCAAGTGCACTCCCTAATAAATGGCCTTCATACATCTGTAGAGAACCCAACTGCACAGAAGGTAGCCCCTTACATTGAGAACTTAGAGTCAGGTGCCTTTTTGTCCCCCTGAGTATGAAGGTGATCAGTGAAAGGACACATTAGGAAATATGACATTGACTGTCATATCAACAGAGAGATATAAAATACCCTACTTAGGAAAAATAGTTTTTATTGAATATAGAGTATTAGAATTTTTAATGAAAGGTGGAAATTATTAGTGATTAAAAAGAAAAAAAAGTCCTCTATTTGCACAGTAAGTCAAAGTAGTCAGTGACTGCGTTAGAGCACAACGTTTACTATAGTAGCATGAGTTGCTTGTTTTGCTCAGTTGAATAGTAATAAGTACATTTTAGTCTAAGAAGAAAAGAAACAGACAAGGGAAAAAATTTCCTCAGCCAGAATTCTTGAGTTTGGCCAAAATCCAACACAGTAAGATGTTTAAAGAAGTAAAACTAATTCCATTTTCATAAATATCATTAATATCCATTCTACAAAGTCTGGATTGTATCTTAGTCATGATCACAAGTCAGTCTCAATGTTGTTTCTAACATAAAATCCCATTCCCGTGTTATCTTCATTCCTTTTTCTAATTTTGGAGTCATTTTCCTGACAGTTTTAACATTTACACACTTACATTGCTTATTCTTAAATTTTAAAATATATCTTGTTGCAATGAAAAAACATTCGATATCCCACCACTGCTAAGCAACAAAAGTAATATTAAAAAATGTCACAGCAATTGCAAAGCCAGACAAAGAGTATGGAGGTAGGAATCTTCAAATACAGTGAAACCTCATCATTGAATATTTCAATGATTAACTATTGGATTCATATTTACTATTGTTCAAAGAGTTTTCACCCTCACAAAACTAAATACAACAAAAGGTGGGTAAGGCACAACCAAGAAGATAAGGAAATTAGGTATGTTTGTTGATGCCACCATTATATAAGGGGTTTTAATATTCTTTTTGTGATTTGATCTTCAACCGTTTGAGTTTGTTCTTATAGCACTTCTACAGTTATTCCAGCAAGAAACTAGTTCATTTTCAGACCTCATGAGTTTCACCAGTTCTAATTATTATCACCTGATATCAAGAAAGCCAAAACAGAAGGAGAAAACAGATTAAAGAAAAAACTTCATGGAAAATTTGGTCTCGACATCCACGTGTAGAGTTTGATGCTGTATTCACGTAGACAAGTGTTTATTTCTCTTTAAATTCTGGTTTTCAGTGAGCTAGCCAAGAAGGAGAAGAGTGACAGAAATAAATATCTTTAGGCTTCTTGGAGAGAGATGAGCTCTCAGTCCTTCTCCCAGTCCAGAAAGTCATTTTCCTAATAACCCTGGCTTTGACCCTCTCACGCACCGTCACGCACCCACACACACATGCGCTCATAAGCGTTAACAGGACTGCATTCGCTGCTGGGTGTGGTCGTGCTTCATTACATTGCCATCAATGTAAGAAAATTCCAAACAGGTTCAACTTCTTTGTTCTCCATGAGAATATAGATTTATCCTTGCCTCTCACACTCAGACACATTCTTTCTCTACCTCTCTCACACTTTTTTCTCTCTCACACACACATCCTCTTTGATTTTTCTCTCACTCTTCCTCACTTGCTCTCACACTCACACCATCTCAATCTCTCACACACACTCCCTCTTACGGGCACTCCCCCATCCTTAACCAGTCTCTCTCTGCTCTTTCACTTTTGTTTCTTGCTTACACACCCTCCTTCTCACTCTTACACATCCTCTCCTGCCCTCACACTCGCACCCCCTCAACCTCTCTCTCTCCCTCTCTCTCAGCTGCTTTAATTCTCCCTCATTCAATAATTCTTGCTCCCTCAGTCCCTCTGAAACTCCTGCACTTCCACTGTCTCCCGCGTTTAAATCCTCTCTTGAACTCTCGCTTTCCCTCCCACACCCTCTTCTCTCTCCATCGCACTCTCATCTCTCCTTCTTTTCTTGCATCCTCCCAACGCCACACTTCCACCCTTTTTAGGCAAAAGAAAGGAGAGATTGATAAGGACCTACCTCCTCCTGCGGAAAAAAAAATAGCAGTGAGCTTTTTATTTTGGACAGCACAGGTTGTGTGCTCTCTGCTAACCAACAGGTGACAACTATACTCTCAAAAGGAAGAAAGGCCTTTTTTAGGGCTTGAATACCGTGACTTAGTTTAACAGGGTCTGTTTTAGGATGTAAGACACAGTCAAGCTAATAATGAAGTAGTGGTAGTATTTACAATTTGTCTTTTTTTTTTCTGGTGTATAACTCTCCTGCCACACACACTAATTTACTATATATATATATATATATATATATATATATACACAACACATAAAATTCTGTATTAGATGTGTGTATATGTATATAATTCTAGGAAAAATAAGTAAAATAAAACATATGAATCTCTGCCATTTTATTACCATGATTTTTACATACATTTAACAAAAGCTGCATACATTTAACTTCAAAGTTACAAGACTAGAGTTTATAGAAAGAAAGAGAATACTTATCTAGATATTGATCTATCAAATGGCAGTAAAGGAGCAGAAACTTAACCTTTGATGACAGGAGAGAAAGGAAATTAACATATATGGAAAAAACCCTAAAACATCATTTTCACTTAAGAAAAAAGAGACGAGAGTATTTAATTTTAGTTTTTCATGGACTTATTACCTACTTTTGCTTGTTGGCCAATGTGGGCATATTGACCGATAGTATCGTTTTCGTCTTTACCAAATCTGCCTGATTTTGTGATAGTCAACTATTTCTCAAGAAAATTAATTTTATATATCTTGGAATTTTATACATTGTTTTAAATATACTTTTCTAGATTAAAGCTGTTGTTTGCTTGCTCTTCTATTGTAATGAAAAATTTGTGTTTTCCTAAAGATTGTCTGTGGATCACAAGTATTCCATAAGAATGTTTTTTATAATCCATTATATCTAACAAAAAACCATGAGGAGCTATTCCAGATAGTTATGCAGCAAGACAAGGGCCAAATAACTTGTGCAGGAGGTCAGTGGAAGTATTACAAATGTTACTACCGTCAACAGAAACTGTTCATCTGTGATCATTTTCATTTTACATCTATCATGCATACACTGCAACTCAGATTTACTTTTTCCTAAGTCTTTTAAAATACAGAATAAGAACATTTTTGAAGGAAGGTAAAATTCCATATCCTTTATTCTATTTGCTTTAGAATCAATCCCATAAGGCCAATCTTTTATAAAGTAATTTTTTGAATTGAATTATTGTTGATACTAATTTTTAGTAATTTCAGCCAATACAAAATATATTTCAGAAAGATATAGTTAATGAATACATATTAACAAGGAATTAATACTGGAACAATTGATCAAATTCTTCAATGGCCTAATTCAACATTTAGTTGCATTTATTTTGTTTCCTTCCTGTGTTTAGGGGTGGGAGACCAAAAGATGAGATTGAATAAGGCGCCATTGATATTTTTAAGGCTTGTCAATCTACATAATTAGCTGCTTACCATTGTGTTTCAAGAATAAGCAGGAAATTGAAGATACCCAGTAAAATCCCTCCAATGATGAATTATTTTCAAATGACTTTTTGATTCTAAAATGGATCAATGTGATGACTTTGTATTAAAACACCCAAAGTATATTTGCTAGTTGTGTCTATTATGTTGAGTAAAGAAACATGAAAGGTATTTCAAAGTCAAAGAATTTGCTTTGCTGAGACTCAAAATGTATGTTGGATATAAAACGAAGATATTGTGGTTGACCAGGGAAACAGTTTATGATAGCAATTCTAGACTTTTTTAATAATCAAAAATACAAATTCATTTAACACTTTGCAACAACTTTTTGTACTAATTTGATTGATATTCTGAGATGTATTTATTACAACAAAGGTGTAGTTTAGATTACAAAACCATGTCTGAATGAATTTCTGAACAGGTAACGTCTAAAAAGCAGCCACAGTTGAAAGTACTGGGCTCTGTCTAAATATACGCATCCCAAGATGCAAAGATTTATCTCTCTGTCTCTCTTTTTGTCTCTCTGTCTCTCCTGATGTGACTGACAAATTCTGATAAGGAAATTGGTGTAGATCAGGTAAACTGAGATGGAAATTTTAGCAAAGTACCTGGTATATACTTCCAGAGACATTTCCACACATCAATGTTATATACAGAATTTGTAAACAACTGAAATTGTTTCTTTTTCATACCCTTGGTCAGCTTAATCAAGGATAGAATGCTAAGACTGACTCCTCTACCAGCCAAAGGCTTATTATTTACCACCCTCCTAAATGGTTGAAATTTACTCTTTCCAAACTGCTTGTAATTTTGTCTTTTTAATCCTACATTCCTTTTATAGATCATGTTTTTGCCTTTGTTGTGTGAAAATGTCCCATATATCAGTTTCTCTTTCTGTAGATATGGGATTAATATCAGCTGGTTTGTGGCAACCAAGAGTTTATTTCTGGGGATGCCTGAAGCCATGGTGCTAATTTTGGCCAAACTTGATTGAAATGAACTAACTAATGATTAATATAATCTTGTACTGAAATCTGAGACAGATCACAGGGCATGCTGAACCAGCTTGTCAACACTGTTTATAGAAAATGATACACTATTTTGTATCGCCATTTATGGTAAAGATTATCATGATCTCAATACATTTCTGTTCTTTGTGTCTTGTGAAATTGTGAAAGAACATGATAAATACATCAACAGATAGTTACTATGGCCCAGATCAAACATCCCATAGTCACAATTTTCCCCCAAATTAGGTGTGACCTTGGTTCAGGTAAATACTGATCTGCCAAAGCAACAATGTCTGCCCTTTCAGAGACATGGATGAATCTTTGCATTACGGCAGCCCTCTCTACAGTTTACAGCCTGTGAACTTCACATGAGAGGAAGACTGTGCTACATGTCACAAGCCTGTGACATAACAAAATGACATCTGAAGAAGAAAACTATGGGCTGAAGACATGCTCACATTGGATTGCTGGGAGTAGAAAGCTCTAAGTTTGTGGCCCTTTGCATAAAAACATATTTTATTTTAAGAAAAATATTATCTTCAAGAAAAATTTAAGTTGAAAGAAAACAGTTATTTTTTTCAATCTGAGAGCTCTTCTGCCTTTATAAGCTCTGAACACTTCTACTGTCTCTTTGTTAACGGTGGCTACGTGGCAACTGGTGTATTTCTGGGACATGCCAAGTTTTGTTCCCTGTCAATGCTGAGTACCTGGTGGATTGGGCGGCTATGGCAAGATTTAGCATCCCTCTGACAATAAGACATGTAACAGAACAATTTGTTCCTAGGGCAGCTGAAAATGACACCTGCTCAAGTGCGTGGACAGACATGCCTTTAGCTGAAACTACATAATAAAAATCCTTTTAATACAATTATTACAATATTAAATTCCTGTGCCCATGAACCACTCTGTACAATTCACTCATAAATTAAATGAGGTCAATTTGAGAGCCGGCACAGACCTCAGAAAACTTCAAGAAACACAGAAACATTAGAGGAGTTAATTTTGTCTGCAAGGAATCAATGTGAACTAAAGTATAATAAATGTTCTCTTCCATTTATGAAACAACATATCATCGATAGCTGCCTCAGGTTGTGCTAAGAGGTGGAGGTCAAAACTGCCCCAATGTCCATTGAGGCTGAGAATTACTCTTCAGAAGTTATTGATTTGCCAAAGAAATGTGTTTTGTTTCCACCAAATGGCAACCAAAGAAGTTTCTTTTTCTTTTCCAAATCTCATCAACTTAGGTTAGTATTCATTTTTTCCTATAAAATAGATTTCCTAAATAACTTCTTAGTAGTTGCTAGTTTCAGAGTATGTATAAACTGACTAATCTATTGATGATTGATGATTTGAATACCGTCTGCCTCCTTAAACACATGTTCCATTCATATTTTTCAAGATATCAATAGTGATTAAAACTCAAATTTCATAATTTCACAAGAAATTGATGAGAAACTCACTTTCCTCTAAATTTTTGGATTTATCAGTTATCTAAAGTTTCTTCTCTTTTTATTGTTTATTTCACCCAGCTGTAGATGTAGCAATGTCTTTTATCTCTTTTTAAATTAAATTTGAGTATCAAAATTGTATTATTTTCCTGTAGGATCAACAGCTCTTTATATTTTTGTTACTTTCAACCCCAAGCTCCTTTTTCCTTTTGTTTGGCGAGGAAGAATGACCCTGAGCTAACATCTGTGCCGATCTTCCTCTATTTTGTATGTGGGATGCTGCCACCCTATGGCTTGATGTAGGTCTGCTCCCGGGATCCAAACCCATGAACCCTGGGCCACCAAAGTGAAACATCCAAACTTAACCACTATGCCACCTGACTGGTCCACCAAGCTCCTTTTAACTAGTGTTTTCAAACCAAGAGATCCAGTAAAGTTGCAGAGTTGTTCAAGTATTTTTAATAGTCTCTCAGGACCAACATTACTAAGTAGAAGTTCAGGACCATCCTTGCTCCCATTAGAGGATCTGAAGTTCCAGGGAAATAAAGTCAAATTTTGAAGCTTAAAGATAATCCTAAGAATTCCTTTTCTGCACTCCCGTAGCACATTATTCATATCTATGGACAATTCAGCTGATGCTAATACTAAAATAATAGATAAAATTTATTGAATATTTGCTATTTGTTAAGCACAAAAAAGCACCACCTTTTATCATTCTGAAGATAGCATTATCGAATATGTAAAATTATTATATTTGTAAGTGGTAGTGCTACCATTTTAATCAAGGTTTATCTGATTTTTAAGACTTTAGTTCACTGCCCATATGTAATAATTCCAATTATACATTGTTTTGAAAATTTATTGCCTGGATGATTCCTGATATAGACTGAAATAAACTAAAATCCTAAAGCGAAAACTTTATCTATTATGGTTGACTACTAGTTTTTAAACTATCGCTTGGCAGATAGCTTACAGTTAATAATTAATAAATGAATGAAAGAACAATATAATTGATTTTAGCATCGCCAGAGAAAGAATTGAGTATTTAATTTGTATGAGTTCCTTCCAAAAGGAGTTATTTATGGAAGCTTTAATTCTAACATCGAAATGTACACATTATCTTCATGTTCTTTCCAAGATATAAAATTCTACATTAACATGCAAAATGAAAGGCATTATCTTAGGTAATCAATTTCTTACCAGAAAGGACTTTTAAAATTGCTATTGAAACCATGAATTATTTCAGTCACTAAACTGGAAGATTAGACAGACAAGGATTTGGAACAGTATATGCTTTGCGATGTAAAACTGAGGTCTTAATCATTTATGGTAATTGACACTTTTCAAAGGAAAAAAACAAAAACAGTTTGAAAAGCCTGTGTATACTCCAATTCGTGAAATTTTCTTCTACTCAACTAAATTTCTCCTGAACTTTCAAATCTTCAAATGGAATTTCTTCCTGTGCTCGGCAGTCGAGAAATTTGCAGTATGGCATTATACAGCTATCAAACTCCACCCACAGGACCTGATGCGGCAGTTTACACAAGCAAAACTTCTGACACTAGGGACACTTCCACTTTTAGCATTTGTTGGGAATGAAGGAAAAGAGTTGCTTGATTTGGAAAAAAACTTCTTAGAAATTATTTGGCACGTAAAAAGAGAAAATATACAAAGTATCAATGAAGCTCTTCAACATATATTTTAAAAAATCAAAACCCAGAACATATTTGCTTTAAATGCAAAAGTTCATGAAAATATTAAAGATATTTTCATATTATATCTTATCATCTAGGAAAAGATCAACAATAACTTTCTTATAACATGCTTAATGACATTCTTATAGCATCTAAGATGTAGAGAGGAATTAGGCAAGATTAAGAACCAAACAAATAACACAAAAGACAGTGAATGAACTCAATGAATTTAAAATGAGTCATGAAAGAAAATACTAACGAACGCAACCTGTTTGAAAACACATTCAGGAGGAAGGGTTTAAAAAATGAAATCTATTGCACGATTTTAAAAGAGAAAATGGTCAATCAGAAACCTTATAAGGAAGTCTCTACTCAAACTCGTAACCAATTTTTATATTCAAAACAGTATACAGCAGGTTTAGGAGGCTAAAGGTGGACAAGTGGAGAAAGAAGTTTTCAAGATAAAGGTTTCCCAGATACGTCTCAATTCTGAAAATGAAGTGGAGTTGTTTTTATCATACAAAGGTAGGGTTATAATGTTGGATTGAGAGGAATTAGTTGATGGAAGGTCAGGAATGTCAGGATTCTTCTCCCCATTCCTCTGTCTTGGGAAAGTAGATTTGGTCCAAAACTGAAACTAACCACATCATATAAAAATATACTGAACAATATGCTGGGCAAGTCGCCCAGAGTGAGGATGGAGTGGCCAGTATGGCACACTCGACGCCCTCATATTGTAAGGGAATGTGGAGGGGCACACTGCCAGCTTGCTTTCTGCCAGCACCCCATTCAGTCAGACCTCCAGTCTAGACACTCCACGCACATCCCTAGAGCTAGGAAGCAGCCTTTCCTTCCAATGACACATCCTTAAACTATCTGTACCAATTAATAATCATCTCCTTAAAATTTGAGCCCAAATCCAGGAACTGTTAGACCTTTAGGGAGAATCAGGAACAAAAAATAAAGACTCAAGATTAAAAACATAAAACTACACTTGGAACCCATATTTCCTGCCTTGCAATCCCTTTTTACAATGGATAAACTGGCCTTGCACATTCCCAGATCCATTCCTCTAGTCCTGACCTGGACCCCAACTCTCTGATGTACTCAGAGATTTTGCTCTTCAAAGTATCTCCTTTCCCTAAAGAATCATTAATTTTACCCCTCAGTTACATTATTCCCTATACAACCATGATGTACTATGTTTTACTGCAAAACAAAACAAAAAACCCCCCTAGATCTTTTATCCCTTTATCTTTTGGACAAACACTAAGTTCCACTTTAGAACCAAACATCATGAGAACGTTGCTTGCTTCCTGTTCTCTGGACATCCAGTGCAATCTGGCTTTTTGTTCCACCACTCATCAAAGGTCATCAATTAGCTCAGCATTACCAGACCTAAAAGTTAGTTAGGACCTGGAGACTGGGAACCCTCCAGCCAGTGTGCACCTTAAGAGTAGAGGCAAGTTGTGGCCTAAATCATGCGCAGTCCTGTCTGGTGCTGTCTGAACAGCTTCTTGGTGGTTGCAGGGGCAGCTGCAGCCCTTGCTTCCTCCAAGTGAGCTAATCCTACTGCCAATCACTGCAGCTAAAGCGCAAAAGGAGAGATGTCACTTCTGGGAGAAAGAAGCTCTTCTTTGACACCCAGATCTTAGTGTGTTTATTATTCAACAAGCAGAAATGTATCTGCATTTGAGTAGATCATGTATGACAACAAGGATGTCATCTACAAAGATGTGATCACCAAAATGCAGCAGATGGCTCTTCAGAAAATGTCTGAGATTGCTACTCTGAAAAAGGATATGATTATTTTGGAGAAGAGTAAGTTTTCAGCCCACAAAGCAGAAAATGAGAAAAAATAAAACTTGAATGACATCAGTGAAAACAGAAAGTAATGGATGAAGTGATCAAAGTCCAAATAGATAAAAGATTAAACTTCAATCTAGGAAAGAGCTGCATTAAAAAAATATCATATTCACTGTATGAAAGGAAGCTATGTGAAATGAGGACAAAAGTGGTAGCATTGCATGCCCAGCAAGCTGGGGCTGTCATCAGATGGAGAGGAAGTGTGTATTCAGGGTGCTGGCCTTAAAACCTTGTAGGCATCATGGAAATTTTTTAATATTAAATATTTACCAGAGTCTGTATTTACATGCCTAACAATAGCTCTGAGATTTTATTGGCCATGGATACAATGAAGTTTCTATGTAAAGAATCTTTGTTTTCTTTTTACTAAAATGTGAAATATCATTTCCCCTCATTTCAAAGTTTAAACTTGCTTTTGCTTTTATTCATACTATTTACTTTTATGCAAATTATGGATATAAAACCAATGTAAACATGTCATGAACTTCATAACAGTTCCCTTATCTTTTCTGCTTCGTTGGCTTTATAATGATGAATGTTGCTGGACAATGTCCATCCAGCTGGAAAATGAAATTCACCTCACCTGTAGTGCACAGTAGTAGTAAATACTTGAATAATATCATACAATTTAAAATTATTTGCAGAGAAGAAGTCAAGGTGCTAGTGCAGGCAGATTCTGAACTCATTGTCTCCCACGAACACAAGCAAGATACAACTATTTTTGGAAAAATTACGCTGGATAGAAAACTGGAAACTGGATAAAAAGAAGCCCCACAACAAGGGACAGTCTGGACTAAGGTGGAAGAGGCAGAAATTCCTTCTGGAGAGAAAAAAGTTCACCTTCAGGAGCAGGGGAGTTTCTCAGCCAGCCAGGCAAAATCCACCCTAAGGTACACAGCCATCTCTGGAGAAATGAGGTCCTGAGTAGGGGACTGATACTGCTATAAACATCCTTCCGACTCAGTACAAGTGAGATGAGGGTCTTACTATCTGGCTTTGCAGGCTATTAACTGCAGCAAGTATACCCCCAGAAAAGCCATTGGCCAAAAGTTGAAAAGACCCAGGTCTCAAAGACCCCACACACAAGGGCTGGCCCAGTGGTGCAGTGGTTAAGTGCACTTGTTCTGCTTCAGCAGCCTGGGGTTCACCGGTTTAGATCCCAGGTGTGGACATGGCACCACTTGGCAAAGCCACGTGGTGGTAGGTGTCCCACATATACAGTAGAGGAAGATGGGCATGGATGTTAGCTCAGGGCCAGTCTTCCTCAGCAAAAAGAGGAGGATTGGCAGCAGTTAGCTCAGGGCTAATCTTCCTCAATAAAAGAAAAAAGACCCCACATACAAACTCACCCATCTCAGCACGCTAAAATCACAAGAAAGTAGGCTGACAGTCCTTTGGTGAAAAGAGACTCACCTGGTGGGCTCTGGGTGCATCTTGGTGAGAGGAGAGACATCACTGGAGATGGAGACATTAGTGGTGGCCATTCTTGTCACCTAGTCCAGGTGTGTTAACACAGACAGGCAGACACCATTGAAGTTATTCCTCTGGCCTGTTAGTCCAGGATGTGTAACACCCACAAGAGTGCAGATTTAATCTAGCTTATCCAGGGTAGGCAGCCCACCCTAGGGACCGATGCTACCCAAAAGCAAACCCTCAAGCTATGTGTCAGCCTGCATTGACTGGGTGCATTGATCCTCTACAGTCAGGAGAGTGTGCCCACCTCTATGAAGCAGGGCCTGTGTGAGGACCAGGCCCACTGTGGGGGGAATTGGTGGAGAGGTGGGAGCCTCTGCAGTGGAGCATCGAGGTATGCTCAGGGAGTTGGGAAATGTGCACAGACCAGGACTGTGTTGACAATGTGTGTGGTTCTGAGGGGCTAAGTTTTATAAATGGCAGAAAACCTGTGCTTTACAAATATGCATAAAAAGGATCAGCCCCAACTTCCAAAGCCTGAAACAATGGACTGTTCCATGCCTAGGGCCAGCTCCACTCAGGTGCACTCCTAAGAGAACTGACAACAACCTTGTAGGCCTGAGGCCTATAGCAACTGTAAGCCCCTGAGCCTAGCAACCAGCTACACTGGGTACCTATCCAATTAAGAGGAAAATTGCAACAGGAGTGTGTTGTTAGACTTTGTAGCCAATGATGCTGAGGGTCCCCAAACCACATTTACAAACAACCAGCCAGGGAAGGAAAGAATAGATTCCCTGGTACCTGAATTAAGAGCAACCCTACCACAGTAAAAGGACACAAGTAGCCCACAAAGGGGTCACTCCTGGATCATTTGGACTGGTGATGAGAGGGAAGCACACTGTTGGGCCTCAAACGTCATCTCTTACATAAGACCACCTCTCCAAGATCATGAGACATAACTGACTCACCTAATACATAGATATAAGCACAGAGAGAGAGGCATAATGAGGATACAAAGGAATACATTCCAAATAAGGGAACAGGAAAAAATCCCAGAAAAGGGACTAAATGAAACAGAAATAAGCAACCTACCTGAAAAAGAGATAAAAAAAAACTCATAAAGATGCTCACAGATATTGGTAGAAAACTGGATGAACAGAGTGAGCTCATCAACAAATAACTGCAAAATATAAACCAGAACCAATCAGAAGTGAAGAACACAATCTGGAAATGAAAAGCTCACTAGAGGGACTCAAGAGCAAAGTAGATGATAAAGAAGAATGGATCAGCAAGCTAGACAAAAGACTAGAGGACGTCACCCAAGCTGAACATAAAAAAGAATAGGAGAGAATGAAAACAGTCTAAGGGAACTCTGGGACAATATTAAGCAGCCTAAGATTTGTATTAAAGGTGTCCCAGAAGGAGAAGAGAGAGACAAAGGGGCAGAAAATCTATTGGAAGAAATAATAGTTGAAAATTTTCCTAACATGAGGAAGGAAACAGACATCCAAGTAAAGGAAGCACAGAGAGCTCCAAACAAGATAAGCCCAAAGAGGCCCACAACAAGACAGATTATAATTAAAATGTCTAAAATTAAAGATAAAAAGAGAATCTTAAAAGTAGCAAGAGAAAAGAAATGAGTGACATATAAAGGAAGGCCCATAAGGCTATCAGCAGACTTCTCAGCTGAAACCCTAAAGGTAAGAAGGGAATGCATGGCATATTTAAAGTGCTAAAAGGAAAAAAACCTACATCCAAGAATACTATATCCATCAAGGTTGTCATTCAGAATGGAAGGAGAGATAAAGAGCTTCACAGACAAGCAAAAATTAAAGAAGTTTACTATCAAGAAACGAGTTCTACAAGAAATGCTAAAGGGGCTTATTTAAGTGGAGATGCCATGAACACAAATAAGGATAAAAAAATTACCAAAAAAAAACAGGCAATAAAATCACTGGTAAAGGTAAAAATATAGTAAAGGTAGCAGATCAAACACCTGTGAAGATAATATGAAGGTTAAAAGACAAATGTACTAAAATCATCTATTTAAATGATAAGAGGATAATGGATAGACACACAAAACAAGACGTTAGATATGATTTCAAAAACATAAAATATGGGAGGAGGGGAGTGAAAAAGTATTGGTTTTAGAAAAAGATCAAGATACTGAGTCTATCAACTCAATATAGACTGTTATATATGTAGAATATTATATAGGATCCTCATGGTAATCACGAATCAGAAACATATAATAAGTAAGCAAATAAGTAAGACAAAAGACATCAAATATATCACTAAAGAAAGCCATCAAGCCACAATGGAAGAGAGCAAGAGAAAAAGCAAGGAACAGAGAAGAACTACTAAAACACCTAGAAAAAAAAGTAACAAAATGGCAAATAATGCATATTTATCAATAGCTACTTTAAATGTCAGTGGACTAAATGCTCCAATCAAAAGACATAGGGCGGCCAATTGGATAAAAAAACAAGACCTATATATATGCTGCATACAAGAGACACACTTCAGACCTAAAGACACTAACAAACTGAAAGTGAAAGGATGGAAAAAGATATCCCATGTAAATGGCAAAGAAAAGAAAGTGGGGGTAACAATACTTATATCAGAGAAAATAGAATTTAAAACAAAAACTGTAACAAGAGACAAAGAAGGGCACTACATAATGATAAATGGAACAAACCAACAAGAAGATATAACACTTGTAAATATCTATGCACACAACATAGGAGCAACTAAATATATAAAACAATTATTAACAGACATAAAAGGAGAAATAGACAGTAATACAATAATAGTAGGGGACTTTAACATCCACTTACACCAATGGATAGAGCAACAAAACAGGAGATCAACAAGGAAACATGACCTTAAATGACACATGGGACCAGACGGACTTAGATATATAGAGAACATTCCATCCAAGAATCACGGAATACACATTCTTTTCAAATGCACATGGAGCATTCTCCAGGATTGATCACATATTAGGCCACTAAAAAAGCCTCAATAAATTTAAGAAGATAGATATAATACCATGCATCTTTTCTGACCACAAAGGTATGAAACCAGAAATCAACTACAAGAAGAAAACAAGAAAAGCCATAACAATGTGGAGATTAAAGAAAATGCTACTGAAGAATGATTGGGTCAATGAAGAAATCAAAGGAGAAATTCAAAAAAATTCCTGGAGACAAATGAAAATGAAAATACGACATGCCAAACTCTATGGCATACAGCAAAAGCGGTTCTAAGAGGGAAGTTAATAGCAATTCAGGCCTACCTCAACAAAGAAGAAAAATCCCAAATAAACCATCTAACAGCACATCTAAGGGTACTGGAAAAAGCAGAACAAACACATCCCCAAATCAGCAAAAGGAAGGAAATAATAAAAATCAGAGCAGATTTAAATAAAATAGAGACTAAAAAAAAAAAAATAGAAAAAATAATGAAACCAAGAGCTGGTTTTTTGAAAAGATAAACAAAATTGACAAACCCTTAACTATACTTGCCAAGAAAAAAAGAGAGAAGGCTCAAATAAATAAAATCACAAATGAAAGAGTAGTGATTACAATGGTCATCTCAGAAATATAAAAGATAATAAATAAACCATACAAAAAGCTATACGCCAACAAATTGGATAATGTGGAAGAAATGGATAAATTCTTAGAAACATACAACCTTCCAAAACTGGACCAAGAAGAAGTAGAGAATTTGAATAGACCAATCACCACTAAGGATATTGAAACAACAATCAAAAACCTCCACAAAAACAAAAGTCCATGACCAGATGGCTTCCCTGGTGAATTCTACCAAACATTCAAAGAAGACTTAATACCTATCCTTCTCAAATTCTTCCAAAAAATTGACGAGGAGGGGAGGCTTCCTAACTCCTTCTATGAAGCCAACATTATCCTGATACCAGATCCAAATGAAGACAACATAAAAAAAGAAAATTACAGGCCTATATCACTGATGAACATAGATGCAAAAATACTCAACAAAATACTAGCAGATTGACTACACAATACATTAAACATATCATACATCATGATCAAGTGGGTTTCATTCCGGGGATGCAACAATGGTTTAACATCTGCAAATCTGTCAACGTGATAAACTACATTAACAAAATGAAGACTAAAAATCACATGATCATCTCAATAGATGCAGAGAAAGCATTTGACGAGATACAGCATCCATTTACGATAAAACCTCTAAATAAAATGGCCATAAAAGGAAAATATCTCCATGTATGACAAGCCCATAGCAAATATCATTCTCAATGGAGAAAAACGGAAAGCTATTCCCCTAAGAACAGAAACCAGACAAGGATGCCCACCGTCACCAATCCTATTTAACATATTATTGGAAGTCCTAGCCTGAGCAATCAGGCAAGAAAAAAAAATATTAGCGATCCATATTGGAAAAGAAGTGAAACTATGACTCTTTGTAGATGACATGGTTTTATATACAGAAAACCCTGAAGAATCCACTAAAAACCTTTTAGAAATAATAAATGAATACTGTCAAGTCACAGGATATGAAATCAATATACAAAATCTGTTGCATTTCTATACACTAACAACAAAGTAGCAGAAAGATAAATTAAGAATACAATCCCATTTACAATTTCAGCAAAAAGAATAAAATATCTAGGAATAAACTTAACCAAAGAGGTGAAAGATCTGTACCCCAAAAACCATAAAACAATGTTGAAAGAAATCGAAGAAGACACAAAGAAATGCAAAGATATTCTGTGCTCCTGGATTGGAAGAATTAACATCGTTAAAATGTCCATTCTTCATAAAGCAATCTATAGATTCAATGCAATCCCTATCAAAGTTCCAACAACATTTTTCACAGAAATAGAACAGAGAATTCTAAAATTTATATGGGACAACAAAAGACGACGAATAGCCAAAAGATTCCTAAGCAAAAAGAACATAGCTGGAGGTATCACACTCCCTGATTTCAAAATATACTACAAAGCCATAGTAACCAAAACAGCATGGTACTGGCACAAAAACAGACACAGAGATCAATGGAACAGAATCAAGAGCACGGAAATAAACCCACACGTTCATGGACAGCTAATATTCGACATGGGAGCCAAGAGCATACAATGGAGAAAGAGAGTCTCTTCAATAAATGGTGTTGGGAAAACTGGACAGCCACATGCAGAAGAATGAAAGTAGACCATTATTTCCCACCAAGAACAAAAATCAACTCAAAGTGGATTAAGGACTTGAATGTAAGACCTGAAATCATGAAACTTCTAGAAGAAAACATAGGCAGTATACTTTTTGACATCAGTCTTAGCAGCATATTTTCAAGTACCATGTCTGCCCGGGCAAGGGAAAACAAAATTAAAAATGAGCAAATGGGACTACATCAAACTAGAAAGCTTCTGCACAAAAAGGAAAACCATCAACAAAATGAAAAGACAACCCAACAGTTGCAAGAAAATATTTGCAAATCATATATCAGATAAGGGGTTAATATCCAAAGCATACAAAGAACTCATACATCTCAACAACAAAAAAACCAACAACCCAATTAAAAAATGGGAAAAAGATCTGAACAGAGATTTCTTCAGAGAAGTTATATGGATGGCTTATAGGCATATGAAAAGATCTTCAACATCATTAGCTATGAGGGAAATGAAAATCAAAACTACAGTGAGATATCACCTCACTCTGTTCAGAATGGCTATAATTAACAAGACAGGAAACAACAAGTGTTGGAGAGGATGTGGACAGAAGGGAACCCTCATGCACTGCTGGTGGGAGTGCAAACTGGTGCAGCCACTATGGAAAGCAGTATGGAGTATTCTCAGAAAATTAAGAATAGATCTACCATATAATCCAGCTATCCCACTGCTGTGTATTTATCCAAAGAACTTGAAAACACAAATGCATAAAGATACATGCACGCCTATGTTCGTTGCAGCATTATACACAACAGCCAGGGACTTGGAAGCAAGCTAGGTGCCCAAGAAATGACGAATGGATAAAGAAGATGTGGTATATATACATAATGGAATACTACTCAGCCATCAGAAATGATGAAATCCAGCCATTTGTGACAACATAGATGGACCTTGAGGGTATTATGCTGAGTGAAATAAGTCAGAGGGAGAAAGTCAAATACTATATCATCTCACTCAAAGTAGAAGATAAAAACAATGACAAACACATAGTAACAGAGATTGGATTGATGATTACCATACGGGGAATGGGGGAGTGGGGAGGGCAAAAGGGGTAATTAGGCACATGTGAGGTGATGGACTAGAATTAGTTTCTGGGTAGTGAACAGGATGCAATCTACACAGAATTCAAGATATATTAGGATGTACACCTTAAAGCTGTATAATGTTATAATCCAATGTTACTGTCATAAAAAAAAAAAAAAAGGACAGAGCTGGAAAAGAAACATAAAAAAAATAAAATTATTTGTGTGTATAGAATTTGGGTGCTCCATTTAAAGGCACAATGCCTTCATTATCTGAATAATTCACACTAAAGAAGAACTTCAAATCCACTTTACCCAATCTCAGTACCATACTTTTGGTTTCAGAGTACTTTGTTTCAGTGGTAGCTGGTTGGTGTGTTAATGGCATACTGGAACTTTTGTACCCAAAATAGTACCCCCCCCCCCCGCCCTAGTAAATTATTCTTATGGTTACTTTTTGCATTCCTTCCAACAAAAAATTTTTAAAGGTCATGTTCCCTAGGAAATATTATAATGTAATGGAGACTTTTCTTTTACCTCTTTCAGAGCGCAAGATTTCTTTCTCTATCCCAAGCTATACTTACTGTCCATTTGTGGAATTATCCACTAGAAAGCTTATTAATCTTGCTAGATAGCTCAACAGAACATCAAAACTCTTGCTGCTGTACTCTATCTTACAAATATTCAGATGATTGCAAACATTAGGTCATAGCAAAGAGGAGGCAAAAGACAAAACTTATGAAAAATTTCCAGATAACAACTTTGTTTTTGTTGTTTCTTTACTTTATTCTTATTTGCTGAGGAAAATTAGCCCTGAGCTAACATCTGTGCCAATCTTCCTCCACTTTATATGTGGGTTACTGCTGCATCATGGCTAATGAGCGGTATAGGTCTGCTCCCCGGATTCAAACCCATGAACCTGGGCCCCCTAACCAGACCATGCTGAGATTAACCACTACACCCCGGGGCCAGCCCCTTCCCAGCACATGGGGAAATTAGTCATAACTTGATACTCAAAATGCACCTTTGTAGGCAACAAGAAATAATCATTGTCAAATGCCTAAAACAGCATATCAAATGAGCAAATATATTTGTCTTTCCATTTCATCCATTAGTCAGAGTTCCTTCTTACTGCGGGCTCTTCCACTGTCTAGCATTTCCCTTTCTGCCACCCACTCACCACCTGCTATCTTCTTTAAAGCTGCCTGAACACCTTTTACACTATTACTGCTCCATTAATAAGCACCACCTGTTTGTGTGTACATTCTTTATTAGAAGCACAAAGTTTGATTTTGGTGCTAGTTTTATTGTCTCTGATTGGTTTCCAGCTTAATATTTAGCAAAAGTGATGTCTGAATGCATTCATCTTTTTCCTTATCCATATTAAGTGCCTTGGTTGAGAAATCACAATTTTGAAAGGACTTGGGTCAAATCAGAAATGTTGCTGAAATTTGTATCTGAGCCCTTTAAAATCAGACCCCTGATAATCAAGAGGTATAGTTGCTGTTACATAGTAGTTGGGCCAGGCAGGGAGGAATCAACTTTCTTCTAGGTGATCCCATGGCACCTCTTAATTCCCTCCTGCCTGGTTTTGATCGTAAATAGACAAGTTCAGCAGTGATGGCCTGAGGATGGCATAATGGCCAATGGCTACAATGGGTGACCCTGAGGTGTTACCTTCAGGGATGAAAGCTTTAATTTGTTGCACCAGATGAGCCACTCGGACCCCATAGGTGCTAACTGAGACTGAGGGTAGTCTAAAATGGACAGTAAAGGGAGAGGAAGGAACAGTCTAGTAATAATTGTTGCCTCAAGACCAACTTCAAGGACAGGTGCTGTAGTCTGCCCCACTAAATTCAAACTTAAAAATTTTTCCCAGGAAAGAAAAGCCTATCAGAATTCTGTATTTTCTGCTTCTAGAAGTTTTTATTTAAAAAAATGTGTCCAAGCAGTACAAAAACGGACTTTCATTGGTGCTGTGATCCACTCTCCAGATTCTCCTTCAGTGAGTATCTGGACTTCTTCCTCCAGATCCCGGGGTGCCGCAGGCTGACTGCCCTTGGCTGTTATACCTTTCCAGGAATTCTCCTCCGCTGGAGAGAAATGTCTCACTCTTGATCACGCTCCCTTTCTGGCGGGAGGCTACAGCCAATGACTGCTTGATGGACGGTCAGCACAGAAAATTATCCTCTCAGAACTGACTACAACCTTTTTCCCTGTTTTTAATGTAGTGCATTAGCAACATACAAGGATAAAATACGAGTTTAGAATTTTAACTTGGAAAATATAACCTATGTTCCCTCCCCAAAAGGGCAAAATCTCTGACTCTATAGAATCCTCATAAAACTTAGCCTGAGAAACATAATTCAAATGCCCAATGTAATGATATATAACATTTTAAAAATATGAGAAAATTTAAATCTGGGAACTATTCGGGAGCTTGCCCCTCTTCTTTTACAAGATTGTTTCATCATATCTTGCTTCAAAAGAAAGAAACTCTGGAAAAGAAATCTGTCATTGATAGCTATCTTTGCTTTAATTGGTGTACTAGTAGCATTTTACAAAAGGATATTTTTGTTTTATGTAGGATTAAGCTAGATTAAAAGGAAATGAGGGGACCAGCCCTGTGGCATAATGGTTAGGTTTGGCACTCCCCTTCAGTAGCCAGGGTTTGGTTCCCATGTGTGAACCTGAACCACTCATCAGTAGCCATGCTGTGGTGGTGATCTACAGAGAAAATAGAGGAAAATGGGCACAGATGTTAACTCAGGGTGAATCTTCCTCAAGCAAATAAAAAAAGAGGAAGATTGGCAAAAGATGTTAGCTCAGGTCTAATCTTCCTCAGCAAGAAAACAAAAAAAGGAAAAGTTTTTTTTTTTTAATCTCACAGCTTTAGAGGTAGCATCAAAGTGTATTGGGAGGAAAGGCTGGGAAAAAAATGCAATCAGATGGATTGAGCAAGCACAGTGAGGGATAGCAAGGAATAATCTCATGTATACTCACCTGCCAACTGATGAAGAGGGGGTTTCTTGGCCTATCTCTCCTAGCTTAAGAGATCCAAAGAAATTGAGCCCCCAGGCGGGTGTCAGGTGACCCCATAGGCAAGATGAAGCTAACAAGTACAATGTTACTAAAGTATAATGCAAAGTTAAAAAGTCAATTTATATGTGATGATCCATTGATTAATCAAATTTTATTTTTGAGTAAAAATTTGAAGAAAGAGTATAAAGATAATGTTTATACCTAAGTATTTTGAACATCCCCCCCTTATTTTAGTAAAATGGAGTCCAACCTCAACATAAGAAAAATACCATAAAGAGTCAATGTGAAGAATAACACAAAAAAATAAGCATTAATTAGAGTCATAAAGAAGTTGACGATGTTAAAAACAACCACAAGTTATGTAGAATACAGCAGAAAACAATGATTTGTCACTGTATATCACCTGCTTTCTGCAGTGATATGAAATATATTCCTGTGAAAAATTCACCATTCCAATACAAAGAAGATGTAATTAGTTTATCCCCTCTAGGGTAAAATCTGTTGGTAGAAAGAGGCAGTGTATTTTTCCTCTGGGTCACAAAATAAAAGATCCCAAGAAACCTTCTAAAAGAGAAGGTAGAAAAATGGAGGCAGCAAAGAATTTTGGAAAGAAATGCTGGGATGTAGAGCTGAGAGGGTCATAATCACAGGCTATGGGAGCTAGAATGGCCCTTGGAGATAGTCTTGTCCAAAGCACTCAATCTTTTTGTTAGACCTAAAGACCTGAAGTGATTTTCAAGATTACACAATTACTAAATGAAAGAAAGGGAGCCAGGCCTCTTATCTCTCGCTTCCCAACTCTGTGCTCTGGTCTCACATGACTTAGAGTCTAAATTGTTCCAATTGTTCTGGGAAGTTTGTAGAAAAGTGGAAAACATATTTGTCTCACATGCAAATTAGACCATCCCGTGAGTTCCTACAGATTTGGTACATTTTCCATTTCAATCTGATATTCTCTGTGCCGTGCAATAGAGTTGCAGAAAGTGACTGCATGCATATTCTAAGAGCAGATCTTAAGAGCTTTTACAGTTAGTTTCAAACATTTTATTTATGCTGTTGTGCTTTTAAACCACCTATCTTCTGGCAATGCTGTTAGTCTGTAGTAATATAGTCAATGATGTCTCTCGGGAATAACATCCTCAAAATGAGCTTGGAGCATATTTTTCTGAGTCCATTTTCCATGTCCCACTGAATCGTCACATAAATAATCAATGGGAATTTTAAAGCTACATCCTAAAGACATTTTTTTTACTAGGAACTTCCTACAATTATATACATAAGATCTGGGCTGTAAGGTTTTCTGTTGGACTAGTACCCAGAATGAATTAAAATCCATTTGTTACATAAAATTTAAATTGAAGTTGGAGGATAATGTATTAGAAATACTTCCTTTCTTCAATTACTTTAATCATAAACACAGACATAACAAAGCAGGGAGTTAAAAATAAATATATTAAAAGAATATACCAACTGGCATATATTTTTATCACAGATCTGAAGAATGTGTGGTTCACAATTTAATTCAAAACTCCCTTAAAATAGACTTGTTTCTTTATAGTTGTACCAGTGATTTGATGTGTTCCAGTAAATTGTAAAATAAATTCCCATGTAGGGCCATGAATGTGTTTAGATTTAAGTAGAATTTAAAAATTAACAGTAACCTATTGTCAGCATATGCGCTGTGTCTCAGGGATTTCTTCGTGTTCTCAAATATCCATTCTCTCTTCCTTCCTCTCATTCACTTTGATTTTTAGCCAGGCACATTGCCTTGGAGCTGGTGATGACACCTTCTATCCTCCCTTGCAGCTACAGGTAGCCACGTGATTAAAGTCAGGTCAATTGAACTGAGCAAAAGTGAGGTGTGGAGCTTCTGAGTCACATCCTTGCAAGCAAAGTTAGTTACTTCACTCTCTCTGTCCCCTTCTTGCTCTCTGAAAAAAATGAACATCACAGGAACATCCTCTTTGATCACAGAGATTACAGACATATATTAAGAATGGCAGATGTTCTTTTGAGCTTAGAGCAACTTAGATAATAGGAGGTGGGTTATGAGTTTTAAAAGTTCCCTTGTCGACCAGGAAAGTAAAGATTCTACATTTAATTTTAAACATGGACTCCCATGCTTTTAGGTAAACAAATATTATAAATCTATATACTATTTTTCTAAGGATGATATATGACTTTTTTCCTTTGAAAATGTCTAAACAATGGATTTAAGCTACAGATTTGTATAAAGAGGTGATTCTGTGAATCTCTAGGCAATTCTTGTGGAAAAGTGAAGATGACAAGAACAAATCTAAGTGCTCAACACTGAAATGAGAAGTTCCCCAGGAATGTTGATGTAAGGAATACCTTACTTTGTTCAGAAGCTCAGCAAATGTCCTCACAGGGCTCCATTTTTCCATTCTGTGGAACTCAAACAAACATGTTACTGCTTCAAAAGGCTCAAAGGATCCAAGATAATCTTTCAGTTTGGATCGTTCAACCAAACACAGTCAATGTTATTTGCAGTTTTCCCTTGTTTCACCTGTGGGAATATTGCTTCTGAGTTTAGATAATGATGTTGACACATGGAGGATTTTGAATGGCATCAGTAAAAATCTGCTAACACTTATGTTTAGAAGGAAAAGGGATGATTTATAAGTTTCTTCCTACTTTTGAGTCACATCGTGAATCACTGTATATGCCAGATCTGTTCTGTTTTACTTCATGCCTCTTTCTCCCATAATCACTCCCACCGACAGCAGCTCGCGTAGAAGACGGGAATCCATATTTATAGTTTAAATTGCGGTCAAATGTATTCTATAAAATTTTGCGTGCCAGATTATCCAGATGGGATCAGTGACTTTTTTACATTATAAATTATGAGGAATTATTAATATTTGGAATAGTAGCTTAGACTGACTTTAAAATGTGCTGATAAATGTTTGTCAAAATATATGGAACTAAAAGCATAACTGAGATATACTGTTGAAAAAACAAGAGACGGTCTCTGAGTTAAGGCAGTGGATTGCTTTTGATAAAGTCATTGCATCACTAGGTTCTATTTAAACATGAAAAGGATGGCAGTTCCTGTATTTTCTTTTTTTTTTTTAACTGAGATGGTACTGAGAATATGTGCTTACTAAAAATGGTGTCGATTCCATATAGTGAAATATAAAACATATCTGTGAAATCAGGAGCAATCTCATAGAATTTTTGTTATAATTAAGTGAATTGTTACGCACAAATTTTAGCTGTGCGTGTTGCACTGTACATTTTATTCTCAATTGCGTATAGCGTTTTTACTCTTATTAACAGAATTACTATCACATGTCATTATTCAATCTGCACAACTCTAAAAAAAGAAAATATACACGCTTCCAAATGTTTGGAAAATTTCCTAGTAATTTGACTAATCATTTTCTCACTTGTTTAGGCTTATGAGTAGGGATCTGTGAAGTGTAAAGATCTATCTAAGCCATTCCCTTAATTATAGTTGATTCCTCACCTCACATTTAAAAGAACAGTCAGTTGCAAATAATCGTCTTACTTTTCTGCTATTTATTCTCTTTGCTCTTCCAGAGCCATTGTCTCCTCAGTCTCTACCTTTCCCTGCCTTGGTTAGTGTCCTGGAAACCCATCTATAAAGACTGTATCACCAGTGTTCCCTTGCCATCCATCTTTTGATTGAAATTAATCAAAGACGGGCACCAGCAAGAGAGTAGAAGGAGGGAGATGAGAGGGGTCGTGCTATAGTCCCTGGCTCTGCCCATTCCAGAATATATTTTTTTGGAACATTTGGATTGTATCATATTTGGCCGTATCTTCTGTGGTATTAAACCAGTTGAGAGGCACAGAGACCCTCAAGGAGCAGGCCACATTCCTTTGAAAATGAACTCTGCAATACAAACACTAAATGTACACTCTAATTCCTCGTTTTAGTCTAAGCTACCGCCACAGGGAACGTTGGCCATATACCAAGGTGACTCTTCACTCTGGAAAGGGAAAGACTAAGACCTTCTGTCTCTGAACTGACACTCTTTCCCATTTCCTGGGGAACCTAAATGCTACCATGGTCTTCTAGTTACAGTGGCTAATGTAATTCAGGTGAGAGTTGGAGTCTGAGTCACAGTCCATCTCACAGAGGGATTGGTGGGACTGTAGAAGCAAGCTGTGGTCATTTTCTCATTCCAAAGTGTATAATGGTGGCATATACTTATTAACAGACAGAAATCTCACAAGAATAGTGAAGACTAATTTTGTAAGGAGGGCCAAATAGAACTGCCTCCCATCTCTCCCCAAAATAATTACCGAAAGCAACACTGAAGACTACTTAAGAAATTTGCAGATATTAGTGTAATCATCAAAAACCGGAATGATACTAGGATAATAATTCCTGTCGCATGCCTATTTAATTTGCCTGTTTGACCAATCCAAAAATCAGATGGGTCTTGGGGAAGAACTGTGGATTATCATAAACTTATTTAGGCAGTGACACTAATCAGAGCTGTGACATGACATCAGATGTGATATGAAAGCTATGGCAAATCAACACATCACCTGTTTTGCAGTTATTTGCAGTTATTGAATTAGGAAAAGCTTTCAATTCAATTCAAGAATGAAAGAAAAAATCCTCCAAGTATTGGCCTAGGTGATTGATCTTGATTATAAGGAGACAAATGGAGACAAACAGGACCATACTTAGGACTCTGGGCCTTTTCTGGGCTGCCTCTTGTTATTTTTGCCCCATTAAAGCATACCAAGTAAAATTTGCCAGTACACTGAAAGGCTGGATGAGGGTAAGGGAACATGGAATACTGGTAGAAAGACTGTGTGAAGATCATCTTAGATGTCAAGACAAACAACACAAGTGGAGAGTGTAGCAATAATTATTTCATATCTCCTGCTTTTTCTTGCTACCTGACGTGATATCTACAGGTGATGATTGAATTAAAATCCCCCTGTAAAGATAGAGAGGCTGATGAGATTTTTATATTTTATCTAGGTAGTTAACCTGATTATTTTTTCTATCTAAACAAAGAACAAGCACAGATCTTTGCCCTTCAAATCCATCTTTCCCTACTCTCTGACCTGCTCTGTGCTCTGGGAGGTTCTCCTTTACGAACCTTATCATTCAGACTCTTTTATAAAGGAAGCCCTAAAATTTTCTTATTGAAAGCTTTCTCTGGCATCTGGTTGGCTTTGACCAAGGGGAGGCACAAGAATGAGGTCAGAGGGAAGAAGGAGGTAGAGGTACTCGTATCTCCCCACCTCCATCTCTCTGTCATGACCTGCTCCTCTACCAATGGCCATGTCTTTCATTGAGTGGTTCCTCTCTCAGTTCAGCTCGTAGTAGACCCTGTTACCATCCAGGCTGAAGTGACAATGAGAGGGACTGGTGTTAAAAATATTTGGATATTTCTGATTCTGAGAGGCTTCACTACTGGTTCCCTTAACCTTGACCACAACAGATCAACCTTGATTTCCAGGTCCCTGACTGATACTTGTTTGGATAAGCAAAAACCAGCATTTTATTTAGAGGCTATAGATGATGATATTCAATGAATCTTTGTGGAATGTCAGATAAGACAGTGTATAAAACATGGTATAGAGATGGTATTTTTGGAGAGATTCTGAAAAATATATGAAATGGTTGCTGTTCTCAAAATGTAAGAAAATGTGAGAAATGAATATAAAGCTAATATAAAGTTCTCCAATATCACTGATGATGTATTTTAATCACTTAAAAAAAAACTTTCAATAGGAAAATTTTAGGACATCTTTTATAAAATAAACTAGCTGATAAAAAAATTGGCAATTAAAAAGAAAACAGAAAAGCCTAATTTCTAGTAGGTTATGGAAGATTTCTTACAATTTTTTAAATAAATTTAGATAAGACACTATTAATCCAGCATTTCTAAAAACTCTAACTCTTCCTATTAAATATACCAGAAAACTCTGGTAATACTGAGCATGTCTGTATGACAGCCTCACAACCCAGAACATAAAACAGGCTCACACGATTTTCTCATCAAAAGCACAAATTCTATCTTCGTATTTTTCTGTTACATAAGGATAGCTAAACTGATATGATAATTTCCCTTCTCTACAGAGTCTAGAGAATAAGTGTGCTGAAACTTTCATGTGTGTGTAATCACTTGAGGGAGTTGGTTCAAAATGCCATTTTGGGGCTTTACCTAGAACAGTCTGATATAATGGATCCTGATATACGGCCAAAAAGTCGGCCTTATTGAAACCATGTGATTTCAGACTGCCAAAGTACTGCACAGATAGTAAATCAAATGTCTAGGAAATAAAACAAAAATAGTTATAAAATTCAGAGTAGATAAAAAGAAGATAAATAGGAGGTAAAAGGGAAAAACTGGTCATAGACTTCTAATACCTACGGATTTTGAGAATTGGAGATTTTCTCTCCTTGAATGATATCTTTGGTTTACATATAAGTAGAGGCTATATTTATATAGCTATACCCCAGATTATTCACCTGGTCTCTACAATTTACTACCTGGGAAGCAGAATTATTGTATTTAAAAGATTTTAGTGTTTAGAAATGACCACCAGGGCCGGCCCTGTGGTCAAGTAGCTGAGTTGGTGCGCTCCTCTTCAGCATCCCAGGAATTTGCTGGTTTGGATCCTGGGAACAGACATGGCACCACTCATCAGGCCATGCTGAGGTGGCATCCCACATGCCACAACTAGAAGGACCCACAACTAAAAAATATACAATTACCTACTGGAGGGCTTTGGGGAGAACAAGAAGAAAAAAAAAAGAAGATTGGCGACAGTTGTTAGCTCAGGTGCCGATCTTTAAAAAAAACAAAAAAAGAAATGACCACTCATAACTGTCCCTAAAAATATTTATAATTTTGTTTATAATTATTTCAACTAAGGAGAAAATAAAGAACATCATCTGCTTATGAATTGCACAGACAACATAGGTTCATTTAAAGTGAATGCCTATTCTGCATATATCAGACCCCCATGACAAACTTCCCCCAAAACTTAGAGTCTTCAAACTATGACATATTATCTCACACAATTCTGTGGGTCAGGAAGTCATGCAGGGTTCTGCTCCATATGACTTGTCTGGGCCATGCATGAAGCTGTATTCAGCTTGGAACAGAACAGGAGCTAGGTGTCCAGGAAGGCTTCATTCTTATGACTGGCAGCTGATGCTGGCTCTGAGCCTTGATTTCCCTTTCCATGGGCTTTCTTCCTTTCATAATATAGATGGTCATCCAGTAGAAGCCACCAGACTTCATATGAGCTGGGCAAAGAATAAGAACAGGGTAAGTCTGCCCATTTTAGTGGCCAAAGCAAGTTCAATCCAGATGCAAGAAAATAGGAAAGCAAATCCACCTCTTGAAGGAACACAGGGCATTGAAGTACAGGGAGGAGAGGAAGTTTGGGCAGCTAACTTTGGAGAATATCTATCACAGCACATTTGAAACACTGTGTTATAGTTCTACTCTCTCTCTTTCTTCCACAAAGTTTGAAATAATGTAAACCCAAACTTCGTTTGAAAATTCATCTGTAATTTCATAAACTAAAAATTGGCAGATCAAATGTTTGAAAGCTGCATACATACACTATTGCCATATGAAGGGTGAACTTCAGCTGGCAAACATAAAATAGCAACCAAACTATGTAAATTTAATTTGAAACAGGTTGCTGTTTATATGAATCAGAATTTCTGCCATAATTTTAGCAAATATTTTTCTCTTATTTAAATATTCCCCCTTATAATTTAAAATCTTCCTCCTAGACTATAAACATTTTATATCTATTACAATCCACCAGTCTTGCTGCTGAAAAATGAACCCTGAAAACAATCCATAAATTTTGGAATGGAAGGAAGATATGATAATACACTATGAATAAGGTCAAAGCATCACCACTATATGAGAGAATATCTGTGACAAAATACATGGTGTTGGTGAAATAAAAGGCGTCCATAAGTTAAAAAAAGTAATCTGCAATGTTTTGAAATTTATGAGCTCTAGGAATCCCCTGTTCCTATCTTCCAAGACTATTCCTGTGGGAAAATTCGATTTGAAGTAGAAACTAACTATGTCTCTATCATACAAGTGAGCACCCTGGACAGCAGCAGAAGGAAAAATGTACATCTTCAACCTGGTCAGCCTATGTTAACAAGGAGAATATTCTTCTTTCAAATTTTCATAAGATTGTCTCATTGTGCAAGTAAAGTGAGTTCAATGAATAAGAAATAAGACTCCCCATAAAAAGTATAAGTCTCAGCAGCAAATAAGTAAATAAACAAACAATAAATAAATTCCACTTCTTGAGTGAATGCATTAGGGACAAATGAGTTACCAATTCAGAAACAGGCACATGTTAGAAAATTAAACCCAGTGGCCATGCAATCCATGTGAATTCAGGTGAGGCACTGACACCTGACCAGAAATAGCTTTTCACTTTTGTATAAAACAACTAAAAATAGGAACCCTGTACCAGTCAAAGCATGATCTAAGAGAATTCCCTAATGTTATATCTGTTACCGCATCTATCCTGAAGCAGAATAGGTACCTATCTTACAGCAGACTGTACACTTACCTTAGGTTAGAACCAAAGGTAAGAGACAGGTGAGGGAATAAAAGGAGAAAGTAACATGTCTTCTTTTTTGTCCTTTATACACAAATAACTCTTCCTGTTTTCTTTATGAAAAGCTTCCTTTAGAACAAACAACTTGACCAGTATACTTGATACAGCTTATACAATAGTCAAAGAATATAATCTCAGGTTATGCTAAGGAAATTCGACTTTATCTTGATGGTGGTAGGGAGTCACTGAAGGTTTTAAGAGGAAAAGTGACAAGATTTAGAAGCTAACTCTAGCAACAGTGTGAAAAAAAAGAGTAATGATAAGATATTCTGGATAAAAATCCATCATAGTAGTTAAGGAGAAATACAAAGTTCTGGAAGAAGGTGGTAGCAGATGAGATAAAGAAGAAATGAAATCAATGAAGATTAATATGGTAGAATAAAAAGGATTCAACAATTAACTGAACTAAAGAAGGGTGAGAAAAGAGGAGCTGCATTTGTTAGGTGTGGATGAAAGTATCATTAATCAAGATTTATAATACAGGAGGAAAACTAGTAATACAAATCATAATTATAAACTATGTAATTATAAACTATAATATGAGGAAAACTAGTTTGGGGGAAAACGACTCCACCTTTGGATATAATGAATATGTTGAAAGAAAAATAAGATATCTTGCTGATATTCTTAGCAACAACAAAAAATTACTATTTTCTTTTAAACAAAATCACATTAAATGGTAAGTTATGATCATTGCAGTTTCTTTAGTGTATGTTGTGGGAAAAGGAATTTATTCACGTATTATTCTATTATTGAATACTATTGAATACTCACTATGCATTTTCATTGATTTATATCTCCATCATTATATGGGTTGCATGATTTCACTTGATTACAAGAAATTATTGAGATTCTTTGCCTTAATTGTTTCTACAAACCTGAAAAGAACAAGTTGGTAATCCTAAGAGACTTCTCTCTGAATGTCATTTAAGTCTCATTTCTTCTTCAAACTAAAAACTTCTATTGAAAAAATAAATTTATTCACAAATTGTGCTCTGTAAATATTCCACTGAATATGACCTCATTGATCTTGTATTAAATAAATTCATCAGTATATAAAATGTATAATTATCTTATCCAGTCAGGAAAAATCTCACAGACCACCATGGAAAAAAAGTGATGACAATTGGGAAATCAATAAAATTACTCAAAATGAAAATGAAAGGGAAAAGTAAGAAGTTTCTGATAAAGAGCCAAAAACCATCTTATACATTTTGCAACTATCTTTTAATAATTCTTCAGTCAAAGAAGTGTGAAATGGTGCTAGATTTTCTCATAATAAATTTTTTACTATCGTAGTAATATTCTTGTCCAAAAAAGAGAAAACAAATTTACCATATTTCCCATTATATACAATTTATAATTTTTACGTAAGAGTGTAACTTAATTGAAGTTTGTTCTTTAGGTTTCATGTTTGCATAACAATTCATCTGGAGTTTTGAATCACCATTTTGCATAAATTTACATTTTGGTAAATTCTACTAAATTTAAATATATATAAATAATCACACGAATTATTTGCAGCAGCAACACTTCAGATTACGTCTTAGAATTTCAAAAGCATCTATTCTCAGGTGCGCATTATTTTCAACATTTTTTGATGTACAATTATTTTTCAAAGATTTACTAGTCTGGAAACATTATTCAAAAAAGTGTTTAACATTGATTTAAGCACAGTGATAGCTGCTGGAAACAACAGTGTACAAAGGACCAATGGTTGCTACCTCCACAGATGAATGCTGTTTTTTTGTAAGAATCCAGGGTGGGAATTATCTACAAAAACCTGCTCAGAAAGAGTGATATTGAAGCTGGTACAGGCCAGGTAAGCAGAGACAGTAGAAGAAAGGAGAGGTGAGGTTTAGTTCCACACGGGGGAAAGACATACAAGAGCTCAGAGGTAAGTGTGAATGTGGTGTATTCAGGAAGGAAAACAGTTCAGCATAGGCGCAGCTTAGAGTGAGAAGCGAAGAAAGTCAAAATATGAGAGAAAAGAAATGAGTAGCAATCAGATATGGGACGGTCTTCTAAACAGCAAATGAGTTTTATTTTGATCATAAGGGTAATAGAAAGTTATCTAAAATTTTTAAGCAGGAGAAAATGTTTTCAGATTTGCGTAACTGAAAGCAACTCTGACTGTAGTATGGAAGACTACTGGGCACAAACACAAACTGGAGCCACAAAGTCTCGTTTAGAGACTTTTTCAGCGGACAGAAGAGACAAGACAGTGATTGAAGTGGGATAGAGAGAAGCAAATGAATTAAATCAAAGAAAAATCAAAATGAAACAGAAAGCAAGATTATCAAAATAGTCCTGAAGTTTAATACAGGGATTTTTTATTCTAAATGTCTGCCTGTAACCATGCAATGGAACCACTCCTTTCATGGAAGGTTGCTCCACTAAGTTTAAATTGTAGCAGTCTAACTTACTCTTGAGCCCTGTCCTCACCCTAGAAAGAAAGAAATGTCTCTCAGGAGCAAGTGACCCCAGATGGTAATTAGGAATCCACATCAACAAGCAAAAAACACCTGTAAAGGTACTTATGTAACTATAAAAGACACCTTTTTAAATATAGTATAAATCTGATGCTGCTAACTTAGGATATATATGGAAAATCCTAGAGCAATCATTAAAAAAAACTATAGTGAAGAAATTATTAAAGAAATTAAAATACTATAGTAGAAAATATGCACTAAACACAAAATCAAGTGGCACAAGAGGAATAGAGCAACAAAAAGACACGAGAACAGCTAACTTTACCCAAAGCAAGAACAAGAAAGGAAAGATTAAAGACTAGAGCAGAAGTTACTGAAGGAGAGAATGAAAAAAACAGAAAAGTAAGTGAAACCGAAGTTGATTCTTCAAAAAGGTCAAGAAAATTGACAAAACTTAGCTAGATTAATCAAGAAAAAAAGAGAGAAGACTCAAATTACTAGAATCAGAAATGAAAGACGTGATGTTACTATAGACATTACAGAAGTACAAAGAAGTATAAAGAAATATTTTGAATAATTGTATATTTACAGATTAAATAACTTAAATGAAATGGACAAATTCCTAGAAAGACAAGCGCAAGAAGAAATAGATTATCTGATAGAGCTATACCAAGTAAGGAGATTAGTTAGTAATCAAAGTCTATCCACAAGGAAAAGTCCAAACCTGAATGACTTAACTTTTTTTAAAGTTAAGCATGCACCTACCCTTGACTCAGCAATTCTACTTCTACTTATTTATCCAAGAAAAATTCAATACATATATAGACAAAATAACTTGCATAGGAATGTTCACAATCGTTCCTAAGTGGAAACAATGCAAACATCCATCAACAAGGGAATGCATAAAGAGATTTGGGTATATCCATGGAAAGGGTAATACTAGTGAACACTTCAAAAATTACTGATACACAGCCTCATGAATGGATCTCACAGATGCTGCACTCAGCACAAGCAGCTGGGCACAAAAGAGTATATGATTCTATTTTTATTAAGATCTAGAAAAGAAAAAAATTAACCTATGGTTTAAAAAAGACCTGTGGTTGTTGTTTCTGGTAGATGAATTGACCAAGAAGAAAGAAATATAAGGGAAATTTCTGTGAGTAGGAGAAAAAAATGTGTGTGTATGTTTGTGTGCATGTGTAAACATATATATATGAAAAATATGTACATAAATTGTGTGTATATATATGTATTCTGAGAGGACTATTGATTTTGGGGTTTATTGATTCCATTTGTCAAAATTTATGAAATTTTAAACTTAATATTTATGCTTTCCAATATATGCAAATTTATTGAAAAGACATTCAAACCCCCAAAAGAATGATGCCTGCATTTTAGGGTGACTATGAAAATTGAATAATTTATTACATATAAACATTTGGTAGAGTAACCTAAACATAGTAAACGCGACAAATTTTAAATGGAAGAGAAGAGATTAGTTTTATTTTCATTTTCAAGCTTTTGGCTTAAACTTAGAATTAATTGAAAAATAATTATTTTCCCTGAAGGACAAACAAGCAAAAAGTTATAACAAAGTGAAAATATCTAAAAATTCCAGTCAAATATACAGACAGCATAGTTCTCTTAGGCTCTGTCTATTCCCTATTTTTTGTAGTCCATTCCCAAGTCAAGACTAGTTACTTTAGAAATGCTGAATGCATTATTAATGCTTCATTGTCCCAATATAATGGGCCTTATTTTACGATAAAGTGATCACATGAATCCCGATTTTAACTTTTACTAGACAAACCCAAACACTGCAAACTCTGTATAACCACTTCTAAAAGTGATCTTTTTATAGAATTGATGTCATCAACTCTGTTTTTAAAAAGATAAATAAATTTTCATATCTACGTTTCAGAATGTCTCCACTGAAAGCAATTACATATCTAAATTTTACAAGAAATACTTTACATAGATGTACACATGCCCTATAAGAAGGAAATATATTAAAGGGAGTATATTATGCCACTATTTGTAGATATTTACTTTAAATTTTATCGACTGAAAAAAATTAGCTGCAAATTATAAAGATGGAACAAATGTATTAGATATTTTATGACAAAAGCATAATAACACAATTACTTTCCGAGATATAAAATAGATATATTTAATCCTACACTGTCTTAATACATAGCAAACTCAGTCACTTGAAAATCAATTTTATTTTAGCCTTTACAAATTGCCGTCTCTTTATATTACAGTAAAAAATACCTCTTTGTTGTTTTGCCATATCACCCTTTATGTACAAAATTGAAGAGGCTACTAGCAAGTGAATATGCCTATCGAAAAGCCTTCGCAAAATACTCTTACACCCTTGTATTATTAGAGAGATGAGAAAAAGTACTCTTGCATGAAATAACATATTTTATTACTGCTTCTAAAAAAAATAATGAAATGGAAGGAAACAGCTGAAAGAAAAGAGATCGAATTTACATAAAACTGTAAGCACACAGAACAACAAAAATTCTCTAGATTTGACAAAGTGTTTTGAACTTGATTAGTACCATTCAGTGTGTACAGATTCTATAAGAAAAATAATACTGTTATCAGTAACAATTAGCCATTTACAGTCTTTTCAAAACAGAGTTCCACGATAGGTGGAAAATTACCAATGGGTTTTCAGCAGCTCATCAGCCATTTAGCATTTAGCTCAGTGCTAAAGTTTTAAAAGTTAACTAAGGAAATGAAAGATATTTCTAAATTCTCAGAAAAGAATAATTTTGTGAAGATTCTTTTATTTCTTTCACAAAACGTAAAAAAATCAGCATTTAGTATTAAAATTTATCGGGACAATAGTAATTAACACAACTTATCCGTGCTAGATACCAATTCACAATTAATTATAAATTCGCCAAAGTTATTCTTCCTTTAAACTGTCAGAAATTGATTACAAAAATCACTGCAGTAGCTTGAAAGAGACAAGTTTGAGAGATCAAAACACTAATCCCCATAAATTACCGATGTTTCTTCAATTGTTGCCTCAGACCTAACTTGGTATCTGTTTTACTTGTGTGGCTGCATTATTTGTCCTCTACATCTCAGTCTTTTTAAGAGGGCTATTGGATAGTCTACAGGAGACTAATCTCTTCATACAATCTTTTACAGGTAACAGCTGCTCTGGCAATCCAAACATCTGTGAAAAGCGTGAACAATTGTCATCAAGCTGGGGTAATGAGAGTTTACAGCAATGTTCTAGAGAGTTACCAGCTGCGTCTCTGAGTGTCACAAGCTTCTCACGTTTTGTGATATCTCTTCATCATCAACCATTTTCTTATCATTTGATCTCATTTATAAGATGCTCTTTCCTATGAATTCCTCTGAATTACAAGAGTTTTTAAAAATTGTCTCAGAATTACAAAGAGACAGAACATTCTATATTTTCCTAGTATTCCTCCCATCTACAAGATAAGATCTCTAACTATTAAAATCAGCAAGATATTTTCAAATAAAAGTGCTGAATAGGAGTTTGTCTCATGACATAAACACACACACACGATAACTTTTTGTCCAGTATACATTTATCTTAATATCTCAAATATTCAAAGGCAATATTACGCAGTAGTAGCTTCTTACCCATATTTCCACCTCACATTTTCTTTTCCCTTAATTTAGATTCTGGAAATCTTATCAGCTTTTATGCACAAATTCACGTGTCTACTTTACCCACTTATGTTGCACTTGCAATAATTTAACTACCTTTTATCTAAGTTTCTTTAATGCTCCTGTTGTTTGATTTCCATTCAAAGCCAAAAGAAGCATAGCAACATTATCATCATCAGCTCGCATTCATTTAGCGTTGACTGAGTCATAACACTAGGACCTGTATTAGTCAGGCATTTAGACTGTGTATGTCTTGCATTTTATTAGTAATTAACATAAATAACTATCACATGGCATGACTTCCCAAGGTGAGAGAAGTAGAGAGTCACATTGTGGTTCAATTACAGTGTCTTTGGGATCTTTTGCAGTTGTCACAGGTAAAGTAGATTATAGTAATAAAACTTAATGGCATGAGGTACAGATCATTTTTCAATAGGAAAGGACACTGTTCTCTGCAGCAAAAGACGTAAAGCAGCATTTTGGGTACCCAAAGACATACGGGAATCCAGTAGCCATTTGGGTATCTCATTTTGATATTCCAGGAAAATTCCTTTTGTTCCTGATATTGAACATCATATTCAATTAAATGCTAGAATATCAGCGCAGGATAAATTATTGAAAATCTATAGGCAGTGAAAGGAGGAATGTGGGAGGGTGAGAGAGGAATTGATGAGCAGTGCAATGAGAGGACTCCAATAAAGTTTCCCATGGAGAGATGGTGGAGTGGGGGAGGGTAAAGAGTCTGTAAAGGTGAAATGGGGAAAAGGAATGTTGCTTCTTCACACATGAACTGCATCTTCAAAATTTTATCCCCATTGGCTGCAAAAGTATTTTTTTATTTTTATGAAAAATTAATCAACATTAACTGAATTTCTTTTGTAATAGGAAGATATTGTCTTAGTCATTTTGCAGCCTGTCACTCAGTAAGTTTCTGTGTACACCAGGAAGAACTCCGAACATATATTAGGTGATAAATATAGAGAAGTACAGTGTTCGACATCACAGGAGAAGCTTATTAAACAGATGCATAACTTCAATAAAAAAATCAATTAGTGTTTGCATGCAATCAATATCTTTTATTTAGGAAAGATCCTTTTGAAATCAAATTTAAAGAGATTTAAATGAATCTGGGGTATGTCTTAGTTAGTGATTCAAAGTATAATTCATTAGTCTCTATTGTTGAAGCTGATTTTTAGATGCATTAATGTAACTGCAATATCAGTTTAGCTTCAGTAAAAAAATAAATTAACGAGTTATTTGCGTTATTGAACATCTGTCATAGAAGGTATCCTTAATTTTTTGTCTGAAGTAGCATCATTCTCAGTTTACCAATGAGGCTATACTTTCACTAGCTGGTTACCAGAGAACAATATTCAGAAACCTTTGTTTATAAGACCCTTTGCATTTTAAAAAAGAAAATAATAATTCAAACAAGGATAACTTCTATTTGTCATTATATCTTTCCAGTTATCATGTCATTATCCTGCATCATTCACTAGAGAACATTACACTACATGTTAAATTGAGTCATGTACCGAAATGACAAAGTTTTAATCTTCACTAAAATTTTAAAAGACATACAGCTATATTTGGCTGGTGAAGCTGCCACTGCCTCATCTATGCATTTTTTTCCCCAGCTGCAGGAAAAGTTGCAGCCATTTCTTCCAGGCCTATTGTACGTTATAAAAAAACAGTGCCTCAATTAATTCAACCTCCAGTAGAAAGAGCTGGAAATAAAATTACTTGAACAGGATGTGGTTTAGTCAGTTAAGGGAAAAATGACCTTTTAAAATTCAAAAATAAAATATTCTTTCTATTTAAGATAAAAGTAATCTAATGATGGCATGGATAGTGAAATGTTATATCCATTTAGAGACAAAATATTAAATGTCATAAGCATGGGAATTAGAATGCACTCCTCTCAGTGGCAATGGTGCATTCAGAAGTAGACAAAACCAAAGCCATCTCTATATTCACAATTAATAAAGGAAAAGAATACATTTCTCTATCCCTCTATAATTTGAATGCCATATACATTATCTCCACAGGTATTTATTGAGCGCATTCATGTGTATCTTTTCTAAGCACTGAAGAATTTTCATTTTCTAAATTAGATGCAGGGCTGACTTTCTATATATTTAAAACCAATTCACACAGACATGTTTTGATGTGGGTATGTCATAACACAAAGGAGCATCAGAGCTCAGGAAGTGAGACACTGATGTCAGCCAGAGGACGCTGGAACAAATGTCAGTGGACAGAAACCTTTTATTGGCAGTTGATGGCTAAGTATGAATAGTAATATAACAGATAAAAGGCTACAAAAATTTCAAGATAGATCGTAATAGAAATAACTATTTTGAGTTGGGAACAAGCATAGTATATTAATAATAAATGGGGACTATTGTTTTTCTGAAGTGAAGAATATGTGCTAGAGAACAGTGGGAAATGACAGGAGAGAATCAGAACTTTGGATGTGGGTAAGATGGATAAATCCAGTATTTCCTATGCGATGAATGAATACATTGTAAGATGGCATGTACATCTTACTGGTTAAATATTATAAAATGTTTTCAATGTAGAATTTGATTACATGCTAAATAGTAAAACGCTGTGCCAGGAGAGGCAGCATCGATTTAATCGATAATGGTCTGAACTGTCTCCTAGAATCTTAGGTTTTGTAGTGAGTTCCATCACTGCCAACTCTAAGGAACATTTGCATGCCTGTAACTGAGCTGCTTTAAGAGAGGAGAAAAAGGGGTGTTTCTGTTTTGTTTTTAATCCAGTACTTCAAACATAATGCTCACTTCCAATAGAAGAGAAAAAAATGTGCTATGAAAAGTTTAGCAACATGATGACACTTAGGAAGGGCACCATTAAGAAGACAGATCTAGGGGCCAGCCCCGTGGATGAGTTGTTGCACTCGGTGTTCTGCTTTGGTGGCCCAGGGTTTCAACAGTTTGGATCCTGAATGCAGACATGGCACTGCTCATCAGGCCACGCTGAGAAGGGGTTCCACATAACACAACCAGAGAGACCTGAAGTTAGAGTATACAACTCTGTACTAGGGGGCTTTGGGGGAAAAAAAAAAGAAGATTCTCAACAGATGTTAGCTCAGGTGCCAATCTTTAAAGGAAAAAAAAAAGAAAGATCTGTTTATAGAAAGAGTAGATTCTCCTGTCTGAGTAAAAGCAGGGGAAAAAAAAATTCTCATGTGAAGAATGCTATTTTTTCTTGTCTTTCTTATTTTCTAGATGCTTGTGGCATATTATTTCTTTATCAACCATTTCTACATACAATGGATTTGAAAATAATAAATATGAATGATATATCATATATTTAACAGACTAAAATTGTGATGGGAAGAATTTTAGTTTAGTTTATAAGTTAGGAGGATTAAAATCTCCATGTCACAGAATTAAGGCCATTATATATATATATATATACTTCTATATATTATATAATCACATTGTAGATAAATATATAATTGGACAGTTCTTTTATGCTATGCATAAAATAAAATTTACTCTATAATTATTAGTTATTTCAAATTAAAAGTAAAACTATTTTCCAAGAATTATCATAATTATATTTGAAGAGACTCATTTTTCAGTTTAATAAATGAACATTAGTCTTGTCAACAACAGTGAATTATGACAATCATTTAATCTGACACTTTAAGCTGTGCTCTTCATTATAAGAAACTTTAAGACCTGAAAAATTGAGAAATGTTTATTTCATGTGAAATGTGTCTTATTGTGTTAACTGCTACTCAAAAATAATCACCATCAAAAGTTTTCATTTTGAATTTTAGCAGTTTCTAAATTCTGAAAGTAAAGAATATATTAATGACCTACAGACAGAAATATGTTGCCAAATCTATTCTTTAATAAATTATGCTTTACTGGCATGCATATATCTTTATTTATTCTATCTTTATAATCAATCTACTGAAATGTTGAGATAGTTATTTTTAATGTTCTTTGAAGTTGCTATTTACTGCGTAAAATTACTCAGAGTTCCTTGTCCAATGCTAGGGAAGACCATTATTTTGGAGGAAAATTTCCCCAAACAATTTTATTTTTGTTTGGATATTGGAAGTCTTTGCTTTTTTCCCCCTCTTCAGAAGTTTTTCCTTTTGTATTGCAAAAGCAGTAGAATTTTTAAAATTCTATGATGACTGCATGAACAATCTGATGCTCAAGAGAAATTGAAAAGCTTAAGAGTCTTCAGTCAAATAAAAAGACAAATGTTTCATTAATAGATGTCAATGCAACGTTTTAGTAAACTAAATTAAAATGTTGGAGAAAATAAGAAATAAAAATAGCTATTTTCAAATAGTAGGAAATGGCCTCAAAGTAACTTAGAAATGAATAATCACATTTCGAACAAGCCAGATTTATTTAATAAAATACATAGATATCTAGGAGTAATAACATAAGCAGAGAATTTTGTTGGAGATACATTGAGTATGTAATATCGTCTGTGCAATGGTTTTACAAAATTCTATTTCACTAAAAGAAAAATAACACTGGATAATCAAATATGCTCTACTTTAGTTATAATGACATTTTCTAGGCAACAAAATCACAGAGATTTGGAATTTTTACTCACAGTAATGAGATACTGGTTTAGTGTGTTTTGAATGAAATTAGTTTCCAACATTTCTCTATATTTAAGAAGAAACAGAACAAAATTTGAGTGGAATTATTTTTATGTGTGCTTTGAAATTGAAAATCTGTCTAGATAATATGCTTAAAATTAAAACGTTAATTTGTACAGATTTTTTTCCTATTTATTTCTAAGAAAATTCAGCTATTTGTTTCTTACAATGTATTACATACTGTCTTTTTAAAATTCTACTTAAGCTTCTCAAATTCACTGAACACCCAGAAAGAAGGTTTATGGCAAAATAGATCATAATAATTTTGACAAATTATATTGTAGTCTTTATGGTTTTGTGTATGAAAAGTATTAATCAGCTAAATATAAACTTTTTTTAAAACCTATGTTTCTTTTTTTCCTCATTTTCCATTTTTTAAAAATGACTTGGGCATCTAGAGCTGTGCCATCCAATATGGCGGTCACTGGCTACGTGTGGCTATTTAGATTGAAATTATGGTTAAACAAAATACAAAATTCAATCCTCAATCACACTAGCCACACTTCAGCTGCTCGGTAGCAGATTATAAAATACAGATCTTTGCCTCTTACTATATAGTATATTTCTCTATATAATTATAATTCCAATGCTGCCCCCATCCTCTTATTTAAATCTTACCATATAGCTGCTAAATTTCATCTATATTTTATCAATTCTGACCAAGCTGCTAGATCTTACCAAAATTATTGCTTGCAATAACTTTTAACCATTAACCACTTTGTGGATAAGGTATTGGATCTGGAGAAAATCTGACCTGGGTTCAAGGTTGGGTTCACTTATAACCTAGTGATCTTCGGTAAATCATGTAAAGCCCTCTAAGGTTCACCTGTGAAATCAGGACAATGGCACTTAATTTAGAAAAATTTTATATGGTTTAAATGAGGTATTCAAAAAGTACTGAATCCACCCCTCTGCATTTATGAACTCTTGTGTCACAAGAGTTCCTCAGTTCTGTTTTTTTGTTGTTTTTTCTTTCCTCCCTTTTCAATGGAACAGGATGACTAGAGCGGGCGGTGGATATTTCTATTCTCCTATGCGGAAGGTTAGAGCCAATTGGAGTCATGTACTTCCAGGCCCCCTCTTCAATTAGGCTCTGATATTACCCCACAGAGTTAGTCTCTGGTTAACGAGTTTCTCCCCCGGGGAAGGCCTTAAGAAGAACAGAATGCTCTGACCATATTTCAAGATTGTTCCTTTTTCCTTACCTTCAGGAAGCTTGAGGGAATTTTTCTTTGGTATTTACTGTTAGGATCTGGTCAAGTTCCCAGAGGTAAATATCACAATATTGTGGGGCCCCTTAGTAGTGGGTGCCCCTGGAGTTTTTAACTCTGAGTTGTCTGCCCTGAGCCTCCAAAAATTCTTCAATTACCATTCAGATATTCCTCCCAGGGCTTTGGTTCCTGTGGAGGTTTCAGCTTGTGAGACTCTGCTCCAGGAAGCAGCAACTCCCTGTATGCCTCTGTCCTTGTAAATAACTTATATCATTTATAATTACTTTTTTGTTCAATTAATTTGTTGAATATTGCTACACTTAGTATTTTTGTTTAATCCCTTCATTTTCAATCTCCCTTTATGATTTTCTATTTAGATGTGAACCTTGAAAATATATAGCTGGTATTTGTTTTCTTACCTATACTAGAGTGTCTGTATGTTAATAACGTATTTTAACTAATTTTAATTTATGATTAACCGATATGTTTGGAATTAATCCTGTATTCTTATTGTTCTGTTTACATGATAATTTCCGGTTACACACAAACACACACTTTCATAACTTTTGAGATTTATTGCATTGGTCAACTTCTTGTTACACAATTTTCCTTTAGTATTTTGAAAATAATATATTATGTATCTCTTCTTGAAGTCTTCAGCCTGAAATGTTTAGCACACCTGTAAACACCCTTTAAGTAAAAATATAAAATTGATCAGTATCTCTATTCTCTCATTCAAAAATGCAAGAACTATGGTATATTTGAATTTTTCCATTTTTCCTTGTCTCTCCATTTTTCTAAAGTAACTTGATTTTTTGTGCTAAATTATCTTTTACGGTAATATGTTCCTTCATTTTATTTGTTTCTTTGGTCATTGTATTCTTAAACTCCATACATTGTTTTTGTGTTCATAATCTTAATTTGGCTTGGAAATATCATCTATGAGTTATTTGGAAGATTATCTATGGATTGCCAGCATGGAATCCTTGTATTTATCATTTATTTTTCATTTTGTCCTTAGAATTAAATCTTATTTTGGCTGGGTACAGAATTCTAATTTTTCATCAACTTTAAATCTGAGACATCTGATAACTTTTGCTTTGTGGCTAGTTGTTTTCCTGTCTGCAAGATTTTTGAATTTTGATCTCTTCCCTCACTTTTCTTAAATTTCATCTGCAATGTAGTTTCTAGCCTGTTACTCATAATTAAAACCTGCAAGTTGGGAGCCAACTAGGAGTTTCCTTTTAGGCCATTGTTTCCTTCTTTAATAAAATCCTATCTTCTATCTGCTTTTAATCTTTAGGAAGTGCCGAAAAATAATTTTTCTGTCGATGGTTCTCCTCTTGTTTTCCTGTGCCAGCATGGCATATGTCTAGGTAAGAGATACATGTATGTAACAATTTGTTTGAGGGATTTGGGATAAGAGAAAGAAGCAAGAAGATTTAGTAATTTTCCTACCTTCCTCCATTTGTAACAATTTGTTTTTATTTTTTAAAATGTAGTTCTTAAAATCAGGATCATGTACTTTTGTACATATCTTAAAATAGAAACTTAACAATATAATGATTTTCCAGGAAATATCCTTTTTCATAATGATATCGTAGAACATCCTTTGAATTTAACAGTTTAAGGTTTATTTTTTTCACCACAAAGCTTTCGCTATTACAAATAGCACTGAAATATATTTTTGCACATAAAATAGGATTCTGCAATTAGGTTATGCTATTAATAAAGTTTACATGTGTTTCAATTACTACAAAAGTACAACTTTTTAAATATAATCCTTTTTAAAAATTATAACTAGAACTAGATGGTGACAATTATGTGAAGAGTATAGTTTTAAAATAATTTTCCCGTGTTACATATCATGTTTGCAATTTTAGCTATCATAATAAACAATAAGATTATATACTTGTATTCTTTCCTTAGGATTTATTTCTAGAAAGAGAATAATTATGTTATAAGGTATGTATATTCTTTATGTGAGATACTATTTCCAAACTGCCTTCCAAAAAGTTTGGAACAATCTAAATTCTTACAAGTGATGAAAGAGAGCCCATTTCATGTCTTCCATTAACAAAAATTAATCTAATGTAGGTTTATCTCATAGATCAAAACATGGCAACTAATTATTTTAATTCATGAACTTCAAAAAATTTTTTACAGATTTTTTAACAAGAATATAACCAATGAATCTTTTCTTTTTTAAAGATTGGCCCTGAGCTAACATCTGTTGCCAATCTTCTTTTTTTCTTCTTCTCCCCAAAGCCCCCCAGTACATAATTATATATTCTAGTTGTAGGTCCTTCTAGTTCTGCTATGTGGGACATCGCTTCAGCATGACTTCATGAGCGGTGCTATGTCCACGCCCAGGATCTGAACCGGGAATTCCCTGGGCCACTCAAGCAGAGTGTGTGAACTTTACCACTCAGCCACGGGCTGGACGTCCCCAGTGAATCTTAACTTCTTGAGCAACCAATAGAGGCAATAACACTTCCTTGCCTCATAATTTTGTTTTGTTAGAATTAAAGGAGTTAATATATGTAAAGCATCTATCACAGTGACTGGGACACGATAAGAGTTCGATAGATACAAATCCCTTTTACTTTCTCTTTCTTTTTCTTTTGCCTTTGTTCTTGTTTTTAAACGAAGTCACAACTACTCAAGGACATACAAACTCCGTGAGAACACACACAAACACACACACGCATCTAACGATGAGTGCTTGGTAAAAGATTCACTTTTGCCTAATTTTATCCAACATAATCTCTTCTCTCAGGTAAAGCATCCTGTGCACAATGGTTAATTTCATGTAATTGTATTTGTAGTATCTTTTTAAAGCCTTGGGGTTCTATAGGGAAGGGACAATGCTAGTTTAGGGGATATCTGTATATTTCATGGTTTTTTATTAATATCAAACTAAAAGACATAAGCATTTTCATATCTTGTAGGTAGTTTTAAGAAAGAAAGAAGTTCATAACAAAACACCACGTTTGTATACTTTGAAAGGAAGCATTTATTGTTTAATTATCTTATAAAGTGAATTTTCCTTGAACATTTCCATAGTCTTTCCAAAAATAGGCCAATATCTTCCTACAGAAGTTGTTAATTGGGTAATTTGATTAGTAAATTGGTTAGAAATAAAAACCCTATTATACATTTGTGGCCTAGTGATTGACTAATTTTCTTCGATAACTGTTGTTTATTTCTTGCCTCACTGCATGCTGACGATGTCTTTTTTTAGAGGCCCTACAGAGAATTTCTAATTCTATCTTTTTCCCACAAGGACAGTCTAGGATAAATTAATTTCATAGATTTTGATTCCAGAAAGAGGCACTCTTTGTATACAATTATGGAACTGGCAAAATACCCTATTTGAGGACACTCCAAGCAAACAGTAAAATTGATATTCAGCACTTAGCATTACTATAGTTGATGTATGCAATCTGTCCAGACCTTGGAAGTCTAATAATTCTGATTTACCTGCAAATGAGGAAAAACAGGGTAACATTAATATTGATGTCTCTGTTCTATAAGTACTACCTCCACACCCAAGCACGCGTGTCTTACAAGTGCATTTGAGTAAGTTCATTCACATCCTTTCATTTTGCTTTCTTCAACAGGAGGCCCTCAACTGCCTATGGGGTCAGTGTCACATGTGAAAACACCAAGACCTGAGGGAAGCCACAACAGCTAGGTGAGCCTGCCACAATTCTTCAGCATTTTGTTAGAAGTAGAGGAGGGCGGGGAGGCCTGATGGCCCTTCCTCAACTCTGTTAAGGCATTTGTCAGCTCTATCCTAAAGGAACAAAATATTATGAGGGCATAAATACAGTTTCTCTCAACTGCTGCCTTTGATCCTTCTCTACATGGAGAATTAAAGAGCCATTTTCCCAGATGGGAGAGAAGATATTCAATTCCCTCCAATGTCCTTGTCCCTTCTACTTTTTCATTAGCAATCACACCTTCTTCTTCAAAGCACATATTGCTCACAATTGGATTAAGATTTGCACATAAAGGCAGGAAAAGGTCACTTCCACAAACAACTAAACTCATATTTCCACTTTGGGTTTTTCTAGACGTTAAGCTACACAAATATGTTAGGGGTTACAAATTCACTCTTTACTAAATTTGCTTTTGGGTTCAGTCACAAATGAACACATCTAGACTCCTGAAGTCCCTCATATTTTCCTTAGTGAACTCTTGCTTATGTCTAGCAAGATGGAATGCAAAAATAAGAGTAATTTTTGTGTTAAATTCTCATTAGATATTAATAATAAATATCATCATGGATGGCTGTTAGCAACATGGAGCTGAACACTTTACCAGAGGAAGTTACTTGACAATGATTTATTTCAGCACTGAAGTGATACTGCTAGCTTTGGTGTAGATATCAGCAGGGGAACTTGAAAATTTGTGTATGTCACATTGTAGTCTAAAGAAATATTAGAGTAAACATGAGATATCGCTCTACATTCTCCCAGGAGGAGCAAGTTGATGAAATATTTGTGAAGTAGAAGAAAAGTACTTTAAAATCTTTCAAATATCAGTGGATACTGAATTAAAGTGATTTCATTGGTTTTGCTGTAGTTGTATTCTTACTGCTATGGTGAAACAGCTGAGTTAGAATAAGATACTAAAAGAGCAAGAAAACAATTTGGTAATGCTGTTTTCTTATTTATTTTAAAATACTTTGGTAAAGGCAGTGTGATCTAAATGGAGGTGAGTTTTAACCTATGCGTTTGAATAGTCTGTTGCCCTAATAAGAAATAAAACTCCAAGAGATTTGAAGACCATGCACCCGAGGCAGCAAATACACTTTAGCTATCTGTATCATCAGTGTAATGAGAGTCAAAATTGCACTATTACTGGTGAAATTTGTGGTGTTGGCTAGAAATATTTTGGAGTCGTTCTTATAAACGTCTAAAGACTTCTTCAATGTTTTTCTAACCAGAATGATACTTCCGGTGCTCTGGTTATGTACCAATAATGCCTTAACCTCAAATAAGTCCTCTCTGATTTGCTGGAGCTGGAAGTCTGCAAACGATATTTCCCAAACTCCTTTGCTAGGTTTTGCCAGGATGTACTGTTATTGGAAGATGGGGCTGTGAAATAATAGGTGGATAAAAGATATTCTTTTATTTTTATATTGGGGTAACATTGGTTTATGACATTATGTAAATTTTGCGCTCACCCTTCCCTTCTGGCAACCACCAATTTTGTATTTTTTGTGGCTGGTATATATATATATATATACACACACACGTATATAAATATATATATATATATATGCCACATCTTCTTTATCCATTCATCCATTGAGGGGCGCTTAGGTTTCTTCCAAGTCTTGGCTATTGTGAATAATACTGCAGTGAACATAGGGTGCATCCATCTTTTGAAATTAGTGTTTACATGCTCTTTGGATAAATACCCAGAAATGGAATAGCTGGATCATATGGCGTTTTTATTTTTAATTTTTTGAGAAATCTCCATACTGTTTTCCATAGTGACTGCACTAGCTTATATTTCCACAGCAGTGTATGAGGATTCCTTTTTCTCCACTCCATCAGAATGAAAAGTATTCTTTCTCTCTCTTTTTCTTTGCACCTTTGTAGCATCTCTGGAAGTATGTGTATCCTTACATTGCTCCTACCATTGGCTTCAAGGTCCCTCTTCTAGTCCCAGCACCATCCGAAGAGCACTCTCACAGATTCAGAAGTAAGTAAACTCCAAGGCTCTGGCACTCCCTCCTCTGTTTTGTTTTACCCAAGCCCCTGTCGTGATAGCTGCTGGTAGCTGCTTTTTACAATTACTTACATTTGTGAATTTCCCATTCTTCTGTTTTCCCCTCTAGCTCTGTATTCCTTTTACTGTCCTACCATCTGTGATATATGTATAACCAATTTCCTAGATTAAATTCCTTATGTTTTTCTGACTGTATTCTGACTGATAGACCACATTTGTATCCTTGATGGATCTATCAAGACATTGATTCTGGAGTGTATTCTACTTGACTCCAACTAGATATTCAGCTAAATCCTAGCACTAATAGACAGTTGCAGGTGTCTCAAATGAACCTTTTTTGAAAATGATATTAGCACCTGTGATGATTAATTTTATGTGTTACTTTGACTAGATGGTGGTGCCCAGTTGCTTGGTCAAATACTGACCTAAATGGTGCTGTGGGGATATTTTGTAGATGTGAGGAACATTTATAATCAGTTGGCTTTAAGTAGAGGACATTGTATTGAATAATTTGGGTGGACCTCATCCAATTAGTTGAAGGCCTTAAGTGCTAAAACAGGTTTCCTGGAGAAGAAGGAATTGTATTTCAAGACAGTAATATAGAAACCCTGCCTGAATTTTCAGCCTGCCGGCCTTCTCTACATATTTTGGACTTGCCGGCTCCCATAAGTGCATGAGCCAATTACTCTGTGTATGTTTATACAGTGCAGTGAGAGAGAGAGAGAATGAGAGGGAGAAATCTCTCCTATTGATTATCGACTGTTTCTCTGGAGAAACCTGACTAATATAGCACCTATGATTTGATAAAGCTAACAAGGTTGAATTTTGTTCCTACCTGATAATAAGTAAAGTCTACTTTTGTAATAGTTTATACTAAAATTTGCTTTCATTCTCATCTAGTAGTAAGGTAGTAAGTATAGGAAATATATAGTCCTCGCTTACTTTTAACTATTGGAGTATACTGATACTCATTTAAATAAAGAAAAAAATAGTAATTGGATGTCCAGGTTTCTTATGTCTGGTCAAAACACGCTGTTTTATATAAAATCTCAATACTACTTCAACTGGGACCAAACATAAATATCAACATTTATCTACTTTGAGTGGTACCAAACACTGCACACCAACCAATTTGTGATCTGGATTTATTGTATTCACTATATGTCCAGACTAATGAAAGGAAATGAGGTAAGTATTGTTCAGATGTATCCATAATATTTCCCTGTTATTGTCAAAGGAGTATTTTCTCCAAATATGAAAAAGACAAATGAATATATATTAATTTCCTTAATACATCTATATTGTAGTCAACATTATTAAATACCACAAGAAAGGAAACCAAAAAAAGCAGGAAAATACACAAAGCTACTCACAAAGACTACTGTCGTTAAGTTGCATAGAGGAAATAGAAATTAAGTAAACACTAGTGATACAACATGAATTTGGAAGTAACCTTTCATAAATTGTCTTGAAGTGTATGTAAAATGTCCAAAAGCGGGCAAAAAAGAAAATGATGTATAATATTCTTGCCACAAGTGTGAAAATAATTGACGGAAATATGTCAAATACACAGATTACACTACATGCTCCTTTCAGACAGGTAAAGATGATAGTTGACAACCCATGGACCACCACACAGAGCAGGAGGCACAGCAGCACCCAGTGGAATGCCAATGCTGAAACAGCAGACACTGCTACTTTCACTCACCAAAAGTATCCAGTGCCTAGGCCTGACACAGAACTGGTGTTCAGTAAATCCTTGATAAGTTAATAAATGCATCAGTGAATGAGGAGGAGTTAACTAGAGAAAGAATGGTGGTGGGGGAGGATATTCCAGGCAGAGAGGACAGGAAAGAGCTTGGTGTCATTGATGTTGGGAAGAAGGCTAGTGATCCTGGAAAGTAGTGGCAGAATAAGAATGGTACCACAGAGGGTTAGAGAGCAGGGCAACAAGCAGACACAGCCTAATCCTGAAGATAGGATTAAAGATTCTGGATTTTATTTTAAGTATAGTAGAAAATGATTGATGATTTCAGAGCCTGGGAATGGTAAGATCTAATTTGCATTTTAAGGTATTCCCCATCCAACTGCCAGGTGGAAAAATTTGGGGAGAGAGAGATACTGAAGAATGAAGAAAGAGAGAACAAGCAGACAGATATAGCGGTATTACTGAGTGAAGACCTTGGCTTGCGTTGGATTGGATTAACTTCTGAAACACACACACATACATAAACGTATACATGTATAAGAAAAGCTTGGAGACTTGAAGGAGAGAACTTACCAGAAATGAACATGGTCTGGGAATCATGAGACCTGAATTCTGGTCCTTACTTAGCATTTATTAGCCATATGACTTTGAGAATGTAAATTAAACACATCTATGGGAAGAAAGATGAGAATTAGATGAACTTTAAGATCTCTTTTAGTTCTACAACTAGAGAGATTTTAATTTTTGAAGGAAGATATTGTTGAGCCTGAAATTTAAAAAGGTCAATTAACCAAAGTCTCCAGGGAAATATGCCACTAACACAAAGATTTCCATGGTAATAAAGAATAGAGATTTGTTTTCAAACATTATAAGCAAAGCTGAGCTTTAAGACATGCAGTGATTTCCTAATTCACAGGTCAGAGAAAAGAGATTTGAAAGCAAAAGAGTTTAAACACATAAAAAACTATACACTTTGGATTTTTAAAATAGCTCTAAGTAAATTTTGCGTTAAAATGGAATAAATTGCATTTATATTCAGAGAATAAGAACACACAACACTTCATATAAAAATATGTATGAAATGCACCCAAAATAGTGGCCATAACAGAAAGCAAAATCAGGATAGATATATACAGTATGATCTTTTTTTAAGGAAGAATTGCATTATATTGCACTATATGCTCTCCATGCACATTAATTTAATGAGAAAAAAAGTAATATGTGTGAAGTCATGATAAGCAGCTTGTGGAATATTTTGAAATTTGTCACTGATTGACATCTGTCCTTTAACCTATTTGCTGCCAAAAGCCTTAATTAAAGAAGGCCCCTCATCAGTAATTCTTATAAATAAGGCCTCAATCTGTTTGCTCTCTAGCAGTCTCTACCTCTTCCACGATCTGTCAAGAGAATATCGCAGGCCCACGGCAATCTAGTACATGACTGGCAATCGTATTTTTCAACTTCATGTAGAAAATTACTCTTAGGTACAGCTGATAAAATTCTTCAAAAAGGTGCATGGTTGAGTTAGCATTTAAATTTTAAATTTCAATACCTGGGAACGAAAAACAGCAACCTGTGACATTCAGGAGCTGGCCTGGTGACCACAGTGTGTGGATAATCCATGTATTCTCCCATCAAACATAAGAAATGTCCCAGAACTCCAGAACACTAACATCAGAGAAGCAACTGTGACTATGATGGAGCAAAGACTATAGCAAGACCACCCACAGAGGGGAACTTGTGTCCCCACTGATGAGCACAGAACTTGTCAAACCACAAAATTCACCAAAATAACTAACATGAGTGGTGCAAGCTACTTTGTCATAAAAACTTTAGCCTTTCTACAGACATTTTGATTAAAATTTGGCATTATCTCCAATTCCTGATAGCATCCGACATATAGCAAACCTCATTTTTGTAAATGCTCATGAAACTTATCTAACACAAGCACGGATCTCATAATAACTCCTCTTACTGAGACACCCTATTGTTCCCCACGATGTACAGTCTCCTCATTTTCAATGATGCACTAATCCCAATTTTGTCTCACTATAAGTATGTCCCTTGTGGTTTTTGAGAAAAGTGGAGGGTTCCCCAAGATTCAGCTATGTCTTTCACTGCCACAGACAAAGACTAATAATAGCTTGCACATTTGGCAATCACTGTGGGTTACCATCACGGCCTGGGTTCGTCTCCCTGTCAGGGAACCACACCACCCATCTGTCAGTTGTTATAATGTGGCAGCTGGGTGTTGCTGTGATGCTGAAAGCTGTGCCACTGATATCTCAAATACCAACAAGGTCATTCATTGTGGATAGGTCTCAGCAGTTTCCAGACTAAGAAACTCGGCAGAAGGACCTGGCCATCTACTTCCCACTTCTGAAAAAATTGGCCATGAGACACTATGAATAGCAGGAGCATTGTCTGATACAGTGCCAGAAGGTGAAAGAGGACGGCACAGAAAGACTGGGCAGCGTTCTGCTCTGCTGGACGCAGGGTCACTAGAAGTCAGAACTGACTCCACAGCACTAACTACAGCAAATATAAATATATAATAAAATTAAATACATAAAAATAATATACGTAATATATAAAATTAAAAATTATTTATCCTCATACACTTAAGTACGTATATATATGAGTATATATAACTGAATGGAATGTTAATGACCAATATCATTTTAAAGAGTTTATTTCATTTCATACTATCCTTAGCAAAAATGACTATGATAACTAATATATAAGTTTTATGTACCAGGACAATTCCAAGTAGAAATAGATAGTAAATATTGGTCACTAAACATAATTATAATTTATCTTATTTATTTGAATGAATAAAATTAAGAAAACATGAAAAAACCTTTCATGATATATATGTACGTTTCCTTTTTTGTCACTTCAAAATTTGTTAAAATAACATAAAATGAGTTCTCACAGAGAAAAATAATAGCTAAATAGTTTTCACACTTTATCGATTTTCATTTTCAGTGAGTGTGTGTGTGCTTTTTTCTTGTGTTGGTGATAGAAAATCATTAATTTGGTTAACCACTATTTGGTTTAAATTATTATTTAAAGTAGATGATTAATACAAATGAATAACAAAACTGGGCAAAACAATTACAGAGAAGTATGAATATGTACAAAAGATAATGGATATGATTTTCTTGTTTATTATGAAAGCTCTTAAAGTTTACACGGGAACAAATTTAATGATACATACATTGTTGTATTTAATATACTGGTAGTTAATTATATTTACAGCTTTAGTTAAAATCTTTAAATTTATTTCCTATTTTTATGTTTACATATCTCTGTATGGCTGATACAGCTATATAAATGTATATTAATAATTAATATAAATTGTTTCATGAATAATATATAGAATTCTATCTCTTCTATTTCCTGTAGAATGGCTGTTATTTTTTCCCCATACATAGAGCTTCCTTTTTGTCACCAAAATTTTTCTGTTAAATCTTTCTTTTGACATATTGTTAAATAAAATTTTGAAACATCTTACTTTTTGAGAATGTTTAGTTCTTAGCAATCACTGTTTATAACTGAATGTTATTACGTTGGTGTCTATAAACTTTTTTTAAGTATGTATGCCATATCTTGTCTGTCTAAAAACATTTTTAACTTTACATTTCTCAAATTCAGACCCCAAATTCTGAACGATACATATATTTTCTGCCTATATCATCTACGGTTTACATAAAAATTGTCATTACGTAGCACAAAGATTTCCCCATTCATCTCACAAGAGAAAGGATAATTAGATTTGTTTAGAAATCTCAAAATTCTAATTACTTCAATGTATATTAATATAAGTATATTAATATAACTATAATTTAATACTTACTTTTTTATTCAGACTTTGTTCTTTTAGAGCAGTTTAAGATTCTTAGCATTATTGAGGGGAAAAGTACAGATTTTTCTTATATCCCCTTTCCTCCACACATACATTGCCTCCCCCATTATCAACATCCCCCACCAGAGTGACACATTTGTTATTATTGATAAACCTACACTGACACATCTTAATCACCCAACGTCCATAGTTTACATTAGAGTGCACTCTTAGGATTATACATTCTATAACTATGAACAAAAAAATGACATATGTCCATCATTATGATATCATCCAGCATATTTTCACTGCCCTGAAAATCCTCTATGCTCTGCCTACTCATCCCTCCTCTCTACCAACCCCCAACCACTTATCATTTTACTGTCCCCATAGTTATGCGTTTTTCAGAATGCCATATGGTTGGAATCATACAGTACGTAGCCTTTTCAGATTGGCTCCCTTCACTTAGTAATAAGCATTTAAGATTCCCCTATGTCTTTTCATGGCTTGATAGACCATTTCTTTTTAATGCTGAATATTTTGATTCCATTGCCTGAATGTGCCACCTCTTGTTTATGCATTCACCTATTGAAGGACATCTTGGTTGCTTCCAAGTTTTATAAACTATGAATGAGGCTGCTATAAACATCCCTGTGCAGATTTTTGTGTGGACATCAGGTTTCAACTCCTTTGGGTAAATACGGATGAGTGCATTTGCTGAATAATATGGTAAAAGCAGGTTTAGTTTTGTAAGAAACTGTCAAACTGTCTTCCAAAGTGGTTGTACCATTTTGCACTCCCACCAATAAAGAATGAGAGTTCCTGTTACTCCAGTTCTTGTCAGCATTTGGTGTTGTCACTGTTCCAGATTTTGGCCATTCTACTAGGTATGTACTAGTACATCACTGCTGTTTTCATTTGTGTTTCCCTCATGAAACATGATATGGAGCATTTTTTCATATGCTTTTTGACATCTGTGTGTACTTTTGTGAAGTTTCTGTTCAGATTTTGGCCTAGTTTTTAACTGGGTTTCTCATTTTCAAATTGTTGATTTTTAAGAATTCTTTGTATGTTTTGGATAACAGTCTTTCACCATATGTGTCTTTTGCAAATATTTTCTCCCCATCTGTAGCCTGTCATCTCATTCTCTTGACATTGTCTTTGGCAGAGTGACAGTGCTTAGGTACTTTTCAAGTTAAAAAAGATACACTTACGATTAAATTTAAAGACTAGTAAATAAAGTTTACAAACAGACTTGTTTCCAAGATTCTGGGTTCACAAAATCCTCACAAAATGTTCATGAAATCTTTGGGTCCCTGACTCTATTACATAGGAATCATCAAAAATCTATTATTAATTTCAGTCTTTTATTAAATCTAAAATCCAAGGCATATTCACCTTGTATGAAGGCAGCAGCAACAAAACTGGTGAAAGTTTCCATTGTTTTCACCTGATAATCTCCACCAAAGTTAATGATACCACATGCTCTTGACTATTCTATTGGCTAGAAATACCACTTCTCCATTAGTTGCCTTTCCTCCTATAACACAGTGTTATCTCCCCTCATATATCACTATCCATTTGTGCAATACTCTAAACACAGCCACTCTCCTTCCCGAATCTGAAGAAAGATAAACCAATAATTGCTTGACTATGTTTGAGTACTATCCACATCATTCACAAACTCTCTAATGCATAAACCTTATTTAAGTTTGTTTGTTGATGGTTCGTACTTCAAAAGAAAATCTAAAAATTACCATGCAAGCTATGCTATCATTGATGTAAATTTATTAATGAAATATAAAATTATTCTAGAAATTAAATCAGTTTAGTCAATTGGATTCATTGCCCTCATCAAGAACTTCCAGCTAACAAGTGAAAAAAGAGCAGAGTAGGGATGATTATGGGTTAGTGGATGATATTAAAATGCTTTGGAAGTAGATATTTCCTGATGTCTACAGAAATCACCTATAGAATACACAGCAAGTTAAATAAATTTTACATGGTTTACTGTTTAAGGCAATAGCCATAAGAAAATGGAGTTTAGAGAAATACTTCTTGAAAATATCCAAAAAGCAGAGATAAATTGACAACAATATTGAACCAAACTTGGTGGGACCATACTAAGGGTAATTTCCAATGAATATCCTACTTGCCAATTATATAATTCTGGCAAGAATGCAAAGGTAGGTCATGAACAAGAACCAAAATCTTGATGCCCATTTGAATACCTCCCAATGCGCTGTAGCTATCTTCTGGTTATTGTTGCTTCTTCTCAGGATAGTGGACATTTTCCTTGCAGGAAAGCTCTGTGTTCCTGACGTTGAGTATTCCTACAGTAAGAGAGACACATTTTTAAGTTATTGGAGTTATTAAATTACACTGTTAACAAAAAACTCCATAAGGCTTTACCATTTACTTAGAAAATCCACTTTCCTTATTACTCACAGAATTGAGAAACAGTAAATGGGGCTGGCCCGGTGGTGCAGTGGTTAAGTGCACACGTTCTGCTTTGGCGGCCCCGGGTTCGCCGGTTTGGATCCTGGGTGCGGAGATGGCACCACTTGGCAAGCCATGCTGTTGTAGGCATCCCACATATAAAGTAGAGGAAGATGGGCACGGATGTTAGCTCAGGGCCAGACTTCCTCAGCAAAATGAGGAGGATTGGTGGCAGATGTTAGCTCAGGGCTAATCTTCCTCAAAAAAAAAAAAAAAATCAGAAACAATAAAGAACAGGAATAGAACTGTGAAATTATAAACATCAAAGATCTTAGAAAGCCTAGCTCTTACAAACCCTAAAGTATTGCCTATATCCTTAGTGGTAACAAGATCAATTATATCTAGGCCCCACAAGTTTCCCTGAGTTCATAATGACCTGTCCCAAGAATTTGAGAATCTTGAGATTCTAGTCTATCTACTAGACAATATGACTTTTAATTTAGTTTTCTCAATAGGCTTTTTGTTATCTTCATTTTGCTGCTTTTAAACACTATGATCTTCTGTGATTGCTCAGAGTTTAAGCAACTGATGCATATGTCATCCCCTACCTAAACCTGCTAACGAAAAATTTATAGCAGGGGCCGGCCCGGTGGCGTAGCGGTTAAGTGCACACGTTCTGCTTCTTGGAGGCCCGGAGTTCACCAGCCCAGATCCCGGGTGCAGACATGGCACCACTTGGCATGCCATGCTCTGGTAGGCATCCCACGTATAAAGTAGAGGAAGATGGGCACAGATGTTAGCTCAGGGCCTGGCTTCCTCAGAAAAAAGAGGAGGACTGGTAGTAGTTAGCTCAGGGCTGGTCTTCCTCAAAAAAAAAAAAAAAAAAAAAAAGACTTAATAGCTGTTCCTTTAAGCATTTCAGAAGATAAATATCTTTTAAAATTCTTCTGATACTTAAGTTTTCCTCACATAATGAATTCCAGACTTCAGTCTCATTAATACTGACCTTTGAGCCCACATCAGCAGATATTTGTGCTGAAGAATTACCACTCTACCAGCAAAACCTAGCCCACCACTAGGAATGGAAAGTAGTTCTGGGTTTATCCTTGCTGCGATGTTAGATTGTTCTCTTTCGAGACCTTCCAGTCTGCTTTATGGGAGCTGCTTAACTCCATTCAAAGACCCTTCCCACCTCAAGGAATCAATAATTGATTATCTCCTGGTGATGCGAACAATAGTATATTCCCAAGATTATTTGCCCTTCTTATGAGAACATAAGTTCTGTTCTGGAAGCCCAGTAAACCAGTTTAAACTTGAATTTGTTAACCAAACTTGTTATGGCTAAGTGCATAACCTTTGATTTCTGTTTATCTAGCCAAGGGAGAAATGATACTACAGCAAACACTTCTCATTGCACATATGTAAATACTTTAGGTCACATAGAATAGCCTGTGACTAGGCTAAAAGAAAAGCTTACTGGATTTTTACAAATGGCATAGCTGGATTTTGGACAGGTTTTATTGTCTAGGTTTGGTAATTCAGGCCTCTATCTTCAAGGCCTATCACAAAGTCTAATGATAATTTGTTGCAGTTGGTCAAAGTATCCTGTTCAGTCTCTTAAATGCTGTTGTCATTTTGAATGCACCAAAATAAATGGGTAAGACTAATTCTATTCAAATACTGACAACCTGCTGTGAACAACCTCCTGATGGGCAAAATCTTGGCAATAGTGAAGATCCAGATCAAATATTAATATGTAAATCCTCATTTCATCTACCTTTGGACAAAAACAGAGCATAAGAAAGAGAAAAATAACTCCTGACAATATGTAGCTGGCTAAATCCTGACAATTAAGACTTGGTGTTGCTAGAAGTTGGTCTGATACAACTAAGCTCTGATGATTTCCTGTTGAAGATCAAAAGTTGTACAAAACCCAAACATCAGGAAAGACCACTCGTGACCATGATCGAAAAAGAACAAAAGTCTAACAACTTAATAATCATGTGTAAGCACAGACAAAACCAGTAACATTGCATAAACTAAAATTATGGCTTAACACCCATCTCCTGAATAATATATGTGACTATTGCATCTTGATTAATTATAACTTTAACCCTACATTTCTACATCCATCTTCTGTATAAAAATTTTTAAAATACTCAAACATAAAATCATCCCCACTTTCTGAGAGCATTCAACCCAGAGCAAAATCCTGCTTCATTTGACCCTCCCCCAAATTACTTAACAGGAGCACAAATCGTACAATAAATTTTGCAGATAACTTCTTACAGAGAAACCTCATCATTCCCCGTTATATGTTGTCTCACACACAGCGATGAGTGATGAACACAACTTTATTCAACCACTGGTGTTGTTTAACCTTGTCTTTGGCTGGAGGACATCAACAAATATATAGAAGGAAAGACAATAGGCTTTCTCTTTAGAGTGTGACTGACATACTTAATTTTAAAACTAAGTGTTTATATTTTGGTTTATAAAAGCATAATATGTCCATATTGTTAAACTGAAAAAGAGGAAAAATTAAAATCCCATAACTCGACTACAATGAAAAAAATAATTTCACATACCCAGGTGCATCTGTGTAGGACTTGGCATTATCTCAACACCATCTACCATTTTAAGCAAAGTTCAAAAAGCTGCATAAATGAAGGGAATTGTTACACTGCACTGTGTAAATTTTCAAGAATTCTCATTTTTTGTAGTTACATTAGTATAAATAACAACATAAAAACTAAAAATACTATATTTACAGATAAATAACGACCCTCTGTGTTTCTTTAGAATCCCAAACAATTTTGACGTAAATAGTCTATGTGTTAGGTTAGACTAATTTGCTCTAGTAAATAGACCACAATGGTTCAAACTCAATAAAAGTTTATTTTTTGAGCCAGCCCTGAGGGCCTAGTAGTTAAAGTTTGGCTCTCTCACCACTTTGGTGGCCTGGGTTCTTTTCCTGGTCTCGGAACCATACCACTCTTCTGTCAGTTGCTATGCTGTGGTGGTGGCTCACATAGAAGAATTAGAAGGATTTACAACTAGGATATACAACCATGCACTGGGGCTTTGGGAAGCAAAAAAAAGAGGAAAATTGGCAACAGATGTTAGCTCAGGGCGAATCTTTCCCTGCCAAAAAAATAAAATAGGTGGTCAATAAACATCAATTCTCTTGCATAAAAAAGTTTATTTTTCTCTGATGTGACATCCCAAGATGGGTTTTACAACAATGTATGCAGGGTAAAGAATGATATGTTTCACACAGAGGTTGAAGGACCTGGAAAGACTAGCTCTGCTGTGGCCAATGCATGACTTACAAGATTGCTGGGTCATCATCACTGCACAGCCAGGAAAGAAGAAAGAGGGAGAAGAGCTCAAGCAAGTTGTTTTGACAAGATCTGAAACTGGCCCACATCACTTTCACTCACATTTTGGGAGCTTGGTCAAATACAACACTCAGCTACAAAAAAATGACTAGCATCCTAAAATTCTATATCTGTAGAAGAGGTACATAAGATTGGAAAACAGCCATTGTTTTCCACCCAACCATGTAGGAAAAGAGATCTCTCCTTTTACATTTAAACAGTTATTGCCATCATATTGTCTCTCCCTATTTTAATAAAAATTTAACTGTATAAAGCTTATATATATATATAACTTGCAGTACATATTTTGATCTTTTAGGAAACCACTACAGCGTTTGAAGAAAATTGTTCATCTAAATGGGTTTCAGCTACGTATAAACATAGTTATATACCCAGTAATTTTCTGAAGGTTCCCATGGAATTGTTACATAGTTTATGTTAAAAAAACTTTTAAAAATCTGTTTGTATAAAATAAAAGAGTTTAAAAGAAAACATTACTGAAAATATAACACAATGTAGCAGCAAAACAAAAGTGTATTAATAAAACGACAGAAATCCTAAATGTACAGAAATAAAAATCAACAAACCAGTGTAAAAGATACTGCTAAGAAAAATCTGGAATGTTACCAAAGATGATGTCAAAAATTTTTATTTTTGGTAGGTCAAAAGATGGTTTAATTTTATCTTCTTTATGTACAGATTTCAAATTGTGAGAGTACAATACTTTTCTCAATGTTTTTTAAATTGTGAGGCTGAAAGTACATCTGACTTGAATACATATAAGAGTAAACCTAAAATACATTATTAAATGAGATAGATAATTATTCTGTATAAAACTAGGGAAATGTTTACATATAAAGAAAAATGAGATCAAATTAATAAATATGTGAAATCTGCATAAGCAAATATTTTGGGTAGTCAAAGTGCTTTAGAGCAGACAAAATTAATAAAACCTCCCAAGGCATCTCAGCTGACTTAAGTCTGTGGGAATTCTTTCCTTAGATTTGTTAAGCTGCTACAGATGGATAAATAACAGCATGTATTTGCTGAAGTCATCCTTCAAAGCCTATAGCCTCCAGGGTGAGGATGTGATGTAAAGTGGTTGAGTTTTCTTTAAAAAGACAAGTCATTCTCATTCTTTTAAAAAGCAGATATTTTAAAAATAAAATAAAGGAGATATCAGAAATATTAATTATAAAATTCTTGAAAACTTTACTAATTTAAGAGTAGACAAACACCTTGGGCCTTCCCTTCTGGGTGATGGAGTAGACATACTCTTCCCTATTCTTTCCATTGAGTACAGCTAGCAAACATGTACTTTATACTTATAACAAGCATAAGAAGACTCTGAAAGGTGATGAGAAGAAGGAAGACTGGCTAGGGACCTCAGAACACAAAGAAGAAAACGGTAGTGTGTCCCATGGGTTTTCTTTTTGCCTCCTATATCCCCAAAAGCCAACAGGTACAGAGGAACCATGACCCAACAAAAGTTTGGTCTTTCTAGCCAAGGAACCAGGACAAAGACAGCCTAGCAAATCAGAAACCTTTTAGGCAATAGCCACTCTATTCCAGCCAAACACACACACACACACACACACACACACACAGTTCAACTGTAGCCCTACCTCTGGCCATGCCAGCAGAAATGGACTAGGAGTCTAAACATTTGCCCTCTCCAGGTTGTAACTAGGCATCACAACAATGGTCTTCCTAGGGTCAAGTAAGGAGTCAGGACTTTCATCCTCACCAGGTACCAACAAGATTCTCCCTTTCCTCCTGCAGTGTCAGTGGAGACCACTGAGGAGCCTGCACTTATACCAATACCCAGTAGCAAGGAGGTGCTGCTCCTCCTCCCCACTGGGGTGGTGTCCAAAGAGGCACAGTGGAGGGTAAGGACTTTCACTACCACTCTCCGAATGAGACCGCTGCCATTTCCACTCAGTGATGTCTAACTCTGTCCTTAGTCAAGAGGACCCTAAGGAGACAGGACTACTGAAAGTAATGGGGTATTCTGTATGGGATACAGGATCACAAAGAGCAAATTAGATAAGATCTAATGCGATCTGAATAAACTATGGGCTTAAGTTAATAATAATGTGTCAATATCGGTTCATTAATTGGAAAAATGTACACACCAACATAAGATATTAATAACAGGGGAAACTATGTGCGGCACACGTGAGGACTCTCTGTGATATCTTCTTGATTTTTCTGTAAATCTAAAACTGTTCTAAAAATAGTCTATAAAACACATAAACATTCATATATGTAAACACACACACATAAACACATCTGAAATGAAAAGGCAAGAACAAAGTGGAAGAAAATATCTGCAATACAGACATCCAACATAGGCCCCCTGTACCAAATATATAAAGCACTACTACAAATCAATACAAAAAAGACGGATGACCTAATTTAAAAAAAAATGGTCAAGAGGTATGTTCAAACTCTTAAAACAAAGAAAATAATAAAATAGTAATAAACATAGGAAATAGTGTTCAATCTTATTAGCCAACAGGTATATGCTAAGTCAGTCCACAATACAATATTATCACATCCCACAGAAAAATATCAAACGAAAGAGACAAGAAATGAAGTGTTGGGGAGGAGACAAAATGACTGGCACTCTCACACACTGCTGGTGGAATGATTCATTGTATAAACATTTTGGAAAACAGTTTGGCATTATCTACTAAAGCTGAACAAACAAATATCCCAAGACCCAGTAATTCTACTCTAATAGCAATATAAATGTGTGTATACATATATATGTATATATACATGTGGGTGTGTCAGGCATGAACAAATGTATTCATAGTAGCACAGTTACTATTATTTCCAAAATGGAATCTACCCAAATAGTCATTAACAGTAAATTGTATAATTATGGTACAATCATACAAAGACATACTAAAACAGTAATGAGAATGTTCTACAGTGATCTATATTAATGTGAATGAATTTCACAAACATAAAATTGAGCAAAAGAAGTTGATACAAAAGAATTTAGCTTTCAAAAGCAGGGTACAGACTATAAAGAAGCTTGGGGAGGCGGGGCTTCCGGAGAGCTGTTAATTTCTGTTTCTGGATCAGTGATCTGGTTTCACTGGGAGGTTTGCTTTGTGAACATTCATTTAGCTGTGCATATATATGTGCACTTTTCTGTATGCATATTATACTTAAAATAACTTTCTAAAAACTGAAAAAGATGAATCAGTTCTGTATATACTGAAACAAAAGGATTCTATAGTATATGGTGGAGGGAAAAAACCTATAACAACTATCTGGAAGGGGCAGAAATTACTCTTTACTTTTGTATTTGCATTTTCACAATGAACATACATGTTTTGTATTAAAAACACTTTTTATATAATTTGTTATTTATTTGTTGTTTACATATTTCTACTTTCTTCTTGCAGTTTTATGTATCTCTATAAACTTCATTTTCCCCCTTGGAACAAGAAGTATTACAAGAAAATAATACATACTGTATTAGTCAGGGTTCTCCAGGGAAACAGAACCAAGAGGATATACATAGACATATATAAGAGGAAATTTATTATAGGAATTGGCTTATGAGGTTATGGAGGCTGAGAAGTCCCGCAATCTGCCTTCTGCAAACTGGAGACCCAGGAAATCAGGTGTTATAATTCAGTTCGAGTCTGAAGGCCTAAGAACCCAGAGCTCTGATGTGGGACAGCAGGAGAAGATGGATGTCCCAGGTCAAGAAGAGAAAGAGAAAATTCACCTGTCTTTAGCATTTTTATTCTACTCAGGCCCTTAAAAAATTGGAAAACGCCTGCCCACAATGTTGAGAATAGATCTCTTTATTCATCTACTGAATCAAATGCGAATCTCTTTCAGAAACACTTCACACACACACCCAGAAATAATATTTTACCAGCTGTCTGGGCATCTCTTAGGGCAGTCAAGTTGACATAAGATTAACCATACCAGACATTAGCAAACACACTCACACACACACACATTCCAGAGCCTGCTCACTTTCTACTCAATAAATACAAGCTTCTCATCCTGGTATTATTGGACTAATGTTTAAAATCCACTTTTCAAACTGTGACTCTCACTCCTGCCTCACAGGATTCTTCTGATCAAGTAAAACTGGCTGACTCACTCCTTCTCATGATAGCCTACTTTCCTGTCCCATAACTTTGCTTGCTCTAATTGTTTCGCAAGAAAACTCTCTCCATCACTTTCCACCTCCAGTGGTTTAAACGCTTTCGAGGCCAGCTTAAGTGCTAACAATAATCCCTGCCTAGAAATCTGGTCTTCTCAATGGAATAGAACATTTATTAACTAATATGAGACCTTAATTCAGGTAATGGTATTAGTATACTCTTTATAGATATTTTATTTCTTTATATATTTTATAAAATACATAAAAGTTATTTTATATATATTTTTTACACTTTATTGGGGTATGATTGACATGTAAAAAGCTGTACATATTTAATGTATACAACTCAATGAGTTTGGGATAATTATAGACTCATGAAACCATCACCACCATCAATGCCATAGACCTATTCATCAAAGTTTCTTTCCGTCCCCTTTATTATTATTATTATTATTACATTTGCATACATGCGTATGTGCGTGTGTTAAGAATGCTTAATGTAAAATCTACCCTCTTGGCAAATTTTAAGTATACAATACAGCTTCTTGTTATAGACACTGTGCTATACGGTAGATCTCCAGAACTCATTCATCTTGCAGAACTGAAACTTTGTACTCTTTGACCATCACATTCCCATTTCTCTGGCCCCCAGCCCCTGGCAGCCACCATTCAACTCTGCTTTTATGAGTTTGACTATTTTAGATGCACCATATAAGCGACAGTACACAGTATTCATCTTTCTGTGTCTGGCTTATTTTACTTTTATATATATTTTTTTCAGAATTTTATCTTACTCTGTTAGGTTTATTTTTTTTTTTTCCTTTTCCTGTTTTGACTTATCCCTTGAAAGATAAGCAGGAAATGCTCGCATTTGAGATGGAGCATTCAGCAAGGAGTGAAAATGCTTTTCTAACCACCACAAATTCTTCATAATTCCCTTGATTGATTAAAAACGTACAGATCCCCAAACATACCTTGAAATTTTCCAATGTTTCCTAACCTAGGACATTATTCCTACATATTCTTTTCTGCCTACAGAAATTCTATAAAGCCCAATTCAAATGGGCTTTCCCCCCTTAATATTTAATCCCTGTGTCATATCAATGTCTTGCAGAATTAAGTAATGCTAGATGCTCCCATAGCAATGTGTCCACTACTTTTACTCAACAGATTATAAATCATTTGAAAGTAAGTTCTCCATCTTTTCTACCCTTCTCCTACTCCCATTAACCATACATACATACACACACACACACACACACACACTCTCTCTGCAATACCACCATAATCCTTGACAAATCATTATGTGCACTGTGTGTTTTTTAGATTGGACTCCATTCGTTCAGATAATTCCAAATACTAAGAAAGAAGTGGATGGAGAAAGGGCCCAGTAAAATGGATCTTTGATATATTTTAACAAATAAGATGAAATGCTTTCCATGACATTTCTCAGAATAAATTTGAACAATTAATTATGAATAAGTATTTAAATTCATTTTTATCCATCAAAATACCCTCTTAAAAATAAAAACTTTCCCGAGTAGAAAATAAATAAATAAATGGTTGTTTATTTTTGTTTTTTGGTTGACTGTATTTTTTCTTTGTTTTATTATAATATAATTGACATAAAGCACTGTAGAAGTTTAAGGTATATAGCATAATGACCCACGTATCTCGCAAAATGATTACCACAGTAAACTTAATTAACATGCATTACCCTATATACTTATCAAAAAAAAAAGACAAACAATGTTTTTTTCTTTGCGATGAGAACTTTTAGGATTTACTGTCTTAGCAACTTTCGTGTATACCGTACTGCAGCATTGTCTATAGTCCTCGTGTTGTACCTTACATCCTCAGTACTTATTTATCTTATAACTGCAAGTTTACAACTTTTGACTGCCTTCACCCAATTCTACCCCCAGCAAAACTACAAATCTGATCTCTTTTTCTATGAGATTTTGTTGTTGTTGTTTAGATTCCACATGTAGGTGAGATCACACGGTGGCTGATTTATTTCACTGAGTATGGAATCCTCAAAGTCCATCCATGTGGTCACAAATAGCAGGATTTCCTTCTTTTTTAGGGCTGAACACTATTCCATTGGAGATATATATAGACCCCACATCTTTTTATCCATTCACCTATTGACGGACGGTTAGATTGTTTCCATGTCTTGGCTGTTGTAAATAAGCTGCAGTTAACATGGGGATGCAGCTATCTCTTTGACATAGCGGTTTCATTTTCTTTGGATATATATCCAGAAGTGGAATGGCTGGATCATATAGTAATTCTATTTTTGATTTTTTGATGAAACTCTCTACTGTTTCCGTAGTGGCTGTACCAATCTACATTTCCATCAACAGTGCGCAAGGGCTCTCTTTTCCCTCCAGCATTTTTAATGTTTTGTCTTTTTGAGCGTAGCCATTCTAACAGGTGCAAGGTGATATCTCACAGTGGTTTTAATTTGCTCTTCCCAAATGATTAGTGATGTTGAGTGCCTTTTCACTGACCTGTTGGCCATTTGAATATCTTCTTGGAAAAAAATGTGTATTTGGGCCCTTTGCTCACTTTTTAATTGGATTATTTGTTTTTGTGCTATTGAACTGTATGAGTTCTTTATGTTTTGGGTATTAACCCCTTATTAGATATATGATTTGCGAAGATTTTCTCTCATTCCGCAGGTAGGTTGCTTTTTAATTGTGTCGATCATTTCTTTTGCTGTGCAGAAGCTTTCGAGTTTGGCGTAGACCCACTTGTTGATTTTTTATTTTGTTGCTTGTGCTTTAGGTGTCATATCCAAAAATCGTTACCAAGACTCATGTCAAGAACCTTTTTTCCTATGTTTTCTTCTAAGAGCATTATGATTTCAGGTCTTACATTGAAGGTTTTAATGCGTTTTAAGATTTTTTTGTGAGTGATGTAACATAGGGGTCTAGTTTCACTCTTTTACATGTGAACATCCAATTTTCCCAGCAGCATTTACTAAGGCGACTGTCTTTTCTCCATTGAATATTTTTGGCTCCCTTGTCAAATATTAGTCGACAGTAAATATTTATTGAATTAAAATACATCTCCATCTATGACATAAAATATTACAGGTCAATTAAATATTTTACTATGAATATGATGGAACAAACATTAAAACAGGCTTCATATAATGGTTTATAAAAAGCATAAAGATGTGTACAGTGTCATTGTTACAATGTGAAATTTGTACATACGACAATAACAGCTTCAGAACAACATGAGAAAATGAAAAATGTTGTACCCAGGTTGGCAAATTATGGATAATATTATCTTTGATCATATATTTTTTATGTGTTAGTAATATGTTCTGGAAAGAAAAGACAAAGGTTTATTGATATCCATTGAAGAAATCCCCGATACAAAGAAGAGACAGCTTAATATACTCGCTGAATTTAGGAAACTCAGACTTGAGCTAAACAGTTTTTTTTTTTCCTTACTACCAGAAGCTGATTATATAACAAAGATTCATTTGCGTTATTCCTTAAGAAACTATAATAGATCAAATAATCTTAAAAATAACTATATTAGTAGTTAATGAAGTTCGTCTAGAGCTTCGTCTCGTAACATTTTCAGCAAATAAAATTTCCAATCAGTTTCACCTCATGCTATTTCTTCTTCCCAACTGAACAATCATCTAATTAACAGCTTTATTCTATCTTAGATAGTCTGGTGATTTCAAAGGTCAATATTTTTCTAAGTAATAGGATATTACTACATGTAGTGTCTCGAAAACACATGATGAATGAGACAAGAATAATAATTTCAAGCTCTGTTCATGTTATAAGGCCCATTAGTCACATGTGAACACATTGTCTTCCTACGTCAAGCCTAGTTCAAAGTTTCATAAAAGTTAAAAGAAGAAAAGGCCGATTGTGTCCTTGCAGTGTTTCACAGTTCTCTCTTACTTCATCTCCTCTCTCTCCTCCCATGTTAACAGTAGCCAATGGCTTAATATATCCACAATCAGGGATATTACAAGACAAAAGAGAGGAGTAGCCTAGTCAATCTGAACTTTAATTCAGAGTTATAGGATCTTAGCCTTCGCTTGTGAGTCTCAGCATCTTAGGACATTTAGGTTTACCTATGGTCACCGAAATGTTTTCAGTCAGATACTGAAATGTTTCCAGGTAGATCTGGACCTTACTTGCTTTTGACAACAAAGACATATTTTGAATTATCTCCCTTGTCTGGCTTCTGTTCACTAGATCAAATGGGTAAAACATTCCTTAATTATTAGATATTAACTGGGAGACAGACCCAATTAGAACTTGTTTTAGGTAAAAAGGAGTACAAATTAACCACTGTATTAAATATATAATGATGTATAGCATAACGGAAGAGTAAAGAATATTAGACGCTAGAAAACAAAGAAGAAGAAATATTAAACAAAAATGTATTTGACTTCAATTTTTATTTTTGAGGAAAATTAGCCCTGAGCTAACATTTGCTGCCAATTCTCCTCTTTTTGCTGAGGAAGCCTGGCTCTGAGCTAACATCCATGCCCATCTTCCTCTACTTTATATGTGGGATGCCTACCACAGCATGGTTTGCCAAGTGGTGCCATGTCCACACCCAGGATTCGAACTGGTGAACTCCGGGCTGCCGAAGCAGAACGTGCACACTTAACTGCTGTGCCACTGGGCTGGCCCCATATTTGACTTCAATTTTGACTTCTGTCAACGCCGAATAAAAGTTAATTCAGAATAATTCCCCCAATTATGGTTGAAAACACCTCATCAACAACATTATCATTTCCTCACCCAGCGTAATTTCCCTTCAGTACTTCATAATAGGATGTTTATTCCTCTGCCTTTCCCTCACATCAATTCCCATTTTCTCCACCATATCATAACATTTAACAACACATTATATCTCATTGTATACTATGATTGCTTATTGTGATAGGAAGAATAATATCCCTTCCCCAAAATTATATCCACGTCCTACTCTGAAACCTGTGAATGCGTGCTATTTGCCACATGACAAAGGAAACTTAGAGTTGCAGATGTAGATAAGGTTACTAATCAACCAACTGTAAAATAAGGAGCTTACCCTGGATTATCTGGATGGGCCAAATGCAATCACAAAGGTCCTTTAGGAAAACGTACAAAGAAGGCAAATGAGGAGGCTTAGAGGCTTCAAAAGAAAGAGCTGATACCTTGATCTTAGCACAACAGGACCAATCTGAGACTTTTTAATCTTTTCCCCTGTAAAATAATAAATTATTGTGTTGTTTTAAACCCACTAAGTTTTTGGCAATTTTTATAGCAGCAACAGAAAATTAATACACTGATTGAGGCCCACCTCTATTCAAATGGACTGGGTTAGGGATCCAATAATTGTGCTATTCCAAAAGGAGCCTTTTTGCCACTTTAAAGGAATTTTTCCTGTGTCCAACCCTGGAGATACTTATTTTCAATTACTATTTTATCAATCAGCCACAGATAAATATCTCCATTTCTTCTGACCCAGCTCTATTACTGCTTATTTAAATATTTCTTATTATCTAGGAATTTAAGAAAAATTTGAGTTTTGCAGCGCTTATTTTTTTTATCAGACTTCAAATCACATATTAAAAGTATAGATAGACAGAACTATTAAATAGTCCTCCTATAAATCTAAGATTGGTCTACATTTATTCTCCACTATAGTGCTAATGACGGAGTTAGAAAGATAGGTCTATTTTCTCAACTTATCTGGTCATCTTTTAAACTTTTGTAAATAACTGTATGTATGAATTGACTTAATAAATAAAGCTATAACAAATTAAAAGACAAACAGGAGTTTTTATGTATAGTAACACTTTGTACCAAGTTTTCTGTGCAATGCTGCCAACGTTAAATAAAATGCATCATAAAACAAAACAAATAGGGGCTGGCCTGGCGGCTGAGTGGATAGGTTTGCGTGCTCCGCTTCAGTGGCCCAGGGTTTGCAGGCTTGGATCCTGGGCCTTGACCTGTATCACGCATCAAGCCACACGTGGCAGCATCCCACATAAAACAGAAGAAGATTGCCACAGATGTTAGCTGACTGACAATCTTCCTCAAGCAAAAAGAGGAGGATTGGCCACAGATGTTAGGTCAGGGCCAATCTTCCTCACACAAAACAAACAAATAAACAAACAAACAAACAAAATATGTAAACTGTATTAAACCCATGGAGAGAAAATGGCAAATTTTAACAGGAAGAACTTCCAGAAAGTAGCAAATAAACCAATCATGACCTTGGAAAACTAAACAAACTGCTTATGACCTGGACATATTATTTGGTGCTTTAAGTATGTATATTTTAGTAGCAGCAAACTTAAGAGTCTCTCAGTATATTTTGCAAAAACTTTTGGTGGATGTTTGTTTTAATTTGGTTGTGAAGATTTTCTTGGAGCAGAAAATTTGCCATTTTATTGCCAAACAGCTTTACATATATTTTATTCATTGCTAAACATTTAGACAAATCATCTGACTTTTTATATATTAAGTATATGCCTGAATCACTCTATCATCTTATTTCTAAAGGAAAGCAATTTTTTCTATTTTAGAATATATTGCATTAAAATTAATGACTATACCAATAAATCCCTACTCTCTCTCTCCTTTTTTGGGGGGAGGGGAGAAAGATTGGCCCTGAGCTAACATCTGTGCCAGTCCCACTATTTTGTATGTGGGATCCCACCACAGCATGGCTTGATGAGGGGTGTAGGTCCACGCCTGGGATCCAAACCACAAAACCCCAGGCCACCTAAGCAGAGTGCACCAAACTTAACCACTATGCCACCAGGCTGTGCCTCTTCTCGTTTTTAAAGTGAGCCACCACTGATTAAGGAATGGCAGAAAAAATACAGAATAGAAAAAGAAAAAGAATAGAAAAATAGAAAAAGAAAGAATAAATAAATTTTCCTGTGGTTATGAAGGTGGAAATTGTTTTTGTTGCAATACTTTCAATGATCTGGGTAGAAGAAAATGAAAAATGTATTTTCTTATACTTGAAATTACATCTACAGTATGTGACACTCTTATGCTCTGGGTCACTACAGCAAATATGAAGTAAGTCAAAAATGTCTGAACTATCATGAAACAGAGACAATTTTGCGCAAGTTAGTAAACTCATTCTGATATCTAGTGAATTCCTGTTCCTCAGCTTAGCAAAAATTCTCCAATGTATCATTGCAGACAAACTCAAATCCTTTGGAATAGAATATCCTTTCCTATTTTATCAAAATCCTTCTCTCAAAATTTCCCAAGCCTTCAGATTTTTGGGGGAAGAGGTTAGATTATCTCATTAATTAATCAAGTGTGGTGTTTATAATTGTATAATGGATAACTGGACCCAAATGTATTATTAAACGGAAACATCTGCATCTTAATCCTTAAAAATGGCTAGTTGTGGGAACTTAGTTACAGAATGAGGATGGAAAGATTTGAGTGGATGGCTCTTTCCATACCCAGGCTTAATTAATATAGCCAGGCAAATATCTCGTCTTATCCTTCCAGGGACGTTATTTGACTGTTTCCTTATCTATTAAATTATAATATTCCTTTAGAAATAATTAATAGTATTGTAAACAAAAATTGGATGAATTTAGAGATAGAGACGTGAGAAAAAATCTCAGATTCTGATTTGAAGTGAAAAAATATGGTTAAGATAAAGCCTTGTAAATTTTTTTTTTCTTTTTGTCCTTTGCATCACTTGTAATCAATGCTCTGCTAAGCTGAGTTAATTTCTGTTTTGCACTTTGCATTTTATGTGTAAACATTAACGGTTGATGCCCAGGCTAATTCACATGAGGGTATTTGACCTATTCGCGATGAAGGCAATACATCTCAGTACAAATAAAATACTCTCCCACTGCATTTATAAAATAACACAGAAAAACTAAAATTGATAAACACATATAACTATCAAATACTGTTTTTGATAACAGAATAGATACTCTAAAAAGTAGTCCGCAAAACCACAACTGAAAATGAAGATAATAATTCTGCAAGAATTTCAAATCTGAAAGAAAGTGTCGTATGAATCTAAAACTGAGAATTAAACCTAAGAAGGAACTATATTAATAAATGTATTAAATGAAGTCAACTTTTATATTATCCTTCCATTATTTTATGTTTGATTTTAGAAAATAATAGAAGGCTTCCCTTTTCTGCACATCCTCTCCAACACATGTTATCTTCTGTCTGTTTGATAAAGACCTCCTAACAAGTGTAGATGATATCTTACCGAAGTTTTGATTTGCATTTCCCTGATGATTAGCGACGTTGAGCTTCTTTTCATGTACCTATTGACCATTTTTATGTCCTCTTTGGATAAACGTCTATTCAGGACCTTTGCCCATTTTTAAATCAGATTATTCGCTTTTTTGCTATTGAGTTGTAAGAGTTCCTCATATGTTTTGGACATTAATCCATTATCAGATATATGGATTGCAAAAATTTCCCCCATTCCATATCTTGTCTTTTCGTTTTGTAGACGGTTATCAGGTGCAAGCAGGTGGGGGAAATGCGGAGATGGCGATCCAAGGGTACAAAGTTGCAGTTATGTAGGATGGATAAGTTCTAGAGATCTAATGCACAGCATGGTTACTATAGTTAATCATATGGTAATGTGTATTGAAAACTTGTTAAGGGTTTATCTCAGCTGCTCTCACCACATGCACACAAAAAGATAACTATGTGCGCAGATGGATATGTTAATTAGCTTGATTGTAGTAATCACTTCATTTTGTATATGTATATCAAAATGCCATATTGTACATTTTAAATATATATAATTTTTATTAAAATAAATTTAAAAGGAAAGAATATATATGAAAACATCAAAATATTTATTCAATATTTAATCTTTCAATCATTGTTTATATTTTCTGTAACTCTTTTTGACAATATTCTAACTCCTATTAACTAGGAAGACTTAAATAATCCTTCAAAGGCAACCGAGGTAACAAGCATAATCGATGATCAACTCCTAGCAGCAATATATTTTATTTCTAGGTATATTGCAATTTTAAGGAGACTGATGGTCCACTAAGAACAAAATAATTATTGACTAAATATCATCCACTAAATAAATTTGTTACATAAGAAGTTAATAAGAGCTATGTGTTAATCTAACGTTTCCCAATGACTCTTATTTTGTCAATTATAAGATATTCAAGGAAACTAACTTCAGCGAGCTTGTCCTTTACACACAATTCACACATACCACAAAATAGCAAACTAGATATTATATTCTCTAGGTTCATAAATTAGAAAACTAACACGAACGGGTTATGCAACTTTTCCAAAGCTAAAAGTTCTTTCGTTAGGGTAAGTGTTTCATCCGGGCTTTTTTTTTTTTTTTTTTTTTTTACAGTTTGCGGTATAAATTCCTGAGGTACAAACATGGCCACTGAGACTCTCTCCTACGAGCTGGAGAAGCAATTCTGAAATAATTTGTGAGGCTGGTGAGCTGAGTCATGGCAAGCAACAAAACCATATCTACTGAAAAATTATTGTTCAAAAAAACAATTTAACCTCGTAGATTATTTGTGGAGGCCATATTCCAAGAATTATAATTACTTGGTCAAAGACTAAACGGGTCTTAATGTTCTTTGTAAATAAATGCAGAAAAGCTTTAAATATTAAACATGGGTAACTCATAAACTGTATCAAAGCTCTCACTTTTTTTGTCACCATCATTACTATTGTGTAGATAACTGCATTCTAATGGTAAAAATCATGTTTTTTGGTTTTAGTGTAAATTTATTAGATTTCTATGGGACTGATAATTTTTAAATGTTCATGGACCTTCTACTGGGGACTCTATGTATTTTGTTTTAATGTGAACTTATACATCTAATATTTTTGTAATTCAATATTTTGAAACAAGATAATATAGTCAAATAAGTGTTAGGTACAATAATTAATCTTTGTACATTCATTTTGATAAAACACTAGTGTACACAAGAAAGTTCAGAAAAACATCAGAATACATTAAAAGAGATTTAGGAAAATAAATAAATATAAAAAAGCAGCATATGTGTGCATTTCTGAATTGATTATTTTCGGATATATTTGTTCTAATCACTATTCATTTAACCACGCTGGGGAATAATAAGCTCATTTGTCCATTAAGACAGTAAAAATAGCTAGAACTAGATAAGATACTGTATTAGATTTTTATATACAGTTTTATTTATTATAGAGGAGCTGGTTATTTTATGTAGTCAAACCAATATTCATGAACAATAAACATCTTATTTATCTGTATTTGTATGGAGTGAAATCTCAGTTCAGTAAAAATGCATGGGTCTGGAATGTTGCAGATATATATTCAAATGACAGCTTCAGTAAATACCAGAATTGTTTCATTAGATGTGTCATTCACCTTTTTATTCCCTCTTTATTCATTAAAATTGACTTAACACTATCTGATTTTCAAGATAATTACATGTGTTAAAAAGATAACTGCATAGTGCTTATATAAGTGCTCAATAAATGGTAAAATTATTATTAGATATGCTTACAAAATTATTCTAAAAATTATTACATATTACAAAGCTATTCTTAGAATTTAGGATTTGAAAGTAGTAGATTTATATTTCTTTAATGGTGTATTTATAGTTAGATATGATGCATCTGTACAGTTTTTTGGTCTTAAATAATTAAAATAACAATGATAGACTAAATTAGTTGAGTGCCAGATACTGTTCTAAGATTATATTTGTAATCTCATTTAAGACTCATAAAACATTTAAGGATAAATACTGTTTTTATTTAAATTTTACAGTTGAGGAAACTGTGACACAGAATAGTTAAGGAATTTTACCTAAAGCGCCCAAGTAGTAAACAATAAGCTAGAATTAAACTAATAAAAATTGAGATTTAATTCTCCTAAGCAATATGCTACAGATGTTTTTTAACTAGAATTTCTGTATAAATCGACAACAAATCTCCTCCTTCATTTGACAGTTAATTATTTCCCAAGGTGGTTAATGAATATTTACTCACACACACACACACAAAGAACTAAATCTTCTTTATTTCCTGGTAAATTGATTAAGGTTAAATTATTTAAAGAATATACATTAAGTATAGTCTATTTGCTAAGCGCTATACTCACTTCTGGGGATACAGTGATAAGTCAGCCAGTCTGTGCCCTGATAAAATTTATAATCTAGTAGAAATGATGTTAAAGGAATGATTTTAGTATTAATTATGGTTAACTTTTTAAGTGTGACATGCCATAAAAGATTCTCAGATGGGAAAACATGCAGGCAACCTAGTCTAGAAAGGTCACAGTGCATGTACTTGACAATATCATGCTGGGTTTTCTGAGCTATGAGCTGATAAACAATTAGGTAAGTAGTGATTAAGTAGGTGAAGTTGCTTCTAGATAAAGGGAACAGCAGGACCAAAACTCTAGTTGTGAAGGAGAAAGAGGTATTAAAGAAACTGGAAAGATAGCAAATTTGGACAGTAGAGCGGGAAGTATGAATGGCAAAATTAGGCAGGAGAGGTAAACAGGGCCCAATTAATCAAAAGGCCCCAATAAGAATTTAGGCGTTTCTCTTTTATGTTAAAGAATAAGACATTGCTTGTTCTGTAGGTCAAGAAATGGTATACTCTTGGCAATTTCATACGTTTCTACCTATAAAATAAGATGAAATACTCTTATTTTTTAAAGAAAAACTTTAATCATTTATAGAACAGATTCAAAGGTGACAAATATTGAATTAGGAAGATCAATCTGGAGACTATTAAATAACAACTCCCCATTCCCCTGCCCCAGGCCTCTGGCTACCACCATTCTATTATCTGCTTCCAACAGTTGGACAGTTTTAGATTCCTAATATAAATGGAATCATACAGTATTTGTCCTCCTGAGACTGACTTCTTTCAGATAGTATAATGTCTTTCAGATTTATCCATGTTGTAATTTTCAGTTATGCTAAATGAATAAATTCTAGAGATCTGCTATACAACATAGTGCCTATAGTTAACTACATAGCATCATGTGTTTAAATTTTGGTAAAAGGGTAGATCTCATGTTAAGTGTTCTTATCACAAAAGAAAGGGGACACAAGGAAACTTTTGGAGGTCATGGGTAGGTTTATTACTTTGTGCTGACAGTATCATGGGTGTATGCATATGTCCAAACTTATCAACTGTATACCTTAGACATATGCAGCTTTTTAATATGTATCAATTATACCTCCATAAAGCTGTTTAAAAAGAGTATTAAATAATTCAGAAAAATGAACCATGGATGTAGTATGGAGATAAAGATAACATAAGATCATTGACAGGGTTCTAACATGAACAGTTGGAAGTCAATTTTCCATTTAAAAACATGTTTATCATTTTCCGTGCTATTTGCTGTATAGCTGTTCCCGTATATATCTCGATTTTGCTTGCTTTCTTATTCTTTATCTACTTAAGAAGCACACAAAAAAAGTCTGTCAATTAGTGAATCTACAGAATTTGTTATTTTAATTCTAACATTTCATATCGAGCTTGAATTGCTAATTGCTCTTTTAGTTTATTCCATGGAGTTAGACTGGACTCGACAGTTAATTTTATCAAAACAGAGACATTATTTTCATCGATCCATTACAAAGAACATTCAAAGGCACACCTGGTACTTTCAGTAATTCTAATTCTTTTCAAAGTTTTCCATTCCTAGGAATAAGCTTATAAAATTGAGAGAGAGAGAGAGAAAGGCCAAAACCAAAATGAATAATTTCAAGTGGTTACTTAAGTTTCATTACACTAACTATAAATTGAGACACATGTGAGCATGAGTAGGTTGTCAGTATTCAATATTCTTTGAGTGACTTTACTATTTAGCATTTCTGGTCTATGGATAACGTTATTACTTTTTGTCTAATTTACACGTATCTTCTTTGTATTTTTTAACAAAAAAAAATATGGTGTAAAGTTCACGCATTTCAGTACAGTCTGTAAGTTTTGACAAATGCATGCAGTGGTGACTACCGCAATCAAAATATAAAACATTATCATCACTCCCAATAATTTCCAGGGCCTCTCTGTAGACATCCCTAGCCCCTGGCAACCACTCATCTGACCTCATTCTCTAATCTTTCCAGAATGCCATATAAATGGAATCAGACAACATGTAGACTTTCAAGTGTGGCTGCTTTCATTTAATATAAGACATTTGATAGTAATTGATGTTTTTTTCATTCATTAGTTGTTCATTCCTTCTCATTTCACTGCGGAGATGTTACATAGTTTATCCATTCATCAGTTGAAGGACATTTGGGTTGTTTCCAGTTTGGGAGATATGAATAAAGCCATTATAAACACTTGTATAAAGTTTTTTTATGTAAAAGTAATTTTTTCAATTACTTTGGGTAAATACCTAAAAGTGGGATTACCAAATTGTAAAATAAGTATATGTGTAACTTTATAAAAACTTCCAAACTTTTTTTCAGTTTTCCAATACTGCTGTACCATTTTTATATACAATTGCTCTGCATATTTGGCAGCACCTAGTGGCTTCATTTTTTTTATAGTAATAATTCCCAGTGGTTTTAATTTGCATCCATACATATTCTTTGATAAGGTATCTGTTCAAATAATTTGCCTGTCTTTTAGTAGGGTTGCTATCTCTTACCTTTGAGTCATGTTCTTTTTATATTTTGGATAAAAGTTCTCTGTAAGATATTTAACTTGCAACTACATTTCTCAATTTATGGCTTGTATTAACTATGCCTTTCAAAGAACAGAAGTCCTTAATTTTGATGAAGTCCAATTTTTAAATCTTTAATTTTATAAAATATACTTTTGGTTATATCTAAAAATCTTTGTCCAGCTCAAGGAAAAAAAATTCTTTTATATTTTATTCTATAAATTTTACAGTCTTACATTTTACATTTAAGACAATGATATTGTTGAATTAATTTTTGTAGATTATGAGATATATAGATTGAAGTTCCTTTTTTTCATGTGTATATTCAATTGATATAGCACAATATTGAAAAGACTATCCTTTCTCCATTGTATTACCTTTGTGTATTTGTTGCAAATCATTGCAATTTGTTGAAAGTCATATACTTGTAAGTTTAAATCTGGAATCTTAAATCCATTTTGTTATGCCTCTCTTTTGATCACTGTACGTAAATCTTGGAGTTGAGCTGTTTGAGTCATCTAACTGTTCTTTTTCAAAATTCTTTTGGCTGTTTTAGTTCCTTTGTCTATCCGCATAAATTTTAGGATCAGCTTATCGATTTCTACAAAACAACTGCTAAGATTTTGATGGGAATTGCATTGAGTCTGTAGGTTTGTTTGGGAAAATTAATATTTTGAGTTTCTTAAACCATGAATGTGGAATAATTCTCCATTTATTAAGGTCTTCTTTGATGTCTTTGATCAGTGTTTGGCAATTTTTGGTATACTGAATCTACACTTTTTGATGCTCTTATAAATGCTCCTTTTTGTAAAATCTCAGTTTCCAATTGGTCATGGCTAATATATAGAAATGTGACCAATTTTCAAAATTGATCTGATATCGATTAATCTTCCTAAACTCATTTATTAATTCTAACGGCTTTGGTTATTTGAAATTTTCTATGTGGTAATCATATTGTCTGCATATCATTATAGTTTTATATTTTCCTGTCTTATTGTAAGAGGCTGGATTTTCAGCACAACATAACAGTGGTGAGAGAGGATGTTCTTACATTGTTTCTGACATTAGGAGGAAAGTATTCAGCCTTTCAGCATTATGTATGTTGCTAAATATAGGATTTTGTACACACCCTTTATCTGGTAAATGAAGTTTTCTTTTTGTCCTAGTATTCTGAATGTACTTATCATTAATGGGTACTGAATATCGTGAAATATTTCTTCTATTTAGATCATCTGGTGATTCTTCAACTTTAGTCTGCTGATGTGGGGAATTATACTGATTGAATTGAATATTCAACCAGTCTTGCATTCTTATGATAATTTCTATTTGTTCATGATGTACTGTATTTTAGATATGTGGTTAGATTTAATATCTAGTTTTGTGTTGTATATTAATGCATTTATGTTCACACCATATTGGTCTAGATTTATATTTTCTTGAATTGTCATTTCTTTTTCTTCTGAAATCAGGTTAATTGCTGGGTCTATAAAATGGGTTCATATTATGGAGAGTTTGCATAGGATCGGTATTATCTCTTCCTTAAATATGTTCTATTTACAAGTGAACCCATTGCAACCTAAAATTGTCCTTTGTTTTTTTAGGAAGATTAATCCTGAGCTAACATCTGCCGCCAATCCTACTGTTGATTTTTGCTGAGGAAGACTGGCCCTGAGCTAACATTCATGCCCATCTTCCTCTACTTTATATGTGGGACACCTGCCGCAGCATGGCTTCACAAGTGGTGCATAGGATCGCGCCCGAGATCCAAACCAGTGAACCCTGGGCCGCCAAAGTGGAACATGCAAACTCAACTGCTTCACCACTGGGATGGCCCCTAAAATTGTCTTTGAAAGGTTTTTAATTACAACTTCAATTTCTTTAACATGTATAGAGCTATTTATGCTGTTTGTTTCTTCTTGATGCGCTTTGGAAATTTTTCCCTTTCAACAAATGTGACCATCTCATCTAGGTAGTCAAATATGTTGGCACAGAATTATTTGTAGCATTCATTCAGAATCTTTTTAGTATCTGTAGGTTCCATAGTGATGTGTCCTGTTTCATTTCTAACACGTGCATATCATGCCTTCTCCGCCACACCCCACACCCATACACATATCTTGGTCAGTCTGATTAGTTTTTTATAATTTTATTGACCTTTTCAAAGAGCTAACTTGGTTTCCATTTTTTTCTCTCTGATTTTTTTTCCTATTCTCAATTTGTTTTCTGCTTTTATTTTTACTTTTGTATTCTCTTGCTTGCTGCTTAATTGACTCTTCTTTCCCTCTAGTATTTAGGTAATTGATTAGAGACCATTTGTATCCTCTAATATAAACACGCAATGCTATAATTACTATCTAGGGCTTCTTAAGCTGAAACCAGCAAATTTTATAAGTTGTGTTTTATTTACATTCAACTCAAAGCATTCTCTAATTTCCCTGTGACTTCCTCTTTAACCCATTGCTTACGGTAGTCTACAAGTGTAACTGTGTTTTTGTGTATTTGTTCTTTCTTTTTTTTTTTTTGAGGAAGATTAACCCTGAGCTAACTACTGACAGTCCTCCTCTTTGTGCTGAGGAGGACTGGCTCTGAGCTAACATCCATTCCCATCTTCCTCTACTTTATATGGGAGATGCCTACCACTGCATGGCTTGGCAAGCTGTGCCATGTCTGCACCCGGGATCCAAACCAGTGAACCCTGGGCCACCGAGAAGTGGAACGTGCGCACTTAACCGCTGTGCCACCGGCTGGCCCCTGTGTATTTGTTCTTTATATTCTGTCATTTATGCTTAATATATTTTGAAGCTCTGTTGTTACATGTATATGCATTTAGGTTTACTGTGTTTTCTTGGTGAATTAAACCCTTTATCATTATGTAACCTCTTTCGGTATTCATGGAAATATTACTTCTGAATGTATTTTGTCTAATGTTAATATAGCCACCTCAGGTTTCTTTTGATTCATGTTTGCATGTTGTATTATTCTACATATTTTTACTTTTAACATATCTATATTCTTATATTGAAAATTAGTGTTTGTAGATAGCTTCTTGCTGGATTTTGCTTTTTGACTCATTCTGATAACCTCTGTTGCTTCACAGTTATGCTTAACTGCCTATGTTTAAGTTAACTATGGATATAATTATGTCACAATCTTTCATATAGCTACTTATTTTTCTATTTGTTCTACTTGATATTTGTTGGTCTTTTTCTGCCTTTTTGTAGTAATTGAAATTTCTTATTATTCCATTGTATCTCTACTTTTGGCTTAATTTTTATACCTCTTTTAAAAATTGGTGAGAAAGCCACAGACATTTTTAATTAGTCTCGATATAATTTCAAATATTAAGCTACTTTGTATGCAGTATAAGAACCTCAGAACTGTGTACTTCCAATCGCCCCTCCATCTTTGGTGCTATTTTGTCATATATCTTACTCCTACAGAAGTTATAAACACAAAATTCATTGCTATTGTTTCTGCTTTAATCAGTCAATTAGTCTAAGGCAATTAAAATATAACAAAAAAATCCGTTTATCTTCATTAATGCCATATCTAAGGCTTTTAATTTCTTTCTGTAGATCCAACTTTCTCTCCTGTGCCATATTCCTTTTGCCTAAAGAGTTTCCTTTAACATATCTTGTAGCATAAGTCTACTGTTACTAAATTCTGCCAACTTTTATGTTTCTGTGAAAAATGAATACTTAACCTTCATTTTTGAAACATATACTCACTGAGTGTAGGATTCTGGGTTAATTGATTTGTGTGTGTATATGATAACTTTAAGAATGCTCCTCTTGGGGCCAGCCCCGTGGCCAAGGGGTTGGGTTCGGCGGCCCAGGGTTCGAATCCTGTGTGCCTACATGGCACTGCTCATCAGGCCACGCTGAGGCGGCATCCCATGTGCCACAACTAGAAAGACCCACGACTAAAAATACACAACTATGTACCGGGGGGCTTTGGAAGAAAAATGAAAAGTAAAGTCTTTAAAAAAAAACAAGAATGTTCCTCTTTATCTTCTGGATTGTATAATTTCTGATGAGAAATCTTCTATATTTCTCATCTTTGATCCTTTGTGTGTAATCAAACTCTTTTGCTTGATGCCATCAAGATTTTCTATTTCTCATTACTTTTCAGATACTTGAATATTATAAGTCTAGAGGCTTTTTGTTTGTTGGTTTGTTTCATCCCTTTTCATGTTCTCTGAGCTTTTTGGATTTTGTTTTGATGCTTTTCATTAATTTTCATAATTCACAGACATTTTTTCAGTTATTTGTTCTTTTCCTCTTCTCCAATTGAGATTCAAATTAAATTAGACTATTTGATATCGTTTCATAGTTCTGTTTTTTTCACTCTTTTTTTTGTTTGTTTTGTTTCGGTTTTTTTTTTTTGGAGGAAGATTAGCCCTCAACTAACTACTGCCAGTCCTCCTCTTTTTGCTGAGGAAGCCTGGCTCTGAGCTAACATCCGTGCCCATCTTCCTCTAGTTTATACGTGTGACGCCTACCACAGCATGGCTGCCAAGCAGTGCCATGTCCGCACCCGGGATCCGAACCAGCGAACCCCGGGCCGCCGAGAAGCGGAACGTGCAACTTAACCGCTGCGCCACCGGGCCGGCCCCTGTTTTTTTCACTCTTTATTTAATTTTGTTTCTGCTTGAGTATTTCGTATTGCTCTATCTTCAGTTTCCTGATTGTTCTCTTAGTGGTGTCAATTTGAGAGTTAATTCAGTCATTCTTCATTTCTTATACTGTGTTTCCACTTACTGCTTATCCATTTCCTTCTTACTCTTCTCATGTCTCAGCCAAAATTAAGCATTTCTCCATGCATGTTGTTCATTTCTCCACTGTAATTTTAACATATTAATCATAATTATTTGAATCCCCTGCCTCAAAATACGGACATCTGGTTGATTTCTGAATCAGATTCTTTTGATTGCTTTGTTTCTAGACAGTGTGTCGATTTATCCTTGCTTCTCTGTGGACCTCATCACTATTGATTGACTGTCAGACATCTTTTATATGATGGTAGAAAATGTAGTAAATATTATCCATTCCTGGAAATGAGTACACATTTTCTTTCTAGTGTGGGTTTTGCGTTGTTGAAAACCTGAGCTGTGTTTGGCGTTTGCTACTGTTGCAGTTACTCTCAGTGAACTACGGCTTTAAATTCCTCTGGTGTCACCTCATGGTTAGATTGAGGCAAATTTTCTATAGGATTTTTCTCAATGTTTTCTCCACGCTCAGTGTCTTCTTTTTGCACCTGCAACTCGGAGAGTGTGTCTCTCCATGCCTTTCCCTCTCCTTCACAGTTAACTGCAGTTAGTTTTTACTTAATTCTTGCTAGCCTTTTGTTGGGAATGCTGCTCTGCTGTTGTTCAGCATCAGTCTTAGGCAGGTGCCGTGACCCTTTGTCTCATGGATGGGACTTTCCCAGTGATTTTGCCCCTTCTATCCCAGCAGAGGGTAGTTCTTAGTGGTCTGTGGCCTTGTCCTGGCTGCAGCGGGTTACCTGTGTCCTGTGCAGCACCCTTCCTAAATAGCTTAAGAAAAATAAGGGAGCTAAGGAAAAGAGGTCTGCATGACCTCATGTTGTCTCCACACTAGTTGCTACTCTCCTTCCTGAAGGCTGAAGCACAAAGGAAGCTTTCTCGAGTCTCTAGCTTTGACCCTCATCTTCTTGGTGTGTGCCCAGAGAGGTTTGTAGAGAGGAGCCTGAGAAATCCCCTTGTGTACACTGCTCATGAAATTCTGCACTCTCATACTACCCCAAATTCTCTCATTAGCAATTAGCTAAACATTTTAGCTGAGTTCTTCTGACGCTTTATTGCATCTGGAATAAATAGCCTATACCTAGTTTCTAATGACTGGAATAGACTTAAAATTATGTAGTTCCACCTTATCATTTGAGAGGTGAGGGCTTTGAAAATCACACTGATAAACTGACCAAACCCTAAGACTTAGGCCTAGCTATCGTTATCTAAGGTCAGTGTTCTCTCGTTGTTTTCTGTGTTACAGATGTTTCTTAGAAAATGTGGCTATGTCTATTTGTTCATTATATTTGTATTCCTAGTGCCTAGGAATACGCCACATATGTAGTAGATGTTCAATTAACATTTATTTAATGATTGTTTAATTCTACCAAATATATTTACTAATCCTCCCCCAAAACAGATTAAATCTAACTCCACCAAAGATTTATGGAACTCAGTGAACAAACTAAAGTAAGTTAATTAAAAGATACAACAACAACAGATACAGCAACAAAAGATATCACAAAAGATACCATTATCTGATTTATGCGCAACACAAGGCAATTGTCTGCATTGTGTGATTAATTTAAGTACTATTGCCCACATCCTTAAATCATCTGTTAATATCTCTAGTCCATGAATGGACTTTAATTTCTTTGTTTTAACATATCCCTTTAGATTTATTAAAACAAAAATAACCCCAGAGGAGAATGAATCGTAAAAATCTAGATTACGCTAATTGGGTTTATGGGATCCAGTGGAAAAAAAGCAAGGGCAACATGAAAGTGTCATTAATTTTCAGGATTGGGGATTGAGGAAATGAAATATGAATGAATTTTTATTGAATATGTGGGTGATCAGAATTGGCCACCTTATGTGTGTTTATTTGGCTTGATTATTACTATTATATTTTTTGCTTAGGAAGATTTGCCCTGAGCTAAGATCTGTCACTAATCCTCCTCTTATATTTTTGCTTGAGGAAGGTTAGCCTTGAGCTAACATCCATACCAGTCCTCCTCCATTTTTTTGTATGTGGGTCACCACCACAGCATGACTGGGAAGTGGAATAGGTCCATGTCCCGCATCTGAACCCCTGAACCTGAGCTGCTGAAACTGAGCAGAGGCTAAGCGCAGGGAACTTTAACCACTTGGCATGCAGCCAGGCCATGGCTTGACTATTTTTAAGAATAAACGACTCTGAAAGCAACTTTGGCCTTTCCCTAACTGCCTAAAAGAATTTAAGATAGCAGGCCTGTTCCAGGAAGGAGCTAATACCATAAGATATTTGTAGTGTAATGTATAATGGGTCTCATTGTTTATAGAGGTTCCAGCAAACACTTGTTTAACAAACATTTACATTTACATCTCCATGTAAATTGCCTTCCTCCCCTTTGGAGCCCCCAACCACTACCCCTAACATCCTCCCTTGTCTTTGGCTGAAGATGATATTTAAGGTGGTGGCTTCGGACATTCTGGAAGAGTTACTCAGCTTTCCTGGGTTTCTACCACGTATACATGTTACTAAACATTGATTTTCTCCTGCTATCCTGTCCTCAGGTCAATTTAATTCTTAGACCAGCCAGAAGGACCCAGAGGGTAGAGGAATTGTCTTCCTCCCTTAAAAATACATAATATGTAATTGCAACTTGATATGCATTTTTTAATGTTAAAGAAACAGCTAAGTTTTTTCTATATCGACCTTTTATCCAAAAGAAAACAAATTTGTCCTCAAAAATGTTTGGCAGGCAGTTTGTTCTGGTTACTACGTGAAGCTAATGAGTGAACTAGAATTCATAACCCCTTTAAGTATCTTGTACGTTTTCACTTTTGTGAAACACATTCCCAAGGTAAGGGAGATGAAAACGTAGAAGAGAAAGTACAGAGGCAGGGTTTAGAATATTGTTCTCTGCCACTGTGCTAGACAGGAATTCAAAAAGAAAAAATACCTAGAGCTAAAAGAACATATAAAGATATACCTTTAGATTCTGACAAGTTGAGGAGATTCTTCATTCTCTTTGGATTAACTTGACACAAAGCAGTGAAAAACAGGTGATCATCACTTTAACACCCGTGATGTTCAAGTGTCCTTTAAAAGTGAAACACGAAAAAGTGTTTTTCAATAAACAATCACTTTCATTTCTATGTGTTCATTCTTTGTGGCCACAAAATATGTAGTGGCCATTTCTGGGTTTTTAAGAACTTGATCTGGCACAATTTTAAAGGAATCTGAATTCTTCTTTCCCTCTGTTTAAAAAATAAATATTTATAGAAAAAGAAAAACAAACTACTTACAAAACAGATTTTTAAAAATATGTCTTACAAAAATAAACCTCCCTCTCTTTTTATCTCCTGAATAAAGCAGCTTTGCTACACTTCTCCTTTTCATATGAAGGGATGAAGTAGTGCATTGTTAATCATTTTCATGCACTGTGACTATTAACATTCTGTAATTATCCTGTTAATCACTGTAAATGTCACCTGTTACAATATTCATCGACTGCATCTTTGTCATCCATTAGTCCAATTAATTAAAAACTCAAAGTTATTTATTGATTCATAAAATAAGTGGCTACAGTTCATATACCTTCATAAAATTTACTGAATTAAAATTTTGCATCTGAGCTATGTCTACCTTTTTTTCACTTTCCCATCCTTAAGTCAGAAAATTGAAGATTTTTTGATATTCTTATTTTTTATTTTGCCTTGGTAGTCATCATTTTAAATAGTGTAATAGGTTTTCACTTTTGAAGTTAGGTAAAAGAGGAAACGAGAATGCCTTTATGGAACTCGCATTTGAGTAGAGGAAGACAGACTATCCCAACAAATGGAGCAAATGAGTAGATTCTACAGTGTGTGAGAAGGTAATAATTGATATGGGAAAGTAGAGAGGAGGGTGAAGAGAGATACAACGTAAGCAATTTGAATAAGATGGTCAGGAAAGACCTCATTAAAGAATAGAAATGGGACCATAGACTGCTGTTGCCTTAACAGTATTTTGGGAAATCTATTCCCTTCTCAGATTCCAGATATTCTTTCTCTCTCTCCTCCTATCCTTACTGAGCAGAATCCCTTGCAAATATTTAGGGTTCTATTTATTTATTTGTTTATTTATTTATTTATTAGGAAGATTAGCCCTGAGCTAACTACTGCCAGTCCTCATTTTTTTTTTTGCTGAGTAAGCCTGGCCCTGAGCTAACATCTGTGCCCATCTTCCTCTACTTTCTATGTGGGATGCCTACCACAGCATGGCTTGCGAAGCAGTGCCATGTCCACACCTTGGATCTGAAACAGTGAACCCCAGGCCACCAAGAAGCAGAACGTGCAAACTTAACCACTGCATCACCGGGCCAGCCCTACGGTTTTAGAAAGAATATATAGAAGCTTGACTCATGGCTGCTGTTTTAAGCCTGGACAAAATCCACGAGGCAAGGAATTATAATGCCTAGTAACCATCTCAAACTAAAGAGGAAGGAGAGAATATGGGGAGAACACATGAAGTAATACTTCACTAAATATTGTACTTCAGAAGTTTTTTATTCTCTAGGAGTCAATCAACTCTAAGTGAAGGTAAGGTATATACATGTAAAATGACAATTACCATTTAATTGTAGAAAGTCTATAGATTTTAACATGTCATTTTATATGGTAAGTGATAGACTAACAACAAATTGTGACTTTTTCTGAGTTTATGTACTTTTTATTTCAAGCCAGAAGAAGAAATAGTGTGATTTACCATCTTTTGGAGCACTTCAAGATTCAATTTTAAAACTGTCGTCTCAGCAAGAAACTTTCCTGCACTACAAATTAGACAAGCTACTTAAATAACTTGAACTTCATCTTTTTCAACATTAAAATAGATAAAATCTAATTTCCCATATTTTACCTGATGGGTAAAATATACCCTATTTTATATTTATTGAAGATAAAGTAATCTACAAAGTCATGTTCTATTTCTTAGAATACACTCTGGCTCTGAATAACTTTTTAAATTTTATTCAGATTTACAAAACTAGTGTATTTTTATTACTTATAAAATAATATAGTGACTACGGTCTCACATAATTTCATCTAGCACTCTTGTATTCAGATAAATAGATGTCTTAACTATGATACTTGATTATCTACGTTCACGTTAAATTCATCTCCGGAACATTTTTGTTTTTGAGAAATTAAGAGAAAAGTAATTGCATAGTAGCTCCATTTTCATACTAATAACTTTTTCAGTTATCCGTAAAACTTGGAATAATATTCAACCACATTATATCGTTTTAACAGTTACTTTGCTTTAAAAGACGTAATAATTAGAATTTTATATTTCCAAAATTTGACCAGAAATTTTTATTGTTTAAATTTTATTCAAGCAGTGTATCTTTTCTAAAATAGGACAACTTCATTTAAAAATATATAGGCAGGCATTACTAGTGTTCTAAATTTTTTCCAAACTATCCTACAGCTATCTAAACAAGCTAATCCTCAACTGCATCTATTACTTGGGGGGCAGGGGCAGTCGATGGATACTGGAAATCCTCTTTGCACTTCTTGTTTTCCTATGACCTGCTGAGAATGCCAAGAATCCAAGGTCCTGGCAGCTCGTTCCCTGTGCCGTTCTCCAGGCTTGTGTTTGCAGCGAGCGGCCTCGAGCAATGAGGTGTTATGAAACAGAGCAGGTTTTGCTCATTGCTTTGATACAGAAGCTGTACATTACCCAACGTCAGTGTTCCTCAACGGTGAGGAAACCCACTGCATATATAGCATGAATGCTGCATCCATGGGCCATGGGCTGCTTCATGTTGTCCCCATGAGACTTGGGGGCAAGGACTGACACACATAGGCTGACGGTCGTGCTGTTTGCCATGCTATAGTAACAAAATCTTTTGTCTCCTTCTCAGCAGTCTGTTGTGTTCTGCTAGCCTATGTAACAGTTACAGATCCACTCACTAAGTCTTCTGTGGATTACAACCAAATTCCAGATGCAACAGTGAGCTGTATACAAATTGAGGAGACAACTGGACTACTAGGAAAAACTCAGATAGAAAATAGAGTCCCTTTCCAGGGCCCATTCATGTAACACATCTATAGTCACATGTACACATAAAGTAAGGAGAGAGAGAGAATTGTCCCAAGTCTTGTATAACGTGAGGAATCTATCTATCTAGTTAACTTATAATTCCACAGGATAGTTTATTTGCCAGATAAAGTTTTATCATGTTTTTATCTTTTAGGTCTGTAAGAATAATATTTCATAGTTTTAGGAATCTGTTTTCTTTTATAGCATCACCTTAAGGTGATAGCATTCAGTGCAGTAATTTCAGAGCATCCAAGAAATCCTTCTGTAGGAAGCTGACTTTGCCACTCTGAGCCTATGGTACCTTACACAGTCAATCTAATAAATTTTCACTTAAAAACATGACAGTGTCCTACTTACTAGTCAGAAAATAATCTGAAGTCAAGTTCTTCACTTCGAAACAATTACCAGGAAATGTTGCCTAAACAAACTGAAGCATTCATTTGGGCCTGCTGTTTGAGATGTGTGAGATAAAATAGCTTATTAGCTAAGAAAGAAAAGTGAAATGTATTTTTACAAAAGGTATGTGGAGCACTTAATTTTTTCTTCATCCCTACCCCGTTAACTATTTTCTTTTGAAGATGCACTGAGCTACTTTAATTGGGAGAAAGCCCATTGAGGCAGCTTGTTTTAAATTCCAGCTTTTCTCTCTAGCGAAATTGATTTTTGGTATTTATAACCATGGCCCATAATATTAGCCACCGTGGACTGGCTTTAACTTTTTTATAGTCATTATGGTATTTTCTGTTTCTGTAATCATGAGAAATATAGCAAAACCCAGTTTTAATACTTTATTAGGGCAAAGGGATCTGTTACAAAATAGGAGAGAATAAATTGGAGGGAGTAAAAATAAATTAACGAGGATATTGCCTGACAACTTTAATAGCATGGTAATAACATGGAATGAAACTGCAACTTATATTTTTCATAAACAAAAACGTAAACTCTCAAATTGTGAACCCTAAACAAGGGCAAACAGGCATCTTTTAGCAAGGATATTTATGCTTTTAAGGCCTGATACTGTGGCTAGAGGACAATTGAGTAACAAAAATCAACTTAGAAGAAAGTGCTCTTGCTCAATAAAGATAATCTTCTGGACAGTGTGCAGCCAGGGAATTTTAATACTGCCCACATAAATTTCAAAAGGCCTATGAAATCTTACTCCACCTGTCATTTAGTACTTAGCATGTTTTACTGGAATTTTCTTGGCTAAATGAAGTATAATAGGGGCAAAAATAAATTCTAGGATAAGACTAGGTCATTAACAGTAAGCAGCCGAAGCAGAAATGGTAAGTTGGTGAGCAGAGAAGCAGAAGCATTTAAAATATAACCCAGATAGCCTGGAATTCTAGTCAGAGAAGAAAGGTTTACATCTTGTCACTCTAATACCAGAGACAAAGATGTCCCAAGAACCAAACCGCTTTTGCTATTTCAGAGTATGGAAAAAGCGTGGATGGAATTTGCATGTTTAGATAGGTAATGGGGGCAGAGTGGGGCCAGGGAGAGAAATGGCAGGGCTTTTAGTAGGTATGAGGAGAGGGGTGTTCTGGCAATAATGACAGAACATATTTTCTGGAATGCCATGTTACTATTTTTAACCAGTTAATGTTTTCTTAACCTCAGGACTAGCTCCTCAGATCTTTCATGGATTTCTGATAACGTTTGAAATCTGAGGGAACTCTGCAGAGTGGCTTTGTATAATTTGACACAAATTATATTTGTAATAATTTGAGAATATCTCAGGATATGCCTAGGCAATGTAGTTACAGTTGATACGGTGTGCATAGTAGATAGGTAAATTCTAGGTTTTTATTTTTTATTTTTTTGAAGATTAGCCCTGAGCTAACATCTGCTGCCAATCCTCCTCTTTTTGCTGAGGAAGCCTGGCCCTGAGCTAACATCCATGTCCATTTTCCTCTACTTTATACGTGGGACGCCTACCACAGCATGGCTTGGCAAGCGGCGCCATGTCCGCACCCGGGATTCAAACCAGCAAACCCTGAGCCATCAAAGCAGAACGTGCGAACTTTACCACTGTGACACTCGGCCGGCCCCAATTCCAGGTTTTTAAAACTACATTTGCACACCAAATAATGTCTGCAATTATCATATCTTTTAGGATTTAAGGATGATATTTTGTAGTGGTATTTGCAGCCTTTACCACAGTTGAAATAAAAAACATTTTTGGAAATAAATATGAGTTTACCATTAGACTTTCTGACTCCATAATGACACTAATCTTATTACATAGAGTGTCCAATAACTAATTGTTCAATGAACTTTGAGTAATGACCTGCATAGAATAAAGAAGCATGTGGGAGGCCATCATGAGAAAAGAGTGAAGAACAGATAATGAATAAAATTTGGCTCCTGGCCACACCAATCCTTCACAGCCATCAGTGCTGTCATGTGGAAGGCTAAGTTCTCCACAGAGCTTTTTGCTCTCTGTGATAGTTGGCAATCATATTTACATATTCTATATTCTTTGTCAAATAATGTAGCTTCCATCACTTCATCTTGTATGTCAGTTTCCTCAACTAATATGCAAGTTTATTTTGGTTTTTTTTTTGTTTTCTTTTTGCTGAGGAAGATTTGCCCTGAGCTAACATCTGTTGCCAATCTTCCTTTTTTTGGACATGAGCTGCTGCCACAGCATGGCCGCTGACGAGCAAGAGGTGTAGGTCCACACCCAGGAACCGAACCTGGGCCATGGAAGCAGAGCATACTGAACTTAACCATTTGGCCACTGGGGCTGGCCCAAACTGATTTTTTTTTTTTTTGAGGAAGATTAGCCCTGAGCTAAGATCTGCCACCAATCCTCCTCTTTTTGCTGAGGAAGACTGGCCCTGAGCTAACATCCGTGCCCATCTTCCTCTACTTTATATGTGGGACACCTGCCACAATGTGGCTTGACAAGCAGCATGTAGGTCCGCACCTGGGATCCAAACTGGTGAACCCCAGGCCGCCAAAGTGGAACATGTGAACTTAAACGCTGTGCCATGAGGCCAGTCCCCATAACTGATTTTTTAATAGAATCCCTGTTAGGATTTTAGGAGTAGATTTTGGTGAAGTTTGGTAAAGTTTCATATAGACAATATGGTGTCAGTTAACTTAAAATTTCAGTTCTGAAGTCACATTGCCTGGGTTCAAATGTCTTTCTGTTATTTTCTAAATATGTGAATATGCATATTAAACTAGCAGCTACTACACAGGGTTACATGGGACAATTATGTGAGTTAAGAAATAAAAAGCACTTGGCAGTTTCAAAAAGCATCAGAGAAAAAAGTTACCTATCATTGCCATTATTTGATTCTTTTTTAGGCAGGTATATTGGCTGAAGTCCAGGACAAAAAATTTCAGTATCCTACATTTGTCGAGCTATGAAACACACGCTGTACTGCTGCTTTCCATCCATTTAATCTCAGTGTATTCAGTACATAGCCAAAAAGAGAGAGCCAAATAATCATGAATGTATACGTACAGCTGCAATATAGAAATGTCTCACATACTTGCTAACTCTCTTGAAATCAGAGCCCCCCAATCTCCTGGAGAAAAGAATCCCTGGTATTACCAAAGAGAGCTAGGTAACCACGGGCTCGTCTAAGCTGCAGGACCATGTCTTGCTGAAATATCCATTCTAGCACGTCAACAATTCTCTACCCTACATGACCAGAAACCATATGGCCACCAATATCCCAGGTGAATAAACAAAGTACGAGTCTTGACTCATGGTAGTCTTCTAAGCAGTGGAAATCCTGCTAATTAAAAAGAAAAAGACAACTGTTTTCAGAGGTATCTTGAGAACAAGCAGATTAATATTTCTGCCCCTCTTGGTCTTTAATTCATGAAATTGTATTTCCCCCTTCAGCTACCTAAGCAGCTAGCTCCCCTGTGAATTCCCGAGTATCATCTTTCCATGTATTTATCCTCCTTGAGGGTTCTTTTTGGTTGCTCATCAAGTCATGACCCCCAAATGGCTCTCCTGAGCTTCAATATTTGCAGTAGGCTGAATAATTTCTCTTCAGACACATCTGTATCCAAATCGCCAGGACCTGCGAATATTACCTTATATGGCAAAAGAGATTTGTCAGATAGGAGTAAATTAAAGATTTTGAGATGAGCAAATTATTTAGATGGGCCCAATGTTATTACAAGGATCCTTATAAAAGGAGATTAGAGAGAGAAAACAGGTGATATGATAATGGCAGCAGAGATTAAAGAGTTAAGGCCAGGAGCCAAGGAATGCTGGCAGCCTCTAGATGAAACCTTGACTCTACCCAGTAAGGCCCATATCAGACAACTGATCTACAAAACTGTAAAATAATAAACTTGCATTTATTCTTAGTTAACTAAGTCTGTGGTCATTTGTTACATCAGCAATTGGAAATTGACACAATATTTTTCTTCTTATGTATTTATTTGAAGAGGGCAGATGGAATAAGTTTAAGGGGAAGAATTATGATGTGTCTAACATTTTCATGAGGCTAAACTTGCCGTATTTCAAAGCTTATGAACTTTAGGAAGTGCTTCCAAATGTAGATTCCAGTTCTCAAGACATTTCTTCCTGGTCTATAGGGGATGTTTATAATTATTTTCCACGTCTGCAGCCCTGGAGTTCCACATTCTGCAGTTCGTTTGGAGACATGCTGGAACAAGATCTTTTTGCCTTCAAATGCCTCTACCGAGGCACTTATCAAAGTCGTTAACACAGAATCTGCTTATCCTGGGTGACACAAAATCTTTCAAAGAAACACAGTATGAACTGCAGTAGCTCAATATCCCCCAGGCATTTGTACAGGAGAGGTTTCTAGAGGGACAAAAAGTGACACTGCTGTGTTCAAGTTATAAATAGCTTGAAAGCTAGCGTGCACTCAGCTTATGTGGGGATCTTTTTCAATTCTTCAGAGTTAACTTCACAGCAGAGGTAGAAGCATTTATCCAATTTGAAAAGTGAGCATAAACTGTGTGAAGTATAACGCGAAATCTAGGAATGGAGGATGTATACATACGGATATAGTTTTGAGAAAAATAAGTACTTGTAATGTTTGGTAATAGAATTTATTGAATATTGACAAGTAAATGGATTCCCTCAGTCCACAGAATATGAGGCTTCTCTCTACACCAGAGAATAGCTCAAATACTTTCTTGTTTCTTTATAACTTTTGGGGAGAGAGAATCTCTCTAGCACAGAACTTCTTAATCAGTAGTCTAGTTACAGATCTGAAACTGAACAGGGAATCAATTTTTTACCTTGTGAAGGAGCTACTACTGCAGAATATGTCCACTTTCAGTTGAAAGATGAAATATGTAATGGCTAGGGTCATTTTAAGAGAATTAATATTTATCATAAAGTAAAAGTACTGAACATAGCTGTGTATATTTATCCCAGTCATGCATATTTATCTGCCTTTACAATAAAAAATGTTTTTCTTCTTCACTTCTCCTAAAGCACAGTTTTCTGGTAAGCAATATCATAAATCAGTTGAAGGTTGGATTCGAAATGAATAAATAAACCATCACTAGGATGGGCCAGAAGTAGGAAAGTGTAGGAGAAAGAAGTCTGATCCCTCAAATCCATTACCAAAGCATCATGTCATCTAGGGTTTGTCAACTTGGTCACATAGATGCTACTGCACCCCTCTCCCAAGTATCCTTAATAATACCTCCCTTAGGTTGAAAGACCAATCAATTAATGTATGTAGAAACATATTTTAAATTTTAAATACTATGTGAATTTTCACTATTAAAAAATCCAATTGAAATTGCCATTAGAAAAATGTTCATTCTAGGTAATATTTAAAAAGGATGATTCACTTTAGCACTTCACTTCTCACCCAGTCTTTTTTCTATAGAATGTCTTCTTTCTTATCGGTAGTAGCACAAGCATGGCAAGTCATTTTAATATCCATATCAGTCTCCAAATCTGTGTCAAATCACATAAATCTAAATAAAAACTGTGTACTTGGAGAGTGCGATAGTTTTCTATAGCTCTCTGACAAACTGTTTCAAATTTACTAGCTTAAAAAAAACATACGTTTATTTTCTCACAGTTTCCCTGGGTTCCAGGAACAATTTAGCTGGTTGTTCTCTGGTCTTATAAGCCTGCAATCTAGGTGTCAGCTGGGGCTGCAGTTCCTATCTGGGGCTCACAGTTCTCTTCCAAACTTTATGTGGATGTTGGTAGAATCATTTCCTTGCCAGCACAGGACTCAAGTCTTCATCTCCTGAGATCATCTTTTTTCTTAGGTAGTCAACAAATGGTTGTTTGCTTTCTTCAAGGTGACCAGGAGGATGCCTCTGATGCTTCACACTCCTTCAAGGATCTTACTTGATTAAAGTAAGTACACTGAGGATAATTCCTCCTTTTTTTTGTAAGGAAGATTGGCCCTGAGCTAACATTGGTTGCCAATCTTCTTCTTTTTGCTTGAGGAAGATTGTCACTGAGTTAACATCTGTTCCAATCTTCTTCTATTTTGTATGTGGACGCCACCACAGCATGGCTTGATGAGCAATGTATAGATCCCTGTCCAGGATCCCAACCTGTGAACCCCGGGCCACCAAAGTGGAGCACGCAAACTAACTACTATGCTACCAGGCTGGCCCCAAAGATAATTCCTCTTTTGATTGACTCAGAGTCAACTGATTAGGGACCTTAATGTCATCTGCCAAATGCCTTCACTGTTGCCATGTAATCAAATCATGGGATTAATATCCATCGTATTCACAGATGCTGCCTACACTCAAGGGGATGGAATTATATATGGCACATACACCAGGAGTCAGGAATCTTGGGAGCCATCTTATAATTCTGGCTACCACAGTATGCAAATGGAATAAAACTTAAACCAAAGTCACCTAACTCTTTTCTACAACCACTTCCCAATTCTGTCCCATTTCCAAGCATGATTCCCATTCTGAAGCTCCCTTACCCCACAATATAGAAATTCTACAATTACTTTAGTTTTCCTTCATGTGAGCATTTCTTGACCCTCTTTTGTCATTATCCCCCCATGGAGACTTTTTAAACATTTGCTTTTTTTGTGACCACCCCACATTAAATTTTAATACTACAGATGATACTGGTATATTTGTTCATGTATTGAATGTATTCATGTGCTTTAAATAAAAAAGAGTAAGCTTTTTTTTGCTCCTCAAGAACTAGTTTTTGCTCCCTTGAGTGTGATATCACTGTTATTGAGAATGCATGTTCTAACTAAAGATACTTGTTTCTGCTTGCTACTCAGCTCCCAAAATGGCACCAACAACAAATTAATACAGCATAATTCTAAGACAGGGATGAAATGAATTCATGCTTATAAAGAAAGCCCTGAGGTTAGTTAGAAGCTGGCTAAAGAATTTGTATGAACTGTCCTTTGGTACCATTTCTTCTTCTTTGTTGCCAAAATTTGAATTATTTCACTGTGGCTAATATTTACACCAGGAAAGTATAGAAGCAAGAACGAAAACTTAGAATAGTCAATGTTTTCTGAGTGTTAGCAACCTAACTCATGGGTATTGAATGCAGCAACATAAGTTGACAATACTTAGTCCATTTCAATTATTTCAATTATTTCATTTCAATTATTCACAGTCTCCCTTTCTTCCAGGGTATGGACAATCTATTTTCTTCTTCATGAGAAACACTGATGAAAAAATAATAACTCAAATAGTGCTTTAAAACAATTAACTTAATTAAAATTATTTTTAATCATTATTGTCATTTTCTTTTCTGGACTCTTTGACACAGATAGTTGATTGCTATAAAAATGTTACATGACATCATGAAGAGCACTTGAAGATGCTTCAGAGCATTCATGAAATGGACTCGATGGAGAAACATGGGCTGAATGACAGAGAAAGCACTCTTGTCAAACTCAATAGGTGGAGACACTACTTCTCTAATGTTACACTAAGCAACCCAATGCAAGCTCTGTCTCTGGTATACGTATCTGAGGACACAGAGTACAAGATGTCCCTAACGTGGGGAAATATGGGTGAACCTCCATAATGCCATGAAGCACAAGGTCAGTCTGTACAAAAAATAATATCACCTGTTTTCAGAGTTTATGGGCACCCTGAATGATAAATTCTTAGTGCAAGAAACTGTAGGGAAGGCAAACATATAATAGATGGCTCCAGTAGCCCAGAGTAAAATTTCCATGTCTTGTTTACTGCAAATGTCATGTTTTCCTGTCACAGTGATCCAAACATAGTATACAGCATCCTTTCCTTTATATTCTTTCTTTTTTGAAGTATTCACTGATTGTCTACTACGTGGCAAGAACTCTTCTAGGTGCTGGAAAAATGGAGAATAACCTTGAAGTGTTTAGAATTTACTAGAACACTTTGAGAAATTTAATATACACCACATGGAAAGCTTGTTATTCCTGGACCACAACCCCAGAGGATCTACCTTAGTAAGTTTGAGAATAGGGCCCAAGATTCTACATTTCTAACAGGCAGCCAGAGCTTATGCGGCTGGTCTACAAACCACACTTTCACTAGAACACTAGAACAGATCTGTACCGTAATATAAGGCATTTCGTGTAGCAAGTTTATTCTGCCTCATTCATTCATTCTCCGTATGCTTATTTGTTCTACACAGATTCTTCACCCATTCTATCATTTCCACTGCCTCTCCTTCCTTCACAATTGCCTCTGGGTTGTTTATTTTCACACTTCTGAGTTCTGGAATGGCTTTTCAGAAAACAAACAAACAACAAAAAAAAACCCCATAGACCTTTCTTTAACAGGAATTCCCTTGCACTGATGGTTTTTAAATACTTTGTTCTTCTTACTACCTTTATAACTAAAAAGGAACGGAAGTATGTTTATGAGAAAATGTTTGAGGATAGATAATGAAAGCTGCAGTTATAAGGGGAACAAAATTTAGTCAAAAGAAGAATATTTTATCTTCTAAATATGTGAATTGCAGCAACCTTATCCAGGCAGTAAACAGAGTTTAGTGTTCTAAATAAGCAAAACTTGCACCCCAAATAATATGAAATATTGGTATATTTAATTATTTTTATATTATATGCTGTTTAGGCCTGAGTACTAACTGGTATATTTGTAATGATAAAGCTCATCCAGTACTTTTTTCTTTCTGTAATCAAAGTGTTACTTCTCTAGGATCTATAAATAACATCCATGCAATGGGCATTCTAAGAAAATGCACAATTTAATATTCCTTTCTTATCTGTACATTAAGGAGAAACATGTTCCTACATAGTATAACTAAGTAATTGAGATTCCTTCTCCTAGTGCCACTTTATGATAGAACAAGCACTAGAAACACTTTTCTGTACACATATTATCTCTGAGTCTGTGTCTAAAGAAAGAGAGGAAGGATGATGGGGGAACACAATGAGGAGGCAGGAGGTATGGAGGATGTCTGCCATCCACGTGACACCTAAACTCAGTCTGCATTGATGTGTATACAAAGGCCAGGGTGTGAGAAGGAAAGAAGAGGCGGGAAATGAAAAGTAAAGTCAAAATTTTCATTCACAAATGTAGCAAATTTCCATTCAGTAAAGCAGAATTAATTATATGATCAATTCACTTCTCTAATTTTAAAATGCCTCATGACTCTTGCTTATTACATACTCATGATAAATATATTTTTTAATGGTTTGGGCTAGAAAAGATTTATTGAAAAAAAGTTCTTTCTATTGATATTTATGAATCACTCAGAATCTGTGGTAAATTGCTGTTAATGAGTGAGAAATAAAATGTGTAATTAATGGCTTTTCAGAATGGAAGGTAGTGAGTAAACTATATATAATGATAAGTCTGCCTCCATTTCTGCTGAACAGACTATATAATGCATTCTAATTACCTTAATGAATAGTCATCAGATTTTTCTCCAAAACTTAATTTATATCACAATGAATCTATCACAAATTTAAATTATCATTGAGCAGGTTTTTGTAGTATCAAAATGCTAAAATTTTTGTTTGTTTCTAAAGGCTGTACTTACATACAAACACACGATATTTTGAAATTATCAATGTTTCTTTCTTTTCTTCCTTTGAGTCCAAACTACTCCCTAAGTCTAAAGCTTATTGCTGCTATAGCTTCACATTCATATAGTTCTAAGAAAGTCAAGGAATTTACAATGTCTTAGGCAATGACTTCAAGTCTTCAAAACCCCAATATGAATATATTAAGAAATAATAGCCCATTGTACAACCCTTCATTACACTTTTATTTTATTTGTCATAAAATATATCGAAATTGTTCATTCTCTACACAGATGGAAAAGGAAACTACTAACCCATGAAATGCAGTTTGGAATTGAGTGCAGCAGTGTAAGGATGAGCACATGTCTTAACTTCAACTGTGAAACAAAATGCACTGGCTCTTTCCGACACTAGGAATCTTTTTTTTTTTCTTTTTGGTCTCATTTGGACAGGTATTCACAACATCAACACCAAAGCCATCAGCATTTAGTTTCTCACAAAATTTGCCATGCGGAAGTGGTCTTGACACATATAGCACCTTGGCCTACAGCAGAATTCTCAAACTTTACTGTATGCCAATATCATTTGGGAATCTTGTTAAAATCAGTTTCTGACTCAGTAGTTCAGGGGTGGGGATAGAGTTTCTGCATCTCTAACAAGCTTGTAAGTAAGCCTGGTGGTACTAGTTCTCATAAGAGACCTGGCTGAGAGCTTCCCTGAGTCAGGAAATGCTCCACCACTGAATTGTGGAGACTAGTTGAGGGTTTCCAGGGGCTCCCTATGAAACATAATAGTGGGAGATTTTCAGATGTGAAAATTAAAACTCGCTGAGATTATATTTAAAATAATATATCAATCTTTTTTCTAGTCATGAAAAAACACATTACCTACAATTGGCACACACAACCATGCATGCTCACATACATTACACACACACACACGTGAGCATATGTGCAGACACAAACAACAAAACAAAAACCAACCATTTATTTAATATTGCATTCAAAACCAATGATTGCAATGTTAACAGCCTCTGTTCTATCACTTGTAATTATGGTCCAAATGATGGAAATATTTAAGGTGGGGACTTTCCAAAACCTGCTGGTTGTAGTTTATGCTAACTCCTTTCCTTTTCACTGATTGTAGATTAATATATGAAAGCCTAAGCTGTAATTATTTGAAAAGAGGAAAACTTTGTGCCTCTGCATATGATGAAAAAGAGAGGTTAAAGTGGATTCAGAAAAGAGTGTCCACTTTCTATTCATATTTTCCCATCTTCCTTCTAGTTCTGAATTGCATCACTTTGAAGAAAAGCTTTTATTTCTCGTAACAATCTATCTGGAAAAGACCTTCATTGTGTAGGCAAATGAATAATGATTTTAGCATCTTCTTATGAATGGAGTGATCCTAGAAGCCATTATAACTGTAGTCAAGAAAGACATTAATTGTGTTATTTTGATGGCCTATTTTCTGGCAATATTTTTAATGCCACCTGGAAGAGCCAATCAATGTTCAGGTCAAAAGATCAGTTGAACATTATTCAATGACTTTTCCTTCAATCCCTCAATATTGAGAATAATTTGTGAAAGGGAAGCTATGTATGAAGACATCCCCTGGGTACACCAAACTCAAATACACACTTAAATGAATTAATCTTTACTCTTTCCCATTATCTCACCCAGAATTTTCATCTCTGGCATTAGTCCTTCTTAATGACCTTCTTATTTATACATTAGCCAGTGCCAGAAATCTGGAATTTAACACTTTTGCTTACATGAATCACCCAAGCAATCTTCATATTTGGCTCCTTAAATGTATCTTGAATAAAATTCTCCTATCCATGGCTACTGTTAGCCCTTTACTCGGATCCTCAGCATCTGTCCTATGTATCATGTCTGTGTACTCCTACATGGTTTCCATATTCAAGCTAAATACAGTCCTGCTACTTATTTCAGCCATCATCTTGGCCCGTTTCTTCAGAAATGCTTGACCAATACAAGAAAATGGAAAATTGATGAATTGGAGGGTTGCCTTATTTCTGTCTGTCCTCTGTTGATAGCGCTAACAAGCATTGAGATTGTCAAAACACCACAGAAGATAATAGGACAAAAAACATAGAGCCAAGGAATTCCCCAAGCTTTACAGTCTCCTAATAATCAAGAAATTGTTATTTCTCTTGGCTTTCATGTTTAAAACATTATTAGTATTTTATATGTAATTCAATCCTACAAAACAAATATCTTCCAATTACTATGGTATCGGGAATTCAGAGACAGTCAAATGTTAAGATAGAATTTTTAAAGTATTTTAGTAAATAAAACTTTTATGAAATGAAAAATATAGCCCAACACTAGCATGATATTCTCAGTTATCATTATATCTTAGTATGTCTACTGAATGTGTTTAAAATTCTGTCTCTACTCATTGCAGCATATAATCTAATAGAAACAATAGCATAAATAAAAATGATATGGCTCAACACTGAAAGTTGAACTCTCCTCTGCTCTACAGTCTTAGGACAAATGTCACTCCAAAGGTCACTCTGGAGGTAGGACCGATGTATTTTATTTCTCAGGAAACTAGCCTTTGGGGGTATACATTGGGTTTTAATTCCCTTTGACAGTAAGCACGTTCAGCTAAAAAATGCCATCTCATATCTTTCCAAGGAATTGGTGTCACTGAGGTGACCAGAAGTAGACCATCTGGGGTTGTTCTGGACCAAGGGCATATCTGCAGCTCCAAACTGAATCTGTATCCTCATAATTTTCTACCAGGGTTAGAAGCAGGAGGCCATAGGCTGTTAATAAAAAGATGTGATGCTAACTTATTAACAGCCTATGGCTGTTAACCGTGTCACCCCCTTATATTAAAAGCAAGGCTCAGAAGCATATGAGGCAAGCTTCACCTCTAGAAGCCTGGGTAGTGAGAGAAACTCTCTCCTATACAGGATCAAATTTGAGGGCCTGTATGTCCCACATCATATCCTCAGTAAACCTGAGAGCCCGAATTATATACAATAGACCTGATATTCGTTTCTCATCATAATCTGAATCTCAGTTTCCAACTTGTAAAAGCTAAGAAAAAATATGTGTCTTTTTCATTGGCATCTCAGAACTTCCAATGCATTTTTTGGAAAGAATCAACATGAACAGTAACAACATACAGTGACCAGTATCAAGGGAAAGTGCACATGGAATTAGGAAGCACAGAAAACACCCTCTCAAACCAATTCATTGTATTAAAGTAATTGTGAGATGCTTTGATTTGGTATTCTAAAGTATATTATTTTGGAAGGTGCTTTCATAATCTGCTAGGTGGTTTTAATAGCCAAGCCAAGGATAATTACATACAAATGAATCAGAGGTCAACTGAAGATAAACTTAGAAAATAAAATAAAATCAGACCAATTTAGAAAATGTACATAAAACAATATGTATAATTTATTTGTAAGGAGTTTTTAGAGAGTAAAATTGTATATGAAATGAAAAATTTTCTCATGTTAGTAAGCTTGAGAGCATCAAAGTCTGCTAAATATGTATAGTGGTATCTGAGATAGAAATATTGCGTTGATTCTAAAGAGTGTTTTCGTTTAATTCTAATCACATTTTCTAGATGTGACTCATGAAAATGACTAAAAATCATTTTAGTCAGGGTTAGAGCTGTACACAGGGGTAAAATAAAAATCAGTCACCGAACAAGTAAAATATGTTCAAGTTTTCCCAGGAAAAGAAAATCACCTCACTGGGGGAGAGGCCTGACCCCTCCAAGGAAATGTTACATAACACGGTATCCACAGAAGAACTAACATTGGTGATTTATGGGGGCTGAGCGAGATCCAAAGTACACTGAAACGTAAACATATGAGCAGGTGGGAAATAGTTCTGAATCTGAAAATAGATGAAAGTGAATGGAAGAACACCTTTCAATATGTATCACCAGCTATAGTGAAATGGAAATCCAATACAAAATCTTCTGTGGATAGAACAATAGTATTTAAGAACACACTTTAAGAAGGTATATAGAAAATAGCCATTTATGTTCAGAGGAGAAAGATCCCCAAGGAGGCATTGCTAGTGCATAGCTTCAGATTTTATTTTATGGTCATTAGTATATAAATATCTGTAATTAGAGGAAGAGACAGATAAGCCAACAGCAAGATGTCATGATTAATTTAGAGCTTTGATTTTACACATCCTTCCTCTAACTGTAGGCTGTTTTCCAGGGAATAGTTACAGTTCTGCACGGACAAATGCTTCTGTATTTGCTATAATATGTGACAATTTTTCAAAAATAAAGAAAGGCTGCTGCTACCACTAAATGGCTTAAGATAAAATGGCTTAACTTATCTTTTTAAGTAGATAAATAAATAACAGTCAAACGTACTTCAAATGATAAAAATAAAAGTATTTGGGAAATATAAAAAGAGCTCCTGAAGAATCTGACTAGTGGATTAATATAGAATATATGCCTTGGTTAATTGATGAATATGCTACATAACATGAAGGACCATGAATTGCTCTAAGGGAACGAACATTTCCAAAATGTTCTAAATTCTCCTAAGGGCTCCAATATACTTTATTTTTTATTTCTTACCCTGACTCTGCAGGGCAATATATGGTGACAAAGAGACCCTTAAAAACTATTATCCTACATCTCTTTCAAGCCCACTTCCCTCTTCTAATGCTGATTTTTACACAATTAGATATTATAACAGGAAGGATGTCAATACCCAGGTAAATTGAAATCAACTATGACGTTCCATGTTTCTGGAAGCAAAACTGCTTGGCATACAGTCAAGTAAAACTGCTCAGCTGTACCTGAAGAGACTGATCAATAGTGTTTTACTAGTGATGGTATCCAGATTGCTTCTTTAAAGGTGTGTAACAGATATACATTGCTAAAAATTATTATTACTCTTTATTTTAGTTCTGTAGCTTTTTGAGAAGAGACAGATCTGGATGTCATGGAGGCTCATTTCCCAGTCCTTCCTCCACACACAAAATAACCTTTTAGTAACTTAGTAGAAAGTTGGCTTAGCTGGTCCAAGTTAGCTCAATAGAAGAAAAGGCTGATTCCAACAGCTCTTTCTCCAAAGATTCCCTCTTCTACCAGGGAGCTTCTATTGTTATGTAGTCACATAGAGGTTTCTCACCACTGTCCCTATAAATGTAGTGAGAGTCGTGTGGAAGGATTTCTCCTAAATGAAAAGTTGACCTTAATGCAGACAGCCCATCATCTGGAATAAGCTGTACAATAACATAAGTTTGGTAAATTAGGTGCCATATTACCTTTCTGCTAGTAAATTTTTTCTCAGATATAAATCTTACTTGACATCTACCCGTATGGCATTAATGTTGTGTCTTAGACCATTTGGGCTGCTTTGACAAAAATACCATAGACTGAGAGGCTTAAGCAACAAATATTTATCTGTCACAGTTGAAGAGGTTGGGGAGTCCAAGATCAAGGTGTCAGGAGACTCAGTGTTGGTGAAGAGCTGCTTCACGGTTCATAGACAGCCATCTTCTTGCTGCGTCCTCACGTGGTGGAAAAATGAGATGGGTCTCCAGCTCTCTTTTGTAAGGGCACTAATCCCATTCACGAGGGCTCCATCCTCATAACTTAATCACCTCCAAATGGCTCCACCTCCTAATACCATCATTTTGTGGGTTAGAATTTCAATGCATAATTTTGGGGGAACAAAAACATTCAGCCCATAGCATGATGTGCATCTACAACTACTATATAGGACAGGTAATGACCATAAAAGTTTACACTCCAGTTGTATCAATGCTATCTAACCCTCACACACGCTGCATCATAGTGGAAATCATCCCTTCTAGGGACAGTGGCAGATCATAGGGAATGCTGGTGGCTGAGTGCTGCTAGTTTTCAAGTAGGTAGGATAGTGTGAAGTGTCCTAGATAAGCATCTTCCAGAAGAGCCACTGAGATATCTCTTCTAAACCCTGTAGAGAGTGGCATAGGTGTAATCACTGCTAGCCCCAAAGCCAGTATGGTGGTCACAGGGTGTGTTATCTCAGGACCATCAAAGCCTCAAAGAGGCTTACTCCAGACCCTAAGGGTGATGAGGCAACAGCAGAGTAGTCTGTCAGTCACCAAAACCCCCAAACAGAGGGAATTTGAAAGAGTATAAAAATCTTAAAGCAAACAACATGCCTAAAACATGCAGATCATTGAAAGAAAGGTAGATTTGCTACCAAAGGAAAACTCTATGTAGTAAGAATGGTAGCAGGGAAAAGGGAGCCAGACCATTTGGAGCTCAGAAAAATCCTGCATGTATACATGTGCTTTATGGCTGACAGTTGTGGGAATCATAAGATCAAAGGGACTAGCAGTGCTCACAGATGTGAGGACAAAGTGCAACCAAGCAGATGGTCTGACGCAAAAACCCAGAATGCGTTTAGCTGCTTTCTCATGGAGCAAAAATTAAATAAGCCAATTCCTGGACTTTGGAGAATTAACAGGATAAATGAGGCAGAGACAAGAACCAGGTCAGGGAACAGAGCTCTGCTCTTCCTCCCAGGGGAGGCAGGGTGCTCAAAGCTTTCCTGAACTAGCTAGATATTGAACCAATATGGCTCTCAGTTTATTTTTGTGTCTGGATTGTCCTTGTTCTTTCTTTATTCAATATATGTTTAACTTAGATGATAACACAGAAACTATGATTAAACTTTGTGGGTGAAACCAAGTTGATAATATCAACCAATGAATTGAATGAAATGATATTAAAAATATCTTTATCAAATAGAAAATTAGTGTGAAATGAGCACTAAAATTATACATATAAACCTGAACAATGTGATATCTTCCATCCAGATTCACACAACCTCGAAGGAGATAATTCTGATCATTCTCTTTTATATATGACTGGCCACACATGTGTCTCCATGGCACACTTTAATAAGATTACTAAAAAATTGCACTAATGCTGGAATCAGAATGATAGAGAATGATAAGTGATAATCAACTGTGTCATATAAATAAAGGTTGTTGATAAAAAAGAGAACTGTTGGGTGAGGGAGAGGCTTCATCTCAGTCTTAATTTTCTTGCGTTGCTCAAGTTCATTAGCATTCAGTGCACCAGTAACTACTTCTCTGATAATTTGACAACACTTGAAGTGTTGCTGTTGAAGTTGTCTTAGAATCATTGATCCTGATATCAAAGTGTAGATGGATTTGAAGGGTTGTCATATGAAAGAAGAAGTAGACTTCTCTTTTTACTCTAGAGCACAAAAGTAGAATAAATGGTTGGATAAATCAAGGAGATAGATTTTTATCTCCATATATTGAATAATTATCTAACAAATAAGCCCATTACCAGTAATATTTCAGCAAAGGCTACATACAAAACTGATACTGAACCTCTTAATCTCAAGTTTGCATGCTCAATGCACAGTAAGCCAAACACTGAGACATCAGTTCTTGGAGATGGAGAAAGGTTTATCCAAGTTGGCCAGAATGAGGAGGTGAGAGCATATGTTCTCTCAAATTCACCTTAACAAAGGAAGAAAATGGGTTTTTATAGAGCTAAGGGGTGTGGCAGGAGGAGTTTTCCAGAACAAAGGGCTAATCTGTGTTTTTTCCCTTCGAATAAGCCCCTGGGCAATCTGACTTCTGGGATCAACAGCAGCTAGGGGCTGTTTAGCTGGTGATCCTTGAAGCCATACTCTTTCTTCTGTAAAACAAGCTCATAAATCCTTGTGACCCTTGAGTTAACTCTCATGTTAAACAGGAAAACAGTAAATTGACAAGATTAACTTTTCATAGCGAAGTAGATAGGTAACCTTATTGGATATTTACAATAACCCTCAGATAGCTGTCTTCATGACCATTTTCAACCACATTATATAAAGTAGGTTCTCGTTTTACACAAGAAGTCTCGCTAGCAATCATTAGTGTCCATTCAAATCTAAGACTGTAATATTTTGATATTTGGTAGGGAGAAGCCATTTATCAAACAATTTTTTAATGTACATTTAATTATTTCATTAATCAATTAATCACAATAATAGGCTTTTTGGTAAAACCTGAATCCATTGACTCTTTAGTCTCTTTATTTTCTGTTTCTTCTCTTTTCTTCTGTACTACATTCAGCAAGTGGCTACTGTTAGAATTGATGTTATTTTTCTCTACATGGCCAATACCTGGCACATAGTATTTACTGACTCAGATCACTCTGTTGAATCAGAGATGACAAAAGAAACTTTGAACCCTCAAAATAAATCTATACTCTTAAAATTTTTACCACCAGCATCATTTTGGATAAGATAGTTCCTGAACAATAATGATAAAGTACCTATTTGACTCATTAAAAAAACACATGAACTCATTATTCATGGGTTAATTCACTCATGCAGCAGAAATTGGGCCCTGATCTTGTTAAATTTGAGGGTTGTAGAGTAGAATTCATTCCCTAAGGAAGGCAAGGGCAGTCATGGTAACAGTGTTGGGGCCTTTCTTTGGCTAGGGTGCTGTTAAAAGTTACGTATCTAGTTAAAGTTACTGATCTAGTAGGGAAAATTGAGGAAAACTTAGTTTGCTTTATAATTTTGATGCAACCTTGTTTAGAAAAATTAGCAAAAGTGGTAATTTTTCTTACTGTGGTAAGAACAATTAACATGAAATCTACTATCTTAAACTTTAAGTGCAAAAACAGTATTGCTAACTGTACACACAGTGCTGTACAGTAGATATCTAAAAGTTATCCACCTTGTATAACTGATATATTATACCTGTTGAACAGCAACTCTCATTTCCCCCTTCCTCCAGCCCTATTCACCACCATTCTACTCTCTATTTCTATGAATTTGACTGTTATAGGTGCATCGTGTGAATGGAATCATGCTACATCAATCCTTCTGTGACTGGCTTATTTTACTTAGCATAATATCCTCCAGATTATCCAAGTTGTGACATATGACAAGCTTTTACCCTTTTTAAAGTCTGAATAAGATTCCATTGTATATATACAGCACATTTTCTTTATCCATTCATTTATTGATGGGCATGTACATTGTTCACATATGTTGGTTATTGTAAATAATGCCGCAATGAGCAAGGGAATGCAGACATTGCTTTGAGATCATGATTTCAATTCTTTTGGATATATATCCAAAAGTGGAATTGCTGGATCATATAGCAGTTATATTTTTATTTCTCAATTCTTTTGGATATATATCCAAAAGTGGAATTGCTGGATCATATAGCAGTTATATTTTTATTTTTTTGAGAAACTTTCATAGTGTTCTCCATAGAAGCTGCACCATTTAGCATTCCCACCAACAGTGTATAAGGGTTCTAACTTCTCCACATCTTCACCAACTCTTATCTTTTGTTTTTTGAAATAAATACACATGTATACAGTTAACTAATCTTCAACAAGAGTGACAGAAATAAACAATGGGGAAAGGACAATCTCTTCAATAAGTGGTATTGAGAAAAATAGATATCCATATGTGAAAGAAAGAAATTGGATCCTTATCTTATCCATACACAAAAATTAAGTCAAAATAAATTAAAAAATGTAAACATAAGACCAAAACCTGAAAAACTCCTAGAAGAAAACATGGGGGAACGTTCCTGACATTGGCCAAGGAAATAATTTCTTGGCTATGAGACTAAAAGCACAAGGAATAAAAGTGAAAATAGACAAGTGGGACTGCATCAAACTAAGAAGTTTTGCACAGCAAAGGAAACAATCAACAGAGTGAAATGGCAGAAAGTAATTGGAGAAAATCCATATATTTGATAAGAGGTTAATATTCAAAATATATAAGGAAATCCTAGCACCCAATAGCAAAAAATCAAATAACCCCATTAAAGAAAAGGCAAAGAATTTGAATAGACATTTCTCTAAAGAAGACATCCAAATTGTCAACAGGTATATGAAAAGATGCTCAACATAACTAATCACCAGGGAACTGCAAATCAAACCACTATGTTATATCGCCTCACATCTGTAAGGAATGAAATTATCAAAAAAAATTTCTTTTCACTTAGGATTTTTTAGTCACTGATATTTAATGGAAAGAATTTGGACACTTTCCCTTTCTAGTAATTTATCCCTCTGTAATTGTTGCCTTTGCATTCTGTTTGCTCTACACACACAAAACTTATGTAAGTATTAATATTTTCTCTATGTCAAAAAGGATTTGAAAGTGCTTACAATAAAGGGAGCATGGCATGGTAGTTACAAGCATATGATCTGGAGCCAGAGTGCCCCTTTGTCAATGATTGCTAAATATCACTTCTGTTAGTCAAACTTTTGCTAACAGCTGACTGAAAGATAATTCAAGTGTAGAGTTTTTGTATATGTTACCAATGGAGGGAATCAACATAAACTTTGAAAATAAGACAATCAAAACCTATGTTACAAGATCTCTGAAAAAACAAATAACTATTCTTACGACAAAAAGTATTATTGGTTTTTCACATAAAAATATGCATGGCTTGATAAGACTCAACATACTACTCACTCAGGGTTTTATTTTTAAATATTTTATTTTATCTAAAAATAGCTGCTAACTTGCATTGAACATATTTATAGCAGGCACTATTCAGAGAAATTATCTTTAACATAACATACATAACAACAAAACAAATGAAGCATTAACCTATGGTTAAAGAGCGAGTAAGTCACAGGGTGAGTAAGTGGAGGAGTCAGGGTTTGAAACCAGGCAGATTCTCCCCCTAGCCATTGCCGCTCATCACAAACTTTGTAAAATAACCCAGATGCTTCTCAAGACACGGGCATCTAAAAACTAGAGCATCATAAAATCTTTAAAAAAAAAAAGGGGGGCTGGCCCCGTGGCCAAGTGGTTAAGTTCGCGCGCTCCGCTGCAGGCGGCCCAGTGTTTCGTTGGTTCGAATCCTGGGCATGGACATGGCACCGCTCGTCAGGCCACGCTGAGGCAGCGTCCCACATGCCACAACTAGAAGGACCCACAACAAAGAATATACAACTATGTGCCGGGGGGCTTTGGGGAGAAAAAGGAAAAAAAATGAAATCTTTAAAAAAAAAAAAAAAAAACTAGAGCATCATGTCCCAAAGTGTTCTTTGCATATTAATCCCTCAGAATATTCCATGAGTAAAAGATTGTGTGATCAAACATATTTGGGATCCAACAGAGCCTATGTTCCACATGCCCTTGGAAAGTCACAAGACACATTACATGTAAAAGGGTCTGAGAAGTCCTGAAGGAGAGAAATCCTTTAAATGTGTTTATCCATGCGTATCCCAAACTTTATTCAATAAAGTCCCTAGAATCATATCTACTAACCTGCTGAAAAATTAGCCACAATATCCAAGACACATTGTAGCATTTTCATCTATGAAAGAGTTGGGAAAATCTTTTGGAGTGAAGTCAGAACGTTTCATGTAACACTGCATAGGCAAAAGCCTTTGCAACCTGTAAAATAATCTCATTTGAATAGCAATTTATAATCTTGATGATCTTCAAGAAAATGTTCCTCATTCCAAACCTAAGAGGAAAATACTTTCCTCTATTTTTAGGTGAGACAATAATCTCGGCAAAATAGAGTGATACAACAAAAATCCCATAGCCTGTACTGCTCGTTCCTCCATGTTATTATAATGGGTAGTGTATCATCTATAGAATTGCTATATTTCTAACTTATGTAAGGTGAGAAATTTTTTTTCTTTTTTAACCAAACCCTCCCCTGCAGAAGTGTTGACATTTTAAAGCTGCTCTAGTTCAATCCCATTTACTGCAACAGTGCCAATTTCTCCAATTAGTCTGACAACACATGTAGTCTCAGTAGTCAAGTTGTCTTGCAATCATTGATCCCAAGACCAAGGATAAGTACAGCTGATCTTTGTATCAGTGATCAGAATGGCCTTCCTAATTATGGCTGTCCTCTCTCCTGTTTATCTGTAGGACATGAACATTCTTAACAGACTTGAGTCATCTGCCTAGAAGCAGTTGTCATTACTCATCAGAATTTCACATGCAAAAGGTGTAAACAAGTCTCCTGGTTTCCATTTTTATACTAAAAATCCTTAGGAACAATTTCTTTTTTCATATTGCTAGAATTAAAATTGTCTTTGTCATTTTATTTAATTTTACAACTTGCTTTGTTTCAAAGTGGAAATTAAATTCTTTTACTTTAATTTTCATCTTTCTCTACAAGTTTTCTGAGCATATTTTGATCCCTCATCTAAGTATCATGACACAGTCATTTAGGAATGATGATAATTTAACAATTAAATTAATCTGCCAATAGGTATGTAATCTAAGTACACCATTGCAATACAATTTTTCTAGAGTTCTAAGTAAATAGATATTGAAGAAAAGTGCTGAAGTGGTACACTTCTTTTGTTTCTGTGCCCAGATTTACTTACTTAATTAGACGTGATATAACCATTCAGATACTAGTTATGTTAAAATCCAAACTCTAGGCATGGCTTTCTTTCAGAATGAGGTAACTTGCATGTATCTGCTTCTAAGATATTCAGAGTTCTCCAGTTCAGTGGATTATCAGGATATTATTATTTCTCTCTCTTGTTGCCTTACTTTTGGCCTTGGTAATGCTCTTTCACACCACCAATAAAGGATGAACAGAAGAAGTATTAAACTTAAATTAGTCTACTTGTTAGTCAGTCACTGAGTCAGCAAGGACCTGCTGGGAGTCCACAGCATACAAATTATAGCAATTTTCTCTTTGGTAATCGCTTAGTGAGAGGGAAGTTGAAATTTCTTCCTCTTTTGTTTTTTAACTATACTGAATTTACTATGGCTTTTATGAATTTAAACTATATATACTCTCTCTGTTCCAGTGTTTATTGGTTGTTATTAATTTTTATTTATATCACTATGTTTAAGTATAATTTTATCCTATAAAAAATGTCATCCTATGGAATTTGAAAAATAATAATTTAAGTTCTGTATAAAGATAGCATCAGACTAGCATTACTTTATAATATCTCGCACTATTTTCTTTTAAAATACTGATAAAAAGTTTTTTTGAAAAGCTTAAAATTTCACCAGAATATAAATAAAATAGTCAATAATTTACACGAATATTGTAGGACTTCTTGTAACTACTGCAACCAGCAGTACCATGATTCAAAACACATAATTGTTGACATATTCTTCATTCTGGGGCACAAGAGTTTGCATTGCTGGGAAATGTATGGGAAATGTCTGTTCATTACCTTACCCAACCCACGCTCCACCTCCAGTGTTCAAAGTCTCTAGAGGCATAATTCTGATTCACTGACCAGAGAATCAACCTCTGTGACTTGTGAGGTTCCAGAGTCACACTTCATTCATTCTGTCAAATGTGAATGGCTTTATTTCTACATTTATTCAAAGACAGTATAGTAGGGCTCGGTGGAACAGGCAGTTCCCTAATATAAGGGAGAAAAAGAGCCCATGGAACAGAGTACACATTTCTAAGTCCTATATTTGGTAAAAGAAGAAATTCCCCTTGACCAACTGCAACTGGAGCAAAAACTACCCTTCATGTAGCCAGATACCAGGCAGGAAACAGGATCTGAGAAAACCTTATTTCAGTCCAGCAAAGCCTCACTAGTTAGTCATATATCGGACACTGGAAAATGCAACAGGACATCTTCTGGCAGCTGCCTTTCAACTTTTATTCACAAAGAAAAATTCTTCCTCTACCCACATAAACAGTAAATAAGGGCAAGAAATCTTCAAAGTGTATTTGTTTACAAAGGTCAAGTTTGGATGGAGTTCACCTTGATGGAAATACTAAATATATTTTTAAGACAAATAAAAATAACATTAGCCTATGTGTAAAAAAATAAAAATTTTCTTCCTCCTTTCTCTTTCTGAATTTTCTATAAGATCTGTGTCTACAGAATACAACTTGTGGAACCCCCTGAAGTGCTCAGGAAAACAAAAAAATTCTTACACTATTAAAAACCTCTGTCTTATGACCCCTATAGGAAAGAAGATAATATTTCTTCTATGACTCAAGAATCGAAGGTCTGAAAAAGAAGGTTTAGATGTTTCGGAAAGTGTGTCTACAAGTCAATCTGAGGTGGGTGAAAGTGGTAAAGGAGCACATATGTATGGTGATGGATAAAAATTAGATAATTGGTGGTGAGCACCATGCAGTCTACACAGAAATTGATAATAGTGTACACCTGAAATTACACAACCTTATAACCCATTATGACTTCAATAAAATAACTGAAAGAACAATCACACACACACAAATCTGAGGAAGTCTGAAAACAATAAAAGGATTAATCAAGTAGTCTAAGGTAGGCTTTCCTTTATTGTCATTTGTTTGTAAGAGGAAGAAGTCATAAGATAATTTTGGACATATGACTTCGAAATATAGGTTGAAACATTATATTCTTAAAACTTCACTTACAAGCACCACAACATAGATTACATCCCATCGATGGTAAACAGTTCATTAAGCCAGTTATTACTACCAGGTGCCTTAGAGGAAGATGCACGCCTGCTGAAGTGTACAGTTTTTTTGTTTGGTCAACCTATAAAAAAGGGAAGACTTCATTTAAACATCCAGATTTTCCATCTCTCTTGAATAATGAGAGTTTCTGACAGTCTCAATACTGGATTCACATTGCCACAAGGCGGCCATCTAGTTGAGCTGACTGGTATGGGCCTGTAGATGACTCACACCCACTCTCTACTCACAACCTTTCTCAGAAGTCTCTTACACTCTAATGGGTTTCGCTCATTAGAAACCCACTTAAATTTAAATTTCTAGTCTCAGTTCTATTTTAGCATAACGTAGTTTCACGGCAATTGTGTATATATTAAATCTGTAGGTCTTATTGTTTCTATCATATTGCCATGTACCTTCAAGTCATAAAATGAATCAATGATTTAAATAGTTTCTTGAGGCGTAAACTCTTGAAGAACTTCTAAGGTACAAGTTCTGTTAAGCAAAAATTAAAATATCTAGGCATTTATTTTGATTTCCTCCAAGATTTGGTCTGAACGTGACACCAGTTCATGCTGGAGGGAGTCCTCTTGCCTCTGATGGATTTTTATAGAGAGATAAGGAATTTAACGGTAGTTTACAACCATACGGCAAATCCTAAGTCCTCTGTTCTTGTCCAGTTGAACATTGAGCTAAGGAAACACGATTTGCACTTTGTTAAGGATTAAATGTCCCATAGGGGCCAGCCCCGTGGCCAAGTGGTTAAATTCGCAAGCTCCACCTTCCGTGGTCCAGGTTTTCACTGGTTCAGGTCCTGGGTGTGGATATGGCACCACTCATCAGGCCACATTGAGAGGGCATCCCACATGCCACAACTAGGAGGACGCACAACTAAAAATATACAACTATGTAATGAGGGGTTTGGGTGAGAAAAAGCAGGGGGAAAAAAAATATGTCTCATAAATCAACTGGTCGCATTACACTATGCACACTGGTAATCTTGATGTGCTAGATTTTGGGCGATTTTGCTTCCTTAGAAATTTCTGCACTTCGCCAATTTTGACAATGAATATGTATTCATTATGTAATCATACAAAATAAACATTATTTCTCAATTTTATCACTATATACCATATGTTGAAATATTTTTGTGTAATTGCCTAATCAAATTTTATCATCTAAAAAGGCAGTTGTATTTGCTTGATATTTTTTGAAATTAGATAAACTTAAAGTCAGATGATCTCACTTGTGCAAAATAATGTGATTAATCTGAAATTTCCTATTTTTTTAATCAGTGAAGGAGAATAACTAAATAGAATTTTCTGAAAGTTTTTTTAAATCTTGCCATCAACGTCAGAAAGAGCCTAAAAACGCTTGGGACGCTATCTGTTCTTCTGCTTTTATAATTTCATTTAATGGTGTAAAAAATATTTCTTTGTTAATAGTGTGATTCAATATAAGCTCTTTCTTTATCACTGAATCATCATTTTCAAGAGAAATTGTTTGGTTTCCACTTATTGAGTGATTGGTTTAACTTAAAAGTTTAAAAAAATAATTTTACTATTTATAAATAACAATATATTTAATTGTCTTAATGTTCAGCATGAATAAACAGAAAAAAAATTTCTAATCCCTACATAATATAACAAATGTGTTTTGTGGTTTTACTTACTTAAAATATCAAGTTTTAAATATATGTAAGCTATCGACATGCTATCAAATTTATCATTATAAAGCATACACATTTTATAAATATATAAATGTGTACTTTATAAATATGAAACATTTAGAACATTGAGGAATACATCATAAATAATGCAAACACTCACTCCTAAATGTATTGATAGAATTTTATTACAGTAAATCAATACTGAATACAGAGATACACCCTCCTTCACAACAGACAATTGATTGGATTTGTGCTTACTTAACAATGACATTCCGTGGCCTTTCCAGCAATAACCATTTGTGCTAATGTGGCAGCATGTGAGGACAGAAAGCCAGGTCATCCTGAAATAACACCTGCCAGGATAACAGGGTTGTAGCAGAGATAAGGTCACTCTCTCTTCCATCCATCTTTGCTTGCTCCATTCTCAGTGTCCATAACTTGTGAAGAAATGTCTTTCTTTTCCCCTTTTCTCTTAATGGTCCTTACTGTCATTAGCCCTAACATTTCACTCTTTAATAGGCTTTAAAAGGCTGACAGCCTTTACTCTTGGATAAAAACCCTCTAATTTTATTTTTAAACCCGTTTAGACTTAAAAAATGGTTGAGAACAATACAGAATCTTCTTGGCTTGAATAGGTTTTCCACTGATAATATCCTAGAAATTATAACAGAAATTTATAAATGTATTTATTAATTCACTTTCAACAATAATGTGTTAACATAAAGAATATAGTTTATGAAAAATAATTATATTTTGAAAGAAAAATGGAAGAGTTGCATTGCTTTGCATTTCTGCAAATCTCCTCAATGTCTGACTTCACAAATGACAGCTGGAATCTCACACTTGCTTATTTCATCAATTGCCGTCTCTTACATCTTGTGGTCCCCGGAAAACACCACTGTACACTCATGAGAAAACAAGAGTGACAAGTTTACACAACATCTGGGTAGCATTATGAAAACCATCTGAGCTTACAAACCTCCTGAAAGAGTCTTGGGCACTCCTAGGCATATCCACACCACATTTGAGAACCACTAGCTTAGATAAATCTGGCTCAATAACTTTCAAAGGATCAAATTATACATATTAAATTATACCTATACAAGTTAGACTCTTGAAGGTTCAACTCCATAAAATAAACTCATCTGCATTCCTATGAGTAACACGAGGACTGAATAGAAAAAGAGGGCTCCCCAATTCTTCCAATATTCCCTAGGGCCATTTTTACCACCATCAAAAGGACACAAGAAGCTGGCCCAGTGCTGTAGTGGTTAAGTTCATGCACTGCACTTCAGTGGCCCGGGGTTTACAGGTTTGGATCCGGGATAAAGACATACACACTGCTCATCAAGCCATGCTGTGATGGCAACCCACATACAAAACAGAGGAAAAGTGGCATGGATGTTATCTCAGGGCCAATCTTCCTGGCACACACACAAAAAAGTACACGAAATCAGCTACCTGTTTTACAGTAACGTAAACAGGATACATGAATTAACTGATAAATAAATAACAGCCACTACTAATTGTTGGATTTGAGAGACAAGGGCTTAAGCACTTTAAAAATAGCAGCTTATTGTCAACAAGGCAATGTTTTTAAAGGCAAAGATGCTAAGAATCAAAGAGACTATTACTGAAGGTGATATGGCTAATAAATGGCAGACCTGAGAATTGAACCTCAGATCTTCCTGATTCCGAACCTTGCCTTTCATTTTCATTGTTGTAAGTGCCTGCAGTCCAGTCCGACTCCTAGTGGCTCTGTGTACAGAGATGCTGAACCCTGCCCAGTCTTTTGCTCCATCCTCTCACCTTCCCATGCTGTATCAGACAATGCTCCACTGCTATTCATAGGGTTTTCATGGCCAATGTTTTTGGAAGTGAGTGGCCAGGTCCTTCTTCCCAGTCTGTCTGAGTCTGGAAGCTTAGCTGAGATCTGTCCCCCATTAGAAACCCTGATATTTGATATACCAGTGGCATAGCTTACACAGCCACCACCGTATGACAACCACAGCCTGGAAAACGACTGGAGCTGCGGTGGCGAGTGTGGAATCCTAACCGCTAAAACACCAGAGCTGGCTGCCTTCCATTTAGGGGAGACCTATCTATCACTTAGTCACATTCCAAACAGGACTGTCTGATGCCAGCCAAAGTGTTGTAATGACATAACTAATGAATATTCACTTACTGTAAAATACATTAACATGTCGGAGTCTTAAGGAAGAAATGTAATTGTACTTAACAAGTACTCACAGGCTGTCAAAAGAAGCTCACCATCTTTTTTTTTTTCTGATGGTGTATAGATTTCTGCAGAAAATGGGGAAAAACTCTAATCCTGAATCTAGGCCTTGGCTTGAGAACTTCCTCTTCTTTCCCATCAGGTTTTGGGAAAACAGCACAATTACAACCTGTGGTGTTTTGCTCAGGTCTTACAAACCTGGTTTTTGTGTAAAATCACATTTGATTTCATCTCTGGAACTAGAGATTCCATTTTTAATCAGAGAAATATACAAATATCAGGCAAATAGATTAATACAGCTCAGGTAATAGTATGCATGTTTAGAAAGTCTAATTCTTCAATTATAATAATTTAAAAATTCACAACAGGTATTTTTACCTTTTGCAAATAAATTGGAAAGGATAGACTATGTTCTTTTCTTCACTTCATCTTAAATTTATTTTTCAATTTCATATTAATTCTGTGACTATAAGTATATTACAGTATTTGGCAACCTCATAATCTTTTTGAGAAGGTCTGAAAATTAGTGATGTACATTTTACAATTATAGCTTTTTGAAAATTTCCATGTAAAATTCAAAACAAGAAAAACACAATAACGTAAAACAAAATACTTTTCTTGGTAGCATTATTGCATTTATATTGTTCTACAAAATGCTTACATTAAACAGTTTTATAGTTTGTTTTGAGTAACAATCTTTATAATTCGAATCATTAACAGTATATAGATTAATTTTTTAATTAATATTTATAACTGTTTATAAGATCTGTTTGCCTCTGGTCCCCCATCCACTCCTATGTACATACTTACCTTATTTCAACACCATGGATAATAAAACAGATCTGTGTTCCCATATCTGCTTTACTTTTTTCTCTAAAAATAGTTTTTTAAAAGAAAAACAAAGTAGTTAATTCATGAGATAGTCTGTAAGCTTCACAATGTAAAGATTGCGATTCATTCTTTATTATATTTATTTTTGTTTTTGAGATTCCCTTTGATTTGACATTCAAAGCTTGCTTGAAAATAAATAATTGCATATGTTAGCCTATTTTTTAAAAAGTGGTCTATTTATGGTGGACAATGTTGAAATATAAATTTCTTTACAAATTCAATTTCAGTGGATTAAATTTTTATATTCACTACTTAAAACATTTTAATTTTTTTCTCAATCAGCTAACTATAATCCTACAGCTAAAAATAATTGATATTTTGAAATGTAAAACCATTAAGAACACAATGATTTAAGCCACAAGGAAAAGAAATGATACCCAAATATGAAATATTGGTCTGGACAACTATTGTAATGCAAAATAAAATTAGAAACCATTCACAGGATTGCTGTTGAGTAGATCACTACTAACATCTTTTGTCACACAAATTATTAGATAAGGCAAGTGGTCTGCAAATCACCCTTGGAAAAAAGTAGCATTTGTAGACTGAGTCCAGAACTATGGGAGAATGCAGGCCAGAGACCTACAGAAAGTGGACACTGAAACCTGGGGGCAGTTCATTCTCCATGGTTTCAGCATGTATATCACTCCCTTCACTAGCAGAATGAGGAATAGTTCTGTAGATTATGATGAGGAAGCCCATATTAATATTTATCATAGCACTTATGAAAAGAGTATGACCAGAAAAACTGAATACACAAAATATTTTTTCCACTGAATCATAACTTGTATTTAAACAACAGGAGACCTTAGTATACAATATTAAAAAAGAATTTACTATACTAGCATTCTAAAACAATAAATTTAACTAATAAAACAAGGATTACAAGAGAGAAGACAGATATCTTAAAATATATTCACAGTCCAAAGATAGTTTATGAGTCAATGTTAACATCCTACAAATTATACTTCAAAGTGAAAAACAGTTATTTAGGACAAAGAATTTTATTGCCTAATACCCACTTACTAAGAAGATATAAAAATCCTTGATTGTTATGAATTTAACAATACAGTTCCAAAATATACTTCTTATTGCATTATGCAAAGTAAACATAAAAGTATATAAATAATATTACATTTTTATGAACATATACATATGCCCGTACATATAAATATGTTTAAATATTGAAATTTAATGAAGAAAAAGTAATGTAGGGAGTAGATTTTCGTGAAGACATTAAACTTTATTTAGTCTTGAAACTTAGATCTGGCTATGATTTTTAAAAAATGAGTAGAAAGGAAACTTATTTATCAATGTCTACATCATGGTAGGTGGTTAATTTAATTAATAACCTTTATAATATGCATTCTCATCACTGATGAAATTGTTCAAAGTGCTCTTTATGGATGAGTTGCAATAATCTTCAAGACAATGTTTCTCATAATTTTACTGATGAGAAAACTGACATCTAGCTAGGATAAAATGACCACATTTCATACAATCATCATTGAAGATCTTCAGGATGAATATTATTGGTCAGAGAGTTCAAGCAAGTTGGCCAAGGACACACGGCTGGTAGGTTGTAGAGCCAAAATTTATTTCAGACTTTACTCATTGCAACATCTTGCGCGTTTTTCAGAATGTTGTGCTACGTGCACAAGCAACACAGCCTGAGTAAAAATGAGTGCAATGTGTGAGGTCTAGGGAGAGAATCATTTGTCGGAAAAAGGACCTTTCCTGGGGGGACATTGAAGTAACACTGTGCTTGTGAATAGGAAATAAAACATTTTGGAACCTAAGCTGAATTTGTGTCTGTGTGTACTTTCAATTTTATTTTATTTTTAAAACACTTAAATTTTGATCTTAAAGCTCTGATGTTCCTCGTTAAAATTAATATTTAAACAGAGAGATAAAATAATAATCCTCCATTAAAGAGTATAATTAACCCCTAAATTGTAATTAATTTATGAGATGACTTAATCCCCAAACAAGTGTCAAAGGCAGTGATTCCCAAATGTTTTGGTTTCAGGACCTCTTTACACACTTCAAACTTAAAAACTTCAATGAAGTTTTGTTTACAGGGAATATATGTATTATAGATATATATATACATATTTATATAAATATATATTCTACAGTAGACATTAATAATGAGAAATACTCAAAATATTTATTAATAATTACTTAAAATAATAGTAAACTTATTACTTATTAATATAATATTTCTTTATAAAAATAACTTTATTTCCAAAACAAAAATGCAATAATAAGAGTGGCATTGTTTTACATTTTGCCAAAACTCTTTATTATTTGGCTTAAGAGAAAACAGTTGAATTCTCTGCTTCTACTATCAATCTGCTCAAAGAAAGTGACAAGATCATAATTAAAATAGCTGAGTGAATGATACAAATACAACTAGTTGACATGTGATACACTGGAAATGGGTGTCCTGGAAATGTTTTCAGACCCAATTCATCCTTGGGCCATGTCCTGTGTTAGCAAAATAAGAATTTTATCTTCACTAGTCCACTGTAAATACATCTTCATTCATTTGAATTAAATAACATTGACAACAGAAACTCATTTGCATGAGGTCTGGTATAATAAGCCCATTTTTTGTTTAATTTCAAGGATTCCCTGAAAAATGTTCAATCTTCTAGAAAGTTTTCTAGCAAAAAATTAAAAGACAAAATTTGGCTTTATTTTCTTATAAATAAGAAACCGTATTTTCTTAGCACCCATAGAGAGATAAATTAATAAAACTTCCTATTTCAAGTTTTCTGATGCCCAACCCCCTACTTTTTATGTACCTCAGTTGAAAGTACCTTTTTGTGCCTTAGTATTCTCACAGTACTTTATCTCACCATTTTTTGGTGTGGCATGCTGCCCTTAAACAAATAGACAGCTAGTTATTTCTCCAGGAAAAATAAGTTTATTTGAGATCAGCAAAGAACTGCAATTTGAGTTCTGCAGGCGTGGCAAGCCACGTGCAAGTCTCCTAACAAAGAGGTAGAAGCAACTCTTTTACAGAGGCAAGAGGAAGCTGGGAGGGCTATTGTAAACAAAGAGTTAAGAGGTGGTGTAGTGGCTTTTCATTGGCTGAGCTGTGACAGTCTCTCATTGTCCGAGCTTCTTGATGGTTAGTAAGAGGAAGTCTTTCTTCTTCCTATTGGTCTCTACTACATGAGAGGTCCCCCGTTTGGCCTCCTGACTCCAATTTAATGAGCTGTCTGTTTATTAATTTGACAAGCATTTATTTTCTACCTTGTAATAAAGTGTTTCAATGTAAAAATGATCTATATATCTTCTATCACAAGGAATCATGAAGGTGTAGAACGAGCATCTGCTGCAGGCCTCAGGCAGTGCTATGACCAAAGTGGGCACTTAGTCTATTTGCAACAAGTGAATTAAAACATTTATTTTAAAATAACTTTTACAAAGCTCTTTGATCTAGTATTTGAGCAGTAGTCATCATACTGTTCTCTAAGGAACATTTTGTTGAGTACAGAGGAAAAAAATCTTAAGTTTACAGATAAATGTATTTTTCTCAGTTTTGATGTGATCTTTCCTTTCCTTTTGGAACTTCACATATTGTATATAATGAAAAACAGACTTCATAATGGAGAATAGATTTATTCTTCCAAGTTTATTTCATATATATGAGATTATGTTTGTTTTTGAAAATATGTAATCATAGAAAGTTTCAATGTGATTTTCTTTTTCTTTGAACATTTTTTCCTACAAGAAACTAAATCCTATTTCAAAATATAAGCTCATAAAAAGGATTTTATAGATCAGCAATAAAATGTGTTTTTTTGTTATAAAAATATTAGGTAACAATCTAGTCTATGCGAATCATTATACCTAACATGGAAAAGAAACATACAAGTAAAAGGCTATATATTATTGAAATTTTTTGAAAATATTCTGTTTATTTTTGTTATAGTACTTAAATATCAAGCATCCCAATGACAAATAACTTTGCATTTTAATTAGAAAAAGGTAATTTTAAAATGTACATAGTGATATAAAGGATGTATACAAGAGCCTGTTCTCTAAGCCTGTTTTTTCATCCCTCCCCTCACCAAAAGCTGTATTCTTAGAGATAATGTTCTAATTAAACAGAATGAATCTTACATATTGAGCTCTGAGTTTGAATGCAAAGTGTCATGACAACCAGCTGAAGAGATTGTGTGGTTTAGTGTGTGCTGAGGTTGGTTAAAAACAAACTCATTGAGAAGAAAATAAAATAGTGAGTTCTCTTAAAAAGGTAAAGTTTGAACTAAATTTTTTTCTTCTGCCTGAATTGATGATAAAAAAATAGTTTGAGTGCCAGCCCTGGAGGTCTAGTGGTTAAGTTCAGCGCGTTCCACTTTGGCAGCCTGGGTTTGGTTCCTGGGCATGGACCCACACCCCTTTCTGTCAGTGGCCATGCTGTGGTGGTGGCTCACATAAAAAAAAATAGGAAGATTGGCAGTGGATGTTAACTCAGGATGAATCTGTTTCAGCAGAAAAAAAAATAGTTTGAGCATTTCTGTTTCACTCTTGTTAGCAGAAGTGATAATAATGATATAACCTATGTGTTTCTTGCTTTCTTTGCCAGAAGCAATACTCCTACATGTGAGAAATTTACAGTAAATCATTGAACATTATTATATTTTATTTTTGTTGAAATACTCTTTATATGGCTATCTTATTATTTAAAAGAATCGTTGTCTTACTCATACATGATTAATAATATATAACACTTTACTTACTTATTTATTTATTTATTTATTTTTGAGGAAGATTAGCCCTGAGCTAGCATCTGCTTCCAATCCCCCTCTTTTTGCTGAGGAAGACTGTCCCTGAGCTAACATCCATGACCATCTTCCTTTTATGTGGGATGCCTGTCACAGCATGGCCTGAAAAAAGGTACATAGGTCTGCACCCGGGATCCAAACCTGCAAACCCCAGGGTGCCAATGCAGAACATGCAAACTTAACCACTGTGCCACCAGGCCAGACCCTATAACACTTTAATGTAAATGCAAAAGAACTTGCCAAACCCTTTCTCAGCATAACATTGTAAATAAATTCGTCAATTGATAAATAAGAAATAAAAGGAATATGTTTACTGAAACTTTCAATGATAGTTCCTGAAGCAATTTTAAATAAAATATAACAGCTTGCATTTTAATGGAAATGCAATTGGTTGTTTTATGAGTCCCCGAGAATATGACTCTAAAAATATAACACATTTGTAAATGTAAGTATGATGATACTTCTATTTTTATTCTAACTTCTACTGGAATAAGCTAAGTAATACTGTGTAAAACATGGCAGCTAAAAAATAAGAATAAATTAATTTTCACATAGTTTCCATTTACCAATATAGAAAAGTGCATATTTGTCAAATATAATGTGCATTTACCTATGTTTATTCAGGTGAAAAAGTTTGGTTTAAAATGCTATTTAAAGTCCTATACGACTAGAGTTTGTTAAGTTATTGCCAATCGATGAGGAATTATTTGCTAGGGATGTTTATTCATTGATTTAATATAAAAGCTCTCGAAGCATCATTCCAGAAGTCTATGAGTTGTTATGCCTCTAGTGAAAGAAAGAGTTGAAGAAAAGGAACAAAACACCAAGGCTGCTGTCAACCTTCTTGGTTGGTGTAGGGCCTGGAAGTCACCGTGTTCTCTGAAAAAGCAATAAATAACAATATATTAACAAAATGACTCTCCAGCATTTTGTATTAATCACCAGCAGTGTGAGTTATCATTAAAAATTTGGCTTCTGTTGTCGGCTTGCCTATTTGATTCCTAGCTCATGACTTTTGAGCTATGTAAGAAAAGCCAAATGTTTACCCTTCTAAGTCTTAGCCTTTTTCATTCTCAAAGTGACGATAAGAACAGAACTACCCTGATGGAGGATTTCATGTCACAATGCATGCAAAGCATTTAGAACATTGTCTGTATATTAAAAGCCCATAAAAAGTGTTAGCTATGATCACTAATTAGATATCTCATGTGAGTCCAATATGGAAGAAAATGTATAGACAGATTGAGGGAAAAAATAAAGCAGAAAACCTCAAACATGGTTAAATTCTATCTGGTAATTTCATTTGGCTATGGATGAGTGAAATGCCACTTGTATTTTAGTGGCAAATCTTTTTCAGATAAGCACAGGTGATTTGAATGCAAATGCATCCTTCCATTTATGAGTGGCTCCTTTATAGTGACTTTACATTTCATAATGGTAAAAGGATTTATCCCACATTAATATAAAGTATACTCATGTGTTGCTTAACAATGGGGATATATTCTGAGAAATGTGTCCTTAGGCCATTTTGTCGTTGTGCAAATGTCATAGAGTGTATTTACACAAACCTAGATGGCATAGCTTAATACACATCTGGGCTATGTGGTACTAATCTCATGGGGCCACCATCCTATATGTTATCCATTACCGATCAAAATATTGTTATGCAGCACATGACTGTGCACAGAAAAATCAGAGCTAAGGGGTATAAAAATTCGATAGTGATTCTGAATATTTTCAAAGTAATTTTTGTTGCAAAAAATTTTCTGAATCCTTAGGTAATAGGTGTTTAATTCTTATTATTCATGAAGACAAAAATCAGGGGCCAGCCCGGTGGCGTGGCAGTTAAGTGCACATGTTCTGCTTCGGTAGCCTGGGGTTCACCAGTTCAGATCCCAGGTGTGGACATGGCACGGCTTGGCACGCCATGCTGTGGGAGGCGTCCCACATATAAAGTAGAGGAAGACAGGCACGGATATTAACTCAGGGCCAGTCTTCCTCAGCAAAGAGGAGGATTCGCAGTAGATAGCTCAGGGCTGACCTTCTGCAACAAAAACAAAAAAGACAAAAATCAGATACAATAATATCAACATTTTAAAATTAAGGCATTATATTAATTACAACAGCATCTACATGTGTTTCAAAAATAGTCAATGAAACATTTGTGAAGCAGCATTAATTAAGGCAATATTTGGTACATACAGGAACTTACAGGTCCCTCTCAGAAGTCCTCATGACTCTAGCTTAAAATATAGGAGTATCAATAAAAATTTTAGTGATGGAGGCTATCTCTCTTTTGTTATAAATTAACTCATCTCTCAAGGAGCACTCCTGAACACCCACACTCTTGTCTATGCTTCCTCTTGGGACAACATACAAACATCTTAGTGCTTTTTTGAGAAATAAATCCACTTTAAGACAATTAAGTAATTCATTTTAAAACATTATATTACAGGCAAAAGTCATTTCAATCGTAAATTAATTTGGTATCCTCTTTGTGGCAGAAGGATCATTGCATCATTGCCTCTTACTAACAGTTTGCTCATCTTAAAGCCCACCGTGAATTGTAACGACAGTCTTCTCCTTTGTCATTTGTTATGTCAATGGCAATGTCATCTATTTCAAAGGTTCTTTTCTTTATCATCCAACTTCTTTTTGATCTGACTTCCTTTTAATAATCAAAAAAATTTCTAGAAAATGTTAATCGTTTTATTTCACTTAGAAATGGTGTTAGTCATTTAGAAATTTTGTTTGCTTCATTCTAATGTTATCAGCAATATCCAAGACCAAAACAGCTTACTTCTACCACAAACCATCAACCAACACTAGTTGTCTAATCATTATATGCAAAGATTTTTTTTTATTTATTCAAAAATTTTAAATCTTGGGGCCAGCCCGGTGGCACTAAGTTCACCCATTCTTCTTTGGCGGCCCAGTGTTCACTGGCTCAGATCGTGGGTGCAGACATGGAACCACTTGTCAAGCCATACTGTGGCAGATGTCCTACGTATAAAGTAGAGGAAGATGGGCATGGATGTTAGCACAGGGCCAGTCTTCCTCAGCAAAAAGAGGAGGATTGGCAGCAGATGTTAGCTCAAGGCTAATCTTCCTCAAAAAAAAAATTAAATCTTATTCTTATATTAAATTTCATGCCCTATTTTCTTGAGCTTTAGATTTCAGTGTTCCCCTTTTTTTTCCAATTAATCATGTAGTTTCTTGCCAAATATAAAATATTCTTTATTTACCCAGAAAACAAAGTATTTTACCTCTTGAATTCTTTTAATATTAAAATGTTTCTTTAGGATGCTTCTCATTTAAACTAGCATGTACTGTTTCCACATATGTACAGCAAAATATTAACAACTTTCACTTCTTAAGAGTGTGTGCAGGCACACATACACACATAAACATACATTTTGTACTAGTTGGTAGCCAATCTCTGATTCATTCTTGCAGCAATGATTTTTTTCAGGATTAAAAAAAGAGGAAGAAAAACCAGCCTAAGAGCAGAATTTGTGGTGCTTCTCATCTTCTCTCATTAAGTCCTGTGATTATTTCGTTGGTGAGAAGTGTCTTGTGAGAATGGTAGAAAGGATTGCTGCCAAGAGTAGCAGAAAGAAGTAAAAATCTCCATACAGATAGAACCAAGTGTTCAGAATTTTCAGGTTTTAAGGGACAACTTAACTTTTCATGGGAGCACTACAGGTAGGTCATAAGGCTCCAGAAGGGAGAGCCAAAAACTGTAAAATACAAAGTGAGCCCCAACAAATACTCCCATTCCCCTGCACGTCCTGTACAGCCAGAGCTGCTCAACTGTAAAGACCATGCAGGTTGGAACATGCAGGTGACCCGGAGGTGACCCACCAAAAAGAAGATCCCTATTTTTGTAGTTGCAAATACTCTGGGCTTTTGCATAGTCCCAGGGCTCAGGAATTACCACTGCTGTGGCTGCTACTACTGCTATTAGCTAGAAATTAGACAATATTTGCTGAGAACTATTTTAAGCACTCACCATTAACTCATTATTTCTTTATCTAACTTATTTAATCCTTAAAATAGCCTAATACAGTAATGTAATATAAACTTGTCCAAGACTGAGATCCTGCAAGTTGACTTCATACGAAATTGAATGGGAACTGGCCATCACCAAGTGTTCAAGGCATTCATTGTCAGCAGAGTTCTGAGGTGGCAAATCCAGTTGCCCTTTTACCACGCTGTGTAAGCTGCAAGAGCAAATTTTGGACCCACATCCCCTCATTATGCCAGAAAAAGAGCTTGCACTCTCCTAATCGTGAATGTTGAACTGAAGCCTAATTTTGTCATTTCATACAGTTCTTGGGGCAGGGGATGGTGCTTCTTAAAACATTCAATTTAAAAGCATCAGAGCCTAATGGAATCCATCTCCTGGAGTCTGACACCTGTTGAGCAAGATCGCTGCCTGCTGCAATAGAAAGTGACAAGAGACTTGCACACTGGGTGTTCCCTCTGTCTCCAAGAATTTCCACAAGCAGCTCAACTGTATCAAGTTTGCTGTGTGCTACCCAGTATCCACCCGGTTTGCCTCAGAGGCAACTGCTATTATAACCTCTGTTTTCAGAGGAGGAAACTGAGCTCTAAGGAGCATAAATATTTGCTTAAGTTCATAGATATTGTAAGTGATCAAGCTAGGATTCATACTGAAAAGTCTGGCTTTAAAATTTATGCCTTAATTGCTTCACATACTGTCTTGCAATTTTCCAGAGTGGAATAGGACAGGAGTTATGGAGCTTCACAGCTCTAGGGCCAAAATGGATTTTGTTACCAGCCTAATGAAAATGTTCTTCAGAGTCAAATTTACACCGGTTTTTAAAAGATAATGAAACGTGGATTTTCATGAACACCTAAGTTTGTGGACTGAGATTCATATCCACCCTAAAAATTATTTTATGTAACTCTAAACTATTAAAGGAATTTTTATTCTGATTCATCCCAACGAGGAAGTTAAAACTCAGAGGTATTCTGTAATTTCCCTTAGTTATTTGAGGTGGGAGGATTCTAAGTTATGTCTGATTCAACTTTTCACAGAGACAAGATAAATATGACTTTTCAAAAAAATTTAAGAAAACTAGTTTACTCATACTCTTTATCAGTGTACCAGATTAAAATGTTCCCCGTCGTCATCTCCCATATAAATCTTTCTAGTACTTATTATATATTAAGTAGCTTCTTTTGTGTATATGTATCATCTCTCCAAACACACAGTTATTTATTCATAGGCAGAGATTGTATTTTGAAAAAATTTGAGTTTCTTTTATGATTTTTAAGGCATATAGTCATTTATTAATTGTGTGAATGTGGCAAGTACCGAGTTGCACACAGAAAAATACAAGGATGAATACCATATAGCTTTTTCCAATAAGAAAGATTATAAGAAAACTCTAATAAAAAAACTAAAGAAGTTAAAAATGAGAGTAATGCAATATAAAAGATCTTTTGAACTAAGAGATATAAATATGTGTAGTTGTTAAAGGAAGGGTGGGATGAAATACATTTGAATAGTTCAATAAAGGACAAATAGTTTCTTAAGAAAAACATCAGGATAGTGTTCTAGGAAAATAGAAGAAGGAAGAAGAAGAGAAGAAGAAACAAAAAAGGAGGAGAAAGAGAAGGAAGAGGAAGAGGAGGAGAAGAAGAAAAAAGAAGGAAAACAAGTGAGCTTCTGAAGACATCAAAGATGCCCAGGAAAATTTAAAGTTTTGAAATTTAGGATACTAAAAATTTGTTCATTATTTCATAATATTTTCTGCTAAGATGTTTCCCTATTTTAAATTAAAATATTTAATATTGCAAAATACATTTCACTTTTTTTGTGTGTGTGAGGAAGACTGGCCCTCAGCTGACATCTGTTGCCAAGGTTCCTCCTTTTGCTTGAGGAAGATTGTTGCTGAGCTAACATCTGTGTCAATTTTCCTGTTTCATGTGGGATGCTGCCACAATGTTACTGGACGAGTGGTGCTAGGTTGGCGCCTGGGATCTGAACCTTTGAACCCCAGGCCACCAAAGCAGAGTGCATGAACTCAACCACTACACCACTGGGCAGGTTCCATACATTTCACTTTTTGAAATAAAAAAGCACAATATTATCATTAGCAGGGATTTTAACCCAAAATAACAGTGTTGTTTTTAGAAAGTGAAATTGGTTCTTTTACATGTGGTGAAATGTCTGATACACTTTGATTTTATTTTTTATCTTCTTTGATTATTAATTTTTAAAATTAATAGACTTTATTTTTGAGCAATTTTAAGTTGACAGAAAAACATGTGAAATGTACAGAGAATTCCAATATATCCTCTCACCTACCTGCCACTCTCATTTTTCACTATTATTGAAATCTTGTATCAGGTGGTACATTTATCACAATCAATGAGCCAATATTGACACAGTATTAACTAAAATCCATAGCTACTTTAGACTTACTCTTTGTGTTGTAGGTACTATGGATTTTGACAAGTGTATAATGACATGTAATCCCCATTACAGTACTGTACAGAATAACTTTACTGTCTTAAAAATCCCTTGTGCTTCACCTCTTCATCTCCTCTCCTTCCCCGAGACCCCTTAAAACCACCCATCTTTTTACTCTCTCCATAGTTTTGTCTTTTCCAGAACATCGTAGAGTGGGAATCATAGAGTAGGTATGCTTTTCACATTGTCTTCTTTCACTAAATTGCATATATTTAAAGCACCTCAAATTTTTTTGTGGGTTAATGGCTCATTTCTTTCTATCACTGAATAAATATATGGATGTACCACAATTTGCTTATGTGTTCACCTATATTGAAGGACATTTTGATTGCTTCCTGGTTTCAGCAATTCTGAATAAAGCTGCCACAAATGTCCATGTGTAGATTTTGCGTGGACATGTTTTCAACTATTTTGGATAAGTCCCCCAGAGGACAATTGCTAGATCATATGGTAAGAGTATGTTTAGTATTTTAAGAAACTGCCAAACTGTCTTCAAATGATTACAAATTTTAAATTATTATTGTGACCCTTCCTTTTCTTTTTTTGTTTAACAAATTTCTGTCACCCTCTTTTCACATTAATCCAAAGGAGATGCATATATTGTTTATAAAAATAAAATTCTTTTCCACTAAGATACGCTACTTTCCCACCACAGTGCTCTTATTTGTCCACAATTCTCTGCTACATTTCTCTTGGTAGTGCAAGACTTTACAGCACTTCTATCTCCTATACCACTCCATTCCCCGCAAACCTAGGTCCTAAATTTTATTGGTATTTTAGTACTGATTATAATCCCCCCTATGCTATTTCTCTTTTGGCTCAATAATTCTACTTTGAAATCATATTATACGTTCCCATAAAGAGAGCCTTTGACTATTCTATAGTTGTATATCAGTATTTGCTCTAATATCCATTTCTCCCATCTCTCAAATGTAAGTCAAAATTGTAAGTTATCTGTAGATATCCTCAGCTATCTTCCTTTCACCTTGAATGATGATGTGTGTGGATAGAGGATCCCACTGTGTTCAAGCTCCAGTGTCACATATCACAAGTCCAAGGACCAGTTGGACATCTTTGTTCTTTCCATCTGGAAATTTGCAATATTTTTATCTTATTTATAGTGGAGCAATCTTACCAGAATTTGTTGTCTCTGCATGTTTTCTCATTAATTTACCCTGAATAATGATGACACTTTTCAAAGTATAAACTCAGATCTTTCCTACTAAGGGGAAACTTTCTTCTGTAAATTAAGTGTTGCCTCTCTCACATCTGTTCCATTTTCTCCTTTCAGATCAATCTTTCAAAGTTTATTTAAAATTGTTTCCTTCACGATTCCTTCACTTCAATGTTCTATTTCAAATATATGTTTAAGCCCCAGGGAATATTGTTTTTGTTGTAGATGGATCACTGTGTGTGCGTGTGTATGATCAATTGCTTTTTCCTTCAAATGTTGCATTTCATTTGGCATGCATTTTTATTGTAATACTTCTCTCTCTCGTAGTTTGAACCCATAGATCGGCATTATCTCTTTCAGTGGGCTCCTTGTGAGCTCTCTGGTCCAGTTGTCTAAATATTTTCAACGGTGAGCTCCTGGAGTAGGCAGGCGGAAGCAAGTAAGGGTCTCACCCTATCCTGTACTCTCTGGAAGTACATACACAATGTCTATCTGCTTGTTGGTCTCCTTCACTATTCCACCTCAAAAGTCTAGAAGATTCAGACCATTAGTTCAATTCTTTCCTGAACTTTAAATGTCTGGAAAGGGGGCTGGCCTGGTGGCACAGCGGTCAAGTTCGCACGTTCAGCTTCTCGGAGGCCCGCGGTTCACCGTTCGGATCCTGGGTGCAGACATGGCACCGCTTGGCACACCATGCTGTGGTAGGCGTCCCACATATAAAGTAGAGGAAGATGGGCACAATGTTAGCTCAGGGCCAGGCTTCTTCAGCAAAAAAGAGGAGGACTGGCAGTAGTTAGCTCAGGGCTAATCTTCCTCACAAACTAAATAAATGTCTGGAAAAAGTCACACGTTTGTGTGGCACTGATACTGAGTTCCCCTCAGATCTCTGTGAGGGGGACAAGTTCCCCGCCGGATTCTTCCGCCCTCCTGCTGTCCTGCGTGGTTCAGCTCATCTGTATGTATGTCATGTACATGGGGAAAGGAGTCAAGACCGTCAATAGAGCCAGAGGCCTATTTTCACCCATTTGTTCCAGCAGCTGCCTGCCTCAAAAACGGCTTGGAGTTTGAAATGAAAGCAGTATCTCAAAGAGAGTCAAGCATCAGGACATGAATGACATGGGACATGTGTTTGCTCCCCGGGCTGGTTTGTGCTCTGGGGAGATTTGGTCTGGAGTAAGATAAAATATTGATTTAGTGGAATAATTATGGATAAGTATTTCATTTTGGATCTGTATAATACCATTGTTTCATTTATATGAAATAAAAATGTTAGTGCACAATGTAGAAAATAAAAATCACAATATTTATGTAGTGGATGCTACTCTGCACTCAACATTTCCCAAAGATGTATTTTTGGGAAATATATTATGATCTCAATTTTACAGATTAAGAATTGAGATTAAAAATCTTTAAATAACTCCAAAGTCACACAGGTGATCATTTCTGTGCCCCTCCTCTTTATTCACTGACACACTGCCCCATATCTCATACATGTAAAGCAGCTTAACAAAAATCTGACATAATAGATACTCGATAAATATTCTCTTTCCCACATATGCCTATAATGCAAAGTCTACATTCCATTGGTTTCTCTGGTTGTTGGCTTGTTTAATTCGATTGATGTTTGCAAAAATTATTTTCAATGGACAGAACTAAAGCAATTGAAGCTTATATTGACTGTCAAAATAAAAAAAATCCAGATGCTTGAGAGGTAAGAGACTTATTTGCAGATGCTTTTATGTAGGAAATGCCTCATATTATTCCTGCACTATGGGTCAACAAATAAATGTAACTTTTGCAAAAAAGAAAAGTATTTTCTGTCATTGGCACCTTTAGCATCCACAAAGAAGTCTCAAAAGAGGAAATTTTGCGCAGATTTCAGAAGCATGGACTTTTGCACTTATTTTTGGTAATAAGAATATACTGACACCTGTGTGAGGATTTTCTTCTTTGTTTCCTTTGAATATACAAGTCAGTACTAAATTTTTGTTCTTTACTGACAAAGCTATAGAAATGTAAGCATCATCTATGCTCCATTTTCTTATTCACATACTGATTTTGATATATATATTGCTTTTGGGATACTATTGAAGTTTATATAATTATATGACTCACTTAAATCAATTTAGAAAGTAAGCAGACAAATCCTAGATAGGTGTCTGCTGGATAAGAAGCATGGAAAATACACATGATGAGGCCCAGTTGATAGAGAAAAAAAAGACTTTTCTCTCTCTTTTGAACAAGGGAAAGATGATTGTACTTTAAAGCAACCCAGCTGAATCTGTTTTAATTGTTATTAATTTAGGGATTTTATTACAGAAAAGACATTTTTGGGAGTGTGAGCCTGAGAGGTGAGAAGAATAACCTTCATTCACTCATGAATTTAATAATTCAGTAATATTTGAGTATCTACCATTTTCGAGCCTTTGTTTAGGTGATACGGATGAAAAGGACAGGAAAACAGCTCCCTGATCTCATATGAGTGAAAAAATAAACCTTATAGGGGCTGCCCGAGGGGCCAAGTGGTTAAGTTCCAGCTCAGAGGCCCAGGGTTTCACCAGTTGGAATCCTGGGCGCAGACAGTGGCACCGCTCATTAGGCAATGCTGAGGCAGCGTCTCACATGCCACAACTAGAAGGACCCACAACTAAAATATGCAACTATGTACTGGGGGGATTTGTGGAGAAAAAGCAGAAAAAAAAAAAAAAAAAAGATTGGTAACAGTTGTTAGCTCAGGTGCTAATCTTAAAAAAACAAAATCAACCTTATAGTCAGAAAGGAGGTTTTTGTTTTTCCTTTGTTTTCTCTTTCTCTCTTAAATTCTATTTTTGATCATGAATGTGGAAATTAAAAATTATTCATTTGTTTTTCTTTAAAAATGTTAAAATGAGAATTTCCTCAGGTTTTCATTAACTAATATCCAAAACAGAAGTGGTACTTAAATTTAACAAAAATTCAAATAATTAACTTGCAATTCAAATAAATATTAGAATCATCTCATTTGTAGAATTTTTGTAACACAGTGAGATAAAAAAAAATTTTTAAGATCGTATAAAAAGTGAAAGATAACCTTGATTAGAAAATCAAAACTGATATTTCTCACCCAATTGTAGTAGTTTCTTGGTTATCTTAATATATTATGTGCTATTTTTAGTCTTTTGAACCTTTTCCATTGTTGCAGTTATATGTAATATTTAAGAAAAAACAACTATTGCTTGAAAAACATAAACACACACTAGCCATCAGCAGTTTTAAAAATCCCATCATTTCACACTCGTAAAACCTGAGTACAGACTTCTGAGATTTAGGAAATTCAAAACAATCCTTCTAAATCTAAACCGTGGTTCAAAGTTATGTTTTAATTAACCTTTAAATAATAGGTGTTATTAACATGCAAACAGCTAAATAACTGTGTGTACTATTTATTGGCTTAAACTTTTGCTCTATCATCGCCTGATTACATTTCATGTTGAAATAGGAAACTTAGAAACAATACTGTGAAAAACTTCTAGTTTTCTTTAAACACACACACATGCATGTGCATAGACACACTCAAGTGAGAACAATATTAGCAAATTCACATAATTTCAGAGATTAAGGATCTCATTTACCTCCTTACTTTTATATATAAGGTAAATAACGCCTCTCCTCCCCTCCTTAGCTTTCTTGCCAAAGTTATACTTATCAGTAAACCATTCCATGAAGGTCAGACCAACTGACTCTCACGCATTCCTCTCATTAAAACATTGGCACACAGGCTGTACATTTTTATCAACACCAATGTTGCCAGGTACGTGTAGGAATGTGTGGCAAAGCAGCATGATGATTAGAAAAATACTAATTTTTTTAATCAACTTAACATTAAAAAAAACTGTATGACTAAATCACAGGCTACTTTGGAATAAAAATAGATTTGCTGTAAATTTTTCAATTGAAGTGTAGTTTGATGAAATAAAGAAAAGCAATATAAAACTGTCTCTAGTGATGTATTTTTCTCACTGTTTGATATAAAAAATGCTATGCCCACTGCTGTGAAATCATATTTTAATAGGCATCATTTTCTTAATTAAAAATATCCATATTGATTTTTGTTTAAATGACTGGTCATAAACACATATCATAAAGCAGTTAACAAATTATGATCAAAAAGAGTAAAGCCTAGAATTGTAATTAAATATCTTAAATAAAATATTATAGGCATTAGATAAATAAGGTGACTAAAATATAATGTATCATGATACTAGAATTTAGATGTATCCCACTAAGGAACAGATAATGAATGTGTTTGTAGTGAAAGATTGTTTTTTAAAACCTTCTTAGTCAGTGATTTTGTAAATATAAATCCTCAGTAGCATTAGACCTATGGAATAATATAAGTTGAACATATTTAATCAGATCAAACAATGTCTAATTAATGAACATTTTTTGAGTATGCAGAATCCTGTATCAGAAGCTGTAGAGATATAAAAAGAAATAAAAGAATGTGAATTTCGATTAGCTCAGATTTTAGCAGGAGAGTCAGAAATAGACATAAGCATGCACAGAGCACCTTGAATATAAGAAAACAGTAATAAATATCTGTTCCCTAACTGTGACTTGATCAAACACTGACAAATTAATGCGCTGCAGCTTTTGGTGCCACTAGGCTTGGTGTCAGTTACTGGCAGTCTGGTTAGATCAATTAACAACCTCTGTAAACCTGGGTTTACTCTTAGTGATATTAGAATAATAATGCCCTGGTCCTAAGATTGTTTTGAGGATTAAATGATATAAGACATGAAAGATTATGTCTGTTCAGGTCCATAGTTAGACACTCAAACCATGGTAGCAATTATTATTATTTTATATAGACCTATGTAAAATATTTTCTAACGACTGCATTCCTAGGTGCATAGCAAAGAAGTTACCCATTGGAGAGCATATCTTAGGAGAAGTGAGTTTTCATCCAGAATATCGTAAGGTCCTGGGGAATCTCAAATTTGTCAAAAGGAGGAAAATCCCGGTTGCAAAAGTGGCGTATACTTAGACGTAATAGTAATAAGTTATGTTTCTGGAATTGCAGGAATTTTGTATGAGCATTTTGTTTAGGTTGATGTAATTTTGTTGTCTCAGTTGTATACTTTGGAAATTCCTCTTTTATTATTCCCATATTCGTGTCATCTTCAATGAATCCACATAAGTAATATTTTAAGATCAACACTTTTATTCACTGTGGCTCAAATGCTGATCTAAAAGAAGTCATGTCATCATAACTGAAAGCCAATTATTTCTCCAAAATTTTGTCCACAATTTGAGACTAATTGGTCAATGTTTTTACTGCAAAAATGGAGCTTTCATTCTATCTCAATACAATGTCTCAGAATTCCATTAAAAACTAAATTCTCTTTAATCCTGAAAATGTTTTGAGTTGCTCTTTTGGATTATGACTTTGATGTGATTGCGTCATCTACTTTAAGTGGATTTTATTTAATTTTGGAGAATTTTGACCATCCTGTGAGTTTTCTGGTTTCAGGAAAAGATCTCATTCATCTCTACGTCCTGAGGGCATACAGTAGCTATAAAATATTTTAATAAATACATTAATTAAAATGATCATGAATGTTATTCTGTTGTTTTACCCAAATTTAATATCTCCATTCAACTTTTGACTCCAACACGTGTCTTAAAGGCAGACAATCAGACAATTGCTTTCAAATTCTTTGTCTTTTACCAATTAATGTATAGATATCCACATGGTCTAACATACTGCATATTTTACCTTTGTTGTTGACCTTGTGGCGGAGAAAGTTGAAAACAAAATACATTATCTTTCACAGTAGGACAATTGTAGCTAGACATATAGTTGCTCAAGTGGAGATATATTTCAGCCATGTTTACAACTAAATGTGGCCATGGGACTAAGGCTTTGCTAATAGAATGAAGGAACATGATGGGCGCCACTTCAGGTTTGGGCATTAAAACATTGCGTGGTCTTCCTCCATGTTCTCTTTCTTCTCCCTTACACAGGAAAATGAATATGCATGTGAACCATGCATATCAGGTCAACACCTTAGAAGAGGACAGAACAACCAGAAAGAAAACAGTTTCCCAGAATGACCACAAGGAACAGAGTCAATCACCAACCAAGATTGTCACCCTAGATTTGTTACATGGTAAGTCAATAACATTTATTTTCTTTAAGCCACTAAATTTTGGAACCTCTGTTAACTCATTTGCATTTTAGCATTTGCCTTAACTAATATAAATGATTTGCACACACTCAGAAGAAAACAAATATTATCAATTTCTTAGTATTTTACCAAGATGCCGTACTTCCACACCACTGTTCGTGAAGTAATCTCACAGAAGATGGGGCATAGTTACAGTGGATACTGTCATTTTTATCTCCAAAGGAAAAGTTATATGTTTAGCCTGTTAGCAAGCAAATAAACTTGACTTAAACAATATACATTCTTGCTTTTCAGTCTAGCATATAGAGTGTAAGGATAATTTTCTGATAAGAATAATCAGGCAACTGATTTTCTGCTTATAGATTAAATTATAGGTGCTTCAACTAAAAAACTATGTAAATAGAATCATTTTCCCTTTGTATGACCTGCATTAATTCATATATTGCAACAAAAGCATGTTTATTTGTATCTGTAGCTGCTAAATATGTTCACATACTCTGTCATCCTAATTAAGAACATAATTTGAATGGAAAGCGGTAGTAGGCTGAATAGTGCTCCACAAAAGATATCCACGCCCTAATGTCTGGAGCCTGTGAAAGTTACCTTTTATGACAAAAAAAGGACGTTGCATTGTGATTAGATTTAAGGTCTTGAGATAGGAGCTTATTCTGAATTATCTGAGTGGGCCCTAAATGCAATCATATATATCCTTATAGAGAGGAAGAAATGGAGATTTGACACACAGAAGGGAAAAAGCAATGGAACCCCATAAGCAAATATTAGAGGTATGTGGCCACAAGCCAAAGAATGCTGGCAGCCACAGAAACTGGAAGAGGTAAAGGAATTAGTTCTCTAGAGAGAGTATTGACCTGCTGAGTTCTTGTCTCCAGAACTTAAGATAATATTATATCTAATACATTTATATGTTATATATTTTATACTATATATTTAATAAAAGTGACATGAAAATACTAATTATAATTGTAAAATTGGAAATATAATGTCAGCAAATTTAGACCTGATCAAATTAATTTTAGAAGTTACTGTGTTTGTGAATTTTCATAATTTTCCATTACAATCTCTTAGAATATATATATATATTTTTTTTGCAAGGAAAGATTTGCTCTGAGCTAACATCTGTTACCATTCTTCCTCTTTCTTTTTCCCCTCCCCAGTGTATGGTTGTATATTCTAATTGTAAGTCCTTCTAGTTCTTCTATGAGAGCTTCTGCCACAGTGTGGCTACTGTAAGACAGATGCTATAGTTCCACTTTGGGGAAGTGAACCCGGACAAGTGAAGGGGTGAGAGCAGTGAACTTTAACCACTAGGCCATCATGGCTGGCTCAGAATATTCTTGATATTAGAAACTCTAAATAGGTATTATCCTAATTTTTGGCAGACCTAAAGTAGGTTAATTATAGGATACTGAATATTTTCAGGGCATTTGCTGTTAGAATGCACGAGAAGTGGTGCCTGAAGGTTGTAAGTTCTCAGAATCAATTAGCCAAATATAACAAGTAAAGGATTATATAAATTTTGGGATTGCTGAAATGTTTACCCCTTTATATAAACTATTTTGAATATGGTGCCTGCTTACTTAAATTTATTACATACTGAAGGAACGATTGATTGGATTCGTCTCCCAAGTCAGCAAATTCACTTTTTTAGTCCTACCTAGGCATGGAAATTAATGGTGCTCATTAGTGAATTGTATTTGAATTGAGTGTTTCAGCCCAGTACTTACTTACTGGAAACGTTTCTAAATAAAATATCCTGTTCCATGTGAAATTCTTCTTATGGTTTTCATATAAAAAAACAATTTATAATGCATTTTGCAGAGATCTAGAGATAGAATAATTATAAAACCAGTATCATGGGAAATATTTTATAATCCATTGGACATGATGAAACAAATACATGAACAACACTAATTTAAAGTAACATTGACTAAGTATTGTGTGAAGTACAACCAAACTGTTTGGAGTAGGAGAATGCTAGTTATGGCTGAGATGTAGCAATTTTAAGTGACTAGAACTAGGTAGAGTGTAACCAAATTGTAGACAAGGTAAAGAGAGTACTTACCTAGCAAAAGACCTAAGTTACCTGTATGAAAAGAAAAAAAATAAAGTTTCCAAAATAGAAAGAACATATTACATCAAAAAAGGTGAAGAGCTAAAAGCTTTTCCTCTAAGATCAGGAATAAGACAAGGATGCCCACTCTTGCCACTTTTATTCAACATAGCATTGAACATCCTAGCTAGAGTAATTAGGCAAGAAAAAGAAATAAAAGGCATCCAAATTGGCAAGAAAGAAGTAAAACTGTCACTATTTGTAGATAGTATATTAGATATAGAAAACCCTAAAGACTGTTAGATCTAGTAAACAAATTCAGTAAAGCTGCAGCATACAAAATTAATACACAAAAATCTGTTGCATTTCTTTACACTAATAATCAACTATCAGAAAGAAAAATTAATAAAACAATTCCATTTACAATTACATCCAAATGAATAAAATACTTAAGAATAAATTTAACCAAGAGTTGAAAGACCTATATATAGAAAACTACAAGACATTAATGAAAGAAATTAAAGAAGAAATAAATAAATAGAAAGATATTCTGTGTTCCAGGATTGGAAGAATCCATAGTGTTAAAGTGTCCATACTCCCCCAAGCAACCTACAGATTCAGTGCAATCCCTATCAAAATTCCAATGGCACTTTTCACAGAAGTAGAACAAATATTCCTAAAATTTGTATGTAATGGAATATTATTCAGCCATAAAAAAGTATGACATCTTGCAATTTATGACAACATGGATGGATCTCAAGGGCATTATGCTAAGCAAAATAAGTCAGACAAAGAAAGACAAATACCATATAATCTCTCTTATATGTGGAATCTAAAAAAAAACAAGTTCATAGATAAAGAGAATAGATTAGAGGTTGCCAGAAGTGGGGGGTGAGGAGTAGGAGAAATGGGTGAAGGGATCAAAGGATGAAAAAAGGGGGAGATTAAAGAAAGAATAGTCTGATGTAATAAAACTTTTTACCTGTAAAACTGGAAACTAGAAACTAAAGAGATATAGACACTTATTTTGGGTCAATGGTTTTTAAACATATTTGCACTTTAGAATCATCTCAGAGTTTTAAAGACAATAGCAATGTATTCAACCCAGAATTTCTATGAGTAGATTAGCACAAAATACTATTTAGAATATCTCTGAGTGATTCTAATGTGCAATTGTTTCAAAGTAACTTCCCAAAGACTATTTGAGAAAGAACTGCAAACTAACAATTCCATACCCAGCAAAGGTACATTTCATGAGAAAGGATTCTAACTAAACAATACTTTTCAAGCTATTTCTTATGATGGGGAGAGCCTAACTGGAGGGGGACCTGGTGTGCAATGAGGCTTGCATAGATACAGTTATATGTGAGCAGAAAGGATGAGGAATGTGAAATATAAGTGGTAAATAATGACTCAGAATAAAAGAGACAGTAAGAGAATGCTCAATTATTTAAAAAAGGAGATGAAAGCATAAAATGCCAGAAAAATCTGGAACTTATGCCAGGGAGAATGAATAAGTAAAATTGAACTTTCTATCTTACTGGATGTAGGCTAAAGTAGTTTTGGAAGTAAAGATGGGAGATTATGTTTAATATTTCCTGAATTATTTCAGAAGACAAATAAAGATGAAGTTTTCAGCAACCAAGCAAATAATTTATCAGACAGTACATTATTTATAGATTTAAACTTTTGTAATTGACATATTACTTTACATTTTATAAAAAGTATTAAAAGATTCATGTGATGATGATGCACGAATATTCTGACAGGAAAGACTCATATGTCTTAATTTAGTTCTGGGGCTGCTTGTCCCATAATCAAATTTCCATTTTTATATGCAAAAGGCTAGACCTTTAAAGATTACTACCCACCCCAAATCCCATATGATGCTCAGTTTTTTCTATCTTGGAACCAACAGATTAGCAAATAAAAACCCCAATCCTTTTTTTTCTTCCTCTTGTTATTATTTCTCTGCAGTGAAATATTTTAGACCTTTCACCTACATTTGCCACTTAAGCCATTCTCATATTGAAGTGTTCCCATCTTGTGTCAATTCACGTTACAGATATTTCTTATCCAAAGCCCTTTTGAATATTCCCGAATCAGTTTTCATTATTAAGTAGCTTATAGGTAATATCTTCTACACTGAAATCCAAAAAGTGCCAAGCAACTCTCATGCAAGACGCTTTCATTTTCCTCCCTTCCTTCCTTCCCTCCTTCTCTCCTCTCTCTGTGCCTACCTGCTTCCTTCCTTATTTACTTCCTTCCCTTCTTCATTTCTTTCCTCCTCCTCCTCCTCTTTCTCCTCCTTATGCTCTCCATCCCCTCGTTCTCTGCCTCCTTCTTCTGTCTTATTATTGTCCACCTTCCCTGAGACAATTTCTAAAAATATTATAAAAATACTGATTAACTTTCTCCATAAGGAAAAGCAAAATGAGGAAATAATACTGTTATATCCATTGAGAAAACGACCTGACAAGCTAAAAACTAAAAACACTAAACTATTATAACATTAAAAGCTTCCTGTTGCAAAGAATAATCTCTGACCTTATACGGTTAAGTCATTTTATGAGGCTACCTACTGCCAGCAACTGTAGCATAAGGAGGGACAATTCTAGTAAATGAACATGTGACACAGGCCATGCCAAATTCAAAAAAATTTATTAACTATATTTGAAAGTCACCTAAATAAAAATTTAGTAGTATTAAAAGACCCTTTTAACAACCACAACAAAAAATTTAATCTACAACTGGTTTTAAATCATGGGCATTAGCATTTCAATCTGGGAGTGTTAATTTTCTAATCAATAAAATAAGAAAACTTTCTTTCCAGAGATAATGTTTGTGTCAGTCTCAACAATTACAAAATAAAACTGAACTTATCTTCTGAAACAAGCATATTCCTTTTTATATATTGCTTTAATTTTCTTCCCAAGAATCTAAGCTGCAATTTTTTTGTTTTTACTTTTGCTTTACTTGTTTAATTAGATAAGGAGCATAAAAAGGAGTCATTATAGGTTTGTTCCATCACAAAGCTCATCCAGAGAGAGGTATTACCTAAAGTAGAAAAAACAGCACACCCTTTTTTTCCCCCACAAATAATTGGTATATTGTGCCTATGGGGCTTATAGTATCAGTAATTAAGATGTTAACTTAATTCATTTTGGTTCATCACAAATTTTAATGTGATGTGCATAAAATATATAGAGAGAATTTCTGGAATAATGAAAAGCAAGCATTGATGTATTGATCACTCATTTTAAGGAATAAATTATTGCCATTACAGCAGAAGCCCCACAAGTAACCCTTTCTGAACATGAATCCTGACATTTCCCATAGGAACTATTCAGCTAATTTCTATCACAATCATACCATGCTTTTAATTCTAAATGTATACATTTATAAACTATGTATTCATACTGTTTTATATGAGTTTACATAAATTTAATATATAAATTTAATTATATTGCATGTATTTTTGCTAAATATTGTTTGTTCCATGCATATTGCCTATAGCTGTATTTCATTTATTTTAATTGCTATGTTTTATTTCTGTTTATACTCTACCAAAATCTATTTATCACTGTTACAGTTGTTTCTAATTTGTGTTAAATTTTGGCAATAATAATGTGTCTGTGAACCTTCTTGCACATGATCCTGGCACACATGTGCAAGAAATTTTCTAAGAGTGGAATTACTGATGTGCGGAATTTGTGCATCTTCCATTCTACTGGACAACACCAAATAGTTTTCCAAAATTCTTGGACTATTATACCCCCACAGTCAGTGTTTATGAGTGCATGTGCCCTGCTCTGCTCTTATGTTTAGGATTTTTATAATTAAAAGCTTTTGCCAATACATAGGGAGTGTAAGATACCTAACTGTGGCTTTAGTAGACTTGTCTCTTAAGACTAACATACTTTCAGATCTTTACCAGGTATCTGTATTTTCTCTTCGTAATATGATGACATCTCTACTAAATTATTTGATGGTGTGGTATGTGTGTTTTTCCTAGTTATTTTGATTAATTTTTAGGAAGTTACTTTTTTTGGTAGTTATATTTCCTATAAGTACGTTCTCCCATTTTGTGCCTTGTCTTTTCACTCTCATAATGTTATTTGAGGAACAGAAGTCTTCCTTTTTTTATGTAGTTAAATTTATAAATCTATTTTAGTGTTTATGCTTTTAGTGTCTTGTTTAATATGTTTTACCTGTCTCAAGGTATTTTAAAAATTACCTATATTTTGTCCTAAAATTTAGTAGTTTTTGTTTCACATTCCTTAAGCTATTTGCATTTTTTATGGTGAAAAGTGATAGTTGAATTTTATACTTTTTTATATAGCTATTTGATTTTCCCAGAACTCTTATGAAAGCAAAAAAAATTAACTCACTGATCTGAAAAATATTCCTTGTATATCAAATTAACATATATGTGTGGACCTTCTGGGTTTTTTTTATTCTGTTAATATATCTATATTGATTCTTGCAAAGCAAATCCTACTTTTTTTTCTTTTCATCCAGGAAGATTTGGCTAGTCTTCACACATAAACATGGACACACAACACACATGCAAGCACATGAGCCCACATGCAGCTGGCAAGACCTTGATTTAAATGCCACTGGAAGATAAATTGGCAATATTGTGTATCTGTATATTTGATTCTTGCAATCTATGAATATAGTGAATTTGGTATGTCTCTCCACTTATTTAGCCTTCTTTAATGTGTCTCAATAAAGTCACATAATCTTCCTTAGCAAAAAGAAGAGGATAGGTGGCAGATGTTAGCTCAGGGCTAATCTTCCTGAAAAAAAGGGATAATGACTGGAAATTTATACCTTTTGTACAAACTTTCAGCTATAAAATAAATAAGTCATGGAAATGTATTGCACAGCATGGTGACTATAGTTTCATAATACTGTATCATATAATTGAGAGTTGCTAAGAGAGTAGATCCTAAAAGTTCTCAGCACAAGAAAAAAATTTTTGTAATTATGTATTGTGATAGATGTTGACTAGACTTATTGTGGTGATCATATTATCAATGTATACAATTATAAAATCATTATGTTGTACACCTGAAACTAATATAATGTTACCTGTCAATTATATTTCAATAAAAAACAAAAACACCATAAGAAAAATTACCCAATATTTTAATTGCCAACTAGGTATGAATTAATGTGCATGTAAATAGCCTTAATATTGTCCTAATCAGGAAAATGTGCAGACAATAGTGTCTGCCCAGTTGTCCTATTGGAAGAGTGAATGAAATTGATTTTGCAGCATCATCCTCCACCTAAAAAAAAAATAGATAATGACTTTTAGGACACATACTTTCTACATCTATTGAAATAAATATATGAAATAAATAAATATATGAAATAAATATATTTTTTTCCTCCTTTGATCTGTTGATGTGGTGGTTTACATAGTTTTTATGTGACCCAATCTTGAATCCCAGGGGCAAATCCTATTAGTTGATAATATATTATCCACTTTTTACATTGCTGGGATTGATTTGATAGTATTTGTTTAGAATTTTTGGACCTTTGCTCATGAACAATAACATCCTATAATTTTCCTTTCTCAAGCTGCCCAAGATGTTAGTATCAAATTTTTCTAGTGTCATCAAATGTGCTGAGAAATGTTCTCTCATTAGTATTTTGTTTAAGAATTTGTGTTAGATTGGTGTTATTTTTTCTTGAATTTTTGGTTTAATTCATTTGTGAAGCCATATGTTACTATAATTTTATATGTGGAGGAAATGTTATTGCTGTGATGGAATTTGGTAAGTTTGGTAAGTTATATTTTCTTATATTTATATATTAATCTTCAAATTAGTTACTCTGTGCTTTCTCTTTTTTTTCATTTTTACTCTCTTTGGAGGTTTATTGACATTATTAATATTTTTAAAACTCTTTGGGTTTGGTTGATCCTCTTTACTTTTTGATATTTTCTTATTATACTAATTTCTATTCACACGTGTTTTTTCCTTTTTTCTCTTCTCTTCAAGTTTATTATGCTGATTTTTATGCGCCTTTGTTGGATAGATATCAAGCTCTTCAATTTTAACCCTTCTTTTATAACGTTTGCATTTGAGGGTAGATATTTCTCTCTGATAACTTTTAGATATAAACTACAATTTAAAATATGTATTATCTACCATATAAAATGATTCAGATGGAAACTTTCATAATGGGCTTGGCATGTCGATTCTCACAGGCAGAATGCGTTTCACAGATGCCTTTACCTCTAGATGTGGCCATGTGATTACGTTTTGACCAATAGATTGTGATGATGAGTGATGCACACAGCTTTTGGAGTATTGCTTCAAAAAGCTTCCATTCTACATTCCCACATTATTTAAGAAGCTCCCTCTATGTTCTTGGATGGACATTGGAGGCCTGCTAAATGGTAAAAATGAGATTAAGAGGACTATATTTCCATCCAACCTTATTTTATCAAATGGCCTTAATCAGCCAAGTGAAAAGATAATGTGAAGGGTACAGAAGGCAGTAACCAAAAGGTCAGTGTTTTCTTAAAAAATAAAAATAAAAATAAAAAATCTGTCATAATCTGACCCCTAGCTGTGCTTATTAGCATTGGGAGCTTTCTGCCAACAAATTGGTAGTCCTCTCATATTTTTGGGTAATTTATTACCAGTGTTTGACTCTTACAGGTCCCTGAAGCCCAAATTTGCCTGCAGGAAAGATGGGCTGCAATATTGTACAACCTTAGGAACCATATTCTCCAAGACTCACATTACATTCCTCCAGAATTGCTGCAGGAGATCATATCAGCATTCTTGCTAGGCTTTAAGCCTAGGAAAAATAAATTCCAAATGGGTGGCTGGGAGATATGTGACCTGCTGACTCTCATAATTATTATAACAGATTGCTTGTGCTTTGGAATCCAAGGCCAGAGGGGAGTATGTTATCGAGCGTGAAGGCAAGGGGCTCAGGAACTCCGGGCCCTTGCAGGAATGGAACACCACCTGCATACCTTGCTGATTGTTCTTAAGATACTCCCCAAGGGAATGACCTGGGATAGGACTGGTGTGCTTTGGGGGGATGAAGAATAGAACCTTTGGGCTTTGGCTTGTGTGTCCCTGCAGGCATGAGTTCCTGTTATTGTACATGCTTGTGATTCTTTACCCATAAATAAATATGTGGCGATCAGAAGGACCTCACCTCAGTCCATGAGGCTAAAGGTCCCCTGTCCTATTAAATATATAGATTGTGTTCTGTCTGTTAATTCTGTCTACTCCTTCAGCTCGCTGTCTAGCTGGTCTTGGCAGCACATAATAGACAATGGGCAAGAAATACCCTTCAGAGGTCAAAGCCAGGGACCACTGAGAACAATGGACAAGGACAAGATCCAGACTGCCACATAGGCCAATCTATTTTCAATGTTTAGACCAAGAAATTCCCATAATTCCTCTAACTTAATCATTATCATGGGCTAATGTTTGATTTATGTTTCCCATTATCTCCTCTATAGAGGAAGATTTTAATGGTCATCATCTGTTTGCTAATCCATCATTTTATATCTGGTTTTGAAGGCAGATAATCTTCTTTATGTAGGGGATTCCCCATAAGCCAAAGATCCTGACTTTGAGGAGGATAAAGTAACTCATTAGGACATGTCATTGTCACTGTCTCATTTGGAGAGTGAGGGAGTGATAGAGAGTGAGGGAATGAGAAAAAGTTTATTTGACTGACCCAACTGGTAAACCTTGGAAGAGACTGCAAGTTCTCCTCCAATACTCATTTTCACCTTATCATTTTAAATAAAAGAGCTTCTGTGAGTTTAAATGATGTCATAGTAGCTGAGACAAATACTGCATGTTGTAGCCTCCTTTGCAGATATATAATATATATATATATATATATATAACTATGTTCTCACTGACAGAATGTGAGTGATGTGCACACCTTCTTGACTCAGATTTAAGAAAAGAGATTATGATGTCCATTCATTTTCTCTCTCCTTCCTGCTACCAGGAATGCCGGTATTGTGGGAGATATAACATCTATTTCATGCAAAGGGATAACAACCCTATGTGAAGAATGGCAGAGCAACAATATACAAAGTACCTGTGTCCCTTATATAGTACGACCAAGATAACAGCCCTGGACCACCCATGATAAAACTCTTAATTGACAGAGACAAACTTCTATCTTGTTTAAACCACTGTGGCCCTTTATTACAGCAACTGAGCTTGTATCATAACTAATAAAGTTTAGTAACTTTATATGGGTGCTGCTACAATGAATACACAACATGTATATTATTGCCTTAAGCTGTATCCTAAGTAATACACCCTTGCCAATCAAATTTTCTTCTGTAAGCTGCTATTTTATAACCATTGTAAAGTAGCCTCTGTATATCTCCTAAATATCTTTCAACATGATTCTCCCTGCCATCGACACTACAAAAGCTCGGCATTGTACTTAATCTTTTATATGTATTATTTTAATTAATTTCCACAAGAGACCATTATGAAAATACCATTTCATCCCATTTTACAGGTTAGGTAAAATGTGTAGGAAACTTTCCCAACATGTATAGGTAAACCTAGTAAGTGCAGAGTCAGAATCCTCTTGAGATAGCTGACTGCAAAGCTCACATTCTTAATCAACACACTATCATCTGCTAGGATATGTTACTTCTTTTCTAAATGTTAGACTGTAAGTAGAAAGAAACTTATACTTTGCTACTAACTCAGAAATAAAGATTTCTTCTTTTCCACTTGTAAGAAAGTAAACTGACCTATTGAAGTTGGCTGTTCTATCCAAAAACTCTCTAGTGAATTGTTATCCTTAGAAGTGTATTTTTAGCTATGTCCATGTATAGTTCCAAGTCACTCACTATAACATTTTCCTGAAAAAAGACAAAAATAACAAAAATCAATGGATTCTATATATTATCTCAGCAACTAGAGCAAGTGGGGAATGAAATGAGCAGTTAATATGTATAGTTTGCTGCCGAATAGAAGCAGATGGATAACCATCTGTCAAAAATATTATAAGAAGAATTACATCACACAGTGATAAATCGGACTGCAAAATATACAGGAATGTAGGGTCATTTCATGTCCTTACATTTTGTGATATCTATATCTACATCCATATCCATATGTATCTATTTAAAGAGATAGATTTGAATTGTGGATTCCTGTGGTTGTGGTTACCATCCTGGTAATCTATAACTTTAGTTTTAACATCTATGTGAGCATAGTAGACTAAATCCCTGGGCTATTGTCAGGCAGAGATTTCAACTGGAATCCTACTTAAAAGTGGAAACTTGAAATTGTACCCAGAATAAGACATTAAACTAAGAAAACTATTCCTTATCACTATAAAGAGACAATTTAAAATTATAACTGATCTCTGTTTGGGCTCTGAGTAGAAAGTATTCTCTCAGAAGTAAATGTAATCAAAACCTGTACTTCCTCTGAGATTTGGTTTGAATTCCCACTGCCTCAGTAGAGAAACTTCAAAGTTGCCTTAGTTATATAATATAAGGAGGAAATGTAAATAAAGAATATTTAAAAACACAAAAACATTATTTGTGATGATATTCCCCCATTCAAACTAACAAGGGGATCACAGAGTCAAAATCTGTCCTTCTCAAAGAAGCTTACTTCTTAATAATAATAATAATAAATATTTATATTCTTAATAATAATAATATATAATATATTTTAATAATAATTAACAATTGTATAGCTTAATAATTACTATTTTAATTGAAGTGTAATTGACATCACATTATATTAGTTTCAGGCTTGCAAAATAATTATTCAATATTTGTATATATTGCAAAATGATCACCATGCTAAGTCTAGTTAATGTCTGTCCCCATACATAGTTATGAAACAATTATCAATTATTAAATACCCACATAATGAATTAACCACAAGTAGTTCCATGCCCTATTGTATTATAAATTAAGTGTGAGGTAAATATGTATATTTTCATATTATCAAAATTGAAAATATATTATTCACAGCTATTCATAAAATTCAAAGGAAGGATGTATTTCTAAAAGAAGAAATTGGAAACCAGAAGGAGGAGATGATGAAACAATCATTTTATTTTTAGAAAAATATTAAATCTGTTGGCAAATATTTTTAAGAAATTAAAAAAACTTGAAATCTTAATAAGATTTTGGTTTTAGAGTTTAAAAACTTGTTAAAATAAGATAACCAGCACTATAGCGTGTAACTAGAGAGGAGATGAAATCAATGTTAAAATACTCAGTCTCTTATTATTTAAGAGTAAGGTAGAACTCTTTATTAACTTCAGACCTTTCTAAGGCAATCATGCATGCTACAATACTAAAGGAAACTATCCAAATTATATCCTTAAATATATACCTTCTAAGGGGGAGGGGTAATAAGAACTTTAAAATACAAACAGAAGAAGGAGTAAAAGAGAATACTTTTTCTTTATAAACAAAGGATAAAGCACAGTAAATACAAATCAAAAAGAAAAAATAAAATAAAAAATAAATTTAACAGGTTCAAATATAAAAATAACCACATTATACTTTTGCTTTTCATTATGATGGAATAGCTTGAAACAATCCAACTCTCCTACTGAGAATAATTAGAAAAACCAGAAAAAAAAATTTAGCATCCATTTAAGGACACAAGTGAACTTCCAGGGAAACTAGGACCAGAGTGGCCAAGAATCAGGACCCAGGAAAATCATGTGGAAGTGAGCTGATATTCTGCAGCCATTTTATTCATCTTGTGTGCAAGACATGGGGCTGAGAATAGGAGGCTTTGATGAGCACAGGGAGATTTCTCAAGGAGACAAAAGCAGTTGAGCTTTTAGTGGCCTCATTGGTTCAGGGAGACAAAATTAAAGACTTTGAAGAATACAGGCTCAGCAAGAAGAGTGAGATGAAGAACTGAACACGATACATGCTTCATTTTCAAAAAGACATCTGTTAAATTCTGAAACTGCATGGACAGAAGCTGAAACATTTAATAACCACACAAAAAACACAATATGAAATATCCTACAATCTCACCATGCTGAGTAGACAAGAATTAGAGTTCAGAATTTGCAAGAGGGTGAGGCTCAGTGAACATACCAGGATCTCAGTTGGACAGTCTGGAGTGGGGAAGATTCAGGAGCTGAGACTTTCCAAAGCTGAAAATAAGATTTGACTACATAATTTGTATTCAATAAATAGTCCTCGAAAAATACTTAATCAATATAGAAAAAAAAAAGTGATCTGATCCCTACCTCACACTATAAAGAAAATAAATTTGAGACAGATCAAAGTCCACATTGTGAACATAAGAAGAGTAAAATAATTAGAATCCAATAGAGGAGAACATCTAATGATATAAATTTCTTAAGAAACTAAGAGGATAACACTTAAAAAGAAAAAAAATAACATGATCTGTTATAAAATTAATATTTATCAATAACAAAAGCCACTAAGCAAAGTGAGTAGACAAATGTACCACTAGGAAAACATATCTCCAGGCAAATAACAAACAAATTTAGCAGTCATGACAAGAGCTATTACAAGTTAATAAAAAATAATAAACAATCAAATAGAAAGAGTTCGATGTCTGTGAACAGACAAGTAGTCACCATGAAGCAAACCAAAAGACTAATAAAAATTTGAGAAAATGTTTAAATTCCAGCGATCAGGTAAGTGCACATTAAAACAATATATTACCATTTCACAACCATCACTCAAGCAAAAGTTAAATAATAATACATAGCCATTGTATAAAACCTTAGTAAGATTATTGAGTAAGAGACCATTTAAATTTTTCCAGAGATAGTTCAAAATTGGCACAATTACCTAAGAAAAGCATGTTAGCAATTCCAGAACTGTTGATAATATAGCCCAGTGTTGCTTGATCAAAGTTTCTACTCTAGAGGGAAGTATGACATGTGCACAAGGAAATGTGTACAACAATACTCATTTTGAGTAATATAATAATATTGGAAATGATATTTTTTCTGAAAAAGAATAGTGCCTAAACAGGAGAATAACTAAAGTATGCTTTAATCTTTCAATAAACTCTCATATTATAAATGAATGGATTGACATGGATAAATCCCAGAATATAATGGTGAGCCTAAAGCAAACTGAAAATGACAGTTTCACCATGATGCCACCATTTATGTAAATTATTAAAATGCAAAAAATCATTATTTATTTATTGGCTATATATAAATATATATGTAGACAAAATGCAATTACTATTGCAAAATTTTTATATAAATAAAATAAGTATATAAGATAATGTGTAGGTAATGCATTTAAGTAAGACATAACGTACCATTAAAGAGATTATATAGATTTATTTGACTTACTATTCAATATATACATATGTTATGAAACTATAGTGAATATATTTGCATAAAATGTTGATAGGTTTTATAGCAACATATTAACTTTTTATAATTGTTTTATATATAAAATATACACTGTATTATAAAATTATATATTTATATAAATTATATATGTATTATTAATTTATACTTATGGGTAAAATTACTTTCTGCCTTATATTCTTCTATAGTGTGGTTGTGTTAGTTTTAGATCAGACAAAATAATAAACTAGAATAAAGAACCATAGAAGGTGTATAAATATATCAAGAGGATATTTATAGGGAATAGGGTTGCATCTAAGTCTTAGATTACTTTCTTTTTTTTTTGGACAAAGAGAGTCAGTGTTTGCTCTCCATGATTTTTTTCTTCCCAATTGAGTCCTCTTGTTGTTATAACTTATAGGTAGGCTGTGTGTGAGTTTATAAGATGAATTTAGAAAAGCTACTTTAAGATGTCAACATAATCTCAGATTTTGTTAAAGTGTAGAAGTTTTCTGCTGTTGTCACTTTTCTTGTATGTGTACCATTGGCTTATGACAAAAAACAGAAAGAGAAAAAGAAAAACCACTGTGGAATGTATAGATTATTAGGTTAGTAACATATTACAGTATGAACTAGAAAAGCTTAAAAATTTTGTGAAATTTACTAAGTCAGAACCAACATGGGTGGAGATCCAGCAATGTCATTTGAAAAAGGTCTCCAAGTGATTCTACCCCATTACCGGGTTCTAAACCATTGTACTGGAGTAATTGTTCTCAAACTTTAGTGCCTTCAGAACTCTTGGAGAAGTTAAAACACAGCTTGCTGGGCCCTACCCCACCCCTGAGGTTCTAACTGTTTAGGTCTGGTATGAGGCCTGAGAGTTTGTATTTCTAACAAATTCCCAAGTGACACTGATGCTGCTGGTACAAGGACCACACTTCGGAAACCACTGTATTTGAGGTTTCCTTAAAACATTAAAATGATTATGATAGAGTAAATTTGTATAACACTTTTGTTTGGTCTAATATGCTTTAATTTATGGTGCGTATTTCCCAATCAAAAGTAAATTTTTGAGTTATTGTCATCAATGTTAAAATTCAAAATTTGTGATTCCAGTAAACCAATCCATGCACACAAATGTCCTTTGTTCTCCCCCTTCTATAGAAAGCTCATAGACCACATTTTGATTAGAAAAACAAATCAACTGACTATGTTAACTCCGCTAAATAGCTATAAACAGTCTACTGAACATTGTTCTGGGAAAAATAAATGAATTCCAAATAAAACTGCTTGGATCTTTTTCATTTTTTCCAACAAAATTAAAATAATGCCAATGACAGAGAAAAATCACATTATGAAAACAAACAAAATTTTATTTTCAAGTACCCATAGGCCTTTTAAATCCTGATGACATGTACATTTCCTTAGCTAATTCTCTTAACTTGTCATGCTGACATTGTCTTTGTATGTCAACGTCCTATCATACTTCATGGCACTCTTCAAGATCTTTTATAGTTTCTCAATTCTGAATAAGTATAAGGAACCATTAACATTTATTTTCCTTTTAGTAACTACTTCAATTAATATCTGGTCCATTGATTCAATAAGCTAAGTGAATTTGATTTATTTTATACTATAATATTGGCACAAAAATACTTTAGAATACATATATATCTATAAATTATGTCTATTCAAAAAAGCCAATAATATTTTTAAATAAATTATGTTTATATATACATATATAAATAAGCATAATAATATTAGAAAATTTTCAAGTTGTATTGTTTAAAAAGGCCATGTTTTGAAGAAATCATATATATAAATTATATTTATCAATTATGTTTATATATATTCTATAAATAATTTATATAAAAACAGTAATTAAAAAATATCTTTATTGATTTTCTTATATTTATTATGCTATTTTATCATTTCTACAAATAATTTCTTGATGTAGTCTATACATATTATTGAATGTCTGCATAGGTGGTATCACATTTCTTTACATTTGAAAAATGATTCCCTTTAAATGAAATGGTACCCCCCTCCAACTGCTATGACCAAAATAGTCTATTGAACATTTAGCAAATTGAAGTAACACTGCCATCTGTTGGATAGCTTTATCAAATTCTTATTTGTTGGTAATGAATGTGAGCATTATTTGCACTTAAAATTGAACAAAATCATGCAATATCTTACATTCGTTGATATACACATATCTAGAGTTCCTTTTAAATTAATAAAGTACAAATTCAAAGTAAAATCAGGCACATTAATTTCCATGAAACAAAGTGATTCTACAACAGAGTGTTCTTCTGCCAAAGAAGAAAGTCTAAACTGTTTTAGAAATCATTGGACAACAGTGACATGACTCACAAGCAACATAAACATGAGTATTCACCTTTTTTATCCCACCAGCCATGAGATTTATGACTGAATAAATAAAAGTTAGATGAAACCCGCATCACTGCTTTAAACTTGAGAGGATGTCTTACCAGACCTGTCACCACACATTTCTGCTAAGTGCACTTAAAACGGTAACAGACACCTGACAGAGAAGGAAGACACCTGACTTCTTTTGCTTTGAAAATAGAATGTTCTATTTTGAAAAAGAACACTATACATTCATGGAGGGATCCTGATAAAGCCAAAGGGTGAGGGCAGTGTTCAGGCACATCCTTAGCTCCGTGAGGGCAGTGAACATCTCCTTCAAAACACTATATCCTAGTTTCTAGCTATATTCCTCACATGATATAGGATATTACTGATTGCTAATGAATGATCAAAAAGTGACCGTAAGAGGCAGAATGTTTGGGCAATAGGAATTCCTCTTAGACTGAGTATCCACAACCGATTGAAAGCCCTTTGGTGTTTGGGTGTCACAAACATAAAGAACATCAGTGGAGGTCGTTTTCCAGAGAGGAGTTACTACAGCAAAGAATTATTTTTAGGGCTTTTACCTAAAAGAGCACAAAAATGAAACATGTTGAAGTTATGTAAAGACATAATAGGTCAAAAGCCAGGGTGTTCTATTGTTAATAAAGGAGATGTTTCCACAAAAACACCTCCACTGCATAAACCCAACAAAATTTTAGAATATTTTTTATTTTGTCCTCCAGATTCAAGAGGATGTAGCTTGGCTATAAAGCCAGAGCAAGTGGTCATAAAGAGAAAGCAGTCTGAAAAGATGGGAAGAATTTTCTTTTAAGTTTGATGAACACGATTTTGTCAAGTAAGCATCAATCTACTGAAAATCGCAGAAAAATCAACTCATGGCAATTGACAAATTAATGAAAAAAGATAATTACAAGAAAATATAAAGCATTTGACAGGTGAAGAAAATTCAATCTAAGAACAAGACAAAGCAGAAGAGGAAATTCACTTCACAGCTGAGCTCTGTTTCTCCTGCTTGGGCAAAATCTAAAGTAATGCCTTTCTGGCTCTCTTTCATGAGTTGATTCTTATGACCCGGAAGACATACTCTCAAATACTTGCCTTACAAACTGTGGAAATGCAAAATACCAAAGAGCCACCTTTATTCCACTTTGATAAATCACTTCATCAGTCTCTCACCCTTTCTTAGTTGTCAATCAAACCATAGCTCAAGGTGTCTCCCAAAGTTCAGAGAAACACAAATTAAGCTCTCCATGTGGTCTACTTAGAGACTCTTTTGGTTCAATTAGGGTTGGAATATCCCACCACCACTCACTGCTCCCCATTCCCTCCAAGGGACTCACAGCACAAGCAACACAAGCCCCAAAGATACCTACAAATAACTAAATCTCACCCTGGGGAAACTCTCGATGTGAGTGTGGTGAGGCGCTCCGGTCATTTATATTAGGTGCACTACTACTTTTAAAAATCATAATCTACCATATCATTATAACTTTTCATCTAATTTGTTTCAGCAAATATTTTTAAAATTGAGTACACATACCACTAGACAGAATGTTCTGCATTCTACACTGATTATAAGTTGGAATCTTTATAATTCTAGAATTTTTAAATTGAATAAATGGAGCCGAGTTCACTAGAGCAAAGAAGACAACAAAGAAAACCTAGAGCTCAGATTAGAAAGCAAAAAATAATACTGCATTAATGATGACTATAGTAACATAAAAGCAAGAATCTAAAAAAATAAAAGATGATTGTCGTAGGACCAAGCTTGTGATGCATCTCTCTCTGCATCCTACTTCACTCTGCCCGCTGGTATCCTTGCTGATTCTCAGACATATAAGCCATGCACTAGTGTTCCCTTTGGCTGAAACAACGGAAAGCTGTACATTTTCCAAGCCTTTGCTCAAATGCTCTCCTTTCAATGAGATGTTGTACTGTACCACTCTCTTTGAAATTTCAACCAAGTGTCATCCCCTACATTTCCAATTTCCCTCACGCTGGTCTGTTCAATTTGTTATCTTTGGGACTTACCCCTCTGACAAAGTGCATATTTTACTCACTACTATGTTAATTCTTTATGGTGTGATTCTTGCCACTAAAATCTAAGAGCCATGTGGCAGATTTTTTGTAAATTTTCTCATGGTTATTTTCATTGTGGTTAAAGTGGTAAGTGCCATTTAATAGACAATATTTATTTGTTTGTTTGTTTGTTTTTGAATGGATGTGAAATAGAAAGATACCTGGCAAGCAATTTGTGTTACTGTCCCTTTGGTATATGCCATATAAGCAGTGATCTTTAGTGAAACTTCGAGTACATAAAATACTTTTGTTAAATAGAATTTATTTTTTTAGAACAGTTCTAGGTTCACAGCAGTACTGAGCAGAAGGTACAGAGATTGCCCAAACACTTCCTGCCCGCACACATGCATAGCTTCCTTCAAGTCAACATCTCTCATCAGAGTGGTACATTTGTTACAATTAATAAACCTACATTGATTGACACATCATTATTACTTAAAGTCCATAGTTTACATTAGGGTTCACTCTTGGTGTTGTACATTCTACGGGTTTGGACAAGTGTATCCATCATTATAGTATCATACAGAGTAGTTTCACTGCCTTAAAAATCCTGTGTGCTCTGCCTGTTTATCCCTCTTTCTCCCCTAAACTCTGTAACCACTTATCTTTTTACTGTCTCTACAGTTTGCCTTCTCCAGAATGTCATACAGTAGGAATCATATAATATGTAGCTTTTTTAGATTGGCTTGTTTCACTTAGTAACGTGCATTTAAATTTCCTCCATGTCTTTTCATGGTTTGATAGCTCATTTCTTTTTAGCACTGAATAATATCCCATTGTCTGATGTTATAAAATACTTTTTTATTCAAGTGATTCAAGTGATAGTATCTTTAATATCTACTTTTTGTTCATTCACTTCCTAATAAATATGTGCTCATAACACTAAAATGTATGTAACACAAAAACGTACATGCACCACCTAAACTTTTTTTTAAATCTTGAGTTTTTTGAAAAAATCCATATGGATTTTCAAATAAATAGTCTAATACATATCTACAAATGAATTAAAAGTTCTTCACTCTGTGTCAAACCTCTTCTTGTTTTTATAGGTCAACAAAGAACCCACCACACATGAAGTTATCAAACACACAGGCAAGAGCATCAACCATGATCTCTGTCTCCCACACTCCCCAAACAAAGAATTTACTAAGTCATGTCAATTTTGGTTCCTCTATATTACTAGCACCTAACTACTTGGTTCTGGATCCACTGGCACTTAGTTTATGTCACTATCATTACTAAACTAGACTAAAGCTATAGTTTTATTTTTATATTTAAATTTTTTATATTTTTATATTTACTTGTAAATTTATTTATATAAAGCTCTAATTTATTCATTTCTCTGGAGCTTAAAGTAATCTTTGAAATATTCAACATCGATCCTTATGAATTCCTGTAATGGCTTCTTTTTGACCATTTCCATTCTCTTAATAAAAAATATAAATCTTTTGGCAAAGTCGACAAGACACAGCAAGAGCTGATTTCTGCTTACCTTTCCAGATGTATTTGTGAACACTACCTCCTCCTATAATATACTCAAGCCAAAGTGAGAGTCTTCTGGCATCCAGCTCTTCTTTTAAAGTTTTTGCATGTGCTATCACCAATGCTTGAAACATTCTTCCTTCTGCCTACCACAACTTAAACTTGCTAAGAGCTGCTCACCATTCATGTCTTAATGCAGAGTTTATTTTCTCCCAAGAGCCTTCCCAGGTCTTCCTTTGATTATACTGGATGGTAATTAGCAGTGTTCCAGTGCTATACATATTACCTTACTTGATCCTCATATATAAAATTCCCGTGAGGTCGGTGGGTTGGGTTCATCCACAAGGAAGCTGACTTTGAGATGCAGATTAGCATGCAGGAGGTTTATTAATGATTGCTTCTGTGAATAATACCTGTAGAAGGGAAAAGAAGGAAGTCAGATTGGGCAGAGGGAGGAATCAAGTTGTAATGTAATCTCAAGAGACCCATTAGCCTACCACACGGGGAGTTCTGAAAATAAAATGACTGTGAGAACTGTGTGAGTTGAGGTGACAGAGACTTGGGACTTTATTTCCCTGTGTTGATCAACCATTGGGTGCCAGACACATCAGGGAAGGGAATGAGTGAGGCAGCTCTCTGCAGCTGCATCCCTCCCTGAAACAGACTGACACCTAAGGACTATCTGTTGACACACTTCTAGCAGCTAGTGTAATGTGTTACATAGTATTATTGTCCCAACTTTACAGAGGAATAAATGAATAAACTTTACAGATGAATAGGGACAAACATGTTGAGTAACTCACCCTGCTTACACAGCAAATTAAAGGGTCGAGGATTCAAACCAGGGAGTCTGGTTCTCTACTTCACAATGTACACAAAATCAATTCCTGATGGATTAGAGGTATAAATACAAAAAGTAAAAAAATAATGTTTTAAAATAAAATTTAGGAGAAGAACTTAAGGTTTTCCTAAAACCTTAGGAAAACCTAAGGGGCATTCTAATATTTTTAAAAACAAGACTCTAAAGCAGTAATCATAAAGAAAATACTTGCTAATTGGACTACATTATATAAGACATCATCAAAAGAAACATAAAGGGATTGAAAAGACAAGCCACAGAGTGGGACATAATATTTACAACAAATAACTTACCAGAGTCCTTGCATCCAGAATACAAAAAGAATGCTTAAAAAAATACTGAAAAATCAATTTTTAAATAACTGACAAAATATTTGAACAGGTACTTCACAAAAATGGAAATCCAAATGGTCTATAAACATCTGAAAAGGGCTATACCTTCATAGTCATCAGAAAAATGCAAAATAAAAATTCACTGAAATGCCATAAAATACTCTTCAGAATGGTTCAAATGGAAACCAAACAACTAAGACAAAACACAACAAGGCAGAGATAAAACAAATAAGTTGTGGTAAGGATGTGGAGCAACGGCAAGTTTCATCCACTGCTGGCGGAGAGTGAAAATCAGCACAGCCGCTTGGGAAATCTTGTTGGCAGTGTCTACTAAAGATTAGCATATTAATATCAGCAGTTTCCCTTCAAATAACCCAAAAGAAATGCATATATGTTCATCAAAAAACATGTACAGGAATGCTTATAGCAGCATTATTAGAAATGGACCCAACCTGAAACCTATCCAATTGCTAATGAACAGTCAAGTGGATGGATAAATCATGACATATTTACACAATGAGATACTATTTATCTATGAGAAAGAATGAGTCACTATTATATTCAACAATATGAATTGAGCAATAAAATCTAGGCACAAGAAAGTACATGTTCTATGATTCCAATACTATATAATTTATAAATGGGCAAAACTAATCTATGGGATTAGAAGACAGCAATTACTGTGGGGGGCTGGGAGAGTAATACTGGATAAGAACATGGGGAGAGCCTCACAGAGGCTGGTGATGTTTGGGTTCTGATCCAGGTGCTGGTCACAAAGGTAGGTTCAACTGATGAGAAGTCATCATGCTGTACACTTATGATTTGTTCACTTTTCTTAGTGTACTTCAATTGTGCGCTTCAATTCAAAGGAAAAGTAATCCCAGGCAGTCTGGCTCCAATGTTCATGATCTTAAGGACAATTTTCATTTGTCATTTTATATATTGCTGGCAGGAGGGTAAGTTGTTATAATCACTGTGGATCACAAAGTGAAATCATATGATAAAGTTGAAGGTTCAAATATGATGCATTCATTCTGTTCGCAGGTATGTATCGCAGAGAAATTCTTGCACATATCCAACAACACACAAGTATAAAGATGCCTAGACCTGAATTATTTGTTAAAAAAAAGAAGACAAAGAAAGACAGAAAATATGCCAACTATTCATCAACAAGTCAACAAATTGTGGCATAGTAAAACAGTGGAATACTATACATCAGTGAATACAAATAAGCCAGAATCACCCACAACAACATGGAATGATTTTAGAAATAAAATGTTTAGGGAAAAAAGACGTCTTAAAAGATTATAGAAAGTATAATAAAATTTTAATGAATTCTCAAACAATAAAAACTAAACAATGTAACATTTTGTCATGTATATAAATATAAGTATTGTTTTAAATTCAAGGTACTAATAAACACTAATTCTAGAGAGGTTATACTTGCAGGGGAGAGCAAGGGTGTAGGACATGAAAGGAACACATAGTAGGGGTGAAATATTGGTAATGTTGTAGCTCATGGGTTATGGGATGGATTTACAATTGTTCATCTCATTATGATTATAACACACATATGTTTCATATAGTTTTGTATGTATTTAATATCATATTTTAAAGATCTTGAAGTAAAAATAATGTGGACTATCCCAAAACATCTTGGCTGTGATGGGAAGGAGAGAGATAAAATGAGAAAAGACGGAAAAGAGAGTATAAGGAGATTTGTCTGCATCCATATGCTTAAAAGGAAGAGCCAATATAAAGATAAAGTAATAAAAGATTCTTTCATAAAAGAATGTAAGTAGTCATCATGAGAGATTTCTGGGGTCATCAGAGTGGGCTGCCAAGGATCTCACCTAAGCCAGACCAGGCAGGCACATTAGATTCTTTCTTCCTGAGCCCCACTTGCAGGCTCCTTTGATTTGCCTATAAATTATCCTTTACCTCTCTTGTGATAGATCTGAATATGTACATGGTTATAAAAATATTAAAAATAAACTAAAAACATTTTAGCATTATAATTCTGCTTATAGAACCATGTTCTCTCATTGTCAGATGATTTTATTTACTGTGATATTCTTAGTATCCAGCATAAATCTCGGCACGTACTACATATTTTAAAAAATCTGTTAAACTGATGAGCTCATAGAAATAGAGAGTAGAATGGTGGTTTCCAGGTGCAGTGGGGTAGGGAACCTGGGAGAGGTTGGTAGAAGGGTACAAACTTTCAATTATAAAGTGAATAAGTTCTGAGGATCTGATGTATAACATGGTGACTATAGTTGATAACACTGTATTGTATAAGTGAAATTTGCTAAGAGAACCTAAATGTTCTCACTAAAAAAAAGATAAAGACAAATATATGAGGTTGTTAGATGATGGATGTGTTAATTAACTCAATGGGGGGAATCCTTTCACAATGTATATCAAATCATCATGTTGTACACTTTAAATATCTTACAATTTTATTTGTCAATTATATCTCAAAAAAACTGAAAATATCTGTTAAACTGTTATCAGTTTAACTGGTAAATCTCATGTTATCATTAGGTTAAACCACAAGAAATTATCATGTTCAATAATTTCTGATCTACGTAATGGCAACTTCATATGAATCATCCTTTTATTAAGAGAATACCATCTCTTCCTAAAAGACTTGCATTAGCTTCCAAGGCAATGACTTCAAGTTCTATTACAACAAAGAAGAGGAGAACTGCTGATAATAGTAGTTAGGGCTAGAAGACGGTCTGAGGTTGAAAATATCAGCTGTAGGGCTATCTTACATTTTGGAATAATACAAAGTAATCCTTCAAACACAATCTTGAACTCCGAACACTTGTCTTATATTGATGCTATTTCTTAGAGGGAAATTTTTTGGTGTAGTCTAGAAATAGATTACCCAAAGAAGTCAAGATCTGACCAGAATTTAAATAATATAAAAAAATGGAGGGAGTATTTGAAACATAACTTGCTGGAAGAAAATATAGAAAGTGAAGTTACTTTATTAATACATAGACATAAACATAGACAACCTTTAGATTTGAGGTCAAATTTCTACTTTTTTTTACTATTAAACTGTGAGTAGAAAGGTCAGTTGACAATCAATCAATCAACAGATACAGTAACGAATCTTTTATTTCAAAAATGTTAAAAGATAGGCACTAAAACTAAAATCTCCATATAAAATGGCATCTATTTTTTGCATCTCTGTAACATTCTCATAAGTAAAGTGATTAACATAAGAGAAAAAAGTGAACATAACTTAATGAGTATCTTCTTTGTTTTAATAAATAAAAATTATTATGAAATAGAATGACTTTATTAAGTATTTTCCTCTTCTTCAGATGCCTTTGAATATTGTAATTTCTATTTTGTGTAGAATTCAAATCACTATCCAGGGTTTGTGAAAAGAAACTGAAATCTTTTCACAAAGATATATAGTTTAGTAACAGTACACCAAATTCTGATTAACATTCAACTACTAAGCAAGGGACTCCAGCCGCACATCAATTCCCATGTTTTAATTGCAAGGTCTGTACCTAAATAGCTGCTTAATGATCTGCGACCCTGGCTTCCAAACAGACAACATTTCACTGATAACTGATTTCTTGGTACTCATGAAATTTTCATGGGTTCATGACTACAAGTCAAGTAAAACTTTGCGTATTCTTCTATGCTATGAGATTGATGCTACATCTGAATTTTATTGAGAAAGTGTATGTAGTGCTAGGCAATCACATTTAAGTAAATGGATCATTTCTCTCTGATTGTATTAACTTGATCCCCTGCTATAACTTCAGGCATTTCACTTTAATTCATGACAGTTGGTAGTAGGATACTCTGTATTTTGTGTGTTTATTACCTTTCATTACATTAGAGAGATTCTTTTCTCCATTCCTTTTAAAGTAAAGATTCACTCCCTCACACGTCAGTGTTTGAATGATTGATTTTTTCTATTTTATCTTGTGTCCAAATCAATGACTAATGATCTGGAAGTCTGTCAGGAGTTCTTTTTTAAACTTTAGGAACTACATCAAGATCTCTATGGAAATGTGCTACTCAAATGCCAACAAAAATTAGATTCCTCCCTCTTTCTCTTCCTTTCCTCTTGTCAGTGCATGATTATCAAACTAAAGTAGAAACCAACAGCATGAAAGTTACTCAAATTTTGTTGATACCGTTCCTACATGGGATACAATTAATTAAATGCAACTCAATAAACAATTACGTATCACATAGCATGAAAAGCACTATGAATTCAATAGCTCTTCATTGTTCATCAGTAACGTACCTGACAAGTTGCTATACGGCAAAAAAAAAAAAAAAGGAGAGACAGGTAGGGTCTCTGGAGGTTTCTTTTATCTTTTATACGAGTAGATCTTAAAAGTTAGTATGCATCAGAATTATTTGGAGAACTCGTTAACATTCAGATGGCTGGGACCCACCCCCAGAGTTTACTATTCAGTAGGTCTGGGTGTGTTACCAGATGGTGCGGATGCTGCTGGCTTAGGAACAGTGTTTGGAAAACCACTGATTTAGATGAGAGCCTGTATTCCAAATGTGTCCATGGAATCCAGTGGCAACTTTGTCTGTCAAAGTATTCATTTATTTTTGACTTTTGTAGCTGCATTACCTGTATTCATACCAGTAAGCACATGGTTCACTTGTTGAAATGATAAGGAGGTGAGAGAATTCATTCTGGGTCAGAATGTTCCTTGAGGCATCACCCGTAACCATTTAAGATTGTTAAGAATGCTTGCAAATTCTGATAATGCTACTGTGGAATAAAGTGAAATCAAAAAGACTCCTCTCTTGCTGAGCTCCACTACTTTGACTCCTCGGAAATCCCTGCCCCATCTCCTTTCCTGAACCCAATTCACTTCCCTCACTAATAGCACCATTCAAGGTTCAAACTAACACTGCAGTAAACACTGATGGACAGGTCATTTATTCTCCTTGTACTAAACCTGAATTGCTAGCCTTAGTTAAAGATGTCCACAATCCTAAAGTTGATTCCTTTGAATTCCAACACCACTTTAGCCTTATGTTTAACACTTACCAACCTGGCTTCTCCAACCTTTACTGATCAGTTCACCTGCTTGTTGGAAACGTCCTTACCCAAGAATGGATAAAAGCAGCCTAATGGGAGAACTCCTTAGACTATTTTAATCTAACTATGGTCCCAGGCCTCAAACAGGCCCAGAAACACACAGCTAGATTGATCAAATCCATTCCTTTAATCTTTCCCCCCTAAGTAAACTGGAAGGCCATCCACTGCTGCATCCAGAAAAAGGATGAACCGGTCCTGGGTTTTTAGGATAATTCAGCAAAACGTTCCAGCAGAACTCTGGTTTAAAGGGCCTCACTGATGAAATCTTAAACCTGTTTAACTCTCTTTTTGTTGCTGGCCTGCAAGACACCCTGGCCAATCTTTTAAAGGAACATGAACTTAATTGGCTTGCTAAATGTCCACATGAACTTGCTTCCTTGGCAAACCAATTATCTAAGACTTTAGAAAAAGATAAAGAGTAAAGAGGCTTACATGCCCCCAGTTGCCAAGAAAAAGCAGCAAAATTAATGGCTTTATAATTGCAGCAGTTCCAAAAACGCTGCTAGGTACCCACCACCCAATTAAGGAAAGACTTATTTTTCTGGTAAAAGACCAGAGCGTTTCAAAAGGGAGCGCTGGATATACAATGGATGGCTCCAACAGAGCCCCCACAAGTCCACCTGTTCTTCAGCCCTTCCATGACATCAAGATTAGGGGGGCTCCAGGGACTTAAGAGGGGCATTCCTTCTTCTCACTGCCAGCCCCCTAGGAGAGATCAATCCAAGAATAGGGGAAGACTTGATCATAGCTCTCATTGATGCAGAGCTCCCTTGTCTTTCCTCAATCACGATAATTTATCTGTGCCCCCTCCCTGGAGTACTCAGAAAATCTGAATCTTTGGGGTCTCAAATCAGCCTATCACAGTTTTTAAGTCCCTATGCCCTTCCAATTGGGTTCCCTCTCCAGACAACACTATTTCTTTTAGTAACTTGAGCCTTGATTCACCTATTGAGAAAAGACTTCCTCCGAGAGCATGAGGCACATATTTCCTTTTCAGAAAAGGGGTAACTAATGCTTCAAGTCTCCAGCTGTTCCTCCAGCATATCTGACCCCTAGATACTCCCAGACCCGTAGGTAGTCTGATTGATTTCATATTCTCAGCCCTCCAGAATGGAGGACATAGTAGATAGTCTTTGGGCCAAATCCAACACAGCCGTGGGGTGCATACTCTTAGCCCTGTCCATAAGGATTCAGATAGATAATAATAACAGCCCTCTCCCAAACACGGAACAATATCCCCTAAGTCTTGAAGCCCTTGAAGGCATCCAATCCATCATGGAAGACTTCATGCATAACGGGGCTAATCATTCCCCACACCAGCCCTCATAACACCCCCATCCTTCCTCTGAGCAGATCTAGCCAATGCAACTTTCTCTCAAGGTCCCACCCTACTCCAATATGTAGATGATCTACTTCTCTGTTCTTCTTCTCAGGAAACCTGCCTCACTGACTCCCTACGCATTCTTTGAAGTCTAGCCTCTAAGGGCCACAAGACATCTAAAGACAAGTTACAATTTTGCAAGCCCTCCATTAAGTTTCTAGGATATCTTTTGACTCCTGAGGGACTTAACATAGGTCCCTCTTGGGTCACAGGAACACTTACCTTCCCCCTCCCCAAAACTGAAAGATGTCTCTGAGGGTTCATGGGACTCATCGTATACTGCTGTAACTGGATACCAAATTTCCCATTACAAACTCAGCCTCTCTACAAAATGCTAAGAAATTCCTCTTCTGATCCACTCATTTAGGACACCCCTAATAAAGAAAGCTCTAAAAAATGTTAAAGCTCAACTGATGCAGCCACCAACCCTAAAATATCCCCATTATGACCTTCTCTCTCAGCTTTTTGTTCACCAACATGAGGAAAATGCCCTTGGAGTTCTCACCCATCCCCATGGGGATGTTGTTGCCCCTCTAGGGTACAATAGCACCCGATTAGACCTGGTGATTCAAGGCTCGCCCCCTTGCCTACATGCACCTGCTGCTGCCTCTGCCCTTACCAAAGCCACTGAAAAGATAATGTTGGACTCACTTCTGACTGTTATCATTCCTCATTCTGTTAAGGCTCTCCTGGATTGTTACCACATCCAGCATGTTCCAGCTAGCTGTTTTACAACCTATGAACTGTAATTCTTCTATCCATACTGCTGTTGCCTGCTACAACCTCCTCAGTCCTGCTACCCTGTTATCCTTACCTGACCCAGAGGATGCACCCCATGACTGCATTTCACTAACCATCTCCTGACACCTTGCACTGACTTACATGAGATCCCCTTGTCCAATGCTGATTTCAACTGGTTTACTCATGGGTCTTATCTCAAGGACTCTGAGGGCTGATACTGTGCAGGTTGTGCAAAGTCCTTAGAACAAATTTATTGAATCTGCCCCCTTACTGGAGGCCACTTCCACCAAACAGACCAAAGTACATGCTCTCACTCGATCATGTGTACTGGCCACAGGGAAGAACACCACATTTTCACTGATAATCACTACACCTTCAGAGTAGCCCATGATTTTGGCATGCTCTGGAAACAAAGAGGGTTCCTGACCTCATCAGGGCAATAAATTAAAAATAAAGACCATGCGCTAGAACTCATGGACACCATACAAGCCCCTAAGGCTTTGTCTATAATTATAGTCCAAGGAGCTCTTCTGCTGATACACAAGAGACCAAAGGAAATCAATTGGCAGACACAATGGTAAAATCAGTCACCCTCCAAACTCCTTTCCTCATTATGTCACAATCCTAATCTGCCTTTCTTCATAGGGAAACACCTCATAGAGGCACAAACTAATATGTCAGAATCTGAAAGGGAGAAACGGAGTCAACAAAACTATCAGGTAGACCCCCAAGTCAGGCCTTGGATAGGGCCAAACTCCTGCCTGGGACTTCCTGATAGCCCTCAAAGACCATTTTTAACCTTCCTCCACGACCTAACCCACTGGGACAGGTGAAATGATGCAATGAGGAGAACAATACTGTTGGAAACTCTCCAACAACTGCTCACCAGGTTTACAAACGTTGTAGGATTTGTCCTCAGTTTAACACTGGAAAACCCTTACATAATGCTATCGGAAAATTCCCTCTTCTTGGTGCCCCCTTTGAAGTCTGACAAATGGATTTTACCTAACTTCCTCCATCTCAAGGTTATAAATATATGTGAGTACTGATCTGTTTGTTTTCCATCTGAGTAGCGGCTTTCCCCTGTGGACAGGCAATAGCCGGGAGGGTGGCTAAATTTCTGTTAGAGAGAATCATTCCGACTTGGGGGATGCCTCTGGGACTTCACAGCCATCGAGGAACCTATTTCACAGGGTAAATTGTCCAAAATATCCACAAAGTTTCTGGCTGCTCTAAACACTTGCCAACAGTATTTTTAGCCTATTCGTTTTGCTTTGTTTGTTTTTCGCTTTAGCCATTCTGGTCGGTTTGTATAAAGTTTAGTTCCTTTCAGATGTGTACTGCAATGTAGGTAGTAGATATCCTTATTTGTACAAAGCCTTCCAAAGTCTTTTTCTTATATATTGTGTTCTTTTTCTTATTTATTTATCCAAAGGAGCCTTCAAGATATTAAAAAAAAGTCTTCTCCCTCTCTACCTTACTTATCTTATCTTATCTCTATCTTATCTTGATCTCCTTTTCTATCTTACTTCTCTCTTGTGAAATATGAAGGTTCTTAATTTCAGTGTATTCTATATTAATTTTTGTCTCGGTTTACTGCTGTTTAGGGATCCGTTAAGAAAGTTTTGCCTAATCCAGGATCATGAATCTATTCAGTCAATTTTTTTCTAAAAGATTTATCATTTAACTTTTGGATTTAGATCTGTAATTCATATATAAAGTGTTTGTGTGTAGGTGTAAAGGAGTAAATGATTTATTATTTTTCCAAAATAACATTTCTTGAAAACGCTATATTTTACCCCCCACACAATTATTTCTTTGGTCATAAATCAAGCGACTATGTGTGATCCGCTTCTGGACATTTCATTCTATTCTATGGGTGTATTTTTATACCCTTGTGATAATATCATACTATTATGATTGCTATAACTTGATAATAATCTACATTTATTAGTATAAATCTTCCGTCTTGGTTCTCCTTCAAGACTGCTTAGGCAGTCCTAAGTCCACTGAATTTCCATAAGTATTTTAGGATCATCATATCCATTTCCAGAAAAACAAATACAAACAACAACAAAAAACTGCTGTGGTATTATTGAACAGGTAAAATTGCAGTTGGTCTATTTTCAAAGTTGTTGTTCAATTTTTCAAGATTAATAGTTTGCCATCAGATTCTCTTGCTCTTTATTTATACACAACCAGGCTGTAGTTTTATTTATGTTTATAGTTTAGATATTAATCCTTTTATATATATTTTTTCTTGTTGCACTGGCTAGGAAATACAGTAAAACACTGAAAAATATGATCAGAGCAGGTATCATTTTGTATTTTCTATTTCAAAGGTAAAATTTCAAAATTTCACTATTAAGTACATTTTAGATATTTTTGAGAAGTTAAGGATACAATTCCCACTTTAAGTTCCTGATGTTTGTATTGTGAATAAAATGTTAACACTAATCAACTACTTTTTCTGCATCTGCTGAAATTATCATAAAAATATAATACTTTTTTCTGCTAATATCTCAATTTATTTCCAAGAGTTAAACTAAACTTGTTTTCTTTTTCTGTGTACATTTTTAGAGTTTTTTCCCATAATTTGTTCATTCTCTTACAATTCTTGTCAGTTGTTACTGCGAAGTATGTGATGAATCAGTAAAATTTGTCTGTTTCATTTAACTTCTCAAAATATGGGTGTAATGTTATTTAAAATATTTTACAATTATCTTTTCGATGTTTGCAGGACCTATAGTAATGGATGCTTCTTTTGTTCTTAATATTGATTTTTTTCTCTTAATCACTCTTACGAGAGGGTGATTAATGTTATTCACCTTTTCAAATAAGAAATTTGATTGATTTAGTTAATTGTATATTTGTTTTCGATTTTGTTGATTTCTGCACGGCTTTTTTCTTGTATTCTAACTTGAGGGGAGTCTCATTTGCTGTCCTTTTTCTAGCTTCTTGAGATGGAAACATATATTCTTGGGCTTTCTTCTTTTCTAATGAATGCGTTTAAAATTATACATTTCCTTCTAAGACTTTCTTTAGCCCTATCTGATAAGTTTTGACTTGTTGCATCTTCAGAACCATTCAGTTCAAAATGTTTTCCAATATTAGGCTATAAATTTTTTGTTTTACTATGATTTATTTTAAATTAGAAGTGGTAATATATATTTTTGTCTTAATTTTGTTCTTTATTTCTGTGTGAACTGAGGGAACACTTTGGATAATTTCAATCCTATTTCCTGAGGCTTTATTATCCAGCATATAACAAATATTATTAAATGTTCTATGAGCACCTGAAAAAAAATTTTCTTTGTCTTTGTGGGCAATGCAGTATTCTATACGTATATCAATTAGGTCAAATTTGTTAAGTAATTCATATCTTATGTATTCTCCCTGAATTTTTTCTACTTTTTCTATCAGCTAAACCATAATCGTAATTAGATTATTCTCTACTTTCATCAAATTTTCTCTCATTTGTTTTTGAAATTATGTTACTTGGCACATGGAGACTTATGATTATTATATTCTTTTTAAGACTGCCCAATTATCATCATGAAATATCCTTTCTATCTCTAGCTATGGTTCTTTCCTTCCAGTCTTTTCTTGTCTGATTTTGGTGTCCCTACAACAGTTTCTTTTGTTTCCTGTTACCTAACATATTATTTCTTTCCCTTTATTCTAAATTTCGTATATCCTTATGTATAGTATGGCTTTGTAAACAGTATAGACCTGTGTTTTGGTTTTTATGCAATCTAACAATCTGATACATAACTGGGTTTATAGTTGCCCCATCAGTTTTATTTTCCTTTGTTTCTCCTCTCTTACCTCATTAGCTTTAATCACATATTTTTAGATACAGGCATAACTTGTTTTATTGTGCTTGACTTTATTGTGCTTTGCAGATATTGCATTTTTTACAAGACCCTCCACCAGCTAACAGATTAGGACTACTGAAGGTTCAGATGATGGTTAGCAATAAAGTAGTTTTCAATTAAACTGTGTTCATTGTTTTCTAGACACAATGCTATTGAACACTTAGTAGACTACAGTGTAGTGTAAACATAAGTTTTATGTGCACTGGGAAACCAAAAGATTTGTGTGACTCATTTTCTTGACATATTCGCTTTATTTCGGTGATCTGGAAACGAATCCTTAGTATCTCCGAGGTGGCCTGTATTACATTGTCTCACTCTATAATCTTTCAATATTTTTAGTGGTTACCCTAGAAATTACAATGTTCATTCTTGACTTTTTATATTTTAATACATAGTATTATTTCAATCGCTTTCTTGAAAATATTAGAATCTTAGAACCCTTCACGTTCACCCCCATCCTAGTTAGTTACACTGTTGCCATATATTTTAATTATAATATATTTGAAATCCCCAAAGTACTATTACTGTTGTTCTGTATAGTCAGCGGTATCTCAGAGTCAGCTTTTGCTAGCTCACAGGAAGAAATTTCGTACATTTTTTTAAAACTCTGCATTCATGACATTACCTTGGTAGCTTGAAGTTGATCATGACAGTAATAATTATATCAGGAAAATGCACAAATGTGACAAATCAGGATTTTTTAAGAGAGATTATTGTTAAACATTTACCAGCATACATTTACGTACAGCCTATTCAATGAAATTTGTCCACATCTTTACTTTTCCAATTCTTGCCTTTCATCCCTGCTTCCTATGTTTCTCTGGATTCATTTTCCTACTGCCTTAGAATTCCTTTTACTATTTTAGCATAGTCATGCCAGTGAGGCTTTCCCACATTTGTAAGCTATCTTTATTTTACTTGCATTTGTAGAAATTATTTTGACTGGCTATAGAATTTTAATATTTTTCTTTTGGCAATTTAAAGATGTCAGTTTTTTGGATCCTTGCCTTCTTCTTTGTTAGTGAGAAGGCAATTGTCTATACTTTTGTGTAGTTTTGGGGGGAGGTCTTCTTTATCTTCCATTCTTTTTTGTTAAAACCACTTCATTGATGTATGACTGACATACAATAATCCGTGCATATTTAATGAACATAACTTGATGAGTTTGGAGATGAGCATACACTTGTGAAACCATCACCACAATCTATGTCATAAACATGCCCATCATATCGAAAAGTTTCTTTTTCCCCCTCTTTATTTATTATGTTTTTTATGATAAGGACACAATATAAGATCTAACCTCTTAGAAAATTTTAAAGTATTTAATACAGTATTGTTAACTATAGGCACTATGCTGTAAGTAGCTCTCTAGGACTTAATTACATTGTATAATTCAAACTTTGCATTCCTTGACAACACCTCCCTGTTTCGCCCTCTCTCCTACCCCCTGGCAACCACCATTTTCCTCTCTGCTTCTATGAGTTTGACTAATTTAGATTCTTGATGTAAGTGTTATCATATAGTGTGTGTCCTTTTGTGTCTGGCTTATTTCACTTAGTATAACGTCCTCCGAGTTCATCCACATTGTCACAAAAAGCAGGATTTCCTTCATTTTAAATGCTGGATCATATTCCGTTATATGCATGTGTCACATTTTCTTTATCATTCATCCATAGATAGACATATAGATTGCTTCTGTGCCTTGACTACTGTGAATAATGCTGCAGTGAACATGGCAGTGCAGATATCTCTTTGAGATCCTGATTTCAATTCCTTTGAATATATACATAGAAGTGAGATTGCTGGATTGTATGGTAGTTCCATTTGCAAACCATATATCTAATAAAGGGTTAATATCCAGAATATATAAAGAACTTCTCAATTCAATAGCAAAAGCACAAATAACGTGATTAATAAATGGGTGAAGAAGTGAATAGGGATTTCTCCAATGATGATATGCAACATATGAAAACTTGCTCAATATCATTAATCATCAGGAAAATGCAAATCAAAACTACAATGAAATATCACCTGATACCTCTTAGGATGGCTATTATCAAAAAAAAGAAAAGAAAAGAAAGTAAGACAGAAAAGAATTGGCAAGGCAAGGATGTGGAGTAAAGGGAACTGGAGGGAATATAAATTAATCCAGCCATTATGAAAACCAGCACGCAAGTTCTTCAAAAATTCTTTTTATTTCTTTATTTCTTTCTTTATGTTGCTTAAATCTCAGAATTTTAAAATAATTTCTGATTGTCCTTGTTTTCACAGGAGCTTTATTATAAAGTGCCCAATTTTTTCCTTTACTTATTTGCTTGATAGTCACTTCACTTCTTAAATATGGATTGTGATTTTTCATGGACCTTAAAAATGTTTGGTCATTATATCTTCAAATATTATTCTTCCATCTCACTCTCATCTCCTTCTGGAAATCCAATTACATTATTCAAACTCATTGCCTGTATCTCCCGTGTTTCTTTTGCTTTATTCTCTATGTCCTATTCATTTCCATCTGTGTGCTTCAGTTTAGATGTTTCTAGTGACCTAGCTTCCCACTCACTAATCTTGTCCTCTGCTGGTAAACTCATCTATCGAATTGTTGATTTCAGTTATTATGTTTCATTTCTGGAATTTTTATTTGATTCTTTTTAATTTATTCCAATACTCTGATGCAATTTTCCATATTTTACTTATTTTTTTCATTTTAAACATTTTATTAAATAAGTGACTTTTAATTAAAGTGTTTGTCAGTTAACCTCAATACCTAGAGAGCCTGTGGTCCTTTATTGTTTGTACGTCTGATTTTGTTTTTGTTTTGTTTTTCATCAAATAGCCTTGTCACTGGACTTGCCAATTCATCTTTAACTAAATGTTGGAAATTGTGTATTAAAAACATGGTAGAGGCTATAGATAATGTTGCTGTTCTTCAAAGAGAGTTGATCCCTTCTTCAGGTGGTCATGTGGTAGGGAGACTGATCATACTGATTCAATCAGGAATAAAACTAAATCAAGTCTGGTTTCAGTTGTGATTGGTCGCTAATCATCCCTCTCCAGTCTAGGGTCCAACCCTCCAGGGCTTTTAGTTTAGAGGTGGCACACTCACAGAGTTCCCTCTGGGAGTTCAGAATCCTGGTCCTTATCTCCTCAGCACCACAAGGCTGCCAGAAATCTCTCCTCTCCTTGTTATTGGCATTCTGATCCATTTTCTCAGCCTCCATTCCACACAGCTTCAAAATTCAGTGAAAACATTTTGAAAGGAAAATATACTTGTGGCCTCTAAAGTCCTAAATTTCTAGTTTACTTTAGCAGATTTTTATAGCAAGATAACATATTGAAGAAGAAGAAGAAAAAGCAACAGTATCTGGTTTCTGTCCCTCAGTCCTAAGAATTGGCCAGTGCCCCAGGGAGAAAGTGGCTTACCGTTGTCAGCACTCATCTCTGTCTCCCAAAATCCTGGACCCTCTCCTCCTTCAAGCAGTACCGCAATGTCTTTAAACTGATGATTTTCAGTTTTGATACAGCTTTTCTAATGGCTTTTGGTTAAAGAGTTGCTTTTGGCTTTTAGTGAGAGTCTGCAGTTATTTTAACCTACGCATTTCTCCAACTTTCTTGAAAAGTTAACTATCACAATACTTTTCTTTTACAAAAAACTGTTCTATACTCAGGTAAAATATAAAGAAGAAAGTGAATAAGGAATACCCGAATCTATTAGAGTGATATTTATGTCATGGTATTAAGACAAATAAAAATAATATTTTAACATTATCAATGTTAAATATATTTCTAAGTCATATTATTTTTCTGTCAGTTTAAGGTAACAATGAACTAATTAAAAAATAGTGAACAAAATAGTAAGGAGCAATGAACTACTTTAAGTAGTAAACAAATATTCATAAATAATACTAATAATATATGAATTAATTCAAATTATAAACTACACAGCTACATATTTGAATCTTCTGTATTAGCTTAGAAAGTGATGGCCATTGCTAACACAATCTCCTTTCTGGAGGCAATTTCTAAAAACCTAAAAAGACAAAATTATTCATTTTTTTAGTTGAAAAAATCCTATCATTTTCACGTCTTCTCAGTTTGATTTACTGTAACTATTTGCAATTATATAAAAATTGGGAAGAGAAGAAATCACATTTTAAAGGTAGGTATATGAGTTTGAAAGGAAAATATAAATGTTTCAGTATACTTGCTCAGATATAATGCCATTCTTTGGAAGATTCACAATGGGTTTCAGTGTATATTTTGAATTATATATTATCTTTTTTTCAGTATTATTTTCATCTAATAAAATATTAAGCTTAAAATATAGTACTCAGAGATACAATATTCTTTTGTATTTAGTCTGAACTACTGTTAATATGAAGATTTTCTTTCTAAATAAGTCTTAGAGTGTAGCCCTTTATTGCATCCATGATATTTTAAAAATCTGTTTTATTGGAAAGAAGAGTTATTGAATTTTTCCTGTTATAAAGTTTTATGGCCCATTTTTGAAAATGAAAATGTATCATTATTGAACCATAGTAGAAAAGAAGACTTTACGAGTTAAATTACCTGTGACTCAGTGCTGTTTTTTTTTTCCCTCCAAATTAGTTTTTGGCCTGCCTTTTAAAATAATTATCCACTGCCAAAGCAGCTACAGAAACTTTACTCTGTTTTTTTCTAAAAAGTGACTTTGTATAAAAAAGGAAAGTTTTCCAAGTTTTCTAAGATCATATCATTAATTGTTAAATGTTTGATATTAGTTTTATGTCCTGAATTACTTATAGTTTCCATTCTATAATTCCTATTAATGTCTTAATTTGTCACACTTTATTATTTAATACTTAGCTTTGAAATTTCATTAAGTACTAACATTTCTTTCAGATAAAATAAGAATGAAGTTTAAAAACTATACTGATTTTTTAAAGTTATCTATGATAAAAATTAGTGAAACAAAGTGATTGCACTATTTTATGCAAAATGCAATGTACACATTTCTAAAATCTAGTGTTTCAGAAAAATTAAGAGAGAAGAAATTATTCAATTCCACTCCACTGAATAACACGTACAGAAAATAAAGTTATTTTCCGTTATCCTTACCACTCAGATGTTTATTACTTTCTTTTAATGGATTATCTAGTTCTACAAAAGAATCACATTATTCAATATGTTTTTCTTATTTAAAGGGTGGTCACAGTGCAGAGTAAAGTGTCAGACAATTTATTTCTCAGGATGACAATTTACACTATGAGAGCAGAAATGCATTATGAATGTTTAAATGTGGACCTGTGCATATTAAGTTTATGAACACTTGGGTATCCACCATGAACAAATAACAGTTGATTTTTTTATGCAAGAAAAACTTTGTAACCAGGAATATATTTACTCAGGTGTGTTTATATGTAAGTATGTCCTGAAAGTATATAAGTATGTGGGAGGGGAACTTTACTCCAATATAAAAGTGATATCATTCACCAGTTTCTTCACTGTTGTTTAAAGAAAACTTTTAAATAATCGTAAATATGGAGTGTGTGTAATAAATGCATAGCTTAATCAGGTATCATCAGATAAGAAAGAAGTCAGTGAAACTTTGCTTTCATAGTAAAGAAAAGTAGTGGCATGACTGAGAACTCAGTTTATGTTATTTCTATTCCATTTTATATATGGGGTGCTTTAGTTTCAAAACCTCTGCTTTTTTGGAATTTTCTTCTGGAACTCTCCTCCTTATTTTGACTAAAAAATGATATTGAATTTCAAGGTTACAAAAGCTTACTTTGTGCTGGCCCGGTGGAATAATTGTTAAGTTCCTGTGCTCTCCTTCGGTGGCCCCGAGGTTTGCAGCTTCACATCCCGGGCACAGACGCAAGCACAGCTTATCAGCCATACTGTGGCGACATCCCACATAAAATAGAGGAAGATCGGCATACATGTTAGCTTAGTGACAATCTTCCCCAAGAAAAAAAGAGCTTATTTAATGAGGAGTTATACTGCTTCTTAAAATATATGTGTGGTTTTGATATCAGTTGGTCTCCAGTATATATACTTCATTTTTTACTGTAAGTTCCATTGAAATCACATTCAAATTAGAAAAGTTCAATATTAATGATTTTAATACTCTATGAAAAATATTTGGGTAGAAATATAAATTCATATGATCTGGTTGAAGAATAAAAGATAATGTGTTCTATTGTGTTCATTCCAGCTGCTTCCTGTGGAATACTTAACAATGAAATATGTGAGTCAAGGTTCTCTGGAAATGGAACCAATAGGATATATAGAGATATAAATATAGGAGGAGATTTAGTTTTGGAATTATCTCATCTGATTCTAGATGCTGAGAAGTCCCATGATCAGCCGTCTGCAAGGTGAAGACCCAGGAAAGCCAGAGGTGTAGTTCTATATGAGTCTGAAGGCCTGAGAACAGTCAGTGCCAGTGTCAAGAGTAGAAGATGGATGTCTCAGCTCAAGCAAAGAGAGCAAATGTGCCTTCCCTCCACCATTTTGTTCTAGTCAGTCCTCAGCTGAAAGGATGGTGTCCACCCACATTGGTGAGAGCTGTCTTCTTTACTCAGTTTACTGATTCAAATGCTAGTGTCTTTAATAGACACCCTTACAAACACAGCCAGCAATAATGTTTTACCAGCTATCTGGGCATCCCTTAGCCCAGTCAAGCTGACACATAAAATTAATCATCACATCAATTAAAACTCTGAAAAACAAGTTTAACCCACTTTATATTAAATGCATTTACCAGGAAGCATGTGAGATTTGTACGAGGAGTTAGGAAAATGTATGATAGTCACACCAAAACCTTGAAAATTCACATAAGACTAAATTCCATCATCACTTTTTGTCCTATAATTATGCATGATGATAGTTTCTACACGACTTGCAGGCTCTGAGAGTTCCAATGGGATATAAGGTATATAGGTATACTACCTTATTCAGAGCACCACAACTCAGTGACACAGTCATTCCTTGTGTGTGGTTTCACAGGCAAGTGTGGCTTTCCCCAATTTAGCCGTAGTTGATACTCTTTGCTTCGGGTTTGATTTTAACTTGCAAATTTATATTTTCCCCCCTTTTTGTCCAAGATAGGTTAGTGGCTTATGCTAAATATCAGATGTCCTTTGCCTCCCTCTTTTCCTATTTTTCAGGACACAGGAAACAAAAGGAAAAAAGAGAGGAGGACAAACCACTGTTGCCACTCCACTGCTGTTCTTTTCTGGCTTCTTACCTTGACTCTTGTCCTGGCTTAGTGATAGAAAAACCCCGCTACAGATAGTGGGACAGTCCTTGTTTACGCCCCGTTTCCACTCCAGAGATCTGAGATTGGACAACACACTCTGTGGTCACCTTACCTATGGAGAGAGACTGTGCCCAGGAAATCTTTTGAATTCTTGGTAAATAGATGAAGAGTAAGTTGACCCCTTCTGCGTTTTGTACTCACTTATTCCAACTGCAGATTGAAACCCATTAAAGAGTTATAAAATCAGTTATTTGGTCACAACTATATGCTATTTTTATTTATTCATTTGTTCATTCATTTATTATTACTTTTAAGAAATAGAGCCAGAAAAGCTAGAGGCAAAAGCTTGGATTATTTTTTCCAACTACTAGACACCTAGAGTAAGCGTCTTAAGTCCTTATCTGACTGAATGACCCTAACTTTTTTCTGTAATTTAGATCCTTGTCTTGGGTAAATGTTTAAAGTTTGGTATTAAATGTCACTACTGTCAAACAAGAGGTAATTATACTACAAAGTGTTCTGTATATTTATAAGGGAGTGGAGAATCTAATAAGTAAAAATTATCTCTCTAAGAACTTTCCTAACATTATCTTTTATCTGACAGTCTTTCTTCAAGAATGGCCCTTAGCTGAAAGATGTTTCCTTGAACAATGTTACACTCACTCCCTGGGCAGCCTATATCCAATGGCTGAGTAGTAACGAGATAGATAGTTCTACCAAGCTTGTCTCACTTGTGATAATTTTTTTTTCTGAGGAAGATTGGCCCTGAGCCAACATCTATGCCAATCCTCCTCTATGTTGTATCTGAGATGCTGCCACAGTATGGCTTGGTGAGTGATGTGTAGGTCCACACTTTGGATCCAAACATGTGAACCCCTGGCAGCCAAAGTGGAGCGCATGAACTTAACCACTACACCACTGCTGCAGGCTCTCACTTACGACAATTTTCAAGGCACATTCTAAACTCCCTGTGGGATTAATTGCGTCTTTGATTGGAAGTACATCACAATTCAACGACCCCCATTCCCAGGTCTACTTCTCCAGAAATATTCCCAATAAACCTTCTTTTATGCAGATCTTGGAATCCATTTCCCAGGCAACTAAAATAGTTTTTTCTCTCCATGTTTAGTGCAAAAACAGGTCTTAGGAGGACAAGAATATCAAGAAAATCAAACATGCAAGGTCATTCCTGTGATATGAATTCACCATTCATATGAACTCTGTGAGTTCACGAGTTCATTTATATGAATGTCTTTTAATAGGAGTTTAAGCATTTTTTAATTTATTTATCATATCTTTAATATTGACTTCTTCTGAGTTAGGTGCCTTACTAGACTTTGAGGAATGTGCCAAAACTGATGTCACATGAAATTCAAGTCCACAAACCTTAAGTGGATCCTTGGCTCTCCTTGCAATTATAGTATATTACAGTATATTTTATTGGTTCATTCATTCTTCTTCTTTCTTAGCCTGTTTCACATTGTCTCTTCTCAGATCAAATTTCCAACATCTCTCTCCCACCTTCATTTTTTTCTTACATATTTCCCATCTCATACAAATTTAATGTAATATTTTCTCCCGTAAAAAAGAACCTCACTTGCATTGTATCCCCATTTTGTCTCCAAATACTTTCCCACTGTTTTCTCTCAAACTCATTCCATACACGTTTTCACCCATCAAATTATCTAAACCAGTCTTGTTAAGGTCATCAATGTATTCCATGTCACTAAATCCACTATTCAGTTCTCAGCCACTCTGGAGCTATCATTGATATTTGCATACCTTTTTACTCTCTTCTACTGAAAATAAAATAAAAATAAAATAAAATAAATCAAACAAAATAATTCACTTGGTGCCCAGGACACCACACTCTCTGTCTTGCTTTTATCTCTGTCTTGGTCACTTTCGCTCAGTCTCATGGTGGTTCTTCTGCATCTCTCTAACCTTTTAATGTTGGAGTTCTGAGACTTAGTCGTTTGCCTCTCTTCTTAAAAAGTCTTTAATTGATTCATTTCCTTGGAAAATGTATACTCTCGTATGACTTTAAACACATCTAAATACATCTAATGGCTCAAACCCAGCTATATCTCCCAAACTCCAGTTTAGGATGCTTAGCTGCTTTTGTGACTTTCCACTTAGATGTTTAAAAAGCAACTCAAACTGAACATGTGCAAATTTAGACTTGTGACTCCCCCTCCCTCAAATCTGTTCCAGCTCAAGTTCACTCCATCTCAGTTGGTGACAATTCCATAGTTCCACTTTATCAGACCAAAACCCCTGTACTCATTCTTCCCTCCTCTTTCACATCACATTAAATCAATAAGGAAATTCCTACCTTCAAAACATATACAAAATCCTGTGATTTCTCACCATCACCACTTTGATCAACTAGATTTGAGCTGTCATCACCTGTCATCTGAATTATTACAATCCGAGATATAGTCCATTCTCAAAAATGCAGACAGAGTAATTCTATTAAAAGTAACTCAGACATATCATTCCTCTGCTCCCAAAATTCCATTGGATCCCTGTTTTAATAAAGGGCATGCCTAATTCTTTAAAATACCTATAGGCCCCATGTGATCATCTCCCCCATCGCCCCACCGTCACTACCTCCAACTTCATTTCTTACCACCATTTCTCATTTCATTCTACACATAATGCCCTCCTTGCTTTTCCATGGACAGGCCAAGGTCATTCTCACCTGGGGAATTTTACACCAGTTTTCCCTGCAATGTACATTCCCTAGGAATCTTCATGGTAACTTCTTCCCAGACCCCACTTTCCAGCCTACTCTATTTGTCTTCTCTTTGTACTCACTACCTTCTAACAAATTACAACATTTTAGAACTATACTTATGTGCATAGATTGTCTCCACTACTAGAAGATTATCTCTTCTATGGAATTTTCATAATTTTTACTCACAGATGCATACTAGAATAATACCTGTAACTTAGTAGGCACTCAATAAATACTATTGAACAAATTATTGAAACAAAGAGATCATTATCTTACAGTAAGTAAGATTTCCATAAAATATCTCCATTCTCAAGGTTAACACATAATAAATAACACCTGGCCTGTGAATAGAGGATATGCTGTTTACTAAATATTTTACAATTGAATATATTAGAATATTCTTGATTATTGTAACCTATTACATTTTCCACACATGAATATAAGACTGTCATAGCATTTAAACATAATACAGTTTTGTTAATGTCTTTAGACTAAAGGTCAAAGTGTGGAATAGTCAAAAGATGATTTCCAAGATTAGAATAAACATCAGTAAGTGATATTACAAAGATCCGTATAATTTAAATTTATAGAGTAAAGAAAATAATCCTAAAAATGTTAACATATAAAAGAAATTTTCCTCTAGTGGAGGACAGTTTTCATTCAAAATTTTAAAATTCACTTTTAGTTGAATGTTAAGAAAGAAGAGGACTTTCTTTTTAAAGGGTTCCTGTAAGACATGTGGATTATTTAAATTGAGCTCCCATTTCCTAGGTAAATCTGTTTTCCAGGACGTTTAATGAAGCCACTGAGGCTAAGCCCCCCAGACGATGTTAAATCAGCTGGGGAAATGTAAACTTTCAGTAAGAACAGATCTCATGCATATTTCATTTGTAGAAGAAAACTATGCGAGGTAATCACTTGCCCTTTCCCTGATATTTCAAGCAGCAGAAAATAAAAGTGGAGAAAGCATAAAAGACGGGCCCAAACAGCCTTTTGAAAGCACAGCTGGTGAGGTTGGAAGAATGCTGCAGTTTTTGAATATTGTTTACATATTTATAAGCTGAGTGTTTCTCAAGATGGTAAAAGATACAAGATTCTACTTTTTTATTATTCAGATATTGTCTTTGGGGTCTAAACATTTCATACCTTGTAAAATAAATCAATTTTAAAACAAAACCAAAATGCCTTTCAACCTCTTCAAACAAGCTGTGAATGTTTCCATGGCAAACTATGATGGCTGTCAATCTTGGCATCTGTACCCCCAACCTGCCAATACTACAGTCCAAAACACACGCAGGAGCAAGGAAAGTACCTAATTGTTAAACCCATTAAAGATCATCATTGTGACCCAAGAACATATCACAATAAATGTTTTTCTTTCAGGACAGGCAGGTGGAGGATTTGCTCCCCAAATAACTAGATGAGTTCTGTGTACTTGGTAAATATATGTTTAATTGAATTAAATGAAAATGTGTATTTGGTATAAGCTTGATGACCAAAACAGAGTGATACTTTGTGAGAAAATTCTGAAAATCACCCTGTTAATCAGGGACTGGGACAAGTAAGCTGAGTTTCACCCAGACTGGTAGCACTAATTGCCATAAAACTAGGAGGCAGCCATGTTGCATTTTGTAATATCTTTAGATCCAATTTCATTTCTTTTTCTTTTTTTTTTTTTTTGAGGAAGATTAGCTCTGAGCTGCTGCCAATCTCCCTCCTTTTGCTGAGGAAGACTGACCCTGAGCCAACATCCACGCCTGTCTTCTTCTACTTTATATGTGTGATGCCTACCACAGCATGGCTTGCCAAGCGGTGCCATGTCCACGCCCAGGATCGAACAAGCGAATCCCGGGCCGCCGAAGCGGAATGTGCGCACTTAACTGCTGAGCCACCGGGCCGGACTCAGAGTTCAGAAGTGATATATAAATTTCCTCTAGAATGAGTTTTATTTAGTTTAAACTCACCAGAGGTGTAATTTCATTTTTATACTTGACCTATCTCTATAGGTAACAGCCTATACGTATCCCACTATTAATCTTATAGTATTTCTTGATTATTTATTATCATATATATTCAGTTATCAATTACTGTTTTCTCAATACTGGCATATAAATACTCATCAAATTCTCAGTCATTTCTTTCTCTCCCTCTCTGTTGCAAGCTTCCATTTACTGTTTTCAAATGTGAGAGCTGAAAGGACCTTTGAGGTCATGTAAAACATCTACTCTTTCCTAGAAAGTATTTAGTGTTCAATGAGTATTACTACCAGCTCTACCAAAATCAATTGTTCAAATTCATATCTAGGAGTTGGGAAACTAGGATGAGACTGTGAGTAAATGATTCTCACAACCTAGCTTTTTCTCCTAGGCTAGATTTGATTTTCTACTTATTTCAGTCACTTTAATGTAATAGATATTAACCTGTTTGCTACTGCTTTTATAGTGTCTTATACTCCCAGTAAAATTTTAAAGTGAAATTTACCTGTATATATTTAATTCAATTCAGTCCTACATTTCCCGTAAATACATTTCCTTCCTATTTTCTAGCGTAATTGAAGCTTCTCTACATCCCAGCTCCAGAGCCCTTCCTACACTCTTCTATATTCATGCTGTATTTCTAAGTCAAATCTCCTTGGGGCATCATCTCCCATCTTTCGTCTCCTCTGAGACATCATAAGATTAAGTGTCATGCAAAGAGAAAACGGCCATTGATGCAACTAAACTGAGGTGGATTTTAGCGTATATTCTGTCTTAGAAAAGCCAGAAAGCTAGCTCTCAATTTGAAATGAGAAGGCAAACATTTTACATGATGCCCAATTTGGCTATGGAGTAAACTGTCAGCACAGATAGATTTCTTGTTATACTTCCTTGAGCTGAAAGCAGCAACAATACAGGTCAATGTAATCTATGCCATTCAGCTATAATTGTAAATGTGCACACATATATGCTTATGACTGAGGAAACACTTGGACACAGAAGTCAAATAAATCAATATATATGGTTTAAGGCTTTATCTAAATTTAATAGCATAAATTATTAGAAATATATGTATATGCATACATATATATTTGTAAGTATCAATTTTTTATAAACATGATAAAGATGTATAGTACAAGTGACTTGAATTATATATTTGTAATACTCTATTTTTAAAATAAAACATTATAAAAAGAAAATGCAAAAGAATATTAACTTATATATAATGCTTAGCAATCAAATTGGCATGTTAAAAGGAGGATGTCAATAGGATCTCTTCTCTGAATCCATATAATAGATATAATTTATCTCAATTATTATATTTATGTCTTCAAGTGATTCAATTAAGAAACTCATCACCAAGGCAATTTATCTCTATTTTCAACTGCTATCTCTGTTATTCTAGGAAGTATTTCCAGAAATAAGTCCAAAATAATAAACGAGCAATAACTAAGACGTGAAATCTGTGTACTTAACTACTAAGAACAAGTAAATGTAATTGCTTTCCTTTTAGCAATAGAAAAATGCAGTGAAGAGGCCGGCCCGGTGGTGCAGTGGTTAAATGCGCACATTCTGCTTCAGCGGCCCAGGGCCGAAGTTTGCCAGTTCGGATCCTGGGTGCAGACATGGCACCGCTTGGCACGCCATGCTGTGGTAGGCGTCCCACATAGAAAGTGGAGGAGGATGGACACGATGTTAGCTCAAGACCAGTCTTCCTCAGCAAAAAGAGGAGGATTGGCAGCAGTTAGCTCAGGGCTAATCTTCCTCAAAAAAAAAAAAAAAAAATGCAGTGAAATATGAGACATTATGTACCTATATAGAATATATGTTGGTGTGCATAAACCTTGTCAATTATTAGATATTCTTTCATGTGGATCATTAATAGTATATCCTTACTAACTCTAAAGGGAAAAAGACTCTCTTTAGATTACACAAAGTTCCTCCCTTATATTATTGGACTGGTGGTTCCATAGCTTCAAATTAAACCTTCTTTAACCCTTTTTCTCTTTTCTCACAAGAACTTCTCTGAAAATCCATTAAATCTGCAGCAAAGCTGGACTTCATCAACCTTAGAGAAGTTTCTTGGGCTACACTGTCCTAAAAGCCAGTATTGTCTGGAGACATAAAGTGTTTCTGACAATAAGTTTCAGCTATGAAGTGATTGGTATTAATTTTTTATGTAATACACATACTCAATATTTTACATTTATGAATAAATAACTAAAAATTACTTTAAAATTTTATCTAGCATTCTTCTTGCCCTTCTATTTATTACTACAAAAATCCAAATATTCAAACTACAAGTATTAAGAACTTTGGCTACCCTATAATGCTTTCTTTATATACAAGTAATCTCCCAAATTTCAGCTATAACGTACGAGTGTTTTCAGATTTTAATGTAATCTAGAATCTGGAATCTCATTGTAGTAACTCTGATTTATCATTTGGCATTAAATATGGTCCATAGAGAAATACAAGGAGACTTGGAATTTATTATAAAATAATAGTCAATATCCTTGGTAAGTCAGTGTCTCAAAGCTATATATTAACTTTCCTTGTTATCCAGAATGATACATGGTGCTCACTCCCTCCCACTCATGCACCATTTTCAGTGTTGCACAAGTTAATGACCACGCTCATTTCTGTCTCGTCAAAAAAAGCACCCTAGAGATTCTCAGGAGTTGGAGAAACCATCTAAATCTCGAGGCCAAAATTCATAGTTCTGCACTATTTCTGAAATATAATTTTTGTTTCCTTATATATGTATCTTTTCCACTCTTATGTAGCAACCTATGGTTAAAGCATTTTTGTTCAAATTCCTACTAATATTCTTTCCACAGGGGTGGATTCTGGCCCCTAAGCTTTATTTCATGGTCTTGACTCCATGAAAACAGAAGAGCAGAGCTCAAAATCAAGAATCACTATACCTTAATAAATTGAAATGACTAACATTTTTTTCTCTCTTTCTGTAAGAAATGTTGATATGCTGACTGGAGCAGCGATATCCTAGAAATTGAACTGACATATCTGGAAACAGCCAAGTCGTGTTTTGAACCCTCAACTCTTCGGTCTCTCTCTCCAAAGCACATCCAGTTGCATTTCTCCTTTGTGAAAGTAATTGTAACTGCAATTTTATAACTGATTCCACCATTAGAAATAAACTACAGAATAGACACAGAAGCATTCTTTAAAATATTTGAATTGATACTCTACAGGCAATTCAGAACAGCAGCAAATTATGTACAAATCAGTAAATAGAATTCAAATTTTCTTCCCTACCCATTCTGAGGAAGTGATATTTATTGGAAAAGAATATTTTAAGTTTAAAAAGGTTATTTATTTATTTTCCTAACCTTGAATCAAATTGTTCAATCAAAGGTAATATACTTGAAGTATATGATTTTGGCTGCTTAACAATAGTCTTTGATTAATTGTATTTTGCATCAATCATATCATCTATTAGCACAAAGTGCTATGAGAAGTAGATGTTAATTTGGATTCCATGGAGAGAACCCAGATTCTGAAACATCAAACTCTTAATTTCTACTGAATATGTTGAGAGTTACCCAAATCTGGTTTAAGAAGAATATTTGTAGAAGAGAAATTCCATGAAATGTGAAAACTATAATAATTAAAACTAATATATATTGCATATTGGCTATTTGATATTTACTTTAAGTTATTTTCACATAATATTTTTTTTTCAATTAAGGAGAGGATACAAGCTCAGAAAGCTTATGCAAATTTGCCAAGGACATGTAATATTTGAACCAAGTCTTTAGTCATGATATAAAACTACACACATCTGATCCCAGAGACCAATCTCTTATCTCTTATACCGTACTGCTTGTCATCTTTAACATGTGTTTTTACTAGCTAAGATTGATTCCAAATATCTATGTAGGCACTATCCTGGTGGCACTTTATGTGAAATGAAAGATTCTTTTCTTTCTTCTTCTTCTGAGCTCCATCGTGACTCACATTTAGTAGTCTAAGTGGAGAAAGAGAAAGGAGGGAGAAATGGTATATCACTCTTTCAAATATTAGGAGATCTCAGCTCAGTTATCAGATCTTCCATATGGACAATTAAATCCAAAGAGAAGTTATACAGATAAGAAAACCTCAGAAAATAATTGCTCCAGAATAACGGCTTAATAATTTTTTTGTCACTTCTATTTCCTCCTAGTAGACACTACAGGCCCTAGTTTCACACACACACACACACACACTTTAGCTAACAGCAATTTAACTGAAATAAATTGTAATAAATAATGTTCTTAATAGTAGCAAATACAGTATTTATTTTAAGACTCACTTATCATGTGCCAACCACTCACTTATTAACTCACGGTGTTTGTGATTCAATAAGGTATGCAATGGTGTACCCATGGTGGGACAGTAGCAACAGAAGTTCCCTTATGCAGGCAGTAAAGGAGTGTATTGTCAGTAGAGAATTTTAAAACAACAATAATATCAACAAAAGACAGTTTGCATTTTATCACTATACACTGGCAACTCTAAACACTGTCAGTGAAAAAACACTCCTCCTGCAGAAGCAAACTTCCTACTGACACCCAACCCCTACTTCCCATGCTCCATCTCAAAAATAAAGAAACTGGAGAGAAGAGATGTCAGCATCACACAGGCATAAGAGGTCCCTCAGTTTTGTCCCCACTTTGACATCTGAAATGTATTTGTATTTGGCATTCCTCACAGAATCTATCAAATGCTGCTACTCTCCCAAGTGTGTACTTAAATTAATAACTGACAGACCTGGTGAAGGCCCTTATACAGTCACTTAACGATGGGGACACATTTTGAGAAATGCATCATTAGGAGATTGTGCGAACATCAGAGAGTGCACTTGCACAAACCTAGACGGCATTGTCAACTACACACCTAGGCCACACGGTACTAATCTTACAGGACCACGGTCTATCCATAGTCGGTCCTTGATCAAAGTCTTTCTGTACCACATGTGACTGTATACAATTGTTTTGGGGGACTGTCATTGGAACAGAGGAGCACATTGTGGACTCTCAAAAAATGCTTGTTACTTTGTCACCTGTTATATTGAAAAAGGATTATTAAAATGGAGTGCAACATTTGCTTCCAAATTGTTTTGCTATACTTGAAAGGATATATTGAAAAAAGATTCTATCTACAGCAAAGTATGCCTTACTGTTGAGGGGGAATGTAGATGTGGGTTATCACCATAATTATCTTTCTGATGGTAGACTTAGGTCATTTTTCAGATTGTACTGAGGAAATCTGCTTAACATGTGGCCACATTCAATGCCGTAAACGTGTTCAGCTCATTTCCACCTCACTTGTTCAGCCCCATCAAGAAGGATCGTCCCTCAGATCTTCACAGGTTCACTTTTCCTTCAGCTCTCAGCTCTCATGTGATGTCCTGAGAAATACATTCTCTTGAGAAATTCCCTGTACCAATACTGTACCTCCTGCAACTCCTTTGTATTCTCTTAGCTGGTTTTATTTACTCCATAATACTTATTAAGATCTAAAATTACTACATTCAGTTGTCAGTCACCACATCTGTGATGTAAGCTCTCTGAGGGCAGGGAGTTTACTGCTGCATTTACAGCACTTAGAAAGATGCTCAGTGTGGAGTAGAGTTTACCAAATATTTGTAAATGAAGGAATGAACTGAGGAGAATAACCTATGAGCCGCACCTCTGTAGTAATACAAATTGTTTCATGTTGACCCGGGATGCCCACCGCCCTTGAGTTCATGTGATGTAAACATAGCAGAAAGAGTACATTTGAGAGAACACAAGTTCATATTATCAAAAAGTATGTTTAATACTTGTAAGAAAATTAGACTGTTAGCTCCTAATTTAGATTAGAAAATTAGCTCCTAAAAGACAAGTCTTCTTACTCCATAGACCGATGTTCATAAAATTCTGTAGAGAAAATTTTAAATTTTCCATTAACGTTCATCTTAAGGTTAACAAAATAAAGATCAATTTTCTTGCATCTCTTTCTAAATTGTTTCCTGTGCTTACCTTCTTAACAATAATAACAAAGAAACTAGAAATAGTCTTTCAGATTTTTTTCTGTTTTTGTCACTGCATTTTGCTCATTCCTAAATAACACTGTTTATTCTGTTGTAGGACATCTCGTATCTCAAGTTCTCAATTAAGCCCCCAGAGCAACCCTTTCTTTACTCTGAAAGCATTTGGTAAAGTGCAGGTCTCTGTTCACAATGCTGTCTGCAGATGCCAGAAAAGGATCCTAATACGAAAAGATCTATCACAATAAATCAAATTAAAATTTCCCCAATTCACAATCTTGACCCTGTGTGCCTCTCATGTTTGCTCACTGCAAGGTACATAAATATTTGTGCACAGTGAACTGCCATCAAAAAGAAGGTACAAGAAGCACAAAACCGTGGTTCACTCCTAGGTCTCTGCTGTCACTTTGAAGCACTGCATCACAGCATCTGATTAGTTCACTAGAAAATGGCACTGTTCTACCATTAAAAATTACAAGAGGTGGAAATATATTTTTTTCTCTCAAATATTCACATATGTGATTATGTGACATAATTTCCCCTATCTAAAGATCTCTTTCAAATGTCAACACAATATACCAGTTTTTGTTTTATTTGAGAATCACCAAATTGTGCAGTTAGCCAAATATAAATGGGAAAAAATATATATAAACTAAATCAGAAACTAATGTTCAAAATCATTAAGTAAAGATTTCATTTTAATCACTAATTAGTATCTGAATTAAAACTTTAAAGAGAAGCATTCATGTTTGAATATAGCAAAACTGCTGGGCATACAAGTCACTTCTGAGATAAACTGAATACTGTAGGTTTTTGGTTTCCATTTTTTATTTAAGACAAATATTGCTGAAAGTAAGAACATAAAATAGGAATTATTTTAACCATTGTGGAGTGGAAGAGACTCTATGCTAATTAAATTCATTGATATGATACCGGTACTCCAAAATATAAATTATAGATTTCCTGAGGTAGAGTAAATAATAAAGGCAGAACCACATCCACCACAACTAAGGAGCAAATTCCAAGTCATATTTCTTCTCCACCAAAGTCACCTTATCTTGGGGCCTGCTGCTGGCGCAGTGGTCAAGTTCGCACACTGTGCTTCCATGGCTGGGGTTCGTCAGTTCAGATCCTGGGCACGGATCTATGCATTGCTTATCAAGCTATGCTGTGGCAGGCATCCCACATATAAAATAGAGGAAGATGGGCACAGATGTTAGCTCAGGGCCAGTCTTCCTCAAAAAAAAGAATACCCTGCCTTTAAACGGTCTAATAGTACTGTTAATACTTGAGCCAACAATGCAGGTATTCATTTACTGTATAGCCAAATGTCACAAGAGGCGCTTTATTTGTTGTCTCTCAAAATATCTTCCAGAGGCCTATCCTTTTCAACAATAAAATGGTTTTTCCTTACCCAAAAAGCATAACAAAATATTTCACTATTGATTTTTTCTCTAGAGTTTATTCACCAGCTATTAGCTTCATAGTTTCCTTGAACCTGGTGAAAGAAAACAAATCTTGGTTACATCTCTCCTGAATTGAAAAAATAAGAATACGTGGCATTTAAATAGAGCTTTACAATTTTCCAAATGCCTGTAAAGAAAAGTATGAGCTGTTCTAGGATTTTAATAAGGAAACTAAGATAATAAGAGAAAATGAAACTGAGTTTTGTGGCAACAAATAAGAAATAAAAAGAAAATTCTGATATTTTTGGTTGCAGAATGAGTTTTCAAATAGTGGCATTATCTTCAAGAAACAGAAGAAATAACCTAGAGTAAAAGTTAAGAAAATTTGTCCTTATTCTGTTAAGCTTTTAATGAAGGTTTAAAGTGACTCAAGAGGCAATCAAACACGGATGAAGTGATAAGACAGATTCACATTTTAAGAACTAAATGCATTCTTTATGGAATAAGAACTGATGATTTAAGAAGATGGTTGATTTTCCTATAATAACTTTGCTATGTGGTCCCTGAAGCTTTTGTTTATTAGAATTGTAACTAAATTAACAACAAAACTCAAAGCATATTTCCACAATATCTTAATTATAAAGAAACTGGTACATGTTTGCCAAGGAAATATTTAAAGTTATAATTAAAGCTGATGAAAATGAATAAATTATTATAGCAAATCAAATTAATATTTTAATGAGCACTCGTTTTATTTGAAGACAGGGTAACCATTAAGAAACTGGTATTTTCTTAGATATATTTTATAAGTTTATTGCCTATGTTGGTTCATCTGGAAGTTGAATTTCAGTTACTCTTCAATTCATTTTCTTATTTGGTTTTACCATTAATAACAGTAACAACATTAGGAAACCATACACTCTTCTTAGATCAAATTGAAACATTTGTGTAACTAATTTAATAACTTGGAAGAGATTCCACTCACTCTGATATAATTAAAAAATAATGTCTCAGATTTAAATTCAGTTATCTTCTGTAATTCAAGTTTGTGTTGATAAATGATACATGCTACAGAAGCCAAGATCTGAAAAGCTGAAGTAAGATTCAATGGTAATGATATTCCTGGCCAGTTTTTTAAGGAAACAATTTCTCTCCCCGGAGAATAAAATGCCAATCCAAAGAGAGAGTCATTAAGATCAAGAGATCTAGCAGTTTTAGATACTTGAAATACCTGTGAATCGTGCTAAAATTTGAGATAACTTAGTAAGATCCTAGTTAGTCCAGCTAGTCCCTCTCCTTAAATGTTAATGCTTTATCTGGGTCTCCTAATTCTAGATACTAAGCATGAATGTTCCAAACTTCCGAATTTGGACATGATGGAGTACCTGTTAGCAAACAAATGACTTCTGAGAACTAGAGAAGCTGGATAATATGAAAAACAACCACTTTGAGTGCACCAATGAACTCCCAAGCCAGCCACGACTTGAGGGGCCAAGACTTCAGAGAGAGGGGCGCCTCATTGACAATGAGTCAATATCATGTGCCTCACCTTTGCCCTCAGATGATTACAAAACACTATAAATTTTAGCTACATCTCACAAATTTTGTGTTTTATTTTCGCTAACATTTACTTTGAAATATTTTTAAATTTCCCTTGAGATTCTTCTTTGACTTATGGGTTATTTAAAAGTATGTTATTGTAGTTCTAGATAGTTGAAAGTTTCCTTGGAAAAATTGGTATTGTTCTGTATCTATATCTATTATCAATCTATCTATCTATTGAATTGGTGTCAAATAGATAGGTGTTGTTATGGTTCTAATTCAATGACCTCCTTGTCTGAGGTCATATTTTGCATGATTTAAATCATTTAAAATATATTAAGACTTGTTTTTGTCTTATGAGCCAGCATATGGTCTATCACGGTGAATATACCATGTGAATTTGGAAAGAACGTATATTCTGCAGCTGTAGGGTGAAGTGTTCTAAAGTATCTATTAGCTCAAGGTGGTTGATAGCATTATTCAAATCATCTAAGATAACTGACTTTTTTCTCTAGTTTAATCAATTGCTAAGAGATTTATTCAAACTTAATAGTTGCCTTTTTTTGTCTGTTTAGTACTAATATACGTAACATTTATTTATGTAATAGGCTTCAGTATTAGGGCTTAAGGGAAGGGAAAACAAGGAAACAGAGAAATAGCCAAATTGGCTCATACAAACATATTGGATTAATAGTGGTGATGCCTCATAATCTGCAGCAACGGAAGAATATGACTCACCCTATGTAAACTACCTATAGATAATAGGGGTGGCAACCCTATTTTATATAAAATTAGAAACTGAGAGTTTAGGAGAGATATTTTACAATTCAATTTTAGGAGAGAATAAAAGAGCTAAACATTTTACAGAGCTTTGGTGTTATATTGCTTTACCTCTGCTGGAGGAGCGGAAAAAATGTTACAGGAAATATAAGTTGGTTACTTCTGTCTGTGTCTGGTTCAAGGATTTGAAGAAACTACCATTCGCACTAATGTTTCACTTGAATTGTGACAAATTCAACTATACGATAAGGTTTTTGATATATAATAAACATCTTTTCCTTTGAGGGAAATCAAACACCTTACCTGTTCTGTTTACTCTGACTTCTCAGAGAGCTGAGCTAAGAGAATAGAACTGCTTTTAGATGAGTGTGCCTAACATTTTTTTTAACTCATTAATGAAGGAACCAGTCATATGGAGTTGAATCAATGTGAATTTGAGAAGCTGAGCATATATGGAGACTGAAAGAGTCCTAGAGTAAAATTTCTAGGTCAGATACTAAGCTGGTAAAGAAAAGTAGGACTTTTGATGGGCCACTGGACACCTATAAATTGGGGAATGAAAATGAATTCTCATTCACATTTATCTCTTCTATTTAACCTGCTATGTTATGGTTTTATCTTTCCTTCTGAGGAAACTGCCGTTTCCTCCTAGCCTTTGCACACCTGGAGCAAAGACTTCCCAGTAATGCTCACTCCCTTCTAGGGGAGAGAGAGGTCTGGTCTTCCAAAAGCTCATATAAAAGTTCTTAATTAGAACCTTTATTTGAAAGGCACTGATAGACTAATTTCATAACATGATGTACATGTGTCATAATGGCTCCTAAGTGCTATCCTTGGTAGAATCTTAAAAATTAATAATATTTCCAACCTTCTTATCAATATGTAAGGTGTTCTATTTAGCAACAATTAATTTCCTAATTTGTAAAGACCAGAGCAGTCTAGATAAGGATTATCACACTCGTACGAATTACATGTGTATGCACGCACATACATACACATTCACATATATATATATATATACACACGTAAAGTTTCTTAATACCTAAAAGCTACAAAAGTTACAGACCTAAGACTATCTAAATTATGTAACCACTATCTAGAAAGAAGCTATTCCAGTAGGCACACCAATTGGTTTAAATGGTGAAAATAATGGTACCAACACTGACTAGGTTTGCAGAGTGAAACCGTGGAGCTTTGCACCGTTATTATTCTCAGATGCATTTTATTTTCAAAAAAGCAACACACAAACACACAGTTTATGAAGTTTGATGAGCTCCGCTTAACATGATCTCTCACATGTTGAGCCTTAGTCTAGGAGGTTAATTTTCCGTAATCAATATCATCTGTGTTTCATCGCCAGCGTGCTCTGTAACAGACTTTAAGCTGTCGCGATGCAAGATATAATACAAAAGCTCACATGCTAGGAACTAAAAGCAGAAGAACTCATTTAAAGTCATTCCTAGCTCCTCTGCAGGGAGGACTGGTAACAGAAATATCTACTTTTATCCAACTTTCTTTTAACACATTTTTGGGCCTGCTGATTCCATCTGCTAAAAGGAGTACTATTTTCAAAATTATGTTCTAATTTAAACGTACTGTGTGGCTATTTTTATGATGGTAAGCTTCCACCCTATTCTTTTATAACAGTGTATTCACATCTGAAATAGCAAATCAGACTTAATATGAACGTTCACAGTGATGACCTGCCCAACAAGATCACTTACTGACCTCGCTGCAATCATTGGCAGCACATCTTATAGCAGGATTTGGAATATTTTGCCCTGTAATCCTCCACAAATGTTCATTCAAATCTAGAGATTTCTCCAGAAGTGGGTAACATCTGGAAGATAGAAGACAGGAGCAACACGATAGCTCTTGAAATACCGTTCAGTGTGAGCAAATAGTATGAACAAATAGTGTGGCTCTGGAGAGTCAAACTAGGATTGTGGGTTAGAAATTACTGTGAAGAGGATTCAATTCTAAATTAGGGAAACTTATTGGCAATTAGATTAGTCAACAACTGTGAAATAGGATGTCTGCAATGGCCGCTGCAGGGGGAAACCTGCATTGCTAGTGCGTTCTGGCAGTAGCAATGCACAGACAGGGCTGAAACCTGAAATTTCGATTAGAGATTTAGGTCTGCCTTTGTGAATTGTGTGATCTTTAGGAAGTCTCTTAGCAACTCTTGGATATAATGTCCTCGGATAGTAAATGATGACCAATACACGATTCTCTACATCAAAGGGATTATCATCTAATAATGATTTTCATAAAAGATTGTGAAAACAGGATTTTATTATTAAACTCCCAAGTTCTATTTCCTGTTTTAGACACTAGGCCTCTAATATGCTTATGTTCAAGTAATTGTGAAATGGTTTGTACCAACCGATTCTCATGAATTATCTTAAATTAATCTCCTCTAAAATACTGTAACCAATTAATTGCCGTCTTCATTTAGACATTTGAAAGAGAAGTTCATAGAGATTTTACCATTTGCTCAACATTGCTAAGCCAGCAAATTATTGAACTGGAGTTTGAATCTATTCCTGTTTGATCTCAAAGTTGATGCCTATATTTCTTTTCAAGGTAAATCTTCTAAGGTTAAAAGTAGGGAACAGAAAAGGACACACACTATTTTGTTGAAGAAAGTGTATTTATTGCTCTGAAAAACTTATGCCCGTTAGAGATGGGAAACTCACAGTGAAGTCTGAAATTTCAGAGTGTGTTTGTAATAAAGTCATTGTAATGGCAAACACAGCTCTCTCAGTGGCCTTCCCATCACTCCGGTGCTTCTAAGCACTAAGCATAGATAATTATAGCATTGCAAAATGTTGGTGAAGAAACGGAGAAGGTATGGGAGGAATAGCAGCCAGGGCTATCGTCATTAATTTCATATTATTAGCTAAAACTAGATTTTTCAGTCATTAGGTAGTTCAGTTAATTATGGCACAGAGATAGCAAGGTGGATTTATATTAGTGACATTTGCAAGTAATACAAGGAAATCAGAATCATGCTGTGATTAATTATGTTTTACTTTTTATCTCAAATAAAATTAACTGCTGTTCACTAGTCAATGATATTTAACTCTTTCCCAAACTTAAACCCACACCTAAGTATGACCATTTCACAAGTGACTTTACAAATCAAGATTCAAGGCATATGCATATAAAACCTGTGCTTTAGGCAATAATGGAGACATTGAGAAAGTTGAATTAGACACAGGCAAGACAGGAAATTAGGAAACCAATGAAAAATTTACTGTGGGAATTTACACAGGAGGAAATGAAGGCTCAAACTGAAGCATTGGTAGTAAGAGTAAAGAGGAAAAAATAATTAAGCGGAAGATACAATAGAAGTCAGTGATCTATTTGGTAAAAGGGGATATCAAGTTAATAATAAATGTTAGGTTTGAGAATTTGACATTTAATGAAAAAAAAAAATTGTGCCATCAGCAAAAAAGCAAAGAAGAGAGAGAGATAGAAATAAAGAGAACATTGTAAGGAGGGAATTTGTATGTGTATGTGAGGACGTGTTGATGAAATAATGACATCAAATATGCATATGGTATATTTAAGTACTTAGGGGAAACTCAGATAGAAATTAAAAATGGTGTATGTGTGTGTGTCCAGGAGCACAGTAGACAAGTATTGGCTAGAGATACGTTTTTGAAATAAGAAGATCTAAACCAGCTTTCAAGTATTTTTTAATCAATCAATTAATTAATTTTGTGTGAGGAAGATTAGCCCTGAGCTAACATCTGTGCTAATCTTCCTCTACTTTATATGTGGGATGCCTCCACAGCATGGCCGATGAGTGGAGTAGGTCAGCACCACACCCAGGATCCAAACCTGAGAACCCAAGCTGGCGAAGTGGAACACACGGAATTTTAACCACTCAACCACCAGGCCAGCCCCGCTTCCAAGTATTTCTAAATAATAAGTGCATCACTATAATTAATGATGTAATCTAATAAGGTCACTATTTTTTTTAACATTTAAAGATTGGCACCTCAGCTAGCATCTGTTGCCAATCATTTTTCTTCCTCTTCCTCTCCTTCTTCTTCTTCTCCCCAAAGCACCCCAGTATATAGCTGTATATTCTAGTTGTGAGTGCCTCTGGCTGTGCTATGTGGGACGTTGCCTCAGCATGGCCTGATGAGTGGTGCCGTGACCGCGCTCAGGATCCAAACCGGGGAAACCATGGGCCACCCAAGCAGAGCTCGTGAACTTAACCACACGGCCACAAGGCCAGCCGCCTACGGTCACTATTTTGAATTGGTAGCAAACGTTTGGGTTTGAGTTCTGTGATTTTGTTATTAAAATATGGTTCTGATGACCATATATTCTTTTTCTTTTCTTTTCTTTTTTGAGGAAGATTAACCCTGAGCTAACTGCTACCAATCCTCCTCTTTTTGTTGAGGAAGACTGGACCTGAGCTAACATCCATGCCCATCTTCCTCTACTTTGTATGTGGGACGCCTACCACATCATGGCTTGCCAAGCAGTGCCATGTCCGCACCCGGGATCTGAACCAGTGAACCCTGGGTTGCCAAAGTGGAACATGTGCACTTAACCGCTGCACCACAGGGCTGGCCCAAGACCATATATTCTTATTTGAGAGACAGATACACATTTTCTCTACATTTGTCCCCCAAATGTTTTTCTCTCCCTTCGTCTTATACACTTATTTTATTTTTATATTTTAATGTTTTTAAAAGATATCATAAATTGAGTTAAAAAGAAAGCACTTCACATTAGCCTCTAAAGATAATCTAAAAGTAAATATAACAAGATAATTTCAAGAGCTCTATAGAAAACAACTATACAGTTTTTTATCAGATATGAAGAAGACAAAAGGAGACTAATTGCATGATGAGACAGAGGAAAACTATATCATAAGATAGTATGGTTTTTCTCCAATTAAACTACAGATTGAAAGAATTACAATCAAAATAACAACAGAGATTTATGGCAATTGATAAAATGATTCTAATTTTTTTGTGGGAGAGTCGAGTATCAAGAATAGTCACAACACTTCTGAAAAAAGAGGAAAAATGAGGATAGATATGTGCTGTCAGGTATCAGAATTTATTAAACCATGACAAACTTGACTAAGTAGAATTCAACCGATGACCAAGGAAATGGGCAGGGATGACAAGAAACAGAATTACATGTTTGAAACTTTCCTAGATGACAGAAGTGGTGGTTTTGATCAGTAGCTAAAAATTAAAACTTCAATAAATGCAGACACAAAAATAGTTCTCCATAAAGTAAAGGGTCTAATAAATCATTTTTTACAACACGTATAAAAATAGAAATCAAGTAGATTATCACTGAAATGTCTGTTGGAGGACAGAACAATAATCTACATAAGATACTAAAAATACTGGCTCTAAAAGAAAATACTAATAAACTTAACTATTAAAATTAAGAAACTTTGTTTATCAAAAGACAGTAAAGGAAGTGACAAGATATTGAAAATTGGAAGACGGTATTTGCACCATACAAAACTGACACAAAATTGGTAGCAAGAATATATAAAGAACTCCTGGAAATTAATATCACAAAACAACCCAATAAAAACAGGCAAGAGATGTGAACATGGATTTCATAGAAAAGAACATACATGGCCAATTCATATTTAAAAAGATGATTTGACTTCAATAGTGACCATGGAAAGGCAAATCAAGGCCAAAATGAAATGCCATTTTAAACATAATTGATTGGCAAAAAATAAATATTCTGACAAAACCCACAGCTGGAGATGTTGAATCCTCAGGTCTTTAATACATTGTTGGTGGGAATACAAACTGTTACAATTCCTTGAAATATTGTAATGGACTGAATATCTCTGTCCCTCCAAAATTCACACATTGAAATCTAACGCCCAAAATGATGGTATTAGGAGGTAGTGCCTGTAGGACGTAATTAGATCATGATGGCAGAGCCCTCATAAATGGAATCAGTGCCCATATAAAAAGAAATGAGACAGCTAACTTGTCCTGTTTTTGACGTATGAGGATACAATGAGAAGTCAGCAGTCTGCAACCTGGAAGAGGGCCTTCACCAGAACCTGACCATGGTGGCACCCTGGTCTTGGACTTGTAGCCTCCAGAGCTGTAAGAAATAAATTTCTGTTGTTTTTAAGCTGCACAGTCTATAAAACTTTGTTATAGCAGCTTAAACTGATGAAGACAGGCATCTTCCTCATAGCTGACCATTTCTATCCTTGATGATACCTAACTTCTACCCTAAATATATATCAAAGTAAAGCTCTTATACTTTTCCCAGAAATAACATGTACAATAATTGTTATTGCAGTCAATATTAACCACATTAGCAAAACAACAGGCAGCAACTCAAATACCTACCAACATTGCTGATCAAAGTTGCTGACCATGCCAGACAGGAATATGAGTGAATTCCTGGGCTGCCTTTGGGATAGTCCCACTGTGAGCTTTCAGGCAGTGGAAAGAGAGAGGAATAAATTTTGGGCTAGGTTGCTGATGGATCAACATATGTTTTTCAACTGCTCGATGAAGGGAAGAGAGTGGTGGTGTTTTCTTTCCTCCAGAAACGTACACTGTTTAACAGGAGCCAGCTGGGAAACACTCACTTTCTAGAAGGCTTCTGCTTGGGTCCTCCAAAATGTAGGTTTGGTGGATCATCTTCATTGAAGGCAGGTCCAATGTTCGCTCTTCTTTCCCACTCCATACTACCTCCCCCTCCCCAGAAAGCCCAGCTCACCATAGTTGTGGCTTGCAGCGCCTTGTGGAATCAGTAGAGATAGAATAGGGTTAGTTCATTAATTTATCTTTCAATGTTGGGGACAGCCCTATTCTTTTTATTGTTCTGGGGCTCAATAAAGAATAAACCTCCTTTTCTTTTCTTTTCTTTTGAGGAAGATTAGCCCTGAGCTAACATCTGCCGCCAATTCTCCTCTTTTTTCCTGAGGAAGCCTGGCCCTGAGCTAGCATCCGTGCCCATCTTCCTCTACTTCATATGTGGGATGCCTACCACAGCATGGCTTGCCAAGGGGTGCCATGTCGGCACCCGGGATCTGAACCTGCGGACCCTGGGCCACCAAAGCAGAATGTGCGAACTTAACCGCTGGCCACCTCTCTGGCCCCCAATAAATCTCCTTTTAATGAAAAAAAAAATACAACATTACATTCAGAACATGTGGCATATTTACACAATAATTATTGATGGCCGTCAAAATAAATGAATCATGCTATTATGCAACAGTATAGTATTATCCAACCTGGAGTCAAGTTTTGACATTTTATAATATAAAATTGTTATTTATAAGAATATGCATAAATAGAATTAAATCATATAAAAAAGGAAAACAAGCAAATGACAAACAGTGTTCAAGGATGGTGGTTAACTCTGGTAAAAGAGTTAATTGGGGGAAAATCAGGTTGTCAGATAAGGTTATTGTTACATAACTAAACAGTATCTAGGCATGTATGGATCAATGATTAAAACCAAAGATTATACATAAGCTCATTCTGTGCACCTGAGATCTAAAGAGGAAAAATAAAGAACTTGTTTCTTTATATGAAAATATAAACAAGCTCAAAAATTAGTGTAAGTCATTTGAAATATCTGAGTGTCCATGAGCATAGTGATTTTGATTATGCTGCTGACTGCATTAGTAATTTTGGGCAGAAGGACATGAGAAAAGTGCTGTTAGCTAAAATATTGTAAGTAATTATTTACTTTCACTTCAAATTACAAACTATTGAGTGAAAACAAAGTAGGTACTCAACAACTATCTAATGAATGAATACCTGAATATATGAAAGTTTACTTATCCGTTAATATGACAATTAAATCCAGAGTTGACTTCCAACACCTAATGACAGATTTTTAAGAAATTGAATCTTAGAAAGGATTTTTAAATAATATTTCTTAACAGAAATGGAAGGTTTCATTGAAAGATTGAAGATATAGCTTTTTTTTTTCCCATTCTGTTTCAATGAAATACTTCAAGGTAAGTGCAAGCATACAGGCATTCTGCTTGATTTGTTATGACCAAGTTCACAGTGTCTTGCATTCTCCCCTACAGTATCAGTTTGTTTTTCTGAATACATTTGTTAAAAAAAAAAGATTCCATGTTTCATTAATATTAATAAAACACACATCCAAGACTCAAATATATGTATTACTAATGCTCCTGTTTCAGAACACAAAGGTATATAGAGTTATATTTAACAAATAACCTCCTTATATATGCAAAGTTATGAAATAATTGTGGTGCTTGGCATGAAAACACAGGTTGATGCAAAACGGTAATGAGTTAAAAAAATTCTAGAAAAGATTTCCAGGAAACATTGAGAGGTAGGATTTAATATGATCTGGTCCCTGAAGAATTTCAAAAGCCACTGATTAGGACATTGGGGTCAGAAAAGGGAAGGTAGAACCATGGCAGAGAGTGAGTAGAATGGGGCAAAGTGTACGTGAACCGTGAGCACTGGACATTCTTGATTTGACTGAAATCTAGGTTGTATGTGCAACTTAGGGTAAGAAACCAAGAAACGCTATGGACAGGTAAAGCTGACGAGGTAAAATCTAGTCATATGGTTAAGTGCCTTGAAGGCCACACCAAAGAGTATGTACTTTATTGTGTTGACAATGAAAACCCAGTGAAATTTATTGACGATGGGAATGACACAATCAGATACAAATCTGAAGATTTCCCCTGGATTATATCTATTTCTCTTTTAAAAATAATAAAATATAGACTCAGACAGTAGGTTTAGTATAAGAACTATTTTAAAGAACATACATTACTTTGGAAAAGAAAATTTTAATTTTTTAAAAGGTTCTTTACTGAATGGTTATAAATGATTTTCTTTTTTCTTAGTTGACAATAAAAATCTAATCTATACAAAAAGAAGCTGCTATATGGTTCCATCTTAGTTTCTTTTTTACTCAAAAACTATACAAAGCACCCAAAGATGATCTAGAAGTAAATAAAATCCTCATTTCAGAGTAATGATTGCTGTGATATACCGCCAGATTCCCTCCTCATGATAGAAGCGCTCATTCTTCTCGCAGCCAAGAGTGCTGGCTGCTGATGCCTTTCAGTTAAGTCCCTCTGGGAATTGCCACTAATCAGAAGAAATTGCCCTGCCCAAGGTTATGTTCCACACTCGGGGGAAACCAACATCCAATGACTGGACATAGCAGGAATATAAACGCTCGCCCCATCTTCATTATTTCAGGCTGCTATAACAAAAACGTACTGCGTGGCTTAAACAACAAATATTTATTTCTCACAGTTCTGGAGGTTGGGAAGTTCAAGATCAAGGTTCAGGTAGATCCAATGTCTGGTGAGACACTGCTTCCTGGCTCGTAAACTGCATCCTTCTCCCCGTATTCTCACATGGCTGAGAGAACAAACTCAAATCTATTTCTCTTCTTATAAGGACACTAATGCCATCCTGGGGGCTTCACCATCATGGCCTCAACTAAACCTAATTACCAGCCAAAGGACCCATTTCCTAATACTATCCCGTTGGGAGTCAGGCTTATAACATGAATTTTAGGGTAATACAAACACAAACACTTAAGTAATCTTAAATTCTGCTCAGAGCAATTCAGAAGGACCACCTCCTTCAGGTCCAGAGTTTGCTATATGATTGGATGAAATGTCTGTTGCAATTACCATATACTTTAACTTTTCTCTCTGCCCAAACCTACCTTTTTTATTCCCTTAGCATATAGTATTTGTGCAAGAAGGGTGCAAGTGCTCCCAAGAATACTGTGCTCTGTACAGGACATGCTGGCAAGCTCACAAATACATGACATGCAGAGAGCTCAGAGCACAGCCAGTATGTCATTGTTCCCTCTGTATAAGGCACGTGTAAAAACTCTTCTTGGAACTGCTTAACTGTGCATGCATCAGTGACACTCAGGCACGCCTCCAGCTTTCTATATTTCCGACCCCAAGGAGCAAGGATGGGGTCTTTCTACGGCAGCATAAATAGGGTACATGCAGCCACTCTGCCTGCATATGAGTTACAGAATGAATCCAATAGCCACAGGGGACTGACACATTGCAAGGGGCAGGATCTTGTGCACTCTCTTTCTTTGCTCTTGTTGTAAGTAAATGCTGTCCCACTTGAGCCTAATATGTATATTGTCCATTCTCAGTGACCTTGACTCATGCACTGGTCTCTTCCCTGGCCGGTACTTATCTGCCTTTTGACCTTGGCCGTACTCATGTTATATTCTATCTTGTGGCACAGCCCAGCCACCTAGTGAAATGGTATTCCCAGGAGCATTCCTCAAACAGCCTCCTACATGGAAATATCCATCACAGGGCCACTTTCTAAGAAAATTAACCTAAAGCAGTTGTCACAAGTTCTCATAGGAAGTAGATTCTAAAATGTGATTTTGGAGCTGGATTACCTCTCAGCTGGAGGAAAAAAATGGAACTAGCGTCAAATTTCACTAGTGTCAAATAAAGCATTGCTAACCCTTCAAACATTGAGGTAGCACACTTGTTAACATTTCACTGGTGGCAAATTGGAATGAGATATCACTGGAGGAAAATGCAGCCAGGGACATGCTAGATCTTCTAGGGGATGAAGGAATCCATACACTAATCCAACTGTACGGTATAGTCAACATGAACCAGCATCATCTCCTAGAGAATTGTATGGAATTATATTTTCAGTGTTTATGACCAAGCAAGAGGTAAGACAAAATTGGATAAATGAGAATTTATTAATATAGGGGCATTCTCCTGTGATATAGAATTTTATATACTGGCAAGGACCCCAGGACAGAATGCTAATAAGCTGCTAGTTTGGCATCTGGAAGCATGTAAAAAAGGGTGGCCCACACTAAGTGAAGAAGAAGTGTTAAAAATAACATAGTAAGTGGTGAGACAAGGGATCAAAATGATCAGCATATTGGGTATGCTACAGTGGATATACTATGTAAGGCAGAAAACTATGTCTGACAGGAGGGCCTAGAGGGCATTCCGTTTAACCAAGTGATAAGAAATGCACTATTGAGATTAGTAATTATTGAGCCTTTTAGTGATGGGAGATCCCTGTAGACCAGGGTTGATGGTAACCCAAGGTAGGAAATATTATTACAGAATTGGACTCCCTGAAAGCAATGGGAATGTAGAAACAAAAAATAATAGAGGCCAGTGTCAGTGCTTAACATTTAATTATAATAAGCTACGAAGGTTACGTGGCACTAAGAGGGGCCTAGCTAACTCACAGAGAGCTATGAGGATGGTTGTAGACACAGTGTTCCTGGGAGCAAGAAAGATGCAGAGCCATGAAATGTATGACACAGTTTGTATAACTAAAGGAAATCAAGGAAAGATGATTTGATGACCATAACATCAAGATCCATTTTCCAGTTTCTATTTGAGCCAATTCTCACAGGCAATCCCGTCAAACTGAAATAGAAACTGGGTCTCAATGAGAAAGAGACCCTCAGAATATCATGACAACTGGATAGCAGTGATTTTCCCAGTTCTTTTCCAAGTTGACCTATGACCATTTGTTCAGCTGATTCTGAACAAGGAAATGGGGAATACATAAACATTTTAAGGACTGTTGGATATGCAGTCAAAGTTGACATTGATACACAGAACCCAAAGTGTCACCATGGCTCGCTATTTTAATTGGGGATATATAGGAGCCAGGTAATAAATGACATATCGTTAACAGTGGGTCTGCTGCTTCTACAGAAGTAGGTGGTCATTTTCCTGGCCCTTGAATATATAAAGGGAATGGATATTGGTCATTGACAGAACCCATACATTGATTCCTTGGCCTATAAGATAAGAGCTTTCATAGTGGATAAGGCCAAGTGAAGTCTATGGAACTGCCTTCTTATTTTGGACCAGATGTTAGATTAAAATTACTGCACCTGGGGAAAGAGCAGAGATTAGCACATTCAAAAAGATGGAGGATGCAAAATTAGTGGTTCCCAACTGCCCCTATTAACTCCTCATATGGATCCTGGTGGATAACAGTGGACTACATCTTCTCAACCAAGTAATAACCTTATTTGTGACATTATGCCTGATGTATATTCCTTAGAGAAGACTAAAACAGCCTCAAGTATATGATATGCAGCCCCTGATTGATCAAATACATTCTTTGTCTCCCTATCAGTAAGGAAAATCAAAAGCAGTTTGCATTTATATGGAAAGGATACCAGCATACATTATGTTTTTACCAAATGTCTGTGTTAATTATCCTGTTCTCCACTATACTAATGGTATTAAGTTAATCAGAGTAGTTGAGTGAAAATTGGCCAGTATGATATAGGCCATGATAATGCTTTGTGCTCTAAGAAATTGAGATATAAACCCTATAAAGATTCAAGGCCAATAATAACAGTGAATTTCGGGGTCGGGGGGTGATCTAGTGGCTTGTTACATGCTGTGTATCACATGCCAAGTAAAGAACAAATTATTTCATTTCAAACTTCTTTTCATGAAAAAGGAATCATAATGCCTGGTAAATGTCTTTGGGATCTGGAGGTTGTATATCTCATATTTGGAGATAACATTCCAACCCATTTTTGGGGTGACACAGAATGCCATTAGTTTTAAGTGACATCCAAAGATGGAGAAGTTTTTTGCAGAGGATTCAGGTTGAGATGCAAAACAACCGTGCTACGTGGGCCATATGACTCAGCAGACCCTAAATCTAAAAGTATCCATGGGAAGAGAAGACATTCTGTGGGGTTTATGGAAAGTTCCAATAGAAGAATGTAGGTTCTTAGGATTTTGAGCAAGGTCATTTCACTGGCAAACTTCAAAGAATGGAGTCATTGCACCATTTGAAACAGAGCTCATGGTATGCTACTGGGCCACAGGAAATCAAATGGCCATAGAGTTGAACTCCCCATCATGACCTGTGTAATAAGGAATCTAACTCCATTTTGTGATGTATGAGGCCAGTTTTTAAGCCTCAACCCCTCCCTCTTCCCCATGTGTCCTGCAGCTGGGCAAGCTGATAAGAAAGCCCAGATGCTTCCTCCTTTGACACCAGCAGGAACCCTTATCCTGGCCCCATCCCTTAATCACAATGAAAACCTCAAGCCAGCCTCCTTATTCTCTCTCTCAATCCATGTTTGAACCTGCTAGGGAGCCTCTCTGGTCTCCACAGAAAGCCTCATTCTGTGTGCAATAAACTTTTTATATTCTCTCTCCGTGTGGATGTGTGCATGGCATCATCAGTCTGGACATTCAGACCAAATTTTGCGTGGGAGTCCATTACATTTCTGAAGAGTGTCCACAACAGCGTGGGTTCTGTTGGACTTATTCATCATGTCATATGGGTCCAGTAACATGGTCAGATGGGTCCAGTAACAATGCATAGTAAAATGGAAAGAGTACATTTATGATCAGGCAAAAACAGGACCAAAGGGCAGATTTCAATTTCTTCCACTACTGCTGCACAGATTGCTCACCCTCAGTCCACAACTAGGACAGCATGGTACCACACTTGTGATCTGCTGAAAGAGGTGGAAAAAAGCTGAATTTGTTTCAAGCATGAGTTAATTTGATATGTAAGTGCATGCTAAAATCGGACTGCTACTGCAATAGAGCTCTGCTTCACCATGGCTGTGGTGAGGAGGGGATATCCTCCCAAGGGCAGAGCTTCAGGTGGAAAACCAGGTTACCTACATTTTTGTGCACAGGGAGGTAATGTCAAATGAATTGACTAGTTGGTCAGTGGCCTGGAAATTAAAAAAAAACTGGAAGCTGGGAGACAAAGAAGTCTTTGGAATAAGTGTGTGGATGGGCCTGTGGGAGTGGGTACAAAGTGTGAAGAGCTTTGTTTTGTATGGCAATGCCCAGCAGAGACCATCCACATTGTTATATGAACTAAAGACTCAGGTATACAGAATAGCTGAGTCAACAATCATCCAGCCATTGTTACCAGCCATCACAGTACTACTCAGTGGGCACATGAATCTTGGTTCCCTTACACACAATTTTAGGCACTATGAATGTTTAGATTCTGGTTCCCAGAGGGAGAGCTCTTTCACTAAGGACAGAGTATGTGTCTCATTTCGCTTTATACTATGGCAAACCATCTAGTAACTTCTAGCCTCCTTTTGTCAAGAGATGAGGAGACAATGGAAAGTGTTACCAACCTGGCAGGAATAATTAACACTGATCACTAGGACGAATTTGGGTAGCTATTATTCCATGGGGGCAGCAAGGGATATGTTTGAAACACAGCTGATCTGCTGGCATATCACTTCGTACCTCTCTGCTCACTGTTATTGGCAAATATGACAAAAGTATTTCTCATTATCTCACAGACATAATCCATCACATACTCCACAGTTCAAAAAAAAATCTCCGTTGGCTCACATAAAGTCATGTCGCTGTGTTCTTCACATACACACTATATATGCATGAACCCATTGGCCAGTAAAAAATAATCTTAAGGCACTGGGTGGGGATGGGAAGCTGTGAGAGGAGAAGTTGTTATACTCATATGTAAATAGTTTTCCCTTTCACAAAAATATTAGTATGTGTGAAAGCCAGTGAAAGTCTTTCCATTTTCATATCTGAAGAAGTCTAAGCAGAGGTAGCAATGGCTTTGTGTACCCAAGCAGTGTCCAGACACTAATTTAGTGTGGATTCTTGATATGTCTTCTTCCGTGTTAGCACAGAGGATTGACAAGGTGTCTGGCAGCTTCATCTTAGCTCAGTAAGTAGCTGGCTACTCCCTTTGAGACAATGATTGCCTCAGCCAACCCTCTGTCAGAGAACGGTGATTATACTGCCAGGGAATTTTGGAGTCAATATTAGCAGATGGAGCCATCCAAGACAGAATCTGCAAGGAAAGGCATTGCTGAGCAGTGGTGCCCTAACAGTGGGAAAGGATTATGTCTCACTGAGCTTGATGGGCTGGTGGTATATGGTAGCATCTGGAGAAAATTATTTTATATTTTAGTAGTCACGTTTTAATGTTGAAATTATATTCTGGTAATTATTCAATTACTGCTGTACAAAATTCTAAAGAAATATTTTATTTAAAAATCTAAAGTCCTTTCAACAGCTCCTTTTCTAAAAGTAAAATAGCTTCCATGTCAGGGAGGTCAGGTAAGTTTCTTATGTAGTTGGTGAAATTTACACAGTGCAACACTTTTGTTACATAGATCCTCATATCTTGATCTAAACATGTTTTTTAGCTTCCCTATTAAAATGTACATTTAAAAAAATCAAGTTTGGGGGGCCTGCTCCATGGCCAAGTGGTTAAGTTCATGCGCTCCGCTGTGGCAGCCCAGGGTTTGGATCCTGGGCGCGGACATGGCACTGCTAGTCAGGCCACATTGAGGTGGCATCCCACATCCCACAACTAGAAGGACCTGCAGGTAAGACATACAACTGTGTACATGGGGGTTTGGGGAGATAAAGCAGAAAAAGAAAAAAGGAAGATTGGCAACAGTTGTTAGCCCAGGTGCCAATCTTTAAAAAATAAATAAATAAATAAATAAAATTTGGGATCTTGGTTGAATACTGAAAATCAGTATCTTTTATTTGAAATTTGAACATCTGTGATTTTCCTCTACATCTTCACATTCAAGTGTCCTATCATCTATGGTCCTGGTTTATTCAGAGCATCACGTGAGAAGAGAAAAAGTCCTGGGACCTAACAAAGGACCCACGCATGAAGAGGGGCCATGACTGAGTATAAACTTGTTCAGTCAGCTACAGAGGTAAAACTTAGAAATACTGATAGACAATAAAGGATGAATAAACAACAAAAATACTTCAGGGTAGTAGAAAGATCATTTCACATAATGGAAAAGAACCTGTGCTATTGAATAAGAAAGAATTAGGTTCAAGTTACTTCAGACGTGATGTGTATGATGTAGGCAAATTACGTAACCCCCCAATCCTCCTCATGTGCAAAACTGGGACTGTAACCAAACCTCTCTACGGCTTATTGTGAGTAGAAATGAGGTGAGGTATGATGAATGAATAGAGCCTAAAGATAAGAAAAACACAATAAAAGTTATAATGCTATTATATGTCAATATTTCTATTTGAGAACTCAGCATCCTGGACTCTGCTTTACAATTTGACACATAAATGCCCTATCATGAATTGTGTAAGTTCATTCAAAGCAGAATTTGAGGGGGGGAAATCTGAAAAATAACACAGGGCACATATGGACATGTAAACCTCTCCCATTCTAATAGCTATTTTGATGGTGATTCGTGAAGAAGAACATAGTTTTGTTTTAAATGGTAGAGGTGTATCTGTTTAAGGAGACTAGTATCCACCTGGAAGTGAGGTTTAATCCTAGACCCTAATGTTATGTTTATTATTTCCTTTTGTTTCCATTTTTAATTAGAAAAGCAATCAAATGGGAAAGATAGAAACTATTGAACAAAATTTATGTTTGAAATTGATTATACATGTGGAAAAAGATAAAAAATGGATCTGTTTCTAATACTATACACAAAAGATAAAAAATGGATCTGTTTCTAATACTATACACAAAAGTTAACCCAGAGGGATTAAGGACAAATGACACAAACAAAATTTTAAAACTTTTGCTATAAAATATAGGTAAATATCTTTTTAAACTTTGGGGTATAGAAAGAGTTCTTAAACAAGACGCAAAAGAAATCGACTTTAAAAGCTACATTTTACTATATTAAATTTAAGAACATTTTTTCATCGAAAATCACTTATACAAAGTGTAAATGGCAAATTACAAACTAAAGGAATCATACTTACAGTTTACATGTCAAAAACGTATAAATAACACAAATCAATAGGAAGTGAATAAAGTACCCAATGCAAAAATGAGCAAGATACATAAATATTTTACAGGAAATAAAATGCGTATGATGAGCAAACATACAAAAAGATATGCAATATTATCAGTGATCAGAAAAATGCAAGTCAAGACCATAATGAAACATTGTTTACACCTAATTAATTGGAAAAATATTGAATGTATGAAAGTAGCTAAGTATTGAAGATGTCAGTCACAGAGTCTCTGCTGCATTGCTGGTGGGAGTGTAAACTGAGACACGTGCATTGGAAAACAGACATTTTCTCCTGTAGCTGAGTATTTCATGCCTAGGTATATATCTGCAGCAGAAAACACATGCAAGAATTTTTATAGGAGCGGTTCATAACAGTGAACACTTAGAAACAACTCTACTGCCAATCAGCAGGAGAACAGATTAATATACTCTCGGAGATTCATAAAGCAGAATATTTAGCAAAGTTAAAAATTGAACTATAGCAACGTTCCAAAACATAAATGAATATTAGGAATGTAATATGAAGCTTAAAATTGTCCCCACATTTTTTATAACTTGATACCCTTTTTATAGTATTAAAAAACATATTTTAGAAATACATACATGCAGACAATAAAATGATATAAAGAAGAGAACAAGAAAATGATAAACATAGGAGTTAGCATAGCAGTTATTTCTGCTGGAAGAAGGTAGATAGCATATGATTTGTGTTGGCACCATATAGCTAAGTGTTGTTTATTGTCAAGTTTCTAGCCTTGGTTTGGGGTTTTGAACAAATGGGTGCCCATTTTATTATTAAAAGTAACTGATCAGCTAATTAACTCGAGCAGACTCTACATGACCAGTAATTACCATGTGTCATGATCTAAGGTGAACCTAAGACATGCTAAGGATATAAAAGCATAACGAACAATCAAAAAAACACATAAACACTCCAATTGGTATACAAGTAAAAATAAATAAATAGATAAAAGTGTTGATGAAAACACATGGAACTGAAGGTCTGCCTGAATTGTTTGCTTTTCCCTGAATGCTCAGCGCTCCACTCCCGCATCCTGACTTTAGCACAGAAATTGTCATTCTTAATAATTTCTTCATAATTCTAGGCAATGCTTATAAGTGTATGTCTCTACACAGAGACTATATAAAATTCATACACTCACAGATATATAATATATATAAATTCTATATTATTTTTATGCAAATGATGATTTCTGGTCCAAAGGATATGTACATTTTATATTTTACAATATGTTCTAAATTGTGCTTTACAACTATTTTATCAGCTTATCGTCCTAGAAATAATTCACGAGTGTGTTTTCCTCTCAAATCACAAACACTATTAACAATATATGCCATATTATAAATAATATAAAATTATAAATATTGAAAATTATAATTATAATATCATTATCAATTGTTATAGCAAAACTACCAATTATTGATATTATCAACATTGTATTATCAATTTTATAAGTTGATTATCAATATTGTAAAATCATATGTCCATCATATGTGGTAGATTTTCCTCATTTAATTTGCTTTTCATTTTTATTGTGGAAAAAAATCATCTCAGATATTTGTAAGTTCGTGTGTGTGTGTGTGTGTGTGTATTTTCTGTGAATTATCTTTTGGCAACAGAGTCTTTCTTTGTCTTTTGGTCTTTAAGAATTCTTTGTTTTCTGTGCATTAATTTTCTATCTAATAAAATGTGATAAAATCTACTCAACACCGTGAATCTTTTGTGAAATTTATTACCTTGAATATGTTTCTATGTCTAAAATTCCTGTCTCCATTCCAAGTTTAGCATTTTAAAAATCCTTATTTTTTCTTCTAATAACCTTCTGGTCTCATTTTGACATTTAAATATTTGATCCATCTGGAATTACTTCTGCTACAAGTGGTGAAGTTCCAGGTTATTTTTGTACAAATTGCTGGCCAGTTATCATAATGAATTTCCCCCAAAATTATTTGAAATGTCTTTTTTTTAACCTATGTAATTATTACATATATTTGGTTATATTTTTGATCTTCCAATTATATCTAATTGATATATTTATACTCATTTCTCAAAGTGAAGTTGGTAATAGAAAATGAAAATATCTCATCTCCTGCTGTTCAGTCCAATTTGGGTGCCCTTCATTCTCCATCACACTCTTAAACCTTTTAATTCAAAGTAAATAGTTGCTGAACGGTTCTCCCATTTCCTTTACTTTCTTGGGAAGCAAGCAAAGCTAACACACCTACACACACATGCTCTTACAATCACTTTTCAGTTTCATTCAAACTTTACTGTATCTGGCAGAGGTGTATCATAATATCCAGTTTTGACTAGTGTGGTTGTCCGAGTTTCATGGGAAAGATGTATTTAATCTTTAAGTTGTTTTTGGTCAGTTTTAGAGAAGGATTAGAGTCCTTTTGTAGGCTGCCTATGAAAAAGTTTCACACTGGGATATAGTTCTTGCCTCTAAATAACAAAATATGTAGTGATCCACTTTTCTATAAAAACAACACCAACAAAATTTTTTAGACATTAATTTTTCAGAAATTAACTCAATGCATATTAGAAATACTTATGAACTGTGTGTTCTTATCTCCGTTTACCAGACAACTGAAGATGATAAAGTTAAGTAATATTACACAGCTATCTGTCATAATCAAGATTTGAAAGAGGGTATTTAAATTTCAAATCCAGCGCTTTTTCTGTTCTCCTGTGCTGAATTCCTCTGTTTCCTTGTTCCATGTTTGATATTCTTAATCCTGAGCTGATCCAGAGTTTTCACTGAACCCTCAGGGGTAATTCATGAATATCTGAGTCCTGCATTCATCATTACAACACTGATTACCTCCAAGTGTTATTTCTGTTCAAGTCAATAATTAGAATTAAAAACAGAAGTTAACACAACAATAAAAACAACACAATAGAACTTACTAAATTACTGAAAGTATTCTTCTGCTTAAAATATCACACGGAATTTGTTTCTAGTTCTGGCATTGCTTGTATTTAGAAGTACTAGAAAATAGCGAGTTGCTTAAAATGAAATTCAGGGCATTTATTATAATTATTCATTGAATTCCTCTTTCTCAGTACCAGAGATAATATTAAGAAAAGTAGCTAAAATTTTTCAGCACTTACTTTTACCAGGTACTTTTCTAAGTGCTTTGCATACATTAAGTAATTTAATCTTCAAAAAATAGCATGAAGTAGATACTATTATTATGTCTGTTTTACAAAGGAATTACAGCATAAGGATGTTAAACAACTCATCCAAGTTCAGTAGTTGGTAACAGTTGGAAATAAAATTACAGCTCAGAAAGTCTGACTCTAAAATGGTAAAATATTAGAGATTCATTTTATTTCTGGATTTTCTAAATAGGTCGAAATCAATTAAAGATCATATTAATACATATGAAACTTCAACAAGAAATCAGAGTCCTTTAGAAAAGTTGGTATTAATACCTCAAAATAACTTTGCAAGTTAAATTTAGCCATGGATAAACTTTCAACAAATTAATTTAATCCTATAAATAAAGTCAACCACAGTTATTCCAGGTATTCCTACAGATTGCAGAATAAATACAGAGCCAAACTTGTCCAATAATGTCCAGTGAAATAATCTAATCTAGTTATAATAGTTCACAATGAAAAGGGTGAAAATAAACTAAGCCAAAAGTTTTAAAAACAATATCCTACACATGTCAATTTTTAAAAATATCTTTTCTTATACACTTGCAAGTTTTGTTTTAACATGATTATCCAGCTTCATTTGTTATAGCCTCTCTTAAAAATCAGAAGAACAGAAGTGACATCAGCATCCTGGCTGAGTGAGCTCTCCCCTTAAGCTGTCCGCACTAAGATACAATGTAACAACATTCATATTCCAACAGAGGACATATACACAGCACAAGAGATGTCGGAGAGACCCACACAGCCATACATCTGAAAGTGGAGGTGTTGGAGGCCCAGGTAAGCTTCTCCTCCTTCCAAATGGCAGTGACACAGGGACTGTGTGCAGCTCCAAGAGGAAAGGGAGGAGAAGGAGCCCTCCAAGGGAACACCAACGCACTCTGAGGTCCCTCACAGCCCGGGGGAAAGCCCCACACAGAAGTGATTAGCTGTCACAGGAGTGTCTTCATCAAGCCAACATTCCAGGGGAGTAGATAGTGAAGGCAGAGCGAGAAGCCTCTGAGATCATGCAGAAGAAAGAAAACACCCCTTCCCTCCACCCAGTGCCCCAGTTAAAAGCAGTGGCTGGGAGGTGAGCTGAGAGTCATAGCAGGCTCAGAATATGCAGCTCTTGATCTGGGCACAGTGGCGACAGGTGGAAGTAGTGATCAAATACTATCACTATGCAAAAGCACAAATCCATGCCTTCTAGTAGTATGAAAAACTATATTAAATCTCCAGCCCAGAAGGAAAATGACAAGTACCCAAAAATCAATCCTGAAGGCACATAAATCTATACTCTAAATAAAAGAGAATTCAAATAGCTATCATAAAAATACCTCAAAGAGTTACAAGAAAATTCAGATAGTTCAGTGAATCCTGGAACTTCTTCATGAAGGAGATTGAAACTATAAAGAATCAACAGAAATATTGGAGATGAAAAACACAATGGAAGAGATACAGAAGAATATGGCTTCACTGAACAACTGAGCTAATATTATAAAGGAGCAAATCAACAATATTGAGGACAGTAATATAGGAATGCTTCAAATGGAGGAGGAGACAGAACTATGACTAAAAATTCTCTGAGAAATTTCCAACTCATTTAGGAAATGCAGCATAAGGATTATAGGTATTCAAGAGGGAGAAGAGAAGGTGAATGGGGAATAAAGCTTGTTCAAAGAAATAATACCTGATAATTTCCAAACCTGTGGAAAGAGCTGGAAACGCCAGTGAAAGGAGACAATAGATTTCCTAATTATATCAAGGTAAAAAGACCTACTGCAAGACATATAGCAGTGAAGCTGGCAAAAGTCAATGACAAAGAAAAAATACTAAGGGCAGCAAGGCAGAAGAAAATAACTTACAAAGTAACCTCTATCAGGTTTTCAGGGGGTTTCTCAGCAGAAACCTTACAGGCTAGGAGAGAGTGGAATTATATATTAAAAATTATGAAAGACAAAAACTGTCAGCTAAGAATACTCTCTCCAGGAAAAATATCCTTAAGATATGATGGAGAAATAAAAACACTCTCAGATAAACAAATGCTAAGGGAGGTCATCATCACAAAAACTCCTATAAGAAATCCTAAAGAAAGCACTCATGCCTGAAGAAAAAGAAAGGACTTACAAAACCCTGAGTAAGGAGGTACATAGGTAGAGGAAATCATACAATTGCAGCTATCCATCAGAACAGGTTAGCAAACAGTTCATTATAACAATAAAGATTAAGGAAAGGAAAACACCAAAAATAAATATAATCTTGTGATTTTTAATCACAAACTCACAACACAAGATGGAATAAAATGTGACAACAGCAACTTAGGAGGGGAAGAGGAAAGGGACGGAATTGCCTTTGTCTAAGGAAATAAGAGGTTATCAGAAAATAGACTACCTCATCTGAGAGATTTTTCATACAAACTTTGTGGTAACTGCTAAACAAGTAGAATAGAGACACAAAAATAAATAAGGCGAAACCCAGGAAATCCAGCATAGAAAACTACATAACCAAATTGGTAGTCTGAAATAGATGGGATGAGAAACAAAGGAAATACAGAAGAACTGGAAAACAAGTAATAAAATGGCAGCATTAAGCCGTTGTATATCAATAATCACTGTAGTTGTAAATGGATTGAATTATCCAATCAAAAGACACAGAGTAGTGGGCTGGATGAAAAACAGGACCCAACAGTATGCTGCCTCCAGGAAACACATCTCAGCTCCAACAACAAACACAGGCTCAGAGTGAAGGGATGGAAGATGATACTCCAAGCTAATGGCAAACAAAAGAAAGCAGGTATTGCCATACTTATATCATAAAAAGTAGACTTCAAGGTAAGAGAGGCAAAGAGAGACAAAGAGGGGCAATATACAATGACAAAAAGGACACTCCACCAAGAAGACATAATACTTATAAATATCTATGCACCCAACAGAGGAGCACCAAAGGACATAAAGCAACTATCAACAAACCTAAAAGGAGATATTAACAACAACACAATAATAGTAAGGGACCTCAACACTCCACGTACATCAATGGATAGATCATCCAGACAGAAAGTCAATAAGGAAACTGGAATTAAATGAAAAACTAGAGCAGATGGACTTAATAGATAGATATAGAAGACTCCAACCAAAAACAGAAGAATACATATTCTTCTGAAGTGCACATGAATATTCTCAAGGATAGATCATATGTTGGGAAACAAGGCAAGCCTCAATAAATTTAAGAGATGGAAATAATATCAAGCATATTTCTGACCACAATGCTATGAAATTAGAAATTAACTAGAAGAAAAAAGCTGAGAAAGGGACTAAGATGTGGAGACTTATAAAATGCTACTGAACAATGAATGGATCATTGAAGAAATAAAAGGAGAAATGAAAAAATATCTGGAGACAAATGAAAATGATAACATACCAATGAAAATGATAACATACCATACCAACTCATATGACATGGAGCAAAGGTGGTCCTAAGAGGGAAATGAATTGCAATACAAGCTCACCTTAACAAACAAGAGAAATTACAAGTAAACAATCTCAAACTACATCTAAAAGAATTAGAAAAAAAAAAAGACAAGACAAAGCCCAAATTCAACAGAAGGAGAGAAATAATAAAAATCAGAGCAGAAATACGTGAAAGTGAAACAAAAATGATAGTAGAAAGAATCAATGAAACAAAGAGCTGGATCTCTGAGAAGATAAATGAAATTGATAAACCCTTGGTCAGACTTACTAAGAAAAAAAGAAAACTCAAATAAATAAAATTAGAAATGAAAGAGGAGAAATTATAATGGATATCACAGAAATACAAAAGATTATAAGAAAATAGTATGAAAAACTATATGCAAAAAATTGGACAATCTAGAAGAAATGGCTAAATTCTTAGACTCTTACAACCTCCCAAAGCTGAATCAAGTAGAAATAGATAATCTGAATATACCACTCACAAGTAAAGAGACTGAAACAGTAATCAAAAACCTCTCAAAACATGAAAGTCCAGGACAAGACAGCTTCTCCGGAGAATTCTACCAAACATTCAAAGAAGATTTAACAACAACCCTTCTCAAACTATTCCAAAAATTTGATGAAGATGGAACACTTCCTAACACATTCTGTGCAGCCAACATCACCCTGATACCAAAGCCAGACAAGGACAACAAAAAAAGGAAATTTACAAGTCAATATTGCTCATGAACATAGTTGCAAAAATCCTCATCAAAATATTGGGAACGTGAATAAAGCAATACATCAAAAAGATAATATACCATAACTTAGTGGGATTTACACCAGGGACACAGGGATGGTTCAACATCCACAGATCAATGTGATAAACCACATTAACAAAACGAGGAACAAAAACTACCTGATCATTTCAATAGATGCAGAGAAAGCATTCCACAAGATCCAACATCCATTTGTGATAAAAACTCTCAATAAAATGGGTACAGAAGGAAAGTACCTCAACATAATAAAGGCCATATATGACAAACCCACAGCCAACATCATACTCAATGGGGAAAAAGTGAAAGTCACACCTCTGAGAACATGAAGAAGGCAAGGGTGCCCACTCTCATTACTCTTATTCAACACAGTAGTGGCGGTTTTGGCCACAGCGATTAGGCAAGAAAAATAAATAAAAGGAATCCAGATTGAAAAGGAAGAAGTGAAACTCCCACAGTTTGCAAACAACATGATTTTTTTTAACTTTTTATTAAGATTATGATAGTTTACAACCTTGTGAAAATTTCAGTTGCGCATTCTTCTTTGTCAGTCATGTTGTAGGTCCACCACTTCACCCTTTGTGCCCACTCCCCAGCCCCCCTTTCCTCTGTTAACCACTAATCTGTTTTCTTTGTGTACATGTTTAACTTCCACATGTGAGTAGAATCATACAGAGATCGTCTTTCTCTATCTATCTGGCTTATTTCACTAAACATAGTATCCTCAAGTTCCATCCATGTTGTTGTGAATGGAACCATTTTTCCTTTATTTGTGGCTGACTAGCATTCCTCTGTATATATATATATATATACCATATCTTCTTTATCCAGTCATCAGTTGATGGGCACTTAGGTTGCCTCCACGTCTTGGCTATTGTAAATAATGCTTCAATGAACATAGGGGTGCATGGGACTTTTGGAATTGCTGATTTCATGTTCTTTGGATAGATACCCAGTAGTGGGATCGCTGGGTCATATGGTGTTTCTATTTTTAATTTTTTGAGAAATCTCCATACTGTTTTCCATAGTGGCTGCACCAGTTTGCATTCCCACCAGCAGTGTATGAGGGTTCCTTTTTGTCCACAACCTCTTCAACATTTATCACTTTTTGTTTTGGTTATTTTTGCCATTCTAACGGGTGTGAGGTGATATCTTAGTGTAGTTTTGATTTGCATTTTCCTGATGATTAGTGATGATGAGCATCTTTCCATGTGTCTATTGGCAATCCTTATATCTTCTTTGGAGAAATGTCTGTTCATGTACCCTGCCAATTTTTTGATAAGGTTGTTTAATTTTTTGTTGTTGAGTTGTGTGTGTTATTTATGTAGTATAGAGATTAGCCCTTTGTCAGATATATGACTCGCAAATATTTTTTCCCAATTTACGGGTTGCTTTTTGTTTCAATCCTGTTTTCCCTTGGCCCGAATAAGCTCTTTAGTCTGATTAAGTCCCATTTGTTTATTCTTTCTATTGCTTCCCTTGTCTGAGAAGACAGGGTGTCTGAAAAGATCCTTTTAATACTGATGTCAAAGGGTGTACTGCCTATATTTTCTCCTAGAAACCTTATGATTTCAGGTCTTACCTTTAAGTCTTTGATCCATTTTGAGTTAATTTTTGTGAATGGTGAAAAAAATGGTCAATTTTCATTCTTTTACATGTGGCTGTCTAGTTTTCCCAGCACTGTTTGTTGAAGAGACTTTCTTTTCTCCATTGTATGCCCTCAGCTCCTTTGTTGAAGATTAGCTGTCCATAGATGTGTGGTTTTATTTCTGGGCTTTCAATTCTGTTCCACTGATCTGTGCACCTGTTTTTGTACCAATACCATGCTGTTTTGATTACTGTACCTTTGTAGTATGTTTTGAAGTCAGGGATTGTGATGCCTCCAGCTTTGTTCTTTTTCCTCTGGATTGCTTTAGCGATCCAGGGTCTTTTGTTGCCCCATATGAATTTTAGGATTCTTTGTTCTATTTCCATAAAGGATGTCATTGGGATCCTGACTGGGATAACATTGAATCTGTAGATTGCTTTAGGTAGTATGGACATTTTAACTATGTTTATTCTTCCAATCCATGTACATGAAATGTCTTTCCATCTGTTTATGTCATCATCAATTTCTTTCAGGAAAGACTTGTAGATTTCATTGTATAGGTCTTTCACTTCCTTGGTTAAATTTACCCCAAGGTATTTTATTTTTTTTGTTGCAATTGTGAATGGGATTTTGTTCTTATTTTTTTGTTAGTTCATTGGTAGAGTATAGAAATGCTACTGATTTATGTATGTTGACTTTATACCCTGCAACTTTGCTGTAGTTGTTGATTATTTCTAATAGTTTTCCAATGGATTCTTTGGGGTTTTCTATGTATAATATCATATCATCTGCAAGCAGTGAGAGTTTTACTTCTTCATTGCCCATTTTGATTCTTTTTATTTGTTTTTCCTGCCTAATTGCTCTGGCCAAAACCTCCAGTACTGTGTTGAATGAGAGTGGTGAGAGTGGACACCCTTGTCTTGTTCTTGTTCTCAGAGGGATGGCTTTCAGTTTTTGCCCATTGAGTATGATGTTGGCTGTGGGTTTGTCATATATGGCCTTTATTATGTTGAGGTACTTTCCTTCTGTACTCATTTTATTGAGAGTTGTTTTCATAAATTTTCTTGAGACTTTTTCTTGAGGTTTTGGATTTCTTTTCTTAAAGATTGGCACCTAAGCTAACAACCATTGCTAATCTTCTTTTTTTCCTGCTTTTTTCTCCCCAAATCCCCCCAGTACATAGTTGTATATTTTAGTTGTGGCTCCTTCTAGTTGTGGCATGTGGGATGCCACCTCAACATGGTCTAATGAGTGGTGCCATGTCTGTGCCCAGGATCCGAACCCTGGGCCACCAAATCAGAGAGTGTGAACTTAACCACTCAGCCATTGGGTTGGCCCCTAGAGATGCTGAATTTTGTTGAATGCCTTCTTGGCATCTATTGAGATGATCACGTGGTTTTTGTTTCTCATTTTCTTAATGTAGTGTACCACATTGATTCACTTGCAGAATTTGAACCATCCTGTGTCCCTAGTATACATCCCACTTGATCATGATGTATGATCTTTTTAAGGTATTGCTGCATTCGGTTTGCCAGTATTTTGTTGAGGATTTTTGCATCTATGCTCATCAGTGATATTGGCCTGTAGTTTCCCTTCTTTGCACTGTCCTTTTCTGGTTTTGGGATCAGGGTGATGTTGGCTTCACAGAATGCATTAGGAAGTGCTCCATCTTCCTCAATTTTCTGGAATAGTTTGAGAAGGAAAGGTATTAAGACGACATGATTTTATATGAAAAAAACCCTAAAAAATCCATCGGAAAACTATTAGAAATAGTTAACTACTACAGTAAAGTTAGAGTACAAAATCAACTTAGAAAAATCAATTGCATTTCTATACTCTAATAATGAACTAATAGAAAGAAAACTCAAGAATACAACCCAATTTACAATTGCAACAAGAAGAATAAAATATCTAGTAATAAATTTAATCAAGGAGGTGAAGGACTTAAACGATAAAACATTACTGAAATAAATCCTTGATGACATAAAGAAATGCAAAGATATTCCATGAACATGGATTGGAAGAATAAATGTAGTTAAAATGTCCATACCACCCAAAGCAATCTACAGATTCAATGCAATCCCAATCAGAATCTTAATGACATTCTTCATGGAAATGGAACAAACAATCCTAAAATTCATATGGGGCAACAAATGACCCCGATTAAAGCAATACTGAGCAACAAGAACTAAGCTGAAGGCATCATAGTCACTGACTTCAAATTGTACTACAAAGCTATAGTAATCAAAATACCATTGTACTGGTACAAAAACAGGCACATAGATCAATGGAACAGGATTGAACGCCCAGAAATAAAACCACACACTTATGCACAGCTAATCTTCTACAAAGGTTCTGAGAACACACAATGTAAAAAGACAGTCTCTTCAATAAATGGTGTTTGGAATACTGGACAACCACATGCAAAAGAATGAAAGTAGACCATTATCTTATGCCGTAGACAAAAATCAACTCAAAATGGATCAAAGACTTGAAGGTAAGACCTGAAACCATAAAACTTCTAGAAGAAAATATAGGCAGTATACTCTTTGGCATCGATCTTAAAAGGATCATTTTGAATACTATGTCTTCTTGGACAGGGGAAGCAAAAGAAAAAATAAACAAGTGGGACTTCATGAGACTAAAGAGCTTCTGGAAGGCAAAGGAAACCAGGATCAAAATAAAAAGGCAACCCACCAATTGGGAGAAATTATTTGCAAATCATATAACCGACAAGGGGTTCATCTCCATAATATATAAAGAACTCACACAGCTGAACAACAAAAAAACAAAAAACCTCATCAATAAATGGGCAGAGGATATGAACACACATTTCTCCAAAGAAGATATACAGATAGTCGTTAGGCACATGAGAAGCTGCTCATCATCACTGATCATGAGGGGATGCAAATCAAAAGTACACTTAGATATCACCTTGCACCTGTTAAAATGGCTATAATCACCAAGACAAAAAATAACAAATGTTGAAGAGGTTATGGAGAAAAGGGAACCTTCATATACTGCTGGTGGGAATACAAACTGATGGAGCCACTATGGAAAATGGTATGGAGATTTCTCAAAAAACTAAAACTAAAAATACCATATAACCCAGCTATCCCACTACTGGGTATTTGTCTAAAGATCTTGAAATCAACAGTTCAAAGTGACTTATGTACCCCTATGTTCATTACAGCATTGTTCACAATAGCCAAGACATGGAAGCAACCCAAGTACCCATTGACTGATGATTGGATAAAGAAGTTGTGGTATATATACACAATGGAATACTACTCAGCCATAAAAAAGACAAAATCATCCCATTTTATTACGTTAAGTGAAATAAGCCAGACAGAGAAAGACAAACAGCATATGATTTCAATCATATGTGGAAGATGAACAAACACATGGACAAAGAGAACAGTTTAGTGGTTGCCAGGGGGAAGGGGGTTGGGGGGTGGGCACAAAGGATGAAGGGCTCACTTATATGGTGACTGACAAATAACAATGTACTACTGTAATTTCACAATGTTGTAAACTATTATGACCACAATAAAAAAAAATCAGAAAAACAAGTTGCTAGAAAAAAGTTGCTATTGTATTATTTTATAACTTTGTATAGTATATTTGCAAACCACTATTATAAAATTATAAGAAATCCCGCCAAACATTTCTCCCCATATATGCTATATTTTATCCTATTTCCCCTAATTCTCTCAATAAATTTTTGTGATTCTTTGACATTTTCATCAAAAAAAAGAAAATTCTTTATAATTGCACATTGTGTTATACCACCCCCAGATAAAAATTTATCAGTACGTCTGTCATAGAGGAAAAAAGAAAAAGAAATTACGATGAACACTAACCACCTTTTATGAAAGTGTGCTGAACTGTCTTCACTACAAGTTTTAGTCAGCCTATGGTTTTGTTATTTTGGGGGTTTTTTGTCCACTATCTCTTTACTTTTATATCACCATCTTTACAAAAGTGAAAAAGTCAGTCTAGGTATTTTTTAAAATATGAAGTCTTTATTTTTAAATAAACTATTTTACTCAGATATAGAATATAAAAATGGGAAATAACCAGACCATATATAAAAAGAGAACACTGACCCACAGTCTGAAGCAACCAATCCAAGAAACCAAGCCATTCTTTACAGTAACCAGGTCAGGAAGACACTTGCTTTCTGTAAGTCAGACTTGTAGCAAGTCAGGCTGTTATCTCTAGCAAGTGATCCAAAAAGCCAAACAATAACCTCTGTAGTAAATGGCTCCAAATGGCCAGAATTTGAAAATAACTCACAGCTTTCCTAATTTTTGACCCTGCTATAAACTGAGGGCCAAACAGCAAAAGACAAATCCATACCCCAACCAATCACATAGGATGGCCCACTTCTCCTTAGCCCACTTCCAGCTTCTGAACACCCACAGCTTCAGTCAAGGCACACCTGATGTGCCTTCCCATTTTCTACCATAAAGGCTTTCCCACTCCTCCACCTGCCTTTGTGTCTGACAACACGCAAGAGATGGTGGCTGGATCGCCTGCTTTATAGCAAGCTCTGAATGAACATCCTTTGTGTGTTCTGATTTGGTTGACCTTCGTTTAATTCCACATTATATATCCAAATTCATATAGTATCAAACCACTCTACTGAACCAAAAATATGTGATAAATATATGTCAGACCATATGGACCATTTTTATTGGTCCACAAATATGTTGGGCCATATAGGGAGTTGAAATTGCATTGTGGAAGAGTAGACAAAGCCAGATCCCAGTTAACATGGAACATGAAAGAAAGGGAATAAATGGATGGATAAGCCTTAATTAAAGCTTAGTAAGCATGATAAATTTTTGTATGTAGGAATTTTTTTCTTTTGAGAGAGAAAATTTAAAAGAGAATAACAAAAATAATTCTAACAATACTTTTTGAATCCTTATGTTAGTCAATGTTTCAAGCTCTTTATGTATATTATCTCTCGTAGTCCTTACAGTAACACAGTAAATTAAATATTTTTATAAGTGTGAAAACTGAAGTTCAAAGAAATTAATTTTTTCTATGGTCACATGCTAGAATATATGTGAGACACGGACAGAAATCCGTGCGACCCCCAAACTCTTGCCTTTAATCACTCTCTTATAGTGTTCCCGTTAGCTGAGTGCTACTGTGCACCATCCACTCAGAGGTCAGTGATGTGTTCGAGGCCAAGAGCAAGGAAGATATAGAGCCAGAACCCAAAGTTAGTTATACTAGAGCCACAACCTGTGCTCTTTTCACTATATTATGCTTCTTCTCACCACATGAAATTATTCACTTATCTCTGGCTTATTTTGTTCATGAAGTTGTGCACTTATAGTTGCTAAAATTACCTAAGGAAAACAGGCGGATTAAGATAGTGTAAAAAGTAATTCTAATTCAGTGTTTCTCAAAGTGTGTCCCCTGCCCAGAATTGTTGGTAGTATCTGGGAATATCTTAGAAATGAAGTCTTGGGCACCAAGACCTACTGAAGTAGATAATTTTGTAGAGAGGTACAGCAATGCATGTTTTGATAAGAGAATTCTGGTGTACGCTAAACCACGTGAACCAGTTGACTAATGTACGAACACCTAGAGAAACCACTTCTCATATAACGTGATATAATTATGGTGTCGTAAGTTCTGATTGTCTTTCACTAGTTGATCCTTGATATTAATTTATAGTTAAACTTTTAAAAACATACCGTGTGTTACATAGTCTCTTCTTTCTTTCACTTACCTGTTTATTCAGCAAATATTTATTGTATGTCACATAGATAGTCATGGTCCTTGACCCCTAAAAGTTTACAATAGAATGGGTGAGATACACAAATGAGTAGGCCACAAAAACAGAGTGTGCTTAGTGCTATATGGAACGAGGAAAGGACAAACAAGTTGCTTACATCATGCTAGTTACTGTATTTCTTTGAAAACTTTGATTGCAGCCCAGTACATACAAATTAAACTCTGAAATCCTTCCTCAGGTGCACAAAGCCTAACGCCGCCTTCTATTATCCTAGGGAAGCTCCTACTTCAGCCGCTATCCTTGTACACATTCAGCAAATCCTTTTCTCTTCTCTGGTCTTTTTCCCACACACTCCCTGCTAATTTAATTCCTACCCATCAAAATAGATCCATGATAAGTGCAAAAACTGTCCTTCTCTGATCTTCATATTCCATACTTGACATCATTTTCTGGTCTTATCTTTGTCACATCTCCCTTACACTTCCTATTCCATGGCCTCAATTATTATTTTTTTAATCTTCAGAAGATTTGTTCATGTTGTTCCTTTAGCCAAGCCAATGACTTAGTTGATCATGACTACATAATAAAGCCTCCATAAAAATGTAAAAGGACAGCTCACCTGCCTTTTTGTTCAGAGAGCTTCTGGGTTGGTGAACACAGAGAGGGGAGAGTAGTGTGGGGAGAGTAGTGTGGCCCAGAGATGGCATAAAACCTCAGTGCTCCTTCCCTTGTACCTTGCCCTATGTGTCTCTTCCTTCTAGATGTCCATCTATGTCCTTCATCATATCCTCTAATAAACTGATAAACATAAGTAAGTGTTTCCCTGTGTTCTTTCAGCTATTCTACCAAGTTAACAGACCTGAGGAGGGGATTGTGGGAACCTCCAATTTACAACCTGTGGGTCAGACATACAGGTAACTCGGACTTGTAATTGGCAAACTGAGTTGGAGGGGGCCATTGGAACCTTAAATTTGTAGCCAGTAGGTCAGAAGCACAGGTAACAACTTGGGACCTGCGACTGGCATCTCAAGTGGTGGTGAGGGGGGCAGTTTTGTAGGACCGAGCCCTCAATCTGTGGAATCTGACACTATCTCCTGGTAGATAGCGCCAGAATTTAATTAAGTTCTCGGACACCCAGCTAGTATTCAAGATTTCCTTGTTGGAGGTATGGGGGAACCCCCCATTACACACAGGCTTTGGAATTGTGTTCAGGAACCCTTTGCAATCACCTTTTCCATGAAGCCTCCTTATCAGAAAGCATCATCCCAAAGAAGTTCCCCCAGCACTGATGACTTCTAATACACACATAAAATCAATCATATAACAGGTTTAAAGTTTGTGGTAGATTTATGTACAGAGCTCACCTCCTGTACTAAATGGTAAACTCCTGGGGGCCCAGCCTGAGTTTTTATATCTTTAAATTCTTTATATCACCTAGAAGCATTTCTTGTATATGGATAAGTTATGAACTTTAATAATTACTTATGCTATTTTGAAAACTTATCTTTCCTTTGACTCTTTGTAAAAGGGTAATATTGCTGCTGATTACAAAAAATGTGCAATTGTAGAAATACAAATACAGAAAAAAATAAAAATAAAAGGATTACATGCGATGCCACCAGCAAAGGACAAAAACTTGTTAAATTTTGATGTATCTCCTTCAAGTTTTTTTTTTTCTGTGCTTCTTTATATTGAAGTCTGTGGATTATCTTATACATTTTCACAGAAATTTTTGTGTTAAATTTTTTTTAGTACATCAGTAAATATCCATTGGGAACAAAGTTGTAATGTACTTTCTTCAATGCATCTTTTTCTTCTTATTTATAGAGTTTTTTCCCATTTAATTTCTTAAAATGATGTTGTCTCCTGAAATTTTATATCTCTAATTGTGACAAGAAGAATTAATTATATTAAGACTTGATTGCTCTGATTCATTGACAAAGGCTCATCAAAGGCTTTGAATGAATGCATCAAAATCAAGTTCATTATTAGCGGAGAGGGGAACCATTTTTTAAGACTCTTATTGAAATATAATTAAAGTACCATAAACTTCATCCCTTCAATGTTTTTTTGTAGTTATTCACAGCGCTGGGCACTCATCACTGAAATCTAAATTTAGAATATTTTCATCACCCCCAAAAGGAAAAGTCCCATCTCCCCTCCACCAGCCCTTGGCAAGCACTAATCTACTCTTTGCCTCTATGGATTTACCTATTCTGAATATTTCATATAAATGGAATGTTACTATATGTGTTCTTTTGTGACTGACTTCTTATAATTAGGATAATGTTTCCATGTTCATCCATATTGTGGCATGTATCAGTACTTCATTCTTTTTAATGCCTGAATAATATCCCATTGTATGGATATACTACATTTTGTTTATTGACTCATCAGTTGATGGACATTTGGGGTGTGTATACTTTTGGACTATTATGAGTAATGATGCTATGAACATTTATGTACAAATTTTAGGTACAGACATATTTTCACGATGCTGGGTAGAATCTCTGAGCCACTATTCTGCAGTGGTGGGTATGGACAGTGGCTTACTTCTCTCAGAGTGATACCTGCTTTAAAAGCAGAGCTCTGATTGGGAGCAGTAGCCTCTGGTCTTCTCAGCTTACCTGTCTTGACTTAAAAATTTCTGCCATAAGGGTGAGCTGGGGAGAGTATGATTGGGGGCTCTTAGGTTCTTAGCATGTGTTATCTGAATAGAACTTCTGTCAAAGAGTGGGGCCTGAATGGAAGAAGAGAGGCCCAGATCTCTCACGCTTTCTTGCCTCTAATAAGAGTTCTCCAACATGAAACTGGGGAAAATGCTCAATTAAGAGCTGAGGGAAGAGAGAACTGTGTTTTTGGTTACATCTGCCTGTAACAGAGCTTCCATCATTTTGAGCTCAGGGAGTAAGAAGAGTTTGCCACAAATTCTCACTATTCCTACAAAGATTTAGTACATTTTATAGAATAAATGTTTTCCCATTTTCTTTTTGCCCTTAGGACAATTTCCAGAGACTCTAAGTGATTGCTATATTTTATAATATTCTTCACGTAGGATTGTTTTTCTGGGGAGAGGGTTTGCAGAGCTCCTCATGTCACTATTTCTGACATGTTTCTACAGAGTCACCACTTTTTTGGTTATTTACTCTTTCTAGAAACTATGTAAACTCTTTATGTGAGGAAGTACATTAAACCCTTCTGATATAACTATTAATACACATTTTACAGAGAGAAAAACAGACTTGTTGAAGGACACATAATTCATAAGCATTAGTGTTAGAATTTAAATCCAGTTTCATTTCAATCCAAAGCTCATGTTCTTAAACGCCATGTTAATATACAGAGAAGAGAGTCATATCTAGAAGATTAGGACCTGGTCAGCCTTCAAAACACTGACCTCAGGAATATTAGGCAACTGGGGAATGGTATAACCAGGTAGAGAGAAAAGAAAGTGATTCTTGGTAAGTAACCAAGAAAACTCAACTCATTTTCGCATTTTTGTCAGGGCTGCCTGCTTCTAGCAATTGCTCTGGGCTTACTGAAGTGGAATAGAAAATAGGCAAAGGCATGTAACTGATTATATAACAATTTTCAGATTCAGCAGAGCACTTCAAACTGCCAACTAGCCTGAAAATGACTATGAGTATATTATAATCTGTAGGAGAAGCCCTTAATGCAGCCAAAACTTTTCACTAGTAATACAGCAATTAAATCCATCAGCCAATTACTGTTATTTCTTCATGTTATATCAAATGATAGACAAGGATTTGGGGGGAAGAATTGAGGCAGCTATACACACTAAAGAAGGATTAATTTACAGATTGGAGTATACTTTCTACAGTATTAGCTCCAGAGTAATTAGCATATAAACATTTTGAAATCTGGTTCTCAGCCACTTCCCACACCAACCCCCAATGACCGAGTTGGTATCTGAAACTAGATCCCCAAATTGAGAGTATCCATTGATAAGACATATTCAACAGTGACTCATTATATTTTATTCTACGAAGTTACTTTTCAGTTCCTTTTAAAACAAATTTTACAATAAGGCTCTCTTCTAATCACTCCCTCAGAACATTCTCACCAACTCCTAGCTGGGTCCCAATACTCTTTTCAGGGTCTGAAATGACAAATAAAAAATATGAGCAGTAATTTTGCCTAAAATACAATCAAGAAAGTATGCAGAAAGGGAACCTATATGTTGATTTGTTTCTTTGTTTGGTTTGTGTCATTACTATATTATAGTATTAAAATTATAACAAGACTAAAGTATAATGCAAAATACTTAAACCGTGCCCCTGGAGAAGCATTTATTCTGGAGTTTAATCCTAAAATGATACTCTGATACAGAATAATAGTACTAAAGGAGGATTAACATCAATCTTTATTATCTTTACCATGTGCAAGCTACTGCATCATGGACATTATGTCTGCTCCTTGAAACAATTTCATGAAGTTGACACAATGCTATTCTTCTTTTGCAGATGTGAAACTGAAATATTAAAACTAGTGAGCAGTAGAGCCACGCCTCAGAGTTCCATCTCCAAAATCCACTACTTTTATCTCTGTCCAGTCCCTGGTTCATGGCAGCAGATGACATAGTAGGCTACCTTAAAGTGACTTATAGCCCTTATTTCTGTTCCTCCTCACATACCCATATTGTTATGTCAAATTAAGCACTCTTTAACACCAAGTAGTTAAAAGAGGGAAATGGTGACTTATTAGTTCTATGGAAGAGAAAAAAAAAGAATTGTACCAGTCACTCTATCCCAATCCCTTCATGTGCAAGATGCATCTGTCTTATTACAAAGGTGATATCAAGAGGCCTTTGCTTGGCTGCCTAGGTCCTCATAATAACAACCTCCTAAAAATCATAGAACCAGGGGTGGTTCTAAGGACGTCTACCTAAAAGGATGGGTGCAATGCTGTAGAGGCAGTCTGTGACTAGGGGTCAGATTGCCTATGAGGTTCCTCTCAATTACTTGTTGTCATAAGAGCAAACTGGATTGCCATTTCCCTATTGCAATTATATCAGAAATCACAGGGGCTGTTGCTGAATCCATTAGGTTATCTGACTTAAGGAGACACATCTGATAACTCAGAATATATATTTTTTTCTATTTGTGCTTTGTTTAGTAGTTCAACATTAACTTGGTTTACAACAAATTTTTGACAATAGTGTATTTAGTAATTCAAACTGTCGACTATTATGAACTGAAATATGTCCCCTCAAAATTCATATGTTGAAGCCCTAATCCCCAGTGTGACTGTATTTGGATATAGGACCTTTAGGAGATAATTAAGGTTAAATGAAGTCATAAGGGTGGGCCCTAATCCCATAGGACTGTTACCCTTATAAGAAGAGGAAGAGACACCAAAGAGCTCTCTCTCTTTCCATGGGTGAGGAAACAGTGAAAAGGCAGCTGTCTGTGAAGCAAGGAGAGAGGTTTCACCAGAAACCAACCCTACTGGCACCTTGATCTTGGTCTTCCACTCCAGAACTGTGAGAATATAAACTTTTATTGTTTAAGCCACCCAGTCTGCGATATTTTGTTATGGTCACCCTAGCTGACTAATACAACGGCTAAGGGCAGTTTTAAGCTTGCAGCAATTTGTTGTGGTTATTTGGCTAGCATCTATTTAACTAATAATAGTAATAATTTGCATTTAAACACTTTTAGACCCAGAGCTCAATACAAATTCTATATTTTAAAACACTTCAGCTTCTTCCTACCTACCGGTCGAAGAAGTCATTTGAACTTACAATCTCTAAATGCAAAATGCTGCATCACTTTCAAAGGGACAAAAAAAACTTTATGAATCTTTATTTATTTTATCTTTGTATCTGTCTGGTGTCAATGAAACAACAATAAAAGTTTTGATTATTTGAAAGAAATTATTTTGAATTGTGAGAGAGAGAGAGACTAATGTAGGTATACTTTTCAGAAAAAGCGTCATAGAAATGGTATGTCTTCAGGGAACTCTTTCAAAGGATGATAAAGGAGAAATTAGGATGATTCAAAGTCATCCACAAGGCATGATCACTACCTAAGAAAAATAAAAACGAATTCCTTTACTCACTAGAAGTGTCAGTATAAATAAAAGCAATATTGATAAAGTTGGAATAAAGACTCATTTTACACTCATGCATAAACTTAAAAAAAATTATACTTTTGAATTTCTTTTGGATTGTGATCACCTAAGAATGAAACTTAGACCACTAACATAGACATCCTTTAATAGAGGCACCCTACAACCATGAAAACCACAGGCATAGTGCAGTATGATTAAAAGAGCCACCTGGGTCTTACAACTCGAAAATTTTTTTCTAACTTCTACTTGAATTTGCACAAGTTACACTTTCTCAAGGCATAGGCAAACCACCACAAACAGATCCGCCTCTCTTTATTTGATGGAGCTATTATTAACAGAAATGAGTGGATGTGTTGTGTAGTGCTTGAGATTTCTTCTTGAAAGTCTTGCTATATTTAAGAAATTATATTTAGAACTCAACTGTGAATATTCCATAATGAAGAGAGGCACATACTCTTGTCATTCATCCCACATGTTGCACTGTCATCAGAACAAATAAATATACATTGGAATGTGAAGCGAGCCAAGATAAACGTGGAAGTATGTATGCTAATATTATAAGAAATGCAGTCTTGCAGCAGTCACCCCACTGCTGCTGGCTGAATCCTACAAGAGAGCACATTCCCCATTGACTTTCAAGAGCTCTGTGTCTCAGTCCCCAAGAGAGAAAGAAAATATAAAGAAACCTTAAGAGAGGTGAGAGTCTAGTTCACTACAAAAGCCAATCAGAAGAAAGTCTTTCCTCAGATATACACTGATTACTGGCAGAGCAGATATTCTTGTCAGAGCTGAAAGGTTAGTTGTCCTAAATTATATGATGAAACCAACAGTATTCTCGTTAGGTTTGCCAATCATGAGGTAGCTCGTAGCATAGGGAAAAGTTAAAATCAGAAGTGATATCGACTATTTGGAGTGGGTAAAACAATATGCACAATGCTAAAATTCGTATGGCTAATCCTACAATTACAATTACAAGTTGAGAAATTAATTCTCATAGAACAGAATGCAAGTGGTTGGTGTAAGTGTAACTACACAGAAACACACATCTGAACCTAGGTAGGAAAGTGTAATGCTAATCATCACACAGAAAATAGCATTGAGAAACTCTGGTTATTCTTTTTCTTTTAATATGAATTGATCAATCTAACAATACAAGACCATCATTTTTACATATTACAATTTTGATATAAAAATAAAAATGTAGAGACAAGAATTTAAAAACTCCACAATTTCCCCTCCCTTAAGCTCCCAAATTATAAATATTAGAATAAACATCTACAAAAATCAAAAAAATATGTTTTTCTTAAACATAAAATAAGGAAATCTTTAGTACATTCTAATATATAGAGGGACACTATAGGTATTTATCCATTTCAGTAAATATTTATCCAAAAACTAGATTATAACCAAGACAATAGAATCTCCATAGGTAGTGTGGAAAGAGTAGAAAGAACATGAGTCAAAAATAACCTTTCGGCTCCTTCATACACACCATATAAGAGATCTTAAAGGTATTTAATTATGAAGATTATAGCATTATTTTAATGTTTGAAGTACTGCCTATATTCCTGCTTATCCTCTATATAGCTGTTTATGATTGCTTAATTTTTATTTCCATTTTCTTCCTTATTCCAATTTTCTTTCTTTCTTCCTTCCTTTCTTTGTTTCCTTTTCTTTCTTTTTTTTCAGAACCCTGAGTCACTATATATTCTGTTCTTTTTGTTTATTGTGGTCATAATAGCTTATAACATTATGAAATTTCAGTTGTGCATTAATATTTGTCATACACTGTGTAAGTGTGCCCCTTCACCACGTGTGCCCATCCTCCTCCCTCCTTCCCCCTGGTAACCACTAAACTGTTCTCTTTGTCCGTAAGTTTTTTTATATTCCACATATGAACGAACTCGTATGGTGTTTATCGTTCTCTGTCTGGCTTATTTCACTTAAGATAATGCCATCAAGGTCTATCCATGTGGTTGCAAATGGGACAATTTTGTCTTTTTTTATGGTTGAGTAGTATTCTATTGTATATATATACCACAACGTTTTTATCCAGTCATCAGCCTATGGAGAGTTGGGTTGCTTCCACATCTTGGCTATTGTGAATAATACTGCAATGAGCATAGGGGTACATAAGCTTTTTTGTATTGTTGATTTCAAGTTCTTTGGATAAATACCCAGTGGTGGGATAGCTGGGTCATATGGCATTTCTATTTTTAACTGTTTGAGAAATCTCCATATTGTTTTCCACAGTCGCTGCAACAGTTTGCATTCCCATCAGGAGTGGATGAGGGTTCCCTTTTCTCCGCGACCTCTCCAACATTTGTTGTTTTTTGTCTTGGTGATTATAGCCATTCTAACGGGTAGACAATGATATCTAAGTGCAGTTTTGATTTGCATTTCCCTGTTGATTAGTGATGTTGAGCATCTTTTCATGTGCCTATTGCCCATCTGTACATCTTCTTTGGAAAAATGTCTGTTCATATCCTCTGAACACTTTTTGAATGCGTCGTTTGATTTTTGGAGTTCATTTGTGTGTGTTCTTTACGTATTATGGAAATTAACCCCTTATTGGATATATGATTTTCAAATATTTTTTCCCACTTGGTGAGTTGTGTTTTTCATTTTGATCTTGGTTTCCTTTGCCTTCCAGAAGCTCTTAAGTCTGATGAAATCCAATTCATTTATTTTTTCTTTCGTTTCCCTTGTATGAATAGACATGGTATTTGAAAAGATCCTAAGTCTGATGTCAAAGAGTGTACTGCCCATATTTTCTTCCAGACGTTTTATGGTTGCAGGTCTTACCTTCAAGTCTTCTGTCCATTTTGAGTCTATTTTTGTGTATGGGGATAAACAATGGTCTACTTTCATTCTTTTGCCTGTGGCTGTCCAGGTTTCCCAACATCATTTATGGAAGAAGGTTTCCTTTCCCTATTGTATATTCTTGGATCCTTTGTAGAAGATTATCTGTCCATAGGTGCATGGCTTTATTTCTGGGCTTTCAGTTATGTTCCATTGCTCTGTATGCCTGTTCTTGTACTGATATCATGCTGTTTTGATTACTATAGTTTTGTAATATATTTTGAAGTCAGGGATTGTGATGCCACCAGCTTTGTTCTTGTTTCTCAGGATTGCTTTGGCTATTTGGGTTCACTTGTTACCCCAGGTGAATTTTAAGATTCTTTGTTCTATTTCAGTGAAGAATTTCATTGGGGTTCTGATTGAGATTGCGTTGAATCTGTACATTGCTTTAGATAGTATGGACAGTTCAACTACGTTTATTCCTCTAATCCATGTGCATGGAATATCTTTCCATTTCTTTATGTCATTATTGATTTCTTTCAGTAGTGTCTTATAGTTTTCTTTGTATAGGTTTTTCTCCTCCTTGGTTAAATTTATTCCTAGATACTTTGTTCTTTTTGTTGCAATTGTAAATGGGATTGTATTCTTGAGTTCCTGTTCTGTTAATTCATTATTAGAGTGTAGAAATGCTATTGATTTTTTTATGTTGACTTTGTACCCTGCAACTTTGCTGTAGTTATTATTCTAATAGTTTTCCAAGAGACTCTTTAGGGTTTTCTATATATAAAATCATGTCATCTGAAAACAGCGAGAGTTTCACTTCTTCAGTGCCTATCTGGATTCCTTTTATTTCTTTTTCTTGCTTAATTGCTCTGGCCAAAACCTCTAGTATTATGTAGAATAAGAGTGGTGAGAGTGGGCACCGCTGTCTTGTTCCTGTTCCCAGAGGGATGGTTTTCAGTTTTTGCACATTGAGTATGATGTTGGCTGTGGGTTTTTCATATATGGCCTTTATCATGTTGAGGTACTTTCCTTCTATACTCATTTTATTGAGAGTTTTTATCATGAATGGATATTGGATCTTGTAAAATGCTTCCCCTGTATCTATGGAGATTATTATGTGGTTGTTGTTCCTCATTTTGTTAATGTGGTATATAACATTGACTGTTTTGCAGATGTTGAACCATCCCTATCTCCTTGGCATGAATCCCACTTGATCATGTTGTATGATCTTTTTAATGTATTGCTGTGTTCGGTTTGCCAATATTTTGTTGAGTATTTTTGCATCATTGCTCATCAGTGATATTTGCCTGTAATTTTCCTGCTTTGTGGTGTCGTTTGCTGGATTAGGTATCAGGGTGATGTTGGCTTCATAGAATGTGTTAGGAATATTTCTATCTTCCTCAATTTTTTTGAAAATTTGAGAATAGGTAATAAATCTTCTTTGACTATTTGGAAGAATTCTCCAGAGAAGCCATCTGGTCCCAGACTTTTATTTTTTGGGAGGTTTTTGATTACTGTTTCAATGTCTTTACTTGTGATTGGTCTATTCAGATTCTCTATTTCTTCTTCATTCAGTTTTTGGAGGTTGCAAGAGTCTAAGAATTTACCCATTTCTTCTAGGTTGTCCAGTTTGTTGGCACATAGTTTTTCATAATGATCTCTTATAATCTTTTGTATTTCTGTGGTATTTGTTGTAATTTATACTCTGTCATTTCTAATTTTATTTATTTGAGGCTTCTCTCTTTTCTTTTAGTGAGTCTAGCTAAGGGTTTGACAATTTTATCATCTCAAAGAACCAACTCCTGGTTTCATTGATCCTTTCTACAGTCTTTTTTGTTGCAATTTCATTTATTTCTGCTCTAATTATTATTATTTCCATCCTTCTGTTGGGTGTTGTTTGTTCTTCTTTTTATAATTCTATTAGGCATAGTTTAAGATTGTTTATTTGAGCTTTTTCTTATTTGGTAATGTGGGCCTGTATTGCTATAAATTGCCCTCTTAAGATTGCTTTTTCTGCATCCCATATGAGTCGGTATGGTGTGTTTTCTTTCTCATTTGTTTCCAAATATTTTTGATTTCTCCCTTTACTTCTTCAATGACTCATTGGTTGTTCAGTAGAATGTTGTTTAGTCTCTATATTTTTGTTCCTTTCCCAGATTTTTTCTGGTAATTTATTTCTAGTTTCATAGCATTATGATCAGAAAAGATACTAGATATGATTTAAATCTTCTTAAATTTGTTGATATTTGCCTTGTTTCCCAATATATGGTCTATCCTTGAGAATGTTCCATGTGAACTTGAGAAGAATGTATATTCTGCTGTTTTTGGATGGAGTGCTCTATATTTATCTATTAAGTTCATCTGTTCTAGTTTTTCATTTATTTCCACTACCTCCTTATTTACTTTTTGTCTGGATGGTCTATCCATTGGTGTAATTGGGGTGTTGAGGTCCCCTTCTATTGTTATATTTTTGTTGATACTTCCTTTTATATTTGTTGATAGTTGCTTTATGTACTTTGCTGCTCCTGTGTTGGGTGCATACATGTTTGTAAGCATTATGTCTTCTTGCTGGAGAGTCCCTTTTATCATTATAAACTGCCCCTCTATGTTTCTCTTTACCTATTTTATCTTGAAGTCTAGTTGTCTGATACAAGTTTGGCAACATCTGCTTTCTTTTGTTTGCCATTAGTTTGGAGTATCATCTTCCATACCTTCATTCTGAGCCTGTTTGTCTTTAGAGCTGAGATGTGTTTCCTGGAGGCAGCATATTGTTGAGTCTTGTTCTTTAATCCATCAGTCCACTCTGTCTTTTGATTGGAGAATTCACTCCATTTGCATTTAGAGTGATTATTGATATATGAGGGCTTAATACTGCCACCTTACCACATTTTTTCCTGCATTTCCTTTGTTTCTTGTCTGGTGTATTTTGGACTACTGATTTGATAGGTAGTTTTCTATGTTGACTTTCTTCATTTTCTCCTTGTTTATTGTATATGTTTCTGTTCTAATTATTTGTTTAGTGGTTACCATTAGGTTTGTATAAACACTCTCATGGATGAGATAGTCCATTTTCTGATTGCCTCTTATTTCCTTAGACTATATTGATTCAGTCCTTTTCCTCTTTCCCTTTTAAGTTATTTGTGTCATATCTTATTTTCTCTTGTGTTGTGAGCTTGTGGTTAAAATGATGATATAATTTTTATGTTTGTGTTTTCCTTTTCTTTATCCTTGATGTAAAAATTAAGTGTTTACCAACCTAATCTGATAGAAAGTTGCCATTTTCTCATTATTGCCTACCTATTCATCTCCTTGCTCAGGGCCTTTTAGCCCCTTTCCTGTTTATTTATTTATTTTTTTTAAGGTATTAGGGCCTTCTGGGGGACTTCTTGTAGGGCAGGTCTTGTGGTGATGAACTCCCTTAGCTTTTGTTTATCTGGGAAAGTTTTTATTTCTCTGTCATACCTGAAGGAGATTTCTGCTGGATAGAGTATTCTTGGCTAAAAGATTTTGTCTTTCAGGATTTTGAATATATCATTCCCCTCTCTCCTAGCCTGTAAGGTTTCTGCTGAGAAATCCCCTGAAAGCCTGATGAAGATTCATTTGTAAGGTATTTTCTTCTGCCTTGCTGCCCTTAGTATTTTTTCTTTGTCATTGACTTTTGCCAGCTTTACTGCTGTATGCCTTGCAGTAGATCTTTTTACATTAAGATAGTTGGGAGTTCTGGTAGCCTCTTTCATGTGGATTTCCATCCCCTTCCCCAGGTTTGGGAAATTCTCTGTTATTATTTCTTCGAACAAGCTTTCTGTTCCATTCGTCTTCTCTTCCCCCTCTTGAATACCTGTAATCCTTACACTGCATTTTCTAATTGAGTCAGATATTTCTCTGAGAGTTTCTTCACTTTTTTGTAGTCTTAGTTCTCTCTTCCACTCCCCCTGAAGCATTTCTGTAGTATTATCTTCTAAGAAAATTGTGATTTCAGTCTTCCATATTATCAGTTTTCTTGTTTAGGGAGTCCATATTTTTCTTTATTTCGTCCATTGTGTTTCTCATCTCCCACAAAGAATCAATCTTATTGATTCTTCTTTATAGTTTCAATCTCTTTTGTGAAGGATCTCTTGAGTTCACTAATTTGTCTTTCTGTATTTTCTTGTAACATTTTTTAGATAGCTATTTTGAATTCTTTGTCATTTAAGTTATGGATTTCTGTGTCTTCAGGGTTATTTTCTGAGTACTTGTCATTTTCCTTCTGGTGTGGAGATTTAAATACTTTCTCCTACTGCTTGATGGTGTGGATTTTTGCCTTCATCTGGTGTTATTATATATTCACTGATGCCACATGTCTCCACTGGGTGGGGATCTGACACTGTGTATTCTGGTCCCAGCACAATCAGGGGCTCCCCAGCTCTGGCCACTGACTGCTTTTCTCACTGTGTGATGCTCTGGGCCATGGCAGATCTGGAGCACTGGGCAGGGGAAGGAGTAGTCTCCTTCATCTGTGTTTTCCCCAGCCTCTGCTTCTTTCTTTGTGTGGAGCTCTGGCTGATCACAGGACTGAACTGCCAGGAGGGGAAAATGGTACTTTCTTACACCTGTGTTCCTCCCCTAATAGCTGTCTTTCTCTCCACTTGTGCTCTGGGTGCTCATGGGGCTCCATCAGCTGCCACTTCTCTCTCTGCACTGTGCTCTGGGCAATCGTGGGGCTGGAGTACTGGGAAGGGATGGGGCACTTCTCCTCAGCTGTGCATCTTGCCCAGCCAGCCCTCTCTCTCTGCACCATGCTCCTAGCTATCATGGGGCTGGAATGGCAGCCATTTTCCTCAGTTATTCATCTCCCCTAGCCAGCCCCTCTGTCTCTGCACCACACTCTGGGCGATCATGGAGCTGGAGCACTGGGTGGGGATAAGGCTGCTCTCCTCAGCTGCTCACCTCCCCCAGCCTTGGCCCCTCTCTCACTGAGGAGCTCCTGCCAATCAGCTTCCACTTCCCCCAGAAGATCCAGCTCCATCACCACCTTCAAACATATGGCTGCATGGGTTTCTCAGACAGCTTTTGTTTTGTGTGTATGTCCTCTGTTGGTGTATGAATGTGCTTTTGATTGTATTTTAGAGGAGAGAGTCAAAGGGAAGAGCTCACTCAGCCATGATGTGACATCACTCTACTATATTTCATTCTTAAAAGACTTAGTATGTTGGATGAAACAGCATTGAGCTTGCATTACATACCTCAAGAACCTTGTTATTGGAAACTAAAAATGTTTAATAATTTATATTGTATCTATCAAATATTCAATAAAAATCTAATAATTTCACCATAGGTAAAGCACATCACAAAAAAATGTCTTTATAACTTGCTGGGCAGCAATGTGTTTAGACATATCTAATAGCTTCTATTTGACAATTTATGCTATGACAGCTATGGGATAGAAACTGCTTTTGTATTGAATTTTAAAACATGAATGTTCTTCTCTTCACCCTAGAGCTTAGAGACTTTACAGAAGTAGGCCAGTATGAAGTATTGCCACAATAAACTGTTGTTTAACTTCGCTTTTGTAGAAAAATTAGAATAACATTGCAATGCTATTGGGTCCTAAAATATGTTAGCAATAAAACAAATTCAAGCTATCCAGTTTATTTAATTTCTACTGTTACCATCATTATTCAGAGACATCTTTAAAGTCTTTCATATATCTGAAAGTAATTTATTTGGAAAAAAATATATCAAAGTTGGAATCACAGATTTTTTTCAAAATGCTCAGTTATAAACAAAATCATGCCTCATAAAACAAAATATAAGAAAATTATTTTACTTGTTTCACTGAAGAAAATATTATTTGAAAATAATTTTCTTTCAAAAACATTAATCCCAATGGACGTGCTTTGACAATATGCTTGGTATCTTTTTTAAAATAATAAGCTGCTTTTATTTGCCCTCATTAGATCATGACCAAATGTATGGAGTAAATCTGTGCTAAGTAATTAAATGTACAGCAACAGAGTTGTCATTACACTTTCCTCCATTCAAAATACACAATTGTCAAAATACAAAAAAACAAACCTTAATTAATTGTAATTTTTATCTAATATACAATAATTTTCCTATTTTAAATATTATTTGCAATAAAGTATATTATAGATAAGTGTCGATTTTTAATTGATCCAGGTTAGAAGCATTATAATTAGTGGCAATGACAAAATAAAACTATAAAAGAAACAATCTTATAAATTTAATCAATTGTTTTAAAATTATTAAAATGTCATTATCCAAATGGTTTTACAAAAGACTTTAATATTCTATGAACTTGTTTCTAATTAGCAAATAAATAAATTTGTATAGGTTTACAAACCACTACATGGAAAGCATACAGAGGCTTTACATTATATATCACCTGGTGTTCTTCAAAGGAGGAATTATTCCAAAATAAATGGCACCCTGCATTAACTTTATTTTGCAAATTCCTGATATCAGAAATTATTTCTGAGTCTCCCTGGAGAGTTAAATAATTTTACAGAGGTTCTCCAGTTTATCAAGGATCAAGGTGGAGAACACATATTCTAAAGAATCTCACCACTCTCTCAGCAGATGTGAAGAATGCTCCAGTGCAATGATGTAAAACTTCACCCCGTTGTAAGGACAAAGGAAAGGTTGGCAGGCTGAAAGTATCATCTAGCCTCCCCAGAACTTCTTAAGTCCATAATAACAGTCAAGATAGAGTATACACAATCAGAAGTGGGATTTCTTTTCCCGCAAGAAGAGTTACAAGAGAATTACTATAGAAAACAGTATGGAAGTTCCTCAAAAAACTAAAAATAAGACTACCATATGATCCAGAAATTCCACTTCTTGGTATATATCCTAAGGAAATGAAATCACTATCTTGAAGAGCTATTACACCTCCATGTTTGTTTGAATTATTTACAATAATTCAATTACTCCATGTTTACAGAATTATTTACAATACCCAAGACACAGAAACAACCTAAGTGTCTGTCAGTGTAAAGAAAATGTGACATATATTACCACAGAGTATTAACTGTGGATAATTTCATAAAATAGAAATTTTGTGACTAAGTTTTCATTCCATAATCACTATGTAAATAACACATGCCTATCATCGTCATTGACCAATCATGTCACTTCTTTCAAAAGTACTAGTGATTGATGAAAGTACATACTTTACACAGTTCAGACACAGACAGCAAAGTGTGCAGTTCTGCTGCCTTCTGGCCAACCAGTAGTAAACCCACATCACATTTCAAAAATGGATAATCAAAAGAGGAAATTGGCCAACAAAGATGAAAGTCCAACAAAGAAATGAACAGTTAAAATGTTGAATACAAAATTGAATGTGTTTAGAAGATAAAGGCCTGTGGAAATGTTGAAAAAGCTTCTGTCTGAGATACCCGATATGCAGCCAGAGGAACTTAGTGAGGGCAAACTTACCCACATAGATGAAAAAAGTGATTGCGTGTGTTTAAAAGGATGTAGATGTCCTGGAGAAAACAAGACGAGCAACTAATTTCACATTAAAGTAACTCTTGGAAATATTTCATAACATTGAAAGGACAAACGACAAATGTTGGAAGCTCATCCAAACTTAGAAGTAGGAAATTTCTTGAGAGAAAGTGCTTACTTCATATTGCAGTAACATCTTATTGTGATAAGATGAGAAGGCAGGTGGTGTTCAACTACTTGACAAGTTTTTTACAAAGAAATAAAACATTTTAATTCTCAATGTTTCTAAAGTTTAAATTATATTATACTAAATAAGTATTCGTTTTACTGTTTTCCTCTCCCTAAACGTTTATAACCAAGAATAAGAGAGATTTTAGTGTTTTGATCAAAATTTTAAAGGGTAAAGGAGCAAAGCAATTTTTCACTTTGAATATTAAGTATGCTTAGCACAGTTTCAGTTTACACCGTCAGTTTTGTGATCCTAAGGTATCACGCAAAGTAGGGAATACATATATATGCTTTCAGACTTTCACTGAACTCTTATTTCCCAGATTGGTTTTCTACTTCTGATGTGGGTAACCTACTGGAGAAAGTGACTCAAAAAGATCTATGTAAATATTTACCATCAACCTTACCTCCCTGGAAAATTCCCTTAGTCTTTACATTGAAATCATGTCAAAAAGCAGTAGGAGTCCCCAATTAAAGTAGACTCCTCAAAGAATTTTGCCACTGTACAAGCCAAGCCTGAGATAGACAAAGGGTTCAAATCCCACAAGCCCTCCCAGAAAGAAAACTGACTGTGGCTGTTGAGGCAAGAGGCTTTGAAAGTTGAAATAGATGGTATCAGACATGGTAAAAGTTTTACATAGGCTGAAAACATTAGAAGTTCATTTGGAAGAGCCATGAGATATTGCCATGGCACTTGAAATACAAAGTAAAAGTGAAGCCATGGCATGGATCCACTCTCCGCATGAAGGCCCTCTGCCCCCAATCCTTATCCCTCTCTCCCCCAACAACATTTGCTTTGAGGTGAAAGAAAATTGAAAGCAGAGTCTAGTTCTCACCATCCTCAGAGGAAATTGAAGGCCTTTGGGGAAGGAGGGAATTGAACTTTACTACTCTATTGGAAAAGATGTGCAAGCCACTATCCTACACAGACACGTGGGAGGAAAATTTGCTGGATTTAGTTAATAGAGTTAGGGCAGTGTTTACAGAGGGAAAAGGAAGCTAATCTGGTGTTTAGGTGGAGCTCTTTGGACCAAATAAATATGCTGATGTTATCTCTTCTATATCTGAATTAATGGTAGAAATGTATGTCTTATATTTATGTACTTCTCTCTCCCATAAGTGTCAGAGGGGAGTCTCCCAATTGGGAACAACTGCATAAAGAGAAGAGTTATTGAGACAGCTCTAAATCTCTTCCTAACACTTGTCACAGCTTTAATGACACCTTTGAGATATAAGTTTCTGTAATGGGTGATTTCTTCAAAGCTTTAGGACTTCACCAAAGCTTTAGGATTTCATCAGAACTTTTAGGAACTCACCATTCCTTCTGCCTGGAATATTCATCCCCAAGATTTTTACATGGCTTCTTACCAATTCTATCTTAGTTCAAATGTCATCTCTTCAAAAATGAGTGCCATGATCTCCATTAAATATTGGCTCTCCATTTCCCCCATCTGTGATGTTAGTCATTTTCTGTAGTATCCTGAGGAATTATTTTATGATAACATATGAACAGAGAGCTTCTCTGCAATGTTTACTTCTGTAGTAGAAGATCCTTGAGAAGTGTCCCACACAAGATAGGTATTCACTAAATATTTATTTAACAGATGATTGAGGGGCTGACCAGTGGTATAGTGGTTGAGTTTTCGCGCTCTGCTTTGGTTGCGCACATTCAGATCTCAGACGTGGACCTATGCACCTCTTATCAAGCCATGCTGTGGCAGGTGTCCCACATATAAAATAGAGGAAGATGGGCATGGATGCTAGCTCAGGGCTAATCTTCTTCTTCAAAAGAAAACATGATTTAAAGAATAAACAAAGAATAACACAACTTGGGCAAAATGAAATTATCTCATTTGGGATACATAGTGTGGAAAAATTCACTGAAGTAGTAATAATAGTAAGCGTAATAACTATGGAAGATTGTATTTTCCAAAGACAGTGGTAACAAAAATTCTCCTTCCCTATGCTCCTCTGAAGTGTGACCTTGCCACTTCCTCATCAAGAAGAAGAGTCCGTTTCTCAATCCCACAGAATCTGGTTGAACCCTGGGATTGCTGTGTTAGGTGCAGTCTTAGCCCTGAAACTGGCCTGACATTTTCTACTTTCTGGTTCTTGGAATCCAACAACCACGTTAGAAATGAGACTATTTTGAGACCACCAGCCTATGAGAAAAAGCTCCATAGAAAGTCCAAAGGATGAAATGCCACCTGGAAAGAGGGAGAAAGGATGTCAAACAGCACCAAGGTGCCAGACATGTGAGTGAAGAAGGAAACTTCAGGGATCTTCTGGCCCCAGCTGCCCCAGCTGATGCCACATGGAATGAAGTCATCCCACCCACCTGAGACCCTCCCAAATTCCTAATGCACAAAATCATGAACAATATAAATGGCTGTTTTAAGGGGCTAAATTTTATTAGACTTTCTTAGGCAATAACATAAACAAAACAACAACATTAAATAGCATTGGGCTCTGTGCTAAGGGCTTTACAGGATGGCATCATTTGTTCTTTTCAACCTTCCTAAAGGTTAGGTTACTGTAATTTCGCCTTTTTACCCAAGAGCAGAAGAATCAGAGTTTGAACTCGGAGAATCTCATTCCATATTATGCTCTTACCTCTGCCATTTATGAAACAGCAGCTAATGAAATACATGCAAGAAAATATCCAGTCCGGGTGCCAAATGTGTTTGGATGACGTATTTGCTGTTTATCTCCAAGATTCAATAAGTGTGGAAATCACACATGCAGCTGATGGATTTCTACATATCTTCAACCAAACGAAGAAAAGTGTTGGGAAGAAGTAAGGAGATACATACAAGGGGAAGGAAAATAAGATGTAAGTGGTTTCTACTCTCCATCTTCAAAAAATCACAGATTTATTAGGGACTCTTACAATGTTGTCTCAAGAAAGAAGAGAAGTACATATTGTTTGTTAACATTTTTGTAGGAAGAACAGTACAGTCAGTCTTTGGGGCTGTTTTTACTTGTCTTTCTACTGCTTTCAACAGATCTTACGTTATAAAAGTCTACCTCAAAATGTGTTTGAATTACTCCTGAAAATTTCTTTCTGAACCTCAAACTGCAAATTCTCCAAACAGAAAAATTATATTCTAGTAATCCCCTACTGACCAACATTTTGGTCTGAGAAATAATTATATTAATAATAATAGTACAAGTTCACTGGAGTTGATGGTAGGCATTCCGATAACTCTTAAAGGGTACCATGAGAATCTAAAGCAAACTAACCCATTCCTGCACTCTTGCTTTTCACAATAATATTCTCCTTTAATGCTATAATTTCATTTGTATTAATAACTTACCACTCTAGGATAAAGTAGTTTACACGTTGGCAGTAAAATGCGAAGGCATACTTAAAGTGACTTCGCAGCAAGGCGTTTAGTATAATAGTTTACAGGCTAGTCATTCAATTCATGAATTATAGAATTTAAATTTTGATGAAACTCCCCTATTTTTCAACTGCCTTAAATTGCTGTTTTTGTTGTTGTTATTTTCTTTGGGGAAAAAATAAAAATGATAATACAAACTCCAAGAGCAAGGTTTAGGAGGTTTAGAAGTCTTCAAAGTACCTTTGCCCTCTAACTTAGTTTAAGCCAAATGCATAAAATGTAATTTTGTGTCTATCATAAAGATTTACATATTTCATATATGAGTACAAAAATCTGCTAAAACATATGTAAAATTATAGGTCTCCACAGTAAAATATTTTGTTTTTGTTTTTTTAATGAAGTGCATTTGACATACAATATTATGTAAGTTTCAGGTGTACATCAGAGTGACTTGATATTTATATACATTACAAAACAATAACCATGATAAATCTAGTTACCATCTTGTCACTACACAAAGTTACTATAATATTATTGACTATATTTGCTATCCTGTATACAACATCCTCATGCCTTATTCATTTTATAACTAGAAGTTATACCTCTTAACCCCCTTCACCTATTTTTCCCACACCCCAGCCACCCCCTACACACTGGTAACCACCAGTTTGCTTTCTGTATCTATGAGTCTGGTTCTGTTTTGTTTTATTTGTTCATTTGTTTTGGTTTTTAGATTCTACACATAGGTGAATTCATATGGTATTTGTCTTTCTCTGACTTATTTAACTTAGCATAATACCATCTAGGTCCATTTGTGTTGTCACAAATGGAAAGATTTCATTCTTTTTTGTGGCTGAATAATATTCCATTGTATATACGCACCACATCTTCTCGTCCATTCATCTACCGATAGACACTTAGGTCACTTCTATATCTTGGTTACTGTAAATAATGCTGCAGTAAACATAGGGGTGCATATATGTTTTGAAAGTAGTATTTTCATTTCCCTTGAATATATACACAGAAGTGGAATTGTTAGATCATAAAGCAGTACTATTTTTAATTTTTTGAAGACCTCCATATTGTTTTCCATAGTGGTGGCACCAATTTGCATTTCTACCAACAGTGCACAAGGGTTCCCTTTCCTCTATATCCTTGCTAAAGCTTGTTATTTTTGCCTTTTTGATAATGGCCATTCTTATGAGTATGAGGTGATATGTCATGGTGGTTTTGATTTGCATTTCCCTGATGATTAGTCATGTTGAGCGTCTTTTCACTTGCCTGTTGACAGTCTGTATGTCTTCTTTGGAAAAATGTGTACTTAAGTCCTCTGCCCATTTTTCATTTGGGTTGTCTTTTTTTTCTTGATACTAAGTTGTATAAATTCTTTATTTTGGATATTAACACCTTATCAAATATATGATTTGCAAATATCTTTACCCATTCAGTAGATTGTCTTTTTATTTTGTTGATGGTTTCTTTTTACATGCAGAGATTTTAGTTTGATGTAACCCTATTTGTTTATTTTTTCTTTTGTTGCCCTTCACTGAGAAGACATGGACAAAAATATATCACTAAGAGTGATGTCAAAGAGTGTACTTCTTGTGTTTTCTCCTAAGAGTTATATAGTTTCAGGTCTTACATTCAAGTCTTTAATCCATTTTGAATTCATTTTTGTATATGGTGTGAGATAGTGCTGCAGTTTCATTCTTTGCATGCAGCTGTCCAATTTTCCCAACACCATTTATTGAAAAGACTTTTCTACATTGTATATTCTTGCCTCCTTTGTCATAGATTAAATGACCATATATACATGGGTTTATTTCTGGGTTCTCCACTCTGTTCCATGATCTTCATGTCTGTTTTTGTGCCAGTAGCACGCTGTTTCGATTAATATGGCTTTGCAGTTTAGTTTGAAATCAGGGAGCATGATGTCCCCAACTTTGTTCTTTCTCAAGATTGCTTTCTCTGTTCAAGGTCTTTTTTCGTTCCAAACAAATTTTGTCCTAGTTCTATGAAAAATGCCATTAGTATTTTTATAAATATTGCATTGCATCTGTAGATTGTTTTAGGTAGTATGGCCATTTTGACAATATTAATTTTTCCCATCCATGATCACAGTACAGATCATTTATTTCTATTTATTTGTGTCATGTTCAGTTTCTTTTATCAATAATTTATAGTTTTCATAGTACAAGTCTTTTACCTCCTTGGTTAAATTTATTCCTAGGTGTTTTATTCTTTTTGGTGCAATTGTAAATGGGATCATTTTCTTAATTTCTCTTTCTGATAGCTTGTTATTAATGTATAGAAATGCAACAAATTTCTGTGTATTTGTTTCCTGCAACTTTACTGAATTCACTTAATAGTTCTAATAGTTTTTTGGTAGAGTCTTTAGAGTTTTCTATGTAAAGCTTCATGTCATCTTCAAATAATGACATTTTTTCTTCTTCCTTCCAAGTTTGGATGCCTTTTATTTCTTTTTCTTGCCTAATAACTGTAGCTAAGACTTCCAATACTATGTAGAATAAAAGTAGCAAGGGTGGGCATCCTTGTCTCATTCCTGATCTTAGAGGGAAAGCTTTTAGAAGCAAAGCTTCACCATTGGGTATGATGTTAGCTGTGGGGTTTTCATATATGACCTTTATTATGTTGAGGTACATTCCCACTATACCTGCTTGTTGAGAGTTTTTATCATAACTAGATGTTGAATTTTGCCAAATGCTTTTTCTGCATCTAGTGTGATGATCATATGATTTTTATCCTTTGTTTTGTTAATGTGATATATCACATTGATTGATTTGCAGATGTTGATCCATTCTTTCATCCCTGGGATAAATTCCACTTGATCATGTTGTATGATCCTTTTAATATATTGTTGGATTCAGCTTGATTATATTTTGTTGAGTATTTTTGCATCTATGTACCTCAGGGATATTGGTCTGTAACTTTCTTTTTTGTGGTGTCTTTATCTGGTTTTGGTATCAGAGTAATGCCGGCCTTGTAAGATGAATTTAGAAGCTTTCCTTTCTCTTCAATTTTTGGAATAGTTTGAAAGGAATAGGGAAATATGTATCAACAATCTTCAGAGGAATTCACTTGTGAAGTTGTCTTGTCCTGGACTTTTGTTCATTGGGAGTTTTTTAATTACTGATTCAATTTAATTACTAGTAATCAATCTACTAATAACCAATCTATTCAGGTTTTCTATTTCTTCATAGTTCAGTCTTGGAAGATCGTGTGTCTCTAGAAATTTCTCCATTTCTTCGGGATTGTCCAGTTTGTTGGCATATAATCATTTGTAGTAGTCTCTTATGATTTTTTGTTTCTGTGGTATAAGTCATAACTTCTCTTTTATTTCTGATTTTCTGTATTTGGTTTCTCTCTCTTTTCTTGATGAGTCTGGTTAAAGCTTTATCAATCTTATCTTTTAAAAGAACCAGCTCTTACTTTCATTGATCTTTTCTGTTTTTTCTTGTTTTTTTTTTTTTTTTTTAGTTTCTATGTCATTTATTTCCACTTGATCTTTATTATTTCCTTTTTTGTACTGACTTTGGTCTTTGTTTGTTCTCCTTTTTCTAGTTCTTTGAGGGGTAAAGCTAGTTTGTTTATTTGAGATTTTTCTTGTTTCTTGAGGTGCTCTATGAAGATCCTTCTTAGAACTGCTTTTGTTGTATCCCATAGATTTGGAAAAGTTGTGTCTCCATTTTCATTTCTCTTAAGATTTTTTTTATTTTCTCTTTGATTTCTTAATTGACTCTTTGTTTAGTAGCATATTGTTTGGTCTCCACATATTTGTGTTTTTTTCAGTTCTTCTTGCAATTGATTTCTAAATTCATACAGTTGCAGTTGGAAAAGATGCTTGATATGACTTCAATATTCTTAAATTTATTGAGACTTGTTTCATGGCCTAACATGTGATCTATATTTGAGAAAGTTCCATGTCCATGTGCACTTGAAACGAATATATATTCTGCATTTTTTTGGATGGAATGTTCTGTATATATCTATCAAGTCCATCTGGTCTTGTGTGTCATTTAAGGTCAATGTTTCCTTGTTAATTTTCTGTCTGAATGATCTAACCTTTAATGTAAGTGGGGTATTAAATTTCCATACTATTACTGTATGTCAATTTCTCCCTTTATGTCTGTTAATATTTGCTTTATATATTTAGGAGTTCCTATGTTGGGTGAATAAATATTTATGACTGTTGCATCCTCTTGTTGGATTGATCCTTTATCATTGTAAAATGCCCTTCTTTGTCCTTTGTTACACTCTTTGTTTTAAAGCATATTTTTCTGATATGAGCATTGTTACTTCAGCTTTTTTTCATTTTCATTTGCATGGAATATCTTTTTCCTTCCTTTATTTGTTATTTTTTTTTGTTGAGGAAGATTGGCTTTGGGCTAACATCTGCTGCCAATCCTCTTCTTTTTGGTTGAGGAAAATTGTTGCTGAGCTAACATCTGTTCCAATCTTCTTCTAGTTTGTATGTGGGGTGCCGCTACAGCATAGCTTGGTGAGTGGTGTGTAGGTCCACACCTGGGATCTGAACCCACGAACCTTGGGCTGCCGAAGAGGAGTGTGCAAACTTAGCACTACATCACTGGGCCAGTCCCCTGCAATATCTCTTTTTATCCCTTCACTTTCAGTCTATGTGTATCTTTAGATTTGAAGTGAGTCTCTTGTAGGCAGTATATAGATGGGTCATTTTTTTTAATCCATTCAACCACCCTATGTCTTTTTATTGGAGAATTTAGTCCATGTACATTTAATTATTAAAAGGTTGTTTTTGTTGCCATTTTATTAATTGCTATCTGAATGTTTTTGTAGCTCTTCTTGGTTCCTTTCTTCTTCTCTTGCTCTCTTCCCTTGTGGTTTGATGATTTTCTTTGGTATTATTTTTGGCTTCTTTTCTCTTTATTTTTTGTATGTCTATTATAAGTTTTTGTTTGTGTTTACCATGAGGTTCATATATAACAATCAATATAGTAGTCTATTTTACATTGAAAGTAACTTAAGTTTCAATGCATTCTAAAAGTTATGCATTGTAGGCCCCTCTCAGTTTATATTTTTGACATCATATTTTACATCCTTTTATTTTGTGTATCCCTTAATTTCTTATTGTAATTGCAGTTGATTTTACTACTTTTCTCTTTTAACCTTCATTCCAGCTTGATAAGTGGGTGATCCACTACCTTTACTATAGTTGCCTTTACTAGTGAGGTTTTTTCTGTCATGTATTTTCTCAGTTCTAGTTATGGTGTTCTGTTTTTTGCTTAAAGAAGTCCCTTTAACATTTCTTGTGAGACTGGTTTTGTAGTGGTGAACTCCTTTAGTTTTTGTTTTTCTGAGAAACTCTTTATCTCTCCTTCAATTCTGAATGATAACTTTACTGGGTAAACTGTTCTTAGTTGTCAGAGTTTTCTTCTTTCAAGGCTTTGAATATACTGTGCTACTCCCTTCTGGCCTGTAAAGTTTCTGCTGAAAAATCAGCTGATAGCCTTATGGGGGTTCCTTTGTAGAGGACTACATTTTTCTCTTGCTGCTTTTAAGGTTCTCTCTTTGTCTGTAACTTTTGACATTTTAATTTTGTATCCAGTGAGCAATTGTGAGGCCAAGGGGATGTGCAAGAATGGTGTCTCCCTAGGAGTGCCTCCTTAGCCTCTAGATGTGTGAGAAATCTTAAACCTGTCCCTCAGGGTGAAGCTCCAGGCTAAGTAAATATGTCTTTTGCCCAGGAAACTGGTTACATTTCAATCCTCTGTCATTGCAGTGCCCAGGGGGTGGTGGCCTGCCGTGAATTGTCTTTCTGATTGTTACAGTTCCCTGAATCACAAGAATGCCAGCACCCCTCGCCAGGCCTGGACCATCAAGTGGTGTCTCAAATTGATTGTGTGTACCTGTCACCTTTAGCTAGGGAGCTGGAGAGTATAGGGGGCAGGACTTACACTCTGGCTTCAGAAGCTGGGGGATGACTTGAAGGGGTGAACCTGCAGGATTCAGCAATGTAGCAGAAGAATGTTGTCTGTGCTCTTGCCTTAGTTTTAGGCTGAGAGTCAGAGAATGTTGCAACTGCTCCCTCCTCAGCTTCAGCCTGGGGGCAGGGCAGTGTTGCCTCTGCTTTAGGCTGGGAGTGCTCTACTGCTTGTACTCTCCAGCCCCAGCCAAGTGGAGCAAGATTACTGCAGCCACCTATACTTTCAGACTTTAGCTAGGGAGCAGGAGAATGCCGCCATTCTTTTGTGACTCCTGCCCTTGCCAGAGAAGGGTGGGGACAATGCGCTTTTCAACCACATATGCATATGAGCCCTTTAAAGGGGAAATCTCAGTTTCCTATAGGACTTTGGGACCCTTGGCCATCAGCCCTGTTGGGTTTCTAAGCCAGATGTTTTAAGGGCTCAACTCTCTGGTGCAGATGTCAGGGGTAGGGATGCCTAATATAGTCACCAACACTTCTCTTCTCCAGGAGAAGCACCTGTTAGCAAAACCAAAATGAGTTCCCTCCTGGTGAGTTAAATCAGACTCTGCACCAGAAGTAGTTGTCTCACAAAGTAAAGTAGCAGGAACTTTTATTTTGGATGGAGAATGAATATTCAAAAGAAGGAGGTGGATATTCATTTGTGCAGGCTCACATGGAAAACATGCTTCCACACCCCCTGCAGGTTATGGTAATAAGACCTAAGCTCCTCCTGGAGAGATCTTAGATATTAAAAATAAGGCAAAGGTCAGAGGCATAGCTCTCTTAGTGAGGCTTGGTCTGGTTCAAGGTGGTTGGTGACTGCATCTCCTGAACATAGCCAAAGGAAAAAGAACAATTTGGAAAAACAATTTAAATATCCAAACTCACCCTTGCATTCCTCAGGGTAACTAGATGGTGACACACTTATCTGGTGAGATCCCTCCCTATCGTGTGCCACCATGCTCGGGGTGGAGTATTTGGCGAGAGCTTTTGTCTGCCTCTCCTACCCTTCCTGATGTGGTCATTTTTCTCCTTGGTAGTGGAGCAAGTATTCTACTAGCTCTCCATCTTTTTCAGGGGGAATTGATCCATGTGCAGTTGTATATTTATTGTGTCTGTAGGAGGAGATAAGTCCAGGCCCTTCCTACACTACCATCTTGAATCCCCAACAAGAAACACACAGTAAAGTATTTTGAGTAATGTCAAAGAAAAATTGAACTGGGCAAAGTTAAGCAGGCAAGGCAGACTTTACCCAAAACTATTACAATGGGGAAGAGAGACTACCCCACTGAAACAAAGGGCTGGAGAGTTTAAAGGGCTGAGTTAGGAGAAAATCTTAGGCGACCTGTGCTTGCTGATTGTTCTTATTCAAAGGAAAATTATACTTTCTCATATCTTCAAAACAGGAGGTATTTTTATAACTTGGAGGGAAGTACCCACCGAAATTGGGTTTCTAGCCTCCCATAGAAACTGGAAGATAGGAGCTCTATCTTCCTTGATGATTACATTTCAAAGAGATGGTTCCCAGGTACTTGAGAAAGACATTCTCTGTGTCATAAAACTGTCAAGAGGTTTTATGGGGATTTATGTACATTTCAAAAGGCAGAGGGAAAGAATTTGCAATTACAAGTTTTCTAAAGTAAATGCTCTAAGAAAAGAGAACTATAGTCAAGAATAAACCTGTTTAAAGTTTAGCCAAGCTGAGGGGAACACTAAGGCCGTCATGATCAGTAATATATTTATTCATAATCTTTGCAATAGAAAACTAAAGTGTCCATTGTTCCTTTTTTCTAATAAAGAAAATACCTGTGTGTGTGTTTGTACCCTGTATGAGTGAAATGAGAAAAATATAAGGAGGGAATTTCATTGAACTAAAGAGTTTGCAGCTGTAACCAGGCTGGCTTAATTTTAATTAAGGACCATCTGTATTTGGAATACAAGCCCATTGAAAACTTAACTGCTGTAACAATGGTAGAGATACCCTGAAAGTTTTGAATCCTTTAAGAGCAATTAAACCTTATATTTGTTGGTCAGTGAGCTGACAGATCAGAATAGAGAAATTTTAAAGCCTTTTTATGTAGTTGAAACTACATTTAATGCCAACTCATAACGACTATGGTTTTCCTTTTGGGTTTTTTGGCTGTAAAAAAAAAGGGGATTCTTAATGCCACGGGCTCTCCAGAGCCTCTCCTGTGCCATTCTGTTCACTTATAATTCTGAATAAAGCATTTCTTCTTAATGGCTAATTAGGTCTATTATCTATTGAACTCATGGGAGAGCAAGGGACAAGCCAGTAGTTTAATCCCTACTAAACCTTTCACTAGATCTGTAAACAAAACTTCTTGAATTAATTGAGTTCTCTGTTCTATCCCCTTGTTGTTAAAAGTGCTAAAAGACAGAAACTTGAGTAAAAAAGTGAGCAGAAGATATGTGAGGCAGAATAAATGCAAAAATAAAAGTATTTAAAATACCTGTATTTAAAAACCTGAACTTTGTAAAGAAAGAGTCATCAATAAGTAGGCTTCTTTCAATGTACGGGCTTAGAATAATTGTTAAAAAGTAAAATTACTTACAAATTTTCATTTCCACACACCTACTCACTTTCTAGAATCTCACACTCTGGAATCTTCCATTCTATATTTGAAATACTTTGATTCACCTTTGATATCATCTAAAGTTGGATGATTTTTAAAGAAAATTTCCAAATAATTTTTCCCCATTGGTTTATCCCTCCTCTCTTAAGTAAATCTGCATACATATCTTATGTAATATTCTAACTCTGCAATCAGTGCAATATTCTTTGTAATACAAATATACCAAGTACATTGAGAGAGACATTCTTGCATCATTGTTAAGAACAAGGAATTGAAGAGAAAAAATCAGTGTAATTGCCTCCTCAACATTTATTCTTTGTGTCACCTTTGGAAATTCATTGATCTTCCTGAGAAACACAATTTCTTCCTCTCTAAAATGGTAAAAAACATTAGCACCTTCCTTGTAGAGCCATTGTGAAGACTGTAGTTGATAATGATGAGGATTTTAGGCTGGTTAATTTTAAAACTTCAGATGAGAAGCAGGCTCCGAGGAGTGGAATTTGCTTGCCCTTTGATCAGAGACAGTTGCATTTGTGAAGGAAATCTCCATGCCTCCCTCTCTGCGCCAGGAGGAAGGGGGGATGGCCTTATCTCTGGAAACTCTTAATGGGGAAGGCAAGAACTTAAGTTGTTTACTGTCTGGCAACCTCATGTAGCTGACCCCCCACACCAAAATCCTCCTTTGTCTTTAGCTGAAAATAATATTTGAGCGGTGACTTCTGCCATTTACTCAACCCGGTTTGATTCTTATCTAAAAGTTGTGGGACCGCCCAATGGCCGGACCCTACCAGCACTGATACCATTTTAACTTTTTTTCATGTTCTTTCCTTGGTCTTGTAAAGAGATGACTCACATATCCATGCCTTATAAAATTAGCCGTAAGCCTCAACTCGGAGCAGCAGCAGTTGCTCCTCCTGCCTGTGGGCCCTGTCCCCACGCAGCAGCAGTGGCAGCTCTGCCTGCCCATGGGTCCTGTCCCCATGCTATTCCACACTATTCTCTAAATAAAAGAGCACTACTGCCAGATCTTGAGAGTCCAAGAAATCTTTCTTTCGACTCCTTGGATCACCGACCACGCATCAATAACACATGAGAAACACTTGTTATCAAGGTTCTGGAAAATAGCACCTCCCAAAAAAGATTCACCATTATAAATGAAAAGACTCATAAGACTTGGAACAGATGGATTTCAACGTATTTTTATGTCATTTTATTAAACTATATGTCATTTTCCAAACTACCTCTTTACACCTTGGTTCTTCTAAGAAGCAGTTTCCTTTTAGAAATTAGAAGGCTTTGTAAAAGTAAATAGGCATTATGAGACATTGAAAATAAATTCTTTCTCTACTAATGATAACATTTTGTTCCTGTGTTGCTTACTGTATATGATTTAATATTTAACTGGAATAATTGCAGTATAAAAGTATGGGGGACTGGAATTAGCCACCCCAAGATATGTCTCCTTGGCATGAGGATTATTTTGGGCTGGTTACTTGTAAAAACTGCAGAAAGGAAAGAAACTGAACAGTAGAATTTCCTTACCCTTTGTTAAGATACATTTACATTTGTAAGGGAAATCTCCATCTGTAAAGGTGTCTCCCTCTCTGTACCAGGAAGAAGAGGGGCTGACCTTATCTCTAGAAACTCTTAATCAAGGCAGAAGGCAAGAACTTAAATCTGCATAATAAGCTTACTCCTGTTTACTGTGCTTGTCTGGTAACCTCCTGTAACTGACTCCCCCCACCACCAACATCCTCCTTTATCTTTAGCTGAAGATGATATTTAAGGTGGTGGCTTTGGCCATTTTGACGAGTTGCTCAGGTTGCCTGAGCCTCTCCCATGTATACATGCTATAAAGCTTTGTTTAATTTTCTCCTGTTATTCTGTCTCATGTGAATTTAATTCATTCTCCAGCCAGAAGAACCCACAGCGGGTAGAGGAAAGGTCTTCCTCTCCTACAAAAGTAACAGAATAGCATAAAATCAGTAAAATCAAAATGAGAGAACGATATTCTCATAAAAATCACCCTATGTATAATTTGTGTTAAATATAATCATAACATTATACAATTTCGTATTATTTTCAACCTACATTTCTGTCAAAATCCTTTTCCATATTATTTTTATAAAAATGTCTAAGAAAATCCTTTGGTAAAATAAACTGGATTAATTATGGTTCCAGTAACTTAATAAGACAGATGCATAAAAAAGAAATATCTAAAATTTGGTTTCAAGAATTTTTTACATTTTCTAATAATAAAGATATGCAAATGTCTAAAAAAAGTCATTTGTTATTCTCTTTCATTTTTTTAAATAATCATATATGTTTTGTTCTTGTACGTTTTTTTTTCTGTTCAATAAGGTAAAACATGCAAATGTTCTATGAATCAAAATGGTACAGAATGGCTTAGGATGAAAAGCACAATCTTCCACCTCATCTTTCCTCTCTTCTGATACCACTCCCCAAAGAAGTTACTCTCTCATTGTTTCTGGTTAGTTTCTCTGAGGGTTACATTGTAGCAGATTTAATTATTGTCCCCAAATCTGCATCTTCATCTTTACCATATGGTTTTCTATTTCTTATCATTTTCACTTGGACATTTGACTTGCTCTGGCCAGCAGAGTACATAAGAATCAGAGTTTTTGTGCTATTTTCAGAATTAGATCTTAAGAGCTTTTGTGTATTTTCCCCATGCCTTCTGTTTCTGCCATCACCATAAGAAGAATTTACCCCAACCAGAGTGCTGGTCCGAGGAGCATCAGAGACGTGTGAAACAGACATAAACCAAATCCCCAGGAGAAGCCAAATCTAAGCAGACGTACTGCTTGAAATACTTCCAATAAAAAGAGCAGTAGTTGAAATTTGCTTTCTTTCTTTTTTTTTTAATCCTCTGCCATTTAAATGTATTGCTAAATTTGGCAATCCGGTTCTGTGTGACTTGATGTAAGGACAAGAACCTATTCAGACTACGGAGGTCATACTAGGTATTAATTCTATTAATTCTTCCAGAATCCTGGAAGCTAATGGGCTTGCAAGGATGGCAAACTTTAGTCAATCAGGAGCTGCTGCCCAAGAATTTGAGTTTGGAAAAAATGTGATACAAAGGAGAAGAGGCAGTTGAAATTGGCTGCTAGATGTCTCCTGTATTCAATATTCATTGGAGTCATCATCAAGCAAACATTCAAACCAGACTTCTCCTGGTCAGATAGGCTGAGTTCTTAGTTACTTATCATTTAATAAATCTAATTTCTTTTACATTAGAAAGAATCGGTTTCTCATGCTGGCAATTAAGTTCTTTGACTAGTATACTATTCTGAAAGTATTTTATTCTTAAAATCTTGGTTGTTTAATCTATGTATTGGACATAAATTTTCTTATGCAATCTCTACATTTTAATCTCTACATTGAGTATAAGATCAGCTATATAACAAACAATTCTGATAATTATTAACTTTCTGTAAAAGATGAATCATTTTAGCATTTGAAAAATTTCACAACTAAATTTTGGTATACTCAGGAACTGAATTAGAGCTTTCAATTATTAAATATTTGTTTTTGTTGTTTTTATTTTATCATATATTTTATTTATTTATTCAAATTTTTAAGGAAAAATAAAATAGCAGTTATCTCACCAATTTGCAGAGGCTATTCTCACATTTAGAAAGACCGTCAAACCCTCTAACAAGAATTTTCAGTTTTTCTGTTTCCATAAGTGATTTAGGAAAGTATATCCGTTATAATTCCCCAGTAAATACACTCAAATTATTGAAGCGTACAAGTCATGACCTTTGAGGTTTTAAATCAGTTAACAATGTAGTTCAAAATATCAACAGAATATTGCTAATAGGGAGAGTTTAATTTTTAGACAGACTTACTAGACCTCTGTAAGTCACATTTATGAAGCAAGAAAATTTTTCCAGTATTATTGCTCTTTTACTGAAAATCTTTGAAATTTCTTTCTTGGGATTTAGTTCAAGGTCAGTTTTGTGAGCTGACCATGAAGTTATTCATATTACTTTAGTTACGTTGTTTTTCTTTTATTTAAAAAGTATCTTCCAACTTAATCACTCTCATATTCAGCAAACTTGGTTCAAAGTTGGTTGTGTGGTTTCCAAAAATTGAATCCACCTTTAAATGGTAAACATTTTCCATGACAGATAATATTGAAAAGAATGTGCTGCAGCCTCTGAGAACAATCTCAAAAGAGAAGATCAAGAAATATTTTGAACATAGCAGGAGAGCATTTGACTACAGAGATATTTTGAACAATGTCAGCATACTTAGGAAAAACGTGTGGTCTTGCATTGTCACTATTTACCATTCTCTCTACTTTGTGAATGTTTGATTATTTTAAGGACACATCTTATACATCTTTCATAATCACTGCCTAAATAAAACAAAATTCTTCAGACTTAATTTACATTTAATATTAACTTTCAAAGGAATTTTTTACCTTTGTAAATTCTTTGAAATTAACGAAGATGTACTTTATATTTTTCTTAGCAATTTGCACATATGGAAACAAGAATATGTTATTTGAAAAGGACAGGGAATTTTATTCATTTTGAGTCTGAGGTGATAGTTTGCTATTTGCTTACTCATTTGTTTATTAATATTCCTATAGATTCCCAGGAAATTAGCCCTCATGACACTATTTTTTTATTTTATGTTTTCAGTTCACAATTGTTTATTCTATGATTTCTAATGTCAATAATTCTGCAAGGTGACCATAGTAGACATAATGTTTTTCCTTACTGGAGCGTGTGTTTTAGTGTAGAAAAGAGACAAAAAAATTAAACAAAATATTTCTTCATGCTGATGAGTGCTCTGAAGGAGATAAACAGGGTTAAAAATGAGGTTATTGCCCTAGAGATTCTGGTCATCAAGGACAGAAACTACTTGATTCTTGGAGAACAAGAAGATGACGATCAAGCATTCCAGGCAGCAATAGAAGAATGATACCTGAGTATTTCAGAAAAGGCCAGTATGGATTGACCACAAAACTGATGAGTGGGAAGTAAAATGGTGTGATTCTGTAACAAGCAGAATCTAGACCATGCAGGATCCTGTAGGAAAGAAAAGAATTGAGATGATTCATAGTGCTCTGTTTTATACAATCTTAAGTATTTTGGTGGTTTTTAATAAAATTGCTAAGAAAGGTGAAAAAAGACATTGTACAGAGAGGCAAAAATAACTTCATTTGTTTTGGACCTGTTAAGTTTTTGAGATTAATGTCTTGACATGCTTTATCTATTTAAATATATATATATATATACACACACACATATATACACACATGTATATACATAGATTTACACACATATATATATAAAATATCTTTTGTGTGAGTGAATGTGTGGTTTGTGTGTAGACAGCAGATACAAACACATATGTATATACATACATCCTAAGGACCCAACAACAGAATCTAAAAATATTCATTTGGAAAAGAATTCAACAGTAAGATCACAGCATTCTAGGATATATCAATTACCTTGATGAAAACTATAAAATCATTTGCAACTTGGCACACAGATAACAGAATAATTTTTGTTTGATACTGTCTACTTTCCACATGGAGATTTATCAGTTCCCTAAGCTTAAACTCTTAATTCCTTATATGTCTCAAGTTCATATCTTGCATGGCAATTCGGAACCAAATAAGAAAAAAAATCATAGCTCATTTCCCTATAACAAATCGATATGGATCTCACATAGATAAGCACAATTTAAAATGTCTTCCAGAAATATATATTAATTCATTAATGTATATTTATTCTTCGAATTTCAGCATATGAAAAGCAGAAGAAATTTATTTACTTTTTTAAAGTATGAAGGAAGAAAAGAATCCAATAAATGTTCTAAGATCTATTCTTATTGAATTTCTAAACTAATATCATTACCACAACCTTAAAAAAAATTGCATTTGATCCCACAATTCCACTTCTAGGTACATAAATGAGAAAAATTAAAACAAACTTATATAGGATTATTCATAGCAGTATTATTCACAACAATGAAAAAATGTAAACAACTCATATACTAATTAATGGATGACTGGATAAGCAAAATTTGGCATCTACATACAACAGAATATCACTCATCATAAAAAGAAATAAAGTACTGATGCATACTACAACAAAGATAAGCATTGAAAATATGACACTAAATTTAAACAGCCAGATGCAAAAGGCTACAATTATCTTACTACTTTTATATGAAATATCCATAAGAGTCAAATCTAGAAAGAGAAAAATTAGATTAGAGTTTGACTAGGCCTGGTGATAAGGAGAGAAATAGAAAGTGACTGCTAATTTGTACTGGCTTTTCTTTTGGAGTGATGAAAATGTTCCAAAATTAAATTGTGATGGTGGTTGTACAACTCTGTGAGTATATTAAAAACCATTGAATGATGCACTTTAAATGGAAGAATTGCATGATATGTTAATTACATCTCAGTCAAGCTGTTAAAGGATTTAAATTCAAATACGTAAAAGGTAAATAAAGGAACACAGACAAATATAATTTCATACAATTTTATAAAATAAATTTGGACATTTAGATAAAAATGTTAGTTTTCTAAGAAAATGTGAAATTCCAAAATTAATTTTAGAAGGTTTAGAAAACCTGAAGAGCACAATAACCTCTAAATAAAATGAGTATATTGTTAAAAATTTCACCCCATTTCAATACACTGTGCGAAATTATTTCATAGGTGAGTTCTTTCAAATTGAAAATATAAAAAAAATGCTATTCAAATGTTCTACTACATAGGGAAAGAAAATAAGCAAGATGTACAAGGCAAAATTTAAAACAGGATGATGAATATAGAATAAACACACACACCCATTTATGACTAGTGACATAAATTATAAAGTATTATTAAATTTCATCTACCTTATATTAAGAATAATAATATATTATGACTAAGTAAGTACACTGAGAAGGCAAGGATGGCTCCCTAGTATATTTAGCAAATTAATAAATCTAATGGCTCCATGAAGGAACAAGCTTATAACATACATATAATATAAGATGAGAGGAGTGACGTCAGAATTATGGCAGAGAGAGTTGTTTGCTTTGTCTCTCCTCTCTAAGTTACAACCAGTAGGACATCCACAGATCAACAAAGGATTGTCTGCACAGCATACCCAAAAGCCTGAGAGAGCCATACATCTGTACATCTGAATGTGGAGGCACTAAACCTCATGGAGGTGGCAGAACCAGGGGCGCAGCATGTGGCTCCCAAGACTGGAGGCTCCAGGAACCAAGGTGGTACACACCGTTAAAGGCTCCAGAAACTGCAGTAACACCTGCAAATAAAAGCTTCAAGAACTGAGACAACATCTGCAAACAGAGGCCCCAGGAACCACCATGGAACCCACAAATAGAGGGTCCAGGAATTGCTGAAGTGCCTGTACCTGGAGTCTCCAGAAACTGCAGTGGTGCCCATAACCCAGCCTATCTTCCTCCCCTGACTATGGCAGCAGTGCCTGCAGACCCAACCCTCCCAGCAATGGCAAAAGCATCCAAGACCCTGGTGTCCCTGGCAGGGGTGGCAGCACCTGCAACCTGAGGTTCTGGGAACTGTTGCAGCATCCAAGACCTGAGGCTTCAGGAACCATCAGGGTGCCCACAATGAGAGGATCCAGGAAGTGTGGCAGCACTTGAGTCCGAGACTCTCCCCATCCCATAGCAGTGGCAGCAGCACCCAAGAACAGAGGCTCCAGGAATTGTGGTGGTACATAAGAGCAGAAGGTCTGAAAACCATGATGGCACCTGTGACTGGAGGCTCCAGGCAGCACACGCAACCCAGATATCCCTCTCATGGCAGTAGTGGTGTCTCTGGGGACCCTAGCCTGAAGCAATGCCTGAAAACCCAGTACTCTGGCAGTGGTGGTGCCAGAACCCCCAGAAATTTTGGAAGTAGCAGCAGAGGCAACACACATGACTCCAGCCTACTGGCTGCAACAGCACTCAAGGCCACAGAAAACTGGGTTGCAGTGGTGGCAGAGCCCACAAACCTGGTTCCGTCAAGCCACAGCAGCATCTGCAACCCTAGCCCCCCAACCAGTGGTGACAGAGCCTGTGAACTTGACAACCCTGGATGTGGAATTGGCACTCACGATCCTAGCAATAAAGTATCATGAACCTCAGAGGCACAAGTAGTAAAATGAGGGCACCAATGATACCTCTGGCAAAGACAATGGAAGGTAGAAAGTACTAGCTCTCAAATAGAATCAGAAATAATTCAGGTGGAAGAGGAGAGAGAACTAAGATTTTTAAAAAATGAAGAAATTCTACAAAAAAAATCCAAATCAATTAGAAAAACTCAAATAGAAAAAATATGAGGAAAATGGGTATCCCAGAAGAAGAAGAGAGAGAAGGGAGCAGAGAGTTTATTGAAAGAAATATTAGCTGAGAGTTTCCCAAACCTGCGAAAGGAACTGGATATACAAGTCTATGAAGTTGATTATCTCAAAGCAAAAAGACTTTCTTCAAGACACATTATATTAAAAATGGAAAAATTCAAAGACAAAGAAAGAATTGTAAAGGCAGCCAGAGGAAAAACATTAGTAATCTACAAAGGAAACTCCATTAAGCTATCAGCAGATCTCTCAGCAGAAACTCTACAGACCACGAGAGAGTGAAATGACATATTCAAAATAGTGAAAGAAAAAACTGCCAGTCAAGAATACTCTATCCATCAAAGTTGTTCTTTAGATATAAAGGAGAAATAAATGCTTTCCCAGACAAACAAAAGTTGAAGGAGTTCACCACCACTAGATCTTCCTTACAAAAAATGTTGAAAGGAACTCTTCAACCAGAGGCAAAAGAACACAAAACTATGAGTAAGGTGATAAATAGAATCAGAAAATTTCAAAACTTTCACAGAATAGGACGTTAAACACTTTATTATAGCATTAAGGTTAAGGGGGGGGCATTAAAATGGTGTGAAGTCACTTCAATATGGCAATGAACTCACAATATAAAAAGGGAAATTTGTCACAACAAAAAGAGGAGGAGGAATAAGATGGAACTCATATAGGCAAATAAAGATAAGATGCTATCAGCAAATAAAGGACTATTTTATCTGTGAGACATTGTATAGAAACCTTACGGCAACTAATAAACAAAAATCTGGAGGAGAGACACAAAACATAAAAAGAGAGGAAACTGAGAAAAACATTATAGAAAGCCACCAAATGGCAAAAAGAAACACAAGAGGAAAGAAACAATGGAGATATAGAAAAACCAGAAAATAAAAGATAAAGTGCAAGTAGTAAGTCCTCCTATACCAATAATCACTCTAATGTAAATGGATCGAACTCACTAATAAAAAGGCAGAGAGTGGCTGGATAGATTAAAAAACAAGATCCAACCACACGCTTCCTTCAGGAGACTCAACTTGGCTCTAAAGACAAACATATGCTCAAAGTAAAGGTGTGTAAGGTGGTACTCCAAGCAAATGATTGTCAAAAGAAAGCAGATCTAGCAATACTCATATCAGGCAAAATAAACTTCAAGCCAAAAATGGTAACAAGAAACAAAGATGAATTATATAGTCATAAAAGTGAAAATCATCAAGAAGGCATAACATTTATTAATATATACACACCCAACTTAGGAGCACCAAAATATACAAAGCAACTGTTAACATACCTAAGAGAAGAAATTTACAGCAATACAATAAGAGTAGGAGATTTTACCACTCTACATATATCAGTGGACAGATCATCCAGTCAGACAATCAACAAGGAAATATTGGCCTTAAATGACACAGTAGATCAGATGGACTTAATAGATATATACAGAACATTTTACCCCAAAGCAGCAGAACACACATTGCTCTCAAGTGCACATAGAACATTCTCAAGGATAGACCATATGTTTGGAAACAAAACAAGTCTCAATAAATTTAAGATGGAAATCATATTAAGCATCTTTTCAGACAATAACAATATGAAACTAGAAATCAACAAGAAGAAGACAGAAAAAATTCTCAAATATGTAGATATTAAACAATATGCTGCTGACCAACTATTGGGTCAATGAATAAATCAAAACAGAAATAAAAAAACTACAGGGAGACAAATGAAAATATGACATTGCAAAATCTATGTGATTCAGCAAAAGCTATAAGAAGAGGGAAGTTTGTAGCAAAACAGGCTTACCTCAAGAGCGAGAAAAATCTAAAGTAGGCAATATAAATTTTCACCTAAAGGAAGTAGAAAAACAATAACAAATGAAGCCCCAAATCAGTATAAGGAAGGAAGTAATAAAAATCAGAGAAAAAATAAATGAAAAAGATTATAAAGATAATAAAAAAGTTCAATGAAATTAAGTTCTGGTTCTTTGAAAAATAGACAAAACTGACAACCTTTAGCTAGGCTCACCAAGAACAAAAGAGAGAAGTCTCAAATAAATAAAATCAGAAATGAAGAGAAGAAGTTACAATGGATACCACAGAAATATAAAGGAGGATAAAAGAAAATCTAGAAGAAATGGATAAATTCTTAGAATCATACAATTTTCCAAGATTGAACCATGAAGAAATAAAAAATCTGAGAGGACCAATCACTACAAAGGAGATTGAAATAGTAATTAAAACCTCGCAAAAAACAAAAGTCCAGAAGACTTCACTGGTGAATTATACCAAATGTCCAAAGAAGATTTATCCCTATCCTTCTGAAATTCTCCCAAAAATTGAAGAAGAGAATATGCTTCCTAATTTATTTTATGAGACCAACATTACTCTACTAAGAATATCAGCCAAGGACAACACAAAAAAAGAAAATTGCAGCCAATATCTCTGATGAACACAGATGCAAAAATTCTCAACAAAATATTAGCAAATTGGCTCAACACACACAAATCAATCTTTGCGATATACCACATTAACAAATGAAAGGATAAAAATCATATAATCATCTGAATAGTTGCAGACAAAGCATTTGATAAGTCTCAATATTCATTTATGATAAAAACTCTTGATAAAATGGGTATAGAAGGAAAGTACCTCAAAATATATGACAGACCTACACTAACATCATACTCAACAGTGAAACACTGAAAGTTTTTCTCTAAGATCAGGAAGACAAGGATGCTCACTCTCGCAACTTTTATTCAACATCATACTAGAAGTCCTAACCAGAGCAAATAAGTAAGAAGAATTAAGAGGCATTCATATTATGAAGGAAGAAGTGAGTCTGTCACTATTTGTGGACAACATGATTTTCTATGTAGAAAACCCTAAAAATTGCACCAACAAACTATTACAGATAGTAAAATAAAATTTGCAGGGTGAAAAATCAACACACAAAAACCTATTGTGTTTCTATACACTAACAACAAACTATCAAAAACAGAAATTAAGAAAACAATCCCAATTACAATTTCAACAAAAAGAACAAAATACCTAGGAATGAGTTTAACCAAGGAGGTGAAAGACCTGGAGACTGAAAACTATAAGACATTACTGAAAGAAATTGAAGAAGACAAAAAGAAATGGAAAGATATTCCGTGCTCATGGATTGGAAGAATTAACTGTTAAAATGTCCTTATTTCCTAAAGAAATCTACACATACAATACAATCTCTGTTAAAATCCCAATGGCATTTTTTTCACAGAAATAAAATGAAAAATCCTAAAATTTGTATGGAACTACAAAAGACCCTGAATATGTAAAGCAATTCTGAGAAAAAACACAAAGCCAGAAGTGTCATGCTCCCTGATTTCAAACTATACTACAAAGCTGTAAGAATAAAAACAGCATGATGCTGGAAGAAAAACAGACACACAGATCAATGAAACAGAACTGAGAGCCCAGAAGTAAACCCACATATATATGGATAACTAATTTACAACAAAAGAGTAAAAAACACACAATAGAAAGGAAAGTCTTTTCAATATATGGTGCTGGGAAAACAGGACAGCCACATGCAAAAGAGCGAAAGTAGACCACTGTCTTACGCCATACACAAAATCTAACTGAAAATGGATTAAAGACTTAAGTGTAGGCCCTGAAACCACAAAACTCCTAGAAGAAAATATATGCAGTATGCTTTTTGACCTTGGTCTTAGCAATGTCTTCCTGGATATGTCTCCTCAGGCAAGGGAAACAGGAGTAAAATTAAGCAAACAGGACTACATCAAACTAAAAAGCTTCTGCACAGAAGGCAAACTGGCAAGAAAATGAAAAGATAACCTACCAAATGGGAGAACATATTTGCAAATCATATATCTGATAAGGGGTTAATATCTATAATATATAAAGAACTCATACAATTCAACAGCAAAAAATACAAACAACCTGATTACAAAATGGACAGAGGATCTGAATAGATATTTTTCTAAAGAAGACACACAGATTGCCAACAGGTACATGAAAAGATGTTCAATATCACTAATTATTAGAAAAATGCAAATCGAAACCACAATGAGATATACCTACATGCCCATTAGAATGGCTATTATCAAAAAGACAAGAAATAACAAGTGTTGGAGAGGATGAAAGGGAATCCTTATACACTGTTGGTGAGAATGTAAATTGGTGCAACTATTACAGAAGACAGTATAGAGATCTCTCTATATAAAGCTGAAGACCATAACTACTATATGATCCAGCTATCCCACTCCTGGGTATTTATCCAAAGAATACAAAAGCACTAATTTGAAAAGATATATGCATTCCTGTGTTCATTGCAGCATTACAAGGAAACAAACTAAGTGCCCATCAACAGATGTCTGGATAAAGAAGAGGTGGTCTGTACATACAATGGAATACTGCTCAGTCATAAAAAGATGAAATCTTGCCATTTGCAAGAACATGGTTGGGCTTTGAGGGCATTATGCTAAGTGAAATAAATCAGACGGAGAAAGACAAATACCGTATGATTTCACTCAGGTGAAATATAAAAAAGAAAACGAAAATAAGCTCACAGAAGCAGACAATAGATTGGTGGTTACCAGAGGGGAAAAGCGGTGGAGAAAGGGTGAAATGGGTAAAGGTGGTCAATTATGTGGTGATGGATGCAAACTACACTTCTGGTGGTGATTATGTTTTAGCATATACAGATGCTTAATAATAATTTTGTACACCAGAACCCTACATAATAATAAACCAATATTATCTCAATGAGAAAGAAAGAAAGAAAGATTAAATTATAGATAAAAACAACCAGTTTTTATTAACTTCCTGTAAATATCTAAGAAAACAAGCAATATTTGTTACTATATCTTTATATAACTTTATGTCAATATCAATTCAAATTAGCAGCCAACATCTTGCTCAATAAGGAAACACTGAAAACATTCACAATAAAAACACGGCATTTTAATAATAAATTTTGACAAGAGTGTGAAATAGTTGTCAGTGTTAGAAATAAAGAAGAAAAAATGGATTGGTCTTTAAAAACACTGGCTCTGGAGTCATTTTTACTGTATTAGAATCCTAACCTCTGCTTTATCTCACCAAATACTGGTTAAAAACTTGTGACATTTATGTTTTGGAAGCCATAAATATTTGCACATGTGGAGGGAAGGGAATGGGGAGGAAAATGGAAAAATGTCAAGCTGGTGTTTTAATTTGTCTGGTGAATGCCTGCTGAAGTCTTCCTCAATCTACCTTGGTCCCAGAAATGCTTTCCCTCTGAGCTCACTGTTCTTGCTGCTTTAGAGATCCTTGCACCTAATGTAGCATGAGATCGGATAACTGATAAGTGTCTCCACTTCTGACATGTATTCCTATCAACTAAAGACTTGAATATACATCCTAATCACTGTGTGTGTGTTTATTTGAGAATTACATCTATGTATTACTTCAGTAAACACCAGAAAAATGAAAATATTACAAGGAAGAAAAATGTTGAAATAAATATTTGATATTTTAACTCCACAAAAACTGTCTTGTTCCAGAGCAACTATTACTTTTTCAGAGAAATTCAGTGTGACATAATGTTCTTGATTTAACATGTTGTGATGCAGTAATTTGAAGTTCTGGTCCTAAATTTGCTTGAATTGATCCCATTGTCACACTTGAAAAAAATAGCGCATGAACATACACAGAAATAAATTACTGAAGATCGCCATTGGCTGTTCTTAATAAATATTATGTTTTTTCTCAATCTTGTCTATCTACTTTGCCAAGGTTTTGGTGAATTCAGCTGGTTGGTTTTCATCTTCCCTTTGGTTGTTCTTGTAAACTAATCAAAAGTTGTTATATTTCTCCAAGTTCAACAAACAGATTCAAATTACACTGAAAATGCAATTAGAAGATTTTTAAGCAGGTAAGAAAAGTTATATTTTTAAGTTTTAATGTGAAAATACTGTTTCTATAGATGAATATTACATCATTTTAAAAGTGGAATAAACAGTAATGAACATATTTCCAGGTATTTATTTTCAAAAAGTTTTGTCCACAGTAGGTGTCACTTTGAAAAATGATTGCTTTCTCATGTATTTTTGAAATTAATCTTTTGTCTCAAAGAGTATTTGGTCATTTCTAATATCTGCCTAGTAAACTACTATAGACAACATTTTAGCTATGTGATATCAAGGAAATTGTCAGAAAATTTGGAACATGTGAGTTTTTGTAGCCAAAAAATATATAACGCATTATGATTTAAAATCTTTGTTTGACTATTCCATTATAAGATAACATGTAAATCTCTGAGTGATAAAAAATAGTTTTGGTTATACCACATCCTCTTCCACAGTATTATAAATACTCTACTATTAATCTACTTGTTCATGTAAAATTAACTATCCATGGCTTTGGGTCGACCATGAACTAAAAATGGCTAAAATATACTAAAAGGAAATGAGTGAATATGGGTACTCTTCAGTGTTACTTGAAGATACTTGATATACTGCACTGACACATGGCTGCCTATTTAAGAAAAGGTTTTAAAATAAAAACTTAGAAATTATAACATGCACACTCCAACTTTGGGGACCACTAAACTTAGTAGTTTTTCTAAGGAGCTGAATTTCTACTTGCATCTCCTTCTGAATGTGTCTACTGCAGACAGATGTCCATTGAGCAGAATCCTGTTTTCTATACCTGAGTTCCAATCAGGTATAAAACTAATTGAGCTCATAGAAAAGAGGATAATAATTGACTATGCAAATATTTAAATCACCTACTCCCTTCTTCACAACAAAAGTTTGTTTAAAAACGTTGCTTCTGCAAAGGATTACTGCAAGTACTCATTCAGATACACATTGCTACAACTTCTTTTGCACAAACTCAAATATGCATTCACTAATTGATGTAACAAACACTCATTGAGTGCCTCCTTTAAAAGCATCACTATTTTAGACATTGTAAATTTATAATAGGTGACCCCCAAAGTCCAATCACTGATGAAGCTTATAGCCTCTGGTATTTTTCAATGGTTTGTTTTTTTTGTTTATGTTTTCTGGTGAGGAAGATTGACCCTGAGCTAACATCTGTTGCCAATCTTCTTCTTTATTTTTTTTCTACCCCAAAGCCCCCCAGTACATAGTTGTATATCCTAGTTGTAGTTTCTTCTAGTTCTTCTATGTGGGATGCAGCCTCAGCATGGTTTGATGAACAGTGCTAGTTTGCACCCAGGATCCAAACCAGCGAACCCCAGGATGCTGAAACGGAGCATGAGAACTTAACAACTACGCCACAGGCCTGGCCCCTCAACAATTTCTAATTTCTTTCTTCAACCCTAAGTCAGCCAAATTAAGCTATCTTGATTCTCAGGCTTTTGTAAATGATATGTATTCATTTAAAGATGGGTGAGCAATGGTAAAAATAGTTACAACTCTGTATTATTACAAAAGTTCTTTTTGCCACCTAGTTCTTTGAATAGTGTATTTCCTGTGCAAGCTTGTGGGAACTCTAAATCCAGAAACAAAATAGTGGATGAGATGGAATGAACTTTTTCCAGCACCATCTTAACCACACTATTCATTGCTATTTGTCTGGATAAAGCACAAGACTTCAGTTCCAGGGCTCAGTGGATTCACTCCAGAAACATCCTAATACCCTGGCAACAGCAATCTCGTGCTGCTGTCATATATGTCATCATGGCATATATGTCATCATGACACAAATGCATATGTGTCATATATGTCACCATGCTATAATAGAAAATTACATATAATTTTTTGCTATGTATTGGAAATGGTGGGGAGGAGGTGGAGGCTATAGTCCCTAACGCATCAGATTAGAACTCCTGAGGTTCTCTACCTGTTGATTCTTTTTCAGCTCCTTCTTTCATAAGAGAACCTCCCTCTCAGGTACATTTTACAACACAAAATCATAAGTACTATGAAACTTTGGACATATTTTGCTAATACTAGCTATGCCAAGAGTAAGTTATTTAATGGGCCATGTGAAAATAATCAAAAAGCACAGTTTAGTTATCTAAGCTAATTTTATTTCACACTTCATGAAGTGGGCAGTCTCCACTCTCAAGAGTCTGGAGATCTGCAAAGCAAGGAAGAGGGCTGCAGCTTTCAAAGAGGAAGACAATAGGGAATAATAATAGAGCATTTGGCTTAACATGTTTAGCCAGGATTGCATATCTGACCTTATTTAGAACAAGGAAATCGTTACAGATTCTTGGCAGTTGGGGATTGGTTTGCTGGATACACTCTATTTCTCGTCAAGTGGCACATTTACAGGAACACGAAAGTTATCCAAGTTTCAGCTTGCTGACGTGGTGCCTCGGGCAGGAGCCGCTCCATCTTGGGCCTAGAAGTTTATTTCAGCAGCTGTTTGAATTTCCCTAACACCGTTTGACATTTAAGTTAAGGGCAACTGATGTTTCCATCACTCCACCGGCGAGGGAGACGCTAGTGGAGAACAAAGACCATACAGTCTATTAAATATATGTGAGTGACAAAATTAACTTTACCTCATAACATAACATGGGATACAAAATGCAGCACACAATCTCCATCCATGAGGTGCTTATGATCTAATAGTGTATATTACTCTTAGTCATAGATAACTAGTGAAAAAAGTAGGGAAAATAAATTCCATGTGAGAGGACTTTGTGAGTTCAAACACACTACTTCAGAATTACCTTTGGCACTGTTGTGTTAATTAGAAAGAACAGCGATCAAGTTAAACTATTAAGTCTTCAGCATTGGATTCTATATGAGAAAAAGATCATCTGCTAATATTAATGCTACAAAATAGGATCACAGCTCTAGCTTAAACACTTATATACAGTTAAGAGGTGGGACCAGAGAAATGAAATCGTATGTTTGGCTTAGTGAATTTCCCAAATCCCAGATACACTCTCATTCAATAAACACAAAGCAAATTACAAGCACTATTTCTTTTCTAGTAACAATATTATTATCCTATTCTTGGATTAAATCATTCTCGTATTGGACTGGCTTAGATCACATGCCTAGAGTTAATCTTTATGCCTAGGGAAAAGAGATGCACTGATTTGTTAGGACTGCAGTAACCATTAACCTATGGATGGAGAGTGAGAGAAGATGAATTGCCAAATGAGGCAATTGCAGGTAGAATGGATAACGGATGCCCAGGAGGAAACAATGAATGCAACATGGTAGTAAAGGAATAACTTCAGGAAGTCCCCTTACTGCCTTTTATCATTTAAGCAGTCCTCTCAGTTAATGTTCAACCTCTCTAGAAAAAATGCCAAGTCTCCCAAATAGCCTCGCTCTTCCCTGATTTCCTCCAAAGATGAAGGCTGAGGGAAGTTGTGTGCAAACATAAGTTGGTCGGACAAGTTGGGAGTCCTTGGTGCTTTGTCTATTGAATAATCTGGTCTCCATCAGCTTACGTGCCTGCCTCCATCTCATTTTCCATCCCAGAATTCTTTTTACCATCCCCTAATATCACCTACTCTTCACTCACAATAAAGAAAAGTTATGGTCTCAAGAACTGAGACAGAAGTATCTTCACTATCATACTATAGGGAGAAATCTATGTTGCGACAACATATGTCTGGCAATACATACAAATGATAGCAATAACTAACATTTATAAAGTACTATCTATCAGACAGTTGTAAGCACTTTACAATTATTAACTCATGTAAGTAAATTAATCACCATAGTAAATCATGACCTCACACTCCTTTCATTCATTCTGTAAAGAGCAAGAGACTATACCCTGTCAGATATGTTCTTTAGGCCAACTAGGATGAAGAGCCTACAATCAAAAATGTCAAAGTGAAAATCACATTAATAATTCCCCCAGATTTTCTCCTCTACTGCTTCCCCTCCTTTGTAGACATAAAACCACACTGTTGTTTTAATTACAAAGTATTTGCATAGACATTAATAGTATATATTGCAGAATATAGTAATATCAACTCTGGTTTGCTTGACCTTCTCAGGAGCTAACATGGTCTCAGAGCAGAGAAAAGAAAAAGAGAGAGACTTGAAAAGGCAAGCAAACCAAAGAAGGAAGAGACAGGAACATACAACAATAATATATCTAAATCCATCCTCTCAAAACAGAATTGAGGATTTATTTTGATCTACTTCCTCTTCCTCAGCATGATCTCCCAGATTTGCAGCATAATTCTCACTGTTCTTTTGTTCCAGAGCAAAGGGAGAAGCAAAGATTTTGAAGGGAAGGGGGTAGAAATGGAGAAGAAATGGATTGCTGGCCTGGGGTAAATGAGAAGAATACCCAGCTTAGATGGCTTTCCCTGGCTCATCATGCGATATAGAAGAGACATAAAAGAACGTGTGTTTTAGTTTAATTGGGCTGAAGTTACCCGTAATGGCAAGCAGCACAGCATTATGAAAAGATCAAGCAAAGGAAACTGAAAGACTTGGCTTCTGGTTCCAGCTGCTATCAGCTCTTTGATCTTCGGCCTGTCACAATTCTTTGGGCTTTATTTTCCTCTTAACGGTCTGAAACCTAAATACTAATCATAATCACACAAATTCTTTTAAGATATCATATTTCCGTGCCTTACTTAAGACCTATTAAATCAGAGTGTTTATAAAATCTATATTATACAGAAACCTCTTCATGTGATTTCAATAATCAGCCAGTTTGGAAACCACTGGGCCAGAAGATATCTTAATTCTACTACAGTTTAAATGTTCTGATTTTAATTTCTTTGTAAAAAATATATAATCCATATCCCATAAAATTCTCTCTATAAAAGTGTGAAATTTGGTGGAGTTTTGTACATTCAGAAGGTCAACCAGTCATTGCCACTATCTAACCCTAGGATATTTTCATCATGCCAAAGAGAAACTCTCTACCTATTAGCAGTCACTTTATTTTCTCACAGAGATAAAAAATTCAAAATGTGAGAAATCCATTCCATTTCTAGAACAAAAAAGTTAAAAGAAAAACATTAAAGAGACTTAAGATCATTAAACAAATACAACATATAAAACACTTTAGAATCTGATCTGAACAACCACATAAAACTAAGTTGAATTTTTTGTTTCCTGTAGATATATGTATTTCAGTATTACAGGAAAATGATTTCATGTCTAGTATTTACTTTAAAACAATCTGTTGTGAAAACAAGGGGGAGAGAGAGAGATGAAATAATATTGGACATATATTGATAATTGTTAAAGCTGTTTGATGGGTATGTGGCAATTTATTATATTATTCCTTCAAACTCTTAAATATGTTTGAGAATTTCTACAATACAAAATTAAAGCAATAAAGCAAAAAAGTCCTCTTTTTCATGATGCAATCTACTAAAAGACTACTAATGCTTCTTAACTATTTTTATATATGTGTTGGTATTATTGAGAGATATCTCATTTTCTCTTCTTAGGCAACTGGGTAAAACTAATAATGATTTCTTTTGTCCCTAGTTCCCAATTCAAGGCTACATTGCTATTGATACAATCAAGGAGAAAACCCTGTTTTTTAAGCTAAGCTTCTTTCGAAATCTTTAAAGACTGTCTACAATTTCCACATGGTGAAAATTTGCCAAAAAACATTGAGTGGAATGAAAATAGTTGGTTCTAAGCATTGATGGAACACTTGAGAGGTGTAGTTTGTCTGACTTTAGAAGACGGTAGCCACACAGGGAGATATTATTTTCTGTATGGTATCCATTAGCATTAAAACTTATTCCAACATGTGATGGGTGACATCAGTGAAAATATCTTCCTAGTTGTCCCCTAATCCTGTTGGAGGAAGTATTCTATCCATATTGCTATTCTGGAAGCTTTGAAGTTGTTATATGACCTTATGCTCTGGCCACATTGATCAGAATAGAATTCATCTGAACCAAGCTATATTAGCGACTCTGGAAGCTGAGATTCTAGATAAATTCTTCCTCATTGGAAGTAATAATAGCTAAAATCTGGGAAGTATCAACAGTCTTGTTTCCTGGAATACAGAAACATAGATTGAGGGGAAAAAAAACATAACCTATACATGGAGAAAAGCAGAGATAGGAGTTGAAGAGTCCTTGTGGGTTTTGAGTCCCTGCTTTCAGTAATGACTGAAGTCCAGCTGTGTTCCTATCCTTCTTGTAATTTGGTTATTTAAATCACCTTTGGATTCCATAACCCCAAAATTTCTTTTTATGTTCAACTGGTTTTCATTTTATTTTAGTTATTTAGAAACAGACAAATATACTTGCCTATTGCTGTGAATATAATCATTGAAACAAAGGCTTTAGATTAGCACTTTGATCAAGAAGTGGAAAAAGACTGTGAAGTTTTACATACATGCAATACTAAAGGCTTTCCCAAGGGTAAGACCAATGAGTTTGGTTCACTATCAGTTGAAATTTCGCTGTTATTATGAATAGAAGAAAGCCACTCTCAGAACTATTTGACAAGAAAGTGCTCAATAAAGACTTGGAACATCTTTCCAGGCTTAGAAATAAAATGAATCTTCAATTCAATGCCCTCCAGTCACTATCATGGATGCTGCTGAAAAATTATGTTTTCTGTAGGTCAAAGTGGCAGCAGAACCCTAAATTAGAGGCAGGCACATATACAAATTTCTCAGTGCTGGAGGAATTGATTTTCTAGGTTGGAGTAAAAAATCATAAACCTTGTTTCTTTTAATGCAAGCCAAAACTTACGGGCTTAGGAATTATAATACTCTTTTTGAATCATGCTTTTGTTAAACTGGCCATAAAATTAAGTCAGGCTCATTTTTGCCAATACATCATCCATAATTCAGCCTGAACCAAATGTAATCCCATTAACGTGAAGAAAAAGAGAGCAATATATATTCTAACACAAAATTTCTTTGAGAATCTAGTGATTCTTAAAACAAGGCTATGGTTATCTGGAAGAACAAATTATAGGAGTTCTGATGCTAATTGCTACTATGAGTAACTTTAAGTGAGAGATTTCATCACTTATAAAAGTGAAAAATCAAAATCAACTGCATAGAAATGATCACTTCTAACTTGCCATGTAAAAGACTACTTGACATTTCAATTTCTTATGCAAACCAAACTATGACTGTTTCTTCTGGAAATTCACTTCTGTGCAGAAATAGAGTTTACTTTTGATTTTGAGAAGTTTTTTAAATTTATTTACTTCTCCAAAAGTAAACTTCACTTTAGCGTGAAAGACAAAACCGAGAGAGACATAATACTTTATAAGGATTGTTTTCCTATTCTGTCTATGTGAGGGAAATCAATTTCCAACGCACCAAATTTTGTAAAAAATATCTGATGAATAAAATTATGTTCATTCTTCTGGACAGAAAATCTCACTTTCATTAGTTACTCAAAGGGATCTATGACCAATTCTATTCTAAGTACCACAGATTTTAAACAAATTTATATAGTCTCATGTATTGAGCATTGTAGTAGAGCAGAAGTTGCCACCCCAAAATATGTCTCTCTGACTGGAAGATTATTTTGGGCTAATTTTTGGGGGTTTTTTCTGGGAAAGATTTGCCCTGAGCTAACACTTGTTGTCAATCTTCCTTTGTTTTTTCCCTCCCCAAAGATGCAGTGTATGGTTGTATATCCTGTTTGTAAGTCCTTGAGTTCTTCTTTGTGAGCCACTGCCATAGCTTGGCAACTGACAGATGGGTGGTATGGTTCTGAGACCAGAAAACAAACTTTGGCTGTTGTAGCAGTCAGAGTGCAGAACTTTAACCACTAGGCCATCAGGAATGGCTCTGGGCTAACTATTTTTAAGAAGAAGAAAATCAAGAAGAAACTTGGACCTTCCCCCTAACTGCCAGGAAGGAGCTATCACCATAGATAAGTACAGTATATTTTGAACTAGGTGTGGTAGAGAGGGAGGGACTTACCAAGACCCCTTTGACCAAAGTCCTCTCTGTGTTCTACTGTCTCTAGATGGCCCAATAAACCTATATTTACCAAACGTTAACATTAACTCTTTTCATCTTCCTGTAAATTGCCTCCTTCCCCTTTGAAGGCCCAGGATCCTGCCCCCTTCTCCTTAGTCCAGAATGACATATATATTTCATTTTGCCTTACTGTCTGGAATTTTTTATTCCTATGTGAGTTCCTCATGTGCACATAATAAACTTTGTTTGATTTTCTCCTGTTAACCTGCCTAAGTCATTTTAATTATTCGAGGAGCCATAAGAACTGATGAGGATTTTAGGTTGGTTAATTTTAAAACTGCAGATGAGAAGCAGGCTCCAGAGGACTGGAATTTGCTTGCCCTTTGATGAGAGACATTTGCATTTGTGAAGGAAGGGGGGATGGCCTTATCTCTGGAAACTCTTAATGGGGAAGGCAAGGACTTAAGTTGGTTAATATCTGGCAACCTCATGTAACTCATTTAGGGTGGTGGCTTCTGGCCTTTACTTAACCCAATTTGATTCTTATCTAAAAGTTGTGGGACCACCCAATGGCCAGGCCCCACCTGCACTGATACCATTTTAACTTTTTTACATGTTCTTTCCTTTGTCTTGTATAGAGATGACTCACATATCTATGCCTTAAATTTAGCCTTACTCTCCACCCATGTTTGCAGCAGCAGCTCCCCATGCCAGCAGTAGCTCTGCCTGCCCATGAGTCCTGTCCCCATGCTATTCCATACTATTCTCTAAATAAAAGAGCACTACTGCCAGACCTTGAGAGTCCAAGAAATCTTTCTTTTGACTCCTTGGCTCACCGACCCTGCATCAAGAGCCAAGAGGGGAAGGTGATAATTTCCCCCTCACCTGTAGGGTTCTCTCTGCTTTTGAGAAATTCTAATTATTCGGATTTTACTTACCATGAAAATAGTGGGTTTGGGTAATTTTCTAGCTCATAAGAGAGAACCTAATTGGCATCTTTCTTAAGAAATAAAGAAAAAAAGAATGGTATTGAAAATAAACCTAGAATACCTATTTATATAAACACAAACAAGATTTATCTTTTAGCATTGAAATAAAGTGATTCTGAGATACTGTTATAGTCAAATTGAACAAAGATATACTTAGAAACAAATGACTTTTAGATATTCTTTACCATCAAAAGAAAGGTTAGGTAAAGATTAATAGATTAATAGAGGAAAAATTAGGTACAAGATAGAAGGAAAGGACTTAGAAAAAATGAAACAGTATACAAGCACAATATTCAAGAGCATGTTTAAGGAATCACAGGCTCCGAGACCCTTTCGGTATTTTTTCTCCTGTGTTCCGGGGTTGCACATCATGACAAACGTCTCCAGGCTCCCCTTTCATGCTTTCAAGGAAGAATAATGATGCTCATTTTGATCTAAGGATTTTTTTAAACTGCCAATCAATTAACTATAAAGTATTGAAGAAAGATAATAAAAATAACATTAGAATATTTATTTTATAATACTGACAAATTGTATTTTCAAAATATAGTTATTTCACTGCACTGCTCAGAAAAAGTCTAACTCCATTCCTTAAGCTCATTTAGCTCTTAGTTTTTTGCTTCAGGCACAGCTCTAAATACCCGGCACTTCTCTTCCTTTTCTTCGGCCACATGGAATGATTTCCATTTCTCCAAATGTGCTATCTCCATCCTTTTTTTTAGTATTTCCTTCAAAACATGGAAAATAGTTTCTCTCTTTCTCACTTGCTCTACCACGGGCTAAGTTAGGGAACTTCCTATTGAAACTGATCACCAGGAGGAGATAGAGCTGCTGTGAAACCAGTGGCACAGGGGAAGTACTTGGGGAACTCAAATAATTCCACTTGGGTGCGTCTTAGTATTCTCTTACCCAGTTGTAACTACAAATGGGTGAACAGAGCAACCCTGGCTTGAGAAGCTTATGATTTTGTTTTTTTCCCCCTTTTTCTCCCCAAAGTCCCCCGGTACATAGTTGTATATTCTTCGTTGTGGGTCCTTCTAGTTGTGGCATGTGGGACGCTGCCTCAGCGTGGTTTGATGAGCAGTGCCATGTCCATGCCCAGGATTCGAACCAACCAAACCCTGGGCTGCCTGAAGCTGAGCGCGTGAACTTAACCACTCAGCCACCGGGCCAGCCCCCTTCAGAAGCATATGGATGCCAGGGGTTCAGGTTTCTTGGGAATAAAGATTTGGATCACATCAGCAAGAAAATCACCCAGACTTGTAGAGCTGATCAACGAGGATGCGGGAGTCGTAGAATTGATGGTGGAGAAGACAGAGGATGAGTACAAGTCATGGCCCTGGGTTGTTTTGTGTACCCCCAACCTTCTTCTTCTAAGTTTGCCTTCATAAGAAGGAGGTTCCTAACAATGATGGATGAGATACTTTCTTAATGATGGGGAAATAGATGTCCTTAGCACAAGTGGTAGACTGTGGCAGTCATGGAATTCTGCCATTCAGATCTCCCTTCAAGAAGAAACCTGCCATAAAGTGTGAAGTTAGCTGTTTACATGTCATTATGCAATGGTGGATACATGTTACTGTCCAAACTCATAGAACGTATAACACTAAGAGTGAACTCTAATGCAAACTATGGACTTTGCGTGTAATGATGTGTCAGTGTAAGCTTGTCGATTTTAACAAATGTGCCACTCTAGTGAGGGATTTTGATAGTGAGGTAGGCTGTGTGTTGTGACTCTAAAACTGTTTTAAAAAATAAAGTCTATTTTAAAAAACTGAGTTACAAACTCAGTAAAACTAACAAAGCAAGTAAAAAAAATTAAGTTACAAGCTTCACTTTAGTCAGATCCCTGCTATTAGAAAATAGGCCTCTTCGGGGTACCTCTAAGTCCCTCCAATTATGTATCTTTGTGTATAATGACAAGCCCAGTAGGGTCATTGAGTGAAAGGTCAAAATTTTATTCTAAAATCCCTACTAAATCCCTAAAAACTCTATCACAGGTATCTGCTCAATGTCAAATCTTTCATAAGCACATAGAGTCTGGTTTCAATTCTCTTAGAACTATCTCAACCTTCATATTACCCTGATATTGACCTAAATAAATCCAACTTACTGTCTGGAAGGCCTTTAAGTACTTTCCAATTGGAAACAGGACCGTTAGCTTACGGCTGTTAGGTTAAGTGTTGTGCCTTTCCTATGTTGAAATTACTTTAAGCCAGTCCTATTTTACCTGGCTCCAGCAGAAACTTACCAAAAGAAAATTTCAAGTCTAATTCCTTCTTGCAGTCCAGAACCAAAAGATTTCATATTACTGAGGCTTGATTAAAGCCAATTTTGTCATCCAATTAACTAACAACTGTTTTAAATCTCAAAGAAAGATTCTCTCTTTATTTTCTACATTATCATCGTTGTTCCATACAATGCCCCGTCTTGTTTATTATTTGCTAGTTTGTTTATCTTTTACCCCCATACTCCTCTTCCATTTTCCTTCCCAATCCATACATAGCCATTTAACTATATTTAACACATAACTTTTTGTTGTATGTCTTCTTGAAAAATCAAATTTTTTTTATGTCCATGTATTTTTTATGGAGTTTGTATTGTTTTTTATATTTTATTCTGGTTCCTTGTATTTTCATTAAGCTTTTTGTTAAAATTCATTTTAACATCTATTCATAATGCTCTTACCCTGCAATGCATCTATCATATTTACTTATCCACTCTGTTAGGGTTAGGTTACCAGGTTGCGTTTAACTGCCTGACACCACAAAGAACACTGGAACGAACTATCTAGTTCATATTCCCTAATAGGCTATATACACAAGAGAAGATTTGCTGAGTTATAAGAATATATTTAATTTGACCAAATGGCACCAATTTGCTTTCTCATATGGCTTCACCAGTCTAAAGTCTGTCTAGTAGGTACCATATATTCTCACATTAACAATATTTGACTACCCAACTTGATTTTTTTCTCAGTAAAATAGGCCTACAGTGATATTTTATTATTGCATTAATTTGCATTTTTCCAATTATTAATTATTTTAACCTCTCTTCATAGGCTTTCTAGATACAGGGTTTCCCCCTTTGGAATTTACCTGTTCACAATCCATTTTTTGACTGGGATCTTGCATTTTCTTGTTAATTTGCAGAAGCTGCTAGTATGTGCTAAATATCCTCTTTTGGTTTTGAATATTATAAATAAATCTTCATGTTCTGTCAGCTATATGTCAACTTTTTCTATGTTGTCTTCCACTAAGGATAAATAATGTAATCCGATTCACAATACTTTGCTTTCTGTTTTGTGCTTTTGAAAAATTTTAGGAAGTCCTTTCTTGCCTCTAGATTAGTAAAGATATTCACCTATTAAGTTTATTGTTTTATCTTTCCAATTTAGGTTTATAATCCAGGTCGAGTTCACCTTTCTACATGGCTTTAGGATATATTTGGGTTTTTATGTCCCTACCTTAGCCCAGTTTTCTATACTATCTAAGAATCTGCCTTTTCCTCCACCGATTTGTGCTGCCTTCATAATGTACTAAATATCTTATAAATAAAATGTTTCTAAGCTGTCTTTTCTCTGTCTGCTGCTTTTCTATTATTGTGTCTTTGAGGCATGTCATATTCTAGGCCAAATAACTTCTTTTTATTCCTCTTTTTAAAATTGATCTAACTGTTCTTGTACAGTTTTTCCTCCATATAAATCTTAGAATGAATTTATCAGGTCTCTGAAAAAAATCAAGTTGAATTCTGTTGGTAGCTGACTTGAATTTATACATTAACTTGGAAAGAATCGAATTCATTTAGGTTATTATGTATTTCCCTCCAGGAACATGGACTATGTCTCTTTATTTAGGTAAGCTTTAATGTCCTTTATCTCATTTACAAACTTTTCTCTAAAGGAGTCTTTTATGTTTTTGGAGAAGTAGTTACTAGATACTTTAAAGCTTTCCGACATTAAAAATCAACTGTTAGAAGCATAACTTACATTTAATAAGATTTATGGCTTTAGTGTATAAGGTTCAGACATTTGACAATGGTATGCAGATGATAACTATCATTATATGTACGATCTTCATGAAAGCTGATATTTGTTTTTACAGTTTATAATGATTAAGAAAAATCAAAATAATAATAATATTTTTTGACATGTGAAGTGACATAAAATTCAAATGTCAGCATCTGTAAATATTTATTAGAACACAATCACATTCATTCTTTTACTATTGACTATGGTAGCTTTTGCACTACAGGACAGAGTTCAATAGTTGCAAAAGAGACCACATGACCTGTTAAAGCTAAAGTATTTACTATTTGCTCCTCGGAAAAAGTTTGCCAATCTCTACTCCAGTTGATTCATGCCTCTATTCTACTGTACTACAATTAATTATCATCACCTTTTCTCTCAAACCAACAACACATCTTACATATGTTTACTCCCAGCTCATGACATTGTGTTCTAGTTTAATAAGACAAGTTTAACAATCAGAAGAGAACTTGACTTTTTATTAGAATCTTATCAATAAATTTACTTGTCTATAAGCATCTCAACCTACACGATATGTCTGCTCATATTTTTTCCATAGATTAACTCTTAACTAGAAGCTCTTAACTAAAAGCCAATCTCTCTCCTTGTGCAGTAAATTTTAAAATTTAAACCAACGTAAACTTTAAACTGCATTTCCTCTATCTTTTTCCTACAGCATCAACTTTTCACTTTCCTCTGGATCAACAAATAATATGCTATTATGTCTCTCATTCTTTAAAAATAAAAACTTCAACTCTATTTGTAATAAGATACCAATACTCAACTATTAGAATGGTTCTAAAAATAGAAACAAAGCAATATCTGACAATACCAAGTGCTAACAAGGATGCAGAGCAACTGGAGCTCTCATATACTGCTAGAAGGAATGCAAAATAATACTAGCACATTGGATAACCATTTGGCAGTTTCTTTTAAAAGTAAACATACTCTTAAGATACAACCCAGCAATCTCACGGATAGGTTTTATCCAAGGGAAATGAAAATGCGTATTCATACAAAGACCTCTATGTAACTAATTTTAACAGCTTGTTAAGTAATTAACAAAAACTGTAAACAACACAAAGTCTCTCACTTGGAGAAACAGTCTGTGGCATATCCATACAATAGAAGACTCAGCAATAAAGAGAAATAAACTACTGATATATGAAGTATATATTATAATTTAATTATGGCAAGTGAAAGAAGTCGTATCTAAAAGCATACGTACTGTATGATTCCATTTATATGACATTCTGGGAAAGACGAAACAACACAGACAGAAAGTACATCAGTTGTTGCTAGAGAATGGGAATGAGGAGAGTCAAACATGAAGGGGCACATGAGAAATTAGAAGTTGATGGAACTTTCTATATCTTGATTGTGTTGGTTGTTACACAACTAAGAGCATTTATCAAAACTTACAGAATTTTACATTAAGGGGCCAATTTACCACATGTAGGTTAAACCTTAATGATAATACATTTTTTTTTTAATGAACAGAGTTTTCAACTGAAAAAATTGTTTTAAAAGGGCTAGAGTATATGGCAAGAAGCAATAAGAAATGAAACCATAAATAATGGCAGGAATCAATGAAACAGTGAAGAAGAAACATACTATAAAAAATTAAACCAAAAGCTGGATCTTTGAAAAGACTAATTAAGTTAGATAAACATCCTGGCAAGTTGAATCAAGAAAAATAGAGAAAAGATACAAACAAAATATTGAATGAAGCAGGAAAAACTACTGATTCAAGAAAAATATCACAACAGAGAGCATTATGAGCTAATGTACAATAATAAATTTGAAAACCTACATGAACTAGCCTTTGAGGTAAATCACATTCCCAGTGAGTTTTTCTGCCAAGATAAAGCATCAGCCTCCTGAAACAGCCGAGGATGGAGGTCCCCAGTCAGCAGGCCAGTGCAGGCTGGTGTGCAGGGGAAGGTGAAGAAGTGTGGAGGACATTATGCCAAGTGAAATAAGCCAGACACAGAAGGACAAATGCTGCATGATCCCACTTTTCTAAGGAACCTCAAATAGTCACACTCATAGAACCAGAGAGTGGAGCAGTGGTTACCAGGGGCTGGGGGAGGGGGAAATGGGGAGATATTGTTCAAAGGGTACAAAGTTTCAGTTACACAAGATGAGAAAGTTCTGGAGATCTACTGTACAAAATAGGGACTATAGCTGACTGTGTCCTATGCTTAAAATTTTGCTGAGAAGCTAGATCTTATGTAGAGCACTTTTACCACTGAAGGAAAAAAAAATTAATTAAAAAGAAAGGGTGGCAGGAGGAAATTTTTGGAGGTGATGGATAAGTTTATGGCCTTGATTGTAATGATGGCTTCACACATGTATACTTATTACTAAACTTATCAGGTCATATACATGAAACAAGTTCAGCCTTTCATATGTCAATCTTGCCCCAATAAAGTGTTGCTTTTTTTAAAGTGCTGCTGTATTCATTCTTGTCACTGTTGAGTGGGGGGCCTATAGTCAGTAGAGTCACCTGGCCTGGTAACCTTCCTGCCCTAACCATTATGCTCAGTTACTCTTGTGTCGCCATAACAATATTATGATTTTCTATGCATACTAAGCTATGAAAAAAGATTGGGAAGCACTGCTTTCAAGCAGTGTCAAAACAATAAAACCCTTTGAGACAACAAAGGCATTTTTATTTATTCTCATTAGCCATTAGTATTCAATTATTTCTGCTCTTCAAATCCTGTGCTGAAAACCACTGGCTTCCTCATAAACACCCCAGGGCATTTTGAATTCAAGACATATTGTGACAATTTATTAATAATATCCCTATTCAGATTACTATGCTCTACCTACAGTCATGTAATTTATTACATTTTTTTAATGGACTTCCATGATGAGAAGGCACAAGGCCATGGAACTCTGGGAATATGTAGTATGTCAGCATGTTTTCTGTGCTCTCACAAACTATTGATTTCTAAAAGCACAGTAGTTCCCTAAAGGGTCAAACACCTTGCAATGTTATTTTATGTCACTTGCTCTGAGCACAATTCAATATAGGACAAAGCCTTCTGTGACCTCTCCCTCTTGGGGGTATCCTGGAAATAGAATTTCTCTGGACTGGGGACTTCGGGGATGATCATTGTGTAGAAACCTAGGAAAAGGGCAGGGATAGTGTCATTTTTCTTTGTTACACTTCACTTTCTGACATCTTCTATCCACAGAATGTAGATGGGAATAACCTCTAGTGCTTCAATAGCTATCGGCTGCCCGAAGTCCTGGCACTGTACTTCTTAAAAGTTGGAGCATGTCCTAATCATGTCTAGCAGTCTTTGCATGAGCCCTTTGTCTGGACATAATAACACATAGTAACAGCAGGAGCTGACTCTTCTCAGAGCCACCATGTACCTGGGGTGAGGATCGGCTTCAGTATGTGAGCTCCCTAGCAATGATCCAATCAGCAACTGTCATGGGGAACGCTTTTCATAAAATAACTTGAACGTATGGCCAGCTGCAGGCCCCTCTCCAGATTCCCTAGTGCTTCTATGTGCACTACTTCTACCCTGTTGGCCGCCCTAACTCCAGGGCATTACGATATCTAGAGCAAATCTGGCACATGCTTGAGGCCCAGGAATAATGCATGTCTGTAACCCTTCTGACATTTCTGACTTGCCCTTGAGATAACCTCCAACACTTAAATATTTCTGGTATCACAGATATTTGCCCTTGTGCCAGATGACAATGGCCAGTCTTACATTAAAGGATGCAAGCATTGTTTATACTGGAGCCAAATGTTTAAGGAAAACACTCTCCATACTTCCAATACTTCCTTCTCTTCTGCTTAGACTGAGCTTTCAATTTTGTGTTTGCTTTTTTTTTCTAAGTGACTATCAGCATCTTGAGAAGAGCAATTATTGTGAGTCCTTCAGTCTCTAAAGCGACTGCGTGCTCTTTCCTCTTCTTCCTTTGTTACAAACTTCAGGATGAGATATAAGTTACAAAAATCACATTTAGTAAATACTTCAAATAAATTCTAGCTAAAAGGAAAGTTCCTTCTCAGTATGTCTCAGAAAAACAAATAATAAATGTGATCTCTATAAAAGCAATATTTTCCATTTACTTCTTAATACTCTTTCTTAGATGATATCTGGAAGCCAAAACTTCCTCTTGTACACCTCTTTTATTCCAGAAGCAACTTGTCAAACCCTTACCTTTCTGTCTTTATGCCGCACTGATCTTTTTGTCCAAGAAGACTATTCTTCCCAAGACTTAGTCCCAAAAGTCTATTAGGGTGAAAAAAAGCAGATGAAGACTATAGGTGAGCGTACAATTTTCAGCTCAGAATGTCCATTCTACAGGCATGGCCATAGTCTGAAAACACATGTGAATATAGTTAACAAAATATTTATCACTATTATATTATAATGCATCATGTGGCCAATGACATTACATGATATGTTAGCCATGTTGTCCCTTATTGTCAATGCATAACACAATGCACCGTGTAAAAGTGCAATAAACTCAGTGCACTAGCACTACGTTCCCTTCACTCCCTGAGTTGCCTCAGATGACTTGTGTCTCTGACTGTCACTAAATAAATGTGTGCCTTTAGCATACCACTGAAGGGATTCCATCTGTTAAAGAGAAAACCATGAGTAATATCTATGTGTTTGGGCTTTATGACTAGCTATATAATTAATTCATAAATTACGCACTGATGAAAACTTCTCCTTACCACTGGAGAGCAGTTGAGAATAAGCCAGAGAGAGTGGCTGTCCTCAGGGAGTAGATTATGTAGAGAGAATGATTGCCTGTGAGATGTACAGAGAGGAACACTGTGATATAAGAGCATACATTGGGGAACTTCAACCTGGTCTACGAAGTTAGGGAAGACGTCATACCAAAATGACATTACGCTCAGATTATAAGGAAAAGTAGACATTACTGAAGTGAAACTAAAGAATTAGACGGGTCAGCTCAATCTAAACAGAGGATGTGGTGTATGGGAAACACCAACTAGAATGAAAATGAGGCATATTTGAGGCACTGGAAAGAAGTCCAGAATATTTGGGTGCCGAGTAAGGTGAATTGGGTCTGGGAAGGAAGCTAAAGCTTCGTGGGGAGACCCTTATAAACCGTATTAACTATTTCAGATTCTATAGCAAGAGCAATGGAAATTCATTGGCAAATTTTAAGAAGAACTGACACAGCTGGAGTTTTATTTGGGAATAATGTTTTGGAGTAGGACAAGTGGATGCAGGGAAACCAACAGGAGATTATTGCAGTGGTCGGGACAAAGATGTGGTGAACCAACCTAGTGGCAGCATGCTGAGACATCAGTATATGGTTTAAGAAACATTGAATAGATAGAATCGATCAACTGGATTTGGTGATTGTCATATGCAGTGGGGGACAGAATAAAAAAAAAACAGGGGTATTTCCAGTGTTGAGTAATTGTGGATTATTTAATGAGATAGAGAAACCTGGAGAAGGGGCAAAATTTGTGAAAAAAAAGGTGAATAAATCTAATTCTTGACATTCTGAGTTTGAGGTATAGGAACTGTCCATCAAGCATATAGAGGATGAAATTAGGAAATTATCTGTTTATAGATGATAACTGAACCTTTGGATTGAATGCATGCACATGAGTGTGTGTTCAAATGCTTGATTGCTTTATCCTTTCAGATGGAACCAGTTAAAGCGTGTCTAAATGTGGTTGAGATAGGACCAATGAAGGAAAGACTTTAATATAGGACTGAAAAGGAGTAATTTTGTAGGTGAACAATTTCTTGGATATTTGTAATTATCCATTCTTTCTAAGGAGAGTGGTTTCTGATAGTAGAAGGTCTTTAATCAATTGAGTACAAGTCATTATTGTCAATAGAGTGGCTTTCCCCATAGCTGAGAAAAGTTTTAAGAGATGAAGCAAGTATTCATTTAAGAGAAATTTGAATTAGCTCACTTTTCCTGCATGAAAAAAAAAGTGAGAGAGAGATTGAGACCTAAAGGAGGAATACCTGGGAGTGGGAAAAGTAGAAGCAGAGTTACTGGGCTCTTTACAAGTGAAGGAAAGAAAAGGGACATAATGCGGGCAACAATCTAAAGAAACTGAGGGATAGACAATAAACAATTTAAATTGGGTTTTTCTGTTTTTCTTCTTTTTTTTTGAGGAAGTTAGCCTTGAGCTAATGTCTGCCACTAATCCTCCTCTGTTTGCTGAGGAAGACTGTCCCCGAGCTAACATCCATGCCCATCTTCCTCTACTTTATATGTGAGACACCTCCCACAGCATGGCTCGACAAGTGGTGTGTAGGTCCACACCCGGGATCTGGACTGGTGAACCCCCAGGCCACCAGAGCGGAATGTGGGAACTTAACTGCTGCACCACCGTGCCAGCCCTAAATTGGGTTTTTGAGTGAAATTCTACTCAGTGTTTGACATAAAACCACTCTTCAATTCCCCCAAAAATCCTTAGTAAAATCATCACTTCTTACCAATACCCTAATGTAAGTTGATTCTTTGTATTAAACGTAAAGAACAACGTGTTTTCTATCAAAGAGGCCCTTGGACCAGTCAACATATGCATGAACATTTATTGCACAAGGTCTTTTATGTGATGATAGAGAAGATGGGAGTCAGAACACAGGTGTAAGAGTGGCTCTTAGGGTGAATCACACCTTTCAGTTATAATAGGTAGAAAAATTTTTAAAAAATGAGGGTGGATGAGCATAGAAAATTCTCATAGCAAGGTCAGTTGCTGAAATGGATGGGTGAGGTGAAGTTATTGCCAATTTAATAATGGGGAAAATTAAAATAATTACAATGAGATGTTGATGTAAAATTGCCAAAAAGCATTAAGAACAAATGTGGGTGCCAATCTGCCCTCCTACGAGGTAGGCTCCATAGGCAGAGCATAGCTGTGGATGAGAAGATTGGCTGAATTCTGCCTAAAGACTGGCATTTTCTCGTGATGGTGTGATGAAAGGACAAGAAGGCAAGGGAGCCCACCTACTGCTTTGACAATTTTTATTCCTAAGAGTGTCTCCTCCAGAAGGTGACGTTCTTGAGATGTTCCATCTCCAGTATGTTTAAAATACTATTTCCATTATGCAGAAGAACAAATCTTTTTTAAAAAACACTAGCTTTCTAATTCCTATTTTATGCAAAAAAGGTCAAAACCGGACAAGTTCAAATGGATTCCTGTTAACATCACATATGACTCACAAGATGTACTCTTATTTACCCAGCGTCACCAGTAAAAACATTTGCTTTCCAGCTCCAATTTTTGAAAAAAAGAAGCCATTATCCTGCTTTATTATCTGAGGCAGTAGGTGGTAGTCTTGAACTCGGAGCAACAATTTATTTGATCAGACATAGCCCATCCAAGTGTTTTAACCACAACAGCTAGGAAATTCCCAAATACAAACCGCAGATTTGGAAATGCTGGCCTGTGGGAGGGACCATACACTGCTGCAATGTCTTAAGCATTCCTCCACAAGTCTTTACAATGGTTTATTAGCAACAGTCACATTAACATTTAAATTATAAACGAAAAACCCAAGTGAATACTCTTTAGAAGGCACCAGTCCAAGAGCAGTTACATGTTTTTGGGCTTTCCCTTTGTCTATTTGTTTAACAGGATGAGTAACGACATTCTGAAAAGCCTGGAAGGAGGATATAAAAATATAAAGCCATCTTAGAAAACACAACCCAGACGTGACCCTTCCATAACTGTAAATCATGATAGCAAAGGAAATTTCCTTCTACGGTTCCTTCCCTCAGGCCTCTCACCTTTTAAGTAATGGCCAACCAGAGACAATGTTTTCAGTGTTGCCCACTTGGAAATTTGTAATCTGGAAATATTTTCATCTACTGCCTCTACTGAACAACAAAGTAAAACGTAAAAGTAGATATTCATGGAATGAAAAGACGCATTATTTAAATGGCATTGGTTTCTACGGCCTTCATAAAAATAATCCACGCTTGTGTTTTTATCACATGGCCTCAGAACTTTCTTTTGGCATGCAATAAGAACCTCTCATGTTCTGAGATGTCTAGCACATCTACTGACCATTGAAGAATTCATTCCTAACCTAAAAATTTGCCTTAACAGCAATAAATACTGTGGTACTGTCAAGCAGGAAGAAACATTATTTCTTCAATGTTTTTAATGAGGTTCTTATAGCAGCATGCACAATGGATATAAATGCAAGTGATATTTAAAAACATAGATCATTCATCCTCATGAAAGACCAATTAAATCAGAAATTCATGGTAGAGGGGTCCAGATATCAGTCTTTTAAAAAAATACCCTAGGTGATTCAAATGTTCAAATGAGTTTGAGAACCACTGACATGGACCAACAATCTGACTGATCCACACTTTTGTTTTTGTTTGTTGGTTGTTGTTACCTTTTATCAGTGTTGATCGGGGTGCAGAGAATCATTGTTTCCTTCCAGACCCTTAGCCTTTTTGGATGCCATCAGGCCTATTGTGTGTTCAAATTTAAAATATACATCATAACCAACTAAATCAAACTCTGAACAACAAACATCAATGCAATTACTCAAACACTTCAGCTACTGAGAATTGTGCTTTAATTCACGGCTGTGCTGCCTGTCCCTGAATTAGGTCAAATTAGATCAAATAAAATTAGGTCAAGTAAAAAAAAAATGTCATAAAATGATCCTTTGTCATTAAGAGTCAGATTGTTACCACAGCTAACCAATAGTTATAAAATATTGGTCCTGGAATGGCCCTTGGAGAATATGTGGTTAAAACTTTTAATTTTCAGAGCAGGAGTTCTATTTCATATAGAGAGTTTCAGCAAATGAGTAGCAAGGATAGAAATTCCATGGTTGATCCCTCACACACCAAGCACCAATTTCCAGCTATTTGATCACAAACATTTAACTTCTCTGAATCTCAGTATCCTCACATTAGAATGTAGTATTGGTGTGAGAACTAAATCATATCAAGTACCTGGCACACAGCAAATCGTTATTTGAACCACTTCCCATCCTTACTTACAGTGAGCATCTTATCATCTATTGTCTAGTTTCAAAGACAACAGCATTCAAGAGAGACCTTGTTTTCAAATAGTCACTGTTATTTTCTCACATTTGGGGTTAGGTGGTTTGGGTTGACATGAACATATTACTTCTTATTACTTCTCCATCACTAGAGCAAGAAATGTTCCAAAAGAAGGCTTCATAAACCAAACAGAATTCTTTCTTTTGCTTGCTTTCTTTCTTTCTCTTTCTCTCTTTCTCACTTTCTCTCTCTCTCCCTCTCTCTCTCTCTCTCTGTTATGATATGGCACATCAATCGTGTAGCAATAGAGAAAGCTCGGATTTAGGCAACATGCAAAGATGAAACTTTCAATACCAAGCCAAGAAAACCATGAACAATAAAGCCTTCTGAACAGAGTCAAAATGTAAACGCAACACAGTTCTCTTCCTTTGTGAGACTTCAGTTTTTACCTTGAGTACCACAATATTTACTCATGTTCACATATAAGCATGAAAAAGTAAATTTACATTTATGCATAAGTATAAATTAGATTAAATATTACTTTATATTTGTTGATATTATTTCTCCATATCAATACTTCCTTATACTGACAATAAATGTTGACAATAATAAAAATAAAATATGTTTTAATGACATCTATCTACACTCACCAAATACTTTGCATATACATATTCATCAAATCAATTTTTTTCTTTAAATTCAAAGTAAAATTCAGCGTTTAAATATTTTCCCTTTAATTTCCATTCTATTGTTTTCTCCCTAGCTCAGGTAGGTACTGAGACTTCCTGACTTCACACCATGTGCAATAGTTACCTGGAATTCTCTCTCACCCACATCTTCACCACAGCCTTCACTGTTACACTATTGGAAACTCAATGATTACAGGTGCAAACAAAATCTTTTTGCCAGACTTTCAAAACATTCCACATTTTCTCCAAATCTAACTTATGCCCTCTATCTTTTCTCTTAAGTGAATATTCTGCTTCTACCAGCCTGCTGAAATACCTCTCTTTTGAACCTATTTCTTCTTCCACATCTTTGCTAATGCTGTTTTCTTCTCTCCATGCTCTCTAGAATTAAATCCATTCTCTTCTTTAACAATATAATCCTCATATAACCTTCACAATTATACTCAATTTGCTTCTCTTCTGTAAGGACTTCTCTGGCAGGCCAAACCCACAGGTTTTTCTCCTGCTAATAAATTCCCATGACAAAGCCTTCAGTAAAAGTGTTTGTCAAGTAGTTTCTGGAAATTTCATTATGTGAGGTGTGGTAGGTGGAATAAAGCTCTCCAAAGATATCCACTTCTTAATCCGCAAAACCTGTGAATATGTTACGTCACATGGCTAAAGGGACTTTGCAGATGTGATAAGTGTCCTGAGATGGGGAGACTACACTGGGTAGTCCAGGTGGGTCTAAGGTAATCACGAATGTCCTTGTAAGAGGGAGGCAGGAGAGTCTGAGTCAGAGAGAGCTGGAAGCTGGAAAAGGCAAGGGAATGGATTCTGCCCTAGAGCCCTGCTTTCAGAAGGAATGCTGCCCTGTCAACATCTTAATTTTAGCACTGCAGGACTCATTTTAGGACTGCCATCCTCTAGCACTATAAGATATATATTTCTGTTGTTTTAAGCCACTAAGTTTGTGGTAATTTGTCACAGCAGCAATAGGAAACTAATACATGAGGTAACCATATACAATAGTGAGATGGGTACTTCATTGTAAAGATGCACATGGAAAGAGAAAGGACAGAAGTGTCAGCCACAAAGCCTCATTTTGTATCATGGTATCCAAGAGCAGGAACATGGCCAGACCCCACAGCTTGAATATAAACTGGCTCATGGATTGTCAAGTATATTTCTAGCATCTCCACAGTAGTTGGAACATGTTATATATCATCATTATAATCGAGTCAGTTCTTTTTTGTCTCTACCTATACCCTTCCTGTGGCTACTTTAACTCTTCACCCCTTACTCTGCACATCATGTCTTTTGCTTAATCTTAGCTTCTGTCTATGCATGACTTGCCTTACTCCCTTGTGGGTTTGACTGGTGCACATGTCTGTGCACTGCCATTTCTGTTTGCCTTTCAATTCTGCTAAGTAATGCCTGTCCCGCACTCCAGATCAATTTCTGGAGGAAAAGAATTCAGGTGGTCCAGATAGCACCTGGTGCTTCTAGTTGGATTTAGCTTCCACATCAGGCCTCTTTGCAGGTTATAGCTGGCGGACAGTTTTACTGGCTTGATCCGCTCTCGCACATATTTTACTGTCAGTTCACTGTACATACATTTACATTTGCTTCTAAAACTTGACTACAAGAACTTTAACGTCTGGGACCAAATATTATACTGTATTTAATCTACCATCACACAGCATACGGACCAGATTATCTAGGTTTTAATTAATTATTTTATGAATTGAGTAATGAAGATTTAAAGAATTACCATCAATTCTATTAATGAAAAAGAAAATTACAATCTACATTTCTGCCAAATTAGTTACTTCTTCAGCGTAAGGTAGATGATGAGTATGACAAACTTAATTCTTAAATATCATAATTTTTCAAATATGTGCATATATAACATATTTATATGGACACATATATGTGCATATATAATATATACATATGTATACGCACATATATGTGTATACATATGTATGTATGTATATAAGTGAAAATATATACATTGATACATATATATACAAATGAAAGCATGTTCTACAATTTTTATAGTGTTTAAGGTTGAACAAATATGTATATTCTCACTGACTACCCAGTTAAAATATCTAATCAGTTAATGCTTTGTTAAGAATTTTAATTTAAAAGTATCCATGCTATTAAAAGATATTAATTTTTCCTATAGAATAAAAGAATCTCTCTAAGTTTACACTTTATCCTATGGTCTTATTTATTTTAAAATAATGACAACATGTTTAATCATATATCTGATAAGGGATTAATATCCAAAATATACAAAGAACTCATACAACTCAACAACAAAAGAACAAACAAGCTGACTAAAAAATGGGCAGAGGACCTGAACAGACTTCTTTCCAAAGAAGACATACAGATGCGCAACAGGCACATGAAAAGATGCTCAACATCCTTAATTATTAGGGAAATGCAAATCAAAACCACAATGAGATATCACCTTCCACCTGTCTGAATGGCTATTATTTAAAAGAGAAGAAATAACAAGTATTGGAGAGGATGTGGAGAAAAGGTAACACTTGTACCCTGTTGGTAGGAATATAAATTGGTTCAGCCACTATGGAAAACAAAATGAAGATTCCTCAAAAAACTAAAAATAGAACTACCTTATTATCCAGCTATTACATTTCTGAGTATGTATCCAAAAAACATGAAAACACTAATTTCAAAAGATACATGCACCCCTATGCTCACGGCAGCATTATTCACAACAGTCAAGACTTGGAAACAACCTAAATGCCCATAAATGGATGAATGGGTAAAGAAGATGTGGTATATATATACAATGGAATATTACTCAGCCATAAAAAAGATGAAATCTTGCCATTTGTGACAACATAGATGGACCTTGACCATATTATGCTAGGCAAAAGAAGTCAGACAGAGAAAGCCAAACACCATACGATTTCACTTGTATGTGGAAGATAAAACAACAACAAACAAACACATAGATATGGAGAACAGATTCATGGTTACCATGGGGGAAGGTGGGTGGAGGAGAGTGAAAGGGGTAAAGGGGTAAACATGGATGGTGAGGGGTGGCAACTAGACTTTTGGTGGTGAACACAACGTAAGCTATAAAGAAGTCAAATATAATGATGTACATCTGAAATTTATATCAAATTATAAACCAATGTTACCTCAGTAAAAATAATTGAACATATAATAAACAATTTAAAAAAATATTGACAACAGGTTGAAACACTGTAGAAAGGGATCTAACATGATTACACTGATATAGACACTGACATTTATTTTTACTCTATAGTTTTACACTCATGTTTTATAAGGTCCCATTACATAGTGCTTTCAGTTTCACTAACAAATAAATGATTGTAGTTTCCAAGACAATGCATATAGCATTCAACTCTAGTTCAATTCATATGTCTAAATATAAGTTTTATTAAGAAAAGTGAAACAGACTCCAGGATAAACTAAGATTTCTACTTTACCATGGCAAATTTTATGAACCGCACTGGAGAAAAATAACCTGTTTCACAATAGACATATTTTACATTCATGTATAATAAAACTTAAATTTTGTCTACCAAATTTTATTTTTGCCAGAAAAAGTGTATTAATTCATATAAAGCACCCAGATTAGGAATGTCTTTATTATGGAGAGTTTTACATGGTAATGTATTTCTCTTGTTATTTATCAAGAGCGAACCTTTCCTCTTATAGAGCTCAAATACCAGTACAGAAAAGCACATTTTGTAATATTATACATATAGTTCACTTCTTTCTTGGCAGGAAATTCTTCCTGAAAGGGGTTCAGGTATCTTGTTATGCCCATATTTCCTTTTTTTCAGTCATGTTATCATTTCATAAAAAAATTGGTTAATTAGAATATAGAGCAAATGAGAGGTCTAATCTAAAGGATGCATGGAGACTGGAGATATCCCATCAGCTTTAAAATAAACCAGATGAGGCAATAACCTCCACAGTTCTTTCAAGTAAGCAGTGCAGAAAGTGAAATCAAGAGTGTTCTTATTACAGCATATGGGCCATTATTTTCTTTAAATGTGATTGGTCCATACCATGAACTGCCTTCTATCCATTGTTTAGGTAGTAAGAATAAAATTACCATAAAAAAGAAAACTACAGAGAAACAGTCTGAAGATAAGATATAGAGCAAGTTGTTTTCTCCAAGTCCTTTTTTATCCTTTTCTGATAGAAATACAAGAATAGGGGACTCAGATAAGTTGCAAATTGCAAATAAGTAATAAAGGAAAATCACAGATTTGTTGCAAATCCTCTTGACTGTACTGTCCGGCTTCAGTGTTTGTGGAGGTTAAGAGCCTTGTGCCACTGTTCACTCATTCTACAAACAGACAGGAGTCGCTCACTGTGTCACGTCCCTGTTCCTTAGCGTATAGTGCAGCTATTCTTAAGGGGTGCCATTTTTGTACCTTTTCAGTCACCGAAAATCTAAATCTTGAGTCTCAACAATATTGTTTGTCTACTTGGTCCAGATTTACTGCAAAATTAACGTAAAATTAGTAACTTTTTTAACTAGTTAACTTACAAAAGAAAATACATAGTTTAAATTCTAGCGGTATTGTATTAACGTATGGCGACAACCAAAAATGGAAGAATAAAAGCAAAAGTCTCTACAACTCGCGTGTTTTGTCTCTATCGACTAGTCAATTCTATAATCAGCAATTATAACACTAACAGCTGCTAATATTTGATTAGAACTTGTTAGCAATCATGATAATAAACATTTACATGTATGTTTCCATATAATTCTTTACATAATTTCACAAGATCTGATAAACAAAAGCTTGGGAAAAATTGTGTACAATTACGGCTTTTTAATATAATTGGAGCTGTGTGAGCAGAGAGAAAGGATAGTAGTCGAGGTAGGGATGAGGTCGAAGAAGTGGCTGCTGCACTAAAAGTAGACTGAGGCAGAACAAGTGTGAAGTAGAGAGATCACTGAGAAGGTTCTGCAATGATCCAAGTGACAGATGATGATAGCTGGGACATGTGACACAAGTGCGAAGACACTGGAAATATTCTGCAGGCATCTCCTACAGGAGTTACCAGTAGTTTATATGAGAGAAGAGTCAAAATGCCACTATTTTTGCCCTCAAATAATTGGAAGGATAGAATTGCCTTTTAGTTAGATGGGAAAGACTTTAGAAGGAGCAGATTTGTGAAGACCGGAGTGTCTCTGGGGTTCTGAGCTCTAAAGACGGGAGCTGCTAATGTTTGCTGCAATGTGGAGAAAGCTGCCTGAAAATGAAACCAACAGAGAGGACAGCAGAAGCATGAGATGGACAGAGGAAAAACCCCATTAGCTTTCACAAAAATCACAAAATTATCTTTCACTGGGGTCTCTTCCTTGTTAGGTTCCAGTCACACTGACCTGCTCCTTTTTTCCAATGGGTAAATATCTATCTCACTTCAGGGCCTTCTCACTTTCTGTTCTGTTTGCCTGAAATGCTCCCCCTCTTCCTTTGGCCAGCTTTTGCTCACTCTTCAGATATTAGCAGGAATAGTAACACCCAAGATCTATGTTCCCTGACAATCCAGTCTAAGGTAGAACACTCTTGTCTGTTACTCTCACCCTCTTCGCCTTATAGTGTATACTACACACATACATATATACAGGAATATCTGAATATATAATATATATATTTATATGTATATGATTATTTTATAAATACATTTGTTATATATTTGTTTATTCATTCAATTTTTGTTTATTATTTAACTTTGAGACCAGGAGGATAGAATTTACTGCTGTATTTTCAAAAATTAGCATAGCTCTTGGAATATAGAATATATGAATCAATTAATTCATTTGCTTTGATGATATTCTCATCTTCCTTTAGTAACCATCTTCCACTTTACTCTTTATTAAAGGAGCTTAATCTGGTCAACCAGACCTGGACACTACCACCTTTTTTAAGATGACTCAGCATAACTCTGCTCTGATTTTGTATATTTAGAGTTTACCATTTTACTATAGAAGATAATTTTCTTTTCAATATCCAAATTTATGAAAACACACATACCAGTCATTTGGAAATCAGACATCTAATGAAGGCCAATTCTATCATCTAAATTTTAATTCAACCTTGTTAAATGTGACTAAAATCTTGAACACACTGTCCTCACTCTAGCATATTGGGTGTATACTGGTAAAACATTGGAGTGAATAAGTACATCTACAATGCAGATACTTTTTTTTTTTGAGGAAGATTAGCCCTGAGCTAACTACTGCCAGTACTCCTCTTTTTTGCTCAGGAAGACTGGCCCTGAGCTAACATCCGTGCCCATCTTCCTCTACTTTCTATGTGGGACGCCTACCACAGCATGGCATGCCAAGTGGTGCCATGTCTACACCCGGGATCTGAACTGGGGAACCCTGGGCCGCCAACAAGCAGAAGGTGCGAACTTAACCACTGTGCCACTGGGCCGGCCCCAGTGCAAATACTTTAAAATAGTCCAAAGCATGACTAAATCTTTATTGGTAAAATTACCTAATTTACCACTAGAGTTATAGTGATTTTTCTCTAGTGTAGCCTTGCTGATTAATCAAAGACTAAAAAAATTAGGAGCCTAGTTGAATCTAAGTTTCTGCCTCTAATGAGAAGAAAATTATATTCAATTTCTTTTTATTGGTAACTATTTTATTGTTAATTCTTTGAAAATTGAGGATCACTTCAGTTAATGACAATATTCAATGCACAAGGGCATTATTTTCTTTACATCTCACACTTGTCCCCATATTAGCCAACTATTGGGAATTCATTCAATTAGTGTTAACAATTATGAAGTCCTTTATAAACCCAAAATAAGCTATATAGGAAATAGAAGGGGGAGTAAGACAGACTCTCAAGTCTGAGTTTTAGATGCTATAATTGACAAAAAGGGGGGAGAATATGAGTACAATATATTTCAGTAAAAGGCAGAAAGTAGTAATATGTTGAATGAATTAAATGAGTCAAGGGACCAAAAAGAGAAATAAATTATAATTAAGATAAATGGGAAACTTTAACAGTGATAATTTTATTTAGAAATTCCATAGTATGTCTCTTTTTCTGGTATTCAGAGAGGACATATAGAAAACTACCAGTATGAATGCAGTGAGCTCTTATTTGAGCACCAGCACCAGGAAAGTCTCCCACTTCAGTTTTTCTTTCTAAAAGAAAATAATCCCTGCTCCTTTTTACTCTGGAAATATTTATGTTTAAATAGAATTTTTCATTGTTGTTTCAGCACTCATTGAACATATTTCCAAATTATATCAAACTGCATTTCAATCTTTGTAGGTAAAACTCAATAAATTTTATTTGTATGCTATAATTTAAATTATATCAGTATCTTAGGTTCATATTTTTTAACAGTTGTTAAAGATCACACTCTGTATTGTTTAGTAGATTGACTGAATGCAAAAATATTCTGTAGTATTGGAATCAAAACTCAGCTAGCTTTATTAAATTTTCCTTGACAGTTCTCTTCTAGTCAAAAAAAGAAAATTTTATTTAACCGAAAGGTCTAGTTGTTGAAATTTAATAATTCAAAATATTAATGCTAACAGAAATGTTAGATCACATAATTTGATTTATAATTTTTCAGTTAATATGAAATGATATTGATTATTTGTATGTCATCAGCTATTTCCATAGGATGGAAATATAATTTGAGATCATGAATATGTAAAATTTCAGTCTAATTTGGGTTTGATAAATGAAGTAATAAAGCTAGATTAATAATATTTGACGATATTTACTTAAGTTATTTACTGAGTCTGTCTTTGTGTTCCCACATCTCTTGTCTCTGAAGTAGGTCTAGAGATGTGAATCTCGCCCAGAGTTCTTAACTTCGGCCTGGTGACCTGATGGCAGACACGTAAAAGCATGGTCAGGTGAGACATCAGAAAGTTTACTACTTCAGCCTCCTCTCCCTTCCCACCCCACATAGCCCCTGACATCAACACTGGTACTTTATCATAAAACCTCCACTAGCAAGACCCTTAATAAAAAATAAATGCCATTCAGGCTCTGTTTGAAAATGTTCTAAAGGAGAGCTGACTTCATATTAAACTGGATGACCCACAATCTTATGTTGGAAACACTTTCAAATGATGCACTTAGAACTCTATAGCAGAAGCCTAGCACTGCTCTGGTGGGGCACACAGAAAAATGTCTACACTCTACCTCTAACTCCCCATATCCTAAATTACAATGTTCCCTTCCTCAGTGGGTAACCTAAGGCTGAATCCTGATTGCTTTAGTTCTGAGATGCTCAGTAAAGCCTATGGGTGCTTCAGGGGACATGCTTATATTTTCCTTTTCTGTTTCTTCTGTGCCTTGCCTGTAGTTGGTGACGAATATGTGTATTAAATAATCTCAAAATGTATGGGAAAGAAGACACTTGGAAAATCTTAATGTAGACATATCCAAATGAGAAAATGCTTCTTAATTGTTTCTGCTGTTGAGATGAATGTTTATGACAACTATAAATGGCCTAGTTTTCTGATGTGGCTTGTAGAAACCACAGGTTCTGGCTCTCCCATGGTTTATATCATGGAAATGGAATATCTGTTTTCGTAACCTCTCTGCTCAGGTCATTTATGGGAAGAGCAGAAACAGAAAAGTATAATTTTTTAATCAAAATCTACCACTGTCAAGTTTCTATGCTACCACTATGGAAACAAAGATGTACACCATGACTGTACCTTCAAAGAGCTTATAGTTCAGTAGGGTTGATAAAAGATGCTCACAGAGAGCTGCAATACAGAAAAGATTTCAAGGGCAATGTGCTGTATAAAAGTTACAAAGAAAACGATGGTTCCCGACACTCTGTTGTGACAATCCTTGCACTCCTGTGGAGAAGTAGAGCCATAATTATGGAAACATGTGGAGTGTATCCATTTGAGGGTATTTTTTTTGTATTCAAAAAATGCTTGAAATTTGATGACAAAAAGTAGTTTTTTTTTAATATATCACTATTTTCTGTAGACCCAACAAAAGGAAAAGAGTTAATACGTCAATGATGTATTCATGAATATATAAAACTCAAGTTCCCAAGTAGTGACTCAGCCTTCATAATGACAGCTTTTTAACATATGGATCATTACTGATTTGATCTTAATTGATATGACAATTTCCTTTACACTGTGTAGCAACATTTGGCATTGTGGTTTTATTCAGAATAAATAACTCAAATATCTGACATCTTGATTTAGGGACATCTGTCTGTCTAAACTAGAACTGATTATTGATTTTTCAGCATCAAAATATTTAGAATTTATAGTGATATATTGTAAAATAATCTCTGAAATAATTGAATCATTTTCTATAATTATATTTTCATGTCAAAACATATGGTATGTCTGCATGGACAATATATTATAAACCTCTTTTCCTTATAAATATTGGCTACAATTTTGTGTTGAAATAATATGCTTTTTCCATCATTGAAAACAAGTAATTTTTTGATCCTCCTATAGTGCAACAAGATAAAATGGACTCTCCTCTTGGCTAGTTTCTGAAAGTTTTATGGTTCAGTTGGTATATGTGATGTTTGATCTACAAATAAATATTGTTATGAGTATTTCCAGTAATATATTCTGTGATTTTCTTTTCATCAAGCTTCAAGATAGCGCATTATTGAAATTACCAGCAGCAGTGGTTAGAAAAATGACATCAAGGATTCTCAGCTAACTGGGGTTATATCAGAGTGATCTCAGGAGAATCTTTAATAAACTACTCCCCTCCACCCCAACAGCATTCTTTTTCACACGCACCCTATCCCTTCCTCCTTTTCCATCATCATTTTAGTTGGTCACTCTTACTGACAGGAGTGCATTTATTACTTAGGTGTGTGGAGGGACAGGCAAATGGTTGAGAACCATTAGATTATAATCCATTAAAAAGAATTTCATATTTATTTAGTAAAAATAAATCATTCTCTTTTGATGTTGTTATATTTAGGCAATTTTCAAAGACAATGAAAGTAGACACAAATTATTCTAACCCATTCTCAAAACTGATTCTATAGATAAAATGATTCCTTGTATTCTTTCTTTGTCTTTGCAGATATGCTGGCTGTCAGGAGAGCATATGCACTGGAATTGTGTTTTAAGAATTACCACGAGGTTGGTCAATTTTAATTATTGGCGTTGGACATGCACATATAAGAGTTTACATGAGGCCAAAACTGCTGACTCCGATGTAAATGGCTCATGGCTCAAACTTGGAGAACCATTGCCATAGGAGTTGAGTTCAAGGTCTTGGAAGTCATACTGTTTGGTTTTCAATCCTGGGTCTGCCATTTTTTAGTTGGGCCATCTCAGGCATTACTTATTTAATGTAGCTAAGTCTGTTTACTTAACTGAAAATAAGGGATAATAATGGTGCTATTTCCTAGAGTTGTGGTGAGGAAGCAATGAGGTGAAGCATGAAATCATTTAGCTCTGAGGCTGACACCAGGAGGAAGCCATTAACTTCTGCTATCATTTTTGTCATCATCATAATTATCATCGTCATCATCATCACAGACATAGTATAGCACTCTGTATTAAAGATACTTAGAAGAAACTTCCCTTAACGCTGTTTCTTTTGATAACACACTATTAAAATTTCATTTAATTTGCATTTACATTTTGTTTGAGGATTTTTTTTTGTTTTTTGGTTGATCGTTTTGTTTTCCAAAGACGTAAAATCTTTAGAAACATTTTACTACTGCTTCTTGCATTTTTGTAAATGTTGCAGATTGCTAAACCATTTTAGGGGATCAAAAAATAAAATATCAATTTATATCTAGCTGGAAAAATCCAGCTGAAAAGTCTTGAAAGAGTGAATAATTTGTTAATCTTTAGGAGTGAATTTATAGTTCCTTCCTCATGATAAAAGCAAACATCCCAATATTATGCTAAGTGAAATAAGCAAGACACAGAAAGACAAATACTGTCTAATATTGTTTATATGTGGAATCTAAAAAAAACAAACTCATGGAAACTGAGAGTAGAATGACGGTTGCCAGGGGCTGGGAGGTGAGGAAAACGGGGAGATGTTGGTCAAAGGGTACAATCTTCCAATTCTAAAATGAATAAGTTCTGAGGATCTAAGGTACAGCATGGTAACTATAGTTAACAATACAGTATTATATACTTGAAAGTAGCTAAGAGAATAAATGTTCTTGCCACAGACGCAAAAAAATGGTAACTATGTGAGATGATGGAATGTGTTAACTAACTTTGTAGTAATCATTTCAAATATATACATGTATCAAATCATCATGTGGTACACTTCAAATTTACGCGATGTTATACTTTAACTATATCTCAATAAAGCTGGAGAAAGGAAAAAGCAAACATCCAGAGGCTGGTATAAGGTCTTCTGCCGAGAGGACCCACATAGATAACTCTACTCACTCATTATGCCACACATGAGAGACAGCCAATAATAGGGAGAGTCACCCTGATTATTTAGCTAACCTGCATCTATCCATCAGTTTGGTCTAGCAACAAGTCTGGAGCTATGCATCTGTTGCAGGAAACGACGTCTGCCTTCAAGTCAATAAATATGTTTAAGATTAGTGTTTCAACAAGGGATATTGGTTGAGAAACACTGAAGTAGGTGCCATGTTGTTTCTGGGGGCATGTTTCATTAAATGCTCCAGGTTTTTCATCCATTTTTTCCACTCTTAATGCAATCACTTGCATAACACACTCTCATAAGTAACACTCTAAAGGTGGAGGTAGGTCGTACACTCCCTCACTCCCCATAGGATTTATGAGGTGGGATGCTTTTTTGGACTCTACTTAATCCTGGATATCCTGATATTCTTCTAAATTGGGTCTTTCTCTGCTTCTGCCCCTACCATACCGCTGGAAAAACACATTCTGTAAAAGTTACTTGAAGCTTCCTGAGGTAATAGAAGGGTTTCTATCTCGACTGGGGTGTTGGCTCTATAGGTGTATGCATTGACCAAAACTGATTTAATTATACAATTATGATTCATGCATAAATTCCTTATACGTAAATTATCCTCAATTAAAAATAGAATGACCTATGTTGACATTTTTGGTGGCATTTTAAGATAGAGTTTTACATTCATCATTTGTTGTTGTTGCTATTTTTGTTAATACAGAGACATAAATTGTATGCCTACTTCTTCTAGCTCAGTTCAAAGGGGTTAAACCTTGAAGTCTTGAATATGTGGCAACATTGTCACCTAGTAGCAGTATATTAACATTGCAAGAATGAGATTTAGAAGGAAAATTTCAGCACAAAGCTCAAAACAATGCAAAATCATGGCTTCTCAATGATATGCCCTTCTTTTAGTTACCGTAGTTCCATATTTCTTATATCTTGATACCAATGTAACACTTTAATCTAAAAGAGTATCAAGGATTTGAAGAAGCCTGATAAACATCCCTGACCACTCCCAACATTCTTAGCAAATTGAGAAAAAGCCAAAAAAGGCCAAAATGTCAGCTTTCCAAGGCTACTTTGATGGATACAGATTAAAGGTGAGTTAAATGGACTGACCCTCAGTCCAGGCCTGGGACAGCCCACGTGGGGAAGATTTTATGTCTGTAGAGCAAACACTCTCATTCTGTTCTCTGTCTTACACTGGGTGGAGATGAAGATGGAAGAAGAGATAAATTCTTCAGTGCTTATATCTTTTGGTAGATTAGCTCAGTCAAACAGAAAAATGCATGACAGTGGCTTTCACTCAGCCACCAGATAATTGGTTACACCTACGTGAGTAAAAGTAAGTGACAGAGGAAGAGGAAAGAAATGTTTAGGGAACATTGAAATCAGAGTATGAAGGAGGGTGATTCCCTATGTAACAGAGTTAAAATAAATATACAGAAAACATGAAATCAGGGTGTGGTTTGTAGGCATCACTGGCCTCAGTCCTAGAGCTGATGTAATGCAGATCACTATGATTGGATTTTGGTGACCTACAAATTCATCAGAAGTGTTCCTCACAGACTTAGACAGCTGTTTTAATGTTCCTACAATACCAAACTATCAACATAAAAAATAAACAAAATTATAGAGCACATGTGTCAGGTACTGCTTGGTTAAAAGGGTATTTGTCAATCCCTGTATATTATTTCCCAAACCATGTTAAAAGAACACAAGTGGTTATCTGCTGCCAGAATTAAGGGCAAATATAAGGTCAGGAGATTTCTGTAAGTCTGAAAGGTTTATTAGTATTTGGAGGTAGGAAAGAGTAGACAGAAATCAGTCACAAGGAAGGACACAGAAGCCTGCTTGTAGGTGAACATAAGACTAATGAAATCTCCAGGTTTCCTGATGCCTGTCTAAGCCCTCCAATGGCTTCTCATCCCACTCGGGGTAAAAGCCAAAACCCTGTTGATGGCCTACAAGGTCCTATGTGATAAGGTCTCACATTACCTGTTTGTCCTCATCAAAAACTACCTACTCACCCCCTTGTTCGGTCCACTCCAGACACATTTGCCTCTTTGCCATTCCTTAGACACAGCAGTCATGGCTCCACCTCAGAATGCATCTGTTTAGCTCACACTTTCACTTCCTTCAAGAGTTTGGTTAAATATCACCTTTTCAGTGAACAATATCCAATAATTAATTCCGCTCTCTGAACTTCCTTACTCTGTTACCTGTTTTCTATGGGACTAATCTCCTATCACTATGTAACATACAGCCATGTGTCACTTATCAATAAGACTATGTTCTGAGAAATGTGTCCTTAGGTGATTTTGCCATTATGTGAACATCGTGGAGTATGAGTACACAAACCTATATGGTATGGCCCACTACACACCTGAGCCATACTTTATAGCCTATTGCTCGTAGCCTACAAACCTCTACAGCATGTACTGTACTGAATAGTGTAGGCAATTGACACAATGGTAGTATTTGTATATCCAAACATATCTAAACATATAAAAGTTACAGTAAAACTACAGCATAGTGCCGGCCCAGTGGCGCAGCAGTGAAGTGCGCACGTTCCGCTTCTCCCCAGCCTGGCGTTCGCTGGTTCAGATCCTGGGTGCGGACATGGCACTGCTTGGCACGCCATGCTGTGGTAGGCATCCCACATATAAAGTAGAGTAAGATGGGCACAGATGTTAGCTCAGGGCCAGTCTTCCTCAGCAAAAAGAGGAGGATTGGCAGCAGATGTTAGCTCAGGGCTAATCTCCTCAAAAAAAAAAAAAAGCTACAGTATAAAAGATAAAATAATGCTCCTCCTGTACAGGACAGTTACCATGAATGGGCTTGCAGGACTGGCACTGCTCTGGGTGTGTCAGTGAGTGCGTGTGAAGGCCTAGGACATTACTGTACACCGTGTAGACTTTATCAACACTATACACTTAGGCTTCTCTAAATTTATCAAAAACTATTTTTCTTTTTTCAATAATAAATTTACCTTAGCTTACTGTAACTTTTTAAATTTATAAACTATTTTTTAACATTTTGACTCTTTTATAACAGCTTAAAACACAAACATGTTGTACAGCTGTACAAAAATATTTTCTTCGGTGTTGGGTCCATGTTTTCAAACTTTTTAAGGAGCACATTGAGATTTGCTAAACCCGTCACTGTGAATTTTATTGAGAGTTCTTCTTTTTCTTCTCCTACAGTTTCCTTTTCTCTTGTCTCTTCTTCAGCTATGCATCTTGTCCAGTTCTAACAACTGCTCATTGGACAATTCCTTGGGAACCACCTCTAGCGGCTTCTCAATTTTAACCCCATCCACGTCCAGGTTAAATTGTTTGCCGTCTCAACAGCCTTGTTAATTTTTACAACCTCCTCATCCTTGGCAAATGCTTTGAAGTTGTGGACAAACCTCTTGTCTTCTTCCAGGTGCCATTCATATATTCCTGGGTAACATCACCCCAAGCCCAAGCTAGATTTTTGATGCAGTCGTGGATGTTATAGTCCTTCCAGAATTGCATCAGTGTCTTCTCAGTGTCTTCCTCAGTGGCAGCAATAGCCTGGACAAAGGTTTTTCTCATGTAGTAGGCCTTAAAAGCTGTTATAACTCCTTGATTCCTTGGTTGGATCAAAGAGATGATGTTTAGAGGGAGAAACATTGCTTTGATATTGGGGCAAAGATTATCAATACAAGGAGGATGTCTGGGAGCATTATCAATAATAAGCAAATTCTTGAAAGGTATGTTATTCTCCAAACATTACTTCTTTATTTCACTGGCATAGCAATGCAGGAGGGCATCTTGGAAGAGAAGCTGCATCATCCATAACTTCTTACTGCTCCTGTACTGCCCTGCAGTGTGTGCTTATTGATATGCTTGATGGCCCTGGGGTTCTCACTGTGCCAGATCACAGAGGGTTTCAGGTTGTAGCCTGCAACATTGCCCCCAAGTGAGACTGTTATCTTGTCCTTAAAAGACTTGAAACCTGGCATTGACTTGGTCTCCTTATGGATGAAAGTCCTTTCAAGCAAACATTTCCAGACTAGAGCGGTTCCATCTATATTGACTATTTGCTTTGACAAGTAATTTTCCTCTATAATCAGCTTATCTAGAGTTTCCAAAAATTTCCTCAGCTGCCTTCACATCAGCCCTCACAGACTCACCACTCTCTTTCATGTTATATAATGAATAATAATTCTTGGATCATTTAAACCACTCAGAGCCAGTAGTAAATTCAACATTGTAGTCGGGTCCAGCCCTTTCTTTCAACATCACAAACAAACTTTTGGCCTTGGTCATGAATGTCATGGTGCTCAGAAGGATATACTTCTGTGTCTGGTCTTGAATCCATTAGAAGTTTTTCCATGTCTGATATAGGCCCTTCTCAAATTTTTGTTAGTCTCTTTGCCCTCAGTGAAGCAAATCCTTTAACAACGTCCATCGTTTTGCTCTTGTTCTTCAAGATTGTAGCTACGGTGGAACGGGACATGTCTGACTGGCAATCAATAATTACCACTGATCTTCTTCCTTCTTAGTCTTTAATCACTTTTAATTTTGTTTCCAGGTCAATCACTTGATGTGGCCTCTTACTGGCAACATCAGCAGTGGATTTTCTATGCTTAGGGGCCATCATGAACAAAACATGAGATTAAATCAAGCACAAGAGAAAATGATGCAATCAAGAGAAGCGGTAAATGTGAGAAGAATGAGGCTGCTGCCAGCTTAAAAAGGCATACTTATTTATAATAAAATATTTTTATAAATAGAAAGAGTACACTCTAAAATAATGATAAAAAATATGGTATAGAAAATACGTAAACCAGTAACAGAGTCATTTATTATCAAGTATTATGTACTGTACTTTATTGTATGTTCTATACTTTTACATGACAGGCAGAACAGCAGACTTGTTTAGACGAGCATCACCACAAACACGTGAGTAAGGCACTGCACTAGGACATTATGATAGTTACAACATCACTAGACAATAGGAATTTTTCAGCTCCATTATAATGTTATGGGACCACCATGGTATATGAGGTCGTCATTCACTGAAATGCTGCTATGTGGTGCATGACTCTACATATTTATGATGTTACAATTTGATTCCCCTGACTGGAATATAAGCTCTACAAATGCAGATATTTTTGTCTCTTTTATTTACTGCTATAGCTGATGAGTGAATGGGTAGCCTCATGTAGGCTAACCAAAGCAAAAGGCATTCAGGATTTCCAATGCTGCAGGACACATTCTTCTGTCTGCCAGAGTCTGTTATACTCCTGACACATGCAACCAGCTAACTGAGCTGCAAGGAATTACCCTCAAGCACAAACTAGTTGTTAGATGTTTTCCCAGAATAACACTCTGAAGCCTTAGTGCTTTGCCGTTTCTCTGATCCTGTCTCCCTGGCCCCTGGCTTCATACTCCAGGCTTGTACTTCAGTTTCTAGTCCCTCCAACGTTGATGGTTGGTTGGGCTCCAGCTGGACTTCTTGCCCTTCCATCCAAATCTCTCTATTGCATCCTTGTTCACCATCCATCCAGGATCATCTCTGTCATCCTTCCCAAAGGAGGAGAAATAGACAGCAGCTTGCTTCACTTTTACCCTTTCGAAACATGCAGCAGTTAGTAATTTGCCACCTACAATTTTGTACTTTCGGTCATGTTTGCCATATTTAAAATCCAAGATATAACATGCAGAACATAAAGAAGAGAGGTGTTTTTTTTTTTTTCATTTTTCTCCATTTTAATCATATGATTTTCTCTGTTCTTCAGTTGATTTTTCTCTGCTTTCTATTGAGTTATTTTATTTTCTACTTGCCTTGGGTCTCTGTTCCCAGACGGTATCCTAGGGGCCTATTTTCCATGTTTTGCCTCTCTGTATGTTAAGTTTCAGAAGCAGGTGTGGAGGGCAGGCAACTGAAACACATCTTCTGCCAATAAGGTGCAGTGGGGAGCACTGAGTGGAGGCTAGGGATGAAGCTGTGATGGGCATTGGAGCCAGGGTCGAGCTGGTTAATGATGCTGAGATGTGGAATAGAAGTCACGGAGCTAAGCCAGAGAGCCAAATACAAACTTGTCATCATATTGAGGTTTTCATTCTGGGAACAAGAAAGATTTATTTTTAAGTCTTAGTGTCATAATTTGCTAGTGGTGTAAGATCTGAGAGAAACTTTTTCTTCCACTGTTTTTATCTAGGGCTGATAAAACTTTTCTCTACTAACTACAGCTGACAGACTCTAAGTCCCTCTGCTCCTGTGCCATCATCCCAGTCAACAGGTTCATGCTTTGGTGTAATACTTTCCATTTTTGTCTGGATAGGACCTGTGACTTGCTTCTAATCAATATAATTTGGCAAAGATAGGTAATGGATGTCACTCCTGTGGTTATGTTACAGTAAATAAAACTCCATCTTGCTAGCAAACTTGCTATAGAGATTCTCCGTGCTTGGTTTGATGAAGTAAAATGACATGTCAGGAAAGCCAGCATGGCTAGGAACTGCAATAGCCTCTAGGAACTGGGTGGCCTCCAGCAACTGAGAATGACCTTCAACCTCTAGCCAGTAAGGATCTGCAGCGCTCAAACCTCCAGCTACAGAGAATTGAATTCTGCCATAACCTGAGTGAACTTGAAAACAGATTTTTTTCCAGTCAAGCCCCTAGATAAGAATGCAGCCCCAGCTGACCTTTACTGAAGCCTTATGAGACTGCAATAATCAATTATTACATTGTGATAAGCAAATAAGTTATAAGAAGATAAGGAAGCTAAGCTGGGCCAGGCTCCTGACTCACAGTAACTCTGAGATAATAAATCTTTGTTATTTTTAAGCCTCTACATTTGCGGCAATTTGCTACGTAGCAATAAATAACTAATACACCAAATTTGCAAACGCTGGTGGTTTCCTCATGCAAAAACACTTACTGGATGCTATCATGTCAACAGGCCCTTCAACTCTGATTTTACCAGTTTTCCCCTATTTCCCAGCCACATTTTACTATACTAACATTGGGCAATTGCCAGTTCCCAAGCCAAGAGATGTTATGACTTTGGTAATCCTGCTTGCAAATTGAACTGGGCCAATTAGATTTCCTTCATGCAGTTCACACCGAGAACTGTCTTCAGTGTCTCACAGATTTGGGGAAGAGGATCAAGTTTGAGAGCATAAGTGGATGTGTTTACTATAATATTCAGCTCTATCAACATATAAGGTACTAATAGTTTATTGTTATTATCATACTTTTTAAAATAAAAGGAACCTAAATTTCAAGCCTACCAAGTTACAATCAATAAGAATTTACATTTACCCCTGCCAACTTGGGTTGTTATTTCTATTTATATGTATTTAAAAAAAATCTTTGGTGGTGAATCCAATTTTTTTTTATTAACTACTCTCTAGTGAGAGACATTTAAATTGGAATTCTTTCTGATGGGAAGGCACAAAGACACCATGGGGTCCTCAAATTTAGTGAAATATAAAAATGTGTTATTAGCAAATGAATGTTTAAAAGTGGGTTGAGAGCATAGAAAAATACATTTCTAATTTTATTATGGTTAGCCAAAATCAAGTTTCCTTAATAGCAGTCACATAGTGTGTATCATTTATTGTTTTTAAAATAACAGGTGTTGAATAGTATCTATAATAGAAGATGATATGTGCTACTGATAATTGGTGAATAAGACATAATACCTTTCATCAAATATTTCACAGCTAGAGGAATAAATGTTCTATATCCCAAATATATTTGATTCAGGCCTGATTAAATGTCGACATCAAAAGCCATATGCTTCAACTAATAGTAAATGAGAAAACCTTGAACGAAACTCTGATATTAGATCTTATAATGTAATATTGGGTAGACATTACTTTTTTTAACAAAGAAAGAAAAGAAACGTTAACAAACATAGTTGCCATAGCAAAAGCTACACTTATTCTCATGACGCAATTGAATTCTATCTTACTTCCGTTAACAAAATTGCCAGGGACAATTCCTAAAAGTTGAAAGGTTTCCTTTCATAGTTCCAAAAATTTTTGAGTTAGTACTTTGATGGTATCACTACTTGTTAGGGGAAACTAAGTCTGTTAGAATATTTGTTGTAGAAAATAATGTTGATTCACTTAAACTTGTAAACTCTCACAGAAAATTGGCAGAATTGAAATACATCCAAGTTGCTTTGGGAGCAGAGAGGAAGGGATCCAACAGAAGATCATTATAAGGGCAGGAGATGGTTAAGCTTTGTTTTGGAGAATAAGCATCAGTTACAAAGCTGAGAAAGAATGGCAGAAGTAAAGACAGAAACACAGAAGAATGTTTCTGACATGTACCTTAGTTAAAATATTTTATCAAGTCTATTCAAGAAGGTTTCTTTCAACATGTTTGATTTGTGGTGCAAACGCTTTATTTTTATTTTTATTTTTATTTTTTTACTTATTTATTTACTTATTTATTTTGGGGACGATTAGCCCTGAGCTAACTGCTGCCAATCCTCCTCTTTTTGCTGAGGAAGACTGGCCCTGGGCTAACATCCATGCCCATCTTCCTCTACTTTATATGTGGGATGCCTACCGCAGCATGGCTTTTGCCAAGCAGTGCCATGTCCGCACTCGGGATCCAAACAGGTGAACCTCGGGCTGCTAAAGCCGAACTTGTGAACTTAACCACTGTGCCATCAGGCCAGCCCCTGCAAATGTTTTAGTAATACTTTTAGCCTAATAAACTAATGTCCTTTTTTCTTTCAAAATACATCTACAGTTAAGATCACATATAAATTTTATAAGCAGTGTAAAAAATTCTAGACAAAGATATCTACTATTTATATAGCATCCTAAAACTGGTTATTTAACTTAAGTAGACATCTTTGTTCAGTTGCTAGAGAAGTCAGGTAATTATCATATTTTTTTAGAAATGTACTTTGTAAGTGTAATTTCATACTGAGTTCCTTAAAGAGAGAGTGGTGTGTAATAAATACTTGTGGGAGGAAATATGTAAATACCCACACAGTTCTTCACTGCTAATAGAACATTGAAGGTGTGGTATATATATTAGTGTGATGGATTATAAATATATGTATAAATATAAATTCTCCTAATGGTCCATTTCTCTGGAGAACCCTGACTAACACAACTATGTCTGTCACAATGAATACTTTACCACTGTGAATAACAATTTCACATCCATAACATCAAGAAACTGGACTAGATGACTTCAAAATCCCTTATAGCCAGAATTTATATAAGCTATAATCTAAGGTCATTTTCTCAAAGAATTGTGAGATATAACAGCTTGGATGAGCTGCATTCTATTTCACTGTTGATCACTTACAATATAATCTTTAGTAAGTGCTAAGAGGCAATAGTTTAATTACATACAAATTAAGTAACCATGGATATATACTCTCTTTCTAAGGAAATATATTCATGATATGATACCAGCACTAATAGTCAGAGAGAGTGAAAAAAATCTAGATAGACAGATTTTTGCCTTCAAAAGTTACCACTTTGTTATTTATTTCACACATTTTTTCGTGAACTGACCAGAATAATTAATACTTGGTTATCATTTTAGTTAAGAGTTATTGCTTTGATTAGAAATATATTTATTTTCAATAATTATTTCATCTTTGCAATATTATTTTGCCTTTAAAAGCTAATGATCTATGCCCAATTCACATGCATATATCATCAAAAGAATTTACATAAAGACAAAAAATAATTTATTTTCTTGATAATCCATCCATGTTGGCAACTATGTTTTTTAAACAGATGGCACGATGATAAATGATCCAATATGTGGGATCGTGGCATGAATCTGGAAGCTTTGCACAGATGCTTATGACGAGCTGTTCATGATCACATACCACTTGCACATTCAGAGAATGACAGAGCCTTCTGTTGTGAAAGACATTTATATGGTGAGGTTTCTTTTAGTAATGTTTAGTGATGCTGCTTTGCTTTATGGCTGACATAGTCCCTAGGAAATAAATTTATTATATTTAGTAATTTCAATCTTTAAGGTAAAATATTTCTAAAAGAAATTTTTGATGGGAAAGATCAATTTAGAGTTTATTCATTTCAATAAAAGAAGTTGAAAATACTCTGGGTTTCAAGCTGTTTACAAAACTAGCTTTCTGGATCTCAATATGATTTTAATTTTCAACCACAGAGCTCTCTAGGCTGTCAAGAGAAAAGCTTCATTTTGTTATATGGAGACAATATTGTTTCAAGTGAAAAATAAAATGTGGATAGCAAGATATATGAATTGTGATGCTGTGCTAATTCTCCTTGAAATTCAGGATACAGAAAAGGAGGTAAAGTGGACCATTCAGGAAAAAATCTTTTATTCCAAAGGCACAAAGCTAATCAAGTTGAGTTGTAAAGGACTTTAAGATGATATTAATAGGGAGCTAGTGACTTGGAATTCTGAGTGATGATTCTCAAGGAAGGCAGATAAATCACTTGACATAATATGAATACAAATAACTGGTAGAAAGATGAATCGTAACAAGTATTTCCCTGTTCTTTAATACTGAAATATTTAAGTTTCTAATATTTCAATGTCTGAGTCTCAATTCTGACCATGAATTCTGAGTTTCTCTGATTTATATATGGAGAAAAACACATAGATCCTAGCATATTTTGGGCCCTAACTTATTTATATTTACTCTCTGTGTCTCTCTGTTTTGGTGTGTGTCTCTCAGACACACACCACCATGCACATACATCACACTTTCTAAAATTCAACGGAGCAGATGTGAGACTATAAGAAACATACACAAATATTACTAATTATTTTAACTTCATTTTGGACTTGATGTTTCTCAATTATACATAAGAAGTTCTCATCTGTCTACATATTTATTATATTGGCAGCCATTATTGAATTTTAATTCTATATACCAATAGTGATGAATTACAACCCAAATTATGTGCCACTTGTCTTTTGGTTTTACATTTCTAAACTGAATTATGAACACGTTTTACCTAGGTACATTTGAGAACTACTTGAATGAAGAACAAATTTTGTTGATGTACCAAAAATTTTATATCTCTACTATGAAAATTTTAAATATTATCAGGGACTTTCATTGAGACAAGCTGTGATAGTCATTTATTAAAACTAGAACTTACAAATTCTACAATATTTTATTTCTATGTTAATCCTAAACTGTCATTTTCTGATTAAGAGGAATATAATAATCCCTTAATCAGTCAAAAAAAAAAATGTGGGAGCTACTTTTTTCTTCCTTCAGTTTATACTTTAAGTTAAACATACTTTGGTTAAGGAAAAATCTTAAAAATACATAGGAAAATTTGTAATGAAATGAATTAAATAGACATAAAGAGAAGGAACAGTTTTTCCCCATATATTTCTTAATTTTTCTCTTTTCACTCTACTTTTACTTATTTTTCTTAAGTTGAGATATTGTGTTTAGTGGCTATAGCAAAACAAGAAAATTATCAAGAAATGATTAGGCCAACAGTTTTCAAAATATGGTCTGGGGATCCCTGGGTTTCCATGAGACCCTTTCAGGGGTTCCATAAAATTGAAACTATTTTCATAACACTGAGACTTCATTTGTCTTTTTCACAAGCATTATCTCATGAGTGCACAGTGGAATTTTCCAGAGGCTACATAACATATGACATCACAACAGATCAAATGGCAAAGCAGATATGAGAATCCAACTGAATTCTATTAAGACAGACACTAAACAAATTTTTTAAAGTGTTACCAGTACTCTTCTGACTAAATCGTGATCTAAAAAATCAAGTTATTTTGCTTGAAAATTTACTTAAATGAACCGTTCATGGGTACATTAGTATTTTAAGTGAATTAATAAATAAATATTTTAAAATTTTCTCTGTTTTAAGTTCTAACACTATGAATATTAATAGATATAACTCACATAAAAAAGCTATTTGGAATTCTCAACAATTTTTAAGTGTATAAAATAATTCAATGTTCCAAAATTTTAAGAACCTTGGCCATAAATTAAAACCTAATATTCGCTGAGATTATTGCCATTTTCCATATGAATGTAAAAACCTAAAGTGATAAGGATCCACTAGCATACACATCCTCCTCTTCTGTTAACCTATTCAGTTAAAATAAATTCAGATTTTTAATATTCAAATTACTGTGCTAAACACTGAGCCTAGAGTGATCAATAAGACCCTGTGTCTCTCACAAAAGGAAGCACTGTCCTGGATTATCATGTTCTCACAACTAAAAGGGTTGTGTCCTCTTGTGAAATTGCAGCATGTAGCTGATATGGAGCATTTTTTACTGAATACTGCGTTTGCATTTTTTATACTATTATTATGCTTTAGCTGTTCTTTATTTGGAATTACTGTAATGAATCAAGGTGACTACTTTCCTACACTTAAGGCACTTAAGGTGCCTTAGTTACACAAAGTCCAGACCACACCTGGGCTATGTACACCGCCTCAAGACATTTTAAGTTTGTTATGGCAAGGATGAAAAAAGAAAGAAAGAAAAATATTCTTACAATATAGGCTTTTGAGATTCTATTTCAAAGTCAAAGCTTTTGATTTATAAAAGTTGGGCTTTGTTAAGGGAACAAAATATTCTTGAAAAGCAAAAGTGAAGGCACTTAACACAGCAGAACATATGCTCATCTCACAACAAGAACTGGAGGGACGACAGAGGAGGACATAGGATTTGGCCCCGGGAAGGTGTAGCTCATCTGGCATGGAATGGGGTTTAGAAAAAGACGCTGAAACCTGCAATAAGAGATGACACTTATGGAGGCTGTGTATGGAGAAGCAAATACAGCATCATAAGCCTGGCCAGCATGGGCCATACCACCATCATAGAGCTACACGGGATCCACACCAAAGCTTGAGGCACATCAGTTCCCACGTGCGCGTGGGCCTCACGTGGTGCTGGCTTGAGGAGTCACATCGGTTTTCTTCTCATCATTGCCTGGTAAGGGCTTTCATCAGCAATTTCCTGCAGGTTGCCCAAGAATCATCACACAAAAGTGATTCTCACCTATGCTGCAGGATTTTTCAGAGCGCCATATAAAATGGCCAGTGTGGGTGCCTCAGTATTTACTTCCAGACCCATCTTCTGTATGCCTTTTGAATAACAACAGAGAATTTATGAAGTTAGAGTGATATATAAGGGAAATATCTTAGCTACTTGGATATAGAAGCATAAACATTCCGGATCTGTCACTCATGGTGATTTACATCCATACCACAGAGCTGTTACCAATCCCTAGAAAAAAAGTAGATGCCTAGTCATTTGAACTCAAGGTCATGGCCCTTTAGGGAAAAGAACATCACACAGAGGAAGAAACAGGTTATTCAGGAAAAAAAAGAAAAAAAAAAAGGAAGAACATAGGAAGTAACCTTTAAAGCTTTTTGCTTGGGGCTTTGAACTTTTAAAATATGGAACCTCTTTTCGGGTACAGAATACAAATTTCCACAGCACAATCCCTAAGTGCTGTGGCCTAGAGAATGTTTGAGGAGCTGGAATTTGTAGGAAAAGACTGATCTGTAAATCCAGGCCAGAAAGAAAATGTACAGGTGATAATGTGGACATTAAGTCACTTTGGAAACATCTTGGGAAACCAGAGAAGAGTCTTGTCATTATTTAGGATGTGAGGACACCTGAATCCCTTTTGAATCAGATGCAGTAGTGACTCACAACTAGAAAATGATGCACAACCGCTTAAAGACAGCTTTCCCTGTGCTGGTGGCAAAGCTACCACTGAAGGAAATGAATGTTGGGTCCATGGCAGACCTACTGAGTCAGAAGCTCTGGGAGTAGTACCCAGAGGTGATTCCCATGCATAATTACTTTGAGAACCACTGTTCTAGGGTAAGAGATAGTATCTTCTAGTGTTCAGATATTGGAGAGATGGCCAATAATAGAAAAATCAAGTTTGAGAATATTTAGCTTTCAGCTTCTAGGGTGTAATGGCATCCTTACATAAGATTAAGTGTCTTTTTCAGGGAAGCAATGTTTTACTGGGGTAGGATGCAATTGAGCTAGTTTTTTTGCTGATTAAAGCAATAGAATTTTATTCCCAATAATCTCAATTGTACCCAGCTTTCCATACCCATTGAAATAATGGTAAACCTTGTACCAGAGGAAAATCAAATATCACCTAAATAAAGTATTTGTTGATCAATTTTGGGTTTCCAATTTTTTTTTTTTTTGAGGAAGTTTAGCCCTGAGATAACATCTGCCACCGATCCTCCTCTTTCTGCTGAGGAACAGTGGCCCTGAGCTAACATCTCTGCCCATCTTCCTCTATTTTATATGTGGGATGCCTGCCACAGTATGGCTTGATAAGCAGTGCATAGGTCTGCACTGAGGATCCCACCTAGTGAACCCCAAGCCATCAAAGCAAAGCATACAAACTTAACCACTATGCCACTGGTCCAGACCCAAATTAGACATTTTTTTAATCTGCAAGAAGATAATACACCTTGTTGTTAATTTCTTTTTACATTTAGAATCTTCTTTTCAAATATCAAGGTAAATTTAGAGATCTGAGCCTAGTTTTTGCCAAAGCCAAAGTATAGAAAGGAGCTAGTATATAAATGATTATCAGGACAGCTTTACCGTGACTTAGAAAGTAAATGAATGTGTGAGCAGTGACAGGAATATAAATATATAGAAGGCTTGCTAAGATATTGAGTAGGCATCTGATAAGGAACCACAGGTCCCACTTGGGTCTGGAGAAAAGATAAAATAAACACAAGTTAGGGCAAAGAACTAGCTGAAAGAAAACCTGGTACCTGAGACACCTTATAGTCACAGAAGAGTGGAAGTAGGAGAGCTGGAGATGCTGCCACAGGGATCTAGCTCAGAGCTTGCTTGAAGAATTCAAGAACTACAGGGGCTGGCCCCGTGGCTGAGTGGTTAAGTTCACGCGCTCTGCTGCAGGCGGCCCAGTGTTTCCTTGGTTCGTATCCTGGGCGCGGACATGGCACTACTCATCAAGCCACACTGAGGCGGTGTCCCACATGCCACAACTAGAAGGACCCACAACTAAGAATATACAACTATGTACCGGGGGGCTTTGGGGAGAAAAAGGAAAAAAAATTTTTTTAATTTAAAAAAAAAGAACTACAGAAGCTCTTCAGCACTCTTTGAGCATGTGGCAATTCTGAGGACTTGTGACCTGCAATGTGCTCCAACTCGGAATAAGGGAGTAGCTGAATCTGGTAATCCTGTGATCTGAGGCAGTGGGGAGCTGCCCAGTTATCATCAGTGAGTACCAGCCTGACATTCTAAAACCAGGCCAAACCAGGTGCACTTGAGCAGACATCGGTTCAGGAGTGATTGTCAAGCCAGAGTTCAGGGAGGACAAGAAGATGTGTGGGCAATGCCTTCCATGTAGACTAGAAAGATTCCCTTGGGACCAAGGTAACCAACTGGAAAGTCATGGTGAGAAGAGACCCTTAGAAGCAGAAAATAGTCCTGATAGTATGCTTACTTAAACTTTATATTGACTGAATGTTTAAGTGAAAGCAACTAATTTAAACAAGAAGAGATCAAATTATGTTTAATAAGCAAATCTAAGTTCCACTCATCTGACACCACCATCAACAGGAATGTATGCTCCAAAAGACAATGAGGTCAGCCAGAGATAATAAAGTTATATTTTCAGAGTTAAAATATGTAACCAAACACAGGAGAAATCAGGATCCATGAACTTCTCTTTTCCAATAATCTTCTTGGATCTCCCAAGTGAAGTCCTCCCTTGCAGCAAGTGAGGCATTCAGGTCACATCTCAGATAAGTAGATCAATTTTATGTTCAAAGTGATATTATATTTGCACTTAAGTAAATGCTCACTCTTTATCTGAAACAACAGTTACAGGCAATCCATGCATTGTCTAAAAGCAGCAATAAACTGTGTTTGTTGAAGTAAAATTTTCACTATCATACTAGCATCTCTTCAAATAAATTTGAGAAGAAGTTACAACAATCAAGAAGTTTCCCAGGAATATTTTTTAAAAATCAATATGACTTATTTACCAAAGCTAAGCTGAATTACCTGGCATGAGTGTTTTTCAAATATTGGCATCCATTCTAAGGCCATCAGATAGAGTTTATAGCCAAGGTTTGAATGCTAACAATTCAAGATATGCTACATAAAATGATGCCAAATGTGGTAATAAATGCCTTCTATAAAAACAAGACTTACTCATAAAAGACATTCTTTGTGGACAGATAACTCATACTGACAGCTTGTGAATTCCAGAATTCTTCAGGCAATTCTTCTATTTCTTCTATTGGCCATTCCTTCTGGCCCAAGTTTATAATGTTAACTGATTATCACAAAAAGGAAGCTAAGGATACATTTTAAAAAGAGAGTTTGGGTAATTTTGGATTTTGGATTTTCAGTGGCAGACAACAAAGAGCTTTATTATGTTATATTGTTGTAGATGTGTAGACAAGTAAAGAGGATTAAGCACTTAAAAAAAGAATCCAGCAAAACGTGCATGGTTATATAATTAAGATTGTAGCCTTATCTTGTAAACAGAAGTTTCCAAAAAGCACACACTTGAAAAGTGCAGCCATAAATCTACTTAAAAGGCTTCTTCATTCAGGACTGCAAACATCGCATTGTCTTTGTCAATTTGTCTGTAGTCTGTTCTGGTAGGTGACATTGTTCTTGAGTACTAATCAATTGATGTCTCCGTGCCATCTGGCATTCTGTTGCTAAGCACAGATGCAACACTGTAAGGTGACGTGTGAGTGGCAAGAAGCAGGGTTTGTGTTCATCACAATGTCACAGTCCAGACCACATAGTCAATAAATCCTTCGTATGTCAAGCTTATCCTACCAGGTGAAGAAATGTCTTGGCAATACATCGAAGAAAATATGATGAAATGTAATCACTCCAATGAGATTTTGAAGATCTTGTTTTGTTTATTGAATGACCTCATAAGAAAAGATACTGTTCTTTACTTGGATTGAATATATACAAGTCGTTAACAGCTATCTCATTATATAAAAAGATGGTACTGAAAACTCTGAGTTCAGATTTATGCTTTACCACTTAGACGTATGTATAATATTTCTCATTGACTCATTTTCACCTATCAGTAGGAGCCTATATAATTTGTCTTTAAGTTTCTGAGAGTAAAAGGCAACGCTATTAATAATTATGCAGAGAAAACAGGCATATACCAGGAGTATCCCAGACAAATATAGTATAAGTCCGCAATTTGAGAAAGCTGAGTCCAATTAAATATTGTAAAATTCAAGTAAAAACTTAAGTTCTCATCAAAGTGTTATCAAAATACTATTAATGGTTTGCTTTCAAAACATTGTAAATAGGGACTGGCTCCGTGTCCGAGTGGTTAAGTTCGCGCGTTCCACTGAGGTGGCCCAGGGTTCGGATCCTAGGCAGGGACATGGCACCGCTCGTCCCACATCCCACAACTAGAAGGACCTGCAACTAAGATACACAACTGTGTACGGGGTAGGGGGGTTGGGAAGATAAAGTAGAAAAAAAGATCGTAAATAATCAGCTGTCGTTAAGCTTGGTTCTGGTGAAATTTTACAGGATACTTCATTGAAGCAAGAATAGTAAGGTGTAGATTTCAGTTATAATTACTGATGCCTAAGAGCTATAATCATAGTGCACCTATACATTCCATGAAGTTTCTCTTTGCCATCGTACGTCATGACTTCCACAATCAGCATAACCCACCCTGGGAATGTGTGTGACTAGTTCAAGAACATATTCCTGAATTTGATATTCCAGATCTTATGTTGCATTCCTTAGATAAAAGCATGTCTAACCTTCAAATAAATGACTTCATTGAGCATATCCAGCTGGAATAGAACTGGTTCAGAAACACCTTGGGGAGAGGTACTGACAAATCCCTGTCGTAGATAACCACCTATGACAGATGAATGCTTTCAAAAGAGATCCACAGAGACCACAGTGATGAGAAACATTTCTTGTTTTTTTAAAAAATGTGCTTTCTCTAACAATGAAACTCAGAGAAATAGGCACACTGAACATTTAAAATAGTTTCGAGAAAAATGACCTACATTTTTTATACATTCACTTATATATTCAAGCAATTACCAAATTTTCATACAGTATCTACTATGTTCCAAGGAATTTGCAAGGTGCTATGAATACAAAGGTAAACAAAATTATGTCCTTTTTATAAACTCAAATACAAGGAGGTGACACAAGAAAATGAACACCTAAGTCATTATGGTGAGATATGTACTCTAAGAGCACCCCCTCTCTTTTTTCCTCCTCCCACCTTCCTGGGCAATTCAGATGTTTTAACTGAAGTAATAACTGAGGACAGCATTTACTTCAAAATGACTATTCATTTGAGTGATGCAGCTCAAAAGGAGGAGAAATAGAAACTATCCTATTTTTTGCATCCTTGCTTCAAAAGTAATGGATTCTTGTGATATGACCATCCTTCCTCAAATGGTTGTGACTGCCCTTAATGTGCCTCTGTTTGCTCTCATGTTTTGTTCTTGCTGCTTTTGGACTCCTCCATCCACAGGCTGCTATAACAGAAGCGAGGACACTCCTCACTTCTCTACGACCAAGTGAGAAGAGTGGGAGCCTAGTCATTATTGGCCCTACAATTTCATTGTGCTTTGGGAAACAGTACGATTGACAAGAGAAACCAAAATATTTTCTGGTTGTTCATATGTATATAAAGATATATATGTATTTTTGTACATAAGCAATTTTGTATGTAATGACATTATAATTTATTACAAGCTTTTCCATCCATCACTGCATGTGATTTTTCCCAAAATTTAATGAAACACACAAGGCAGAACTACACATTCTCTCTTGAGGGCTCTTCATGCCTTTTCTAGGTCCACTGATACAGAGTTACATAAGCTTATACATGCATAGTTTTAACAATTACTGCATAAAAATAAGTTAGATATGTGTATCTATTTGGAGAAGAATACTTTGTGAGGTCTAAAAATAGGTTGCCATTTCAAGTCATGTTTCTTGGGGTTTGTAGCACTAATCTACGTCTTCTGTCATGTGGATCATTTCGACAGTCAGAAACCTCACACCAGAAGAATGACTACACGGAGAAGGACTGATGTGCCATGTGATGGCTCTGAGGAGGAAATCAAAGGTAGAACCATTTCTTGGAGGCAGCAAATTAACTTAAGCCTTCTCATGGCCAGTGAAAGAAGCTTCTCCATATTTAGGAATGTACTCTGAGTAAATTTCCTTTGTATGAAAAAATCACTCTGTGAATGTGATCACTAAATTTGAACAGACTGAAAAACAACATTAAGATACAGATTGTACTAGGACATAGCAAGATTAATTATTAATTGCCTGATTCTAGTTAATAACTGCAGTAACGCACCAGCAGTCCAGTGCTTAGCTAAATGTCAGGCTATTTGGCATTACATTTATAATCCAGTTGCAAAACAGAAGTGAATCTCAGCAGTTCACAGTTTCTACATTGTGGCTTTTGACTCTGTTTCTCCCTACTCTCCTCCAAAATAAGATTTAAATTTTGGCATTTATGAAGTCATCCTGAGTTAATAAAAATAAAGTTTCAGAGTAAAAGCAGAAAGAGGGATATCTGGAAATATCGCAGAGAGGATAAAAGGAAAGAAGACATAGGCGACAGATTGTCAGGGAGAAAAGAAACTGAGGAGAGATCACCCCTGGAATTAAGGCAAGAGGCTGCTGGGTAAGGTGCCACCGGGGGCTCTTTTTTAACTGCTGTCTCAGAAGCCACTGTATGACTGCAAAATGTGCTCTTATAATGATCAGAATTCTTCTATGAGAAGTTTATTTTTTATTTAAACATGTTACACGTGAATTAGGAAGTATTTCAAATTATAGAAATGGAGAAAGAAAGCAAAATATTACAATTCCCAACTCACAAATATAGTAGCATAAAGGTTAAATTTTATACTACATAAATCTCTGTCTATTTTCCCTGTCGTCGGCTCAGCTTTGCGTGTTTTTGCAGCCAATGTCTCTTTAGCATGAGCGCACACACACACACACACACATTTGCTCCAGAATCATTAGAAACAGCGTCAGTCTCTAGGAATGTGTCTGAGGCTTCTCAGGAGGGATTTACACCCCACGATAGACACCACTCCTTCCTAAAAGTCCTTCGTACACATGTAACTCCCCAGCATTTCTACTCTTCAGGGAGGCTCCCCAAATCACTCCCTTCTCTTTAACGTGCATCTATCTGCCTCTTACCTTATTTACCTTGCCCCATCCTAAAATCTCTTTGCTCCAGCTTCTTCACACTCCAACTTCTCCATTTCTTTTCATTGTTCTTAACTTGTTTTGCCATGAAGTTTACGTCATTTTAGTAACAGCATATGGGCAGCTTTGCCTCTTCCCAATTCTTTGTTTTTTTTCTTTTTTGAGGAAGATTAGCCCTGAGCTAACATCTGCTACCAATCCTCCTCTTTTTGCTGAGGTAGACAGGACCTGAGCTAACATCCATGCCCCTCTTCCTCCACTTTATATGTGGGATGCCTGCCACAGCATGGCTTGACAAGCAGTGCCATGCCCGCACCCGGGGTCCGTGCTGGCAAAGCCCAGGTCACCAAAGCGGAACGTGCGAACTTAACCTCTTAGCCATTTGGCCACTCCCTCCCCAATTCTTTAAAACAATTAACACAAGATAAAAATCTCTTCCTAGATCATCTGAGAGTGAAGTGTAGGGTGACATTTTTGACTGTTATTCATTTAAATTTGACTTTCTATTTGGGTATGTATAAATAACGATTATAGGAACAGTATAATTGCATTACCAAAAATTGGAAGACAGAGAGAAGCCAACATTTAGAAGTAAATATTTTATAGACTCAGTATACAACAACAGCCACTGTAACTATCTTAATGCACATCCTTCCAAATCTTTCTCTTGGGGTGTGTGTATAAGTGTGTGTTTGCATTCCACACTGCGATCATATTTTTTATAATGTTCTGCAACTCAATTCTTTTAATTGAGAATTTTCGCCACAGTTATTCTCACATAACCTAATACCCAGAAGTTATTCAGATTTCCAAATTTGATGCCCAAAATATCTTTTCTGATATTCAAACCCCTTTCTAGTCTGCACCATGCCCTGCATCTGATTATGCCCCCTATGTGTCATCCAGTCTTATAGAGAAACTTTCTTGACTGTTTTGTTGAAATGACCAGGCCACGATGTTCCACTTTTAGGAGTTGTCTGGTTACTTCATTGTGATGTAATTTTTTTTGTTCACTTATTTTCTTTATTTCATATAAAGGGTAAGTCATGTCTTAAAGCTTGATGATAAAAAATTCAATTTAAAATTTTTAGGTAGACTAGGTGCTATTGTGTGCCCAATATTCCATTTATCCCACCATCTATGATGCTGAATTTGATCCTCTGCTTAGATTATGAAATTTTGAATGTAACCTGTGTGGTTTCAGGAATAGCAAATATCCAGTTACCTTCCAACTGTACCCCTAATGATATTACTACCAATTGTTAATTCTTGCCTGACTCAATACTTTCATCATGGTTTGTGAAATTTTTGTTTCTAACATATTATTCCTTCCACATATATCAGCTGTCCTTCTTCATTAAATTAGAGACGGGCCTCAAGAACTGGGCTATTCAGTTTTATAGGCTATTTATCAGACCACTGACTGAAATCACTCATATGTACAGCCAAAGAGCACGTGGATTTCCACAGATCTTACAGGAGTGCTTAGGGATAAAGGAGCATAATGCCCGCAAATAACATTGAAATAATGCATAAAAAAGTGATAGGCACATATAGGTACATATAGATTATCATATGCATATATAGGAAGAAAAAGAGAATGATATTGAAAATGGGTCAAAATATTAACAGGGGGCAAATATGGGTAAAGTTATATGAGAGTTCTTTACAGTGCTTTGAAACTTTTCTATAAATTTGAAATTAAATGTAAATAAGAAGTTACATTTCAGGAAACTAATAAACACATGATAATGTGGTTGATCACAGAAATAAGCATTAAACATAGAGTCATATTTTATCAAGTGGAATGGGAAAAGATGCAATAATCAGTTGTCTTTTGAGCATAAAAAAACATACACTTTCTTAGATTGCTGGTGGGAGTATAAATGGACAATATTTTGTGCAGGAGGCTGGCCCTATGTGTCTTAGCCATAAAAGTGTACATACTTTTTGAACAATTCTGGTTTAGGGAATTATTCCAGGAAAAATAAGAAATGCATAAAAATGTTTACATTGTTGTATCCATTTTTATAGTGCTATTTCCATGATAAATCTAAAACAATCTACCTTTACAACAAAAGTAAGTTAGATAAATTATAGTGTATCCAAAAAATGATTAATATACAGGCAATAAAATTGAATTGAAGAAAAATATTTGATAGTATCAGTTATATGAAAGTAGAATACAAAATATATTTGAAACATTTCCAAATTAGCTTAAAGTAAAAGGTATAATTGCACATGCATAAATAGGAGAAAAAAGATAAACCATATACATGATAGGATAACAATTTCCTGAGGAGCCAGGGCGCTCGACTTTGCCTCCTAGAGTGTGGTCTGTGAACTTTCCAGATCAGTCCCTCATAAGAGGCTCATTTAAAACATACCACCCCAGGAATTCATCAGACTAAAGAGGTTCTTCAAGGCAAATGAAAACAGGATTGAAACAAACAAACAACCCACTAACTGGGAAAAAATATTTGCAAGTCATGTATCTGACAAAGGCTTAATATCCATAATATATAAAGAACTCTCACAACTCAACAACAAAAAAATCAAACAACCCAGATCAAAAAATGGGCTGGAGACATGAACAGACATTTCTTCAAAGAAGATATACAGATGGCCAATAGGCTCATGAAAAGATGTTCATCATCGCTGATCATCAGGGAAATGCAAATCAAAACTACACTAAGATATCACCTTACACCCATTAGAATGACAAAAATATCTAAAACTAATAGTTGCAAATGTGAGAGAGGTTGTGGAGAAAAAGGAACCCTCATACACTGCTGGTGGGAATGCAAACTGGTGCAGCCACTATGGAAAACAGTATGGAGATTCCTCAAAAATTAAAAATAGAACTACCATATGACCCAGTTATTCCACTAATGAGTATCTATCCAAAGAGCTTGAAGTCAGCAATTCCAAAAGTCCTATGCACCCCAATGTTCATTGCAGCATTATTTACAATAGCCAAGACATGGAAGCAGCCTAAGCGCCCATCAACAGATGAATAGATAAAGAAGATGTGGTACATATATACAATGGAATACTACTCAGCTGTAAAACAGAACAAAATCATTCCATTTGCAATAACATGGATGGACCTTAAGGGAATTATGTTAAGTGAAATAAGCCAGTTAGAGAAGGATAATCTCTGTATGACTCCACTCATATGAGGAATTTAAAAATGTGGACAAAGAGAACAGTTTAGTGGATACCAGGGGAAATGTGGGGTGGGGGGTGGGCACAAAGGGTGAAGGGGTGCACCTACAACACGACTGACAAACATTAATATAGAACTGAAATTTCACAAGATTGTAACCTATCATTAACTCAATAAAAAAAAAAATAAAAGATACCACCCCATGTTGTTGCAAATGGGACGGTTTTGTCTTTTTTATGGCTGAGTAGTTTTCCATTGTCTTCTTTCCATTCATCTGTAGATGGGCACTTAGGTTGCTTCCACATCTTGGCTATTATTAATAATGCTCCCATGAACATAGTGGTGCATAAATCTCTTTGGATGATTGATTTCAAGTTCTTTGGATAAATACCCGGTAGTAGGATAGCTGGATCATATGGTATTTCTATTTTTAATTTTTGAGAAACCTCCATATTGTTTTCCATAGTGGCTGCCCGAGTTTGCATTCCCACCAGCAGTATATGAGCATTCCCTTTAGGGTATGATGCTAAGTAAAATAAACCAGACAGAGAAAGGCAAATACTGCATGATTTCACTCACATGCAGAAGATAACAAATACATGGATAAAGAGAACAGATTAGTGGTTACCAGAGGGGCTGGGGGTTAGGGGAGTGGGCGAAAGGGATAAAGGGGAAGGTATGTATGGTGATGGATAAAAATTAGACTACTAGGGGTGAGGACAATGAAGTGTATTCAGGAATTGATAAACAGTAATGTAGACCCAAAATTACAAAATGTTATAAAACATTATAATCACAGAAAAATTAATTGGAAATAAAATAAAGTATAAAATTCAATGGCAAATAAATAAATAAATAAAAGATACCACCCCAGATTTATTAAAGCCAACGCCCAACGAAGGGGCAGGAATCTGGACTTTTAAAGAGCACTCTGATTGATCTGGTGGCATGCTAATGTACAATTTTTCTGAGAGTAGAATTCTAAGACTAATCAATTGTTTGCAAGAGGAAATTTGAGTCAATTCAATAAATTAGAGTATAAACAAAGAAGGTTGCTGCTTCTCTCTTTAAAAAAAAAAAACAAAAAAAGAAAAAAACAAATGAGTTTATCCTTCTTTGCTCAAGCCCGCAGAGTTTATTTTCTTGCTCTGATCCCCCTGCCTTTGCAAGTTCCATGAAAATCGGCTTGGTACCACATTCCCTCAGAAGTTGTGGCTTTTTCTTGATTAGTTATCTTAGAGAGTATTGTTGTAGAATCTAGCCAATTTGTTAGTGCCTACACACCCCTTTCCAGAACTCCTTTACACGAACTACCTGTACCGCTACAATGGCACAAGACTGCCTGAGCCTCCCCATCATTCCTTCTCCCTTCACTCCCAAAGATCTTCGCTTTGTCTCTACAGACACCACTGCCTGCAGGCGCTTCCACAGTAGCTGCCACCATACAGTTAAAGAATTTTCTTCCTAGCGGGGCTGGGCCCACTTCTAAAATCTGTCGAGAAATCCACTTTTAAACATCTGCCACACCTAGGTATGAATGTCTAGTCTCTTGGTTCCAGAGAAGTGTTCAGATTTATTCTGATAAAGAACATTTCCCTTTTTTGTCAGAATTGTTGGAAACCTCTTCTTATTTGACAGTCTATGAAGAGTGTCAGTAGATGGCAAAAAAAAGAACAAACAAGAAGTCTACTTTGTACTAGTCGATTTCAGTTATTCCACTTCCTGGAAAATAAATTAAGAAAAAAAGCAAAAGTTGCACCTAAATATCTACATATAAAAATGCCAGTTGTGATAGTGTTTATATTAAACAAAAATTAGAAAATACCTTTATTACCTGTCTGCTTTTTGGCACATTGCTTATACCTTTTGTGGCTAAATTTTCTCAGCCATAAAATTGGAATAATAATAGTACTTACTTAAAAGTGGTTTTGAGTTTTAAATGAGTTAATATATTCAAAGTGCTTAGAACAGTGTTTTCAAATAGTAGTCATTAGCTGAAATTATTATGATCATATAAGTAGCAAATGGTGCAATAAATTATGGTATACTCATTGATAATATGTCACACAGTCATTAAAATATTGTAATAAGAATTAATATCATGAAATAAATTAAAAATAAGAAGCAAAATTATGCTAACAACCTGTTTAGCTATTGCTATATATATAACTCTGTAACTCTAACTATGTACACGTATTTAAAGAAAAACTAGAATGGAATACATCTAAAGATCTTTTCCATATCCGTGATATGTAAAATGTAGGAATATACTTTTTTTGCAATCCATATTTTCTTTAGCGATGACATTGCTCTTATAAAAAAATGTATTAATAAAAGATTAGGGTATTTGTGTGATATCGGTATGCCTGAAGAAGACTAATGTAAAATATGGGATTACTATTTCCCATAGCGTCTCAAATCTCCTGGAATGTTGTTAACTAGATAACAACCAGCCCAGTGGTACTAAGGCATAATAAAACCTTAAAAGCAAAAAGTCACCACAATAGGCTAACGGAAAATGGTCATAGAGCCAAGACTATGATGATTGCCTTGCTTGTGCTTCAGCATATATGGTTGCAAAGTCTGAGCAGTGTTAATGCTGTGTCAAGTGTCTTGAGATATTTCAGCAGTGCCACTTACAAGGCACACTCAACATTTAACAGCATGATCGTTAATCAAGGCTGTCAGGTCACAGAACAGCGCTTGCCTGCTGATCCTGACATGAGACTCACTGCGTGTGACGTACATCCTCCTACTGGATATGTGTGAAAACACAATGACATCACAGAACTGAAGCAGCTGCCGTATGTCGAGCCACAAAGGAAGAAACCTTCAAATAAGACAGGAAGAAGAAATGCACTGAAATAACGCATGAAGCAACCGGGCATAGCTGAGAAATCCTGAGAGAGAATGAACGAAAGGGGCAGGAGCCACAGGTGGTTCACTGAAGCAAAAGTGTGGAGCAGAGAAAAAACTGTCAGGTTTAATAGCCAGTTCATGTTGCTGCTCAACCAGTTTAAACGTGTTAAAAATGAACATCTGCTTGCAACTGATTATTTTACTGTTTAGCTTCAGGTTCAAAGATGAGAATGAAGTACGTGTAGATACATGATATATTTTGCATAGTGGTGAGTGGATGTTAAGACCATGCAAAATGCTCTGCTGAATTCTCTCACATCAAAAACATTCCTCAACAATCACAGGATTTGAGAATAAGACCCACCACGTGCTAGCACAGAAAACAATACAGTGAAGCTGTGTTGGAGAGAAGAATTTAGACATTTGGATTAAAAATCACATATATTAAACCAATGAACTCTCTTTCGTGTGAGTCACCAAAAATGACTACATTTTAACAGAAATGCAATCACTTTCCAAACTATTACATGATTGTCAGTGTACTACCTTTTAAAAACCCTTTCCTCGTTTTGGATCGATCATGTATTCTGTAACTTTTGTGTAACTAGATTGTCGTCACATAGACTATATTCTAAATACATCAAAAATCATTGTGATTGTTAAGTTTATTATAGAATATACTCCTGAGTAGCAATTTTCCCAGAAAAGATAATTTTGAAAGAATAAAATGGCTATTATCTCAGAAACAGTTGACATGAAATGGCATTAGACAAATCTGTTAAAATTCTGATCTCAACAACTACTAGTGGTAAGATACATAGCAAGTTTCTGCTCTTTATAAGCCTTAGCTTCCCCATCTGAAAATATGGTTAATAATATTTAACTCATATATTTATTGGAATAAAATAAAATAATTTATGTAAACTGTCCATAATAATAGCTGACACAAGGTAGTATCAATAAAGAATAACAGTTCTTATATTTGCATATTTGAAATTTTAAACACCATTAAACAAAAATGGGCTTACCTACAATTATGGGCGTACTGGTTAGTCCATAGTAAGCCCAAAAGCTGGAGATTTAAAAGTGAAAGTGATCCTTTGCAGGACATAAAGAAGGTAATTGTATTGAGAAGTCAGGCATTGAACAGTTCATTAAAAGTTTTGGGATTTTTTTTTTTCCATTTTCCCAAATATCTAAGTCAAGGAAGAGAACCCTAAAAGACATCAAAACATCCTTGAGAGCTTGCACACTTGCAGCTTACAGAATTTGGGGACGATCATTCTTCATTGTATATTCCTTATCTTGACCAGAAAATTGTGGCTTCTCATTACACTTAACTGCCTGCAGGACCCCTGACTAGGAAATTACCAGAGCTGAGATCTGACTTAAATAAGTGTTGTTGTGTGGGGGTGGAAAGGACATTCCTGTCAGAGACATTCATTCAGTTAATAAAATTAATCTTTTTATTTTCATAGTTTTATCTACAGAGCAATTATTTTGTTTCCTATTTTATCTTTTACACTCCTTTCTAACTACACAATTGGCACAGATTGAAGTTACAAAGATTTCAATAGCAGCGTTTCTTCAGAAAAACGCGTACATCTTTAAATCTTAAAATGAGCATAAGAAAAGTGTATAGTCTATAAAAGAGGAAAATACCTTAAAAGTTCTGGCAGTGTTAAAAAAAAGTGCATTTTCTGTGCATTTTCAGCTTCAGTTAAAGAAGCTTCTACATCTTTTTTTCTTCGCTCTTAAATGAGTGCCTGCAATCGTAATACATTTACCCAGTAACGCTTTTGTAAATGAATTACTATGGCATTCATACCTTCAGTCTCTGAACAGAAGTCAGAAAGTAAAGATTGGCTGCCTCTAGATCAAGTTGCTGCTGCCAACTCTCGCGAGCTTTGTCAGGAACAGTTGATTGTAATGTCAGTGCAGTCCAATTTACAGGCTGGAGCAGCAGCTGCATACTGCATTTCCCTGAAGTGTTACATGATTTCCACTCCTTGCAAACTTTATCATCTTTGTTGCAGTGAGTCGGGTAAGTTGCTCTGAATTTATGTCTTCCTTTAGCTGCAAGTTACTGTGAAGCTCCTTCTGTAGGATTGTGTTCCCTTCACGTGTTTGCTGTGCCCCTTTGGTGCTCTGTGGGGGACAGTCGTTGCAAATGGGACAGATGAAGCAAGCGAGCAGCCACAAGCATCAGATCTGCCTGTTATTCAGGGAATGCAGACTGAGTCCATTTAACTGCTGGGGAAATAATAGAATTGTTCAATTTTGTACAAAGGACGGTGGCACTTGTGGAGTCACTGTGATGTCTGTTCTCTGTGCACTCCCTAAGGGGAAACATTCTATCTGTTTTACCCTTAAATGTGCTGTTTAGGAAATTTCTCCTTAAAAGAGTAACAAAAGTGATCTTTGATCAGTCTTACTTTATTATTTTTTTCTTTTTTCTTAAACGGCATGAAGTGAATAGATCTCTTATTGTCTGGCTTGACAGAACACTTTTCTTAATAAACATTTTGCCATCTAAACTTTATAACAATTGGCAAAGCAAAAGTCTAAACTTTTTTTTTATCTAAAAGAAAAGTCTATTTCGTAATTTGATTTCCCAACTTTTGTCCACTTTGCCCTGTTTATCCTCTTTCTTTTAATGTGTGTGTTTAAATTATGTCAAAATATTTTATATTTTTAAATTATTTTTATTATATCAATAAGCCAATATAGACTTTCTGTTGTCCTACATCTTCTAAACCTATTTTTATTTTGATGATATCAGGCTCTTGCTTAACCTGAGGATTAAGCATTGAATATAAAAGGTATGAATATTTAAACGTAAAATGAAATGTGAACAAAATTGTTTCATTATTTATGGTTTCTATTTGCAATTTTTTTTTATCTTGAGTATGAATTTCAAATTTTTGTGAATATATTGCATGATAATAAACCTAATTAGGAGTTACTATCACTAGTTCGTGTAATGTCTCTCATAATATAAACTATCACATACTTATGATAAATATAATTATATTTCACTTATATAGTTACTCGTTTAAGGTTAAACACGAGCTTTTAAAGAGTGGCTTTATACTTTAAATGAAAATCTTTAGAATTCTCTGTGAATTTGAAATAACATGGCCTTTGGATACCAAATAAAATTTCTAATTGCATTTGCAAAATTCTGTTCTATTCTCCTTGATTTGTTGTTGTTGTTTGTTTTTAGTGTCCTGTTTTTTTTTTAACTGTAAGGAAATGTTTGGGATCTGCTCCACATTTTAGTTTTTATAAATACAAGCTAATGATATCTTAGCAAGTCTTATCTTATCTATAAATTTTGTTTCTGCTCTGATTCATCTCTTGGTAACAACTAGTAATACATATTTAAATTGTATGTTGTCTTCATTTTAATGCTTTCATGACAAAATCTGCTCATTCTTATCAAAACTGAACTGTCCCAGATGTTAGAGAATTATAATTGGATAGATGTCAACCTAAGAACAGATTCAACTTTCAAAGACCTAAGATAGTTCTCTAATATTAAATGTTCAAATTATTCCCACAATGAAAAGTTTAAGAATCTTCCCGATTAAGGATAGATACAGATCTTATGCTTCTCATACTTAATATAGTGTCTTCTATCTGTACATCTGTATCCTTTTAGTGCCTAGTGGGTATCGGAAGGATCCCTGAAAGACAGTGATACAGTCTATTTATAAACAGACTTCCTCAACTCCCCACTTGACTTAGCCTGCAACAAAACAAGCTTTCTAGGTTTGGTATAAAGGCTTAGTTGTTTTAATTTGACCAAATACATTTTAGTGGCGCTTGTTCTAGATCATATTATCTAGATGGCTCTTTCCCACCATTTTAAAACACTTTATTTTTATGCAGAAATATATATTCTATTTAACTTTTTGAAAGTCAGGAAAATTACTCTACCTTCAAAAGAAAAACTGTCAATATTTGCTTGACCATCCTTTAAGAAGTCCTTTGGTGGCTAATGATTTTGAATATTTCATTGATATCCTACTATGGCAAAACTATGGCAAATGAATAGCTCTTTATAACAATCATTTTATTGTACCCATTCTTGTAGTAAAGATATATTTCTTCTTAAAATTGGTTGAGGAATTTTGATGTTACTTTCAAAATTGAATTAAAAATGCAAAAAGAAGGAAATAATTTTTGCCTTTTTTTTACTTTGAAAGTCATATTATTAAAAATTTAGAATATTTTCCAAAATTTCCAGTAGATTTTGATATTCTAGAGCTTTTTATAAACTTGGAGCATCAGAGTATTCATTGTATTTCAGGTTTTCCACCTTCCCACTCCCATCGTTTGTTTTCTTTTTCACTTCCACACAAAAACTTCTGCCTTTCTTTCAAATATTATGAGAATAAGTTTAATCGATCTAAATTTGGATACTCAGTTATACTCAATATGAAAATTTGCCCCATTCTTTATGATAAACATCTTATGTATTCTCAGTTTGAATTGTTTATGTAATATGCCAGTAGACAATTTGCACCAGAATTTATAGGAGGAAAAACAATGAAGTTTTGCTGAATATTTTAATTATTAATAAAGATTGAGATATAGACTAATAACGTTTTCTTAGTCTCCTTTATTTATTTCTCTTTTGATCGTTTAATCATGTGATAACTTATAATAAAAATGTAAACATCTCTTAACAGTAAAACAGCAGAGCAGCGTATTAAAGAATACCAGACTAGGAAAAGGACAAAATAATAATTAGTTAAATAAAGTGCTGTAGCTAAACACAAAAATATTAACCTACACTAATAAGTATGTGAGCATATGCATATTTTCGTTTTAAAATCTAGATTTAATAATATGGTATATAACATTCTCCAACAGGTAGCATAACAGCGCGTTAGGATTATACTGCCATTCTTGCAATGAAAGCATGCTTACAATGATTTTTTGAATGTTATTAGTTGCATTTTTACAAGTTGATGACTCACAGATATCATTGCTGAAAAGGCTACTTTATTATTCATATAAATCATTACATATAACATTAAAATTCACTCAGCACAAAATATAATTAAAAACATATAAGAAATACTTATGTAAATCAAAGTGACATGTGAATGATATTATAATCTTTTAGCTGTTGTGGTAGCTATTATTTAACATATGCAATGGAAATTATTACATTTATTAATTACATAAGGAAACAAAATATTCGGTAGTAATTATACTTGCTGTGCAATAAAATTAATAAACTGTAGAACAAAAGTTTGAAAATTATCTCAGACCAAAAATCATTAGCATTTGGTGTTTGGCTTAAAAAGACAAAATAATATTTATATAAAACCAAGGGGGAAAAAAGAGGATCTTAACATTAGCCTCAGAAGAAGACTGACTGAGCTGGGCCAAAGGTCGGAACGACTACAACCAGAGAGCCTGCAATTGATCTGTTGAAGTGAAGTTTAGAGTCTGCCAGCTTTGTGTCGTAATTCCTTTTTCCTCTCCAAAGCGGATTTTAAAAAAGAAAAAAAAAGTCATCATAAGACTTTTTTCTCCAAATGTCCACCTCCGTTTATTTAAAGAAAGGGTTTAGAAATCATCAGAAGGAAAAAAAAAGACTACGGGAGCAGCGCCTCTAAAATTCCTAAACTTTCAAAAATATAAAGTTTCATTAGTGATTGTCAAGTCCACAAGAAGCTTTATATTATTACATTTTATTTATTTATGATTATTTATAATATAAGAAATTGCATTTATGATTGTAATAATCTCTGAATATCATAATAGTAAAGAAATTGTGTTAAAATATTATATACTTCAATAATATATTTTATTGTTCTTAGCAAAAATTCAATTGTATCGAAATCGAGAACATGAAAAAAATCTTGTGGTTTGATTTTTTAAAACTTTATTATTATAACAATCATCATATATAGATATATTTGCATATTTGTCCATATACATATAGACATTGATAGAATTAGGTAGACAAGTATAGATATGGACATAGACATAAGTATAGACAGAGTCAGAGACAGAGAGAGAGGGAGAGATACCCATAAGTACTGGACACTAAACAAAATACTGTACACAATGGATTGGTTTATTCAAATATTTTGGGGGGATCAAAAAATACTTGTTGATCACCAGCTATTGTATGAGCAGCAGTGAAGAGGCTGATTTAAAATGTGAGTTCCTAAAGCTGAGACAGTTATCAAGATAGTGCCTTATTCTCTGCCTTCGAAGACAATCTAAATAAAAAAAAAATACAAATTCTCAAAGCTCACAGGATTAACTTCTTGTACATATAGGTTGGATTGACAATTACGATATAAAAAAATAAAGAAAAGATTCTGTACATTTATGGACCTTTGTTGTTGATATGTGGATGTGAATGAGTGTTTGTATTTGTTTGAATCAGGTTTCCTTTCAGTTATATCATGATGTTCTTTTAAACGGTATTTGCATTACATTTTTCTCTCTCTCTTTGCCACATGGAGTTTCAGTATCTGATTTTTAAATTTTATTTATTTTAAAGAAACTCAGGTGTGCATTATGATTTTTTAATAAAACTTTGATCTCCCAATCTCTTCATGTCATCAAACAGATATCATTTAATAAAATGCCAGATAGTTATGATTGTAGGTCTCAAAAATTACCTTTGCTTCCTCCACTTTTCCAAGTAATTTCTCAGCTTTACTCCTATTTCATTCATTTTGTCCGCTATCAGAATACAAGTAAATCTGACCATGATAACACATTTAACCTCACTAGTTGCATATGCTTTAATCAATTAACAAATTAACAGATGTGCATCGAGTAATTCTTGGGTGTAAAATTCCTTTGAAGTCAGCATCTTCTCTGACACATTGTATTACTGCCTGTCGGTTCTCCCCATTTACATTGTAATTCAGGTCAAGAAGCCCTTCTTGGTTATTCAATTTCAGGGAAATTCTCTAGTATATATCTGTAGCCCTCCCTTTCCAATTTTTCCCATAGGTCTTTATAACAGTAGCAGATTTATTAGTTTTCACAATCTGTATGATAAATGGCAACTACTGTGTTTTTGTTACTTAACATTCTATAGATATATTGTCCAAATTCTTTTCTGACCATAGACTGTATAAATTTTATCGAGGAAGAAACTACTAGGCAAAAAGGATCACAGAAGGACATGGAGACAGAAAAAGATGATAATAAAAGTCTAAGGATCCTTAAAAGTTCTTAAGAACCATTCACCCATGAATAGAAGTGTACATATTTCAGAGAATACATGAGCTTGTATTTCCTCCTCTAACCAACGTAGAAATTATATTTTGTCAACGTAAGTGGACAACCGCTTAATACCACTTTCTGTGGGGCTGTGTGTGCTAGAGAAGTATATATATTTATATACACCCCGCGGATAAACTTTCTCTTTAAAATACTAAATCTTCCTTACAAGCATTTGATAATGAATCTCTCCAAAGTGAAATAATTTATACTTTTCCATGTCACTTATTTATTTTCTACATTGAAAACTGAAATATCTCCAACCATTTTTTATGTTTTTATTCATAAGTGTTTATAGTGGTAGCAGATTTATTAGTTTTCATTATTTGTAGGATTAATAAGAACTATGATATTTTAGTCAAGTATAACGTTAGAAACATGAGGCTGTTAAAACTTCCTCCTCACCTCTCTTTCAGAAATCAGTATGCAGAGCTGGGGTACAATCATATGCATTCGAATTCTCTTGCGATTTCTTCTGCTCTGGGTGCTTATCGGGAAGTCACACACTGAAGAAGACATCATAATTACAACCAAGAACGGAAAAGTCAGAGGGATGAACTTGCCAGTTCTTGGTGGCACAGTAACAGCCTTTCTTGGGATTCCCTATGCACAGCCGCCTCTTGGTAGACTTCGATTCAAAAAGCCACAATCCTTGACTAAGTGGTCCAATATTTGGAATGCCACAAAATATGCCAATTCTTGCTATCAGAACACAGATCAAAGTTTCCCAGGCTTCCTTGGATCAGAGATGTGGAACCCAAACACTGAACTTAGTGAAGACTGTTTATATCTGAATGTGTGGATTCCAGCACCTAAACCAAAAAATGCTACTGTAATGATATGGATCTATGGTGGTGGTTTTCAAACTGGGACATCATCTTTGCCTGTTTATGATGGCAAGTTTCTGGCTCGGGTTGAAAGAGTTATTGTAGTTTCAATGAACTATAGAGTGGGTGCCCTAGGATTCTTAGCCTTATCAGAAAATCCTGAGGCACCAGGGAACATGGGCTTATTTGATCAACAGTTGGCACTTCAGTGGGTCCAAAAAAATATAGCAGCCTTTGGTGGTAATCCTAGAAGTGTAACTCTCTTTGGAGAAAGTGCAGGAGCAGCTTCAGTTAGCCTTCATTTACTTTCTCCTAGAAGCCAGCCTTTGTTTACCAGAGCCATTCTGCAAAGTGGATCCTCTAATGCCCCTTGGGCAGTAACATCTCTGTATGAAGCTAGGAACAGAACATTGACCCTAGCTAAACGTATGGGTTGCTCTAGGGACAATGAGACTGAGATGATCAAATGTCTTCGAGACAAAGATCCCCAGGAAATTCTTCTGAATGAAGTATTTGTTGTCCCCTATGATACTCTCTTGTCAGTAAACTTTGGTCCAACTGTGGATGGCGATTTTCTCACTGACATGCCAGATACACTACTCCAACTTGGACAGTTCAAAAGAACCCAGATCTTGGTGGGTGTTAATAAAGATGAAGGGACAGCATTTTTAGTATATGGGGCTCCTGGTTTCAGCAAAGATAACAACAGTATCATAACAAGAAAAGAATTTCAGGAGGGTTTAAAAATATTTTTTCCAAGAGTGAGTGAGTTTGGAAGAGAATCAATCCTTTTCCATTACATGGACTGGTTAGATGATCAGAGAGCCGAAAACTACAGAGAGGCCTTGGATGATGTTGTTGGGGATTACAATATCATATGCCCTGCCTTGGAGTTCACCAAAAAGTTCTCAGAATTGGGAAACGATGCCTTTTTCTACTATTTTGAACACCGATCGACCAAACTTCCTTGGCCAGAATGGATGGGAGTGATGCATGGTTACGAAATCGAATTTGTCTTTGGTTTACCTCTGGAAAGAAGAGTTAATTACACAAAAGCTGAGGAAATTTTGAGTAGATCCATTATGAAACGCTGGGCAAATTTTGCAAAATATGGGTAAGTGCCAATTTTTGTAATTGTTCTTTTTGGTCTTGCTTGTTTTGTTTTGTTTTGCTTAGCTTTGCTTAGTCTCTGGTGTAGCCTTCATTAAAGGCACAGAAATGTTTTAGTTATTTATTCTCTTTGTACCTTAAGCTAGTTTTATTTTTTTAATATGTAGTGAATATCGATTCCTTGCATCAGAGTGTTTAAAACAAATCATCAAAGAACTTTTTTGAAAAATATTTTATGATTTAATTTCCAAAATTCTGCAGAGTACTTTAACAAAGTTAGCCAAAGTTTGTATGGAAATGGACGTTTACCTTGAGAACTAAAATTACCGTGACCATGTTTTTTAACCTGAAAATTTTAGGAAAGAGTAGGAATATGTCTTCTCATGCTCTTAAACGGTGGTACAGTGGTACCTGATACATGAAGAAACACATTCTTGCTCAGGAAAATCAAAGGGCAAAATGGTGATGGGGTTACCCAAAATACAGAGGCTGCCAATTTGTCCATTTTTTTTCCCTACTAGGTTTGTTCAGATCTTTGAGGTAACTTGTGTAGGACCCGAGTTACAAGGGTCCTTATGTTTAGCTAAGCTGTTCCCTACGTGTGCAGTTAGATGGATGACGTCATATAATCAGAGACATTACAAAAGAGCATATTTTCCCTCGTGTGTTATAAATATTGTGATACCATGGCCTCAATAGTCAGAAGAAAATAATCTGTTACAATATGTTTTCATATTCGTATATTTGTATGTGTATAGAAAAATGGTTTTGGACCAGCCCAGTGGCACAGCGGTTAAGTGCTCACGTTCCGCTTTGGCAGCCTGGGGTTCTCAGTTCGGATCCTAGGTGTGGACATGGCACTGCTTGGCAAGCCACACAGTGGTAGGCGTCCCACATATAAAGTAGAGGAAGATGGACACGGATGTTAGGTCAGGGCCAGTCTTCCTCAGCAAAAAGAGGAGGATTGGCAGCAGTTAGTTCAGGGCTAATCTTCCTCAAAAAGAAAAAAGATTTTTTTTTTTCTATACATTGGAATAATTTATATCAATGAGAACACTTAAAAAGCAGAAATTTGGGCATCTACTTTCAAAAGGAGTGCTTACAGAAACTCACAAATTGATTGCCGCTTTACTCAATCTTTCATACTGTCTTTTATAATTGAAAAGAATGTTGAGAGTGATGCTGTTACTCTTTGGTCTTCTTTTCCATCCCCCATTTGGAATTCATTGCATTCCATGTTACTGTATGTATCGTTCTACAAAGTACTTGTATGAAAGAATTCTTCTCAAAATTTTTTAATACTTATCCATTGTGTATAAAGCTAAAATTCTTCTATCTGGCATTAAGAGGCCTCTATAATCTTCCTGCAACCCATATTGCCCAAGAACACCTGGCTGCTTGGTAGGCCAGTTATCTCTTGAATGCCAAAGGTTTCAAGCTTAGCTGCACCTTACAGGCTTGTTCTTGCTATGTGCCCTGTTGAGGACATTTACCTCTCTCCTTTGTTTTTGGTGAGGAAGATTGGTCCTGAGCTTACATCTGTTGTCAGTCTTCCTCTATTTTGTATGTGGGATGCCATCACAGCACGGCCCAATGAGCAGTATGTAGGTCTGCACCCAGGATCCGAACCCACAAACCATGGGCCACTGAAGCAGAATGTGCCCTTAACCACTATGCCACTGGGCCGGCCCCACCTCTCTCCTTTTTAAAGACACAAATCCCAATATTTTTTAAAGGTCCTCACCAACTAAATGTTTCATACAGCATATCTTTCATTCCTAGAGTTGTAATTGCTTCAGACCTCCTTTTCACTCTCTCAGAAGTTATTGATTGAGTTTTCTATCTGCTATCTTTCATTGTATGCCAAGCCTCCTAAACTAGACTAAACTAGCTTCTTGAAGGAGAAACTATCATTTTATTGGATACTCATTAAGGTACTACTGACATTGGTATATATCATACTTAACAAATATTTGATTAATGATTGAATGAGAACAAGTAAAAGCTAATATGAATAAAAAATATAATTGATTCAAGATCCATGGGCTATTATATTATCTGCCACCGTGCATTATCTTCTACCGTCTGAGCATCAGCCTAAATTTCTACTTAAGAAGGATCATCTTATTTCAGAGCTGCACTAAAATTGCTTATGTCTCATTCTGTTCTCTCTCCAAAGGCTATAGCCATAATAAATCATTTGAATATGTTTTTAATTCTTTCTTACAATTCTAGAGATTGTAAATAACTTAACGGGAAATATTTCCTAAAGTTACTGATGCCTGTTATTTTTAAAGGACTTCGTATTTTGCATATTGAAATCATCAAGGAATTTACATTTTCTCATGTCCCCATAGAGAACATTGAGAATCAGATGTGGTAAATATCTTGTTTATGATAGACAGACGGCAACAGATCAAAGAAGAAAGTCTTTGACACTTGATAGAATACTTTGTTTAATCTTAATCTGTTTCTATGATTAACATATGTTAATGGGAAATAAATGAAGGTTGACACATTTTAATTATACTGATAAATTCATATAAACAAGATTATAAACCATAAAGATTAAAGTACACTTTTTAAAGTAATTTAGTTGTAACAAGATGTCATGGCTAGTCATTTTAGCTGATAAGCTTCTTTACAGTCCATATTGGTATAGCTGAACAGAGAAATAATAATACATCATATGCGTTGAGAGTTGACTTGATGGCAAACCTAGTGTTAATCTCCTGGTGTCCATTGTCTTTTTTCAAAGTTTTTATTTTTATTTATTTATATATTTAAATTTACATATTTATTTATATTTACCTATAAATAAATATAGACACTTAGAATGGGCTAGTCAACTCCAATAGAAGGGATGTTGGTGTTAGATTTGGAATTCACCCACATTCGTTTGACCACAGACGTGATGTTCTAACTCTGTGGTTCTCGATCCAGGAAATCCTCCCTCTTCCCCCCAACCTGGGACATTGAATAATGTCGGGAGCTGTTCTTGAATGTCACACTAGAATGGGCACGCTACTAGCACAGTAGAGGCCAGGGATGCTGCTAAACATCCTACAATCCACAGGACAGCCCCCACAACACAGAAGTCTTCATTCCAAATGTCAATGATGTCAAGACTGATAAACGGCAGGTTTCTACTTCCACATAACCCAAAATGACACATTAAAACAGTAAAAAATGTAGAACCAGGAGTCATAATTATCCTTCAGAAAAATGTTTCCAAGTTTATGGTTCATAAAATGTTTTAATAAATTCTTCTCCTTCTTAAATAATAAATTTAGTGTATGTTGTATTTTTTGTTATGATTAAGTTCAAAATAATTTTGAATTTTTCTTGGTGATTTTTAATTTTGTCAATAGGTTGTTTAATAGTCTATAATTTAACTTCCAGATATTTGGATCCTTTCTGGATATCTTGTTGCGGATTTCTAATTTAATTCAGTTCTAGGCTGTACTCTGTAAGATTTTCCCTTTTGAAATATTTTGAGCGTCATTTTATGCCCCAGCCCCCAGCGTATGATGTGCATGGGGAATTCTTTTATGTGCTTTGGAAAGAATGCATGTTCTTCAGTTGTCTGCTATGGTGTTTTCTGTAAATTAATTAGTTCATGGTTGCTCAGGTCTTCTATTATTCTTCCTAATATTTTTGTCTACCTGTTTCAAACACTGAGAGAGGGGTATTAACATTTTCAACTATAATTGTGGTTTTATTTATTTCTCCATTTAGCTTTGCTAATTTTCCTTTTAGTGTTTTAAATATATGATATTAATTCCATGCACATTTAGGATTATGTATTCCGGATTAATTGGCTGTTTTATCATTATGAGATGTCTCTCTGTCCTGACGTTGGCTTTGTCTAATATGAAGATAGATACATCATTTCTTATTCTTATGATTACATCATACATTTAGTACTATCCTTTTATTCCAATTCACCTATATTTTTTAAAAACCTTTCCTTAAAGTTAGTGTGATTAATCCATTTGACATTTAATGTAATTATCAATGTTTTTGTTTAAGCCTACCATCTTATTATTTTTTAGTTTGTCCTTCCTATTGCTCCTTTGCAGCTTTTTTTTTTGCATTAATTGAATGCTTTTTATTATTTCATTTTATTTTTATATAGACATTTTAGTTTGTCTTTAACTTTTTTTCAGTGGCTATGTCAAGTCTAACAATTGTTTCTTTAACTTACAACAATCTGCTTAGAGTTAATACGGAACCACTTGGCAGTTTGCAACTGACATTTGCCAATTTCTTCACAATCCATGTTTCCCCTTTCCCATTTCACTCTTACTACTTCACAAATGTAAGAAATTAACAATACAGTTGCCTGCATTCTCCTCCATATTTCTATATTTTTGTCATATGTCTATACAATATATAATACAAAATCCCTCTTAATATATCATATGTTTTAAACAATTATATTTATGCAAATTTATAAAAGAAAAGAAAAAAATAATCTTTCATATTTACCCACATACTTACCTTTTCCAATGTTCTCTACTCTTTCCTGTTGATCCTAGTTTTCATCTGGTATAAATTCTCTTTATGCTGATGAACATCCTTTAGGATTTCTCATTGTGCAGATTGGCTAGTTACAAATTCCGTCAATTTTCTTTTATCTGAAAACACCTTTATTTTACTTCAATTGAAGGATACTTAAGAAGCTAAAATCTAATTTGATCTTTTCTTCTATTCCTTTCAATGGTTGAAAGCTGTGTTCCATTACCTTCTTTATCTCTTTAGATCTGATGTGAAATGCATCTCTATTCCTGATTTTTCCCCTGTATTCCATCCTTTTTTTTATTTTCCTCTGGTTGATTTCAAAATTTTCTCTTTTTTTTTTTATATTGTCCATGATGTTTCCAAGTGTGATTCTTTTTTTTTTTTTTTTTTTTTTTTTGGTCTAGGGTTCACTAAAATTCTTCTTGTTGGTTTTTTTTTTGAGGAAGATTAACCCCAAGTTAACGTCTGCTGCCAATCCTCCTCTTTTTGCTGAGGAAGAACAGCCCTGAGCTAACATCTGTGCCCATTTTCCTCTACTTTATATGTTTGATGCCTGCCACAGCATGACACACCTTGACAAGAGGTGTGTGTAGGTCCCCACCTGGCATCTGAACCTGCGAACCCTGGGCCCCGAAGCAGAATGTGCAAACTTATCCGCTACGCCACTGGGTCGGCCCCCTTGTTGATTTTTAATGTCACAGTTGAGAAATTTTATGTCAGTATTTTACTAAATATTCTTTATGCTCCATTCTCACCCTCTTCTCCTTCAAGAACTCCAATTATACATATATATTAGCCTATTTAATATTGTTCCACAGGTCACTAAGGTTCTGTTCACTTTTCTTCAGATTTACTTCTGTTCTTCAAATTAGATACTTTTTATTGATTTCTCTGCAAGCTCATTGACGCTTTCTTTTACCTTCTCCAATCTTTGGTTAACGCACCCAATGATTCTTTTTATTTCACTTATTTTAGTTTTCAGATCTAAAATTTCCTTTTCTTTTTTTTTAGTATTTTCATTTTTTTTTTGCTGATAGTCTCCCCTTGTTTCTTATTTAAATATATTATGCTTTAAGTTCTTAAACATATTGAAAATGGCTGCTTTAAGATTTTGTTTGCTCATCCAATATCTTGTTCATGGGATCAGTTTCTGTTTTTGTATTTCTTTGCATGCTTAGTAATTTTCAAATTTATACTAGACTTTGTGGGTGATATGCAGTATAAATTCCATATTATGTTATCCTCCTCTGAAGAATGTATGCTTCCACTGAAGAATGTTTTCTTACTTTACTAGGCAGTTCAATTTAGGGATGTTCATAGACTTGAATTTGTCTCAGATATGTATAGGCTTGGTTTTATATTTTGTTAGAGTGAATCCACACAAGGGTCAAGATATTTTATAGACTATGACTTGGCAAGACTTAAACTCTAAAGTCTGTTTTTACTGAGGATACTGCAAGTACTTGGTTTAAGTGTCTATTGGGGTGGGGATGGACTAGGTCTCCTTGTATTCTCTACTGCTGAAATATGGTCTTCCACTCAGCGGGACACAGAGTATCAATGAGGAATTAATAAGATGTAAACAAAGTGTTGGCAACATTATGATAGTTACTCACTCTCCAGCATTTCCCATCTCCTTTCTCTTCTCAGCCCTGCAGCATCTTCTCTCTGGCCAGCCTCTCATACTCTCATCCCATATATATTCAGCCCAGGTCTCAGCCAAAGATCTGCAAGGAACCCCTGCAGGGAATTCTAGCCCACTCCCTTTGCTAGACCCCTCTTTTCTGGAGTACTGCCACACAGATTCTAGTTTCTTCTATATCCCTGAATTGTTCTGTCTTTTAACCTCAGTGAAACTACTGTGCTCTGCTTCAGCTCAAGCTCTCTGCATCTTGGACAAGAAATTATCCTCATGTGAGTAACCACAGTAAACATGAACTCACCTTTGAGTCCCCCTTCTCTCAACTGTCATAGACTCATGCTGCCTATTATCCAGTTCCTGAAACTCATTGCCTTGGGGGTTTTTTTGGTCCATTATAAAATTTTTTTTTATGAAGGGAGGGTTAATCGAGTTTCAGTCGCTCTGTCATAGATGAAGATGAAAGCCCAACCTCTCCCCCATTTGTATTTTAAGAGAATCTTAACCTTTATATTTCCCATTCAGTTTATGAAACTTGTTTTTTCAGTTACTTTAAAAGATCTTATCAATTTCCAAGATATATAAAGAAACTTTTTAATTTGACTTCTTTGTAAAAATAAAGAAAACATTATTCTGTGATAGCAGTAAGTGGTATTCAGATTTGGTATCTTTATCTGCAATGTTTGAGATTCCTTATCAAATAGAAGGCACCGTGTAATTTATGCCTTTGCTAACTGAAATCACCACCTGTATGTCCTTTGCTTGCTCCTGCTTTTCCCTTAATCTCATCTCTCAAAATGAATTTGAAACCTTACCCAAATAGCACACAGTTCCATATGTGCCTTACATCCAATATCCTATAATAATATGTTGAAATATCAATATAACATATATATCCATCAATTATTCATCCAAGCAATAAATTGATGGCCAAAAAATTAAATTAACCAGCACTCAATGACACGTTTTCAGCCCTATCCTAGTGATACAAGAAATTTGTGAAATCAAACTCGATTTGTCAGAGACCAAAACAGCTAACAAAAGAAAATAAACCAAAATACAATTAGTAGCATAATGTAAGATAGAAGAGGATCATTATTCCAGGACCCCTCCAGTTGCCTCCTATTGTTGCAGATGACCTTTTGTTTACTACATCCTCTCTGGGTGCGATATTCCCAGCTACCCCAGTGTACACCTTCAAGGGGAGCCATTCGCAGTGCAGGTATACGATCCTCCCCGTTGTACATGACAGCCTTGGTGTGTCCAGTGTTAATCTTTCTATAGATCCTTTGTATATAAAACCTTAGGTAAGTTACTTAAAATTCCCTACTCTTTTTCCTTGTCTGTAAAGTGGGGGTATAAACATACCTCCCCTACTGACATGTTGAAGTATACTTTATCATTGACAGAGAATTCCATTCCTCCTTTTCACTAAAAAAATTTAATTTTTCCTCTACCAGGCATAAACTACTTTAATCTATTCTCATCTGAGGGTGAACTTGAAATCTCTCCCAAAATGTATGATTGTTTAGCTTCCTGGTTCAACATGAATTAATCAGCTATTTTCAAACAAAGAAAAGGCAGTTGAGGTGATTGTTGAGGCAGTTAACTTACTTTTGTCTTTTTGGTGATCATTTACTCATTCAGAGCCCATCTAAAGTAGTCAATGTTGCCTAACTCTTTTCTGCGAGAAATAAATGTTTTGACGCAAGTCACTTTTACTTTGTCCTATTTTGATATAATGAAACAGAAAGTTATTTAACAAAGTATTTGTAAGTAGCTTCACTGTAGCCTGCCTGCTGCTATTCTCACGTGTTTTATTTATTTATTATTTATTCTCTTTGATTGTAAGGAACTTTATCAGAGAAGGAACAACTTAGTAAATGGGAACAAAAATATATTGCTAAACTTTCAGTCCCATGGTTTACTGATCCATAAAAGATCAATAAGAACAATGTTTGACATTTGTACTGGGGAGCCAGCGTGCATTGAGAACAGATGAAATGCTAAGCTGTAATTTCTTAATGCATAAGAGTTTGTGAAATAAGTGGGACAATTTAAAATAGACATGCTACTGTGCACTAAATCGTAATTATAATCATCAGAAATTACAAATCTGCCAGATTTCTAAAGCAATGAACTTTGTTTCTGATTTATATATATTATATATATGTTATAAATATATAAATATTTTTATATCTGTATATATCCATGTATACACACACACTAAAGGATAGAGCCTGATATACATTGCTGGAACCTCATTACATTAGTAGGAATGCAATCAATAATAATGTATTTTCCAATGTTTGTAATTTGAAGTTGATTTAGTAATATTTAGTGTTTAGTAGGTACATTTCTATCTTGTTTACTTACATATGATAAAAAATAAAGTGATTGCAATAATATTTCAACCCCATTTATTTTTCAATTGGACGTGTTTTCTTTGCGTGTTCTTTTTTTCCTCTCCTGGAGTCATTTTATGTTTTCAAAAGCTCACAGAAAACCTGAGGGAAATTCAAAGTATAAGTGGAGAACTAGGGCTGAATAGGAATTTAGCATGCGTCTGCACTCATTATATGGAGTTTTTGTGCAAATCCCTCACCAAGAACTTAATTTTCAAATTATGCTTGAATTTATTTTTTATTATGTTTTTCAACTTAACAAAACAAATATTCTAGAACTTCAGTACAACACACTTCTTAATAAGCGATGTCTTAAATATACCAAAAGGTTAGTAGTTAAAGATAGTTTTAATGTGAATGATACCATTACACTGACAAGGTATGAAGTATATGGATTCTATTATTAGAATGAAAAAATGCCAAAATGATGACAGTATCCAACATTTTCTGAGGAGAAAAGTGTAGTCCATAGAAGAAAAGTGAATTGGAGCTGGTAGGTGACAGAACAAAGATTAACTATGACTCAGGACTATTAGCTTTCATTTCCCTGTATTACCCATTCCCCAGGCTGTCTTCACGCTGAATTATTGAAAGCAGTTATTAAATATGCTTAGGAAATGCATCTGATGGCAAACTTATGATTTTAACACGTTAGCATGCTGATACCTGCTTGGTCAATGTTACAGAGGTAAGGGCAGAGACCAGACTATAATTAGACATCGTGACATACAGAGACAAGTTCAAGTTTGTGAAAGACAGTCATCTGGCCATCTAGTCCAATTATTATCAGGCTTATAATTAGATTTTCTGACAGATAATAGTTCATACGGCTTCCAGAATGAAGAGAAAAATTCTTACCCTCTGATTCTATAATTATTTGTGGTATATTATCATAATTAACCTAACTGGAACATTTTGATGACTTTGCAAAGGGTCAGGGTTCATATCCCCTTGGATTTATTTTATTGCTATCATGACAGCATCAGTGTTCTATCACTTCAAAGTCTTTATCCCCCTTAGGAATTAGGTGAGAAATTACTCAGTAAGGAATAAAACAATAAATGTTAGCATCAGTGTTGCTATAAAGTACCTTAAGTTTAACAGATAGAATATAAATGTAGATTTAAAAAAAAGTGTATATATATGCATTCGTGCACCTTATTTGAAAAATAAGAATTATATAGGGGACAATTTACCATGTATGTAAGACCACCAGCAAAACCATTTCAAATGCAGCAATATTTTATCCTCAGGACAGTGGAATGAGAAGGATAAACCAGATTCCCCAAAGGACTACATCCATGAAGACAGTGATAAAACTAAAATGTGTTCAACTTAGTCTTTTGAAATACTTTACCACAGTGAAGTAGGGAAAAACTAATACTTCTGTAGTTTAAGGGGGCTCAGTATTCATGGTATCCATTTACTTAGAAATAACTTAATGTGATTTGTTCTCTATGTTTTGCTTTTGGAAAAATTATAATATTCAGTCCACTTATAAATCTTAAGTTCAGTCTGAAATTAAACTTAATCAATTATTTTTTTAAATCAAAGTCATACTTTCAGGAATGTACATATAAATGCAATACTTCAAAAGACTTGTCAGATACAAAAGGATAATTTTGAATTTCACAAAGTAACAAAATACAGTAACCAAATGTGACTTTAAATAGTTTACTGCATAGAATACTATGTTTTTCTGACTGTTGCGCAATCAGATATGACTAAACTGTTTTTGGTCAGAGTGATGAGTTCCTAAGAAATTATTTTTGCTCCAATTTTCCTTCCCAGTCAACAACACTAACTCAACCCTCTTTTTTACTTTGTATGTGTTAATATTTTCTCTGAACTCCTACATATTAGCATCTTAGGTGCAATTAACCTGCTGCAATGATCTATAGATTTATTAGAAATGAAATGTTAATGTTAACTTATCCATAGACCTCTGTTATGTAAAATCTAGTGATTATTTATCTTGTACAAATTAAGTTGACTTACTTTTGGTGTATCAGTCACTAAAAATTGATATCAAAATAATAGTTCTTTTGTGACTTGAGTTAAAATATTAATTATAAAAATATATTTTATCTAATAAACCATTACAAATTAAAATAACCCAATAATGTCACAAGTGTTAGAATTTCATGTTTTGCTTAAGCCATAAAACCAATCAATATCAGCTTTTGTTGGTTTGATAATGTTTCTAGAAGTATGAGAAATTACACATTTTATCAAACTCTTTGAAATAAAAATCTATGTTTTTTTTATAGAGCATTTGCTAATCATGTTATATTTGTTTGCATGGATGAGTTATATGCGATGGTGATTTGTTTATTCATTCTTCCATTTAGTCATTCAATAAATATATTTGAAAGTCTTTATGCACCAAGCCTTACCTATACCAAAATATACCCAGAGAAAGAGACAAAGAACTGAAAGGAAACAGTGTGTATGGGGGGAGGGGGCGGAGCGGGGTTAACAGAAAATCTCTACCTTCAGGATCCTTACAATCTAATAGAAGGAAAGAAAATAAACAAATAAATGTATTTTATATCTTACAGTGATCAAAGCTCTGAAAATCTATTAAGCATAGTGAGAGGCATAGAGCACGATGTGAGTGGGACATGCTATCTTTTGTAGCGTGGCCATGAAAAACCTCTGACAAAGTTCCTTTAGAGTGGAGTGACAGGGCTCATCATGTGGAAACCCAGGAGAAAAATACCATGGGGATATCTTGGGAAAAATTTCCTCAGAAGAGAAAGCAGCAAGGACCTACCCTATAAGTAAAGTATTTAGTATTTTGCAGGAACAGCAAGAAAGTTCATATCTTTGAGGAGTAAGTGGTAGAAGCTGTCAAGTCGGAGACATACAGAGGGTCAAGATCCATACGATTTGAAACTTTATAAGTGTTTGGAATCTATTCTGAGTGAAACGGCAAGCCATGAAAGATTTGGGGCAGCTGAGCGGCATAATTAGACTCAAACTTTATAAACATCTCTCTGACTGGTAGGTAAATAAGGGGGAAGCAGAGAGAAGATCTAGCAGGCTATTTTAGCAATCCAGCTAAGAATGATGGTGTCTTGGATTAAGTATAAGTGGAAAGAAATGGTCAGATTCAGGATAGACTTTGAAAGAATATCTGACAGGATTTATAGATTGGATGTGAGATATGAAAGAATAAGTGGAGACAGGATGCTCCAAGGTTTTTGACCTGAGCCTTCAGAGGAACAGAGGTACCATGTTCTGAGATAACCATGACTATGAGAGGATATGGTTGGGACTGTGTAGTCAAAAATGCTGTTTTAAATGTTTTAAGTTTAAGGTTCCTATTTTGCAGACATTTGGAGCAATCAAATAGCTAATCTGACATTGAAGTCTGAAATTCAAGGAAAGGTAGGGGTCACAGATAGAAATTTGGTATCTAACAGCATGAAGATGGTATTTAAAGCCATCAGACAGGATTATCTTATTTATGGAGGATGCAGATGTTTTAACACTCGAAGATTAGAGATTTGGAGGAAAAGAAACAAGCAGAGAGAATGAGTAAACAATGAGTTGGAAGGGCAACCAGAACAAGATATCTCCCCAAGACCAAATAAAGAAAGCATTTCAAGAAGGAAGTGAAAATCTGTATCAAATATAGGATGCGTATAATGAAAACTATGTGAAACTGTTTATCAAAGGTCCGTGGGTTTGGAAGTGTAGAGGTTACTGGTGGCAAAGCCTTGTGGTATTTTGATGGAATGGTGAGAACTAAAACCTTAATGGAGACTCAGAAGAAAATGGGGAGGAGAATTAGAAATTGCAATTTGAATCACCTTTTTCAAAGATCTTTACTATGAAGTGGAGCAGGGAAATCCAATCAGGGGACGTGCGGACAAGAGAGGGCAGGAGGTTTGTTTGATTGTCTTTGCTTTTTTATGAGAGATTGCAACATATTTGTGTGCTGAATGGAATGGTACAGTGAGCAATGTGACTAATTCGGTTTCGTGTCAGCATCCTACTCATCTACCTAATTTAATTCATCCATTTATTTTCTTTTTAGAATACAATGCATCTAAATACATTGCAAGCCCTTTGGTTAGAAGTCAGACTGTCAGTACCTTGGATTTTACAGAGCACAAACTAAAGGAATCAAGAGATGAAAAGCAAAGGGAAAATAAACAAAAGCACTACCTAAATATTCTGAACATAAAAAAAAAACGTATCATGAAATATTTCTTTGATATTTACTCCACAGAAAAGGTGGTATTTCATCATTTGGAACCTATTGATTTGTAATGTGCCCTAAATTCTGAAAGAATTATTCCTTTAGTTTTGAAGATGAGAGACAAATCAGAAGCAGCAGTTTTCTGAGAGCTGAGGCAGGAAGCAAGCAACTTGACAACAGAACTGAGAGGTCACAGACTAAGGCAAGACAAGCAGCTGGGGAGTGTTTGTAGGTGGGATTAACCGCTGATAAAGGAGAGTGTAAGTGGTGACAAAATATTGACCCTGAGACCACAAAACATGTTATGTAGTACCTTCTATGTGTCCCTTAACATTCAGGGAAGTACTATGCAATGTCTGTTTGGAAAATTAATTTGTTGAAATAAAATGCATGTGGTTATAATAAAAATAACTGAGCCCTTAAGGAATATGCTTCACGTGTAACCTATAAATAATAATTTAGCTTATTCTGTGATCTGAATATTGAGAAAGTGCTGAGCAAGTAGCCTTTGGATTAGCAATGTTAAGCCTATAGAATTGTTTGTATTCATAATAACATCAGTTAAGGTGTATTAACTGCTGACGTGTGCCAGCTCTCTGCTCAGGACTGCACTTCCATTATGACAGCTCTTTAAGGAAGTATGATCCTCATCAACAGGTGGCGATAAGGATACTAAGGCTTAAAGAGCTTAAGCTGCTCCAAATTCCACAGCTATTAGTAAAAACCAGAGCTCCAGTCTGAACCCTGTGGTCTGACAGAGGAAGCCAGGTACACCATCCCTATACTTAGCTCCCACTCTGTTAGAATGTTTGTGTACCAGTGGGAAAGGGAAAGAGGAAGTAATTGAATCCCTTTGCCCTTGGTTTTCTTATCTTTAATATATGAGGGTGCTAATACCCACATCCTGGGTTGTCATGGAAATTTGAGAAACTCTATGTAGAATACCGGCCATATTTCCAGACACAGAGTACAAGTAGGGTTGCCAGATGAAGTACAGGACACTCAGTTAAATTACATCAGCTAAACAACAAATATTTTTCTTTTAGCATAAGAATGTCCCATAAATTTGCATGGGGTATACTTATACTAAAAAAAATTACTTGTTGTTTAGCTGAAATTCACATTTAACTGGGTGTTGTGTTTTGTTCCGTTTTTGCGAAATCTGGTAACCCTGACTGCAAGTCAGTCGGATGGCATACAGAGAATGGGAAGTAGCGCCTAGGAGTGGGTTTGGCAAAAGCTGAGAAAGGTGTAGAGGGAAGTTCAGTGAAGGGCCCACAAGTTGGCAGGAAGAACAGAAGGAAAAAAAGGACACTGAAATGAGAGCTGGTTGTCACAAGTGGACCAGGCCTGCAGGGATTGGAGAAGGGAGGCTCCCAAGGAACTCGGCACTCCTAATGCCCTGGCTGCATTTCTCAAGATTGGCTGTGGGACAGGGCAGGGCTCGGCTTGCATGTTTAGGGTTTCTATTAAGGGTTAATGCGCTGAGGAAAGTACAGATTAACATGATAGGGGCAAAAAATTGATCTAAATATTAACATTATGATAGAATTAAGGTTTCCTTCCCCCAAGCCTGAATCTTCAGAGCTCTGAATATGCGTTTGAGATTATTTTATTGTTTATGTTGGATTTTTTAGGTTTTTTTTTCTTTTTTACTTAAATGATAACCTCTGGGAAATGAATGTTTCATAAAATGTATTCACAAGGACTTTTGAATTATATTAATGGACCTTGAAATAAAGAATGAGGGAAAAATAACATAAACCAGAAAACATGTTATTTGTAGAATCTTCAAACTGATTCTATTTATAACACTAGACTTTACAATCTCAGATTTCACTTTCAAATTATTACAAAAATAACTAATGACAATGCTTTATCTAATTATCAGTTTGAATTATTAGAAGTAAACTATAAAGACTTTCGAATATAAGATGTTTTATTACGAAGTAACCATTGTGGGAGTCAAAGAAACCTAACAATTATAAAAATGAGTAAAATTCAAGGGTGTACAAACCCTGATCTTGTCTTCTACATCAACTTTGAGTTTACATATTCTGTTAGTTACTTAGGTTTATAATAGACTATGTGTAAATTAAGACATGTTTTTTGAATCTCTGCCTAAGTTATTGTATAGACCAGATTATATAGAGAAAGTTTCATATCTTTCTCAATTTAGTTACATTCTTTTTTTTTACCTTTAGTACAATGGAGATCATTTCTACATAGTGAATAAGTGATATTAAAGTGGAAAAACATTAACTTCTAAATATAAAATTGAACTTCATCTTTACAATTGCCCTTTATCATATGGAAACTTTTACATAAAATTTGCTCAACTCTGGTAAATTTGTATTTATTGTAGTCAAATGAAAAAAAAAAACAATTTAGCAATGTGTTTGATGTCCTTTATCCAAGGGGAACAATCCATGGACTAGGGGAGCACAGTGCCTCACGAGCAATGGAGCACTCTTCCTAAGGGATGTTTGAGCAAGACCGAGTGTCCTGCATGGAGTGTTACATGCCACAATGGGAAACAGGGCATGACTGGCTGGGGTTACATATCTGACCTTATTTAGAAAGATCAAGGAACAAGGAAACAAATATAGGGCCCTGACATGGCTTGATGTTTGGGAATTGGCTGACTGGATATGCTGCATTTCTGCTCGAGTGGAGCAATTACAGGAAAATTATGTAAGTTTTGGTTTGCTGACATAGCACCCTGGGCAGGAGCAGCTCCATCGTGACCTAGAAATTTATTTCAACATTGTATTTTAACTTTTTTCTTCATTTTTTGGACTAGGGAAAGATTTTGGTGTAAATAAGTAAATCTAAGAGGTGGATTAACTATGGTTTAAACAGAATATGCTCTCAACCAACTCTTCAACGTGGTTAAGAGTCAACAACCCATATTTCATAAAATAATACTGACTTTACAAAATATTAGTATACCGTATATAAATTGTCCCATTGTGAACATGCTCTAGAAATAAACGTAACCAGACATCTACAAATGGAAAATAACAAGGTGATGAAAAATCAAAATTAATCTTCAATCTTTAGTGAATTGAAGAACTGAAAATTTTTCATAAGGAAGAAAAACAGAAAAGAGAGTAAAAGATGATTTTAGTAAAATAATCAACAAAAATATTTGATAATTTAATACCTAAAAGAACATAAAAATTATCGTTCAATATCAAAAGATTCCATCTTTTAAGTTTTATTGGTAAATAGTCAAAGTGAACTTATTTCTTGTTTAACAGCATACCATAGAGCATTGATTTAGTATAATTCTGTAGTTTGTGTTGTTTAATCCATAGTAGTTTCTCTTTTTAGCTTTTTCTTTTTCCTGGTAAAAAAGTTTTGAATCATAATCCTGACAAAAAAGTTCTGCAGACAACCCTCTTGGAATGAATGAAAGTAAAGATGATTGAGCAATTATAGAATTGTAGAAACCTGATAACATTATGAAGGTCATCATGAATATTTTTAGTAGCTTGAAATGGTAGACAAGAGAGAAAGGAGTCTAGAAAAGAATCGGTAAGAAGTAATGCCAATGTGCAAAGTTTCAGAGCGCGGTCCTTTAATAACTAGACAATAATTCCGTATTTAGAAGGCACCCCTCCCACACCCACACACTATTAAGGAGTGTGCCTGTTCATAGTATTATGTGTCTTTCTATAGGATATTGGTTAAACATTTTCATCATGCGAAAATACCACATTAAAGATAGACCAAATAAATAATAATTATACCACTGGTAACTAGCAAAAAAAATTATGGAAAAATGTTTGTAAAATATTTAATTTTCTTTTTATTTCTCTGGTGTTCTAGAATAGTTCAGTTGTAAATATAATATCAGGCATAAATTTAAAAGGAAATGTATTGTAATCTACAAAATTAGAAATGGCAATCTAAACACAGTTTAAAAATTGAACATATTGGTGCCAGCCCAGTGGTACAGCGGTTAAGTGTTCACGTTCTGCTTCTGGCAGCCCGAGGTTCGCTGATTCGGATCCTGGGTGTGGACATGGCATGGCTTGACACACCATGCTGTGGTAAGCGTCCCACATATGAAGTAGGGGAGGATGGTCATGGATGTTGGCTCAGGGCCGGCCTTCCTCGGCAAAGAGAGGAGGATTGGCAGCAATTAGCTCAGAGCTCATCTTCCTCACCAAAAAAAAAAAAAAATTGAACATACCATTTATTTGAAACTACGGTAGTTTTACAGTTTTCTTATGTCTAGCTTGTGAAATGAGTAGTTAGATTATTATGCCAACAAAAGCAAATTAATGTTTTAAACATAGAGTATAAATGGTGTAAATACCTTTTTTTCTTTTTCTTTTTCTTTTAAGTCTTGTACTAGAACCACAAAAAAGTGAAAAATTTATGAGATCCAATTTTTATTCAGTTGTGGATTCATTTCTAAGAAATCTTTGGATGAGGATGTTATAGTATTTTTTAATCTTTTCAAACTGTTCACCTATTAGTAAAATTGTATATTTTAGATCTGTTAACAAAGTGTTAAGAATAGATAAAGACCAAAAATATTTATTTGTATTAATTTCTGTTTGTTCCTGATAGAATTGAGGTGGTCCCTTATCTGTTCTTAAAAGCCAGTATTCACAGTCTTCAGGACCCAGCCTGCAGATGTTCTGAACTCTTGAACTGATCTGCACTAAAATGAATCTAGAGAATGAAGAATGAGAAGGAGAGAAAGGAAGAAAGCAAAAGAGGAAACTTGACCAAGTTTCTAGCTTTGGACTAAGAGCTTTCACATATATTAAGACATTTAATTTTCATAACAAATTTGCTTAGACGGTATTAGCTCCACCAGATAGATGAAGGAATAGGTTGAGCCGGGCAAAGTCAAATGGCTTGACATAGTTCGAAATGGGTTTCTAAGTCTTTCTGACACCAAAATCCATTTCTTTCCATTAGATCACCTAGCCATCTTGTCACTCTAGATTTTACTAGTTTTATTATTTTTTATTTATTTATTATTTATTATTATTTTTTAGTCCCCACTGTGTTCAGTACTTACTCATAATTCTGGTTTTAGGCTGGAACTCCACGCATTGGGAAGGTACAACAATGGTTGTCCATGTGCCCCATGGTCTTGCTGAGGAAATAAGTCTAAATTATCAGATTAAATTTTCTGTACTTGAAATTTCCAAATTAAAAATTTAATGCTGAAAAATAGAAATCCATAAATGGAATTTTTGGAGAGAAAATCAGATTAATTTCTTCTGTCAGTTGAATTTTCTGTTTTTTTGGAAGATGAAGAGAATTCAGTCATTCTTGAAACATTACCATTGTCTGTTTATGCAAGACTTTTCTCATGTTTAAAATTATTTTCTTGTTTTTCCATTTACCCCAATTCTTGCATCTCCCCCCCACACACACTTACACTCCTCTGTTAGGCATGTGTGCACAAAAATGGGGGTATCTGTTCCTAACATATGGGTAGGTATGTCTTCGCTTATATTTCAGACTGGTGTCCTTTGATTTTAAATGGAAATTTAGATAAGAGAAGAATTAGACCTCCACCTGCGTGGGCAGAATTATTTCTAATCTCACCTCTCCGTGAAGATCATAACAGCATATTAAATGCAATATGAGTCTTCCACTTTTGAGCATGGTTGTTTCATTTCTTGGGCTGTGATAGTCCACAAATTAAAATTTAACATTGCTGCTGTTTTCATGGCTGATTTAAAAAATTAAAGACTATTGTATCTATTTCAGCTATCAGTTGTGTACTGAAGCTTCGTTTTTATCATTGCTTTGAAATAAATTTCAGTCAATTTAACTTATAACTCTTAAGTAAAATTACAAAAAATTCTTCACTCAACTCCATGTTTTAGTCCAAGTTTTAATATACTAATCCTGAATCAGGAGTTTCTGTTCTTCCAGAAGATTCCTCTCAGTCTTATCTTCTGCTCTTGCCATAATTTGTCCGAGTTGAAAGCACCACACCAGTTCTTCATTTAATGGCATACTAAAGAGCAAAAATTTTTAAAAGGGATAAAAAGAAGAACAGCTTGTCTCAAATACTGCTAAGAAAACCAATGTCTAACATTTCCTAATAATTTCAAATAGAGGAACTTGATTCTCCACATGGCCACCAAAGCAGCACTGATGAACACAATGCATCCTTACTCCCAGCGGCGATTTGACTAGTGATGTTTGTTTGTCCCAATATCACAGCCTAGCCTCAAAGTGGAAAGCTGGCAACAAAACAAGACACCCAAGGACACAATGGGAATAAATATAAAGTGATAAAGCTATGCAAAGTATTCAGTAAATCTCTTAAAATGCAGCATTAGCACACAAATGAAGGAGATATAGGTACTAGGAATCTGCTTTCTTCCAGGACACTATATATGTATAGTGTATTTTGAGTGGGCATAATCTTCCTAATAGGGACAACATGGACAATTTTCATAAGCATTTTCTCCATGAATTTGAATCTGCTGCTAGGAAATCACAACCTAAAAAGAAAAATATTATCTAAAGCTCATGTTGAGTATAACTATAGATAACAAAACTAACACAACTCATCTCATTGTCAGACATCTATTTTAAGAACTTCAGTAAGCAAGAATATAGCCTACCTGAAACTTACTATTTTTGTCTCCCCAATACATAAATAAACTTCTATATTTGCTGTGAAAATAGAATGTATTTAAATCAATTAATGCAATGTCTATTACACACTAAACATGATAGAGAATAGTAATTTTGAATGATATTACTAATAATCATAAACATAAAAACTATCCTAGGAATGTGTAAAACTCTACTGACCTCTATAAAATACCAAAGAAACAGGGTCATTTTCCAGTAAGTCATGATAATAAAATAATGGGGTTTTTTTGTGTGTGTGTGTGTGAGGAAGATTGGCCCTGAGCTAACAACTGTCGACAATCTTCCTCTTTTTGCTTGAGGAAGATAATCATTGAGCTAACACCTGTGCCAATCTTCCTCTATTTAGTATGTGGGACACTGCCATAGCTTGGGTTGACGAGTGATGTGTAGTGCTGCGTCTGGGATCTGAACCTGCGAACCCCTGGCGCCAAAGTGGAGTGCATGAACTTAACCACTACACCACGGGGCCGGCCTCAATAATTCTTTTTTTGATAACACTTTTTCTTTAAGTTTGACAGTTAAGGAAATTTAACTAAGGTCCATGCTCTCCTAGGCATGCTTAAGTGAGCATTTACTATTATGAGTTTAATAATCATAAAAACTACGCCACTTCTCTTAGGATTTGTGTACATTATCATGTTATGTACTTTACCTTGGAAAGTACGGCAATAGGAATGTGTGCCAGGCTTGGATTATAAAAATGCATGGTAATGTGGGTGAGATAGTTAGAGGGGACCTTACCTGACAAATATTTGCCTTAAGGCAATGTTGATAAACATATGTTAAACATGAGTAATGAATCTAAGCAGTTATGCACGTGAGATTATGTAGACACATACATAATAGGAAGTAACATATTTTAATGCATCTTGAATGCTAAAAAATCTTTAAAATCTACCCGTGCATCCTAAATTCTTATTATATAACAGTAAAAACATGAAATGTGCCCTGTAAGTATTTATTTAGTGTATCACACAAGAGACCTACAAACATTCAAATTTGGCAATAGTGTTATATCTTGAAATAAAAGTTGAAAAATTCTCATGAACTTTTACAATTGAAACCACATGGAAATTGAGTTTAGCTATTTTTTGTACCTGGACTTCAACATGTTCACTTATCATGTCACTTGTGACACTTCTTGCTTTACTTATCATGACTGTTATTCATCCAACCTTGCAGATAGCCCACATGAATTAAAGATTAAACATTTTTACAATATAGGAAATGAAAGTTCATAACAATTTTGTCTTCCGTGAGCTAAACACTAAATAGTACTGTGGAAAATAATTACGCAATATCTTCACAAATACATATACGTCGTTTACTTTTTAGATATATAAGGTAAAAATAGTCCTTGGCTTTCTTAGTGTTGAAACTTAACATTATATTTAAAGTCAAAAGGAATAAATACTTTTATCACTCCATAACTGATGATAGTTTTCTTTTTTTCCTACATTTCACTTTCTTAACTTACCCAGAAATAAGATTATATTCAGCATTTTTCTGTAGTATATGTCTGTTTTGTAGCTATGAATGGCATTTTGGAGGTGTATTCTTAGCAGTCCAAACGCTACCCAAAATTGGCCTTCTTGAGTTGTAGCAGAAATAAATTACCACAATATAGTCATAACCTTCAAAATTAAATATTGATTTATTATGTTTATAAAAGAAAACCAAGTTGGTATTTAATTAAAATGGAAGATACTTCCTAAAGACAATTTTATCACAGTCGATGGATCATACAGCCATTGGTCATAAAATATCACTGGAATATAACAAATCAAACATACCAAAAGTTACTAAAAGGAATATGCAAACTCCTTTCATTGTTTCCTTCTGGTGGATGTAACTGGTATACTATGATTAGGTATGTATTTGACAAGTCCAAAAAAAATTCCTTGAAATCTATTTTTCATCAGCGTATATGAATTCATAAAGAGCATCTGACATATCTATCACTCATTTTTTAATAGCTGGTGTCAGAATATTTAATATTATTTAAAAAGGGCAAGACTATACTAGGTCATCAGTTTTTCTTAATGAAGTTTAATTCAACAAAATCTTAACCATAAAATTTCACTATGGGTAAAATACTTTTTACTTTAAAAATCTTAGTAATAAAATGTGTCCATTTTGATCTCAATCATTTTTTAAATGACTATCTCAATGTACTTTGCAAGGATAGGTTTTAAAAACAACTGTTACTGTTTTAAGTGTATTAAAATATTATTGTGTTTCAGGTAGGGAGAACTTCAATTCTATTTCCTAAGGAAACTTATTATAAAATAAACTTCTAAAAAATATTAATAAGCTTTAAAAATTGCCTTTATCATGAAAGATTGCAGCAAAAAAAAAATCTTGTATGATGTCAGAACAGTAGACAAACATTATAATTCAACTATGATTTACCACAATCTGGACAATTTTTGTTTTTAACTTATAAAAACAGATGCTGGAAAATCTTAATAAATTAAAGTGAAGAACCTAAGGAAATATTTTTGGTTGTTCTGTAATATTTACCTCAAAAAACAAGAAAGAACTGAACATCATGCACAGTCATCCCTTGGTATCCAAGGGGATTGGTTCCAGGACCTCTGCTGAGACCAAACTCAGAGAATGTTCAAGTCCCTTATGCAGAATGGCATAATATTTGCATATGAGCTACACACATCTTCCCATATACTTTAAATCATCTGTAGATTACTTATAATATGTAATACAATATAAATGCTATGTAAGTAGTTGTTTTACTGTATTATTTAGGGAATAATGACATGAAAAATGTCTGTACGTTCAGTACAGAAACCACCGTTGTAGACCTTTCAATCTGTGGTTGGTTGAATCCATGCACGTGGAACTCACGGATATGGAGGGCCGACTCTACTATTTGTTTTTGGGTCTTTCCTTTTGAGGAAGATTAGACCTGAGCTAGCATCTGCTGCCAATTCTCCTCTTTTTGCCAAGGAAAACTGGCCCTGAGCTAACATCCGTGCCCATCTTCCTCTACTTTATATGTGGGACACCCACCACAGCATGGCTTGATGAGCGGTGCATAGGTCTGCACCCAGGATCCAAACCAGTGAACTCCAGGCTGCTGAAGTGGAATGTGCAAACTTAACTGCTGGGCCACAGGGTAGCCCTGGGCCAACTCTACTGTTTGAGTTTCTATCTCCATTCCTCCAACCAAAAAAAAGAAAAAAAAATGTAGTAACTTCTTAAGGAAAATATGATAGATTATAGTTGTTTTAAAGTAAAGTGGGTTTTTTTAATTGAGGTAAAATTGCTATATAACATTATATAAGTTTCAGGTGTACAACATTTTAATTTGACATCTGTATACATTACAAAGTGATCACCACCAAAAGTCTAGTTAGCATCCATCACTATACAATTGATTCCCTTCACTCATTTCGCCCACCCCCGCAACCTCTTTCCCCTCTGGAAACCACCAATCTGTTCTCTGTATCTATGAGTTTTTTGTTTTTGTCTTGTTTGTTCCTTCATTTTTCTTTTTTTTAGATTCTATATATGAGTGGAATCATATAGTATTTGTCTTTCTCCATCTGAATTATTTCACTTAGCATAATACCCTCAAAGTCCATCCATGCTGTTGCAACTGGCAAGACTTCACTCTTTTTTATGGCTGTGTGGTATTCCAATGTGTGTGTGTGTATTTGTGTGTGTACATACACCACATATTCTTTGTTCATTCATCCATTGATAGATACTTAGCTTGTTTCCATATCTTAGCTATTGTAAATAATGCTTCAGTGAACAGAAAGGTGCTTGTCTTTTCAAATTAGTCTTTTTGTATTCTTTGGATAAATACCCAGGATTGCAATAGCTGGATCGTATGGTAGTTCTATTCTTAATTTTCTGAGGAATCTTCATACTGTTTTGCATGGTGGCTGTGCCAAATTACATTCCTACCAGCAGTGTATGGTACAAATACACTTTGCTCCACATCCTCTCCAAAACTTATAAGTACTTGTCTTTTTAATAATAACTATTCTGACAAATATGAGGTGATATCTTATTATGGGTTTGATTTGCATTTCCTAATAAGTAGCGACATTGAACACCTTTTCATGTGCCTGTTGGCCCTCTGTATGTCTCCTTTTGAAAACTGTCTATTTGGGTCCTCTGCCCATTTTTAAATCAGCTTTTGTTGTTATTGTTGAGTTGTATGAGTTCTTTATATATTTTGGATATTAACCTGTTGTTGGATATATAATTTGTAAAATGTTTTCCGTTCAGTAGGTTCCCTTTTCGTTTTGTTGATGGTTTTCTTGCTGTGCAGAAGGTTTTTAGTTTGATGTGGTCCTACAGTAAAGTTTTAATAATATCTATTTAACTATCCTCCCCAAAACATAGCATTATTGTTTACAGTTGTTTATATAAGATTATAGTGTTCCAGTCAAGCTAGATTTTCTCTCTAATTTAACAACTGAATTTTGCATAATGAATCAACACAGCCACGGGAAGTACCCAATTTGGTCATTGAAACAATCAGATCAGTATTTTATCCATTTTGACTATTTCAGGCAGATTAAAATAAACTACATAATTATTATTATAAAGATGTGATTATACCATTATGTGGGCATCTGGTTCTAGCCCCTTTTTGTTTTATACAATATTATGAATATAAATGATGTTTATAAAAGATCAAATGTTTTATATTAAATTTTACCTCACATCTCTATAATATTTTATAATTTCATTCATTTAACAAATATTTATTGAGCATCGATTATGAGGCAAGCACTGTGCTAAACGTTATGAAGTCAGTAAAAATATAGTGCAGAATTAAATGCAAACCTACCATCAAGGAGGTTATCACTTCTGCTGGAGGAGTGCAGCGAATAAGCAATTCACTGTGCATAGTGATAAGGACTAACTATAGACTTCTGTGGAATGAAACATAGAAGAGCCTCAATCCAGTCCTATAGTCTAGGAAACCTTTCTCAAGGAGACAGAGTCCTTTAGGAAGATAAAATAGTATTTGCAAAGACCCAGAGGTGATAGACAGAGAAAGAGAAATTAAGAAGGCAGGTGTGGGGAGACATGAATCTGGAGAAGTATGCAGAAACCAGGTCGTAAATTTGTAAACCCTGCTAGTTTTGGACTATATCCTAAGGGTACTATGTGAAAACATAATATGGTAACATAGAATATTTTGTTTTATTTGTTAGTTTTTTTTTTAAGTCAGGAGAGAACGCTAACACATTTGAATTTTAGTAAGATCATTCTGTCTGCAGAGGAGAGAATGGTTTAGAAATGAGCACGAAAGGTGACAGGGTGAATAATGTAGAGATATATTGCAGTGGTCCAGGGCAGCAACAGTAATGGCCTGTATTAGTAAAGTTACATTAGGAATGAAAAGACAAGTCAGGTGATGGATTTGAGAGGTTGATTGGATATAAGTCTTAGGGTTAGGTGATTACTTAGATAGTTATGGGGAGTGTGCGAGAAGAAAGGGAAATCAATGAATGTTACCCAGTTTTCTCACTTAACCAGCCAGGACCTTTTACTGAGTTAGGATCAGGTGGAGAACAGGGTGAAATTGATGAGAATAGTCCTTCATACACTGAGTTAGTGCCTATGAGACGTCTCATGGGGATAGGTGCACTAGGCGCTTGGATGTAATTGGTAATTTAATCAATCAAATTGGGTGTGATCACTAAGATATTTTGTATATAATGAGAGCCTAACAGGCTTAGGAAACCTGACAAGACCCAGTGTTAGAAGAAATACAAGGAAAAGGTGTCTAAAATTCAGAGTAAGAGGAGTGCTAGAAAATTAGAGGAAAAAAAAAGAGAAGAAAACAAGAAATTTGTGATGTTTCTGAAGGCAATGGAAGTAAGTTTGTCAAAAAGAAAGGTAAAAAAATTGGCAAAATAAGCACTAAAAACATGACTTTTATATTTAGCAATTTAGGTCGTTGATGTCATCCATCTGTGCTGTATCTTAGATCTTCCAGAATCATATGAAGAGTTATGTGTCTCTCCGTCTACCTATATACATCTGAGTGTGCAAGCATCGTTAGATATTTCAGATATGTAACAAAACATCTTATGCCTCTGAAAAACATAACCTTATGTTTAAAAATCCCTTTGGAAATATGTTTGTGTTCCTTTAATAATTTATACTGAAATACATACTAATCATATTTCCACCTTTTCCAAACATCCAAATCCCTTCAACTGTTCCTTCTAGGATTCCCAGTCTGGCAACAAAATTCATTGCAGTTTCTACTTCTGAACATTTCCTTCACCCTTTGGCTTTAACTGATATCTGGCAGATCCTGAAGGTTTCATCACCTTCAGCCCATTCAAATGATGGCTGTTATTATTCCACTATTTGTGTACCACAGAGTTGTATACATATATCTTCCTCAGTGCTCATTGTCATTTCCAAAACGTTATTCCTCCCTCAGAATAATTCATCTCACTGAAGCAGATTCTATCAAGACTATGCTATCCATTCCTCATTCTTAGTATAGTCATGTGGTGAATCTTACTCATTGATTGGAGATTTTTAGCATCTAGCTTACTTTCCTTCTCTCTACCTAAATCACGTATTTTTAATTATCTCAGTGTTCATACCAATAATCCATCCAATGCTTTGACTCCTTTCTCTCAATCTTGCTTACCTGCAGGACTTACAGCCTTATTTATATCTAACTGTATAATTGCAACAAAACAACTTAATGTGCCTGTAAACACACACACACTCACACATGCACGCGTGCGCACACACACACACACACACACACTGTGCTAATAAATTCAAGACCTTAAACTCAAGATCTTTAATGTTGTATTAAATGTTGCTAGCCAATTCATTTCTCCAGCTTTTCTAGAGAATATTTATATTTTCTCTCTCCTCAAAGCTTAAAAATTCCTCCTCCGGGCACACTTTCAGTCATAAACTTGCATTTTACTTGGGGGAAAAAACCCTCAAACCCGAGTCAATCAGCTCACCAAATAAACCAACCTATAAAGATTCACACCTATGCATTCCACCTTCCTCGTCCTGCAATGTGTATTCTGTCTCCCATCTCTGCTGCGGGTCAGATTCTGCAGAGCTCATCCATTCATGACTATGAAAGACCTTAGCTCTTAAAATTATTTTCCTACTCTCCTTTATCATCATGTTTTTCCCTCTCTATTGTCTCATTCCTATTACTTACTAATATATAATAGTATCTCTAATCTTAAAAAAAAAAAAAACTAACATTGTCCAATAGCTACTTCCTCATTTTCCTGTTCTCTTTGACAGCAAAACTCTCTCATATGACTTACCTCTACCAATTGCCTACTTTCCCCCTCTCCTTAGATATGTAAGCTATTCCACTATCCCAGTCACCTCATTTTGACTACTCTCATAAGGGTCAGTGGTTACTTCCACATTACAAATCATGTAATCATTTCTCAGTCATCTTACTTAGCCTGTCATCAGTGTTTGACCTTTGTGCCTTCTCTCCTCCTTGAAGCATCCTTTTCAGTTGGGTCCTGGGAACCCAGCAATCACCAGGTTTTGTCTAATCTTTGCAAACCTGCCATTTTCATCTCCTTTGCTATTTCTCCTCTTCCTCTCATCTCTGAATGTCATAGTGTTCCAAAACTCAGTTCTTGGACATTTCTCTTTTCCATACATATTCATTCCATAGGTGACCCCATCCAGTTTCATGCCTTAACAACAATCTACGTACTGGTGGCTTCAGTTACATCTGCAGCCCAGACCACTCCCTGAACCCCCAGACCTTATGTAGATATCCATTTCGACATCTAGTCAGTTATCATGACCTTTAAATATCCATAATTTTCTTTTAATATTCTCCTCACAAGCTTCTCCATCTCAGCTAAAAGCAACCCCATTCTTCTACTTGCTTATGCCAAAAACCTTAGAATCAACGTTGCTGCCTCCCTTATTATCATTCTCCACATCCAGTTTGTCAGTAAATTCTGTCAACTTGACCTTTGAAAAAATAACCAAGCCAGAATTCTCTTCAAGAGTACGCCTTGCTTATTATTATAAATATCCATTACATATCTTTTAATCTACATATCTTTTAATCTAAAATAGTCATATATGCAGTCTGGGCATTAGGTGATATCAAGAAATTATTGTTAAATTTATTAGATATGACAGTGTTGTTTTGTATAAATAAGAATATGTCCTTTTTAGGGGAAAGGAGATGCATACTGAGATTCTTAGATGAAGAATGTGATGTCTGTACCACAGCATAAACAAATAAATAGAATAAGTTAGAGAATATCCAGAATTTAACCACTCTTGACCACTTCCACTGCTACTATTTAGGTTCAAACCACCATCTCCTACCTGAATTTTTTCACTAGCCTTCAGTCCGGTGTCTGTGTTGTCTGTGTTTGCTCAACTTCTGCAGGTTCTCAACATATCATCTCCATTCCGCACCCGCCACACTGTTTTTCTTGCTGTTTCTTGAAGTTACTGCACACATTCTCATACTGGGTATACTCAGAAAGTTTGCACTCAGTCTCCCTTGCTGGTCCCTTTGCCTTTTTCTCCAGATGTTTGCATGAGTATATCCTCCATTTTCTTCAGGTCACTCAAAAGTCACCTTCACATTGGAGCCTTTCCTGACCACATGAACACATTTTCAACTTTCTACACACTTAACATTTTCCTTCTCTTCTTATTTTTGTCCTCTTAGCATGTATGATTTAGCACTTTGATCTCATTCATCATCTTTCTCCCACCAAAATGTAAGATCCAGAAGAACAGGTTCTAGTTTATTTTGTTTAGCACATAATAAGTAGTGAACGAATAATAAGTTCAATAAGTGAGTAAATGAATAATTGAACAAATTCTTCTCATCTTCCCTACCTCTAAAGCTCTCCAGAGCTTAGTTCTTAGATCTCTTCTCTTTTGTTTTCCAGTACTCTCCCCTAAGTATTCTCATCCATTTCTATGATGTTAAACACCATATATATGCTCACAAATTCCACTTATATCTCTATATGTCTCCCACATTTACAAGTTTCTCAAAACCTGAAACTTTCCTATTTTTAAATCCTTACTTTCCCCATTCCACATCAGCAAATTCTTTCAGCTCAACCTTCAAAATAGATCCAAACATAACTTAGATCTCACTATTTTCAGATCTAAGCCTATTCTATGCCATCCATATATCTTTTCTGATCTACTAGAATAGCCTGTCTCTGTGGTTCCACCTTTGTTTCTCCATGGTTTATCCTCCTCACTGTAGTTGGAATTATCTTTTCAAAATGTAGGCCAGATCTTTGCCTAGAGAGTAGGTCTCCAGTGATTTGTTATTTTATGTGCAATAAAATCCGAATCTCAGCATTATCTACAAGGACCCATATGACATGTTCTTTGGCCACCTCTGTTAAGATTCTCTCCCTGCTCACTATACTCCAGCCAATCTGATCTTGAGACCACCTATTAAAAATGTGTGGATAAACAGACCCTGAGAAGTTGAATAACTCCATTCAAGTTCAACTAGTTTTTAGTAATAGAGTCGGGTTGCAAAGCCTGTGATTCCAAACCATGTATTGCAGCCCCTCAGGGTGTAAGGTGATACCAGGAACAGGTTGAGGACATGAACTGAATCAGAGGACACACAAAGTGTATGATTTTGTGTAAGTTAAATATGGTGTGGTCCCATAGAGACAAAGAGAAAGCAGAATGATAAATATAGGTGTACATGCAGTGGCTGGGACTTGATGACTAGAGCCCAGGAGGGTGTTTTAGATGAAAGAATATGGAGAGAGACATATGAGTTCGCCATTTACAGAATAATTAAAGCCGAGAATGGATAAGTTTGTCAAGTGAGTGGATAGAGGCAGAAAGAAAATTTGAGTCAATGTTAGGCCTTGGGAACCCAGAATCTGAATTGCGGTTTGATTTTTTATTTATTACAAACATTTGAATAACAAGGTCTTATTTGCCTCTGGAATATTTGGTCACAATGACAGTGATTTTAAAGGTAAGGACTAAGACATATATCTTTATCAAAATCTTTAGGTAGGCATGTGCAATTTTAAAAAGTCCTGCAAATCAGTCTGACATGACCCCTCAATAGATGTGTCTCCTTATCACCTCCATTTTCTGCTTATTCTTATTTCCCTTCCCATTGAGAATCACTGATTTATAGCATAGAAAGCAGAAATACACCTAAAACGTCTTTTTTCAAATTACACAGACAAAAGAGCAGGTTAACCGCATAAAAGAAAATAATGGTAGTAGCAAAAGAGACAGCATAAAAATAAATACGTATTTGAGTTAAAAGCTATTATATGGATAACACTCTCATCACTGTATGGCTAATATAAATTACTGGTAAATTCATGTCTGAAGGAATGTGTTTTCTAAAAAAGAGTTGGGATGAAGATTTTTAAAATTACAAACATGCTTAAAAGATGAAATACTATTTCATTCTTATTACTTTTTAATCCTAAAGATATTGAAATAAATCATGTTAAAAGTTGAAAACTTAAGCACACTTAAGCATGAATTTCTTGGTTTTTCTTTCACCTCCACAAAACAAGCCTTGTTTTTTTATTGAACTTCCAACAAACTATGAAGCATCAGAAAGAGCATGGCTCCTGGAGGAAAATATGCTTGATTTTGAGTCTCCTGTTTACCACATAGTTGTCAGGGCAATTAATTCCTCTGTGTCTCTATTTGCCCTGTGAAACCTACCTCACATGCTTGTTGGGAAAACTTGTCTAGTGAGTAATATGGCTCCTATCGTGGAAAGTCAGCAAGCAGCAGCCAGAATGGCCTTGGTGGTTATAGGACAGCATCACTGTCTACACTGTCACTGTTGTCTTCCTCTTCAGCTTGATAGCTTTCATTTATTAAATATTGTATTATGATCCAGGCATGGCTCTAAATATTCTGCATAGGTATTTCACGTATTCTTTACAAACACTTTATGTAAAATGCGTTAATATCCCTTTTTTACAAATAAACTGATGTTTGAAGAGTTCAGGCAAATTACTCAAGCTCACACAAGCAATAGCATTTTAAACTAAGACTTTTTCCATCTTATGTCTTGATATTAAAACTGTTTTTAAGTTATGATACCTGAAATAACACTTTAGAACTCCTGGTATCAGGAAAAACCTTTAAAACATAAGATGGATATATTTTTGGCATGAATACTTCTAATCTTCTTTATAAAACCACCACTCTATGTACAGAAAATAAACTTTTATCCCACCTCTCAGATTAGGGACATTTTAAGATTTCTAATTAAAAAATAGTATGTTTATTAATCTTACATATTATATTTTATAATTTCTATTTCAAACTTCATAAGTATGTATCCATATAAAATGTTAAAAATATATCTAATCATAACAAGGCAAATATTTTTGTAAGTCTAAGCATAAAGCAGTATGCAATTTCATAGAACATCTGTTTTTAATTTTTTAGTATTACCTCAAATATTTTTGCATAAAATTCACAGAATAGTGTCTAAGGAAGACTGCCTTTAAATTGACAAGTTATTAAACCCTACTTTCTGGTATAAAATAATTATCTTTGTAATTTTTATTATGGTCCATCTGCCTTGGACACAAGAAGTAAAATCCTGTGACTGACTTAGCTGCAATTAGCAAGTCATTCGGAAGTCACATTCATCATTGTCACTAAAGAAGAGTCTGGAAGGAATTGCCTGAGCTGTATTTAGCATTTATGAGAACAGCAAAGTCCACACTGTTCGTCCTTCTCGTATTTCTTTTTCTAGGTAAAAGCCAGAAAGCCGTAGCCAAGAAGCTGTGCAGGAAGTAAGCTTTGCTTTCAATACCCTTGTTCAGTTCATCTCACCATTCTTCGCCATGACTCAATAGCCAATTCTGAATTACCGCATTGTCTATAAAGATATTTGGTTATCCTGCTAGTCTTTTCTCATAGACTATGGTAGTACCTCAATTTTTAACATCTATTACTTTATTTATTTGTTGTCTATCTCCACAGATTAAATTGATGGAGCTCTGTGATCAGGGACGTTATGGGTTCTGTTCACTGCTGTAGCCCTTGCCCATAGAGGAGAGTTCCTGGCTCACACTAGGCCATAAAATTCAATGAATGAATAACAAACAGCTTCCTGAAAAAAATCAGTTCAATATTTCATTGTAGATTAAAAAAATCAACAGGATACCGGCTATCATGTGATATATCTCCAGACAAGAATAACCTCATAGTCTTACAAATGAAGAGCTTATCTGTAGTCTGAAGGACAAAAAAAGACGTTTGTGTGAAGGGGTGAATGGATCTGGCCTCAAGAAAAACAAAAGAGTCATAAAAGAAAGTTTAGCTATATTCTAAGTGGGCACAGAGAACCTACAGGTAAAATTCATAGAGAGACCATTTTTAGCTTAGTAAAAACAAAACCAAAACATATTTCTCTTTGAGAAAGAATAAAAGATAGCCTCAGTGCCTGGAATTCTAGTAGAGCCTGAATACAGGTCTGTTGTATCAACTAGAGTTAGTAATGAATAAAGTTGTCAGGGATTGGAATGACCTGGTCCAGAATGTGACACACATCTCATTACGGAAAGTGAACAAACAGAAGCTAGAATAACTTTATGCTGATATTCTAGAGAAAATGAAACACTGAATAGGAGATTAGACAACATTACTTCAATAAAACTTCAACTTTATTTAAATAGTATAATATTTATCTTTGAGTAAAAAAATAAAAATTATTTAAGTAATAGAAAAGGTGGAAAAAGTATCCAGAAAAGATTTAACTGAAACAATTTAAGAATCAAAAAATGTTTGATTATAAAATATTTCCAACTACATGCTAATAAAATACAAATGGGACATCATAAAAGTTTCAAATAATGGAAAATATGGATAGGATAATTTTTAATTTACTAATTGCTGGTCAAATAATTAATATAATAGAAGAATTATTGAAACACAGCATTATATTTTATATAGTAGGTAGCAAACATATACGTACTGTTATCTCTCCGATGTTAATATAGATTTAATATCTCTTGGGTCAGATATTCACCAATTAGTTAAATTATAAAAAATTGGTCATTTAAATGAAATAAGATTATTTTCTATGTGTAACCATTTTACTAATTAGAAATTTAATATGCTTGAGTGCTCACTTTGGAAACGTCATTAAAGTGGCGTGATTTGGGGCTTCATTCTGTACATACGTGTATTTCAATAAAACTTCCTTAAAAATATTTGCCATGTTAACAGGTTTCTCAAAAAATAGTGTCACTCCTCTCTATGCACCTTAACACGGCACATTTTTTTCTTTTACCTTGCTCCGCCTAGACACAGTGTCCTGTAAATGTACAAATAAAATCAAATATACATAGGTATTCTAAAAATTTTAGTTTGCAATATATTCATCCCATTGCCTAAATTGTTTCTTTGCATTTTGGAGATACTTATATTTACATGTGTATACATAAAATTGCACTGGGTTACAATACAATCAGTCTAATGGTTTATTTACTTAAGCAAGAGCTCTGGTAGTGTAAAACCTTTACCAAGAAGCTCTTATTGAGCACTGACTGTGCTAGGCTAGAGGAATGAACAAAACAGGCGTGTTCTCTGGTTTCATGGAGCTTTCCAGTCTAATGGAGGTGATTCGTCAAATTAGAGACTTCCAGTAAATAGTGTTATAAAAAGTAACTTTGAATTCAAGGAGAATTATTTGATGAGTTCAAACTACCCATTAAAGGAAAAAGTCGCAATAATTAAAGCTTTGTATAATTTTCTTAGAGCATTTGATTTCCCAAGTCCCTTCTAATGTTCCCTTAAAGTCAAGCTATTTTAAGACTTGTGCATGCTCCTACACAACTAAGTTTCCAGGACTTTTTCTTGGCATTTCCTAGGCTTATTCCTGAAACTGTAGGCTTGCTGCCATCAACTTGATGGCACAGACTAGAGAAAACCGACATGAAGAAGAGCAAAACTGATAGGATTTGGAAGACTCAGAAGAGAAGCCAATTTGTTTCAAGTTTGGGATTATTTTCTTATCCATAATTAATGCTACATCTGCCCCCTTATTAAAATAAGTGCTCTAGTGCTATTATGTGGAAGTGCATTCGAACTTTCTACAGCCCCTTGGGTTACAGCCCCTCTGGGATCCATGTGATTGCATCCAATTAATAGCAGTTGCTCTACTGTCACTAGAAAACAAAAATAGGTACAAATAGAATGCATTTTCACATTAAGAAATTAGGCATGATATCTGGATGCACTTGCCAAGCTAATAAAAAAGAAAAGAAGGAAGGGACAGAGAGAAGGAAGAAGGAAGGGAGGGAAGAAAGGTTTCCACTTCTCTCTAAATCAATCTGGTATTCAGCCCAGTTCATTTACTGGAGAGCTGGAGGCGGCTAAATGTGGCCTGGTATCCCTCTTTAACTTTCCAGCTAATTAAGCAAACCCTTCTGTCCAAACAATGCAGAGGAAAGAAGGAAGAATAATCTTCCAGACCACGAAAGCTTTGTTCATCCATCACAGCAACAGTGCAGTAAAGACCGTAGAGATCTTTTGTCTGGCGACCTCGTGCCCTTTGAGCTAAGGAAAAACTGAAGCTGTGCTATGCAACCTAATTGCTAATGAGAACTGTGCACTGGGAATCCATTTGTTTGCATGACTGTATCCAACTACTTTAGCAAAGTATCTGGGAGAGTGGGTTAAGTACAAAAAACTCTTTTAAATACTAATTAAGATTTAAATGTTTTTACAAAACTTGGAACGTGTGCTTTAAAGTGGGCACCTGATTCCTAGTTATAAATTTAGAATAAAAAGTGCTACAGCTCAGCAAAGGTGAAAATATGTTGGAAGATTTAGATTTGGATTAAAAGGGGGAAAATATTTGTGTGTTTAAGACAGTTTTCACTCCTCTTTTTTTTTTCTTAAATATGATTGGGTTCAACAAAACTGATTGACAATCCGTACCGGGTTCTTTGTTACGTGCTAGTAATGAAAAAAAAAAAAAAGATTAGACAAGGTGCCTGGTACAAAGGAGCTCTCAAGAAGTCTCACCTTATATGCAGTATTAGCTTTACTTTTTTGAGTCATCCTTTACACTGGATGTTTCTTTCTTATTAGCCAGGCATCCACTTTCATAGCACATGTCTAGCTATATTATATCAAAATTGGCCTTTGCTTACTGCTAATGCTGAAACCTCATCCCATATTCCGCATGCCTCCAGTTACTACAGTTGCTAATTATTCTTAAAGTTAGAAGATGATGTGCAGCTAAATATATCTCATCTTCTTAATGGTATTTGTTTAACAGAAACGTAATTTTCTCCTTTTTATTAGTGATGAGTGAAAATAAATCTTCCTCTTTTTTTTGCTCCTCCCCTGGAAGGGTTAGCCCATTGAGGTATTTTGCCTTTCCAGCAAATTTGGTAACAGTATCATACAGTTTATATATTTCCTTTGGGAGTCTTCTCTTTCCTTCCCTTCCCTTCCTTTCTCTTCTTTCTGTGATAAAGATCTGTATTTCTGTTTCCCTGTGAAGTTAAGAATGTATCCCAATCCACTAGTTAGGAATGATGAAATAATAAAACTTTAATAACCAATTGACCATGGACGCTACTTAAACAGTATATTTAGATCCAAGAAGTCATTGTTAGAGACTCTCTGAATTATTACAAACTTATGCAGCATACTAATAAAATCCTGTCCCTCTGGGTACCCAGATTCCTGCCTAGAAAAACAAACTTGTTGAAGTAGGGAGGAAACTTAACAAACTAATGAATCTGGGGAATGGTTCTTCAGTAATTACTTCCCTCATTTCCACAGTTTGCAATGGAAGCGTCAGGAGATGGGAAAAAGCAAGTAACAAAAGTGAACTAGATTTAGATATTTGCATTAAATATAATCTAAATTGCAAATAATCCACTTATAAAAAATTCTCTATGCACAACTACATTATTATACGCTCCATATTGCTTTAGTAACTAATATTTTTGCCCTTATTACATCCAGAGGGAAAACAGTACAGTCATAAAAACCTTCCTAACAAACAACAGTGAGTCTAGACGGAGGACATAAGTGAGCTTTGGAAAAAAGTAGAGTTTCAATTTGTGAACAGAGAAATGCGTGCACATTGTGATTCATCGGCTCCTGCGGGACTTTGAAATCAAATGTGCTATTGTTTTAGGCACCTGAAGAATCAATGTGAGTTTTCAAATTTTTAATCTCAGAAGAGAATATTTACAAGACTTTTTTTTTATCTTAATGCATGAGAATAAAGTGAACTTCTCTCTTCTAATACTAGGAAAATTAATATTTTATAACTGATACTGAATTAATCTAAAAGATATCTAAAGTTCTGAAGGCTGTTCTCTTAGTTCTCATTTCAACAAGCATTTATTGAGCATATACTTTCTGTTCAGGCTGCTGATAGATGCTGAGCATGCAAAAATAAATCAGATATGATTTGCTCTGAAGCTCCAAATACAGTTGTTATTTATGTAATTTGTCACTGTTACAGTGAGTTACAACAGTATAGTATGATACAAAATAAATGTTTATGTGAATGATATATGTTCAATTGTTTTTGGTACCCCTAATATTCAAGTTGCAGGATACACACACACATATATGTAAATATGTAATACACAGGAATCGGGAGTCAGATACACAGAATGTGAATGTTTCTGTGTGTATGTGTGTCTAAAGGCAAAGAAAAATTGTTCAAATTGTTCCCTTTGTCTTTAAAAATTCATCTTGGAAGCTTGTAGAAAATTATGAAGTGCAGTATAAGAAGTTTTATTAAGATAATTGAGCAACCTAGGGTATAGCCTGTAAATTAAAGTGGGCTCAGTATGATTGAAATATTGGAAATGCATTTATGAATTAATACTAAGTTGCTTTAGCAGAACTCAGGGAGTATTTAACTCATTTTAGTTGGTTATATAATTAAGAATAAATGATGAATTAATTATTTAGTTTAAGAAAGCTATCTTTGGGTCAGTTTTAAAGATTGCACAGATTTTGGAATACTTAAACAAAATCAGTAATGGAACTTGGTCAAATTTATAAATACGTTACTGTCCCAGAAAATTTCTCCAGAAGGAATCAAAAATTACTTCAAAATGTATTAATGTCTATATTTACCCTATGCAAAGAGAATCAGAGACTGTGATCTTAGGAGAAATAGGATTTTATTTACCCTTTGCTCTTTATTAGTGTCACTGTTTTACCCACGTCTCCATATATATTTTTTTTTTTTTGAGGAAGATTAGCCCTGAGCTAACTACTGCCAATCCTCCTCTTTTTGCTGAGGAAGACTGGCCCTGAGCTAACATCCGTGCCCATCTTCCTCTACTTTATATGTGGGACACCTGCCACAGCATGGCTTGACAAGTGGTGCCATGTCCACACCCAAGATCTGAACGGCGAACCCCGGAACTCCAAAGCAGAACACTTGCGCTTAACCACTGTGCAACTGGGCTGGCCCCCACCTCCATATTTTTTGAAAACATTATGTTATGAATTCATGCTTATCATCATATACTTAATATGAAGAGTAATTTTGTTTACATATGAAAATTGCTTTGTCTTTTTTATATAAATATGTCAAAATAATAGAAGCAACTTGTGTAATTTTTCATTTGCTGCTACCACTACTAATCATGATATGAACTAAATGTCTCCTTTTTCTTTTCTTTTTGATCCATTTCGCTCAGTTGGTTCCTAATTTTTTCTAAAGGTACTAGATCTGAATACCTTGCTTTTTAAATGTGGATCCTTTAGGCACAGGTTATATGTAATGTTATCAATTATTTTTATTTAAAATTTAAATTATCATGGTAAAAAGTAGTTTACACATAAGGCACATGTTAAAACTGTCCCACAGTGTCTTGTAGCCATAGTAAAAACAGAATTTCACATTTGGCTCAAAATAGTGATTTTCCTGAAATTGGAGAAATGGTCATCTGTGGAATATAATTTTCTATTTGGTGGTAGTTTCTAAATGTGAACATTTACTATAGTTAAAGGAAAATGAGGTAACTTGAACTATCAGTTGTGCTGTTTCCTACTTATTCTAGTCCTATTTCTTGCTTAAACACTATGAGTCTGGCACAGTTCCAGGTTGCAATCAAAGCAACCAATTGATGTTTTGCATGGAGCTTGCCCTCTGCCTTGGTCCATTTAGGCTGCTAGGACAAAATACCACAGCTTAGAAACAACAGAAATGTATTGCTCACAGTTCTGGAGGCTGAAAGTACAGGATTAAGGCACCAGCATGGACACCTTCTAGTGAGGACCCTCTTCCTGATTCATGGGCAACCCCTCCTCTCTGTGTCCTTACATGGTGGAAGGGGAAAGGGATCCCTCTGGAGCCTCCTTTAGAAGGACACTAATCCCATTCATGAAGGCTCTGCCCTCATGGCGTAAGAACCTCCCAAAGGCTCCAGCTCCTCATAACATCACCTTGTTTGGGGAGGACACAAACATTCAGATCACAGCACTCTCTAATGAGAGAAGAGGGAACAAAGCACAGTTAAAATAAATTTTACAATATGAGGAAATAGAAACTATTTTAATTCTTCCATCAAGGAAGTCCTGTCTGAAGAGATGGTAGGATAAGCACAGGACAAGGAGCTACCATCTGGGAAGGGACAGGTGCTATAGTCTATGAATTAATTTATTGCAATATGTATATTTTTCAATGTTATTTCTGTATTGAAGTTTGTACACTGAGTCACATTTTTAGTGCTCTAGGGGAAAAATATATTAAAGAGCTTATAAATTCATTTGAAATGCAGATTCCTTCAGAAAATAAAGGTTAACCACTATATTCCAACTGCCTACTTATGATCTCTATTTGGATCTCGAATTTAACATGCGAAGAGCTGAATTCTTCATATTTTCCTCCAAACATGCTCTTGCTGCATTTCCTGTCTCAGTAATGGAACTCCATTCATTCTGCCAATTTCTCAGGCCAGACTCCTTGGATTCATCTTTGACTGTTCTCTTTCTCTCCATATCTAAGCCATTGGCCAATTGCAAGGGCTCTATCTTCAAAATGTATTCAAGATTTGACTGCTTCTCTCAACTTCTACTACCACCTCCCTGGTTCCAGCGACCACTATCTCTCACCTCAATTATTCCAGTAGTCTCCTAACTGGTCTCCTGCTCTGGCCTTGGATTCTCTGCAGTCTATTCCCAGAACTGCAGCCAGACAATCTTTTTAAAAATACAAGTGATACCTTTTCCTTTCTTTGTGCAATCTTTCCAATTACTTCTTCTCTCCCTGAGAGTAGACGTAAAAAGCTTATAAGGTCCTACAGGTCACTAAATCAAGTGGCTCTCCTGTCACCTCTCTGACCTCACCTCAGACCTACTCTCTCCCTGGCTGGCTCCACTCTAATCACACTCTGTTACTTGCTTGTCTTGGAAAACTCCAGGCACACATCTGTCTCATGCCCCTTGCTTTCTATTCCTTCTGTTGAAATGTTCTCCCTCCAAAAAATTGCACGACTTACTCCTCTCCTCCATCAAGTTTTTACTCAAAAGTTTCTTTCCTATCAAATATTGCAGAGTTTCCCTGCTCAGAGTTAAGCAAAGTCAAGGTTAAGAGCTCAGTCCTTAGACTTCCAAATTGCCCTAAGATTTCTGACACCAGTTGTAAGTTCAGGGTCCCCAGGACCACTCTCACTTCAGACTAGCTGGCTACAAATTTGGGGTCCCACAAACTCCCTCAGATTTGTGAGTTCACTAGAATGACTCACAGAACTCAGGAAGTGTGATCATTACAATTAGAGTTTAAATAAAACAAAAAGACGTACATCAGAACCACTCAAAAGAAGAGATACGTAAAACAGGGTCTGGTACTGACAGGGTTCCAAAGGCAAAGCTTCTGTATCCTCAGAGATAGTCTACAATGTGCAGATGAAGTATTGCCAATCCGATAAGCTCATGTGAGCTTGAGGTCCAGAGTTTTATTTGCATTTCATTATATAGGCATAATTGATTGAATTATCAGCTATATGGTTGAACTCAATCTTCAGCCCCCTCCCCTTCTGGAGATCAGGCTGATATCAAGTGGCTCAAAGTCCCAACCCTCTAATCAAGTGGTTGGTCTTTCTGGAATGGCCAGTTCCTTTCCTAAGATTGTCAGTGTGAACAGTCCCACCCTAAGTCTTGTCATTAGCAAAAGCCACCAGGTGCACACCATGAGTGACCTTGTTAGCATAAACTATCAGTTATGGTGCAAAATTCCAAAGATGCAGAGGTTATCTCACAGGAACTGTGGACAAGAGCCAGTCAAATTCATTTTCATACACTCCCTCACCATGCACACCCTAATACTTGCTCACTAGTCATTTCCTATTATCCCCACTCTCCATTTTATTATCTCCAGCAGCTGTTACTGTTGAACGTATTATGTATTTTATCTTGTTAATTGTCCATCTTCCTCATAGAATGAAAAATATAAGAGGCAGGAATTTTTGTCTACTGTCTTTGTTAAATCTTCTGTGACTCAAATAAGCCTGATGTGGTATGCACTCAATAAATATTTGTTGAATGAATGAATGAATGGATTTCTTCTCTAAATTCAGATCCTCTTATACCCTTCCATTCTTTAATTTAAGATACAATTTTATTTGTATACCATGCACAGAATATGAATCCTTGAATATTTGCATATTTAAGAATTATCCAATGTAAACTGTATCCGCTTAGTCTTCTTATGACAGTGGAATACTTCAGGTGAGCTTTCAATTTATAACTATTAATTATGGCTTCATTTTACTAGTTATAAAGCATACTGAAATATACTCACTTTAAAATCACTGTATAGTTTACTTAGAAATCGTAATCTCTGATTTTTTAATCTAATTTAATTTTTTATCCCCAAAGCCCCAGTAGGTAGTTGTATATCCTAATTGCAAATCATTCTAGTTCCTCTATGAGGGAAGCCACCTCAGCATGGCTTGATAAGCCATGCTAGGTCTGTGCCCAGGATCCGAACCAGCAAACCCCGGGCTGCCAAATTGGAGTACATGAACTTAACCACTTGGCCATGGAGCTAGCCCATGAATTTTTGATTTTTAATTTAATAATCAAAAAGAATCAATTCTTGTGTAGCACTGGGTAGGCAATATTGGGATATATAACCACAAGAAAACTTGATGCATGAAGCCGAATGCATACTGCTTCTTCATATCAGGCATCCTGAGTCAGTTACTGTCGTTTCAAAAAATCCATTCATAAAATGAATTATCAAATCTGTCCTCAAATATCAATAACAAGCAGGTAATTTCCTGAAATACGGATGTTGGGAAGATGCTCTCTGCCTTTTTCGGCTGAATAAGCTGTGTCTTAAAACTTTTCAAACCTACATAAGAGGAAAACTATAATGGATGATTTTTAGACAACTTTTCTATACCACAAAATAGAAAAAGCACCTGATACTCAAGTAAACTGAAGAACTCAAGTAAAAATAAAGCATAGGTTTCTCCATTTCTTGTGAAATTTTAGGTATTATCAGTTTGAAGTCTTTATTTTATGACAACAGAAAATATTTTTGAAAAATAGCAAAGTCAAGATGTTTAAATTTATCTTATAATTTTGAGATAAATTATACAGTGTTGCAGAATTGTCTATCTGGGAAATATGTTGTATTTCACAAAGTTTTTATTTGATACAGATAGGAAGAGAATTATATCTAAGTTTTAAACTCTTTGGAGATTTCTTCAAATTATAGAGTAAATGCTCCATCACTTCAATCACTATTTCAATCACTTTTTGAAAACTATATCTGCATCCATAGGCAAAGAAATTTTATTATCTCTGTATTACAATTTGGAATGTCATGAGTTGTTTCATAGGACAAAGGTTGTTAAATGAACACTGGCAGTGCCATTAGTGCTTTGCTCTTGAACTCAAGTACATGTCAGCTCTGTTTAAGTCACCATTTGCAAAGCCAGAAATGAATGTGCAGTTAAAATGGTGCCATAAGTTAATTAGAGTGGAATTAGAAGAAAAGTGGGCAATTTAGGAACATAAGAATTGCTGTACCGAATCAAACCAATGATTCCCCTGGTTTAATATCCAGCCTCCAGCAGCTGTACTTGTTAGTTTCTAAAGCTTTGAAAGAAAGGGAAAAGACTACATAATTCACCTAGACAACTGTGCCTTCTGTGATCTGGAGAAATTTTCTTCAGGACATCTCTCAAATAATACCCTAAAGCAGGAGGTTTCAATCCTACCATGATACTGGTTTAGCTTGAATAGCTCTGGTTATTAATAATTCTTATTAAATCATCCAATTCCGACATAAAGTCAACTAGTCCATTGGGAAGCTATTTATCTCTAAAGCTCCTGAATCCATGGTTGAACATGTCTGCTCTCTGATAAAATATGAATTTATGGTACTTATTCGATACAAGTTCTTGATGTAAAATCTCCCCATAGATAACCATACTGGATAAATGCCCAATTCTCTTTCTAACCTTTTTTGGGTTCACACCAATTCTCTTTCCAAACTTTGTTGTGTTCACACCTTTTGGCAAAAAGAAGTCTTGTATATCCTATCACTACTCCCAATTTCCTATCCCTTAATAATCTACAGAAGCTATTTCAATGATCAAGAATTTTGTGTCCTGAACTTTTAGAAAAGTTCAACTGGAGTTTTTCGTATATGATTTTGCTTAAGTTAGATGCATCTAAGAGAAAGGAATGAATTACTGATTCTTATCACTTTAGGCTTCTGGTTTCTCGATTATTTTAGACACCACCTCCATGTCAATATTTCTAAAATGTTATGTTCACCATAAGCCATTTAGTCAAAAATCCCTTAAAAATAGTAAATGCCTACAAGCTAAAGTCTAAACCATTTTCCCAGGCTGTCAGAACTTAATGTGATAACATAAAGATCCTAAAGCTATAACTCTAATAGGATCTCCTCTATCCTAGAATCCAAGAAAGCTAGTTTTCTCATTGTTATTTGAATTAAGATCAACACTCATTATTTTTGCATATGTTAATTTTCTTCCCTTTCTCTCGCTTTCTCAACTTTTCTTTCTGGCTCAGGTCCTTATTTCCTCTTGTTACTTCAGCTAGAATCTCATTCCTTCAGGTAATTTCCTTTCAAATGTAATGACTGCTCCCTTTTCTGAGGATTTCTGTCTCTTGGTTTACACATGATTTATGTTACAATATGTTGTTGGTTCTTTGTTTTCATGGATGTTGTTGCTTGTAAATTCCCTGAGGGAAACTACATTTCCCATCTTTATTTGTATTTCTAGAGCCTAGTGCAGTGTTTGACTCATAATAACAGCATAAAAATATGTTAAAGAGAAATCTATAGAATCACCAGTGACCAATTAGTTGGAGCCACTTTCAAAATGTTTAGTCTCTGAGTTTTTGTTTGTGAAACCTAGCCAGTAATATATTATTGAGTGCTACAAAGGTATAAATGAAATGAAAACTATAAAATTCTGAAAAATAGAGCCCAGTAATACTGATTTAAAAATCACAATTAAAGATATGGAAAATAATGTCTCAGAAAGAGAAAATGAAAGTTCTGAATTGGCTAAGACCCATGATGTTGGGAAATGAAAGAATTCTGAGGAGAAGTAATAGGAGGCACAAAGGCAAGGAAGTGAAATAAGGAACTGCCACTAATTCCTGTTGGTTGGGTCATAAAGACAATACCTGAAAATAAGCTTGGAAATATGAGTGCACCATTTTCTTTAACCTTTATTTAAACCCACTGGGGAACTATTGAAAGATTTTTAAGCAGTGACCAGATCTAAAAGAATGTAAGGATAACTTAAATGTGAGACTGAAGGCAGTTTCCTAGAGTAATGAGGCTATTGCGTAATAAGGACATGTGTAATAAATCGGTCCCAAACTCAGGCAGTAATGAGAACAAATAGAAGGAAATAGATGTCAGAGATGTTGAGTAGATGGTATTAATGTTCACTTCGAGGAGATTGGGACTGGGATAAGGGAAGAAGATATAACAAAAGTAACACTGCCACTTTGAGCATATTTAAGTGTAAAGAAAACGTTAGCATTATTGAAATAGAAAAAAAAATTTTTCTCCCTGTACATTGAGCAGAAATGCAAGTAAAAAGTTCTTCTCTAAATTTTAATCCTACAATCTTAACTAACATACTGCTTCAAGGTACTGAAAACACTCAATCCAGTTCATTTATGCTTGACATCATCAAAACAAATCTACAATTTTTTCTGACTTTTTAAAAGCTCTTGCTGGTTTTTGAGAACAGTATTCGTTTTTCTAGCAATGACTTCAGTCGAACCATAATGTCTCTCTTTAATCTTTTAGAAATCCAAATGGGACCCAGAGCAATAGCACAAGATGGCCTGTCTTCAAGAGCACTGAACAAAAATATTTAACCTTGAATACAGAGTCACCAAAAGTGTACACCAAACTACGAGCTCAACAATGTCGATTCTGGACACTATTTTTTCCTAAAGTCTTGGAATTGACAGGTGTGTGTTATTTAGTATTTGGTTAAATGATTGGTGGTGGATTATGTAAAAGTGGAAAAGGTAGAGCATTCAAGGCATGGTGATGGTGTTAATCTGTGACTTCACAATTGCTTGATTCCAATGAGTCCATTCTTTTAACTTTCCTCCAACAAGTTTAGATATGCTTTGAGGTCTTAGTATATGAGCCACACTTTAGTAGTTAAATAAAATTAAAATAGAAATTTTCCCCTAGAGGAAGATAAAACCTAGTAGTGAAACTAAAATAGAGCCCTACTGGTTATTCAGGCACTTTTTGTGGAATTAATTAACGGATAAATGAATAAATATATAAAATAAGCTATAGAACTAAAAAATAAAAGTAATAAAATATAGAACTAAATATAATTTATACTCAAAAAGAGATAAAGACAAATTTATTGATTCATCGTAGAACCCTTGCTTTCTAAGGGGGAAAGAAACTCCAAAATTTATATATTTAATAACACAATCCAAACATTTCTAGATATTCTGAGTTTGGAAATATTTATCTAACACATACAAATATTACATAATACAATAAACAGATAGTAATTTAGTTAACTAATCTTCAAGAAATGATTACTTAGACTTATGTAAGGAGATACTAAAAAAACTGGTTCAGATTATCACATTATTTCAAAATTAATTAGTAAAAAAGTGTAAATCAACTTGAATGATCACATCTTCTGTGAGAAAAATGAAATACACATCCAAATCACTGCCTGCTTTTAAAATGCCCAGCTGTTTATAACCCATATGGCTCCTGAAGTCTATTTTCTAGCTTTATTTTTCAAATAAAAGTTCAAATACAGTTTCAACCATCAGACATTTTGCTGGCCAGTTCCTTTAGACTTCACCATTCTGTTCATCATAACACTCTGCCATTTTCATGCTGTGCATTAGATATCACAGTATAGTAGATTTTTTAGTTTCTTGTTTAGAGAGGTTAGGGGTTAGTTTCAGGAAAATATGGGCATCTCAGAGCTATATTTGATTGTTTAATATGCCTTGTGATTATCAGACATTACTCACCAAAATTATAATTATGTCCTCCATCTGTTTGGGAGATGTTCCTGGTATACCAGTGCTCTGTGTATTACCAAATGTTCTGTGACATAATATATATCCAGAGATGGCTTCTGCCGCCCTTGGCAGAGCTACAGTGCTGCCCTTGTGTCCTCCGGGTGTGAATAACAATGAGGTAACGCATTCAGTCTGCCAAGAGATCAGAAGAGGTGCCATTTAACATACCACAGCCTACACATTCTTAATCTTTACTTACTGGTTTTTTAAATGAGAGGGTCGTAATTGAGGGACAATAAGAAGGGAGTGAAGAGGATTTTAAATAACTAATTTATTACAAGCCGAACTGAGTCTTTCTGGTTCAAGCACATATGGTTTATTGCAATTTATTTGTTGATAAAATAGAATTTGAATATCAGTAATTTTTGAAGATGTACTTCAAAATCTTTATCTCTAAATACGCAACTGCCATAAAGCAGGTTGTATAAGTGTTTGGCTAGTTTTGCTGCTGCTTCTGATGCAGTGCCAAACAACTTACCAGCTCCAGCCATACTCAGCTGGATGGAAGTATGATACATTCCTTGCTCCGGGTTAGTATCATGCTCTGGGATAGTTCCAATGTGTCTTGAGGACAATTTTATATTTTAGCACTATATTTTTTTTCAGATAATTCCCCCCTAAAAGTTGTATTAAAATTATTTTATAAATTTTAAAGTAAATGCAGGATATGATCGTTGTAACATCAATGTTTTCATTAATAATCAAAAATTTTTAACATTTAAACAAACAAAGCCAGTTTGAAGTTAGGTTTGGGGAAGTTTTATAAGTAAACAATGTAGGGGAATTAAAAAGATCAAGAACACATCTTCTTACCATACCTTATATTTTTCAAAGTGAAATTTTCACAAAACTTCAAACATTTCAGTCTTTAATGTTTTGAAAATTTATTCAGATGACTTGGGCTGAAGTTTTTTGGAAATAATTTTTTTAATAAAGGCAGCTCTACAAGTAAAGGAAAATTTCAGAGAATAACTACTGATTAGATTGCCTAAAAGGGGAAATGTTCAACTCACTCAAGATGGAGCCCCAATAAGCTTTATAAGTAACACTGAAGGAATACTTTACATTTGAGCAACAAATCTTCTCAAATAAAATGATCCTTAAGACTTGTTTAAATACATGAATTCCAGCATTTAACTTCCATACTATACTTCAGCACATGCCTGTGCTGTTACTGCATGCACCTGCAAGAAAAAAAACGTGCAATATTCGTTTCAAATCAAATTCAGATGTTTTCCTAAGAATGTAACTGCACAATATCTCAGAATCATTTAAAAAAGAAAGAAAAAGAAATAGAAAAATGACCCATTCAATGTAAATAAGATATCAATATTTTTCACTAAAAGTGGAAGAGCAAATTTATTTAAAGGAAAATCATCTTTGACCTTCACGTCTTCCCAGTGAAGAAAAAGAGATCCAGTGGTTTCTCCTTTGGCATTTGAATAAATCATGAAACATTGTTGCTTGCCAAAACTAAAGAAGACTAGATATAAATCTAAGAGCTGAGATACCTCTTGGATTGGTCGCTTGGGAAAATCATTTACTGGTATTTGCTAATCAGTTAGCAAGACTGGCAGCCAAAGATGAGTGAGCGGAATGGTGGTTAGGAGAAAAAAACTGTTTTGCTGTTTTTGTATTTGAATTTTCCATTCCTCACTAAAAGAAAAACAAAACAAAAAAATAAACAAAAGGCTTTGGGTAACTTGATAATCAAACCCAATTATTTTTTGTTTTACTTTAGAAGTGTATGTGGGCTGGCCCCATGGCCAAGTGGTTAGCTTTGTATGTTCTGCTTCCCCAGCCCAGGGTTTCGTCAGTTCAGATCCTGGGCACAGACTTAGCACCGCTCATCAGGCCATGCTGAGGAGGCATCCCAGATAGCACAACCAGAAGGACCTACAGCTAGAATATACAACTATGTACTGAGGGGATTTGGGGAGCAGAAGAAGAAAAAAAAAGATTGGCAACAGATGTTAGCTTAGGTACCGATCTTTAAAAAAAAAAAGCGTATGAACCGTTCACAAAGCCTAGCTTGAGTTTGTAGTAGTTCACTCTATCTTACCCCACACTCAAAATAGTAGCAGGACAACTAATAAGTTTGTGATCTACAGCATAAAGAATTATACATTACTTGGTAATTTTAATAATTGGTCAACAAATAGGGAAATAAGCAAATAATGCGGACGGGAGAGATTTTCAACAAACTCTCAAAGTATATGAAATATGGTGGTTTTTAAATTATAATGCTCAGCACAATACAATGTTAATTTAATCTCTTGTTCTAACTTTGTCTCCATTACGAGTTTTGGGTTGAGACACCTCTCCTGTGTTCCCTCCTAACGCTCAGTCTTGATTAAATAGACTCGGCTCTGGTGAAATACTGCTCACTCTTTTTTAATTGCAACACAAAAACTAGTTTTATTATTATTACTCTTTCCATAGGGAAGAAAGCCTGACTTTCTTTTTTCCAAATTAGACAATAATGTGGGCAAGGCAAAGCCCTGAAAATGTTGTGTCCGTTTGTTTATGAACTACTGGTATTGATCTAGCTGTACAAGGATTCAATAAAGGGCAAAGTTAGGAATAAATTTTTGTAACAAGGGCAGTAACTCCATTAGTGTAGCTCTGATAGGTGCATAGAGCTTGATAATGTACACACCATCTGATTTGTCCTTCACAGTAACACTGCAAAATGGGGATTACCAATCTCATTTACACTTGGAAAAGTATTTTCAAAAGTTAAGGATTTTTTCAAGGTCAAGCTGAAATTTCAACCCATGGCTCTCCAAAGCCTATAGTGCTGTCCTTTATTTCACACTGCAGTATCTTGTTAAGTACAGAACAAATAGAGCTACATCTCATAGATGATAAATCTATAACCAGTTAAGTAGCATTCTAGTTTTGGAGGAAGAAGAGAAAGAAAGGGAGGAGAAAAATTTCTAATTTTGGCTTTGATTTGTGTGATGGGACTCACAATTTTTATTATCTTTTTACTATGATATATTCAGTTCCTCTGGATTCTATTAGAAAATAATCAAATGTTTCATATTTTATTGTCTCAATGTTCAGTACTTTTAAGGGAAGAATGTACTCAGGTTTACTAAGCATTTGTACACTAAAAAGTAAACTATTTCAATACACTAAATTGTATAGATGTTTGATTATGACACATATGGAAATAAATTTACATTTATATGAATCAATGGATTTGGTATTATTCCATGAACAAGAAAAGAAAATCAAATCTAGGACCTTTTCCATAAGTATTAAAATTCATGATCTAAATGCTAAATTACCAATCATTTATTTATTATATCAAAATTTTGTTCTTTCTGAACTTTAGAGGCTTTATTTTGCATAACATTTAAAACAGCATTTAATTATAAAAAAGAATGCAATAGTGAATCATTTGGCATACTATTTAGTGTCTTTCATCCACATCTAAGTTTTTTGACTCTTTAGAAAAGTTCTATTATTCACAAAATAATTATAGTCATTGACCTTTTAAAAGCCATTTTTACATAAAAATGGGACATTTTTGCATATATTCTCAAATATTTGTCCAATGTCCAAGCATTATGAATATTTCAAACCTAAATATATCCTAAATTACAGGGCATATTTTAATGGCTGTACGAATGTTTTAAATATTTTGATTTTCATGTAAACTAAAAATGACTCATTGAATGTGCTCCATTGTTAATAGTGTGAACGAAAAGAAGACATTTTTTCATGTATACTATAATATAGTATGAGACCACATGAAGTGTCTTCTCCAAATTAATATCTTATAAAGTTACAATTAATTTCAAAAATTCCCAACTGAAAAATGTATATTAAAATAATTTTATCCTTGTTTACAGGATAGTTGAAGTAACTTACAATTTTGGCTTTAATTCAGTGAGTATAGCTCAGCATCCTAAAATTTTAAATAGTAAGAGAATTACAAATGTATGAAATACTTATAGATTTAAGTAATTTAAACCATCTTCTAGCCTTACCATATCTATTTATATTAGGAACATAAATATATGATCTTTAAAAGTTTGTAAGTAAAGAGTTTTTATTGTTCACAAACTTTATTCTTTAACATAATACACTTTCAAATGAATCGATAATTCAAGGTTTTAGTAGTACGCAGGCCTTTTTTTGTTCATTGCCTCCCATTATTTCTGGCATAAACACTTCTCTGGCCTGACACATACACACACTTTGCAAACTACTGGAAAGCAGCGATTGTCTCTGTCATCCTTCTAATTTGCAAAGCAATTAATGAACTGCTTTTGCGTAGTGGTTTCAATAAAGTGCTTTCAATGACTACACGTTGTTTGGAATTAAAATATATGGATATAGGATGAGTGTAAAATTTATGTAGAATGCCAATTGCAAAGTTATCCTTATGCATTAATATTCATTACAAACATTTTCATCAGAAATAATAGCCTGCTATATAATTATATGTAAATGAGATGCATTAAATGAGATTTTTGTTATGTGTACAGAGGTCAAAAAAATAGAATAATATCTATATATCTTCTTAGAAACTAAAGTAAATATAAAGTAATATAATTTGGTATAATACATAAACTGATTTTTGCGTTTTATGTTATGTACATTCTATACATATATATTATTTACATTTTCATATAATGTATAAAATTTTATTAGAAGATTTTCAGTTAGTGAAAGAACCTAGTAATAAATTATGAAGAATAAAAAATTGCTGTACACTGTACTTAGAGAAAATGGATCTGTAATCAAAGTTATTTTTCAATTAATGTAAACAGATTAAAAGTTAGATTAATGCAATTTATTCCATGTTTTACAGGAAATATTGATGAAGCAGAACGAGAATGGAAAGCAGGATTCCATCGCTGGAACAATTACATGATGGACTGGAAAAATCAATTTAACGATTACACTAGCAAGAAAGAAAGCTGTTCAGGTCTCTAATTAATAGATTTACCCTTTATAGAAGGTTCCTTGTCCTGTAGATCAAGGCAAAAATATCAGTAGCTTTCTCACACACCTAATAGGAAAGTTCTTATGTAGCCTAAACAAAAATGCCAGAAGGATAATATCGATTCCTCACTTCTTTCATTTAGTGTTGTACCTAGCATTTCAAAATCCAAATGGCTAGAACGTGTTTAATTAAATTTCACAATATAAAGTTTGACAATTAATTGTATGCATATTAAAATGATTTGCAGCTTCTAACTCTCTGTTTCCCGAATAACTTTAAAAAATGTTTCCCCTGAAAGTATCTACATTCTGGTTTTAGTTGCATATATATTTTCATTACCACTCATAAAAAGGTATCTTTTTAAAATGAATTAGGTCTTGAAACACTGGCCACTATAATCTACAGTACTGCTTCTTTTAATTTATAAATTTAATGTCAATATGAGATATTAAAATGAACGGAGAAAATAAGTGGCCCCTTTGTTTTTTATGTAAAAGCATGAGAAAATCTTAAAATAAAACCTCGGTCACTTGGAAACACCTTATGATAGAAACAAAATGTTGCTGCCAAGAGACAAAATGTAAAAGAATGGAATTATTTCTGTTTCGTATTTTTAAAAATATGTATGCTTAGAGTCCTCCAATTGTATTCCTTATTCTTTCAACTGTTCCCTTTCCTCATCTGCCTGCTTCTAGACTCTCCCTAAACGTTTACATATGTAAATTACTGTTTCTGTGTCTCAAAAATAAAAACTATAGATGAGCAGCAATCTAAAATCAGATGTCATGTACCATCTGGGATAGGGGAAAACTTGGCTGGACTCACAAATATTAAGATTTTAATAGGGAAATTGTTCACTTCCAGGAGAGAAATGGTTATACCTTCTGCAGACAAATGATAGTATTTTTATAATTTAAAAACTTACGAGGATGCATTTACTAACTTGCATGGCATGGTAACACATCCAGTGACTAAATTCACTAAGTAATTCACTGAAAGGGAGAAGTTGAAGGATTTTAAGTTCCAGAAAAGGGCATACTTATTGATCATGCTAATTACGCATTGAAAACTAGCACTCAGGATAGGACAAAGTGAGTCTATAGGTCTCTGGAGTGTTGGTTAAGGCATGCACCATTGTTCCTTGGTCCAAAGTATGTCTATAGTTAGATCCAATATGGGTCTGCCATCCTCATTCAAAGAGTCACTCAAAGATCATGGTACTTTCTCAGTTTCAGCTGGTTACAGAGAATTGCTATACAAGCAAAGTTAGTTTTGATATTACTTCAGTGCTGCTGTAAATGGACATTTTGCTTTACAGTTCTTTCCTCCTCCTGAGATGAAACACACACACACACACAAATGACTAGAGAATTATCAGGCCTCCCATTCTATACCACGATCTTGGTTTCAGGTGCCATTCTTCCAGAATCCATTATGTTTTTCTGAATCACTTGAGCCTCCTTTTGAAGCAAGCGCCTCTGACATATGAAACAAGAGGATGATGGCTGTTCAACAGCATTAAAGACCCTTTAAAAATACTCTTGGGGCTGGCCCGGTGGCATAGTGGTTAAGTTCTCATGCTCTGTTTTGGCATCCCGGGCTTTGCCAGTTCGGATCCTGGGCATGGACCTGCACACCACTTAACAAGCCATGCTGAGGCAGTGTTCCCCCATGGAAGAAACAGAAGGACATACAACTAGGATATATAACTATGTACTGGGACTTTGGGGAGAAAAAAAAAAATACTCTTGATGAGAATAATAATTAGGAAAACATAACTAATGTTTGCAGAATACATGTAACCTTCCTCACATGACAAACCCCAGTCATATAAAAAGATCTCATCAACTACTTGTCCCACCTTGGACAACTAGTTGCTTTGTTCTTGAATGTCAGCCAGACTCCCTTCACTTACTCTGAAGCTTTTACCCAAAGGCAACAAGAAGTGTTAGCCAGCACATAAACCCCTCTGAGGTTATTCTTTGAATAAACTAATGTGAATCCACTGTGTCCAGCATCGCTGCAGGAAGTCAGGTTAAGGCTTTTTTTAAAAATACACTCATATAATAGAGTCTATATCATTTCCCTTATAATTTCTCTTATGGTTGTCATTAAAGGGCAGTTTAAAAGCAGGATTCTAATTCAGGGACCCCAAACCAGGGAAGGAACTTATGCATAAAGTAAGGGAAATCAGTATCTCTGACTTCTTGGAAATTTGCGTTTCAGGAGGCTCACAGATGAGAGAAAGTTTGGTTACGCGAGATATTAACGATATATAAGTATTAAAACCTCAAAATGGCAGAAAACCCTTCCCAGAAGGCAGAGTGTGGGGAGCTGTTAACTTATCATGTGTACCCAAAGCCACAGAGGTTATGAACTAATTTTCGTAAATTTTTTAGGTACATTTCTAAAAAACTTGAGGGACAGTTAAGGTAAAAGTTTACAACAGAACAAATGTAATTTGTCCAACCAGTGTCAGGATACCTAGCTTAATCAATTATTTCAGTGAAAAAGTGTTATTATTTCTTGTGGTGTGGCACCATCTGTAAGACTTTACACTATATATCCTTACTGAAAAATGATTATCCCTTATGGTTTAGTATCCATGTAATATTTATAAGGATTAAGGTAACAAGTCACATATCTTAAGAAAATACCATTATAACTAGTTTTGTTTTTCCAAAAAAAATGTCTGCTGAATATTATTAGCATGCAGGGTATAATTTTTAAAAGTAAGGCAATTAATTTCTGCCCAATCAGAAATTAAATTTCATGGATAAACCTTAACATAATTGCAGCTGTGACATTTTTATCAGAATATTCTAATAAATGGAACCTTCCTGACATTACTGAAGAAGGATGACAAACTCAACTGTTAGAGTTTCCCTTTGCAGCTGTAGCCTTACTGAATTCAGCAAAAGTGTTCTCATTACAAATAGTTTGTTTTAAAATTAGGGTAGTAAGAAAAATAAGAAATGTAAGTTTTTTGACTAAATGTGCTTAATATAAATGTAAACCAAGAGTGCTGTTTATCAACACAATCTTGGTGAAGCTTTAGACTGTCAGAGAATAAAGCAAAGACTACCAGAATTAAACACAGGTACATGCGCATTTGCCTTCATATATACAGCCAGGAGTCCAGCAAGGGATCACAGTGAAGAAATTCATGGAATGGTTCGAAGAGGGTGGAATAAACAAGGGTTTTGGAGTGTTCAAAAACAAGAGTGTGGGCCAGCCTCAGTGGCCTAGTGGTTAAGTTCAGCACGCTCCACTTCAGTGGCCCGGGTTTGGCTCCTGGGTGTGGATCTACACCACTCTGGTAGCAGCCATGCTGTGCTGGCAGCCCTCATGCTAAAAAATAGAGGAAGATTGACATACATGTTAGCTCAGGGAGAATCTTCTTCAGCAAAATAAAATAACAAAACAAGAGTGCATACGGCCGTATGATGGTCACATGGTCATCTAATCAAACATCAAAAACTAAAGTAAGATATAAAATATATTTCATAAATACAAATGCAGTATATATTTATTGTGCATAAATATATAATTATAAAAACAATGTTAAAATATATAAGACAATATATATTATATTAGGGCCAGTTGTGATAAAAGAAAATAGACATTTTGGTATGTCATTGGTAAGTGCTGCTGTAATGGGAAAACATTTTATTTACAAATTAATTGAACAGACAGATAATAGACTGAGTATATGTCAGTAACTGAGGAACATTGTCAATCAAAATATGAGGAAGGCACTGCAAGGAGCAGAAAAGATAAAACCATTACATATCCATGCAACAAGTTTAATGCTATATCCAAATGTGAACAACATCTAAAATTCAGAATTTTCTTGGAAACAAAGAAAGACAGAGAGGCAGGGAGGGAAAGAGGGAGAGAGGAAGGGAGGAAGGTAGGAAGGAGGAAAGAAGGAGCGAGAGAGGAAATACAGGACTGGGAGAAGGAAGGAAGGAAGCAAGGAACTTCCTTTCTCAATTAGGACCCAACTTTCATGAGTTTAGCTTGCCTTGTTTTGTCTTATCCCTGGTCCAAAATCTCACTATGAGAGTTATCAATTGATGACCTAATAAGGCAATATAAGTGGCATATTGATTTTAGAAGTGAATGCTAACATAAGTAGCCATACGTGCACAACACAAAACCTCAGTTATCTCACAAAAAAAGGCTGTTTTTCCCTCCAGATATTGCCCATTTTCTTAGCCTAGTTTAATCCTTTATGGATTTCACATGAAAGGTGAAAAACACGAACTGTCAACGCCTTGATGTTCACCTCCAGATTCGCCCCTGGGTTCCCAGCCAGGAGCCGCTTGCACAATGCCACCACTCTGGGGATGGTGCTTATTGATTGAGTAGGTGAATGGGAGGATGACATACAGCAGAGTCCAGTTTCGCCGTGTAGGAGAAAATTGCATTGTGAGTCTTTGGGGGCCCAGGAGGGAGCATGATAAAAAAGTAGAAAAGAAGACGAAGAAGAAAAGGAGGAGGAGGAGAAAAGGGAGAGCCACCACTGCCAGGCGCTGGAACTGAATTTATCCAGATGAGCTGTCCAGGCACTTGAGAGTTTCAGGGTAGAAGAGGTGATGAGATATTAACAACCTCTGACCTTGACTACACGTTAGAATCCCTGGGGATAACTGTGGCCTGTGCACAGCAGGCCAATTAAATCAGAATAGCTAAGATTAGAGTCTAGACATCAGTATTTTTTAAAAGTGTTGCAGGTGATTCTGATTTCATCAGGTTGCGATGTGCTGATTGACTTCCCTGTGATAGCACTGCTTGCCTTGAAAGGCTTAAGGAGGATGTTTCTCTAGAGAAGAAATTATAGATCCTAGATTAGGAATTTCCAAACTTTGTCACATGTTAGAATCACCCAGGAAGTTATTAAAAATCCTAGTATCCATGCCACACCCCATACCAATTAAATCGCAATGTAGGGGTGGCAGCCAGGCATCAGTGTTTCTTTCTTCTGCTGCCAATCCTCCTCTTTTTGCTGAGGAAGGCTGGCCCTGAGCTAACATCCATGCCCATCTTCCATCTACTTTATGCGTGGGATGCCTACCACAGCATGGCTTGCTATGAGGTGCCATGTCCGAACCCAGGATCCAAACTGGCGAACCAGGGGCTGCCAAAGCAGAATGTGTGAACCTAACCGCTGCGCCACCAGGCAGGCCACAAGTCAGTATTTCTTAATGATCCCTGATTGTTTCCAGCATACAGCAACGTTTGGGAACCAAGGGCTCTTTCTACATGGTTAATTGAAAGAACTGGGAGGATATTCATATTGTTTTAGTATTCATAAGCAGATAACTATAAAATTTGAAACTTTGTGTGAGAAAGAAATGTACTTATTACTGATATATGAGAACCTAATAGTTTTTCTCTGAACAAGGAGCTGCAACAGAGATTCCTGAATGTGTAGAATAAATTTGGGGTGCGCACATTTTTCTAAGACCTCTACACTGGAAAATTATCTTTTCAGGGTATCATTTTTACTGATAAATCTATGCTTTGGGGAGAGGAATGTTTGAAAAGTAAGAACGAGTAAATGAAATATATATAATATTTTACACCGGTTTGTATAATAGCAGTTATTAAGGAAGATCATTGTTGGCTTTGAGCTAACCCAGAATTTACTCACTTGACAATAACTGATAATAATAATTCAGAGTTAAGAAAAGGAATTTTAATTCAGTTTTTCCATTGCACATTTCATGTAAAAAGTATCGACTGTCCAGTGAATTCTCAAAAATACAAGTAATCATTCTTGCCAGGCTCATAAAGAGGTATTGTCGGGCTTAATTACTTAACGATTATTAAACTAGGTAGGTGAGTACTAAGAGTTGATTTCCCCTCAGAAGAATTAGCAGAAGTCCTTTGCTTGAAGCAATTACTTTTAACTTGTTTTTCTGAAGTGAGACCTTCCATTCTCTTTTAATTGTTTTTTATCTCCTTCAATGGTTCAGGGAGAAAAAGGGAAAAAATATCTTATCAAAGAAGTCTCTGGGGAATAAACTATAAAAACGTATTTAACAATGTTAAGCATTCTCAAATTCTTGAAATGAATATGAGAAGAGAATATCGATCAAAGGATCTGTCTATCTATCATCTATGTATTTATCACCTATCTAGGATAACCGCTGCCAATTTTAGCCTAAGGGGGAATGAAAACCAGAGGAAAACCACATACTAATATGTCTGATCCAGCCGGAATGTAAATTCAAAATCGTTGCCTTGACCAGCATAGTCTTAACATTCCCCTGCACTTGCTTAAACTTTCGACAGATTTCTTCCTGACTATATGCCTCTGACCTCTTGTTTTTAGAGCATTTACTTCAGAAGTTTTGCAGTTGTAAATTCTTTCTCTGCCCCTTTAAAATGTATGTAAATCTCCCAGCCTCTTGCCACTTTTACTATCTAGGAAAGGTCTTTCTCAAGGATCTGGGAACTATCACTTTGAAATTAAACATTAAAAGAGAGTGCCTCCGTCTCCCAGCTCTGTGGGAAAGTAGGAGCCGAACTTCAGTGAGAGCCAATTACCAAGCACAGGTGGCCTAGTCTCAGAGAAAAACATTTGCAAACTCAAAAATAACTCTATGTGCTCAACACATCCCATTGGCCAACCTGCTCCCAAATGTCCACCAGCACTTTGCCACCAGTTCACCTCAGCGCTTAAGAATCCTCACAGCTGTTGCGTCAGCAGCAGGGTTGAGTTCTGTCTCTCTCCCCTATCTCACTGGTCTTGAGTGAAGTCTTCCTTGACTGTTGAACTTTGCCCAGAGCAATTTTAACTTTAAAAGCCTAAACTAAAATCCGACACTCCTTACAGTGCATAGGGCATCCTCAAATTTCTGCCAATTTTCTATTACCATATCAGCAAAGTATACATATTTTTCTGGTAGCAGATGTCCTTCAGAAAGAGTGATTCCCTTGACAATCTAATGAGGAGAGTGGCAGGACTGGCATTATGAGGTGTTGAATATCCATTTTTTTCCCAATATCTTTTAGAGCTTAGGCAGGTAATAATTTCCCTACCTGTGTTAATCTCAATTTTTTGGCACTTTTTACTTTTAGCATTTCTTAACGTTTTAGAGTATTTTTTTCTTCTTTCTTTCTACATCAAACTTATTTTCATGGTCATATTATTTTCCTGATAGAATTGCTGTCAAGAAATGGATTCTCTTTTCTTGAAATAGGATTTTTTTAGTTTCCTTTTTTCTGTCTCTCCTGTCCTCGTTCTTTTTGCTTTTTCATTAATGCAGACAAATAGCTAAAGATACTTGTGCTGTGGTCTAGGACTCACTGGTGATATAAAGAAGGACATTTACATCTGTAATGCATATTTTCATTATACTGTTAAGCCTTTGGGAACAGACCTTAGAAAATAACCTTTTCCCAGCGAAAGATTTATCGTGAAGCTAATATAACTTAAACTTTAGGAATTCTCACTTTCAAGGACTGCTTTGAAAGCACCATATGTAATTTTGCATTATTATCCTTAAACAGGGTTCTTAGAAATACATAAGTTTCAGAATGAACAAAATTTTGTTTAGCTGTTGATTTTTACCACATCAACATAAATGAGCCTTTAGTCTACAGCTCCAGGCACAAAACAACATTTTTAGTCCAGGAGGACTCCTCCTCTCCCACTGCTCTTAAAGATATTTCCATGGTTTTCTTTAGCTGAAATGCACTATCTTTGTTTTACAACATTGTAATATGCTAATTTCAAGTTACTATCTTTGTGCAAAGTAATAAGTGAGTGAAAAACTCAAATGCTAACATCTGCTGTGGTATTTCAATTTTAAACCAAATGTGTGTATAATATTCTCTTTGGTAAGTGAATTAACATTTTGACATAACCGTGAAAGATAAAATTTTAATAATCTCCTTTGGAGTTGTTTCTTTGAAGTCATGTGCAAAATATTAAGCGAGAATTCTAACAGAACACCATTCCTTCTTTCTTTAGATTTTTGAAGATTTCAAAGACGGCGCGTGTGTACCATGTTCTCCATCTCAGTTCACCTGGTGTTACAGCCAGTTAGAGAGGAAGCTATGTACTTAATCTTCAAGTAGATGGAAGGCTACCAAGGAATGCCTCTAATTCCAGAGCACCTAAGCTCCTTGATGGTTCACTGGCCCTGCTATATGGAATTCTACCACTTCATATACACTTTTCAGCACCTGAAAAACATTCTAACTTTTCCTAGGATATTTTTCAATCATCTTTTAAATCTCTTTTTGACCATCACCATCCCTTGGAAGAATAAAAATTTGAACTATTATATGCTAATGTCCTAATGAACAGTGTTTGATTTATCCCACTACTATTACCAGTCCAATGCATAGGGTGTAAATTTCAGTAAAGTGAGTCTGGCTTGGATCCCACCTAAAGAAATTCAGTGGTGAAATGTTTTGGGACATTATCCCATTTAAATTTAGGCAGAGGGAACAAATGAGAAGGCCCTGGGGAGAACTTCTCCTCGCCTACTGTGTTCAGGGAACAGCCCGGAGGCCTAAGCTGCTGGAGGAAATAAGGCAGGGTGGTAGGAGATGAGGCTGGGAAGTTAAGAGAGGGGCCGATTAGAAGGCATCATAGGGCTTTGAGCAGATGAGTAACATGATCACAATCATACTTTATCTTAGAAGGATCACTCTGGTTCCTTGGAGTCTAGACTACATGAAGGCAAGAGTGAGTGTAGTTTAATTCTCCCATGCAAGAGATAAGAGAGGCGTAAGCTAGGTAGTAAGTACTTAGGGGAGTAAGAGGTGTTATGTTTCTTATATTTCTAAGCAACAGACAAGAGGATTTGCCAAAAGACAGAAAGGAGTAAACAATAAGTACAAGATTTTTTGCCTAAATAACTGACTCAATGGATTTATCATATTCTGAGACAGGGAAAGCTGTAGGTTCAGCAGGTCTAAATAGAGAAATTAGGGTTTGGTTCAGGACAGGTTAACTTTCAAATGCCCATTAGATATCTAAGAAAGAGGCAGAGATGACACTTTGTTAAGTGACAGTAGAGTTGAGAGGGGATGTCTAGATTAGAAATATAAATTAGGATGTTTCCAGCATAAAGATGGTACATAAAGACATAGGACTGAAGGAGAATCGCTGGAAATTGAGTGTAAACGTGGACTGCACAAAGCCGGCACTCCAGCGCTGAGACTCAATTGCTGTTTAAGTCTCTGTTCAGCCACCGTGCTTACTGCTAGACATTTATGAAACAAATTCCCTCTTCTTAAGTTTCTAACCTTGACTTGTCTCCCATTCATGGGTAGTTCAACAAAATTTTTCTTCAGGAAAAGTAAACCAAGCCTTTTTATAGCTGAGAAAATCTTTTGGTTGCCTTCACAAATAAATAAATATTTGGTTGAATTTGTATCACCATTTAAATATATTTTCCTCAACTCCGTAGAATTCTCTACATATTAAAAGTCTGAGAACAATTAGATTTTTATTTCCATGCATATAATCTACATCTTCTGCTTGGATGCTTGCAAGATTTTTACATACATACATACATACATGCATGCATATATAAAATTCACAGGCTAACTCATGGCCCCCCAAAAGACATCCACTTCTTAACCCCTGGAATTTGTAAATGTTACCTTATATTGCGTAAAAGAATTTTGCAGAAGTGATTAAGTTGAAGACCTTGAGAGGGGGAGATAATATTGGATTGCCCAGGAGGGCACTAAAGGCAAGCAGATGTATCCTTATAAGGCAGAGGCAGAGGGAGAGCTGACCCACAGAAGAGGAGAAGGCAATGTGACCACAGAGGCAGAGACTGAGTGACGCAGCCACAAGCCAAAGAATGCCAGCTGCCGCCAGAAGCTAGAAGAGAAAAAGAATGAATTCTTCCATGGAGCCTGTGGGGAAGAGGTGGCTCTGCTAACACCTTGGTTTTAACAGTGAAACTGATTTCAAATTTCTTACCTCCAGGAACTGTGAGAGAATGCATTTCCATTGTTTAAGCCATCAGGTTTGTGTTAATGTACCACAGCAGCCATAGGAAACCGATGCATATGTATAAAATTTCACACAGATTTATCTAACATAATTTTCCCTAGGTTTTCAAAGATATTCTCAATCTGCCAGTAAATGTGTACCTTCATTTGGTGAAAGTTTTCATATATATGTCTTTGTTATTTTTGCTCTCTCTGCTCTGTTCTCACCTCCTGTGGTATCATACATGGGTCAGATTACCTAGTCTGTCTGACGTTAGCCTCACTTTAATTTTTCTTTATTCTTTTCCTCAAAAATATTCTGATTTGGGAACATTTCCTTCTAGCCTTTGCTCCTCCTCTCAGATTTATCTTCTATATCTAATCCATTATTTTTATTTCACTATTATTTTCAATAAATTTTATAATTTTTATTTTGCATCCCATATGTTTTTTATTTCAACCTAATCTCTATTCATGATTCATTGTTACAATTTCATAAATGCAAAAAATTCCTTTAATCTTTTAAAAATAAATTCTTATAAATTTATAAAAATTCCTTTTATTTCTGCACCAACAGAATTTCAAAAGTACGTTATCTTTGGATATAGTCATTCCTTTTAGATGAACTATTTTTCCACTAGTCTATGCTAAGTCAGTATTATGTGATATAAATTTTGGCAGAAATAGGTGGGAAGTCCTGGTGTAATTCTTCAGATAGAGGCAAAGGAAGAGGAGACAGATTATATTTAATACAACTTTAACTTATCAGTGGGGAAATCCCACATCTGGTAGGGTCTAAGAGACAATTCTAGTGGAGAGCCCTGCCACAGGAAGGGTATTTATCTGCATTCCACTCCACAATAGGTGTGACAGAAAATTGCCTTAGCAATGTCCCGTTTCAGCTTATTTTTCACTTTACTTATTGATTTTATTTCACATGATGTCAGCCTTGTGTGGCCATGGAATGTATCAGAGTTCAACTTCAGTCTGTCTACTCTTTGTCTGGCTCAATTTTCAGTACTAGAAATATGATTGGTTAAAACAGTAGAGTCCAATTGTTGCTTACCTGCATTTTTAAAGGTTTTTAAAATTCTAACAAAGTAAAGGGATGTAGGTTGGAATCGTGTGCAACACCAATGCAGAAATTCCTATTCTGGAAAAAGAAGAAAAAAAACAACATCCTCAAAAACAGTGGGTAAATCAGTGTGTCAGAAATCTTTCATCAGAATCTCAAAGAAACATATCACCCAAGAAAAAGTAACTCAGCCACACTGCTGGCGACTGGCAATCACAATACTGGTATTGCTTTTTCTATAGACAAAGACAACTAAAAATGTATGTCAACACCAGAAAATAGTCACAGGAACTATAAAATTATTTTTACTGAGTCATGGCACTACAGTTTTCAGTTTGAGTAGCACTTTTACCAACTATTTTATTTCATTGTTATAAGCTCAATAATTCTCAGACATACTTTATATAATATGCTTATATGTTCACTAGCACTTAAAGACTCTTTTTATTTTTCATTGAGGTGTTTTCTTTTTCCAAGAGTCAAGAGGCATGATGCTGCCAACCCTGAGCTGAAATAAATCAACTCGTTGCTTAGACAGATTAAATTCACCCAATGCCTCTTCTTTTCATTGTTTTAAGATGGCACTGGTTGGCGAAGATCAAGATTAACAAGTGGGGACCACTAAGCTAAGAGATTCTAAATGCCATAATTAAATATCAGAATTTATTTTGAATATAATAATAACATATTTCAATAATAAACTAAGGACATAATGTCCTAATTCAATAAAATCCTAAGCAAAGTTCATGCCTTATGCAAATTATTGGTCCCAGAACTCAACTCATTGAAGTTAAGAAACTAGCACAGGATTTACAGGAAAGCACTAGAACAAAAAGAAAATGAATATGAAAATAAATGATGGACAAATAACACTCACTTAGAAAAAAATGATTTCATGGAGCAGATAAAAATTGCTTTAATTGTATAAATAAAAGTTTAATATATTTCAATTAAAGAAAACATCTTAATGAAGCAAAAATTACATAACCAATAGTTCAAAGCAGAGATACAACAGTTTGGGAAAGATGTGGTAGGTAACAGAGAGAGACAACACAAAAGTTAGCAAAGCAAAGGAAAGAAGTAGGAGGAAAAGAAGAAAATCTCAGGTAAGAAGCCCACATTAGGAGCAGCATAAAAGAGAACAATCCTGGCTGAAACAGTGAGAACACGACAAGATTGAAAAATAAACAAAATGAAATAAAAGTAAAGAAAGAGTAAAAGCAGACAAAGAAGAATAGGAAAGCTTGGAAAGGAAATCCAATACAATCAGCTTGCTAAGTGTGAAAAAGCAAATAGAAGGACAAAAAGAATTGATGTAATTGAAATAAAAGTACAATATTTTGTCTGTAAATTGAAAAAGGGCACTTCCTCTAGGGGATAGATTGTTAGAGCCTATACATATCCTAGGAATTGCTTTTTTCTTTTTTGAAGATTGGCCCTGAGCTAACAGCTGTTGCCAATCTTTCTTTTTTTCTTCTTCTTCTTCTCCCCAAACCCCCCAGTACAAAGTTGTGTATTCTAATTGTAGGTCCTTCTGGTTGTGCTATGTGGGACGCTGCCTCAGCATGGCTTGATGAGCAGTGCTAGGTCCACGCCCAGGATCCAAACCAGCAAAACCCTGGGCCGCTGAAGTAGAGAGCACAAAATTAACCACTGGGCCACAGGGCCAGCCCCTATCCTAGGAATTCTACAAGACTAAAAAAATTCTTCTTTATTAGAAAGAGTAGAAAACAACATAAATGTTCACTAATAGGAAAGTATTGAAGCTGATTTACTTTATTCATAAGATGCAAAACCATGCAGCAATTAGATGGGGTAACTCTTTATGGGCTGATATGGAAAAGTCTCTAAGATTTTTTTAATTGGAAGAAAGCGATGTGAACCATATCATACATGTATTATGATTTCTATTTAAAAACAATGTATATCTGCTTGAACATACATAGATTATTTCTGGAAATATTTAAAAAATATAGCAGTGTATGCCTCTGGGGAAGGAATTAGGTGGCTGGGATAGAAACATCAGACCGAGAATTGTTTTTCATGTTCCATCTTTGAGTGTCCTTTATACTTTATAGCATGTGTATATATTGCATATTCAAAACAAATAAAATAATATGTAATCTTAAAAAGGCAGCCAAACTCATTGTTTAATTATTCTCAGGGAAAAAGAATGCAACAACAATAACTGAATACCCCTGCTATTGCTTTTGGCAGCCTTTGCTCAGCAATATAACCGATGATGCTAAATAATTCCATCCAACATGTTAATACCTTCAACTTCTTGGAGCAGAATTTTGCTGCTAACTGATCCTGGAGCACCTATGAAGGCAGTGCTGTTCAAAATTATACATTTGGCAAGAGATTTGCTAAAGTTCTTCAATGTCCGTGGATAACTGGTAACACCTGCCCTTAACATTCAGGCCAAAGCGGCTCTTCTAAGTTCTGTGGTGCAGAACTCTAGGATCTTAACCAAGGCATTGATTCGTTTTCAGACAAAAAACTAGCCAATAGAATTCCTTAAGTGAAAACAGAATTCATAACCTTTAATTTCCATAATGGAATGTTAAAATGGGCACTTATAGTTTGCTTCAATCAATATCAGAATGTATCTATAGCCTAAGTTGTTGGCAAGGATAAAATGGATGTGAGGACCTATCCAGATCCCAGACCATTCCCCCTTCTCATAAAATTAAGGAAAAGAAGCATCAAAATTTTGCTATCAACCACACCCAGGCAGAACTCCTTCAACCTTCATGTTACCCACACACACTCTTTTCCTCCCTTTTTCTGTTGATAAGATACAAGAGGAGGGTAACAAAAAGCAAAAAGTCAAAATATCACGCCTAGAGAGGTTCTTTGCCAGATAACCACGTCTGTTTTCTGATCAAGATAAAGACACTTCTCAGAATTTTCACCAAACTGGCTTCTGTAGTTTCTGAATAAAGCAAGTATGATTCTTACACATAAGATGTTAAAGCTGACATTTTTGTTACACAGTAAAACTTCCTTGATAAAGAAAAAGTGCATTGTTTTGCATTCTGTGCCAAGTTTCTTATTTCCATTTCCAACTACTCAGAAGGTCTTACTTAGACAAGCACTGTGCTAGCGTATACCTGGTAGTCGACTTTATGTTGAGAAGTCATAAATGGTTCCCCAAGTGAGGGATACCTAAGTCTGAGATAAAAATAACAAGAATGAGACCATTATGCAAATATCTGAGGGAGAGCATTTGAGGCTGATGCAAAAACCCCAAGGCAAAAGCAAGCTTATTGTGTTTGAAGAAAAGATTGGAATTCAGAAAGGGTGGCATGAGCCACAGGAGATGACGTTGAATTATGTAGGGTCTTATAAGAACATTAAGATTTTGCATTTTATTCTAAATTCAATGGAGAGCTATTAGGAGGGTAATACGCAGGGGAATGACATGATCAAATTTAGATTGTAAAAGATCATTCTGACTGCTGCGTGGCAAATGGATTCCTGGAAATGGTAGTCCAAGCAGAGCAGCGAGCCCAATACGGAGGCTATTAAAGCAGCGCAGACCAGAAACGACTGTAGCTTGAAAGTGAATAATAACAGTGAAGATTTAGATAAAATGATGGAATATGCTTTGAAGCTGAAATCATCGGAACTTTTTAATGGATTGAATATGGGAAAAAGGAAGACTTGAGAATGACTTAAAGATTTTTGGCTTAACTTAGTGTATTGTGCCGCAATGAGATTGGGAAGCTGACATGGGGAAACTCAGGAAGTGGAACAAGTTTATTAGTTGAGGGTGTAATTCAAGTGTCCTGTTCTAGACATGCTTACAATATATGTTTTTTACATTTAAATAAACCCATATTCCTTAGGAAAAATTATTAGATCTTCATTTCTGACCCAAGACTATCTCTCCAACCACATCTCTTGTTAATCCTAAGAAACATACATAAATCCCATTTTCCAAAATAAACCTGTTATTCCATTTCCCTTTGCCCAAACTACCTACATCTGCAAACTTTCCTTATCAAGTACTACAAATCCTATAAGCCCTAAGTATCCATCGGTTTCTTTCTATTGCTTTCCTTGACCCTTATCAGGCCAATTGCCTCTCCTGCACCAGTATCACTTCACTTTATTCATACTTTGTGGTAGAAGGTATCACACTGACATTCTCATCAACTCTACCATAAGTTCCTCAAGGGTGAGTCTTCCTAATTTATGTTAGGATTCCTGGAAACTAGCCCAATGCATAAATTCTCACTAAACTCAAATTTTCAAATTCACTCATGCTGAAAAACAGCTCACAAGCAGTATTTTCAGAACCACCCACATATATAAATAGCAGTAACTCTCTTTAGATGCATCTTCAAGTACAAAGGACAAAGGTACGGTTGGAAAATCAAAGATTTAATTTGAAAACGAATAACAAATATATGACTTTTTATCAAAGAAAACCTTTTTTTAAATGTATTTTTAGTTTTGTTGTAGAAAGATTTTGTTTTGAATTAGGAAGAAAAAAATACAATCTTCAAGTTTCTCAGTTCCTACTCCTTAGTTGGTAGTAAATATTGCAAGAGGAAGCATATTAATTCCATATTAAATTTGAACATTTGCAATTAAAGCAAAATGGTTTCCTCGCAAGTTGCCGATAGGGGTCAAGAATTTGGCAGTGACTCGGGACTAAGAGGCAACCACAGCAGTGAGTCCGGCTCAACTGTACGGCCCATTGCGGAGAAGGATGAATGCCAGCTGAATGCCTATGTGCTTTCTTTTTGCTTCTTTTAACAACTGTGGGGGGCTGCCAAAAATCTGTATGTTGCTGGCAGGCAAGCAAAGCCAATCCAAGCACCTGTGTTGCAAAACCCAGCAATTGGGTGATTGTCATTACTGATCCATCTGTGAGGCTGGTACTGGCCACATGTCAGTTGACTCACATAAGGTGGCTTGGAAGGGAAATTCCATTAGATAAGGAGGACTGCAAAATTAATATATCATTTGTTCTTCTTTGTGATAAAAAAAAATATAGCAAACTGATGGAAAGTGAGAGTTTTACAAATAATTTGAACAGATTAGCAATGACTGTTATACAACAATATGGAGACCTTTAATTCAACAAGAAAAATAAACAATATTATATAGTTTCAGGAACAAAGCTTTTACTGTCTTTAGTGACTCATTACACACAAATGGAGTACCACAGTCACTAGTCTGGGATAAAAGCAAAAGAACGATGTCTTATCAAAGAATCTAAAACATTAGGTGAGGTTCTTTAGCCTAAATTCTTAAATGACAAAGTCTCATTTACTGAGACTCAGAAATTTCAGGCTTTGTGGTGTCAGAACTTGTCTAAGCTAAAGATAAGACTGTATTACCAACCGAGGGGCTTAACAAAGATATCAATAATGTGAAAAATATGGGAAAATGTTGAAACTTTTGACTACAAATGTTTTTAGTACATTTTAGTCTGTCAATATACTAACAATGTTCAAATCAAAAGTAACCTACTAAGAGCAATTATCATAGTTCCTGAGTGTGTGACATGAACTGGGTGAGATGCTAAAAGCATTTTATTCTTTTATTTATTTATTTTTCTTCTTTTAAAGCTGTTAAGGTTTGAGATCTGGGGCTCAGAGAAGTAAGCTACATTAACCATTCAAGAAAATGACCTGTTTTATATTTGTTAAGATATGTTTTATTTCCATTATATTATTTTTGTGGCACCATTCAGTGGTGCCTATTAGGCAGTACTTGATAAACATCTCAGTCCCTAAGCTATTGAGATAGTACAATCCAATAGCATTGTATTATGAAGTACACATACAATACTGTACTAGCTGAGAAAATCAATAGAACATAAAATACCCATGGAATCGGTCAAGAGAAATCTGAAGGATAAAAACAAATATGTGTCATGATAAGGTTCCACTGGGAAATGATAAATTTGGATTTTAAGAAGCAGGGTTTCTGGCCAGATCTTTGAAATGATAAAGATAATACATGCCTCCCATATGTTTTCTTTAGTCTTTCTAACTTTTAAGAGAGCATTTATTAAAGCAAATTCTAAAAGAACATACAACAAAAATCTCTGAGTAGGGTGTACACAGATAATTTATATTTTCAGATTTTGTTTTCCCGTATTTCTAAAATGCGTAACTACTCATTGTGGAATTAAAAACTTGAAAGAAATATTCAAGATGACCCGTTGTAAGCAGTGAGCATGGTACACATTGAACTTAGAAACTCTAAAGATAAGTGAGCTTAAAATAATGTAAAGTACTATCTTGAAAGTAGGAGGAATAAAGATTCTCCTAGATTCTCAGGTGCACAGAAATATTAATTGAAAACGCACTCTTTATGTTAGGAGGTGCTGATTCATTAGGTATTTTTTTTCCCAACATTTCATTGAATAATTTTCAAACATACAGAAAAGTTGACAGGATTTTACAGTAAAAATTCATATATACACTATTATAGCACTACAATTAACATTTTACTATATTTTCTTTATCATATATCTATTCATCTGTATTCATCCACACAGCCCGCTAAGCATCAATTAATTTATCTTATTTTTTTAAACATTTCAGACAAAGTTACAGACATCTGTATATTCCCATAAACACTTCAGCATGCATATTATAACCAGAGGTCAATATTTGTTTCCAATGCTTTCTTGTTGCTGTTATTGAGGTAAAATTTATATACAATTAAGTGTATAAATCCTTAGTGACCTTGCAATGAATTCTGACAAATGCATCTAAATGTTAATTTTAAAAGCGCATGAATTCATATTAAGCTCATCTTCTTATTGTTATTTTCTCAGTTGCTGTCCAGGTTGGTTGACTGAGGGCTATAAATGAAAATCAAACATTCAGCATTAATGAATTGTATTTTATGAGTATTGTCTTTCTTTATTGGGTAATTCTGAGTTACAAGCAACAGAAACCAACTCAAGTGGATTTAAATCTTTTCTGCCTAAGCAGAAAATAAATTTATTGAAAATATATGAGCTTATAGGTTTCAATTGAAGAGCATAGACAAAAGCACCAGGAAGCTGGAAGAGCCAGGCTTTGAAACTGGTAGAAACATGGGCTAAGGTAATAAGTAGGATCCTCAGACCCAGTCAGGGAAGCCACAGTGTGACAGACACTGAATACTGCCACAGCACCACTGCCACCACTGACTGGGAGGAGGTCGAGCTGACACAACTACTGGGCTGCCATGGCCCAACACAAAACCGACTCATGGCAACTCTATGTCATGCCATATGCAGTCCCTGGTGAATGCCCCTGAGTGGCCCACCTCGGTCACATGTTCATGCCTGAGATATAAGGGAGACTTAGAATGTGAGAATCTAGTGTTTTTAACTTCTGTGATGTGTGCAGGAACTTAGCTTCCCAACCAGAAGGATAAAGAAAGAAATTCTCTAAATATAGTGAGGAAGTTCATATGATTGACATCAAAAACACTGCAAATATTACTAACATATATAATTTCATTTTTCTGCTCAGCAATCCTATAGTGTCACAACTAGAACAAGCAAAACATTCTTGTTTCACAAATGAGGGAGTGTTTTAGACAACTGATATTTTGTCAATTTGGCCTTATTACTATATTTTCTGGTTTGCCTAGTGAGTACTTGTCAGGTTAGAACAGTGAGACCTTTCTCTGGACGCAGTAGCAGGGCTGCAGGACTTGTTGTGGTTAGACTAGGAGTGATACTTGATTGACACCAACTGGGCCAAATAGTTCCTTAGCAAGGAATCTAGATATTTAATCTCTATTATGGCACCCCTCCACAATATAAGATTCTAAACTTGAAGTAAAAGCAGCCATTTCCAACTAAGAGAAGAGGTTGGTCAGCACCAAGACTGAGCAAGGAAAGAGCCCAAAGCGGTCATTGAAGAGAAAGCCCTGCTAGCCATCACGGTGGTGGTTCCAGTTCTTTTCCTGAGGTCTAGAGGCTTGGGGCCCTTGTGAACTGTGAATTACCCTTATCTTATATTCTGGTAATAAAATTCCCTTTTTGTTTAAGAAATTTCCATGATTTTATTTGCCAGTAAGAGCTATAATCACTATACTAATTATAGGTAGATGATCCTGATCCGAAACCTCCTGTCACTCACATTGCCAAGATATATCACAATTTATTAGGTGTGGACCTCAACATTTTCTGAGTTTAATCTTTCTGAGACAGGAACCAGCCTAACGAGACAAAGCCATCTGCAAGGCCCCTGGCATAGCAAGGTAAGGCCTCTAACCACTCTGGCAGGCTAGGAGAATCAGATAGAGGCCAGCAAGATCCACATTCCACAGCCTCTGGACTTTCCTGGGCTTACGCATGCGCCCTAGCATGCAGGAGTCCACTGAAGGTGACCCTAGTCCCATTAGGATAGTAAAAATCACACCCAGAGATGGAGAGCTGACCTGCTAATGATACATGTGTGGCATGCAGTAGCATGCTACATGACAACACAGACACAGGCACAACCCTGCCCCTACATACCATGACAAGGCCCTCCTCTCCAGTCTTGCCTAATAAAAGCCCCATGATCCCATTCCCAAAGGAGGGTCACCTTGCCCCTTTCCTGTCCACACCGGCTCCCTTGTGCCTCTCCTGTGCACAAGCTAATAAACTTTCACTTTTCTACTCCTGTTTGGTTTGTTGTCTCTCTTGATTTCCATCCTGGGGGACAATAAGAACTCAATGCCATTACCATTTCCTTGAATCAATGCTGAAGTTAGTCCCTCCTTAATAAATAATGCCATAGAATCATAAGTTTCTTTTAAAACAAGGAATGCCTGCTTGTGCTCTTAGAAATAGCTGAGAGACCAAAAAAGGATCAAGAAGTACAGAAGAACCATCTCATCTCTATTTAAATTATTATCCATTTTATCTTCTCCACCCTGTTTCTATAAAATATTAATAAGGCTGTAAGTCTAAGCTCTTATGTCATTGTAACTGTGTGTAGCTTTTGGACTCTACAAGAGATTGACTCCAAATATGGTATTTTCTTGCTACAAGTAATGTGCATGTGAGAGGCAATAACTCATCTCGGCAAGCTCTAATTCCATAATAATTTATTCCAAGGCCTTGGCAGCTAATGCTTCACTCACTATTAATAGAAAACTGTGCAAGTAGTGTAGGTGGGACTTTCAGTTTAGTGATGCTGTAGTTAATTTCTTTAATTTATAAAGTATTTATAAATCTCATCTTTGCAAAGCTGCTGAAACTGTGTAGGCAGAACCCAGTTCTCTCCCTATCTCACAGCCTTCCAAACTGTATCCACTCCTGGAGCCCACATAATCACATATACTTCTCTTACTAAATCTGCTGCATGACCCCATCTGTTACTTTGCATGTTGTGAAATAGCTGATTATTTGTATGGTTCATGGTTAGGACTTATTTTGTTATTCCAATTACTCTACCTAAGGCAGCTTTTGTTACACAGGGCTTGGGGGCTTGTTTTAATCCAGATTCCTGGGCTCGCTCTCAGCACTAGAGTAGCATTTTCCACTTTTACCTTTCTGATTTTCCTTATTTTATATCTGGTAATACCCTGTGCCCTGAAGCCTACTTTATCTGATCCTAGTAAAACCATATCAGCTTTATCATGCTCAATGTTTGCATGGTCCATCGTTTCTCATCCTTCTACCCTCCTATGTTATAATAAAACTTTATTTATGAACTCTGAAGTTTGAATTTCATATAATTTTTCACTTGTCACATAATATTTTCTTCTTTTGTTTTTTTCCAAGCATTTACAGCGCAAACACCATTCCTAGTTTGTGGGCCATACAAAAATAAGCTGTGGGCTGAATTTAGCCTATGGGGCATCATTTCCCAAGCCTCGCTCTCCAACACAAAATAAAGTTAATTCTATTTAAAATGTTAGAGTCCATATTTATAGTTCACTTTTATTTGCTCAATTGATATTTATTGATTATCTAAATTGGGCAAGTCTGCAAAATTGCAAAGTAAATAAATAACTCAGGCGAGACTTTATAATTCCAACAGGGGAAAGAATACATACAAATATGTAGAAAATCCAATATTAAATGTCGTAAGTGACAAGAGGGCATTATGTAGAACATTGGGCAGTGCTTTGAGGTTTTGTTGGGAGAGAATTTAATTGGAATAAAATGCACAGATTTAGGTGTATAGCCCAAGGAGTTTGACAATGTGGATTCCTGTGAAACCACCATCCCAATCAAGAAAAAAAAATATTTTCATCACCCTGAGAAAATACCATTTGTCCCTTTACAGTCAAACCTCCACCAAGAGCAATCATTATTGAGATTTCCTTCAGATTAGATACTTTATGTTCTAGAAATGTATGTAAATAAAATCCCAGTGTGTCCAACGATAACGATGGATTTCTCTAGTTCTCTCTTTAGTTCTGACAGTAATTACTTCATGTTTTGTTAAACTGTTATTAGGTATATGCAAGTTTAATATTTTTAGATCCTCTTGTTAAATTAACTCCTCTCTCATTATGAATATTCCTTATATCTGGTAATGCCCCATGTCCTGCAGTCTACTTTATCTGTTGTTAGTATAGTCATATCAGCTGTATTATGCTCTGTGTTATATAGTATATCTTCTCTGATATTTTTACTTTCAACTTTTCTGTGTTTAAAATTCATCTCTTATAAACTGCATATAGATGAGTCTTGCTTATTTCTTCAATTTTGCAATTTTTGACTCAATTGGAGCATTAAGTCCACTTATATTCAACGTAATTATTGATATGTTCGGGTTTAATTATACCTTCTTGCTATTTGTCTTCCATTTTTCATCATCTGTCCTTTGTCCCATTGTTCCTCCTTCACTGCCTTCTTTTATTTATTTTATTTTATTTTTTGGGGAAACAATAAAATGACTTTAATTTGCTACTATTCATTTTGAAAGGCCATTGTGGTATCATTGGCAAAATTCTACAAGGAAACATGGCCCTGGATGACTGCACTTGAGCATCACTGAGAAGCTTCAATCCTGCGTGTGGTAAAGGGCATGGGTGAGAGGGCTGGACTTCACAGGCCAGCATTTCTTCTTGCTTCCATCCAATCCAATCCTGAGCTAAGACAAGCCCGAGTGGCCCGAAGGTTTGGAGGAAACCAAGTTTATCTGTGATGAAAGCACCTGGCTGGGGGCTGGGAGGTAGGGATGCAGAGCACAGGGCTCCCCCTGGCAAGGATTCAGGTAGGAGAGTTCCCAGAGAGGCCACACTGTGGACTGAAGCCACTATGGAAGGTTTGGAGGTCCCAACGTTTCCAGCTAACTGAAAGGTGGCACGTGAGCTGTTTTCTTGGAAAGCTCTCTTCCACTATATTCTGGATGAGGCCCTTGAGCTCCTTTCTATTTTCATGAAGAACTTGCAGAATGTGGAAGGGAAGAGTGAGGGACACAGGTCCAACTACAACTATTTCGACTCCTTACCCTGAAGTCTGGGTGAGGGCCTGGGTGGACACACTTGATTAAAAGATCTGCAGAGAAATAAAGCACATTTCCTATTCCTATTAATTATCCAGGTTCTTACCTGATCCCTGAAAAACTAGAGGTCAATAATGCCTTTGAGAAGACCAGTCATGTCCAATAAAGAAAAGGTTCTTTTGGTGAAAGTGACATCCCAAGTTAGTTTCTCCAAACGTGGGGACAGAACTGGCATCCGAGGAAAGCACTGTTGTGCCAGTGCCAAAGATCAACCACAGGTTGTTGGTTCTAGTTCCTCCCATCTCCCTGGGTACTAAGAATCAGCCAGGATATTTAAAGTGTAGTGAACATAGAGCTAACCTGTATCCTAGGCCAGCTGAGGTACAAACCACCTGGGGTCACTTGTCCCTTGGCCAGCCACCTGTCTGCACTCCATGCCCAGGTCTGTGCTTCACAAACAACAAGTGGGATTGGAGAACAAGGTGTCCCCAGTCGTTTAGCTTAATACTGCTCAAATGATCAGAGTCCCCTTGGTTTCAAAGTCCCTATCAACCTGACACTCAGGAGGGAGCTTCCTCCCAGGAAGTGCTTTTAAACTTCCGTCCTGGCATTGGATCTTTGTAAATGTCCTGTCTTTTCTTTCTCATCACCAAATCTCCCTTTTGGTATTGATGCGGGGGATCCAAACATTAATGCCTGTTAACATTTTTCACAAGACCCACGAAGAGGGAAGGTTCAAGCACATTTGTTCTTTATTGTTCTAAAATCATGAGCAACTTTAAAAAAATTCTTACTGTGATTTCACATATCAGGGGCATGTTAGACTTGGGGGTGGGAGATAAAATCATTTGTTGGAGTTATTCCTTTGAGCCATTCTTGACCAGTCTCTTCTTCCCTTTTCTGGCTCCTCTGGCATTGGAGGTAGAAGGCATTGTGTGTCAGGAAGGTGAAAGGGTGACTTCCCTGCTGAGTGAAGACACGGTGTCCAGACCATATGTGATGACTGAATAGTATGGAGAGCCTGGCCTGGGCTGGGGATGGGTGAACATGTCAGGGGAGATCCCAGGTCTGGCAACCCAATGACTCTTTCAGGCTTGTGAGCTGGGACTCCTTCCCCTTCCCAGGGGAAAATGGACTGCTAGGACAAGACCTCTTCACAGATCTTGTGTGTGTTCTCTGTCTCCATCACAGTGTAGTCCACTGTTCTTGGGTCTGTGAAGATCTCATGGTCATTCCCACCTGCCATACTTTTGTCTCCAAAGGAAAAATGGTCTTATAACTGTCATCTTCCACAGGTCCAGGAAATACCTCTTCTCCTATCCATCAGGAAAGACTTTAAAGCTATCTGGCCTCCTAAGGGAAAAATGAGGCCTTTTCCTGAAAACTTTCCACAGATCTGGTACAAATTTTTGTCTTATATATCCTTTGTATTGAGTTCATTTTGGCTGCAGCTTCTTCCAATAGAGGCTGCATTTAACATACCATTTTGAAATTCAATGAAAGGACCCCTCTTCTTTGGGAGCTTAATTTTCCCAATGTAACTCAGATAGTAGTTGATTAAATCTTAGATTAGAGCCTCACTCTGGTGACCTTGAATAGTCTGTTTACGCAAGAGTTTCCCATCTTTATATACTTCCAAGCCATTTTCTGGAAACACAATCATTTTTTTTTTTTTTTTTTTTTTGAGGAAGATTAGCCCTGAGCTAACTACCGCCAATCCTCCTCTTTTTGCTGAGGAAGCCTGGCCCTGAGCTAACATCCGTGCCCATCTTCCTCTACTTTATATGTGGGACGCCTACCACAGCATGGTGTGCCAAGCGATGCCATGTCCTCATCCGGGATCCGAACCAGCGGACCCTGGGCCTCCAAGAAGTAGAACATGAGAACTTAACCACTGTGCACCAGGCTTGCCCCACACTTAATCATTTTTAAACCACAGCATTTCCCAGTTGCTCCCGCACTTTCTCAAAGTCCAACTCACCTACCACACTGACTCTGATCTTCTGCCTCAATTTTTGTAGACAGCCATCCATTTTTTTGGTAATTTTCTGCTTCAGGGCCATCAGGTCCAGTCCACAGGGAAGAGGCAGAGCGCCAGGCCAGGAGCCCTCAAGTCCCCAGTTTCAGTCCCCTCCTATCCCCTTCTTTTAAAGTAATTGACTGTTTTTAGTATTCCATTTTATCTCCTATATGGAATTTTGTTATTAACTCTTTCAGTTAGTTTTATAGTGGTTATTTCAGGGATTATAATATTCTTCCTTAACTTTTCCTCTACTTTGAATTAATATACTACTTCAAATATAATACAAGAATTATTTTCAGTCTCATTTTCTTCAGCCTAATTCACTTCTTGTAGTGGCTTTTGCAATGCTGCTCAGTTGGCAACTCATTCTCTTGAATTTTGTTTATCTGGAAGTTTATTTATTTTACCTTATTTTTTGAGCAATACTTTCACTGTATATAAAATTCTATGTAAATGTGTGTATGTTTTTAAACATTTTTAAGGTGTCATTTCATTGCCTTCTGCCCTGCACTACTTCTGTCCTACTTTACTGATGAATTAGCTGTTGTTTATTGTTTCTCCACTATATGCTTTGTTCTGTCTTTATTTACTGGTTTCTTTCAAGTTGTTCTCTTTATCTCTTATTTCTAGAAGTTTGACTATGTTGTGACCTGGTGTGGTTTTCTTGGTATTTATCCAGTTTGGGATTTCCTTTCTACTTGGCTATGTGGGTTGACATTTTAAAAAGCTACTGAAATTTTTAGGCAGTGTTAACATGATTTTTTCCACTTTCTCTCCTCCTTCTGGAACACTAGTTACATGTATTTTTAGACTGCTTGTTGTGATCCCCTAGTTACTGTGGCTGTTTATTTCTTTCAATTTTTTCTATCTGTGCTGCAGATTACATTAGTTTGCATTTTATAGTCTTTAAGAACAATGATAAGTCCACCCAATAATTTTATTTCAAATATTGTACATTTTTAGTTTTAAGACTTATTTTTTGGTACTTTGTAAACAAATTACTTATGTCTCCTGAAATTCCCTATCTCTTCACCATTGTAGTTATCTTTTGCTGTAAACCATTTAACATATTTATAATACTTATTTTGAAGTCCTTTTCAGCTACTTTCAACAAATGTGCCATCTGAGTATCTTATTCTTTTCACTGGTATTTTTCCTTTGATTATGGAAACCCCTTTCTTTTGCTTCCTCACATATCTAGTAAGTTTTATTTACTTACTACAATGAAATATTGTAGGTGATATATTGTATGGAATCTTGATTTCGTTATCTTCATCAGAAGAATGTTAAATTTTCCACCTGGCAGTTAAATTATTGGTGGATCTTCTCTCTCCTGTGAAGACTTTTGTTTTAGGCTTTGTTAGGGTGAATTTATGTTTATTCTATCATTCCTACAATATAGCTGTGTATTTTGGGAAAGATCATTCTTCCTAAGGCATTGGCCCATCTGTGTTTCACTCACATTCATGAAGTGTTTGCCAAATGTTTTCTATATGACCTGTTTAGGCAACTACAAAATTTTGACATATCTTCATCCATTTTTTGGCATTTTTACTCTCTAGTGTAAAAAGAATTTCTAGGCTCATCTTTTCCTTTCTCTTTCTCATAAATGAAATCAGGAGTTCTGGTTCATTTTGGTGGTTAATGGTATTTGAAAGCAAAGATCTGGCAGCTAGGTATCCTTATGTCTATGATATATAGATATATGGATGCTTTCAGTGAAAGAGATGGGAGAATTATTTTTTTTTAAATGATTTTGAGGGTATTTCCACTTCTGCCCATAAAGCACTGCTATGATAATGGTCCTGCTACTATAAACAACTAGAAAAACAAACATGTCTATACACACACATAACACCAGGTTTCAGACAGCAGACAACAGCCAAACAGGACTGTGATCCTTGAGAGAAAGGAAAAAAAATAATCCAGCCTTATGATTGACATAGTTTACTACCTGAAGGCAGCTCCCTGGCTGTGGTGCAGGGAAAGAGAAACCAAACAAAGCAAACAAGAAGTCTCAATGAGTTGCTGAGCCAGAAGTCCAAGTTAAAGGAGGTAGAGTGGCTCAAAAGTCTTGGAAAGAATGAGACGAATCAACAGCACAGAGGGAGAGCTTCAGAGAACCGCACAGAGGTCTCTTTGAATATTTACTTCTTCCTGGTTTGTACCTGATGGGGGTGACATTCCATGAGGTGGTTAGGATAATAACAGTAGAAACAAATCCTAGAGCTTAAAAACTACCAAAAGCAGAAATACACGTAAATTTATGGAACATCAAGGATAGTCCACATATGGGTATCACTTTAGAAGTTGGGCCAAATCAGCCATAGACTAAAGACTTTTCTGAAGACAGCCTCACAATGCTTAACAGCAGTCCCAGAAAAATCAAATTGGCTGAAAGTAACTTACCTCCATGCCAGAGAAAAGTCCAAACCTCTTTAAAGAAATAAAACAAAATCCATCACCTAACAATGCAAAATTCCTAACATCTAGGATCCAATACAAAATTACTCAGTATGCAAAGAAGCAGGAAAAAAATAGGCTATAACCAATAGAAAAATGAATCAAACGAAAGAGATGCTAAAGTGAAGTGACGTGCTTGAAGATGCAGTAATAGAATGGAGCACAAAGGGAATAGCCCTGGAGGGGGAAGAAAAAACATTTGAAGAAATAATGGCCAAAGAATATCCTAATTTGATGCAAACTGTGAACCCACAGATAGAAGAAGCTCAGCAAACCCAATCAGAGCACATATAAAGACAAGCACATCCATGTACATCATAGGCATATTTTGAAAACCATTGAAAAAGAAAAAATCCTACTTTTTTTAAATTCAGAATTAATAAAGATTTAGTGAAAACCTTTAGATGTACATTGATTGTTTTGAATCTTTACTAGGTCAGTGTGCTCACCAGATAATTCTACAAAGGGTCCAGGGTGTAAAAAGGGAATTACTAAATCAAAGGATAAGAAGTGAAGTACTGACGTAAAGAGATGATAACATGGACAACTAATAAGGACCTATTGACCAATAATTGTACTGCTTCAGGCAATGGCTGTTTTCCTCAATTATTTATGTCAATGAGCTTTTTTAATGCCTTTATCTTTTCTTTGTGAGTTTAGACTTGTGAGTACCTGGACCACAGAAAACTGTGTACATCTGCGTATATCCATGATTTAATGGCATACTATTTTAAGCATCTCCTGGAGATGCTGCAAGATTAATAATGCCAGATATATGATATAAAGCATCTCGCCACTTTGAATTTGCTGCTTGAGCAACTTTGCTTTAAAAAAGTGTATAAATTACCCAGTGGCATTTAATGACAAGACGTTTGCATTGATATTTACCGTTTAAAATCATTTATGTAGAAAGAAGGACTTTCTAAATACATTTAAATCTTCCTTAGAATAGGTTGATTTTTTAAAAAAATCCAAACACATATACCTTTAACTATCTCTCCATTTACCCAGCCATCAATCCATTTACCTTTTTGAGAAAGCTATATCAAATTATGAAACTTAATTACTGTGGGATTATGGAAAGTATTCTCAATAAAGAAAACATAAACATTAATATTTCACTAACAGAAGTCTAACAATAATCATGTCACGTTTACATTATGTTTAATACTTTACAAAGCGCATTTATACATATTATCTCATTAGAATTTTACAACCCTGTGAGAGGAGAAGAGAGCTAGTATAACCCCCATTTTAAATACAAGAAATGTAGCAATCACAGAAAACAAGAAATTTCTCAATGTCACATGGCTAACTCCGGACTTGAAGTCAGATATTTTGGTTGCTGTTCCAGTGCTTTTTCTATTATAAAACAAAACCTCTTTAGAAACAGAGACAAATTTATATATTACCCATACATGGATTATGCTTTCACTAAAAGTAAATATGGTATCATTATTATAATTTCTCAGATTAAACATGCAGTTAAATTTAATGAAATTTATCATTTTTTAATGCTTAAATCTCTTAACATTGAAGTGTCCCAGCAGCTCAAACCACAATAGCATTGAACAGTGATTTAGATAGCATATTAGATTCTATTGCTGCATAACCAGTGATGACGAATATAGCAGCTTACAACTATGCCCATTTATTATCTTACAGTTTTGGTAGGTCAAAAATCTAGCCTAGCATAGGTGGATTCTCTGCTCAGTGTCTTACAAGGCTGATATCAAAGTGTTAGCAGGGCTGCAACTCAATCTAGGACTCCAGGTCCTTTGCCAAGATCACTAGCTATTGGCAGGATTCACTTCCTTCCCAAGCTTTCTGTGTGATTCCCTCCATCTTCAAGCCAGCAACAGCAGGTGGCAGGTCGAGGCCTCCTCATACTTCAAATCACTGATTTACCTTTTTCCCACATCTCTCTCATTTCCTCTTCTGATTTTATGGGCTCATGTGATTGCTTTGTGCCTACCCGGATAATCCAAGGTAAGCTTTCTCTCTTAAAGTCAACTGATTAGCAACATTAATTATATCTGAAGTCTTTTTGGCCATTTAATTTAACATTCATTGGTGTAACCCCAAGGGCAAAGGTTATGGAAACAAAATTCTGCCTGTTATGGATAGAGAAATAAGTTATGAAATATCTTGTGACAAGAAAGAGATACCAAATTAATTTTTGTCTGGGAATGAAGTCCTATCTACTCAAAATTAAGCTTTAAATGTTAAAAAGAAAATTGAAATTAATAGTCATTCAAAAGTATTTATTTTCAAATATTGAAAATGTCTCCTTTTGGAACTTAAGACTGCACATTAGAACATTAAAGTCTCTGAGAAGTTCTGTAGTAAAGAAAGATATTTTTGCTTAACCTCGTATGGAGCATTTCCCAAATTTCAGTCTTTTTTTCTATTTCCATCCCCCCTTCCTTTATTCCTTCCTCCTTCCTTTCCTTTTGTCTCTCTCTTTCTTTTTTCTTCCTTCCTCCCTTCCTCCTTCTCTCTTTTCTTCCCCTCCTCTTCCTGTTTTCCAGGACACTGCTAAGATTTTATTGGCTTTGAGTAAGAAACACTAAGACCTACTTTGAATAACTGAATAATCCAACACAGAGATTCATCTAATGAAATCCCTACAGTTCTCTGTCTTATTAAGATGAAAAAAAAATGCCTAGAAAATAATGTCTAGTCTTACTCTTTGTCAATACTTCTGAAAAATAGCTTTCTCTTCTGTGAATCTTATTGGATTCTCTAGAGTAACATTTCTCAAACCTCAAAAAAAAAGTGGATTAACAACAAAAAAGACCATTCTTGATGCTATGAAGAGAAGGAATTATAGGCAGGAGGGAGGGAAGCAAGAGAGAAGTTAAGACGCAGTGGTGTTACTACCAGACAGAGATGGTGACCTCTGAACAGGGGTGGGGCTCTCATGCAGACAGACCTGGCTGCTTGACTCACTAGCTCTATGAAGCCGGTAACGTTGGCTTGCTAAACCCTAATTTACATGTTTCTAAGTTTCTAAAAAAGTGGTTAGTACAATCCAGCTCGGAGATTTTTTGGGGGGATCAAATGAGATAAAACAGAATGCCCAGCACATACTCAATGACATTCTATGAAGTCAAAGGATGGTGTGCTGGCAACAAAAAAAAGTATTTATTTGGTGCATAATAAAAGACAGTCAAGAGATATATATTTAGCACTTGCTATAAACCAATACTACTAGAATCAAGACAAAACTGTCTTAATATTTTGTTCTCCCTGATGGGTAGCACAGTATTTGACAAAAAATGTGCTAGTTTCACAAATAATCATAGAATAAAAAATTATCATCTCTGACCCCCAAAAACCCACAATGTATAAAGGGTAAGTGGCAGGCAAATGACAGTGAAGGAGAAAAAACAGTGTCTCTTCAGCTTGTGACCATAGTGTATCAGGGGTAAAAGGGCAGAAGATAAACCTGGAGAAGTGAGCAAGAACCAGGTCATCAAAAGAAGGATTTGGAAAACTAACTCAAAAAAACAAACTGATAAAACAATCTACAGGCTTTTTATACTCTTTTGCTCTTTAATGTAAATTGGAAAACAGTGTTGTCTCTTCTAAGCCATATTGCAGTCAGGGGATAGAAGAATAAGAAGATATCACTAATATGTCTGCCCTACCAAATATGTTATAGGTATTGATAAATATATAACATATTTGGGTAAATAGTTTGTATTGTCTGTGGAATTATATAGTATAGATTATCACCTGTTCTATCTGTACATAATTTAAATCTCATGATCCATTACCAGATTCATTATTATGAGCAAGTACACATTTTCTCTGTGACCTGTGATTAGACACCAAGATAATTCTTTATGATTGCAAAATTGGTGAAATTATCATAATTGAACATATTTCATAATTGAACATATCTGATCACTTCTTTCACTGTTCAAAACTCTCAATGCCATCCTACTGCATTTAAGTTAGTCATAACCTTCTAACAAGCCCAGAAGACTGCATTTTAAAATCTCTGCCTATTTTTCCAAACTTTTCTCTGATATCTGTTATCCACCTATACTGTCCTTGCTACATTATCACCGTCATTTTTTTAAGTATGCTATACTATGTGTTTCCTTTCACCTCAGAGCCTTTTAATACTCTGTTCTTCCACACAAACTTCAGCCCAATTAACTCATAATAATTGTGTCAGTTGTAAATCAATCTTTTTCTTTTATAAGAAATCATGGTTAGGGATAGATGTGGGTTTTTTTAAATAGAAAAAGATTTAAAAACTTTTACTTTCTTTTTCTACATTACGGAACATTTTAAATAGAATTGGGATGTTCTTATATTAAAAGTTTGATAAAATTCCCATTCTTCAGTTCAAGAGATTTGGGGAGTGGAGCGACAATATTCTTGTATTAGTCACTGAACCGTGACTTCCCTTCTGTTTGCTGTGTTCCTGACTTCTGGAGATCTTAGTAGACAGATGTTGGGCATTGGAAGTCCTGGCTCCATGCTTTAATTTCTCTGACTTCCTACTTTCCATCTCTTTCGTTATTGTTGTTCTACTTTCCCGAAACTTTGCTCAAACTATTTTCCAAGGCTTATATTGAATTTATATTTCTGCCATAATATTTTAACCTCTAAGATCTCTTTCTTGTTCTCTCAATATTCTTTTATCATGATGTAATAATACTTATTTCTATATGCAATGTATTTGCTCTTTTTGAGAATGATTTTGAAATTTTTTCTGCTATCTCAATCTCTCTGTCTCTCTCTCTCTCTCTTATTATCTATATCTTTCATATTGGAGTATTTCCTTCATGTATATTTTAAGGTTTTAGGAGTGAGTAAAAGTCAATACAGAATTTAATTTTCCAGGTTTAATGACCATATCTAGTAAAATAAAAATCAAATGTAAGGTATTCTAATCCTCTAAAGCAGCTCAAATCTCTTAATTTTATAGGTTTTTTTTCTTTTAAAGATTGCCAGCTGAGCTAACAACTGTTGCTAATCTTCTCTTTTTTTCTGCTTTTTTCTCCCCAAATCCCTCCAGTACATAGTTGTATATTTTAGTTGTGGGTCCTTCTAGTTGTGGCATATGGGATGCCTCCTCAATGTTGCCTAATGAGTGGTGCCATGTCTGCGCCCAGCATCTGAACAGGCGAAACCCTGGGCCACCGAAGTGGAGCACAAGAACTTAACCACTTGGCCATGGGGCCAGCCCCTATAGTTATATTTTTATAAGTGCGATTTTTAGAGTAGCTTCTAAATCCTGGAGAAAAATGGCATTTACAATGCAATTTTCTAAATTGTCTGTCTGATCCTTAAATTTTATGTAAAGAAAACAAGTCCAACAGGTGATTAGTTTTATTATCTTGATTAGCAAAGGAACTAAGAAAGAGACATTAAATCAAAGCTCATGAGGATTCCCATGTTAAAACTTTGGCTCTGGGACTGGCCCAGTGGCGCAGCAGTTAAGTTCGCACCTTCTGCTTTGGCAACCCGCTGGTTCGGACCCCGGGTACAGACATAGCACCGCTTGGCATGCCGTGCTGTGGTAGGTGTCCCACATATAAAGTAGATGAAGATGGACACAGATGTTAGCTCAGGGCCAGTCTTCCTCAGCAAAAGGAGGACGATTGGCAGCAGATGTTAGCTCAGGGCTAATCTTCCTCAAAAAAAAAAAATGGCTCTATTGAGATACAATGAATAAACTGCCCCAAATCTTCACACCTGCCATGGACACATAATGAGTATAGTGCCCTTCTCTCTTCTGACTCTAGGCTTAGACATGTGATTGTTCTGGCTAATAGAGAGCAGATGACAGGATCAGTGAGCCAGTTCTGAGCTAAGAAAGCTCATGTTTTCTTGAGAAGAGTTTCCCTGGGTATATTAGTCAGGGCTCTCTGTAGACACAGAACAAATCGGATATGTATATGTTATGTGTTATACGGAATTGGCTCCCATGATTATGACAGCTGAGAAATCTCAAAATCTGCAGTCAGCAAGCCAGCAGCCTCAAGACTCAAGAAGAGCTGATATTTTGGTTGGAGTCCAAAGGCAGGAAACGACTCATGTTCTAGCTGAAGGTGGTCAGGAAGAGGAGTTCTTTCTTACCCTCAGGAGAGTGAGCCCTTTTGTTCTATTCAGACCTCCAGCTGATTGCATGAAGGCCACCTGCATTAGGGATGGTCATCTGGTTTACCTAGTCTATTAATTCAAATGTTAATCTGATCTGAAAACACCTTCACAGACACACCCAGAATAATACTGGCTAAATTTTTGGGTACCATGTGGCCCAGTCAAGTTTACACCTAAAATTAGCCAGTACACCTGGGTAGCTGCCAGCTCCACACCCTGGGCCCTAAGATGAACATAGCTAAAGTAGAGCTGGCCCAGCCAAGCCCAACCAGACCCACAGCCTGCAACACAGCCAGCAGCCAAGCATAGCCTATATGAGCAAACTCCGAGAATCCACAGAGGTAGGAGAATAAGTTAAGTTTTGTGTTAAGCCATTGAGTTTGGGGTGGTTGGGTATGCAGCAATAATTAACCTATACATCTAGCACTTCCCTACTAGATAACTGGATGGCCAAACATCGTTATGAGAAGACCCAGTACAAAGTCGTACTAATGTATTTAGTTTAAAGATCTCTACTGATATCTATATCCACCTCTTTATTTTGAGCCATTACCACATCTGCTGTATTGGAAACTGCAAAAGCATGCTTTTAGGTGGAAAACTAGTGTAAGTATAAATGTCAGTGTATATCCCACAGGTGATTGAAAGTAGTGTTTTAAAATGATAACCAAAATAAGCTTTGAAGCAATACTGAAGCGATTTTATTTTTCATTTTGAATGTGGCACGTCTCTGTAAGCATTTGTTTCTGTACTTGGTTTTCTAATATAGTTTCCCCTTTAATTTATGTTAAGCTAACCAATTTTCTGTTCGTGCACTTGTCATCACTTAATGCCTTTCCGATAAGTGTGTTATGACAACCACTTTCTAGTCTTCAGGAATCTAATCTGTCACAAGTGCGCTTCTAAAAATATCACTTGCAACTTTCCTAATTTCTACTGCACTTACTACAAAATCTACAAATGCGTGTGCCATGTGTTTCCAACACAGCACATTTTATTTCCCTGAAGAACATTTGATAACACCTGAATGCTACTAGAAGATCTTTCATAAAATGAGATAAATTTCCTCTTGCCTAAATTACACCTAAACTCCACTACAGATAGCTCTAATTTTTCTTGAAATGAAGACAAATCTATTAACAATTAAATCAAATGTTGAAACCAGATAGACACCTGAATTTGAATGGTGTGCCTACTACGTAGTCGCCATGTGATATTGGACAAATGCCTTATGTCTCCAGCCATTTGTTTCCTCAGCTTAACACCTAGCTTTTATGTATCTTATAACGATTAAATTAGATAATGCAAGTAGTAGATAATTTAGAAGTGGTAAGTTGTTCAACAGTGGTATTTCTTCTTTCTATTTTTATTTACAGAGGGCCCTTTTCATATATGGAGAGGCTTCTTAATGTCAGCTAATTGTGATCTTGCTATAGAAAGAAGCTTTTAATAGTGAAAATGTCAAGTGGCAGCTAACTTATAATAATTATAATAACAATAAGGAGAAGAAATCAGCAGAGTTAGGAGACCATAATTTGTGCCTATAGAAATACACTAAATAAATGCTTCTAATAGGTAGACAATCATTTTGTTATTTATAGCCATTAGAACCCTAGTCCAAGTGAGAAACTGCTATTAAGTTGTTAATAAAAACAGTGTCAGTATTTTCTTACCCCTCAGAGAAAGAGTCACAAAGGAAATATGGATTAAAATTGGTTGGATTATTTTATTCTGCTAAGCGCTGGGGTAAAAATCTTTTTGAACTCAGAGTATATGATAGTATAAACACAGAGAAAAGAGAAATCCATTTATTATATATAATAAAAATAGTATTTATGGCGAATTCACCAGGTTCTAAGTATTGCCACACATTTTATATATTAATTAGTTTAAAACTCACCACAAGGCTGTGAGACAGCTATTGTGATTATCTCCATTTTACAGGTAGGAAACATAAGTGCCAAGAATTTACGTCACTTGTCTAAAGTCACACAGCTGGAAGAAGACAGAGCCACTGTCAGATAATAGCTGAAGCTCATTTACATCCATGGCCAACACTTAAACCTTGATGTTGATATCCTCCACTGTGGAAATTTAAATATAGTATTCTAATTTCAGACCAAAATTTTCTAATTTTTTATTTGTCTGAACAATTCATCTTCCTGTTACACTTCCAAATCCATGCTCCACCTCTATGTTTCTTGCTACATAAATCCATGATTCTCAAGTACCATTGTGTGTGAAATGCTCCCCACCATCTTCAACTCATTCCCAGGAAAACCCCACTTGGCAGAGGAAGAATGGACACTTCACACCCTCTGTTCCAAGCCATTACTACTCTCCTGTTGCCTCTTACTTGAGTAAGACAACCATCTCATCCCAGGAATCATAAATGCTTCATAATTCAGAGAAAATCTATTTTTATCTCTATACATCCAAAAAGTAACTCTTTATCCTCTCCCAGCAAACCCAGTCTTCCCTAAGTGGTACTAAGTGGTACTTTCTCAAGAGAGAATACTAGAAATTATTGTTTACACTTCATTTTCTCTCATCTTCCATTTCCATCAGCAGTTCTTTTAATCTTACCTCTTTCAAATCTCTAACATCTATCCTCTTTCCTTTGTCCCCATTCTCCTCCCTAGAACAATCTACTATAATCTCCTATTAGGGCTATTATGATGCAGTTCTACGAACTTGTTGCTCTGCATCCACTTTCACCCATCTCTACTAAGGCAATCAGTTCACAAAGCAAGTCTAATCAGGTCAAGATCCTTACTCAAATGCTTCAAAGTTTTAACAAAAAACTTTAATAAAACCTGATCTTACATTATTATTGGTTTCTGTGTCCTACCACACTGGTCTGCTTTCAATTGCTTAAATTGAAATGTAATTAAATCTTCACCACTAGGCCTTTTACATGTTCCTTGCTCTGTCTTCAATGTGCTTTTCCCTCTCTATGTGTTTATTTCCTACTATTCCTTCATATTACAGTTTAATTTCCTCAGGGAAGCCTCCCCTGACCCCCAATAATAGGTCGTTTCCCTACTCTCATGGCACTGTTTGATTTATCTTCACAGATCTTACTCTGTTGTAATTACAATGTTACATTTTGGGGGCCATTTTATTAATATCTGCTTCATGTACTAAAGATCTGTAAGTTTCACAATAACAGAGGTAGTGTCGATTATCGAGCTTTCAAAATAGAAAGTCTCTAATAAATATTTGCTGATTAATGGATTGATTGATATCAGTGTCATAGGGGTCCTTTATTTGACACCTTTTTGGACTTCCAAACTTTAGGATACTAAGATAGTAAATTTGTGTTGTTTTAGGCCACCAAGTTTGTGGTACTTTGTTAAAGCAGCAATAGGAAACTAATACACTGGTGTAGCATTTATAACTGTAGAACTTATTTAAAGCACAGAAGTGTAATTTTCTGTTTATTATGCCTCGCACCAGATCTTCCCTCGCAGTAGAGAGGAACTCTTTGGAGAGGCCGGTAACCTGCACGATGCTTGGCATGTAAGTTGATTGACTGAAAGAATAAATTATCATCTTCCAACAACCTGGTGAAAAGGAACATCTTCTTGTACATAATGGCAAAATTTTTATTCCTCTTGCATTTTGTATAACTTTTGTGACTACTTGCTGGTCTCTTTTTGAAAAAACAATAAAACTTGCTTCCCTTGATATTCATTTTTCTGCTTCATGGTAATAAATGTTTACTTCAAACTTAGCCTTGAACATTGTTTTACATTCTAATGACAATATAAATCAAATTAAGAAGAATAGGAGGGGCTGGCCCGGTGGCACAGAAGGTAAGTTCGCACGTTCCACTTAGGGGGCCCAGGGCTTGCTGGTTTGGATCCTGGCTGTGGGCCTACACACTGCTGGCAAGCCATGTTGTGGTAGGCGTCCCACATATAAAGTAGAGGAAAATGGGCATGGATGTTAGCTCAGGGCCAGACTTTCTCAGCAAAAAGAGGAGGATTGGCGGCAGATGTTAGCTCAGGGCTAATCTTCCCCCAAAACAAAAAAAGACTAGGAAAACATTATGGTTCATTTTTCCTACAACAATGGTGTTTGGAGCCATAGTTTTGCTACTTTTCCTGATTTCTTAGAAACCCTCTTTTCTGAAAAGATCAACATTCATAGTGGTCAGTTAATTGAAAAAAAATCTGGCAGGTGGGCAATAATTAATAAACTACATTCATACTTACAACAATATGCTTTAAGTTAAAACAAAAATGTTCTGATGTGAAGTTGAGTGTACATCTTCACTGTCGGCCTACTGACTGGAGTTGCGTGATTTCTAATAACCACAGCCATATGCAGTTGTATGGGGGTTTTTGAAGTAGAGTAATAATCTAATGAAAAGCAATCTGAGTGAAAATCCTTACAGTAAATACTTTAGAATTTTTTCACCATATCTTTAGCATTGTCCATGTATACCTAAATTGACAGCAATGCATTCAAAGTCTCGCCTAATCCTTTCCAAAACATTTAAAGGTTTTATATAAGTGATTTTTATTTCTTTCTGCTTCATCTCTTTATGCACTATTTAACTAACTATAAAATTATAATAAAAATTTGACTGACATAGCAATTTTAAGAATAAATGCAGCATGTGATGAACATACAACCCAACTGAGAGGAGGAGGGGAGCGTGGACTCCACCAGAAAGCAGCGTCCTGCCCCCAGCCTGCTTTGCGGCCCAGTCATGACAATTCGAAGAAGGGCCGTTAATCCAATTAGTTAAATGGAGGTTCCTTAACAGACCTACAATTGCATATGCTTTTCTTAATTCCACTCTCTTTTCTATCTGGAAATTTCTAATTCCTCTTTTAAAATTCAATTTACATATTACCTTCTCCAAGAGGCCTCCAACATCACCAGACAGTCAACTATTCCTCTGTTCTCTCACCACACCTGTGGTACTTAAATTTTGTAATAGTCAATGTATTATTTGCCTGCTTCAGCAAAGTTTCTGTGCTCTCCAAAGTACAGAGATGATAATCTGTTCATCATTATACCCCGCTGACCAGTGCAGGCCTGCTTCTGCACAAACAGATGATTAATGATTTTTTTGTGTGTGAGTGAATGACATTCCAGATATAAACGTATGCTAGACAGAGCCTGGGTTCATACCTCTGGAAAAAATTGTTACCCTGAAGTAAACATAAAGGAAAATCATTGTAATGGATATTTGAGTGAAAGGTGTATGCTAAGAAAAGACTTAAAGGAAACAAAAGTTTTGAAGGAAAGAAGGATTGAATGCTAAGCTTTCATTTATACCCACATGGTTGCATATTAAGCAGAATCAGCACCAGGAAAATCATCACAAAACTGTCCAGAGACATGGGAGGTAGGACTAGAACAGAATGAAGCACTGGGGGTCAGGAGGCTGGAGTATTCCCGCCTTTAGCAAGCATTTATCAAGAATTTATTCATAGGTCTTGATGAAGTGGGGAGTTATTTAGAAGTGAGGAGGCCTTGACTGCAATGTATATAATTTTTAAGGAATTAATATTTAAGGAAAAGAAAAGAGGATATTGCTTGAGTCTTTAATTCTAAAGGCTAATTAAGGATGCAAGAAAAAGCTCAATCAAATACTTAAGAGAAAACGAAAAAAGGCTCTAATTAACATCCTCCAATAAAATATAAACTAATAGATAATATCAGGTATGATATTTAAAACATTTAAGAAGCAGTACAGCATGGACACTGACCAAACGGAATAGACACAGGCCAGTTGGTCGAATTGGAGCACATCCGCTCCTTGGCAGATGTGGATACAACGTTCTTCCCAATAGACACAAATTTATTTTCACTTCTTCAGAAATGTTGGGAATAATTTCCGCCTATTCTTTGAAGAATTAAATTCTTAGCACTCAGTGTCTTCTTTATTTAGCCCGTTATTCTATTCTTCCCCTAAGCCAGGTGTTTAGTCATCTACTTAAATTTTGAATTTTCAGCAGTTTTTAATAATGCTGACTTTTCAGAGTTTTTCGCTGTAATTTAAATTATAATTTTCAACAATATTTCTTTTCAGCATTATAATGTGCTTAGTGATATTCAGAAATATAATTGCTGTTTGGCTGAAAATTCATGGTTCAATAAATATGAAGAGAGTTTTATTCTGCCCTATCAAAAAAGCTTTTGACTAGAGCTACAAATATATTATAGATTTTTTTCAAAATAATTTTATAAATAAGGAAACAACATATATGTGTCTGTGTGTTTATTTTCTCTTTTTTATCAACAAAATACGTATACTGACATCTTTCCAGTATGACATACGTTATGTCTTATTTTTCTATTTATAGGCATGGACTGAATAGATTTCTCTATTTCTTTTCTTCATTTCCCTCAAATGAACAAATAAAGCCTCTGAACTGACATGCTGAAATGTAAACTTTTATTAAAATATATGCTTTTGAGTAAAACAGTAAGTAATTGGGTAAAATGATGAAAACATGAATACACCTAAATAAAAATTTTAAAATTCCTGATACTAACTAACTCTTCAAAATGTTCTATATAGTTTCACTAATCCTTCACTCATTCAATCATTCAAAAGATATTTATTGAGCATTTACTGTAAGCTGGGTATCCTGACCAATTGGTTGCTAGCAGAAGTGGTGTGTGTCACTTACAACTGAATATTTAGGAGCCCATGTATGTCCTTACACCTCTCCAAGGTGAGGGTTAAGCGAGAAATTAACCCTCATTATATTAAGCTACTGAGATTTTACAGTTTAATGCCTCACCACTGTAGAAAGTGGCCTCTCTGCCTAATGCACTAATTCACTTCATCATAATTTTATAGTCACCAAACAAACAATATAGGTTTGCTCTGCATATAACCGTAATTATTCAGAAAGAATGTATGATCAGGCCACCATGAAAATTCTTGTATATGTGCAGGTACATGTCCCATTGTCAATTAACATATCGGTACTAGGATTTTATGCATCTGTCCTCTTGTTTTGGTTAATTTTAGTCTTTAAAAAAGAAAACTATTTTTCCTACATACAAAATAAAGTTTTAGATACTTTACTAAAATACTGAGTTCCTGGCACAGAACTAAAGTAATTCCTCCACGAATGGTACTCTTACCTTATACACACAAATGCCCATGTCCTTCCTGGAAAATCTTTTGATGGACTTTCAGTCTGCCATCGCTGAATTAATTTAACTACTTTTTGCAATATACATTCAGAAAAATATTTATGAAAATCCTAGAAGCATGTGTATAGAGATAAAAATAAATAACATTGCTTTTTATCCAAGTAGCACTAAACATAATTCAACGTGTTTAGGAGTTTAGACTCTTGTCCTCAAAATGCTATCAAAGCACCAACTTCAGAAATGATTCAAGTATATAACAACACGGTTCAACTTTATGTTTAACCTTTTTTCTTGGTACAATTTAAGTACACTTTTATATGCTATGTTTTTGGTTTAAATAGAATTTTCAGTAACTTATTCCTCAAGATTCTCTTCTATGAACCAACCACCCTTTTTAGCCTTTTTATATATCTTATTTTCCAGGCCATTTAGTATTATCATCATTCATGACTGCACTCTCTGGGTTCTTTCCAGATTTTTTTTCTTCTTTAAAATTTATAACATAAAATTCTCAAAATAGTCTGAACTTGATACAAATAAAAAGAAATCTCCATATTTACTGATATGCTTGCCAGTCAATAGCTCAAGAAAAAGGCAAAAAAAAAAAATCTCCAAACATTGCCATGTCCTCTCGGGAGCAAAATTTCCCCCATTTGAAAACTATTGATAAAGACGATGCAGTTTTCCCATTCAAGTTTGAACTTACTGAAGAGTGTCTGGAATATTACAAGGAGTATTTGGGCAGAAGAACTGAGAAAAAAGGTAAGAAGATCGAGGATGTTCAATACTCACAGCGTTGGTAGCCCAGTTCTGAGACTGCCAGTTCAGAAGAAAGAAGTGATTCTGTGTCTGCTCCTACTTAGTGCAGTTTGCTGATCTGAAACAATTTCACTTATACTCAAAGCATGCGAAATCTTTTTCAATCTCTTAAGCTTTATGTTTTCACTCATCCTCCTGCATTGCAAGTATTTAAGGCCTCTTGGACCTCTTCTTAACTGACTTGTACAATCTACCTGGATAATCTTAACTACTGTCATGGCTTCAAATAATATCACTGTCTGATATATCTACATCAGTGTGTCACCAATGCTGACTTTTATCCAGAAATTTCCATCCAAACTGAAAATTTCAAACTCAATTTCTTACTCCCCAAATCCTGTTCTTCATCTTTACTATGTTGCAGCTTCATCATCTTCCTGACCGCTTGTGAGGAATCTATCTTGATTCTTTCTTCTTTTTCACAATCTTCTTCTCCATAGAGGAGTCTAATAGGAGTCCTATCTAGTCTTTTGTGTCCATGTCTCTTAAATCTTTCACCCTTGTTTCATCCTGCCCTCCTTCAGGCCTTTATCAACTTCAGCAGTCCTCCCATCTGGTCAGCCAGCTACCAATCTCTTTTTGAATTCTTGTTCACATGGCAGTATCAGTCCATTCATTTCTCATTTATTCATATATACGAAAATATTTATTGAACACTTGCTATGTATGCCTTGTGACAGACATTGGGATGAAGTGACAAAAAGGACAGGCATAACTCCTTCTTCTATGGAGTCTACATTGTAACGAGGGAGACAGGCAAACAGCAAGTAAGTTTAATAAAATAGGTATATAGGACAATACAAAAAATACAAACAAGATGCTGAGAGAGAGTGTAACTAGAGGCGCGAGGAGAGGCAAACTCAGGAGAATGTTGTCTGGGAAGACCCCTCGAGGAGGAATATTGATGTTGAAGCCTAAAGGAAGAACAGGAGCTAGATCTGTCAGTCAGGGTACTATTGAAGAAATAGAATCACCGGCAGTGATATATAAAAGATTTCTTACAGGAATTTGAGCTCACAGATTGTGGGAGCTGATTAACCCTATATAAACCTATAAAATCTTTGCATCTGGTACTGGAGGCTGAAGTCAGCAGGGCGGGAAGTTTGGAAGGGAAGATGGGTTTGAAGTGGGGAGAGTGAGGACAGCCTGGAACGGGTGAGGATGCATTGGAACTTGCAGCAGTTTCTCACCACCTCCAAGCTACCAACCTCAATGGTTCAAGTTACTTTCAGGAAAATTTGGAATCCTTGTCATGAAGCTAAACATGGACCTAGTACAGGAGCTGAAGAAGCCAAAGGAAGATCCGGTAGTTGCTTAAAGAGCTGCAGGCCCCACTGCTTCTCCTTGCTAACGAGGTGAGCCAGTCAAGAAGAAAAAGATGGTTTGGAAACACAATAGTGCCTGCACAGTTCCCATGCACAACTGTTGGAGTGAGAAAAAGAATATGTATTTGTTGCTCTTCTCTGCCTTTCAAATCTCATGCCAAATATCTCTCGCATTTGCTGCTAGTTTGGAACTATGTAGAGAAGAGAATACTGGGAAATGTGGTTCCCACTTAGCTAAGTTGACATAATAAAATTCCACTGCACTAGTCAGGTGAGGAGGAGGGGAAATTGTTTCCTTAGCATTGAGACTCATGTGTGAAATCCCTGAGGCATTAAAGTGCTTGGGATGTTTGTTGAACTGGGAGTGAAAGTGGTTGGACAATAGTAAAGGAGTAGAAGGGCACAAAATGATATTGAAGAGATAAACAGGGTTGAGACTGTGCAATGTCACATAGGCTGTGTGGGTTGTAAATGGTCACCATTTTCTTCAGTCTTCTGTTTTCTCCACAGTAAACCCAAGTCTCTTGACTTTGCCCGAAGTGGGGTTACAACATCTAACTATAGTAAGAATGAAGTGCTCTGAATGCACATTGCAATCACCTGGAGAAAGAATAAAAATCTTACTCTTGGCCTGACTGCCAGAGATTATATTTTGAATTGGTCTGAGCTATCTCCTAGTATCTACTGAACTAGAATAGCATAGAGATGGGCTCACACCACAGTACTCCTGGGTATCTGAGAGTTTTCGTTAGCAATTAGCTGCTCGTTTTCTCGAGCCCTGGAAGATGAAAAGTTAAAATAAAATAGTTTATTGGAGATAAAACACTGAGTCTTTTTGTAAGATAACACATTGGAATTTTGCCACACCTGCTTACATTCTTGATAGAGAAGGGATCTAGGTGACTACTTCCATTTGAGATGACTAACTGTGAGGACAGACTTGCAAGGTCACTTTCCTTTACCCCTCTCGTCCTTATCCTGGGTTTTGAGTGATGTAACTCTTCCTCCTGCCTTCCTCGCACATCCTCCACCTCATTCTTTGGAAAATGAACTAAGACTGAATACAATTTGTGAGGAGAATTACGGATTGTATTTTATCCTCTACTAGATTCCCCAGATATGCCTGATATTTAAATAGAAAAACTCCTTGGTAACGGATTATTCCTTTCTTCTGTCCACATATTAAGGCATAGCAAACAAGATAAAGGATATGGCTAATTTTCAGTTTTCAACTTCAAGTTTTAAGTTTTGGTGGGAACTAGTTGCCTCCACCATTTTCTATACCCTTCTACTACCCAACTCCAAATGATTCAGTGTAACGTTACTAAGCCAACCTTAGATTTGGTTAACTTTTTTAATTTCATAGGAGATACGTGGCAGATAGGAGATGGATATTCAGTATATTAGATTTTTGGAATATGTCTATCTGGCTATATAGAAATAAGCAATGTCGTAAGAGTAAAGTCTCTGGAATCAAATGGCTTCCTCCATCACTGTGCTGTGTGATTTTGGCCAAATCACTTCACTTCTTGGTGACTCATATTCCTTATCTGTAAAATAGTGATACTAATACCCCATAGACTTACTGTGAATTGTGAGGATTGAGTGAGTTACTGTATGAAGCACTTACGAAAGCACTGGACACTACAGAAACTTGCTTTTCATGTGTGCATGTGTGTGTGTATACACACATATGCATGGTTGTATTATCTGTTTGTGCAGTATATACTTGTGTTTATAATCTTTTAGATATTTATAATCTTTCATGTAAAAATTCTTGGGAAAATGCATAATTAAGAATTTTTTAAATTACCAGATAAAATCCCAGCATATTACTCCTGAGGATTTGCACAGCTGGGATATTATGGCCTGCTTAGGGGAGAGAAGATGAAGCTGTAGGTATTGAGCTTATTTATTCATTGTATCACTGAGAGATTTTGAGGTCTCATGTGGAACAGAAGGGAAAGTGAGATTCTCAGAATTGTCATGGAGCAGGAAAGCATTTCAACTATTATGCTATTTGGAAAAGGTTATGGTCTCAAAAAGGTAATTTTTATTCAGCATTATTACAGGCTATACAATTGATACCATTCATTTCAGTAGAGGGAATCAGAATCAGAGACGATGAATCTCTTTTCAAAGAAAAACACTTTCAGCTTTAGAAGTAATTTATGAGGCTGTGTTCATGTCACGAACAGAACGAAGAATGACAAGAGATAGTAGCTCTGCCCCACTATTTACCAGTGGTCCTCCTGTCTTTCCCTTGATGTCTATTACTCTGTGAAGTGGTGTTTATTGGTCCTTCTTTTTCTCTTTCGTGTGAGAGAAAAATTACTGTACTCTTCATCACAAGATCACGTTGGCCTTCCTCCTCCCTACTGCTTTTTCCTACCGCTGTACATGACACACACTCTACAGTATCCCAGTCAGCAGCAAAGATCAAGATAACTGTGCCAATCAGGAATTATCTTTATTGTTGTTGCTTTATCTTCATTGTTGTCATATTGATCTTGTATTTATTGATATTGACATTGTATTAATTTACGATGTCAGAAGATACTGTATAGTCAGCAAAGAGAATAGTTACCTCTGATGTCCCCAGTTGTTCCAATGAGATAATAGATGCATGGAATCAGAATTTTAGAGCTATGGCAGACTTGAGAATGTATCTAATCAAGACTCCTCATTTTACAGAAGAAGAACTAGAGATCCAGAGAGGTAACATGAGCACAGCTGAGTTTAAGTCTCTTTCTTCCTAATGAACCAACTACCATGGGCAAAAATAAAATCACCATAATCACATAAGAAAAGACTGACAATTTACCTAAAAAGGTCAAGCAATTATAAGGGCAAATGGAGAAATATGAAAAATTATGGGAATAAAGAACAAAGCTGGGGACAAAGAGGCCCTAGAGGTACCTTATTGTAAAGAAAGCCATCAGCAAATGTGGCCAGTTACCCCAAGATCTTAGTAAAAGTCTCAAATCCATCCCTGCTACTAGAGAAAAATATTACTAGTACCTTTATTTATCTTCCCCAAAGTGTCTAAGATCTAGAAACTGTACCATGTGGACATAGTTGAAGAAGTATGGATGCTTGGTCTATAAAGGAGGACTTTCATGAATACAGTAGTGGTATTTAAATTTTTTGAAGGTTTATCTAATGAAAATGGTACCAAATAGTCTATGCAACTACAGTGAAAATTAGGACAAATAAGACAGCCTAGAAGAGAGATACTTCCCAAATATAAGTATAAAAGAGGCAGAAAGTAAGCAAGCCAATCACTGGGAGTATTCAAATAGAGGGAGGAAGACCAGTATTAGGGACAAAATGTCAGGATGCCTTTTAGACAATAAATAATGGAAGGTTCATCCAAATAACATTGAAGACCCTTCCGCAAAGCTTCTATGATTCATGGCACAAAGTGAAGGACGTGTATAGCTCGCCCAGCAGGGGACAGTCAAAATGGACCGTGGAATGTAGAACGGGTTAAGGTACTAAGTGGCCTCTTCCTTCCCTCCTACCAAAATCGTAGCATTCTTTAAGATCTCTTTTGGATCCATTTCCTCCAGGAAGATTTCTGTTTCCAAGCTGACCTGCAATTATCTTAATCTCATTGACTGTAGTGCATTTGTTAGGGCTCAGATACATCTTTCGGGGCCTTAACTTTCTCGTCTGCAAACGCCTACCAAATTCATGACCACTTACATTCAGTTTGTCCTAATAATCTATCACATTCTGTTTCACGTGTTTCTACTTCAATCTTAGAATTCTTATCACATTTCATTTTAATTAGTTATTTACATGTCTGTCTCCTCCACAGGACTGGAAGTGCTTTGAAAGCAAGAACATTGCCTTGTTACTGTTATATTTTCTGTGCCTAGACTGTGCAAGGCACATTGAAAGTGTCCAGTAAATGTTTGTAGATTAATTGGACTAATGCAGACATAAATGAGTAAACAGATAAGAATGTCTTATCTGGTAACTTATAGTGGTACTTTTAAGGGCAGAGAGGATATGCTATATTTCATGGTATCACATAGCTCTTTTTGACTTGCATAGTATATAACAAATACTAAATATTACTGCGATATAATTTGTCTTTAGCTTATTTACACTGTCATGCCACAGCATCATATTATACTACATTATGTTTTGATTTATGTTTTATACATGCACCTATACAAAGTGAAGCAAATTTAGACTATATCATTTATAAAATTATTATAATTTATAGTATGCCACAGTCTTGAAATCTATTATCTTCCAGGCTACCATGTAAAGAACTCTAGAAATACACATCTACAGGGAAAAAAATTGAAAATCATGTGACCCTGCCTCATGGATATTCGTATGAGTGGAAAGTCACACTAACACAGAAAAGAGAAAAGGCAAGAAAGAAATTACTTTCGTGATATCACTCACTGGTCACTCACTCAACACACATTTATCAAATATCCGCTCCCCAAGAAGCTCTATAGCAGTTGCTAAGGCTCTGAAGATAAAACTTTCTCTTATCCTTTTCCTTATGTAAAAATAGCCATAGTAAGGACAAACGTTTATTTAGCACTTTTTCTGCCAGTCTTTGTGCTAAGCTCCGAATACAAATCATCTCACAAAATTTTCACAGCAATTGAATAAAGAAAAGTATCCGTGTGTTACAGATGAGGGAACTGAGGCGCAGAGAGACGCCCAACATCCCACACTTGCTAAGGGGTGCAGTTAGGATTCACACTGGGGCAGGCTGCTCTGCAGCTGATTCCACAGAAGACCCCAGAGAACTCAGTCAGGGCTCCCCCTCGCTCACTGGGGAGCTGTCTGTCCAGAGCACCTGTTTCCCCAAAGAACCTGCCATAACTAAGCCTTGTTCAAATATGTTTTGTGCAATGTATTTCATTGGACAATATACCTGAAGTTTTATTTTTTTTAAATTATAAAGAACATAGTGTTACAAGGATTTCCAAGGATACACTTTCTCTCCTCTTTCCCCCTATCCCTGAGCAGTCCTCCACTTTTTCCCAAGGTTTCGCTTGAACTTGGAGCTCTTGTACCAGATTCTGTTAGGAGGACTTTTATTCTCCGTCAGAGGTAGTTTAATAAGAACTGAGTATGGCACAATATCGTATGTATTGAAGTCCTGCCCTGCCACTTGCTAACTCTGCTATTTCTCATAAGATTACTCAGCCTTTATGTTCTAATCAGTTAACAGAACAGGAAATGTCTATTGACAACAAACAGCATCAACTTCATTAAGGATGTCTGGTGACAATATCATGTGATAACATCAGCACTAGAAAATTCTCTGATGGGCAGTCTTGCTGAAGATTTCATTCATTCATTCAGGGCTGACATCTAGTCATTATTTCATGATAAACCAATACTGGTGACTAAAACATTGAAATACTTTCTGGAGAGTAAATAGTTGCTCTCTGCTTCCCAGACTGTCTCTTCCATCCCCTCTTAGATCCCGCAGACCTCCCAAATGTCCAGTAAATAAAGGATAATGCCTGCCCCAGCAGAACCTTCCAGCATCCTGCTCCAGTGCCACAGCTTGCATCCTTCCTAACTAAACAGAACTTTTGCTATACTGGTTGTAAATTAGCTTTAAAAAATACTCTTGCTTTTAACAAATATTTCTTGAGCATACTAAGTGCCTCTCAGAATGAGACATACACGGCCCTGTCAGAGAATTTAAGGTCTCTGTTTAACCTTTTGGAAAAGAGAACCAATTTCAAAGAAATAAGCAGCATTGCTGGCAACTGTTGTAGCATATGATTATACGTCTGACTTGAGAAAGGGCTGTGAGTAATCAGTATGCTACACAATTTTCTTACCTGTTTATACTGTTCTCTCTACCACCTAAGTGGCTTAGGCTTAATGAGAATTGGGGATTTAAGCATTCAGTTTTATTCTTTACTATAAGGTATAAATTGTTTGTGTTCTTCTGAATAGTTTGTAAACTCAACAAGAAGCCTTGGCACCTGGATTCCCATTGACATTTGGTTGTCTCTGAATGCTCCGTGTGCGGCAAAGGCATTTATTACTTTACAGCAATTTTCCCCTCACCTTAGTCACTAATGACTCATTACTGATCTATTATGGTCCAGCTATTCAACTTCTTTATCACAAAAGCTTGTATTTCATTTTCGAAAAATCTGTGCTTTCAATTTAGACCAGAGGAGCCATTGATGTACAGATGCAAAATATGCTTGAGTAAGCTTTCACATGGGAAATATTTTTCTGCAACATAAAACTTGTTTCATTAAAGGCAAGTAAAATGTTGACACTCAGAAAACTGATCAGAATCTTAGTCATTAACAGACTACCATATCAAGTGTAAGTATACAGGAGAGAACAATTTGAGTGGAAGACAAAGCAAGTCCAAAAAATTCCGGTATTAATAGTGAAATCTATTTTATAGTTAATGCTATATTCACCTAATAGACAGTAAATTATTCAATGAGAAATGAATTCTATCGGGAACACTGAGGTCAGGTATTAGAACCTAGACATCGAGTCTGCCATTCACAGAAGCGTTCATAGAAGATGGGAATGCTAATGTACATATCATGACTGATTAGTTTATTGTAATCCTGCATAGAATTTGTAAAAGCAAAAGACATTCCCAGCCATCTTCCCTGCAGCTCAAAGAAGTTACAATTCTAATTACTTTCACAAGATTTTATGCATTAAAATAGATTCCTCCATCAAATTTGGTAATTACTCTACACATCCATGAGTTTAACTGTAGCACAAATATACAAGTAGACTAATTTCTGTGTGTTACCTCAGAGGGCTCTCTGTGGTTGTGAAGTTGAGTGGACCCTAAAGTTATACTAAGCAATGGATTTCTTTGAAATGTAAATTAAATGTAAAACAAGTTTGAAGACGATGTCAGGCATCACTCTTCCCTCAATATCTGTTGGCTCCTTTCTGCAACTTTTCAATGAGAAGAATACAAATCAGAACACAAAATTCTTCACTGAATGAAAAATCTCAATGACATTTTAGGAATGAGAATAACAAACTAGTAGAGCCCAAAAAAGATATTTGATAGTCAAAAAGAAGGAAGAAGTATATAAGGGAGCATAGATTAGATTGAATTTATTCCAAAACATACTGAAACTTATCTCAACACTGAAGAAACCAAAGTTTACTTTTCTGATACACACTTTTTGTGAAAGCTTCCTTCCTGAAAAGAGCCTTATACAGAATTGGTAAATATTAGAGACTGACGATTGCTATTTTTTTGGACTGTTTCATAGCTCTTCTCTCCCCTGAGTAATTAGTTTGATTTTTCCGTTTCTCCAAAGTTGCTGAGTGACATTTAGGATGTGATTTAAAGTATCCAAATTTTGTGATTGATACAGAACATATAGTCCAAAAGACTTCAGAGAAAAATAAGAAAACACTTACTACATAAGACAAAAAAAATTAAAATTCAGTTAATAAATAATTCAATTTTAATTACTTTCAGAAGATTTGTGAAATACTTTTATAAAACAAGCATTGGGTTCTAACTCTACCACTTAATGCACAATAGTTACTTGTTTGGCATCGATTTCTGATGCAGGATGAATTAAACGATTGGCATTCATTGACTAGTTATCTTAGGCCAGTCACTAATAACATCTAAAGTAATTTGTTAGAGTCAGATTACATGATTGGCTTTTGAGAAGTTTAAAATATAATTGGTGAAAATACACAAAAAGTAATAAATAACAATAATTGAAGACCAAAACTGATTTTTTTAATATGAGCTTAATGATATTATAGGTTTTCAGAAAAGAGAGAGCTTGAATTAGGATGAAGGACTTAAGCCAAAAAAAAAAAAAGGAAAGAAAGAAAAGGAAAAAAGAGACCCTCATAGAGTAACTGGAGCTATAAAGCTGGAATTAAGTACTGAAAAATGACTCCAATGTTGACAAGTAGTAAGAATGCATGAAGAATTTCAAGGATGAGCTTATTCCAAAATGGTAATGCCAATGTGCACAGTTGGAAATAAGTAAAGTACATGTATAGGACACAGGGGAGAGAAATTGGAAGAAATGAATCATTAAATGGATGCTGACTTAAGAGACAGATTTTGGCATCTGCAGCAACATAGGCCAGCTGGATACAGAAAAAAATAAAGGACACTGATGGAATGTACCAAGAAAGCTAATGTGCTTGGAGAGGCTGGACCATTTGCAAGACACTAGATGTTTGAATGTATAGCACTGGCAGAGGCAAAGCAAGTTCAGACATGATTTTGAAAGTCTGTGTGGCACTAAAGAGAAACAAATGTTCCAACTTAATGAGATAGAAAACAGCAGAGGATCTCACAGAGCATGGTACCTTTAAGACAAAAGCTTAAAAATGCATTATCCCAAGTAATTTATCCATTAATGTGTGGCCTCCAACCAGGTGAGTCAAGGTAAAGAGAAAGTAGAAGCTACCTCAACTTCAGAAGGCAAACCAGGTATTAATGCCCTAGCAAAACCAGTCTCTAATCTCAGCAAAGTACCGGAATGTTATTAAGAAAAATCAGAGTATAAACTCAAGTAACGCAGAGAACATAGAGGGAAAGGATAACGGCAGACAAATAGATAACCCTAAGATAGATTTTGCCTGCAGACACATTTTATTTAGCTTTCTCAGTGTTTTAAGCAAATATTTAATGAATTTTTAACATTTAGAAATTATAATATTTAATATTATGAAAAAAAGCCCTGGAATTCTACTTCTGAAAAACCTAATTGAAAAGTTGGGTTCTTATTCCCAAACGGCAAGCAGTACGTATTACTCCATTAGGGCAGCTTCTCTTGAATTCACCGGAGTCCCTATTTCACCTGCTTAATACAGTTATGTTACCTGCCTGGCTGCTACATACACTAACATTTTAATCCCTGGTTTAAACAGCAGTCTTCAAGCTGAGATCTAAGCCTCTAGCGCTCACAAAGATTTTCCAGTGTGTACACGAGTATGGATGGTTTTAAGAGAATCAAATTTCAAATCTTTAATATACACATATTCTCTTCAAATTTTTCTGCCTGGGAGGGCCAGCCTGGTAGCACAGCAGTTAAGTTTGAGCACTCTGCTTCAGCAGTCTGGTGTTTGCAGTTTCAGATCCCAGGCGCAGACCTACACACCGCTCATCAAGTCATGATGTGGCAGTGACCATATACAAAATAGGCACAGATGTTGGCTCAGGGATAATCTTCCTCAAAGAAAAAGAGGAAGATTGGTAAGAGATGTTAGGGCAGGGCCAATCTTCCTCACACAAAAACCCCCAAAACAAGCAAAAACATTTATCTGCCTGAATAGACATTTGGTGGAGGCAACCAGCCTATTTTCTTCCTCTTCACAAGTGTCCCTCCCTACTTCTCACTAATTTCAAGTCTTACTATGTTGCATTGCCCCAGGATGTCGAAGCCTCTAGGTGGACAAACTATAGGGAAAATTCAAAGTATTGATATCAGTAACAGCTGCTATAGACCAAATAGGACAAACCATATATAGAGCTTTATATCTTTTGCCAATCTTAAATTAATTCTATATTTTATTTATTTATTTATCTGTTTGCATCTGTTGCCAATCTTCTTTTTTTTCTTCTTCTTCTCCCCAAAGCCCCCCAGTACATAGTTGTAGGTCCTTCTGGTTTTGCTATGTGGGACGCTGCCTCAGCACAGCCTGAGTGCTGCCATATGCGTGCCCAGGATTCAAACCAACGAAACCCTTGGCCACTGAAGAGGAGTGCACAAACAACCACTCAGCCATGGGGCTGGCCCTCTTGCCAATCTTACTAACTTGAAAAATGGCTTTAGAAATGATGCATTTTGACTAATGCTGGAATTCTCTGAATTTAAGTATTTTACAGAGTAGAATTTAAGGAATGTGAAAATGTTCATTTATTTATATTGCTTCCTTACTCCACACTACCTCTTTCCAATTATTGTTGAAAAATTCATTGTTGTATGTGGGACACCGCCTTTGTAATTTAAGATATAAGATAGACGTTCTTTTACAGATAGAATCAACCAAATCTGAAGACATAGTGTCTCAGTAAAAATATTTTTCAAGTGCATGTTAATATAGAAGCATTTCATCAAATAATATTATACTGAATATATTTATGAAATTTCAATTTTCCCAGCCCTTTTGGATGCTTTAATTAAAAGGATAATAGACATTTTAGCTAGTGATCATTTGATAAGACTAAATAAAGCATTTTGACTACTTCTAAATAACTAAGAAAGGGCTGAGTAACACATTCTTTTACAAATCAGTAGATTCCAAATTTAATTTAAAAAATATGAAGAAAAATAACTGAGTCGTACATTGATAGAGCAATGAAAATAGGATGCCATATCACAACATGGCTTCTGGAATATAACTTTGAAGGAGTTCAAAGGAGCTGTAACAGTGCTATACCAATATTTCTTTCATTTCTATCAACTTAGTTATATGAACTTTTTTTTCCTCAAACTTATATCTGTAAAATAAAAATAGGAATAGAAGTGATGTCAAATAATGTCCCATAGTAGTCGTAATATCCATCTATAGATCATAATCTAGTTGAAAAATAAGACATAATCCTTTATATGTTAAGATGCATTATCCTCTAACATTGCATTATTTATGATAATTATAAATGTAAACTCAACATATATTTATGTTGTTACAATAAATATGCATTGATAATAATCATAACAACAACACAATCCAAATTTTTTAACATTGAGCCTATAGTGATATGAAATTTATGAAATGAATTAAATTTAAATACATACAGGGGCTGGCCCTGTGGCCGAGTGGTTAAGTTCGCGCGCTCCGCTGCAGGCGGCCCAGTGTTTCGTTGGTTCGAATCCTGGGCGCGGACATGGCACTGCTCATCAAACCACACTGAGGCAGCGTCCCACATGCCACAACTAGAAGGACCCACAACGAAGAATATACAACTATGTACCAGGGGGCTTTGGGGAGAAAAAGTAAAAAAATTAAATCAAAAAAAAAATTTAAATACATACACGTATTTTTGACACAGAGAAGTATGACAGATTGATCAATAAAATACTTACAAGCATAAACACATAATGGGTAAATTCTGAATGCAGAAAATAGAATGGAAATGTGAGTTTAAGGAGAAAAGGGAACATTTATAACTTCATACTCTGGCTTATTTATTTATATTTTTAAATTGATGATGTTCGGTATCAGATTGATACAGTAGTTTGATTCAAATGTATACATTTAAAAAAGTGAGCTAATAGTTTTATTTTTAAATGGCAATATTTACATAATGAAGGAAATTACACTCTTTCATACTATTTAAACTTGCAATGAAAGCTTTTTAGATCTCAGTTTACAAATATGTGAGGATGTGTATAATTTTTCAAAACCTTTCTAGAAGTATTCAAGGGGTAATAGTGGAAGATTACTTGTTTAGAGAAAATTGAGATTTGGAGGTGTCATGGGCCACCAAATCCCCTTCCTGATAAGGTAGTTACAGGTTTTTAGCTGCCTGCCTTTGTCACCCAGGAGTCTGGAGCACTGATATATAACACTTCCTAATCTGGTCATAAATGAATTAGAAAATTAGGCAGAACTGAATTTTTCCAAGAGATTCAGCTGTGAAAGCCTGGGGAAGGCAGATGGTAATAGAAGTGGGTAAAAGCAACATGAAAATATTTGAGATTAGATTGTGGATAAGTGTGAAAATCAAGCAGAGAATTTTATATTAAGAATAAATAAAATGTCTATGAGTATTCTAAGTTGGCTACCTCAAAAGAATGTTGAGGAGAAATAAAGTAAAATTCAGAGTAAAGATATATGATATTTGGACTAAATAATCTAAGTGGTAGGTAAAATAACAGGATTACCCAATCCAGGTATTATTGAATGATGGTAATGGATAACAACATAATACGTAAGATTGTATTAACAATCTACAATTAAAAGTTAATTTTATTATTATTGTGGATAGCTAAATTATGTCATTCTTATTTAAAGCATTAAGAGCAGATTGTGCTGGATAATAAGTAATATAATATCTTTAAAAATTTATAGAATACACCCACACATCACTTAACACAGGAATAGTGAGAAATGCCTTGTTAGGTGATTGCATCATTGTGTAAATATCATACAGTGCACTTACACACACCTAGAGGGTATAGCCTACTGCATACCTAGGTTATATGGTACAAATCTTATCAGACCATCATCATATATGCAGTCCATCATTGACTGAAACATCATTATGAGGCTCATGACTGTATGAAAAAACTTTAAATCCTGATATTTAATAAAAATCAATATTACTAAATTTACTGACTGCTTGCTAGAGACCAGGAACTATTCTCAATATTTACCTGCATTAACTTGTTTTAATAACTCATTATCTTTTCTATCAGCCCTCTGAGAACTGTGTTATTATTATGTTAGTAATTTTTTAGAAACTAAGGCACAGTCCATGAAGAATGAATCAAGAAGAAGAAGAAAATGCTTAAATCAGACAACTTATTTTTCATCCATTTCATAAGATAGGAAAGCTTAAAATTTGTAGCTTTTTATTTATTTATTTATTTTTATTTATTTTATTTTGGTGAGGAAGATTGGCCCTGAGCTAATATCTGTTGCCAATCCTCCCCTTTTTGCTTGAGGAAGAGTGTCACTGAGCTAACATCTACGCCAATCTTCCTCTATTTTGTATGTGGGATGCCACCGCAGCATGGCTTGATGAGCACTGTGTAGGTCCATGTCCGGGATCCAAACCTATGAATCGTGGGTTGCCAAAGCAGAGCGTGCAAACCCAACCACTATGCCACCAGGCCAGCCCCAAATCTGTAGCTTTTTAGAACTAAAAGATAAATCCAAGTGTCCTTGACACAGAGTCATTTTATTGATGAAGCAATTGAGCGTTGTGCCTCAGCCAAAAGCAATATCACAATTGGATACAAGCTCTCTGAACTCTTCATCCAGGACCTTAACATAGCCATATATTTCATTACTAATAGAAGGAAAATAATAATAATGTCAAAATGTTGCTTCCAGAAGTATATTATCAAAGGGTTACTTTGAGAAGTAAACTCATTAATCCACATAAAACACTTAGAAGAGTGCCTGATATATAATTAGCACTCAATCAATTTGAGCTAATATTGTGTAGACTAATGACTAATTTTCTTTCCCCTTTAAATATTTCATTTCTTTTGCAATTCTCAGATTTCTTTCTTGTTGTTCCATCAACTTCAGGCTTTAATCTTTTTACAGATTAATTAGTTACACAAATGCTCAAAGCCCAAAATTCTTTGCTTAATGACTTAAAAATACAATTATTCAAAGCTGCTATTGTACTGTTTAAAGTTGAAAATGTTTGATGTTTGCATGTACTGACCCCATATTTCTGGCAATCAATAAATCATGTCTAAACAATCTAATGCTGTTTTAAACATAGCCATCATGTTATATGCCTAATGATATATGCAAGATTGAAGTTAACTCTGAAACAATAACATATAACTTCTTTTTTTTCCCTGGCATAGGATGGTTTTCCAGTGCATAATTAATTTTTAGTGCAGTGCTGCTAAAGATGGGAGGTTAGGAGATTTAGGGTAAAAGGGACTACATAGTTCTAGCAATTTATCAGTCTCAGGCAGTGGGTGAATTTATAGATTGAGAAAGCCCTCACACCCAAACCAAATATATCCTCAGAGAACACACCTCTAGTCATACACATTAAGAACCTGGGCCCTAAGGAAATAGGACTAATACTGAGGCTAAATAGGAATCTGGGGCTATGTTGCACGTATTTGTTAGAAAAAAGAGTAGAATGATTAACTTTTGAATAAATTTACGAGATGGTTTTAGAACAATATTTATTTAGAATATTGTATAGAACAATATTGTTTTAGAACAATACCTGGATAAAAATTAAAATCTTTAAGATAAATTTAAAATTTATGGGTTTGGTGTACTCAAAAAAAACACCCAAGTATTTGTAAACATTCAGAATTTCAACTGAAAATTTCTACTCTTGCAGATGGTTAGCCTCATAAAAGACAGATCCTCAGTTCCTTTCAGCTTTTTGTGGGGGCAGGAAGGGGAGCAGGTAGTTTACAAGGAGAAACTGGTGCCACATCTGTAATATTTTGTGGCCAGGAAATTATAATTCCATTGTTAACTTCTTTAGTATCATATTGTCAATTTCTACTCCATCTCTATTTATTAATTGTTCTTTGATGGAAAATAGTGGTTTTCACTCAAATTTATTAAGAGTTTAAAAGTTTTCTAGAACATTTCATGTAAAAAAAAGAATTCCACAAGTAATTATTTACGTAGATTTTTTCCTGAAATGAGTTCGGTTTGTGCTACATGAATCTACAGTATATCATTTTAGCGTGTACATAATTGACATTTACCACAGTTGTTAAATATTCAGTTAAAATGTTCACAGTACAGTCTTGTCAGCTTGAAAACTATTGGACTCCAGGTGCTGCTTATGGGAATTTGTGTTTCAATAAAATATCCTCCAACATGAGCAGCTGTGTTTTGTCAAGAAGTTTCAGATCCATAATATTCAGTTCCTTCTTCCCTTCTTACATTCTACAAGCACTCCCATTCAGATAACAAAATAAATACCTGAGAAAGAAAAGATGTGGAGAGACAGAAAGAGAGAGAAAAAGAGAAAGAGCAAAGGAAAGGGAAAGGGAGAGGAAAAGGGAGAGAGAAAAACAGAACTGATTGTGATCCACTTAGAGCATTTTCTCTTGAGCTGTTCACAAACCTTGCATGGACGAGAGAACTAATGACTGGTTATTTTCATCCCCATGAGATATTACTGCATCATTTGGAAATTTTAAAGATTATGACATATTTTTCTTAATTTAGATCAGAACAGTTTAGACCACTTCTTTGATCTTAATTCAACCAAACAATTAAATATTTATATTAAAATACAAATAAGACCCTAAAGAATTTAATTTGTCTTACTACAACCATTACTAACTCAAGTCACATAATCCTCATCTTCAAGATGAGAACACTTTCATGTCTTCCTGTTAAACAGTGTTTTTCTCTCCTCCTCTTATTGTCTTGCCAGCCAGCTTATACTTAGCATTTTCTCTCTTTTTAAAATTTGGATACATTCTACACATAATGGTGACAAGTAAACACTGAAGTTTTTAAAAATAATCAACATTTATTTTTATCAAAAAATTTAATAAGAGGCTTTCTAGTTAAAGAAGATAGAATGAAGGCACATGTTTATATTTGTTCCATCCCCAAAACCCTATTAAAATGATAGTAATGTTTAAGTCACAAAGTACCTAAAAGGACACAGCAAACAGGAGAGGAATTAGCAAAACAGTTGTAGAAGCTGTAGAACAGATTTATGAATGGTCACTTAACACACCCCAGGAAGCCCCATCCTAGAGCTCACTTCTAAAGCCACGGAGTTTATAATAAAGCAACTGAGTTTACTCTGTGGGGACTTAAAGTTTCAGGGATTGTTAGTATCTGCTATCTCTCAGAAAAAGGGCGTGGGAGTGAGGCTGCATTAAAACAGGATAGTTTGAAGGTTTGTTTAAGAAGGAGTGAGACCCTACAGACTCTCCCACACTCCGTGCTGCCAGGCAACTTCTCTTCCTTTGCACCATCAGAAATCTGGAGTCTTTACAGAGGGCTGGACATTTTCTGTCAATAAAAGTACTGCATCTCTGTGAAAAGAATAAGATGCCATATAAAACAACAGAGACAGCAAAAAAAGTGCTGGCAAATTAATAATTTTATAGTATTAACGAAGGGAAGAGACATATAGTTGAAGAATCTTCCGGAAGAGAAAGCGAGGAACATGGAAAATTAGGAAAAGTTTTAAAGAACTATTTCAGAGGTTCCAAATACAAATGACAGGAGTTCTAGAAAGGTAAAGCAAAATGGAGCAGAAAAAAATATGAGACAAGCAAGGTTAAAATGTCTACGAACTGAGAGAGGTGAATTTCCCGATTATAAAGGATCACTGATTGCCTAGCAAAACAACAGAAAAAAGATCAATATCGATGTGTATCATCCTAAAATTTTAGAGCACAGAGAATAAACTATTCTAAAAGTTTTCATAGAGAAATAGTAATATTAATTATTAATACAAAGGATTTATAGAAGAAATTGCATGAAACTTTTCAACAGCAACAATAGAAGCGAAAGAAAATGAAATAAAGCTTTTAAAATTCTGAGGAACAATAACTTGCACCCAGAATTAGATATCCAAACAAATTATCTACTAGATGCAAAGGTAGAATAAGGACATTTTCGGTATGCAAAATCCCCCCAAGATTACCTGTGTCACTTTTCTCAGATCTTAGAAAAATTTTAAGTGTAAATTGTTTAGATTTATGTTTGTTTACCTAACAAGCATCTTCAACTGTGGAAAAAATGAAGTCAAATTACTTATATAAAACAAACTGCTCCCTTACCTGTAAGCATAAACTAACAATTATATATCGTTATATATTTCAGAATTATCAGTATATGATAAAAAATAAAAGCTGACCCAGGATAAAGAAAATTATGCCCATGACATAAATAAAATGCAGTATAGACGAAAAATTGAAAACAAAATTGTGTAAATTTTTCCTGAAATTAAGGAAGGATTGAATTTTCTGAAATGGAAATGGTCCACCCTAATTTAGGGAAAGCTCATCAAAGGCATCCATCCTGAGACAGATCATTATTTCAAGCATAAAGAACTTCTCAAACATTTAGGGACGGAAACAATGCGAGTCATACGTCGAAGGCCTCCAGAGCCATGATGAGCAAATCCCTGACGACAATGGAGCACTGACTGTAACGTTGTGACGGCCAAGAAAGATGAAGAAAGGTGTGCCCATCCACGTGTGTTAAAGTACCCAGGAATCAGGTGGACCTCTGCAAACATAAAAGCCTTTTTAGTTATAACTGCCAGGAAAATCCAGTCCATTCAAAGAAAAAATGGTAAGACCGGATGAAAGACCAGTGATCAACACGGAAATCATTCATACACAAAACTATATTAAATGCGATTACAGACATTAAATGCCATATAGAGATATATATATGAAAATCCTATATATATACACACAGAGAAGTCATAATAACAACAAAAAACTGACAGGCAAATGGAAAATAGTAGAAAATGGGATTCTATTAATTTTCTCAACTCTCTTGGTGGAGAATCAACAAAATATTTAAAAAACTTGAAAAAATGAAAATCTAATTAGTCATATACTGTTATAGAAGAAATGTTCGAAAAAATAATGATATCAAGGAGGTTAAGAAGAGAGGGAGGATAGCAGAAAGTGAAAATGAGCTGTTCGTATTTTTCATAACATAAATATTGTATAACATTGCTAAAATCAGGCGAAACGTGCATATTATAGCTACATTTGCATCAATCTCTATCTACATAGATTAAAATAACTACTAAAATAACTCAAAGGGTATTTGCATATCTATCCATCTATATCTTTTCATCTATATTGGCAGATAAATATTTATTTGGAGGAATGAAACAAAAATTTTAACAGATATTATTTTAGGGAGAGGACATGGCGAGTGAATAGCTTTTAATTTTTGTTTTATACATTTTGTATTATTGGAATTTTATACTATTTAAACATGTGTTTCTAGAAGTTTAAAACATATCGATATATATGTTTTTGCTGGAGAATTCTGGATCTCTGTTTGTTAGTTTTAGGTTCAGCAACATGTAACAAAACAAAACTAAAATGAAAGCAAACAAACAAAATAAATAATTGATGAACAAGCAGGTTTTTGTCTCTCAAGGCATTTTAATCCAGGCCTTGTCTTCCAGAATTAGGTTCATTCTAACTTGATATTCCAACACAATTTTCTCAAACTGGGCAATCATATGCAAATTACAGATGAGGAAAGAGGTGAATAAAGAACCAATCATTGCTGTTTAAGAATAATTCCCAGAGGACCCACAACGAAGAATAGACAACTATGTACTAGGGGCCTTTGGGGAGAAAAAGGAAAAAGTAAAATCTTTAAAAAAAAAAAGAAAGAAGAATTCCCAGAAATATCTTTAAAGAAAAAAAGAGATCTTCTTACCTCTTACCAGTCAAAACTTAGTAGCCCTAATTGCAGGCGAGGCTGAGAAATATCATCCCTATCTGGATGCTTGGCTTCCCTAAATGTATATATTTTTAACTTCCTAAGGAGAATGGATGATATTGGGATGAAAACTCGCCGTCTTTGCCACCAGGGCTTAGAGTGTGTTCTTGATTTTGTTCTGGATTGGCAGACTTCACAGTATTCTGTTTAAATATACAGTAAAATTCTTATAACAAACTGTTCTGTCAAAAAGAAAAAGCATTAACTATATCTATGTTATGTTTAAAAATCTGTAAAAATTATGTCTGTAAATGGACAATGGCTGAAATATAAACATGGACAAAGTAAAAACCTCTGTAATTGCTGGGCTGATGAGGTTAGGAATTTTTTCCCCTCTCTTTTCTTTCAATTAAAGCTAATGTTCTACAATAAATATTTAACATTTTGAGAGAGGCAGTTGAAGCAAGAAAGCAGGGCCCCGGAAATTTTATCTTTGACCTTTGCAATAAGATTTTTGGGGGCAGTGATCATTAGAACGCTTGGACAACTGAAGGTCTTCAAGCGAGCCAAAGAATATTACACGTTGTACACCCATTTATTTTATTCTTTAAATTTTGTCTTGTAGTTGTGAGCACTTGATGTTTTAGTGGGAGTTTAGGAGGCATTGTCCAAATCATTTACGCTTTTAAAAGGTTGCTGATAAATTATTTATTTACTAATGTCAGTACGTTAAGGAATTTCTAACTATATAAACCAAAAAATTTTTTCTTCTTTACTGGTTTGGAAAGAAACTTCAACAATTTTAAGGAACCCTAGAATCTGCCTTTCCCATCATCAAAGTATGAAAGATGTTAATGTTGTTCACCTATATCTGACTTCTGTCACCTTCCAGGACATGGGAGAATGTACTCCGCCTCTCCCTCAGGGTGGGACAGGGCCAGCCATGTAAGTAATTCCTGCTGGTGATCCGTAGGCGGAAGCCATGTACCTTACTTTCTGACTGGAAAAAATTACCAGAGACCCTACAGTCTTGCTTTCCTTGCGGTGGTGAATGTGAAAACTCTTCACTAAGTGCCTGATGAGCAAAGCCGCCAGCAGCCCTATGGGACTTGTGGACCAAGTGAGAAACAAACCTTCCTGTATTCGGCCACTGAGAACATGGGGCTATGTGTGCCCACGGCCTAACCCACCCTGTCCTGGTATGAGAATCTCAATATATGAATCAACAACTACATTGAAGTTGAAGTTTGTAAAGCCTGAGGAGACTATGTTTCTTTTCTGCACATTAAATTTCAAGTTATCCACAGCAATTGCTAAATCAGAGCTGTGTTTCTCTTTTTTTTTTCCAAAGGAAGACTTGTGAACACTAGAATTTTAAATAGATTTATGGATGCCCCTTGCTGTATAATCTTGAACTCCACTTTCATTAAAATTCACCGATTATTTTCTTGGTACAAAATATTATTATAAAATAAGCTTAAAACAGAAAATCTCGATTGTCATTTGCATTTGGAATCTTAATATTTTTCTTAGATGTTTGAATTTTAGTAACATGGAGTTAGAAGGGTCAGTTCTAGTTTAAACAATTGTATGTTTATATGTATATGTCTAAGCCTATATATATGTGTTTGTATATAATTTGGGTCTAATTAATATAATAATAAAATAACCAGGCTTTAGATATTTGATTTGTTGAGTTCTGACAGTTTTGTAACTGTAGTCACTATCCATAAAAACATAAGAACATTTCATCACCTCAGAATATTCCCTTTTGCCCTTTCTGATCAATCTCCCTCTTTCACTCTCCAGGAAATCATTTTCTAGTTTCTAATATGATACATTAATTTTGCCTATTCTTAAATTTTATATAAATGGAACCAAAGAGATCAAACTCTTTGATTCCTGGCTTCTATACTTAACATAATGTTTTCACAATGATCCATGTTGTTGCATTTAGTTCATTCATTTTAATTGCTGAATATTATTCTATTGTATGGAGTTTCCATAGTCGTTTAAGCTTTTTTCTTTTGATGGATATTTGGGATTATTTCCAGTTTTCAGCTGTTATGAATAAGGCTGATATAAACATTTTTGTACAAGTCTTTTTGGCAAAATATGATTTCATATATCTTGAATAAGTATCTAAGGGTGAAATTGCTGGATCATAATGTAGAGATATATTTAACTGCAAAGAGTTCTATAAAGTGATTGTACTATTGTCATACCTGTCATGGATTGAATTGCATGCCTCCAAAATTCATTTGTTGAGTCCTAACCCCCAGAACCTCAGAATATGACTTTCTTTAGAAATACAGTTGTTGCAGATGTAAAGTTAAAATGAAGTCGTTAGGGTTGGCCTTGATCCAATATGATTGATACTCTTATCCAACTGAGGAATTTGGAAACAGACACATCCATAGATGGAAAATACCACATGAACATGAAGACAGTCGTCTGTCTGCCAGCCAAAGACAGAGGCCTGGAAGAGATCCCTCCCTCACAGCTCTCAGAAGGAACCAACCCTGCCAATGCCTTCACTTCACACTTCTAGCCTCCGAACTGAGACAATAGATTTCTGCGTTTAAGCCACCCACTTTGCAGTACTTTGTTACAACAGCCCTAGCAAACTAATACAATAGCCATCAGCAACACTTGAGAGTTCCATTCAGCCCACATGCTTGACAATGGTTCATATTATTAGTTGTTTTTTTTTTCCTTTGGTTAGCCTTTCTAGAGGAATGGATAGTATCTCGTTGTTGCTTTCCTTTGCATTTCCTCAATGACGAAAGATGTTGACAATCTTTTCATGTATTTATTGGCAATTCACTTACTTTTGTGAAGTGTCTCTTCAAGTCTTTTGCCACTTTTTTTACTGGGTTATTCTCTTTTTATTGTTCATTTGTAGGACGATGTATATGTTCTAAATATAAGTTCTTTTTGCAATCTATATATTCTGAATATATTTCACAGTGTGTGGATTATGCTTTGAGTTGTCTTTTGATGAGGAAATTTGTAAAATGTTGATAAAATATAATTTATCATTTTTTTCCTTTTAGAGTTGGTGCTTTTTGTATCCTGTTCAATAACTTCTGCCTACCACATACGTCAGATTTGTCTTACATTTTCCTAATATTTATGCCACTTTTTGCCTGACTGGGAGATGAGCTACCTGGGGCCTCTGTGAAGCCTAATTCTGTCTTGATAAAGGTAAATATTAAGATATGCCAGAAAATTAAAACACAGAATTTTAAAAAATTTCTTGAGAAACTACTTCATATTCAATTTGCTTGATGCCTTCTTTTCACAGTAAATTTAACCTTATACTTTTAATGCCAAAATTAATTTCAAGAGTTAATTTCAAAAGGACTGAAATTATGCACAGATCTATATATAAGACTCCCTTTTTTTTTTGGTAGAAAGCAGCAAATGGCTTCTTTTAAAGCAATTCAATCCCATCTTTTTTATGTAAAGTTTTTATAGAGTTTGCCATATGCAATTTTGGCAATTAGGATAACGAGAAAGATATTTTTTCATCTAAGTACAAATTTATAAGTATTAAAATTTTACTATGAAAAATGTGGTTTGACTATAAGAAGAAAAAACTCAGATTTTAAAGCCTGAATAATTTTTTATTACAGTTCATTTAATTATGTTTTCTCACTAACCTATACAAGTAAGCAGTCCCAGAACCTTTCAAAAAGACAGTGATAATAGGATAGACAATGTCTAAGATCTTAATAACATCAGAGGTCTTCAGGGAATGCGTCAAAGGTAAATCACAATATGCAAACTTGTTGGATAAGGTTTTCTGCAAACTCATGGACACAACTAAATGACAACTGTTTTGTGTTACATAAAATTCTCTTTCTTATTTTGGTGATTTATGTTAACTCGTGATTGATGGTTTGAGAATATAAAATTTACTCTAGAAAAGAGATCTGGCTTCAACTCTGGACTTTGCCATTACTTCTAGCCACTGAAAACATAAAATGTGATGCCTCTTTATAAAGTAATGTAAATATGGGCAATTTGGTGCCTAGGAAAGAAAGCCCCTATAAAAATTTACTACTTTAGTGTCACCAGTAGATTAATTCCCTTTTAACTATAGGTAATCAACATAGGTACATAATTTCTCATAATTAGCATGCTTACAAACTTTGTTTCCCTGAGACAATTTTCCCGAACCTCCTTACCTCCGTTCCCCATCTGGGCCTTGGCTCCCTTCAGATGATTTTGCTCTCCAAGCCCAGTTTCTTCTAAATAATCTCCTCAGGCTATTTTTAGAAGAGGCAGCATACCTGGATTAGCCTGAGTTGCCCAGAAAGTAAAGTCTGAAGCATGGGCTTACTAACACATTAGGGAATGCATGTGTCTAGAGCCAGAGTTTGGGGAAAAGGTAGTGAAACAGGAAAGGCGGGAGAACCATTACAAGAGTGTCCTGCAAAGTTGCCTACCGCGTACTGTAAGCACTAATGACTGCTTCATATCATGGGACTCTCTTCTATGAAAATACGAAGACCACTACGTATTGTGGTAGTTGGGAAGGACGGAAGAATCATTTATCCTCCCATCTGTTATTCTATTGTCAGAAGTTCATTTGTGGGGCATTAATTTACCCTTGCTTCCAAGTTGTAGGCCCTGAGTAGGCCCGCTGGCATCTCACACGTCAGCATCAACAGGTAAGCCAGAGGGAGTGGGGTAAGCATGGGGTGAGACATGCTTTGCTGATGTGACACTTTTTGAAGACTACTCAGAATCAGCTAATGAGCAACAACAGCAAGGCTGGGAACAGTGGCCCAAAATGTGAGAAACAGGTAATGCAGACAGGATAGAAAATAGCATAGAGGAGGTGTCTGATACAGCATCAAAGCAAATTAATATTTTAAAAGGAATTCAAAATATAGTTATTTCCAGTGCATGAAAAGCTGTGAGGTTTACTTCCCCCCAAGTTATGTTTCTAGAGATAATCCCTAAAATTCTCTCACACTAATTTCTCTTCCAAACTGGAATTGTATATTTCTCCTCAGAGAATTCATTCCATCAAAACGTTTGAAGATTGGAGAGAGATGAATTCAACAAAGCCCTCAGTCAAAATTATCTTCATTCAGATCTGGTAAAGTCTAATTTGGTTTATGTGCTCTGATATGCATCAAGCTGTTTATAACATTTTGGCTGAAATTTGTGGAGCAATTGAGAATCCTTAGTGACACATGCCATGAGGAAGCAAGCACACTCCATGGTGGCAGTGGAATGATCAGAAGACAACGTAGTCTACAGAGGTAGGCAGAACTTAAGGAAGAGCTAGATTTGAGAAAAGGTGGCTGGGTCTTAGGTATTTTCACTCTGAACTCGCTTGAGAAAATCTAAATGTAAATACCCAGGAGAGAAACAGAAATGAAGGACTGATTCTTCAGAAAGATATTTGGGTTACAGGTGTAGACTTAGTACCATCCACGTAGGTAATAGTTGAGGCTAAGAAGATGAGTGCTATCTCTACTGGAGAGCAGAAAGAAAAAGAGAACTTGAGAGGTATCATTATTTTGGAGATAGGAGCTGAAAATCAGTAAAGAATAAAAGAAATAGAAGTAAAAAAAGTGGTTAACTCTAATAGAATAGCCTCATAAAGCTGAATGAAGAAAGGATGTCAAGGAAGAAATGTAAATCACTTAGGAATAGTGTTACTGTGACAAAGAATACTGTATAAGAGATATTATGTGGTGTAATACATATTTTTATGTTACCCAGAATTGGAACAACCTTTTTACTTCGAGGTTATCCTCAACTGTGCATATCTGAATGGAAGATATTATTAAATCAGAAGCCAGTTAAACTTCTCCCTGCTTTGTGATTCACTAGAGTGTGAATACTCAGGCTCTGATAATTAAATGCTCATGCTTCCAGGTTGAATCTTGAATCTTGAAAAGGTGACCAAATGGTATGTGTATATAGAGTCCTTTTTTACGCTGTATTGGGAATCAGTGCTGCGAGGGTTCAGCACTGGAGGCAGTGAGAAGTACTCACTGGCGTTAGTGCCAGCAGTAACATCTTAACCAGGCTGTTCCTGAGGCATGATATTGACTTTCTTTTGAAACTGCTACCTAGAAGCTCTTGGTAGTTGCTCAGTGTCTGAGCCTGGCTTTCTAGCCTTCTGTTAATATTGTGAGCTACCACATATCCTTCCAGCAAATTCTTTCCCTGCTTGAGTTTTAAAAAAATATACTGGAAACTATTATAGTCATTCTGTTGGGACAAGATGGACTCCCACCTAAAATTTGATTCTTATATCAAAACTGATGACACCACAAACACACACTCACCAAGAAGACTTGTAAAACTTTATCTTCTCACATTAATAAGCTGGATGAGGAGAGTAGGGCTAGCTCCCAAGCTGGTCAGAAAATGATTTTAGAGAGCTGGGAAAGAAGACTGGCCTGACTTTTATGGTAATTAGGGCGCGTAGTTTGATAAAGTTTCTCACGTGTGCTGGCCTCAGTTGCATGGCTTGACCTTGCAGGTGCCAAAGGAAGCAGCATCTGAGCTTTATATCAGCTTGCCTAGATGTGGGTCAGGAGGGGAAGGGGAGTGAGGGACTTTAAAGCTATTAGCAGCCAAACATCAAAAGTGGAGTTAGGGGCTGGCCTGGTGGCGCAGCTGTTAAGTTTGCACGTTCTGCTTCTCAATGGCCCAGGGTTCGCCGGTTCGGATCCGGGTGATGACATGGCACTGCTTGGCACACCATGCTGTGGTAGTCCCACATATAAAGTAGAGGAAAATGGGCACGATGTTAGCTCAGGGCCAGCCTTCCTCAGCAAAAAGAGGAGGACTGGCAGTAGTTAGCTCAGGGCTAATCTTCCTCAAAAAAAAAAAAAAAGTGGAGTTAGAGTTGTTCTTAGAGGAACTACTATAAGTTAACCCAGACCAAATCAACCAGACCCAAATTACAATGAATACTTTTTAAGGGAATAAAAAGTAATGTTGCGTCATTAAGAAAGACTGAACACATTTATCTAAAATGTGGCGAATGGAAAATTCAAGTGCTTTGAATTAGATATGAATTAAATTCTGATCCTCCCTTCATTAGCTAAGTATTCTTTTGCTAGTTAGTTAATCTCTTTAAGCTTTTGTTTCATCATCTGTAATAAAGGTGTCTACCAGTCTTGACAGGATCATGCGAGCAGATCTTGTTTTCAACCAGGACTCACAATAACAACTTTGTCCAGTATTAAGAATGCCATCTCAGGAGTCACAGGGCCTTGGTTAAAATCCCCACTCCACCATTTCCCAACTCAATAAACTTGGGCAAAGAATCAATTTCCTCGTGTAAAATGGGGTTAACCATAGTACCATGACAGATATTGTTTGGGGAGTAAATGTGATCATGTGTTTGGCACAGAATAAGAATTCATTCACTAAATGTCAGCTGTTACTATTTTACCCAACCAATGGATCCAACTCCACCATTCATTAACAAAGATGGCATAGTTTACTGAAGATACCGTGGGAATATGTGACTGGGTTTCACGTTACCCACACATAAAAAGCTTACTCAAATTGCTTATTTCGTGCGTGCTTCTTCTCCATCAGGATTTTTTTCTGTACAAGTCATTTGCCTCCTTTCTTTTCCTCTAGACACTAAAATCATCCCAAGATTTGATTATTAAAAATTAGTTCTTATTCTCCACTCCTATACCTTAATGAATCAAATAAAAGCCCAGATGTCATCATTGTATTGAAATTTATCCTCTAACGTGCTTACTGGAAAGGATCTTATTTGCTACCACACCACTAGTGACTTACCATATTATTAACTCAACAATGCACTTGTCTGTATGAAAGGACATATGTTTCCTAAGAAAATGACATATCTAAATAGTGCTTCATAGGAATTATTATACTTGCCTCATGAACTTGTGGAGAAGATTTGACTGGGTTATTTCGTTAAAGAATCTACTACAATACCCTGCTCTTAATAGGTGAAAAATTTTTGTTAGTAACTCATATTAGTTACTTTTATTTGTGCTGTTAAGAATCTATTCTATATTTCTCAGGATAGTATTTAATCTTAAAATGAATTTGACATTTTTAAATACTATTTGTTAAAAATCGTTTCTTATTTGTGAAGCTAGTTTATTAAAGTTCAAATGCCAAATCAAATTTGATGCAAATGAAGGCAAAGTGGAAAAATAATTCCTTTAAAACCATAGCAGGGCAACTCTGGACTGATAAAATATACTATTTTCCTGGACTTTTAAAATCTTCATTAGTGTTTCAACTTTTCTTTTTCTCTTTAGATCTATGAAATATATATTTTCTTGGAAAAGAGAGAGAAAATTCTCTGATTTTACATCATGGAAAATATTCTAAGACTCTAAAATGTTTAGTTCATTTCTTTGCCCGATAGGTATTATTTTTATGCTTTCCAGAGCTTCTAAGCAAAAACTGCAAACCGATATATTGAGTTTATCACCCTTTAAATGTTTGGTGAGCATCTTTGCTTATATCTTGTTTTAAAAAACTGAGCAATGCTCAGTAATATTTGGGCAAAAGTTTAAAATATTATAACCTCCTCCCCCAACAAAACAAAAAAATGTTAAGTTTGCACATTCCCTTGCTGACCGTTTCTAGATCTCTACTATTAATGATATTGAAATTGAAGAATCCTAAATGAAACCCCATAGTCCCTTTCTCTCTTAAAGTACCAAGGCAGGCCAGGGTTAAATGAGAGAAAAAGGGGAGCAAAGATTCTTGCATTACTAACCTACAAAAATCCGCTATCTCATCTACTTCAGGAAGAATAAAAAAGTCCAGGTTATTTTTAAAAGGAAATACTATTGATATCGACAAATAATACCCTTGCCCTCCTTGCTGGAGGGCACATGCAAGAAGGTTAAAGTTTTGACAAGAGATGGATAAAGGACAAGTTTTGGTGAGTGATTCTTACCCTGAAATCCTTTTCTTGAACATAATTCCACTCACTCTAATTTCACATTTCTGCACACTCTAAAGTTCTGCATTTTCATCAGGGAGAGAATACTATGTTAAAGATATTGGTGAGGAGGAAGAGTGTTTTCTAAGCCTGGTTAATCTATATTTAAAGATAAAAAACTATAAACACAGATACAAAAAAAAGTAACTATTTACTGAGCGAGCAATCAGAAAGAGCATCAACAAGTGGCCTATAAATATATTCATCCAGTGCATAAGGAACATGTGAGTCATTACCAAGTGTCAGAGCAATGTGTGTTAGAATCAGAAGTTACTCGGTAAATATTTATTGAATTTAATTGTGTGGATATCTTCCTAGATTGCTTTGATCCTGATTAGGAAAGTGAGATCTATTTCTTCACAAATAGGACAGGGGAGTAACTCTTGGCATGATTAATATGGGTCCAGAATAGCTGATGGTTTTTCAGTGAGTCTGTCTGAAAAATACTTAATGAATCCTGGGTTAAAGGTGACACTAGTCAATAGAAGGAACTCTCAGAATTCTGAGATGGCTTCACAGCTAAAAGACCTCCAAGATCCAGAAAATATCCTTTCTACTAAGAAGTCACCATATGTACAGCAGAACCAGAGCTATGCACATCAGCCAAGGAGTGCCTGCTTCACACTGTAGGGACACATTGTGCTTATCGAAATGGACATTCCAAGCTCCATTTCACACATCCTGCATTATGTAGCAGCTATGGAATTTTGGGAATTGACTCTGTTCTACCCAGTAGTGTGACTTGATTAGTCTATTTATTCCTCTTGCTTGCATTTGGCTCAGATGTATACAGATTTAGCCACTTTCAGCCAATAAAATGTGTAGAGACTTTTGCCAGTGGAGCCATGGTAATTTGTGAGTCACAGTTTCTCGCCTGCTAGAGGCGAATGGGGAGCTTGTTGTCTGAGTTGCTGCAGTAGCCATCCTGCTGCCACAAAGGAAGTTACCCAATGATAAAGCCCATACAAGGAGAAGGGCGAAATTGAGAGAATCCCAAAGAAATGGAGTCAGAGCCACAATTATGTGACTCAATAAAATTCCTGTGGGTTAGGCCAGTTTAAGAGGAGTTTCAGCTTTCGAGGGAGAAAGTATCCTGATACAAGTCGCTGTGGAGTAGCTCTTCCTCTGTCTGAGAGGCCGGTGTGCAGGAGCACACAGACAACTGGGCAGTATTTGGGAGAACTGAGCCGAGCCCAGTCTTTCATCTGCTTCCTAAAAGACTTGAATCAGTCATTCATCTTTCAAACTTCGAATTTCTTGTTTGCTAAAAATCGTGAGAGCAATATTTACCATGAAAGGACTTTGAGATACTCATAGTTTGTGTGTTATAACAGCGATTTTCCAACATTTAAAACATTATAAGCTCTTTTTGTCAGGCATGGCTAGATTTGCAGCCTTCTAATGCTGGCTTTCCCCACATCTGAGGCCGCTTGGTTGACACTGTAGCATCGGCCCCTTTGCAATCACTGTCATCCGTGAAACACCCCTGCTCCCAAAAGGAAGCAAGATGGCAGTCTCTAGTTTAGGAGAAACAAAGCAGGGACTGAGTATAAGGGAATTTAGCCTGATAAACAATGACAATTTAATTGTTAAAATTAAATTGCCATAAGATTTATCAAAAAACAAAGCTATATGTCTTCTCTGGAAAAAAACAATAAAGATCTGTCTACAGGGCCTGCGTGCAGATGATGCCTTGGAGTCAGTAAGAGGCAGGTACTCTAGAGTTCACTTCCATTCCCATAATGCCCTGCTGTCTTGTAGCCAGCCACGTCACTCAAATTTTTGCCTTTGGTTCAATAGATTTTAATTTTGGTACCATGGTCCAACCCAATAGGGACTAATGCTAAAAATCAGTGACCTGTATGCTAACATAATTTTGCTCTTTGTGTCCCAAATCTGATTTTGGAGCTTGTCTCCTATGCCTGCAATCTTGTTCCCACCTTACACCCTGGTTTACTGGATCCTGTTTTGTTCCCCTGACCCCAAGTGTCTACCATGGTAATCTTTCATACGCATGTATATTCTAGGCCTTAATATTGCCAATTCCACCTTCTCCTCCAGAGACTGGGGCCTCTCTCTGAATTCCAGTATGTGCTGTTATAAATTCCTAAGACTATTGTCTGCATACATGCTTCTCTGAAGTTTAAAATTTCCTGCCATTAGATTCTTCATTCTCCATATAGTAGTAGGTAAACCCCTCCTCCAGGTTAATCTTGTTATATCCTGACACACACACCACCATAGAGCAGGGCTGCCTTTCAGAGAAGGAGCTCTGCCCACTGCAGGTTCTGTTTTCTGCTTATAAGAGCCCCCAACATGGTTTATACCTTTAGAACAGTCTCTTTCAGATTTAACTGCAGCCAAGACCTAAACAATAAAGTATTTGGAATTTCAAATCACTAAATTCCAATACTCTTTCACCAGAATTCCTAAAATCTCTCCTGTTTTGCATCTTTATGTATATTCATGAGACTTAAGTAATTCTCAAAGTTTACGGCTATCTAGTGAAAGTGTTAAGTTGCCCTGCCATTTTGGAGATGACTTACAAAGAATTAGACAAAATACTGTCACGATTTAAAGCAGGAATATCATGATATAATTGTCTAGCTGTTTCATCTGAAGAATGATGGGAGTCAGAATGACAATGCCCTGTTTACTCCATTTCTTGACTTCCTGGAGTTCAATGAAGATTTTCCTCATAGCATAGGATACTGAAGCACGGTACACTTAAATTTTCCAATTTCTTTGTGCTTCATTCTTTCAATTATTTTGAGGTACATTAAAATTTTATATGAATTTTAATAATCTGAACTTAAGAATAAGAACTGATTGAAATAAGGATATTGTTATTGTTTTCAATTTTTCCCCTATTTTACCTATTTAATTATAAACATCACCCTTACTATACATCTATTTTTATAAATTTTACATAATTTTGAGAAGTCTGAAATAGTAATTAATTACGTTTTATCACATAGCATAGTGTTAGTTATTTTTATTTTATCTTAGGCCAGATATATGAAGCTAGAAGGATAGATTGTTATTCTGGGAATTTTGGATTTCTATATCAAATTTATCATAATGTTATGAAGCAAAGGGCTTGATCTGCTCACTGCAAGATGAAGCCAATTAGTCAAGAGGCAAGATAGTGGTAGAGAAAGGACTTTATTAAATGGTGAACGAGCTGATCAGAAGATGGCAGACTAGCATCCTAAAAAAAAAATGTCTTAAGTGGGTACAGAATCTTGAAGTAGTTATGGCCCACTGGCTAATAGAGGAGGGGGTCAGGAATGTTAACCATCTGGTGTGGCGGACTTAAGTGGCCACACCAGGCCTTTCAGTTGTCACTGATGACGGATACCAGCATAGAATTTCAGCCCAAAGGTTATCACGTTCCTAAGGAAGTCAAAAGAACAAAGTTATCTCCTTTTTGTAGCTAGGAGTTATATATGAAATTAGAAGTCAGAAACCTCCAGAGGCTGCACACTTCCCAGAGGTTGCTTATCAATTCATCTAGAGTACATGCAAGCTCAAGTGCTCCCTATGAGGGGAGAGAAGCAAACGTATAGAGAATTATAAGATGTCTTCCAAGTCTGGTTTGGCTTATAACAATATTCCCATAATCATTTTATAGCTTACTTTTAAACTTTATTATCTAATGACTTCATGTTTGTTAATAATAATTTATAATATGTATTATTAGACTATCAGAAGAATTAAAACTAATATTTTTTATAGAATTTAGAAAACTTTAAAGAAGTAACCTAAAAGTCAATGAATATCAGTGGATTATAAAAGGAGATATTTTAATCAATATTTGAAAAGTCTCATGAAGGCCATTTTATCATTTGACAAAATAATATTGTGTTTTACCCATGAAAAGAATTTTGAGAATGTTGGAAACATTCAGATTGATATTTATATTGATGTATGGAACTTAACGTTAGGAGAAATATAATTGAATAGATATTCGAATTATCATTGTTATTGAAATATCTGAAATAATTGAAATATGTACATAAATAGATAGATATAGATAAGTAGATATATGTGTGTATTTGTGTGTAATTTTTTAAAAGAATTGCTGAACACTTAAAATAATGAATCTATAGATCCCAGAAACAAAGCGAATAGAGGAAATTTAGAAGGCATTTAGGAGCCAAAGCCGTGTTTCTGCCAACACCTGGAAGCACTAAGCATCTAATTTGGGAACCACACGGGATATTGAGAACAGTATCCAGAGCCTATTTCCAATATCAGAAATATAATAAAATACCCCTTCGTAAGACTGAGACCTGGCATAAATTTGAGACCTGGAATAATTACAGCCTCAGTCTAAGGATGAATGAGAAATAAATCCCACTTTGAAGGACAGTCATCTGTCCTGAACCTGGTATTCAGTTGATGGGGCAAGATTCCCTGGGAATTTACAACCATAGAGTCACCATTTTGAGGGGTTTCATCCATAGTCACACTAATTCTTTGATCTGAAAAACATCACAGATTTTGACTTAAACTGCCCCCTAGTTGTCTAGCAGGAGCAAGGCAAGTGCTCTCTAGAGAAACTGTACTTCAATCTACTCTCGAGAAAAATTCCACAAAGCTCTATGGAAAATGGTCAGGCTGCTCACCTTCCATTTCTCAAAGAGTCCGTGAAACAATACTCCATGCATCAAAACTAACAGACAGGGTAGAGAAAAGTTCATAATCGCACATCAAGATCAGGTACAAGATTTACCAAACGCAGAATACAAAATAACCATGTATAATGTTTTGGAAACTAAAGGAGAAAAAATGATATGGAACAACGGGAAACAAATCTGCTTTGCAAAATAACAAAATAGAACTTTTAAAAATAAATAATTTAAATTAAATTATTTATGCATGAATTAAACAATAAATTGAACACAGCTAAAAGAGAGTTAATGGAAAGAAGATAGAGCAAAATCAATTATGCAGAACTCAATCCAGAGCGACAAAGCTGAGGGAAATATGAAAGGCATCCTAAGAAGCAATAATGCTTCTTACATATGTCTGCTTGGAGTTCAGAAGGCTGTAACAGAGAGAAAACAAGAGACAATAAGTAAAAAATTGTGAATATAATTGCTTAAATGTTTCTATAATTGTAAGAAGGGGGGACCCCCACAAATCCTCATATCTGGAAAGCCCCTCTAATTACTTGTAAAATACATGAAAAAATTCCCAACCTAGCAATATCATAGTGTAAATGCAGATGACACATAAAACAAAAACTTTTCTGAGAGAAAGAGGGATTTTAAAAGTAACCAGAGACAAACAGTAAATCATCTAGAGTAAAACAATTATGCCAATTGCTCTTTTCTCAACAGCAACAATAGAAGACAGAATACAACGGAATCATTGTTCTGATTCCAAATAAAAAAAATCTATCTCATAGTTCTATGTGATGATAGAAAACAGCCATCAACATAAAATTCTATGCATAGTTGTGAGGAGTCACTGAAATGAGTGGCCAAGATCCCTCTTCAGGAATAAAGGACTTATTACAGCTGTACCTGAGAATGCTTCAGGAACACAGCTCTGAGGTCTTAGCCCTCTTTGAGTATTGTCTTAGCTGGTAACAGGTGGTTTACTGAGGTCACAGCTTCTTTCTCTTGCAGAACACAGCCAATGACTAATCAATGCCAAGGTTCAAAAGCTTTCTATCCTGGCCCAATGTGAAGTGGCTCTGAAGGGATACTCCATCATGTAAACTTCCAGTAAGGTTGACTAAAGCTTCCATTGAAGCTTGACTTCTCCCATTCCCCAGTTACATTTTCTTCCCTTTCCTTTCACAGGTGTTAATCCCCAAATTCCTAATATTGCTTGCTTTTCTGTATATCAAAGTTTGTTTCTTGGGCAACACAACCTATGACAATAGTGAAATTATATAGCAAGAAAGAGGATGAAATAAAAACCATTCTCAGAAATTAACTGCACCACCAAAAGACATACATTAATGGAAATTCTAAGGAATGCATTAAGGAAGAGGAATGTTCTCAGATGAAAGACTGAAAATTTAAGAATGAAAGATGACTATAGATATTATAAGTAGAGTAAAATTGAGTTGATATTTATGGTATAAATCGATGTTAACAGTGTCTAATTACTGGGTTGAAAATAGATCAGAACTATAATACTGAATAAAAACTGGAAGAGGATAATTGAAATTATTTTTATTTATATTATATTTTTATTGTCCAAACAGAAGTTGAAGATGCTGACTAACTTTAGATTTTATTAAGTTAGCATTACTATTCAAATAATTATTAAAATTATAGACTTGAACATAATTCTCTTCTATGAAAGAATAAAGGGAAAAATGTAATAAATAAAAAATAATACCTTGAAAATTGAAATGAAAAAAGGGCATTATTAGAAGAAGAAAGCAACAAAGAAAACAAATTAGAAGACTGTGTATTATATGATAGAAATAAGTCCTAATATATCTCAAATATCACAATAAATTGAATAGACTACCCTGTTAAAGACTGTCAGACCGGATTTTAAGAAAGTACAGATGTCTGTCGTTTCAAAAGACATAAGGACATCGAAGGAATTGAAGTCAAATGAACAGTGAGCTATATCAAACAAATATTACCAAATGAATGGTTGTGTAGCTATATTAACAGCAGTCAAATAGACTTTAATACAAGCTTTCCCAAAATGAAAAAGGTGGGCTATAAACATAAAAGATTCAATTCCAGGGGCTGGCCCGCTGGCACAGGGGTTAAGTTAGCACATTCTGCTTCGGTGGCCCAGGGTTCACCGGTTCGGATCCCAGGTGTGAACCTGCACAACACTTGTCAAGCCATGCTGTGACAGGTGCCCCACATATAAAGTAGAAGAAGATGGGCACAGATGTTAGCTCAGGGCCAGTCTTCCTCAACAAAAAGAGGAGGATTGGTGGCAGATGTTAGCTCAGGGCTAATCTTCCTGAAAAAAAGAAGATTCAATTTCACAGGATAATAAAACAATTTTAGACATGTTAAAATAAAAATGAATTAAACAGATAATTTCAAATAAAGTAAAATAAGCATTAAAGAACAATCTATATCAGCAATTAATTGATAAAGTGAAAAAATGGAAAGGATAGAAAAGATTTGAACAGCATAATTGATGTTTGATCTAAAACAGATGTTTTTATTTCAAGGCCACACATACTATTTTATTGACTTTATTTTGAGAGCAGTTTTAAGTTCACAGGAAAATTGAGAGGAGGGTACAGAGATTTTCCATATACCCCCACCATGCATAGCCTCACTCCTTATCAACATCTGCCACCAGAATGGTACATCTGCCATTCAAATGATGATCAACATCGATGCATCAGAGTAGCCCAAAGTCCATAGTATACATTTATTTTCATTCTTGTTGTACATTCTATGGGCCTATGGGTTTGGACAAATGTTTAATGACATGTATTCATCATTATGGTATCATATAGAGTATTTTTACTACCCTAAAAATCCTCTGTGTTCTGCCTATTCATCTCCCCACACCCCTAATCTTTGGCAACCTCGCTCTGTTTACTGTCTCCACAGTTTTGCCTTTTCCAGAATGTCATATAGTATGTAGCCTTTTCAGATTGGCTTCTTTCACTTAGTAGTGCACACTGAAGGATCCTCTCATGTTTCTTCATGACTTGATAGCTCATTTTTTTTTCAGAAATTCCTTTTTAGGAACTTTCATGTCTTTTCAGAAATGAATAATTTTCCACTGTCTGGATATACCACAATTTTTTTTAATCTATTCACCTACTGAAGGACATCTTGTTTGCTTACAAATTTTGGCAATTACGAATAAAGCTGCTATTAGACACTTATGTGCAGGTTTTTATATGGACATACATTTTCAACTCCTTGAAGTAAATACTGAAGAGTGAAATTGCTGGATCCTATGGTAAGAGTATGTTTAATCTTGTAAGACACCTCCAGACTGTCTTCCTAAGTGGCTGCATCATTTTGCATTCTAACCAGCAACAAATAAAAGTTCCTATCCCTCCACTTACTCAGCAGCATTTTTTATCATCAATATGTAATTAATTACTCTGAATCATAAAGTATGTCCAACCAAGATATCAAACACAAAAAGACAAATTTGAGATTTTCACATGGTGTGATGTGGGATAAAATATCATTCTAGAATAAACACCTCCTACAATTTAATAACTAATAGTAACTCATGAAATGATTTCCCTAATGTTATAAACACATACCTTCCGCCTAATTTAGCTTTTACCTTATTCAATGTCTACACCACATTTATTTCCTAGATGCCCCTGTTTTATCTAGGTGTTAGTTGTCTCTTTCATTAAAATAAATTCCTCAAAATCAGGTGTCATCTCTTGACACTGCCAGAATTGAAACTGTTCTATACTTCTTTGGGCCAGTAAAATTCCTCAGATTACCTGTTTTCTCTTAATGTTAGGTTGAATTCGGTATTTAAATGATAAAAAATAATTAAAACTGAAAATTTAAATAAAGGCTTTTGGAGACGGGTGAAAGTTTAGTTATTATCAAATGAAAGCAACCTAAAGATGTTTGTGCCGGGCACTAAACTGGGCACTAACAGTACTAAAAGTGAATAAACATGGTTCTTCTATTAGATTTTAGCACTTCAAGGCTGGGAATAAATCTGGGGATGGAGTTGCCTAAGAGTGAACGCCAGAAATAAATAGTCCCAAGAATTAATCAAACCGAGAAGGATGCTTACCTAAGGAAACCCAGGATACCAAAAGTGTTTTCTAAACGATCATAAATAATAGCATGGAAAATGGAACCAAGTTTCGTAAATAAGCAGTGAAGTGAAAACAAAGGCTAAATAATGACCAGCATGTTTCATGTTAGCTGATGAAGACGGAATCAAAGCAGGATCAGACGGGATTTCTTGAATTTCAGCGAAAAACAAGCCGCTTTCAAATATGGTAATCCCCAACACGCCCCTGGGGCCAGCATGACGGATTAAGAGAATAGCTCATGCCTGTACTCTATTTCAGTTATCATCAAGTATTTTACAGTTCCTTATGTATTTGATCAATGCAAAATGTTTGAGCATTTTTGCTGTACGCTAAGCCGCGGAAGGCGTTAAAAAGAGAGCCTACCCCTTAGGATGCATTGACTCAAGTCGAAGAGACTCAATACCCCACAATGAGAGTAAACAGCTTTTGATTCAGAGCCAGAAAGAATAAACTGTGAAGACCTAGTGAGTCATCCTGAAGGCAGCTCCTAAATAGGCCTTACTGATTTTAGAGTCCGGATTCATGGAGGGAATAAAACCACCAAGTAGTTGGAGATGAGGCAAGAAATGAGGCTTTTTGATGAATGAGAGTAAGAAACTTGACTGTCCCTTAGTACTGAATCCTATAAAACAAAGGTTTCAGGTTGTTTGTGGATCACAGGATCATGGAATGGAGCACATCTAAGGAAGACCTTTAAGAAGATAGATGGGATGCTCCTGTTGTGAATGGTCAGCAAGGCCCATGGCCTTGAAAGATTGAAAAAAAGCTACTTGTAACTGAACTGACAAGGGGCAGCAGAGAAGGCAGCATAGTCCATTGGCAAGGGCTGAAAGGCCAGGAATTAAAACCTGACTTGGCTTATTTTACTCAGCATAGTGTCCTTCAGGTTCATCCATGTTGTTGCATATGGCAGGATTTCTTTCTTTCTTGGGGCTGAATAATACTCCATTGTGTATATATACCGCATTTCTTTATCCATTCATCCATTCACGGACACTTAGATTACTTCCGTTTCTTGGCTACTTTGAATAATGTTACAATGAATATAAATTTGAGAATAAAGATATCTCTTCAAAATCCTCATTTCAATTCTTTTGTATATATGCCCAAAAGTGATATTACTGGATCATATGGTAGTTCTATTTGTAGTTTTCTGAGGAACTTTCATACTGTTTTTCATAGTGGTTGCACCATTTTACATTCCCACCAACAGTGTACAAGTGTTCCAAATTTTCCATGTCCTTGCCAACACTTATCTTTTGTTTTTTTGATAATGGCCATCCTAATAGGTCTGAGGTGATATCTCATTGTGGTTTTGATTTGCATTTCCCGAAAGTTAGTGATGTTGAGCATTTTTTCATATGCCTATTGACCATTTGTGTTTCTTCCTTGAAGAACCTTCTATTCAAGTCCTTTGCGATTTTTTAAATTGGGTTATTTGTCACAAAAACAAATACATCATAATTCCATTTATATGAGGAATGTAAAATAGTCAAACTCACAGAAACACAGAGTAGGATAGTGGTTGCCAGGGAGTGTGGGGAGGAGGAAATGGGGAGTTGCTATTCACTGGGTAGAAAGTTGCAGTCACACAAGAAGAAGAAGTTCTAGAAGTCAGCTGTGAAATAATGTGCCTATAGCTAACAATGCTATAACATGCACTTAAAAATGTGTTAAGAGAGTAGATCTTGTCATGTGTTCTTGCCACAATCAAAAAAACAAGAAAACACTTCAGATGGAGCTTGATTGCAGGGAAAAAGGCAGCTGCAGTGACAACGTCTGGTAAACCCTAGCGTGTCCAAAAAGTCCCTCTTGTGTAGATCTAAGGAGGGGCCAAAATAGCTGACATTGGATTTCTTTTCTATTTTTGAGATTGGTACCCAAGTTGGGTTTACTTTGATTTCAAAATAGATCTTCTCAAATGAGTTTCCATTACAGAATTTCTCTAATGCCTGAGGCATCCACTGTGTGTAATAAATTAACTTATCCTTTATGCATGTAGAATGGTACTAGCTATGTACCTTCCTTGGGAGAACTGAAAAGACAATGGTGCTTAATTTTCTCAGAACTCTGCTTGAGAAAGGCTATTCTAGAGTCATAAATAAATGATAGGTGCTACACTCCAAGTGTTGTACCAAAGTTCACATATGTGGCATGTACTCAAAGATGTGGCGATAGTGAAGATCACAGACTGCATTAGGAACACTAGTTCTTCAATTTGGCTGGATAGTAACAAACATTTAGAGTTATGGTGAAAGACATACAAGACTTTTACCTAGGTGAAAAAATTTAGCCATCATCCATTAGATAATTATGAGTATTTTAAGTGTTTTGAGAGGATGTCGGGTGGCTCCTTTAAAGCCTATAACCCCATTTCACTGCAGCTGCTTCTGTTTTCTCCTTTTGGGCAGGTTCCTCCATGTTCCCTCACAAACTCTGCTGTATGGCCACAGAGAAATCAATTATACGAATCTTCTAACTTCGGAAAAATCCTATGCTTGCCTTAATATAATATTGTAGAGGCTAATAGAGTTGGACACAATTAAGGGTAACTTACTCTAAAGTTCTTAGAATCCAAAATTATTTCTATAGGCTCCTTGAGGTAGCTACTGCACTAATTCTCTTTGTGTGACTAATTCTCTACTTGGTGACTTCAAGCAGGTGGCAGACTTGTCAAAGAATCTAACTATGGATTTAGGCTGATTTTATCTGTATAGATTCCTTACCTACAGTTTATCTCTGAGGAGATGGCATTGTTCTTAAGCAGTACTCCAAGTTAGGTAAAGGGCCTTAAATCTTCTCTATTTCACCCAGAATAGAGAAATAATGTGATCAGAGCTCAACTGTAGGAATACTACTTTAACATCAATTAGAAGAGGAATGACTATAGTTGGGGATAGTTAGGAGGCATTTATGCTTCAGTCAGGGAGATGGGGGCTGGAATTATAAAAAGGAAAGAGAAGTGAATGCTTTTCAATAAGGAATTTATAATCAAGTTAAGGGCACAAAATGTGTATTCAAACCAATTAGTGAACAATATGTTTTAAAATGAAACAGCTCCATATTTGATAATCATTCAACAGCAAAATTTTAATTCCTGAAACTACAGGAAATAATTTAGAATCCACTGTTATGGTCTAATTCTCTTTTTTTCTCCAGAAATCAAGAAATAAAACAACTTCTTGGTCTAAGTAGCATGGCTAACTTAATGAATTTATAGGATGTGAATTATTTTCCTTTATGAGAACAGCATATCTTTTCTTTGTGTTCCTCTTTTTTTGTTGTCTCTGTTTTTTAAATTTTCTTTCTAGAAATTGTTTTCCAATGTTAATGAAGGGTCAGTGCTATTGCTAGTTCTGGTCAAATTTGATAAAATTAAGAAAATTCATATGAATCAGAAAGTGACCCGGCTTCTCTGATTCTTTCACTCTTTGAATGTGTCTTTATCTGGTTAGGCATGGTGCTGGAAATTTGTGAGTTTCCCATATGCTGCAGGAGCCCTGAAGGTCAGAGTGCCAACATATTTTGGTTGGCATTAAAATGTCGCAGTATCCCAGCACAGTGGGGCTTTCCATTTCTTTACTAACTTGTTATCTTCAGGCAATACTGATGGTGAATTTGCTCACAAACAATCTAACAGTGTAACTAAAAAATATTTAAGGAGTTTGAAAGGAAATTAAGCAGTGAATAGGAAAACTTGCTAATTTGATCTATTTTAAATGAATGAATTAAAATTCCTCCATCTTAAATAAAATGGATTTGAAGTTAAATGGGAAATTTGGTATAGAAATAACACTTTACGGTAAACAACTTTATACACCCCCAGCTAAATATACATATGTGTCCCCAAAGGGAAACAAATGAATGGATATAATGCATTTAATTCATAGCAAAGATAACTTCAGACAAAAATGATTTAATAGACTCTAAATAGCCATTGACTGTTTCATTTGTACTGGTGAAGTTGTAAGAATCTATTGCTGTATAAAATCTGCGATCCTGGGGTGCTATGTAAACTGTAAGTATCAAGTTGAAAGCCAAAAACCAGATTAAAGCGGGAACAGAGACTCAGCTTGAATCTCCCTGTTGTCAGGACAAGCCCTGGGACTGTTGCTCAGAGGCCCTGAACCTCAGTAGAGATAGAATCCTGGCAGGGTCTTTGGCAAATTGCACGTACATGTTCATCCTCCACAGAAACCCTCACCTGACTGTCATGATGGATCTCTGGAGCCCAGGAGACAGCTGGCCTTGGTGAAACAGCATTGTCTCTCTGGTTATATTCACTTTCCTCACCCACAAATTCCACCCCAACTCTAAGAAACAGAAGAAAATTTCAGTTCCCCAGTTAATTTTCAGGAGAATTCATAAATAGGATGAGATGATTCTTCATCTCAGATCCTCTCACACGAATATCTTCCTAATGAAATTAAACACTGAGTAAAATTTTCATCAATATTAAAATCTAAATATGTGCTCTACTTCCTTTTAAAGTACAAATTGATTAGCTTACTAGAAAGGAAGGTATTCAGGCCAGTCAGTATTTTATACGGGAATCTGTCAAGCTTCAGGAATGATCATCAACAATTCACCACGTTTATACTATCAACCATTGCTAAATATATCTATCTGTTAAGAACAAGCATAAAATTTACAATTTTCATTTTTTCTCCCTATTTCACAATGTGAAATTTTTAGTCTAAATTACATGAGCTCCTTATAGGTGGCTTCATATTGATCCAGAGACAAAATTCATACAGTAAAACTGCTGAATCGAAATCAGCAGAAACAGTACATGATGCTTTTGTAATTCTCCTTAAAAACATGTGTTTCTTTGTCTTCAAACCACATGTTTGAATGGATTGGTGGTCCTCAACTATGAAAAGAGGTAGTCTTCTAAATGTGAGTAACGTGGTTTTAGAATAAAAGTTAGCACAATATCATAGTTATCTAATTGTAGAAATAATTTAATAAGAACAACACAAAAATAAAAACGAAATTTTTATTTCAGACATACAAATGATAGATAGTCATTTAATTGACTTGTAACTAGCAAAATTCTAGCAAGTCAAATTATTTCATTATCTGTAAGTATATTTTGCAAAAACTTTATCTTGGCAACTTGGCAAATTTACATGGCTTTAAATTTGTGTTTGAGGGCACTTTATTGAGGTAATTTATGTGATCATTTAATACCTCAATTTATATGATGTCTAATTATTAGTGCAAGATTTATATCAAGTAATAATGTACTAGGACTCTCCGCTGAAAGATTCAAGTTATACATCCCTCCAAGCGTCTCACTCCCACCCCCATCTCAGTGTGGATGTAAAATATGTGTATTTCACATCCTTTAGTTCATTGTAGGATGGCCTCTGCAGAATTGGTGATGCCGCTAACCTGCTCTAAATGATGCTATATTATGTATATTTTATATTATACTACATTTTTTACAATAATTAGCTATTCCTGGCAGTATAACATGTTACATAAAATCTTCTTCTTGACAAACTATTGGAATTAATTCACTAAAAACATACTACCAGGAAAAACTGGATTTATTTTAAACAACTGGTTTATGTTAATCATCTATATGCGCTAAGAATCTTTTAACTGAATGTGTTTATCTCTTTAACTGTAGTCACCTTGGTAAAGAATATAGGACTTTATGGTAAAGATTTTCTGTACTAACCTTACCTTTATACTGGTCACATGATGATGTCATGTTAGCTTTTCTTAACCCCATGGAACTGTATGTAGTCACTTTGTAAATGCTTCCAAATCTCATTTGTTTAATCACAAGATTTAAAATATATATATTTAACAGCCTTATTGAGATATAATTGATGCACAATTTACACTCATATCTAAAGTGTACAATTTGATAGGTTTTAACTTATGTACACACCTGTGAAACTATGACCATGATTGAGATAGTGAACGTATCTATCATCTCCAAAAGTTTCTTCATGTGCATTTGTATTCCTCCCTCTCTGACCTGATCCCTCAACACCCCTAGTCAACCAATTAGCTACTTTCTGTCATTATGAATTTTCCTAGAATGAGATCCCATAGTATGTATTTTATATTTTTTGCACGTGATAATTTTGAGATTCATATTGCAATAGTTGCTTTCTTTTATTCTGAATAGTATTTCATTATATGGATATAGCAAAATTTTTTATTGATTTTCCTGTTGGTGGTCATTTGAATTTTTTCCAATTTGAGACTATGACAAATAAAACTGCTGTGAATATCCATGCACAGATCTCTATATAGACATATCTTTTTATTTCTCTTAAGGGATGACTTTGGAGTAGAACGGCTGGGACATATGGTAAGTCTAGGTTGGACTATTTGGAAAACATCAAACTATTTTCCAAAGTAGCTATACCATTTTGCATTCCCACCACTGTGCACGAGTGTTTCAGTTCTCTACATCTTTGCCAACACTTAGTATGTTCAGTGTTTTTAATTTTAGCCATTTATAAAGTGAGTAGTGGTAAATAGTTCAGCTTTAATTTTCATTTCCTTAATGACTAGCCATGTTCAGCATCTTTCCATGTGCTTATTTGCCACCCATAAATCTTTGGTTAAATGTTCAAATCTTTTGCCTATTTCTTAATCAGGTTGTTTGTTATCTTATTATAGAGATTTAAGATTTTTAAAAATATGCATATTTTCTGAATACTAGTCCTTTAGCAGATATATACTTTGCAAACTGTTTCTCCCTATCTGTGGGTTATCTTTTTGTTCTCTTAACAATGTCTTTCAAAGACTGGAAGTTTTTTCCTTTTGTTGACGTGTGATTTATTAATTTTTCCACTTTATAAATCATATTTTTTTATGTCATATTGAAGAAATATTTGCCTAACCCAAGGTCACGCAGATTTTCTCTTATGTTTACTTGTAGAAGTTTTATAGTTTTGCTTTTTACACTTAAGACTATGATCCATTTTGATATATTTGCATATGGTGAAAGATATGGATTGAAGTTTATTTTTTACATATGAATATCCAATTGTTCCAGCATCATGTTTTGGAAAGACTGTCAGTTCTCTACAAAATTTCCTATTCATCTTTTTTTGAAATCAGTTGTCCATAAATATGTGAGTCTATCTCTGGAGTCTGCTTTGTTTCCTTGATCTACTTTGTCTTGATGAGAATAACCACACTGTTTTGATTACTGTAAATTTATAGTAATTCTCAAAATAAACTAGGGTTAATCCTCCAACTTTGCCTTTTTTTAAAAATCAAAGTTTTTTTTGGCTATTCTAGGACCTTTGTGCTTCCAGATGAACTTTAGAATCAATTTGCCAATTTCTACAAGAAAGGCTTGCTGGGATTTTGACTGGTACTACACTGAATATATAGATTGGTTTGGAAAGAACTGGCATCCTAGCAATAGTTATCTGAATTTTCTTTACATTAATTTAGGTTTTCTCTAATTTATCTGTTCTGCATATTGTTTTCATTTTACAAGTTTTACGCATTTTTTTGGCAGATTTATCCCTAAATAGTTCACATTTTAGATGCTATTTTAAATGGCATCGATTTTTAAATTTCAGTTTCTGACAGCTCATTGCTAGTATTTAGACATACAATTAATTCTTCTATATTAATCTTACATTCTGTAACCTTGCTAACCTCATTTAGCAGTTCTAGTGGCTTTTTGTAGATTCTATCAGATTTTCTACAGAGATGCTTTTAACTCCAGCCAACACACTCAAGCACCTCAAATTCAACACCTGATCAAATGAGTTATAGGTATCTCACACACATCCACAATAAACACTCTCAGAAGTCTCTGGCCTCATTCACATCTTTTGTTTTTTAACACATAAAACCATTTTGTTTTTGGATTCATGTGACTCTTAAGTACTTAATTTTCAATCCCATTTCTGGTTTTATCCTTGTTCCTTTGAAGTAATGATAACTATCACTTCTCTGGGTGCTGACATTATTCAATATGCATGTTCCTGTTTAATTCATTTTAAGCCAGTTCTGGGTAATAATTCTTAGTCAATTTTTGGTCTCCGTTTCTTTGTTTTGTTTTTAGAGTACCTGCTTCTGTACTTAAAGGGAAATTTTAAAAATATAACCCAGGATTAGACCAAATAAAATACTCTCTAAATTTCTACAATGTTCAATAGACCCTATTCATAAATTATCTATCTCAGACATATTCTACCTTTGCTCACATGAACTATCAACACCCAGAAGGGGAAGGCATATTGACATCAAACATCTCTGCCTTGTAGCCAGCCAGGCCTTATCAGACTAATTTGGATAACTAAGCAGGTGCACTCTTCTTAATACTGTTCAGCTTTTCTTGTGAAAAGACGTGATTGGTCAACATTTCCAGATAGAAAATATTGATTATTTGTAGTTCTCCTGTTTAATTAGTGGCAGGACTAAACAAAACAGGAAGAACAGGAAGCATGAGAGGATGACAGCTGAGAGACCCAGAGAAATGTGAAAGTAGATCAGAGTTCATCACTGGGAGACAGAAAAACTAAATGTGTATAAAACATCATCCTTTGTGTTGGAAAGAGGTGTCAAAACTCAATTCACACAAAAGTTAAAGACCAGGAATCAATGTAAGAGTGGAAAGAATGAAGATGGAAGTCACATCATGGCTGAAGGTTAAACTATAAGGCATTATAGGGCTATAATCAAATCTTTATGATAAACATTAATATAATTGCTTTGAAGATACGTGCTTCTCTGAACTAAATTCATGGATATACGTAACAGTGTAAGGTAGATTGACATAATTTGTTTAAACAGTTTAAGATTACAATTTTTTAAGCCTCTTAACAATACAAATAATCTTTTGTTTTTTATTTTTTCTTTGTATTTTGATTGATGAAAACTACATTGTGAGACTTTTGCTGGAATAATAAGGACTGAATTTATGCTCCTGCCTGAAATAAACTTAAAAAAAAACACACACTCTGATAAAATATATGGAACGATGATTTTTAGGACACTGGACATTGGGCATCAGAGCACTACTGAGAGATAGGAAACAAATAAGATGAGTCCAACAAATGCCAAAGTCTTACTTCCTTGGTACAGTTTCCAAACTGTGTGCAGGTAGGGATAATGCAGGTGAAGCTTTGTAGTCTCCCTCTGCTGAGAAGATGGAGCTGGGAGCTCAGGAAGACCAAGGTGGTTAGTTCAAGGGAAAGAGTACCAGAAAGTAGAGAGCTGCCAGGAAGAAATTCTAGAGATCTGTAGGGAGTGCGCTCTGATATTTAGCTGAGTACTGACTAGTGCATGAGTTGAGGACACTATTCAAGGTCACTGAACGAAAACTCTGAGAAGTTTAGTGAGAACAACCTTGGAGCTTACATAGGTCCAGGCATGGTGCCTGTTCTTACTATCCAGAATGGAAAACTTAATAATTCATGGGTATCAGGTAGAGTACTCAGAAAGGTCCTGCCACAGAATTTGGCAAAATTAGTCCCAGACTGAATGCTGCCCTGATCCTGCCTAACAAAATTTAAAAGCAAGACCTGAAAAAAATCAAACACTTTCCAAGTAATTTAAACTTGTCCAAAAACTAAGCTAAAGAACATTATTTATGGATACACAAAAGTATTTAACTTCTAACATGATAAATTCAAAATGTCTGGCATCCAATAAAAAAATTACCAAGAATAAAAAGAAGCAGGAAAATAAGATCCATAATTAGGAAAAAAAACCAGATTAATCCACACTGACCCAGAAATTACATAGATGATAAAATTAATACATAAAGACTTGAATCATTATTATAACTATATTGTGTATGTTTGAGAAGCTGGTGGAGAGACTGAATATCTTAAGTGCAGACATGGAAGATACATATTTAAAAACATGGAACTTCTAGATATGAAAAATACTATGTCCAAGATATATACTGGGAGGAATTAACTGCAGATTAGACAATGTAGAAGAAAATACTGGTAAAATTGAGGACCTAGTAATAGAAACTATCCAAAATGAAACAGAGAAAAATACTCAAAAAAAACAAATGACCAAAAATAAAGTCTCAATAAGCATTAAGACAACATCAAGAATCTAAATACATGTGCAATTGAAATCCTCAAAGGAAAGGAAAAGGGGCGACTGAAAAAAATAATTGAAGAACTAATAATCAATTGTTTTTCAAATGTTATGAAAACTATCAATCCACAGATTCAAGCAGAAGAAACAGGAAGGAAATCACATTAAGGTACATCGTAATGAAATTTCTCAAAATCACTGATAAAGGGAAAATCTTGAAAGTGCTAGAGAAGGAAGATATAATGCAAAAAGAGGAACAAAGAGAAGGATGGCAACAGATTTCTCATCAGAAGGAGTGCAAGCCAGGAGACAGTTACTTTACTGTAAAGTAATTAAAGTGGGAAAAAAAACCCTATTAGCACAGAATGCTATACCCAGCAAGGTATCTTTCAAAAACAAGAGCAAAATAAAGACATTTTCAGAAATGCAAAAGCAGAAAGATTTCAATACCAGTAGAATTGCACTGCAAACAATGTTATAGGAAGTCTACCTCCACACAAACGAATGAAGGACACCAGAAATGGTAATTACACAAGTAAATTAAAAAGACATTTTTCTTATTATTATTATTTAAAACTCTTTAAAGGATCACTGAGTAAGGCTGGGGCCAGGGATGTTAAGTGACTACTAAGGGGCATGAAATTTCTCTATAAGATGATGAAAATATTCTAAAACTGGATTATGGTGATGGCTGCACAACTCCATAAATATACTAAAAATATTGAGTTCTATGCTTTAAATGGGTAAATCTTAGGCTGTTTATGTAAATCATATCTCAATAAAGCTGTTTAAAAAGATAATTTATTGTTTAAACTAAAAATAGTAACAATGTGTCATGGGTTTATGACACATGTGGAATTAAAATGCATAACAACAGTAGCACAAAGACCAGGAGAAGAGAAAGAGAATCATAAAAAATTCACAATTAATCCAAAAGAAGTCACAAAAAGAAGAAAAAGAAAATAAAGGAAAGATGGGTCAAACAGAAAGCAAATAGCAAGATAGTTGATTTAGACAATACCATATCAATAATCATAGTAATAATTAATGATCCAAGTGCTTTGATTAAAAGGCATAGACTGCCAGATTGGATAAAAAAGTAAGCCTAAATTATATTTGGCTTATGAGAAATCCACTTTAAATATAAAGACACAAAACGATGAAAAGTAGAAAAATAGAAAAAGATAAACCATATCAGAAGAAAGCTGGAGTGGCCCTATTAACATAAACAAAATATGTTTCAGAACAAAGCATATTAAGAGGCATAAAAAAAGTCATTTGAAAACAATGAAGTGTCGCATTTGCTAAAGTTACATAGCAATTTTAAACACTTATACATGTAATAAGAGAGTTTGAAAATATACAAAGCAAACCTAAAAAAACCTGGAGAGAAAATATGCAAATTTCCAGTTGTCACAAGATATTACAACACCTCTCTCTCATTAATGGATAAGAAAAGTAGACAGAAAATCAGTAGGCATATAGAAGACTTGAACAATATTACAACCAATTTCAGCTAATTAAACTTCATAGAACACTGCATATAAAAACAGCAGTATACACATTCTGTTCAAGTGTAGGGAGAATTTATGAAAATACAGCATATTCTGAATCATAAAACTCAATTCAAGGAATTTAAAAAGAACCAATTCATACAAATGAAGTTCTCCAACCACAATAGAAGTAAGGCAATCAGTAACAGTAAAATACATAGAGTATTCATAAACATTTGGGAAATAAATAACACACTCTGAGATAACACTTGTCTTAAATAACTAATAAGAAGGGAAACTAGAAGCTATTTTAACTGAGGTAAAGATATCAGTATTTGTAGGATGCAGCTAAAGCAGTAGGTAGAGGGAAATTTATAACATTAAGTGACTACATTGGAAACAAAGAAAGATCTCAACTCAATGACCTCAGCTTCCACCTCAAGATGTCAGGAAAAATCCCAAATAGCCAAAGCAATCTTGAGAAAGAAGAATAAAGCTGGAGGCATCATGTTCCCAGATTTCAAACTATTCTACAAACCTATAGTAATAAAAACAATATGATATTGGTGTAAAAACAGACACATAGATCAATGGAACAGAATAGAAAGCCTGGAAATAAACCCACACATGTATGGTCAATTAATTTATGACAAAGGAACCGAGACTATGTAAGAGGAAGGGAAAGTCTCTTCAATAGTGCTGGGAAAATTGGACAACAACATGCAAAAGAATGAAACTGGACCACTATCTTACACCATACACAAAAATTGACTCAAAATGCATTAAAGACTTGAATATAAGACCAGAAGCCATAAAACTCCTAGAAGAGAACATAGATGGTAAGCTGCTTAACGTTGGTCTTAGTGATTTCTTTTTGGATCTGATTCCAGAAGCGATGTCAACAAAAGCAAAAATAAACAAACAGGACTACTTCAAACTAAAAAGCTTCTGCACAGTGAAGGGAATCATCGACAAAATAAAAAGGCAAACTACTGCATGGGAGGAGATATTTGCAAATTGTATATCGGATAATGGGTTAATATCCAAAATTATAAAGAACTCATACAACTCAATAACAAAAAAAAACAATATTTCAGTTAAAAAATGAGCAGAGGATCTGAATAGACATTTTTCCAAAGAAGGTATTCATATGGCCAACAGGGACATGAAAAGATGCTCAACATCGCTAATCATCAGGGATATGCAAATCAAAACCATAATAAGTTATCACCTCACACCTGTTAGAACAGCTATTATCAAAAAGACAAGAAATAACAAGTGTTGGCGAGCACAGAGAGGAAAGGGAACACTGGAGCACTGTTGGTGGGAATGTAAATTAGTGGAGCCACTATGTAAAACAGTTTGAAAATTCTTCAACAAGCTAAAAATAGGGGCCGGCACTGTGACTGAGTGGTTAAGTTAGCGCGCTCTGCTTTGGCGGCCCAGGGTTTCGCTGGTTTGGATCCTGGGCACAGACATGGCACCGGTGGTCAGGCCACACTGAGGTGGGGTCCCACAAGCCACAACTAGAAGGACACACAACTAAAATATACAACTATGTACTGGGGCGATTTGGGTAGAAAAAGCAGAGGAAAAAAAAGAAGAAGATTGGCAACAGTTGTTAGCTCAACCAATCTTAAAAAAGAAAAAAAGCTCTGATTCTAGCACATTTAAAAAAAGAGAAAAACTGAAAATAGAACTACCGTATGATCCAGCAATTCACCTTTTAGATATTTATCTGAAGAAAATGTAAACACTCAGCCCAAAAGATATAAAGATGTATGCACTCTTATGTTCATTGTATCATGATTTACAATAGCCAAGATATGGAAACAACCTAAGTGTCCGTTGATGGATGAATGCATAAAAGAAATATATATATGCATATTTATGTATATATGTATATATTTACATTTATGTATATATGTATATATGTGTGTATATATTTATGTATATGTATATATATACATACATACACACAGTGGAATACTACTCAGCCATAAAAAAGACTGAAATCCTACCATTTGTGACAACATGGATGGACCTCAAGAGTATTATGCTAAGTGAAACAAGTCAGACAGAGAAGGAAAAATACCATATGATTTCACTTTTATCTGGAATCAAAACAACAAAACAAATGAACAAACAAAATAAAACTCATAGATACAGAGCCAGCCCTGAGGGCCTAGTGGTTAAAATTCAGTGCACTCTGCTTTGGTGGCTCAGGTTTGTCTCCTGGTTACAGAACCACATCACCTATCTGCTTGTTGCCATGCTGTGGTGATGGCTCACATAAAAGAACTAGAACAACTTAGATATGCAACCATGCACTGGGACTTTGAGGCGGAAAAGAAAAAGAGGAAGATTGTCAACAGAAGATAGCTCAGGGCAACCTGAACATAAACCCCTCATAGATACAGAGAAGAGATTAGTTATTGCCAGAGGGGAGGGGTCAGAGCCTAGGCAGAATGAGTGAAGAGGATCAAGAGGTACAAACTTCTAGTTATAAAATAAATAAGTCATGAGGATGTAATGTATAGCATGGGGACTACAGTCAATAATATTGCACTGCCAATTTGAAAGTTTCTTGAAAGTTCTCATTACAAGAAAAAAATGTAACGTGTGGTGAGAGATGGTAAATAGATTTAATGTGGTGATCCTTTCTCAATGCATAAAAATGTTGAGTCATTATGTTGTATACCTGAAACTAATGTAATGTTGTATCTCAATTATATATTTTTAAAAATAGATGTCTTTAAAGAAGGAGAAAAAAGAATATAGAAAAAAGAAAGATCAAGTGAAATCAATAGTAAGCAGAAGAAAGGGAAAGGAACAGTTTTGTGGGACAGAGGTCTTAACCTGTGGGATCTGACGCTGTCTTCAGTGGATAGTGTCAGAATTGAGTTAAATTTAGAACAGCCAGCTGATGTCGCAGAATTGCTTGATGTGTGCCAAACCCACACATCTGGTCACAGAGAGTTCTGTCTGACTAGTATAGGAGAAACACAGGAGTGTTTTCCCTTAGCAACCACTTGTTAATTTTGATGAAGACACTAAATCAAGAATGGAAGGCACTTCACTGTAAAGGCAACTTAGCCTAGGAACTCGGGATTCAAACTGCCTGGCCTTAAATCCTGGCATGGCCAAACACTGGTTGTGTCACCTTGAGAAAATTGTTTAGCATCTCTATGTCTCAATTTTGCTTGCAAAATGAGTATAGTATCAGCACCTAATCCAAAAGACCATTATAAGGATTCAAGCATTAGGAACAGGCCTAGTGCTCATAAAGAGCCCTGTGTATTAAATAAGTATATTAGAAATTACCACATTTTATTCCCAGAGTTTTCATTAAAATATTATTTCCATATGTTGTTTGAATCCTATTGTAATTGTTGTTTTGTTCAAATAGATTTAAGAAACATATTTCTCGATATATTATAAGAGAAATGTATTACAATCATTTGACTCCTAGCGATGTACATCAATCAAATGGGCATTTGGTGTTATTCTAGGACAATCAACCGTGAGATAGATGATGAACTGGAAAATGAAAATAATTACTTTGGTGGCCTGTAAAGTTTATGGCTCCACAGAGTAGACAGACCCTGAGGGGGAGAAGAGAGAGTGTTCAAAAAAGCTTTACAAATGAGGAGGATGAAAGGAGGTGGAAGGTGCTTAACAGAGATAGATACTTGAAGACCACGATTAGCTTTCTAGCTTTTGCAGAGTTTGTTTTGTATTACTTATTTTTCCCATAAAAAATAAAAACTTGTTTTTAACATTTTGGCTCATTGCAATAGATTTTGAATAGCACAATTAAAAAATTTTAGTTGTGAAGGTGTATAAAACAATGTGTAAATGCACTTAGGAACCACTTAGTATGTAATCAAGAGGTTCAAAACAGAGGGATTCATTTTGTTTTTATTTTTTTTTTAAAGATTGGCACCTAGGCTAACAACTGTTGCCAATCTTTCTTTTTTTTTTTTTTCTTTTTCTGCTTTATCTCCCCAAACTCCCCCTGTACACAGTTTGTATATCTTAGTTGCAGGTCCTTTTAGTTGTGGGATGTGGGACGCCGCCTCAACGTGGCCTGATGAGCAGTGCCATGTCCGCGCCCAGGATCTGAACCCTGGGCCACCGCAGCGGAGCGCGCGAACTTAACCACTGGGCCACGGAGCCGGCCCGAGGGATTCATTTTAAATTGCAATATCATTAATAGAAATAAAAAATAAATAGAATAAATAAAAATCATTTATTTTAATATAAAATGACTTCTTATCTTTTGATTATTCAGAAATAAAAGAAAAAATATTTTCCAAAGTCTAATACGTTAAAACCGTTTGAGAATTCCCTGAATTCTGCTCCATGGATGAACAGAATCAAAAGAGACTCCTCAGGTAAGAGAATACAGGTTTTCTCTGGTAATCCTTCATACAATTTCTGCCCTTAATCCTTCCCCTCGCTTCCTTATTTGGGTTGGTTCTTAGAGGGTTTTCAGTAGGACTCCATATTTGGTAATGAATTGGGGGAGACTGATAAAATTAGATCAACACTGCTGCCTGTTACAATTAGTAGTATTAAATCTAGAAACACTTCAAACACTTAGAAGAATGAGAAGAAAATGAGTGCTCAAAACCGCAGGTGAGCTCTGTATATCTAAAGTATTTAATGTCTATTTTAACTAGTTGTGACTTATGTGAAATATTTCAATTTGACAGTATCATTTTATTTATTTATTTTTTTTAAAGATTTTTTTTTTTCCTTTTTCTCCCCAAAGCCCCCTCGGTACATAGTTGTGTATTCTTCGTTGTGAGTTCTTCTAGTTGTGGCATGTGGGACGCTGCCTCAGCGTGGTCTGATGAGCAGTGCCATGTCCGCGCCCAGGATTCGAACTAACGAAACACTGGGCCGCCTGCACCGGAGCGCGCGAACTTAACCACTCAGCCACGGGGCCAGCCCCAGTATCATTTTATTTTAATAGATTATTAAACATTTATACATGGATATGTGTTAAGAACAAATTGACTATTTTACTTCAAATAGTCATTTCTTTTGTGGCATTTTCATTTTTCAAAGATATATAATACTTGTATAATTTTCAAAATGAAAAAATATAAAAAACATTAATACACATCACAGGTTGCAAAATAAGCAAACAACAAATATAAATCTACTCAAACGGGACTGTATATTAGTGTTCTAAAAAGTGCTAAACTTTGAGTGATTGTAGTCTCTATACTTAACCTTTTAAAAATTACCGTCATTAAGATGATGCACTTTTTCCCATGTTCTGTTGTCCAAGAACTTACTAAAATAGCAGACCCCCCAAAAAATCCAATGAAAACTCTTAATTAACTCAATAATTGCACATCAGCCCTTCACTCCAAAACAACTTCTTCCTGAGTTTACTCCTTCTGAAAATAGCAATCACACAAGCAGGAAATCTTGTTGACTGTATTCTTCTCTTTACTTTTAAGCTTTCTCTAACAATTAATTGGTAAGCCCGTCTTGTTTTTTTCCTCCCTGTCTCATACCTCAAAATAATGATCAGAAATTCTGGTGGAGATGCTGGATGAGTCACAACTTCTCAATATAACATAAAAGTTTTCCCTTATTTTAAAAATTATTGAAAAAACCCAAATAATATTTTTACACTAATTCATCTTCTGCATATTTCATAATTTTCTTTTTTTCTTTGACATTTGTTAGAAGTTATTATAAATAAAGCTGCAATGAACACTTGTGTAGGTCTTTGAGTTTTCATTTCCCATTGTGAATATGTAGGTGTTGAATGAATGGGACATATGATAGCTATATGTTTTCGCTTTTAAAGAAACTGCCATCCTATTTTCTCAATAGACTACAATTTTGCATCTCTGCCGGCAGTGTATGAAAATAACAGTCCACATTTTCAACAGCACATATCCATTCTTACTTTTTAATTTCTCTAAGTGTTTTTATCTTCTGAAAATGGAGATTGTTACGAAGATTAAATGAGATGTTTTTAACACACATAGTGTATCTAATTCAATAAATGGCAGTTATTGTAAATGCTACTTTTCTTTTGTTCAGTATAATTGTTTGTTTTCTCCAATTGTATAACCCCAACACATTGACATAGTGATTTCTGCATATAAGTAATCAAGAATTGTTTGTTCCCTGTTGAGGCAATGAATTACAGAGTTGGTAAGGAAGCGTACATGAAGGTTCACTGAAGTGGTGACAATGACACTAGAGCATCTGCCCGAATGTAGCCACACGGGGATTATGGGGAGAAGGATGAGACAATGCTCCTTTCAATAGTGCATCTGAGGTCAACTCTAGTGACTAAATGCTCATCCTCATGCTGGGTTCAGTACTATGACTTTTTTTAACATTTTAAAAAAGTTTAGCTTTATTGAGGTATAATTGATATATAAAATTCTAAGATATTTAAAGTGTACATTGTGCAGATTTGATGTAAGTGTACATTGTGAAAAGATTCCCCCAACTAGTTAACTTTCACATCCATTATCTCACATATCTATCTTCTTTTTTGGTGAGAACATTTAATTTCTATCCTCTTGGCAAATTTCCATTGCACGATAGAGTGTTATCAACTATAGTCACCATGTTATGCATTAGATTCTCAGATCTCATTCAATGTATAACGGAAAGTTTGTACTCTTTTACCAACCTCTCCCATATCCCCCATCCCCAGGTCCTAGCAACCACTTTTCTACTTTTTGTTTGTATGAATCTGACTTTTTTCCCCCCCTTTTTTTAAAGATTCCACATGCAAGTGATTCCATGCAGTATCTGTCTTCCTCTGTCTGGCTTATTTTAGTTAGCACAATGCCCTCAAGGTCCATCTATCCACCCATATTGTCCCAAATGATAGGATGACAGGATTTCTTTCTTTCTCATGGCTGAATAATATTCCATTATATATATATATATATCATATTTTCTTTTCTCATTCACCTGTTGATGGATACAAATTGTTTCCATATCTTGGCTATTGCAAATAATGCTGCAATGAACTTGGGAGTGCAGATATCTCTTCAATATGCTGCTTTCACTTCCTTTGGTTATAAACCCAGAAGTGGAATTGCTGGGTTATATGGTAATTCTATTTTTAACTTTTTGAGGCACTCCCACACTACTTTCCATGATAGCTGCACCAATTTACCTTCCTTCCAACAGTGCACAAGTGTTTCCTTTTCTCAACATCCTCACCCACACTTGTTATGTCTAGTCTTTTTGATGATAGCTATTCTAATAGATGTGAGGTCATATTTCATTGTGGGTTGTATTTGCATTTCCCTAATAATTACTGATATTGAGCACTTTTCATGTGCCTGTCAGCCATTTGTATGTCTTCTTTGGAAAAGTGTCTATTCAGTTCCTCTGCTGACTTTTTAATTGGATTATTTGTTTTTCACAATTGAATTGTATGAGTTCTTTATATATTTTGGATATTAACCCCTTGTCAGATATATAATTTGCAAATATTTTCTCCCATTCTATAGGTTGCCTTTTCACTTTCACTGATGGTTTCCTTTGCTGTACACAAGCTTTATAATTCTATGCAGTCCCATTTGTTTATTTTTGCTTTCTTGACTTTTGGTCAAATCCAAAAAATTGTCACCAAGAACAATGTCAAGGAGATTACCCTGTATGTTTACTTTTAGGAGTTTATGGTTTTAGGTCTTACGTCCATGTCTTCAATCCATTTTGAGTTCATTTTTCTGTATGGTGTAAGATACGGATCCAGTTTCATTCTCTTGCATGTGGGTGTCCAATTTTCCCAGCACCATTTACTGAAGAGGCTATGCTTTCCCCATTCTATATTCTTGGCTCCTTTGTCATAAATTAATTGACTGTGTATGCATGGGTTTATTTCTGGGCTATCCATACTGTTCCATTGATTCATATGTCTATTTATGCCAATACTATAATATTTTGATAACTATAGCTTTGTAATATAGTTTGAAGTCAAGAAGTGTGATGCCTCCAGCTTTGTTCTTCTTTCTGAAAATCGCTGGGGCTATTCAGGGACTTTTGTGGTTTCATGCAAATTTAGAATTGTTTTTTCTATTTATATTAGGATTTTTTACATGTAATAATGTAAAAAATATTTCTCCTTATATTTAAATTTTTTCATAAATGTAAATTCAAAATATATATAATGATCTATCTTACCTAAATAGTCTTTATTGATGGAAATGTAGATGTTTTTAAAGCTTTACTATAATAACTATTCTCAGTAATATCTTTGGGCATAATTTCACTCTATTTTTGTTTATTTTGTTAGAAGAGAATCCAAGAAATAAAATTAATGAGTAAAGGAATGTAAAAAACTTTAAGACAGAGCTGTCTTACAGAATGTTCCTCCAAATAACTTACTGACTTAAGAAATAACTGTTCCCATTCTGGAAAATTTACATTGGTCATGCTTTTAAATCATTTTCACAAAATTGTGTCTAGATTTTCTGTCTGTTCCTCTGAGATAACAGATAAGCATCTTTCTCCAACAAATTCCTTGAAAGTCCTTCCACCCTACTAGAAACTATTAGAGAGAGGCTTGAGAAGAGGCCAATACTTGTGGCAAAGCTGTGGTTCTTAGTATTAGCAGTGTCAGCAATGACTCTTAAAAAACTTTAAACAACTGGATTCCAGAATGTTAAAAACAAAATCCCACTTTTCCTAAAACTTTCATAGATTTTCAGGCAGTGTCATATTATATTTATCACTTAAGCACATTAACATTCCCTTAGCGTAGTCAGGAGTAAATTTTGTAGCTCTGAATTTAAAGAAAACACACAGAAGAAGTAACTGTTTGAGCAGTTGAAAATTGTCACAATACCGTTGAATATAAATTGTACTGCTATATGTAGTAACTGTTCTAGCACAAAAGCAATAAAAATTGCTGTATTCATATTGAGTATTAAAAGTTCCTGTGAAAAAAACAAGTAAGTCTGGCAGTCAAGATACAAAGAATGTTCTTTGTATTTTCAAGCGACCACCTGAAATGTAGGAAGTAAGAAGGGCTATGGATTACCCTGGTTGGAGCCAGGAGTCATTGGGTTATAGATGGCAGTTGTGGGGACTGGAATTGGCCACCCCAAGATATGTCTCTTTGGCATGAGGATTATTTGAGGCTGATTGCTTTTGATAAACCGGGACAGGGAAGGAGGCTCTAAGGAGTGGAATTTGCTTGCCTTTTGATAGGAGACATTTACATTTATAAGGTAAATCTCTATCTGTAAAAAGTGCCTCCCTCTCTGTACCAGGAAGAAAAAAGGAGATGACTTTGTCTCTAGAAACTCTCAATCAATGCCAAAGTCAAGGACTTAAATCTGCATTTTATTGTGCTTGTCTGGTAACCTCCTGTAACTGACTTCACTCCCCCTCCCAAAGTTGGCATTTCTTTAAGGATTAAGCATCTTTCCTTAGGCTAGGAACTTATTGCTCCTCTCACCTGTGACCACCCAGCACAAGACAATAGACTTGCCTCCTGCTATGCCCTCCAAGATAGCAGACCACTATCTGCTGTGTCCATCAAGTACTGTGCCCACAGGGCAATCTAGTGACTATTGTGGGAGGGACATTTCAATCATATGTGAAACACCCTGTTTGGGGGTATATAACCACTCTGTGCACCCCTACTTCTTCGGTGCCCTTTCTTCCTTCGGGAAGAAAGGCCCCGGGCCATCGTCCTCATAAAGCTTTGTTTAATTTTCTCTTCCTATTCTGTCTCATGTGAATTTAATTCATTCTCCAGCCAGACGAACACACATTAAGTAGAAGAAAAGTCTTCCTTCCCTACACAGTCAAAACCCAAGGTGGGGAAGAGAGAAATAAAGCAAAATATACAGTTAGTAAAACAGAACCCAGAGAACACCAACATTTAAAGGGGAGTGGCAGCACAACAGCAGCAACAGAGACTGAAGATAGAGTCAGAAAGAAAACCCAGAAAGTATTATGGATTGGTTGGTTATCTACACAGAACACATTTCTCCTTTGCAGCAGAGTTGTGCCTTCTGTCCTGAGAATCGCTTTTCCTCCCTGTGAAGCCCTTGTGTTGCCAATGGAATCTATTCCAAGCACAACCTTCTTGGCTGGGCCTTGATTCTCAGTTGTGTATTCTGTTCCTTGAATTTGCATTACAATCACCTGGAAAGTTTTTTAAAAACAGCATTACCCAATGTCCATCCCAGAGATTATGTTTTAATGGGTAAGAACGCAGGACCTCCTACGTTTTTAATCCCTCTTCCCTTGAGAGCTCTTAAAAAATACCAGTTTGAGACTAAGCACCAATTAAGTCATCAGCACTTCTGAATGTGAGAATGGGATGCAGGCATTCATTTTTTTAACAAAACTCTCCAGGTGAATCTAATCTACAGAGAGAGTTGAGAACAACTTCTCTAAAATGGAATTTTATCCCCATTTTTAGAGATCAGTTTAGAAAAGGATATATAACTCAAATTAGCCAAAAAATTAGAAAGGGAAAGGGTCAGTAGGTAGAGGAAAAGAAAAGTTCTGTCTCAGGAGAAATATCCTCTAGAGCCAGGCTGTCTGATATCGTAGTCATTGGCTGCATGTGGCTATTGAGTACTTGAAATGTGGCTAGTACAATTAAGAAATGGAATCTTCAATTTTATTTAATTTGAATTAATTGTAATTTAAATTTAAAAACTGATACTCAATTTTATTATTGGAAAACTTTTAAATATGTTTGAAAAGAACTTTGGAATGTGAGTCTACTTTCTCAACTGTACATTTTTTTATCCTTTTTCTCCCCAAAGCCCCCCAGTACATAGCTGTATATTCTTCGTTGTGGGTCCTTCTAGTTCTGGCATGTGGGACGCTGCCTCAGCATGGTTTGATAAGCAGTGCCATGTCCACGCCCAGGATTCGAACCAACGAAACACTGGGCCACCTGTAGCGGAGCACCCGAACTTAACCACTCGGCCATGGGGCCAGCCCCTCAACTGTACATTTTATGAAATATACATCAAATTCTTCTGATGAAAATTTGGTGTCCAAATTGAGACCTTCAATACAAATCAGATTGCCAAGACTTAGCGTGAAAGGGGGATTGCAAACTATCTCAGTGATTTCGTTATGTAGATTATATGCTGGAATAAGAATACTTTGAATATATTAGGTTAAATTAAATATACTGTTAACATGAATTTCACCTGGTTCTATTTACTCTTTTAAACATGCTGTCTAGAAATTTTAATTACATATCTGGCTTCCAGTATATTTCCTGGACAGCATTGGCTAGATACAAGTGAAGTTAAGGCATGCAGCTGCCACAGCCCTCTTGCTACCGGCATGAGGATAAAAATCATAGAGTGTGAGAAAGCCAAGCTAGGGACAGAGATATGAAACAAGAGCCCAGGTGTAAACCTGTGGATTTTGTCAGGCTGCCAAAAATTTTCAGTTCTTTCTCCATCCTTCCTGGATTAGTTATCTATTGCCACTTGACAAATTGCCCCTAATTTAATGGTTAACAAAATAGGCAATTCTTATTTACAGTTCCTGTGGGGCAGGAATCTAGATGTGTCTGAGCTAGGTACTTCTGCCTCAAGGCGTCTCACAAGGCTGTATTCAAGTAGTCAGCCAGGGCTGTGGGCTCATTTGGTGGCTTGATTCATTAATGATTCATAAATAATATAAATTTTAAAATTATATATACTATATTTATAATTACTATTTTGTATCCATTTACTATTAATATATATTATAATATATATCTACTTTCTTGGCCCTCTCAACATTATATGTATAAGTTATATCTATATTGATGTTGATACTGGATGATCTAGTTCATATAATTTACCTGCTATATAATATTTCACTTATGAATAAGCCACAGTTAATTTATGCAGTCACCTACTAAGGAATATTTAGGATTTGTTTATTTTTCACATTTACATTTCTATTACAAACAATGCTGCAATAGACACTTTTTTAAATGGTCTCTGTGTATATATGGAAGAGTCTCTGTAGACCCAGGATTACTGGGATATAAAGTATATGCAACTGCAAATTTATTAGACGTTGCCAAATTGCTTTGCAAAAAGTTATGCTAATTTGTGGTTTTGCCAGCAAAGCATATGAGTTTTTGTTTCACCAGCACTTGAATTTCTTGAATTTAACTACATTTTTCCATTTTGATGGCTTTAAAATCACATTTTATTATGGTTTTAATTTTCATCTCCCTGATTACTCATGATGTGCATATCCAACTCACTTTTATATGCGAATTTTGGCATTCAGAGTCCCTTCTCTGAAGCTTGTTGTCTATATACTTTGTCCCTTTTCTAATCAGTTCTTTGTGTTTTTTCTTATTTAGTCAGAGCTTTCTAATGTATTATTGATACAAACCCTTTAAACAATAAATGGGTGACAAATATCTCCTTCTAATATATGACTTGTCTTTTCTTTTGCTGAGGAAGAATATCCCTGAACTAACATCCATGCCAATCTTCTACTTCATATGTGGGTCACTGCCACAGCACAGCTGACAAGTGGTGTAGGTCTGTGCCCAGGATCCGAACCCACGAACCTGGGCTAATGAAGCAGAGTGCACTGAACTTAACCACTACACCACGAGGCCAGCCGGACTTGTCTTATTTCTAAATTGTTTACATGTCAATTTATACAAAAGAAATTTATTGCAATATTTCTTTTATGGTTTACAGTTTTTTATTTTGCTTCAGGAAATATTCTTAGCCTAAATTCATAAAAGGATTCTGTTTTTTCCTTTCCTCTTGTTTATCAATTATTTACTTTAAGGAAATTTTGTTTTTGATTTTGCTGTTTGTGTCCAGTATATCTAGGTGTTTAGTAGTAGATTTGGCTCAGTCTTTTTCCTTGCCTGAACCAGAGACAGTCCATGTTAATATTTAAACTACTCTGTGATTTTTTTTTATTGCTTTCAATAAAGGGCACCCTAAATGAAACAAGAAGCAAAAATGTGTAGAATTTAATAAAAAATAAACTATTCAACAATTTAAAGTGCTATAGAGAGCTCAAGAAATATGAAGTTAAAATGTGCTCACTTGGTTTGTCATTGGTGATAACAAATCGTGAGAGTAGTTTAGACAGAAACCAGACATCAATGAGTTGAAAACTGTACCAGTCGTTAGTGCTGTTCTCTGACTGTTTCTACCTCTCAGGCTCCCCGGATCATGGTGAGATTGCACTTCTGGGCCCCATTGTGGTCTCCGTCTGACTAGTTTTGGCCAATGAGTTGTGGGGCGTCACATGCATCCCTTCAGGGTGGAATATTCCATTGTAGATTTCAGGTGTCTTCCCTCCATCACAGCAACCACCATGTTTCATGGTGTGCTCCTTTGTCTGGATGAGCCCAGCAGCGAGGAGATTTGCCCAAGAGAAAGCAAATCTTTCTCATTATAAACCATGGGGATTTTGGAATTTATCACCACAGAGCATATCCTAACCTATCCTGATAGTATATAAATAGACACAAGAGGGGTGTAAACTCATGCTCATAGCATAAGGATGGGCTAGATTATGCTGTTGTAACAAATAATGGGCTGACTCAGCAGCTTTAAACAATAAAGTTTCATTTTTTTCTCATGCTATGTGTCCATCATGAGTTAACTGTGGGCTCTGCTCCACATTTTCCTCTCTCTAGGCCCCAGGCCAACAGAGCAGTCACTATCTGGAATACTGCCAGTTGCCAGGGTAGAGAAAAAAAGTAGGCGGCAAGCCACACACAAGGCTCTTTAAGGCTGAGTATGACACGTCGATTCCACATATATGTATTTTTTTTTTCAGTTTGGGTTCACCAGAAGCAGCCCCTGAGCTAATGGTTCCTGTGAAAGTAATATAAGTACTGTTCACACCTAAAATCAGTAAGGAGAGTGAGGAAGTGGGACTGAAAGGAAAGGAAGCCAAGAAATGTTGCAATATCAAGCAAAGTGCCCTGAAATTTTGGCTCCATCATCAGAGTAGTTCTGGAGACTGGGCAAGTCAAGTCTGAAATTTGTCCTGACCAGGGGGACACAGAACCTGCATTATTGTTCCCTGCTGCTTGTCAGTTACTATTTTAGGGTTTCCACTGTGATGATATAAAATTCCAGGCTTTTTAGGCTCCAGCAGCCCAAAGAGAGTCACAGATTTGGATTTTGGCAGTGAAAACACATCAGTCTTTGTGCACTAAAAAAGCAAAGGGATCCTAGGGGATAGGAAGACACTGACAGCTCTGACATGCATTTCAATGCAAGGCACAACACACCTAAGTTAAGGCAGCAAAGTGCAATCCTATCACACTAGCAGGAGGAGGAACTGACAAGGGTCAGTGAATGGCACTGATCACATCGACAATGAAATGGGAGATCAAACAGAATGACTTAGAACTAAATCTTTCTTAGAGAAACATTACTGAATAACTAGCTGTTTCCAAGGGACAGTAGAAGGAAGGGAAGAAAAGAAGGTGACAGAAGGAGAGTAAAGAAGAAAGATGAAAAAAGCACAGGTTGAAGATTGAAAGAGGTTCTTTTGTTTGTTTTTTTTTAACATTAAAAGTCTTTGAGAATATGTAAATGCTGGTGTGTATATATAGTCAATATGGAAGATTGGTTTGAAGGTTAGGTAAGAAGAGATAATAAGTGAGACAAGGTTTTCCAGGAAACACAAGAGAATGAAATCAACTGATAGGTGAAAGCTTTATTTTCAGCAAGGTGAAGAGAAACCATTTACTTAAGTGAGGAAAAAAAAAGCAGAGGGATTGAGAACGCAAAAAAACCTACAGACATGAGCCTGGGGAGGTAAGGAAGAGCTCTGGGGTTGGCCTCCCTTTTCCCTCTGAAATAAAATCAAGTCATCTCTTGAGAGGATGGAAGTGGAAGAAGTGGGAACCGAGGAGTAAAGTAGAGATGAGTTTGGAATAAACACGGAGGGGAGACGATGGAGGTGCCCCTAGGTTTGTGATGGAGGGCAGATAGGAACAATGAAGGCCAAACAGGGCCCAGAATGTGAAATTGAAATGGACTCGCCCGCTTTGGCCCCCTGAGGCACTGAGCAGATCTGGTACTGTTGTGGAGAAGGGTTATTATTAAAGGGTGGAGCAGAGAATTGTAAGAGAGAAAACAGATTCATGCTTTTGGCCAGAGAGTGATTAAAGTGAGGTATTGTCTGGCATCATCTTGCAAAGAAATAAGAGAAGCTAAGAAAGGGCTGGAAGATAGGGACGTATAGAGTGTTAAGGGCTTGATCAGCCTGAATAGAACTAATGGCGTAAGACGCCTGTAAGGCAAGAAATTGTATACACATACAGTATAGAACCTTTGAATTTCAGGGATTCTGCTTTCAGAGCGATAACAAGATTAAATGCATGACATTAAGTTATGATCAAGAAATTACGAGGTTAGGGAAGGGTGTCGGCACTTTATTCGCATGGAGAACTTGATTTGGTTCCTGAGATGACCAGGAGATCAGACATAATGTTGTTGGAATTTTGGAGCACATTATTCTGTAGTGCAAAATGCACCGAGTTAATTGTTGAGACAACGCCACTGGAGTGCTAGACGTCTAGAATTCAGTGTCTGAGTCTATAAATTATGATTAATCCTATCTGTCCTACCTACTTCACTAGTTGTTATTAGTAATGATATTCTTTCTCTTGAGAATTAAATGCAATAATGAATGTGATGTCGTATCTAATATACAAAATGTTAGGCAAATATTACGTTGCGCAACTAGACTGTATACTCAAACTCTCACATAACAGCAAGCATAGTACAGCACATCCAAGCTGTCCAATGTGTGCTAAATTGAAGTGAGCCAATATGTGAAAATACCAGATATCTTTGCTCTTGTTCAAATGCACTGTGATTAGAGAAAAAGAGGTAACTGGCCTCAGATCATACGGTATTGATCAATTTTCTCCTTAAATAAACAAGAATAATTTGATATAAGTTACTATCTATCTTTGTCTAGGAAATACAATTGAATAGTCTGCAGGAAAACCAAATTGCAACTGCATTTAAGTAATAAGACACAGCAGGGTATGGTATTGTTACATTAAACACCCTGAAACAAGTTAATGTGATTATAATGTGGCTTCTTTAAACAAAGCAATTATAGTATGTGCAGGTAATAAATTATTATCAGGATTGGTATATGAAGCTTAATCTTGCATTTTCTGTTTATATATATGAAAATTTAAAATGCATTACCATAAAGTATAAACATTCTTATTTTACTGTTTTATAGTTCACCCAAGGAGAAATGTTTTACTCTTCATTGAATTTTTAATTCTTTCGTTCATGTTTACTCTTTCATTCTCTTATATAAAATACTGACCAAGTAAGGCTATGTGGGGATTCAAATGATACACGCTATATATGTGGTGCATGTGTGTGTTATGATTGTTTTGTTGAAAGAAGTCACATTATAACCGTTTTAACTCACTAGTCGGGGAGGAGAGGATTCTAATATGACAATAGCCCGGCCTGCTGTGTCTTAATAGTTAAAAGGATATGTCTTCAAGGAGTTTATAATCTGATAAGGGAAAAAACATATTCAGAACAATAACTCAAATGTCAGGAAAAAAATGTTTCAAGTTCCCCAGGGAGACAGAGCTGGAGTGTACACATGGTGAATTGGGGGAGGAGAAATAGCATTTCTTTGGAAGACTGAGAGAAAACTTCCTAGAGAAGAGACTATTTCAAATCTACCATGAAGGTAAAGCAAAATTTCCACAGCCATAAATGAGGAGAGTTGTTGAGAAAGAGTATACAATTAAGAGAGTGCTGAATAAGTTCATTGTGTAATGGGCATCCTCTTTGAAATTATTCTTTGACTAAAATAAAATGGAGGCATTTTTACATATCTTTCTATCAATACGTGCCTATGCAATTTTCAGTCCATTTTTCAAGGAAAATTCACTGAGCACTGCCTGTGTTCCAAATACAATGGAGAGAGATCAGGGTGACTTGACTTAACATGTTAGTGTTAAAAAAGGGAAATATTTAGGTTTATAATCTATTTAAAGTTAAAATTGATTGGCTTTGCTAATGGACTAGAAGAGTGTATGAGGAACGTAAATCATAACTATAAGATTTTGACTTTACCAACTGAATGAATGCTGCTGCTCCTTACTAAGAAGGAGGACAGGGACAGTGATCAAGAATTTGTAGGCCTGTTAGTCCAAGATACATGGGACCTATCTACTACAAAAAATGCTATAATAAATGTTTTTCTATACAGAGATTTTTCCATATTTATGGGGCTGTAGACTTGAGTACGTCTAACTTTTGGCCTCTCATCAACTGGGAACTTAAGTGGGTTTGTTCGTACACCTTCTCTGTCTGACCACTGAGACAATCCATCACTCTTCAGTCTCAGTACCATTCCTACACTAGCAATGAGGCAAGTCTGCACAAACCATTTCTTGATATATATTGCACCACATAAAAAGACATTGGCCAAACTTCTTGGAAATTCCTTCCCTCAGATCTGAGTAGGGAACTGAGCCACGTTTTCTCCTTCCTCACACCTCTGTAGGAACTGATAGCCTCCTTCACAGAAGTTTCATTGACAAAAGATGACTTCCTTTCTCTCCTCAATTGTCAAACCAATTTGGTCAGTCTCACACCTGAGAGGAAACTAGTACTCTCATTTTGAGGAATCAGCCTTGGGGAAGTCAATAATTTTGTTTTCCATGGTCTTCTTTCTATTTTGTAAATGCTGCACTATTCAGGAATCTGCAAGAACAGGAAAATATTGGTTATAGTGTGTACTGGGTTTATTCCTTTGCTTTCAGAAAAAGCTAATACCCTTAAATAGATCTCTATTTAAAATTTTACATCATTAATTATTATTTGCTGACTAATTAATCACTCTAGTCTACATAGTAAGCAAATCATTACTTCCTCCTCCATCAAAGGTCACTAGAATTCACTGCTGCAGGCAAAACTGTGGCTTCGGACTCCAGTTCTATCTTTGCTTTTCATGTCTAGAGTTGATTACCAGCTTGGGCTATGATTTTCTGATGTACTCACCATTACCCCTCCAACACACACACACACACACACACACACACACACACACAAAACCGAAAAACAGACCCTGTTACTGGTTTAATTGAAGAATCCCAACTTGGTGAGATTTAATTTTCCAGTAACTGCTATCAAGTGTGCTTTCTGGAATCACCCTTTCCCATGGGTTTGATTTCTCCCTAACAATATATCTTAGTTGCATAAAATTTCAGTCATATTAAGAAGTTTGGACTTATTCCTAATACTAGTAGAAAGTTATTTGTGAGTGTTAAGCTAAGGAGTGACATATTTAGTATTTGGAAAAGTTATTCTGAATCAATATACAGAAAGAATAGCTTGGAAATGTGAAAAAAAATATTAGTTGAGACTTTTTATGTTGTGAGAGGGAAAAAATTTTGTCATCTAAATTAAAAATGTGACAGAGGAAATGCAGGTAGATGGAAGTTTTTAAAATAAAATTAGGAAATAGAATCAACAGGAATTCAAGAATTAGAGATCTACTGATTGTGCAAAGTTAAGGAAAGAGGGACACATGGATTATTCTGGGTTTCTGGCTTTGACAGTGGGGTAGATGATAATGGTATTCTCTGAGGCAGGACATACCTAAGGAAAAGCAAGGAACAAACTATTGTCAGTTTTAATCATGTTGGTCCTGAGCTGACTGTGATGGTTTGTATTCAGTTGGACAGATGAATCTGAAGCTCATTAAGGTGGTGTTGGGTATCTAGATAAGGGAATCATGAGAACTGATGGGAACTGAGTCATGAGAGACTGTGTAAGAACTCTGAATATAATGAAAGCAGAGATAAGAGTTGAGAGAAGGAAGGATATTCTATGAGAAACCTGATAACATGTAGCAAGATAGAAAGAGGGAAACCCCGGATATGGTGACGTGAAAGCCCTGTTACACTTATTTCAAGAAGATGGGATACAATGTAAAATGTAGCAGGAATTTGATAAAACAAAAGTGTCCACTGTATTTCTCAAAAATAAAGATATTTGTGATATCACAGTACAAGTTTCAGAGGAAAGAGTGAGGACTGAAGCCAGATAACAGTGAATTGTGGCATGAATGGAAGTGAAGAAGCTGGGACACAAAGGAAATCAACATTTTGAAGGAATTTGGAAAGGGCTAGGGTAGACACTGGAGGGGAAGATGAAACAAAAGAAAATGCATAAATATCAGAGATACGAGCATATTTAAACACTTATGAGGAGACTATAGTAGAGAGAGAAGTTGAAGATATAGAAGCTGCATGGGTAATAGGTAGTATGGTCCCTTAGGAGCAAAAAGTAATAAATTTCAGTGGCCTGGTGGAATGATTATCTTTAGAACTGGGAAATCTATTTCTATTTCATTTCAGAGGAAAGAAAAAGAATAAGATGAGTGAAATTACGGGTAATTGTTCAGGTTTGCTAGTTGAATTTGGAGGGAGAGCCCATCTGACAATCCTAGCTGTAAACAAATAAACGATGACGTCATCTCCAGAGTCTGACTAACAATCCTGGTAGAATCAGAGTTTTTAGAGAAGTAAAGAAGTGAAACTTCCTTTTTGTAGAAAAGGAGAAGCAGCTGACAAGACAACATAAAAAATTTCTGGGTTGCATTGCAGACCCAATCAAAGTTAGATAGCATGGATTTATAAAGGAAACCATCTACACAGTTGATCAGCGTTTTTCTTTCTTTTCTTTACCTTAAAGTGAAGGGTAATCTGGTTATTGGTTTATTAGCAGCTTGAATTGATTTGGTGTTGGAGACTTTCCGGGTGGTGCTTCAAAAAGCCAAAAGATGAGGACATTGGCCAGTGTTAGGAGGTGGAGACAAAGAATCAAAAAATGTCCTTTATTTGATAAATAATAAAAATGCTATGTCATTGCACAAGGTAGTGTTAGTTTTATAAATATAAAATGATATCTAAATTTACTGTAAAATATGATCTAATTTTCTTCTTTGATCTTCATAAGTTATTGAAAATATCACAATGTGTGTACATTTGCCCTAATGTCACATAGAAGACTTATTTTCTGGTCTGAATTAATGATTATTTAAAGATAAGTTTTTATAAATGTGTAATTATTTTTCTTTAGCATGATACCAAAGGCTATATTGTTATATATTTTGTGCTGCAATTTAAATAAAATAACCATGTTACACATATTTGAAAGTTAATGATTCTTGACTTATATATCTACCACTAAGAAAACAAATTGCTATGTCAAAGCATAATTGTCTTATAAAAATAAAGTGAGTATCCTTCAAAAAAATCTCAAAGTCTGGTTTTTTGTGATGCTAAATGAGAGATGGCCCTTCCCTTTGGTATGGAAAAGTTGATCTGGGGCTGAGCTTGGGTGTAGTGATTAGAGAGCGGAATCACTCTGCCTGATGAAGTGAAAAGAATTTGTATTCTTTATGGTTCCCAAGAACAAGATCTATAGAGTCTGGAATGGCTTTACCATTGATGGAGTAGTAGCTGGAATGCCTTTAGGACGAGGAATATCTAATCTAATAAATTTTAACAAGTTTTTCACTGAAAAAATACAGAAATAAAAAAGTATAGAAATAAAAAATATACAGCTGAATGAATTTTCAATGAGAAAACATGTAGCCAGCTTCCATGCTGCTTAGAACAATTACCGTTATCAATGACTCCTTTCTTGGACACTCTAATCACTGTTCTCCTTCAAAGATAACCATTAAGCTGGCTTCTAGCATCTCAATGGATTTGATTAATTTGGCCTTGAAGTTTTCATACATGGTATTCAGTGTAAAACCCCTCTGTGTCTGGTTTCTTCTGTCCATGTGGTTACATGTAGTTTCCTCCATGGTTCTATAGTAGGGTTTCTCAATCTTGTACTATTTACATTTTGGGCCAGATAATTCCTTGTTATGGGAGGGTTGTCCTGTGCATGGCAGGATATTTAACAGTACACCTGACACCTACCCACTAGAAGCCAATAGCACTCCCCGAGTTTTGACAACTGAAAATGTCTCTAGACATTGTCAAACAATCTGCGAGTAAAACTGCCTCCAAATGAGAACCACTGCCTTATAAAATTCAATTTAATATACCCAAAGTTATTAATCTACTTTACTGTTGATTGACATTTGAGTTGACGTCCTTATTTTATTTGTTGTTAGGAAAATTTTGGCACATGACTTACGGCAAACATATGCAAATTTGTTGGGTATACACATAGAGGTGGAATTACTGGGTTAAAGGACATGCTTTAGTAGATATGTCAGTTTTCTAGAATGGTTGTGCCAATTTTTTCTCCTATCAAAAGTGTGTGAGCGTTACAGTTGCTGTACAGCACGTAGTACAGTCAGCCTTAAAGTTTAGCAGTTCTGGTAAGTATGAAGTGTTTACTCCTGGTTTTCTTTTGCAGTCTCCTTTAAGTAATTAAGTGGAGTGTTTTTTTTCATGTTGAATGGATATTTGCGTATCTTCTTTTATGAAATGCACGTTCAAGACATTTGCAGATTTTTTAAATTAGTTTGACCATCTTTTCCTTGAAAATGTGTGAGAGTTTTATATATGTTAGATACAAATCTAGCAAATACATGTCTATATACACACACACATATAGTTGGATATATTTATGGCAAACATTTTCACCTAGTATGTGACGTGCCTTTTCATTTCATAAATAGTGGTTTTTGATGACCAGATATGTTTAATCTTAATACAATCCAAGTTATGATATTTTTTCCTTTATAATTAGTATTTTTGTGTCCTACTTAATAATTTTGTCTATTCTAAATATTGTCATATCTTTTCTTCTAGGAGTTTTTTAACTTTCATATTTAGAAGTACAATGCATATGAAATTGATATTTTATATAGAGTGAAATGGAGTAAAGTTAATTTTGTTCTATATTGATATCCAGTTGATACAGCATCATTTATTAAAACACGATTCTGTTCCATTGCAATTCATATGTATTCAATTCACTATTTTACGACATTATGACATCTATGTTACAAATCAGGTGACCACATATGTATGTGTCTAACTCTATTATGACTCTATTATCATAATGGATTATGATCCATTGGTCCATTTGTCTAATTTTAAGTCAATATACCATTGTCATAATTGCCTGAGGTTTATAGAAAGGCTTGATATCTAGCCATGTCCTTCAGCTGTGTTCTTCTTAATTAAGATCATCTTGATAATTCTTGACTCTTTGTATTTCCACAAGAATTTTAGATTCAGCTTTTAAATTTCTGTTCAAAGATACTGCTAAGAATTTGATAGACAATGTATTGCCCATCTCTTAGCTGGAAAGTAGACTCTAGTCACACTTCCAAGGAAGGAGCCATTCATCTGCCCACAATTTCTATTAAGAAAAAATGGCAAAAATCTCATGCAGTTGCAAAAACTGGAACATTACTTTTTTTAAAAAAATTGCTTTATTAAGGTATAATGATAGACAAAAAACTGGAGATATTTAATTTCTACAACTTGATAAGTTTGGACATATGGATATATCTGTGAAACCATGACAATCAAGGTGTTAAACATATCCATCACCTCCAAAATTTTCCTTGTCTTCTCCTTTTTTTGTGGTAAGAACACTTAATATGAGATCTACTGTCAACAATTTTGTTTTTGTGCACAATATATTATTAACCATAAGTACTATGTTGTAAATAGATCTCTAGAACTTATTCATCTTGCATAATTGAGACTCTATGGCCATTAATTAGCAACTCTCCATTTCCCCTTCCCCCCAGCCCCTGGCAACCACAATTGTATTCTCTGATTCTAAGAGTTTGAGTATTTCAGATACCTCATATAAGCGGTATCATGCAGTACTTGTTCTTCTGTGACTGACCGACTTCACTTAGCATAATGTCCTCAAGGTTCATCCATGTTGTTATATATAATAGAATTCCCTTCTTTTCTAAGCTGAATAATATTTCATTGTATATATATATATCACATTTTCATTATCCATTCATCCATCAATAAATATTTAATTTGCTTCCATATCTTGGCTATTGTGAATAACGCTGCAATGAACAAGGGAGTGCAGATAAATTTTCAAGATCTTGATTTCAATTCTTTTTGATATATCTTCAGAAGTGGGATTGCTATATCATATGGTAGTTCTATTTTTAATTTTTTGAGGAGTCACTATACTGTTTCCCATAGCAGCTACAAAATTTTACATTTCCACCAACAGTGTACAAGGGTTCCAATTTCTATGCATCCTCACCAACATTTGTTATCTTTTGGTTTTTTTTGATAATTGCCACCCTAACAGGTATGAAGTATATCTTATTGTGATTTTGATTTGCATTTTCTTGATGACTAGTGATGTGAGCATCTTTTCATATACTTGTTAGTCATTTGTACATCTTGACCAATGCAATAGAATAGAGAGCCCAGAAACTAACCCACATATACATGGTCAACTGATCTTCGACAAGGTTACCAAGAATATACAATGGGGAATGGATAGTGTCTTCAGTGAATGGTGTTGGGAAAAATACATATTCACATGCAAAAGAATTAAATTGGACCCTATGTTACATCACCACAAAAATGTCCACAGAGGACATACAAATGGAGCATTTGATTTCTTGTTGATTCCCAGGGCTACATTCTACTGTAAATCATACCATTTTTCTATGATTTCTTTTTCGGAATAACAAAGAAGCTATATTGATAGGAATCTCAAATAACCCACAGACTCCGCTTTTGTCTCACTAACTACTTGTCCCTCTGGAACTGGCCAATATAGTTTTCTGATTAGTGATTCCATTCCAATGAATCTGTGGGGGCAAGAGCTATTTGGAATGAGATGCCATTATGAAAGATGAACCAGATGGCCTTTTTCTGAAAATCCCAGAGGAAGATAAATCCCTGGTCCATAGTTTTATGATAGCATAATTTTATTACTCACTCTGATGCCTCCATTATTGACGTCTCAGACCTTGAATCTGTTCCCAATAACCTCTTGGGAAAAGATAGTTCATATCTAGAACATATAAAGGAGGCTGGACAATAAAATTCTCCATCAATCCACCTATATCCTTACTAAAACTCACCCAGTACATATTAATAAAAGAGACTATAAATGCTTGCGGCCAATCATATCACGTAGCTCCAAACAAGACACAAAATCCTCTTTATCAGCCCTTGTTGTGCCCCTTCTGCCCATCAAAAAGGCAAAATGGATGTGGTTACCACCTTCTACAAGATTTATGGGCCATGGGCATGTTCATACTTCCTTAACTCTCTGTAGTCCCCAACCATAATACCATTGTATTCTCCATCCCTGAGACAGCTAACATTGCAGTGGTAGATCTATATTCAGCAATTTTTATACGTATATCTTTCCAACTTGACTCATACTATCTTTTTGCATTTACTTAGGAAAATACAAAATATATGTGACAGTTACATTCCAGTCATGCAGAAGCATCCTCTTACTCTGTGCAAATATTCAGGCAGCACTCCACTCATATATAATCTTCTGCTCTGTTCTCCAGATTGAAAATCTTGAAGAATTGATTCTCTCTACCTGCTGCTAAAGCTTTTAAAAACAAACTCCAATTTCGTCAAATGAAAGTGTACTTTCTAGGTCGTGACAACATACAAAATGGTAACTATAGTTTCCTCAAAAATTGCAATCTATTTATCATTTTCCTTGACCAATTAACAGAGAAAAACTTGGAGGCATTCATGGTCCCATAGGATGCTGTGTATTGGATTTCTAACTTTCCTGAGCTGAATGCCCCTTTATATAATCTGATGAAAGCTGACAAATTCGAGCCTTTGGCTTGGACAGAATCACTAGAGATTATCTTCAGTAACATTAAGCATTTCCTTTGAAACTCCTTACCTTGAACTGCCCAATGACTGTAAGACTATTTCCATTGGTATCTGAAAATTTGGGACAAGCATTGGGGATTCTAACTTATCAGGACAACAGATATCAGAAACCCATTGTTTATTAAAAATTCTCCCTTAACCTCACAACAAAAGCTTACTCTTCTTGTTTATGCACACTGGCAGCAATTCTACAGACAACGGATTCTGTGGAGGACACTACTCAGTTCTTGGGGCAACTCCAGCACCAAGTACTCCATTCTGAGAAAGCAAACAAACAACCAACAAAAAAAAACCTCCACACATTTGGGAATTGTTTTTCCCATGCACATGGTCTCAGGTCACACTAAGATGGTTCTACTGACTCCCTTGAAACATTGAAATGACTTCTATTAAAAATTTTAACCCATCATGTAAAAGAAACTAAAACCCACCTTAAATAAGGTAGAAAACTTCAATAAGACCACAGAGTATGTCCCTAATGCATGTCCCCTCTGTGAGCTCCACAATGCTGAGAAAGCTGTAAAGGTAAGTCATGAACATGAACCAACATCTTTAGGCTCCTTCAAACATATACAGATGGACTTAACTTAATTAAGCCTCATATGGCTATAAATATGTTCTTATTATTGCCTGTGTATTTTCTGTTTTGCTAGAGCCTTTTCTTGCCATAAAGCAGCTGCTCTGATAGTAGCAAAGCAACTTTTAGGTTTTGCATTTCCCTCTTGAGAAAACTCACTCACCTATTTGTCCAATAAGAGGGGTGCCCATTTCATTGGAGCAGTAATTAAGATACTTGGTAAGGCTCTGCCTGTTGCTTAAAATCTTCACTTTCGTAGTCCTTGGAGAAAGTGGAATGAATGAATGGTATACTAAAATTAAAATTATCTGAAGAACATTAGTGGCTGTGGCAAAGGTTTTCCCTTAGCTCTCAGGGCCATTGACGCCACTCCAACAGGAACTCATAGGCCATCGTCACATGAGATTCTTACTGGATTCCCCATGCATCTGGTGATCTCACCTCCTGCTTTCACTTTTCTCTTTTATAGTAGGCTGATCTGGACAAATTTTGTAAAGGTTTAATGAAAGCTTACTATCAACTTGTCTTTTCCCAACAATAAACCATAGGAACCACTGTATGATCTTCAGTCCATAAACCCAGTTTGCTAGAAATGATTCCAATTTAAGATTACTTTTGAACCTTATTGGAAGGAACCTTATATATATATTCCCAGCGAAAAAGACATCATACGTCCTCTTCCTGAACTTTTATGCATCACAAAAAATGTTTCTCAGGAAATTTGGGTCGAAAGCAGACTACTAGACAAAGCGTTTACCCAGATCCTTCAGATCAAGACACCTAAATGCAAGGAGCTAAAGCTGACCTTTGCCTCTTTCTCTTCCAAATTTTAATAAATTTGCTTTCTGTGTGTGCATGTGTGTTGGCTTAGAGTTCTTGACTGCTAATATGAGATTTTAAAAGTTTCTTGCCCAGTCTTGTTACTTTGAGTACCAGAGATTAAATCTTGACATTTAGATTACACTTTGTACCAATGAACTTACTTTCTAGCTAAAGAGTTTAATTGATCAGGTTGCTGAATTTGTACCATTTTCCCTGGGAAACTGTACTTTGTACCAGAAAATAATGTCACTTTCCTTTCACTGTATACTGATAAAGAGACTTTAGGATGATTAATATCAAGAAAAATTAAAAGAGAAACACTATAGAATGTGATCCCCCATAAATATGTCATGTTTAATTTTATCTAATGATTTAAGGTACCTGAGAAGTACCCTTTCCAAAGAGATCAAAAAAGCACTTCCTTCTCCTAACCTCTATTGCCAAACTGAAGCATTCACTGCCTTCCATAATCCTATAAACAGTAGGTCTATTTGACCTACTGTTAGTCTTATTGCCACCTCTGCCCAATGTTAAGACCCTTTGAAGTTCAGGAGGAAAAGAATCTTGATCCATACCTACAGCGTCAGTCCTGCCAAAGTTCCTGCATTGCATAAAGAACTATATGTACCTGTGACAAAGTGTTATGGTTTTCACTTTCACAACCTCCTCAAATACATGAAATGGTTAAAGAAGAAAAAGATTTAACATTCATCTGGGGACTTTCATTCTTGAAAATCATTCAGGAATATAAACGAAACCATCCCCGCTTAGTACTTTTTTGATACTTAAATAAGGACTCTGGGTCATATTGCTTGAGTATTCTTGGATCTCTGGGACACAAGGTTATTAGAGAATTCCTACTAACTGGACAAGTATTGGTACCTATTTCCATTCCCACCAGTTTCCTGTTTTCCAATAACATGACCAAATTACTTTTAACTTTGTAAAAACTTTAGTCTTCTTTTTATTTCAGGTACTGAATTTTGACAATTATGGCCCCCATGTAGTAAGATATGATTATAAATTTCCAGGAGAATATTCACTGAAATTAAAAGAAAAACTTCTAATTTTTCTTAGGCTGAAGAAAGACATAACAAACTATATCTATCAATGAATCCTGGATTGCTGTTTTCTCTTCTAATTTGACAGCCATGTAAAAAGCTCAAAAACAGAATTCATTATGCCATGATTAAAACAACCATTAATAACCTAAGCAACTTAAGTAAGACTGTAAGAATGGGTATAAATTCAACAAGCTGAAGGGCAAGTAGACAGACTTCAAACACACTGAGAACACATAGCAGCACATGTGCTGACATAGGGAAAGAAGGATGGACCTGCCTACAAAGAGATATATTGGATAATGTTTTTAACATAAACAAGGTTAGGGAAGCTAACGAACAAATGAGAGGGAAAAACAAGTGTTAAGCAAACTTAATGATGTCAAGTGTGTTTCTCTATAGACTCAGAGTAGGAATGGGATCTATTCTCTTGGCTTAGTCAAAGGTCTTGACAAAGAGACCATTGTCCAAGGCATTCTGATGATTCTAATGTTAATATTTGTTTTCCTCAGAATTGTTTGCCATATTCTCTCCAGAGTCTTAAATGTTACTTCACAGAAACTCATTGGTCAGATAATTTAAATCCAACTACAAGGACAAAAGTCACAAGAAGCCCTAATGGTAACCATCACTGATGAATCTGGGACCACAATCAATATGTGCAGTGTCAATATAGAATCTGAACAAATCCACATGTGGTCAAATTATGAGATTCAGTCTCCCTCTTGAACAAGACAAGGAACTATGAGGAACACTGAAGGTCTAAAAATTTTCCTCTTGAGCCTTGTGTGACACTAGCTCCTACCTCTATCTGCCTGCATCCTTGTTGGTAGTCCTCTCACGACGTCTGAAGACACATTGCTCAAACAACTGCCATTAAACTACAAGAACAAACTTCCCTTCTTCTGAGAAGTATTTTTGACCAACTGGGGTTCTCCAAATTAGCTGAACTTCAGCTATTCTCTCTTTCTTAAATTCTACAAAACTCTATCCACTTTTCCCAGGAGAGAGATTCAGGTGGAAAATCTATAGTCTTTCTTTCCTATCTCAATAGGTATATAGCATTACTTCCGCCACAATTTGTTGGTCATTATATTAATTTCCTAGGGCTGTCATAACAAAGTACCACAAACTGGTGTGCTTAAAATGACAAAAATTTGTTGTCTTACAGTTCTGGAGGCTAGGAGTCCAAAATCAAGATGTCAGTAGGGTCAAACTCCCTCTGAAACCTGAATCCTTCCTTGCCTCTTTGTAGCTTGTGGTGGTTTTCTCACATTCTTTGGTGTTCCTTGAATTGTAGATGCATCACTTCAATCCTCTGTCTTCACATGGTGTCTTCCTTGTGTATCTCTGCCTTCACATGGCCATCTTCTTATAAGGATACCAGTCACATTGGAGTAGGGCAGACCCACCCTACTCCAATATGACTTCATCTTAACTTCACCAATTACAACTGCAATGACCCTATTTCAAATAAGGCCACACTCTGAGGTACTGGGGGTTGAGACTTTAACATATCTTTAATGAGGGGTGGGGGGAAGTGAGCACAATTCAACAGAACAGTTGTGACAGTCACAGCTCTGGTTCCAGGGGAAGGGGCACAGACTTCACTTCTTAATGGAGAAATGGCAAACATATTGAAAGAAGAGAAGGTAAGATATTTACTTAGTCATTTAGGAAAATACGATCTGCCACAGTATCTATCTCCAGGGATTTGATTCTCGACTTCCTCAATTTTGAATAATTTTAATTACATCTTTAAGTAATATCATTTAATAACTCGTATACATGCTTATATTTTTTAAACTTTAAATATATGATTATCTTTTTCATTTATTCTTTAACGTAAAACCATGCAATATAAACTTCTGGAAACCTCATACTACCAAAAGTTTTATAGATATTGCTCCATTAGTTTTCTGGTATTTAGTTTTTACTGTTTTTTTTTTTTAATGCAGATACATATATGATGTAGTTAAGTTGCTTTTGTTTCCTGTCAGAAGTTTAGAGGATATTTTTTAATTCTTAAAATTTCAAAAACTCCAACTTTTTATAAGTTTATTTCTATCAGTTGTGTCTAACATTCTGATGTTTGGATAAGATTGCTTTTTCTGACATCAGGAAATTCTTAAAAATTTTTCTTTTTTACACTTTGATTTCCTTTGATATTGATTTCTCTTTGATTAGCAAATAATAATGCTTTGTTATTTGTGTTTCATTAACATTTAATGTACATTCATGCTTGTTGGGGCTTCTTATCCTATGTAGAGGGATCTTTAGCTCTAATTAGTCTTTGCCATGGTTAAGGGTCTAATATGACTGCATTATGAGTGGACATTATAAATTTTACCACACATCAGAAACTAGGAAACGTTAGGGAAAAAATGATTAGATTTGATTAGCTTTACAAGAGCCACAGCCCAGAAATTTCTTGTGTATATCTAGCAATGTCCTGAAAGCAAACCTCTGTCATTGTCTTCAATGGCTGCAAAAAGTGCTGGCTCTTATCTGAGGGTGTCTTGATATCATTGAGTTGTTTGAGCCTTTAATTCACAGGGACTTAAAAGGGTAGCATTGGGTTTAATTCAGAGGACCTCAGGACATCTTTGACTTATTTGTGAATTTAATGCACAGGGACTTAAAAAAAATGTAAAATTCTGACCATTTTCTTCAACTGCTGAAATCTGTATCTTGATGTGACAAAAAAGCAGCAAAAAAACCCACCCAGCCCAGAAAAGGAAAGCCTCTTTAATTTGAGTAGATGATAAAATACCTTGGAACTTTGAAAATCATTAAGTTAAAATATTTAGGCAACCTTAACCTAAAGGAGATTGCCTAAACCTCACCAAGATTATTACCAGATGTAAACTGATTTATTTAATCATAATTCTTAAAAGTATAAATTATAGAAACACAGAACCATCATTTTGGAAGTGACCTAAAAACCAAGTACATCCCAGTTAAAAAAATAAAAAGAAAAACTGAGGACAAATCAAGCTCTTAAAAGACTTGGCTAGGTTCATGGAACCAAAATTATAGCAGCCTTGTGCCTATGTCCTGGATTCACTGACTGCAAGTTAAGCTCTTTTAAGCAAATCTATTTTATCACATACAATTACATGAATGGGATATTCCAGAGTTATTTAATATATATGATTCTTTTTTTAATTAAAAGAGCGTGAGGATTCTAATGCCTCACAAAAACCCTGAGGTGTGAATCATTGTGCGTGACATAGCAAGTCATGTCACAATCAATGTCTTAGCTCACTCCCTACAAACATACTGAAAAATTATTTTTCCAAAGCGCAATTTTAAGAAACATGCAAATCTCTGGAACATCAAAGGAAACATATATCATGTGTGTTGGTCTTGAAAATACCTTAAAAACCAAAAAACCTAAGAACAACAGCATCAATTCTCCTAAAATTTAACTGACAAGGGAAGACCTGTAACTCCTAAGTTTTTTCAAGTTTAAGAAACACAGAAGGTACAGAAAATAATTAAATTAATCTACCATCCAGGATTGACAATTGTGAGTCATTGTGGGTCACTTTTACTGAAGATTAAAAAAGAAAAAAGAAAACATATTAAGTCACTTTTTTTGTCTTCCTAGACCTCTTGAATTCATATTTTAAATAAAGGGAAAACACAGAAAAAAAACCTGACTACTTCAGTAAGGTTTAATAAAATATGTTTAAACCTTTGTGATAGTGACCATTGAATGGTTCTATGTATAAATGGAAAGCAGTGCAAAAAGGGCCCGACAGGAACATAGAGGACTAAAATCCGAATTCCAGACTTTGTTTTCACCCAATTTAAAATAACCGCATTCGATCATATCATTAAGCAGCATACCGATTGTTTCCCATCAGATTGGTGCTCAATTATGTCAAAAGTACACTGAGTACTCATTTTAAAATAAGAGACTATTATAAGAGATACAGGGACAACATGAGGAAATGGATATAGGAAAAAACAAAACCAAAAATTTTAAGTATTCATCTTGATACACGGAAGAAAGAAGGCTCAGACTTCAGCTGCAGGATTATTGTCTCTACACTGACAAAGATCTTGGCTAAATGTTGTGGATGTGGAAATCAAGCTGATAAGAGCCAAGGATTCTTTCTGTTCCGTATCCGTAATAAGTAGTCAATGGGTAAAGTCTAAGCTTATGTCCAGTGCAAAGACTGCTATGAGACTGTGGGGATACAGATGTCTAGCCCACTTTGGGGAGGTTTGTTGGATTTGTGACTAAATGAAACTGAATATGAGTTAATGGCACACACTCCAGATGGTTTCATTTATCAGACTGGAGAATTAGTATTCATTGAGCAGCTACTCTGTGTCTGTTCTTTGCTCACTATTTTATAAATATTACCTAATTTAATTTTCTCACAATTCCAGAAAGTATTATAAATAATATTCTCACTTTTAGATTGAATAAGTGAGCTTCAGGAAGGTTAATTATCTAGTCTAAACAAGTGGAAAGTGATAAAACCTCAATGTTCATGTAGAAATTCCTAAAACTGCAATCTTCGTTCTTTTTCATAAGAGGAAACAAACTTCTTAGAATGTGTGGTCTTCAGAATAAATGTGTAGCACTTCTCTCCTGGCAAAAGAAAAAAATCATTGACAGAATTTGATCCATATGTAAAATAAACTTGGAAGAAATCATTTATTTGACCTGAGAAACAAGATTTTCTCTTGATTTTCTCCTTCAGAAATGTTATTATGGGTTCTTGGCTTAAAAAAGAAATTGTCCTTGAGACTTAGATCTCAGTTGAGTCCTCTCCAGAAATTTCCACTGTCTGTCATAGGCCCTCCCTCAGATAGTGGAACTTGGGAAGGCAAATGACGAGATAAGCTAAAAGAAAAAGTCAACCAGATTAATCGCTTTATAAATTTATATTCTTTTTATAGGACTGACAAGACTCGAGAATTTTCTGAAGCCAAGAGTAAAGTTTTACAAAAGCCTGAATGATGAGGGGGAAAAAAGCTACGGCTCAGTTTTTTAGCTTCCTCAGTTTTTCTTTTTTTGATCTGGCACTATCTAGTGCCCCTTTCTACTCCAGCATTTGCTGAAAAGATTCCTGTCCCTTGGTGTAAACATTCTGTTTGGAAAGAGCACTGTAATTACAGTGATCTATATAATCTGTGGAAATATTTTTAATGATATTTAGTAGCTTTTAATAGCATATATTGGCGGTGTTCAACACACAGTCACAACCATGTCGAAAGGTGAGGGGTGAGTATGGGGGGGCCAATCAATTAAATGTTTCAGGGATACCAGGCAGAAATTAATTGTTTGAAAACCAATAGTATTCCATAACCTGTTAATCAATAGCTGTAACATCAAATTTGATTTCCAAAAATCTGGCATAGTATTAATTATTATTCCTTCATTATTTAATGAATTAATTCAGAAATGAAGGCAGCATGGTCTCTGTCCTCAAGTAGAACACAGCCTAGTGAAGGGAGATGAAAAAGTACTAATGAAATGCAATAGCATATTGTCAGGCTTATAATATGAGGATAGCTCGAGGTCCACTTTCCCTGGGTGATAAGGATATCAGGGTAGACTTTCTAAAGTAGAAAACTCCACATATTTTGTATCTCTTTCACAAAACTTATATTCTCTACTCTCATAATCATTTGTCTGCAGTGCTGTCCCCTCACTCCATTCAGCACTGCACTACATGCTCCTCAAATGCATGCGCCTTCTACATCTCGTGTGCCTTTCTATAGAAAAGTCAAGATTCTTCAATATACGGTTTAATCTCCTAGTTGGATCTTAGTTTACTAGATAACACTGAAAGAAGAAACAACCACAGATAAAATATTTTAACAAAGCAAAAAAAGTTTTGTTAAGATTAATTGGTTTATTAATAACCTATTTAAATTATCATAGTTTATCAATCTTTATTGTACATTTGTTAAGTTGCTCATCTTAAAGACTTCACAGGGAAGTAGATTTGCTCAAAGCTAGGAGTTCATTTAAAATTTTTTATGTGATGATTATTCTTGTTGGTGACTATGCTTTTGTCATTGGGAGGGACTGCAAAGTTAAGCCTTTAGTTGTGCTGCCATTAAATTTTTTTCAAAATTACACTATGATGGTGATGGGGTTCAGGGCAGTCTGTGCCAGAATATACCACTTTGGATGTGGATTATTTCAAGCTGAAGACAATCAAGGACCAAGAGACTCAAGAAGAGCTTTTTACCTCCCCCTTAATGGTCTAGAAAAATTCAGATAGGGGCCCTGTACCAGGAAAAGAGTTATTACCAGAGATAATTTTTTGTTTTTAAAGATCAGCAGCTGAGCTAACATCTGTTGCCAATCTTCTTTCTTCCTCTTCTTCTTCTTCTTTTTCTCCCCAAAGACCCCCAGTACATAGTTGTATATTCTAGTTGTAGGTCCTTCTGTCTCTGCTATGTGGGATGCCACCTCAGCATGGCTTTATGAGTGGTGCCATGTACTGCCCAGGATCCGAACCAGTGAAACCCTGGGCCACCAAAGGGGAGTATGTGAAAGCCACCACTCAGCCACAGGGCCAGCCCCCAGAGATAAGTTTTTATATCAGAAAGACTTATCTGTCCAGCATGGCAAACATCTGTTTACCAAACATTCATTCTTCCCATCTTCCTGTGAACTGTTTTCCTCCCCTTTGAAGTCCCAGATACCTACCCCTTTCTCGTTATCTCAGGATGGTATACAAGCCTCAATTGCCTGACCGTCTGGGAGTCTCATATCTTTGGGGTCCCATATGTATGAAATTGAATTTACCTTTTTTCCCTCCTCTTAGTCTGTCTTATGTCAATTTAATTATTAGACCAGCCAAAAAGCCTAGAAGAGGAGGGAAAAGTTTTCCTCCCCCAGAATGGCCAGTGCTCACAATAGGTTTTTGTTTTTTCTATCATAAGCAATTAATAAATTCTGATTGAATGTCTAGCTGACTGCTGCCAATCTTAGAGTATCATACCTGAAGGCAGAGATTATGTTGTCTTATTTTCTGCAGCACCTCACCTTCTGCATGTACTCAAGAAAACTTAGTTAAAATGAAGTATATTTCATTTTTTTCATGTTTCACAGTTAGCATTCCCTGTGCTTTGAATCAATATATAAAATAAGTATAAGAAAATGTATAGAATGTATAATAAATGACAAACTGAATGACAATTTTTATTGGTTTGATCTTAACCATTATACAACCCACATCATATGTAAGTCTGTTCAGCTATGCAACCATCTACGCAGTCACATTTTTTTTTTTACACAAGTTCAGTGTCCTCAGAAATGTTCCTGCTCAATTCAGTCATTTTGTGCCATTTCTACTTGCAGTATTTATTTTACTATCCCATTATCCTTTGGCCCCTATGCCCTTATTTTACACTTATGGGTTCCTTTCTTCCAGAGTTAAGTTTAAAAATTTCCAGTACTATGAATAGTCTGTTGTACTTAATGGTCCTAAACCGTTGCTGCTTTATTTACCAACTTTTCCATTACCCTTTAGGCATTTCCTCCTTGTTTCACAAGCTGAATGGTACTTCTGTTTCCATCACTTCTTTTTTTCCCTCTACGTACCCTACCCGGGACAGAAGTTCTCCAGTTTCTTGCTGTTTTGTTTTTCATCCTTGAGATTGAATTGAATTTAACATTAAATGAAAAGGTAAAAAAGTTAATACAGAAAATCATGTGAATAAAACTATTGTGTAGGAGAAAATATTTTTCTTTAAATAGTGGCCACTTGCTTTGCTTGTATTATTAAAATGCCTTCAGCCAATTAGTAACTATTTGTGTGTCAAGTCCTCTGTTACACACTATTGGGGAAATATAATTAAAAAAAATTTCCTCTCAACTGAGAAAAATGTGCCACAAAAGTAGAAGAGAAAGAAAACAGTTTTAGTATTGAGTAAGCATTAAAGTAACTGCTATGCTGGCAGGAGGTTTATTTGGGTTTCAAAAAGATTACATCTATCTCCAAGGGACAGAAAAGAATTCACAGTTATAAGTCTTTTTAATAAAATGCTCTGACAGAAAGGGGCAGGGAAAGAGGTCTCTTTCCCTTTTTGTTCCGGGGATTGTTTTCCTGATTTGTGTGAACACTTGGGCTATGTATGGTTCTCATCAGGGAATGAATGTTGGTGAACTCATGAAGATCAGCTGAACAAGATTTTCACACTCACACACAGACACAAACACACACCCACTAGTCTCTATTTGGTACTCGCAGATTGTGATTTCTGTTTCTGATTTTTTTTGAACTTTTTAGATGTGTTCATTCTAAATAAAGACATATTTATGTCCTTTACTTGGTGATATTTTATTTATATAAGTGCCTTTTAATAATGTATAGTTCTTAATTTTTTTTTGTAATTTCTGTTCAACAAATAATAATTGGAGCTTGCGTTTGTGCGAAAGTCTGCTCTAGATTGTAGGGGCATGATACACTTCTTGCCGTTGTTATTTAAGGTATCTTACATTCTTCTGAAGTTTGAATATGTGTTTTTTTAAAAGTCATACATACACAAAACGTCTATTTTTAGGTTAAGAACTTAAATGATCTTTTAAAGAGTTTTTGAATAACTGTAAAATCTTATTAATTCATTTATCATACAGGAATCAATTTGTCCTCTCTGAAAATGGTTTATCATTTGTTCTTTTCAGTTTTGCCTTTTCCTTTACTGAAATTATACTTTTAAGTGACAATTAACAATCAATGCCTTTGCTACTTCTAGATAAATTTAGAACATCTGATGTAAAATCATCACAACAAAAGAACATTCTGATTCTTACAATGCGTGTCTCTCAAGTCCTGCAGGATATAGACAATCCACTCTGCATGGGCATATTTATTAAAACACTCTTTTACTGTAGCTTGGGGGTATTTTTCTTGATAAATACATTGACTTTTATCATTTATGTTCTGCATTTGATAATATTATATTCAAATACCTTAATTCGTTTAATTCTGCTGTACAGTCTCCCTCTTGTTTTTCTCATCTCCTCTCTTTTCTTCTCTTCTCTCTTTATCTCACTCTTTGTTCTACCATTTAAACATTTAAAGATAGTCTTAAATGCACAAGTAGAAAACACACGCTTCCCATGGGCTGTTATACAGTAGTCTTAAGAGGATTCAAAATCTTATCTGTTTTGTGTTCTATTCCCATAGTTTGGGCTTTCATCATTACTTAATTCTGAGATTTAACTGGATTTCATATTCTTTGTATGATCACCATTTTTTGTGTGGATTACTTAATATTAATTGTATTTGTTTATTTAATTATGTATAAAATTATTACCTAAAGTTATCTCATTGAAAGGAGTCCAGTTGGGTGGTATGGCTATCACTGCGATAACAATGGAATTGGTTGCAATAATCATTCCTCTGATTAAGAATTAGAGAGTAGCATTCAAAACATTGAAAAACACATTAGAAACTCTGATATTTAGAGACAGTAAATCCTAGAGTTCTCAAGTAATTTATAAGAGGATTCAGTTAATTATGAAAACATTATGCCAAAACATAATTTTAAAATAGCAAGTCTCAAATCAGCTTAGATTTCTCCAACTACTGATAATTTTTCAATTCTTTGGCTAGAATAAGTTGTTTTATTCTTCTGAAAGTAGTAGCGTACTCCAAACAAAACAAATCAAAACACCGCTATGTCTAAATTCAGCCTCTCTGAAGCAGTATTTCCAAGGATATTATAGATTTTTTTTTTTTTAAAGAGCACCAGTCAATTCCCCAAGGGCATTAGCCTTTATTAACATGGGCTTTTATGCAGTGTTTTTCTCTCCTACATTCAGAGGCAACTGAATAATAAGATTAAAAATACACGTAGGAAAATTCCCATATTATCCAAGACCCTTAACCTGAAACCTCTTAGTAAAAACTCATACATTTTATCAGTCATCAAAATGTCTCCTCAGGGATTTATTATCACAGCAGTTTTTTTAAAAAAAACACGTTTCCTTTGTCACCTGATGTTGACGTTCCTATTTTAGTTCAGTCCAAAATTACGTGACTAAGCACAAAATTCCACAGTGGTTAAGAACTGTAGTTGATCCTACAAGATAAAAAGAAAGAATTCTGTATGACAAAAACAGAATTCTGTATTTCAATATCAGAGAAGATTCCAGAATTTCTATGCATGCATCATTAGAGGTAGTGGTTTTCAAATTTAACTTGCATCAGAATCATCTGGAGGTCTTATTGAAACACAGAATCTTGGGCCCCTCTCCCAGAAGTTCTAAGTCAGTATGTTTGGGAGCAGCCAGGCAAGAATTTGCATTTCTGACAAGTTTCCAGGTGATGCTATGCTACTGGTCTAGAAGTAACTCTTTGAAAATTACCCTCTTAGAAAACAAGGAAACTTCTGCTGAAGTGTCATATGCACAGTAACCTCACTGTTATTTATTAGATGAAGTTTTTATAAAGACTATATTGTTCACATTTTACACTGAGAAAATGTCAAATGCCCATGTTAAGATTTGTTTTTTAATTTGAAGTGACTTTGGAGAAAATACAGAAATAATGTGGGAAATGAAGCCTAGGTTGGAAATAAGTATGAATCTACACTATACTTTTGGGGTGCTAAGTGGTATTAAAGTCTGTAGAAAAAATTAATGTTTGATGGAGTCGATGGGAATAGTATTAAAGGAAGGAAAGACTATAAAGGGTTTAGTAAACAAAACAGTTCCCAATATTATAGAGCTCATAACTCCTGAAAGACCATGTCAACACATGTCTTATCTTTTCCTCTACTCAGATTTATTTTTACTTTTTTTTCCTGGAAAGAAGAGACTGGACTCTCCATTTGATGGGATCTATACGATATATTAAACAAAACTCAGTGAGAAGTTTTAAAACGCCTTTTTTGTTGTTCTAAGGAAATTGTTTTTAATAGGAAATCACAATTTCATATTGAATTCACAATGGACAGGAAGGTTGCACAGCCAGAGTAAACCAAATAAAGGAATAACCTGCTTAATGAAACAAGTTTCTTCTCCTTATTATTAAAGTCACATTGCTATAGTTACCCAAAGATATCTTGGGCCCAGAAAGTAGAGTCGTAAATTACCAGTAATTTTCAAGGAACTTAACAACATTAAAAGGGTCTTTTGGTAGTCTCATTTTTCTCCCACTCTTTACTATAACTTCTGCGTTTTTTTTTACTATCATTCTAATTTTGTCTTTTTTGAATAATCATTTGATAATGATTATATATAATTTCCTCTCCAGCTATAAAATCTCTACTCTTGCTTTATTTACTATGTATGATGTATGCTATGTTTAGCACACGAAGAGATCCCTTATGAATTAATAACTTACAGCAAGTTAAGAGATTGTTTTCTTAAGAAAGAAAGGACAAGTGCTCTATATGTAAGGTACTAGTATCTATTGTTCTAAAAAATAAAATGATAGGCAACCTTTTCATTAGTGCTGTTTGCAAAGAAGACATGGTACCGAATATGCAATCATTTAACTGATGGCATGATTAGCAAACTCAATGCTTTAAAAATCTTTTAAAATTCATTCATTATTTATAAATATTTGTCATGTTCTTTTGGATCAGAAGTTAGAAAAATCAAAATACATGGAAATAATATTTTTATTAGACTTCTATTTATCTTGAAAATAAAATGATCTTACTAAAATAAAGGAAATTTAGAGTTGAAGGAACACTTGGATACCACCTCGTTGAACATTTATTTGATGTAGGAATTATTTCTTTCACATTAATTCATTCATTAATTTAAAAATATTTATTGAATCCCTGTGTTTGGGGTAGGACACTGTCCAATGTACTAGGTTCTTACAAATAATTAATAGTTTCTGTTTGAACAAATTTGCAAACATCTAGGGCAAAGAGTCAAGCATATAAGTTTTTATTGTATTAAGTGTAGAAGGTAAGGGGGCACAAAGAAGAAAATGTGTGTTTGACACTGTTCGCTTTCCCTTTGTCTTGCGTATACAAACTCTACTCTGTCCAGTTCATATTGGAGATCCCTTAATCTCAACAGTTTCCCCAAGGGATAGTTGGTGTTGATTTAACTTAGTCGTGGTAGTATGATTTCCTTTGACCAGCCATGTATTCCGCTTAATACCAATGAGGCCTCAGCAGAAGTAAACTGAGTGGGATTCCTAGGAAAACTTTTAGTTTCCTGATAAAAAGAGAAATAATCAACAGGCATTGCCCCTTTGGCATTTTGCCTATCATTCTATTTCCTTTCTGAAATGTTTTGAATACCTTCATGGGCACAAGCAGAAGAAAAGTCCAAGGGATTTGGAGATATGCTGTCCATGACTGCCCATCCACTGTATCAGTCTTATAAGATGGCTATCTCTAGGCTCCTTGGCATCACATAACAAAATGTCTATCTGCTTCAACTAATATTAATCAAGGTTTCTGTTGCTCACCGTCAAACTCACTCTTAACTCATACTGATTCATCATATTTCCTACATTGTCTGCATGAACACTATCAATTACAAGTAACATTATTTGCCAAGGTGATATATTCTGTTCTCCAGATCAAATATTTTAGAGAGTACTTATTTCATTAAAATTAAGTGAAATAAATTTTAAAGAGACACACTCCATAGACTGGCAATAGATCTGGGTACACGGAGTTTTAAGTTCAGATACAAATAGTAGTAACCTTGATTCTATCAAAACCTTTGTGGTATTTGAGAACCTAAGCATTTGAGCCCCAGTGGAATACTGAGAGAGCAGGAAAGAATACTGTTAGACATTCTCTCTGCACACAACTGAAGAGTTTCTCTAGATAATATACAAGAAGTAAAATTTCTGAGTATATAGAGTACGTTTATTTTCCAATCTGTTAAAAATTGTGAGTTGCTTTCTCAAGTTGTTGCTATGATTTACACTGTGCTCAACAGTGCTTAAGTCTTTCCACTTCTCTATAAATTTGTAAATAGTTCATATCATTAGATCTTTAATATTTTTGCCATCTGATGGGTGTAAAATTGAATCTTACTGTTTTAATTTGCATTGCCCTGATTACTAGTTGGTTAAGTAGCTCTTCATGTGTTTATTAGACATTTGTATTTTATCTTCTTAGAAATACTCATACATATTCTTTGCCTATTTTCTCACTGAGTAATTTTTTTTATGATTGATTTGTAAATATTCTGTCAATGGTATTGACACGAATATTTTCTCTACTAGATCTGTGGAAAATAGCTTATTCCAGTCTTCCCTTTTATTAACTTTGCATATGTGATACTTTCTTGTAAAAATGTTTAATATTTTATATAATCAGATACATTAATCTTTTCCTTATGATTTCTGTTTTGTATTTGCCTAGATATCATTTTTTATCCTGAGTTTCCTAAGATGGATATGTTATTCCAATACTAACAAGTATCTGTATATTCTTGTTTATCATCTGTATATCAATTGCTTATCCCAGTTGGAATTTATTTTATGCCTATACGAATGTATTTTTTTTTTCCTCCATAAGGCAGTTGCTTCAATGCAGTTTATTGAATAGTCCATCCGATTCTCACTGATTTTGTTTTTTTTACCAAATTCTCACAGTTCTTTGGAAAACAACTGGCAATATTTACCTTGGTGGCAAATCCTCATACTTCATTATTTATTTTAAGAACATCCCACGACCTTCCATTTCTTTTCTTTTTTCAGAATTGTCTTGGGTAATCTTGATCTGAACTTTTACACTTTTATAAGAATTTTAGAATAAATTTATTAAGATCCCTCCCCTAAAAAAGATATTGGGATTTTGACTGTAATTATATTATCATATTTTAATTGGGGGAAATTTAATGTTTTCGATATTAAGCTTTAATATTCACAAACATGAATATCTTTTCATTTATTCAAATCTTCTTTGATGATTCTCAATGATGTTTTATAATTTTCTCTCTAGAGCTCTTTCACTTTAACAGTTTTTTAACCATGATTTATTACAGTATTCATCCCATTAATTTTTCTATTTGATATAAAGTAAAAATACAATAAAATATTCCGAGATTTTAATGATCTATTTAGTGGGGGTTTTTTAATGATGTATATAGTATTCTTATGTAGAGTTAATGTATAAACATAAATTTTGGATTCACATCAAATTAAAAAATAGTGATTTCCTCTGGGGATAGAAAGAAAAAGACATGAGATGAAGGAGAACACAGAGGGTTATGGCTTCATCTCTAAGTTAGTATTTCTTTAGAAAGAGAGAGCGAATAATCAGAAGTATAAAACATTTTCACCTTTGAATAGTGGGCATATGTGTATTAATTGTATCCTTGTAATCATGTTTATTTAATTTTCCAGAAAATTAAATTAGAAAATTAAATTTAAATTAAAATTTAAAAAGAAATAAATCACGGCAAGACTCTAAAAAAGAAACATAGTAAAATGAAATTTAGCAAAACATCTAGAAATGGAATATGCAATTCTGCACTAGCCATTGTTGATTTATCTGAGAGGGGTATTCCCAGTCACCAAAGAAGGGACATTTCAGGGTCAACAACTTCAATATTCTCTTCAATACTCTACTTAGAATCCTAAACATCTGCTGTACACTGCTGGTTGTCAGCAGATTGACACTTAACCTGACACTGCAAGGCCAGTTAATAGCACATAATTCACATTCTTCTAAATCTTACATAACTGTATCCTTATACCTATGCTGCCCTGTGCTTCCTCTCGAGCACCTCCCGGTCATCTCCAACAGCCCTGTTCATTACAAACACATCCTCCTTTAACCTGAAACTCTTCACTGAATTCTCCCTTCCTGTCCTTGCCTGGGTCTAAGACTTGACATTTTTTTCCCCTGAAGCTCTTTTAAGGGGAGGAAGATGTTCATTCTTCCGCATTTTGCCCATTTCTGGACAAGGAAATAATTTTGTTAGTATTCTTTCAGTGTTTCATTGTCACTTCCAGACAGTTTTTCCTTAAAAAGTAGCAAGAAGGCAATGTTTATAGACTCTGAGATCAGATTGCCTGGGCCTGAAGTCTGGCTCCACCAATTCGTAGCTGTATGATCTTGCAAAATTAGTAATTCTTTCTTCATCTCAATGCCCTCATCTGAAAATCAGAGATAAAAAGTACTTGGCTTCTAGACTTCTTGTGTGAATTCAATGAGTTAATATACGTAAAGCACATAGAAAGTGTTTTTTTGAAACATAAGCTTATTGTACAATATTTTTTTCACACACATGCATTCATTACTATGATGTTTATTAGAAGAGCCCAATCTGTATCTTTTAAGTCCCACTATTGGTTTCATATATGATCTCTGTAATGGCACAAACTCTCAAATATTTCAATTTTTTAAAAAATAAAACACTAATGTTTCCCTTTAGTTTTCTCTCTGGAGAATTCTAATCATTTATTAGATGTATTCTCTTGGGATATGATTTCAGACAATTTATATAACCTTACCTACTCCATATTTGCATGATGGTTTGATACTGATTCACATATAATTTTCAAAAGGACATACAGACATTAGAATACTGATTGGTTATAAGTAGGTGAACTAAGAAAAAAGCTCATAAAATAATAGTTTAGACTGTTATTAGTGTTAGACTATACAGCGAATAGTTTTTAAATGTATAGAATCAAGAAGAATTAAAGCAAATATATGAAACATAATATAAGGAAAAAGTAGGGTATTTTTTATTATCCATAAACAAAAAGAGTCTACATTATAATGCAGACCTAGATGTGTTGCCCTACAGTGAACACTCCATGGCTCAAGTCAATAATTTACACTCAATTCAACAGGATAGAATCTCATCCTGTGGGAGCTGTGGCACACTGAAGAATTTTGGTTGTCTCCCCAGAGCCCACTAAATTAGAATAAAGACAAAAACCAATGAAAATTTAATTATGGCTCTAGAGATTATATCTACAAATTTATTCTTTACTACAAGTTGGAAAACCTTTAATAAAAATTGGGAAAACTCGTGTATATTAAGATAAGTAGCCTGGTCTAACGCTTTCTAGATTGTTCTCTTTTGAATGATATAATGAAGGTAAGGTACACATTCAAACAATAATAGACTTAAGACACTTGCACAACTTTCCTCAATTCTTTAAGCAAGAATTCTGTCCTTACATAGTCTTGAATTGGCATTAATTCTATGACAGCTCCCAAAACATAAAAAATCAAGTTGGACCAACTTGATGTGTTACATTTGTTTTATGAAAGTCCAAATTTGCAATCTAAGTCCGCTGCTCTGAGCTTCTTTGTCATTGACTGCTTTAATAAAAAGTACTCTATAACACTACAATGGCAGCGTTAGTCTTCAAGTCTTCATAGTTTTTAAATAAAAATTAGTGCCTCTCCAATTGCAGTCTACAGACACCTAGGTGTCCTCACTATTGTTCCAGAAGAATCCAAGAGAGTAAGAAAATTTTACTAATAATACTAAGACGTTATTTGCCTTTTTCACTGTGATAGCATTGATAGTTCAAAAGCAATGGCACATAAAGCTCCAGGCACTTAAACAGGAGTCAAAGAAATGGCACCTAACTGTGCTAGCAATCGTTGAATTATTTCCGGCAACAAACTTGAATTAAAAAGAAAAATCTTAAAATTTTTTCACTTAAAAATGTCTTTGATCAAGCAGTGAAAATTATTCATTTTATTAAATATCAATCATTTAGTAAAATTTTTTCAATATTCCATATGATGAAATGGAAAGTGTGTATAAAGCTCTTCTATTCAGAACTGAATCACTGTGGTCATACAGAGGAAAAGCACTTGTGCAATTATTTGAGTTGTGAGCAGATCTGCCTGCTTTTTTTGTGAAACATCATTTTATTTGAAAGAACTAAAGAAAGACCAAGTATGTTTGTTCAGTTTTGGATATTCAGCAAATATTTTCTTCAATATGAATTAAACAAGTCTGCCCTTTCAAAGAAAACAATTGAATTTAATGGTTAATGATAAAATTTGAGATTTCAAGTAAAACATTAGAAATTTGGAAAACGTATATCCATCATCATGAGCTGGATAGTTCCCAATACACAGAGAGTTTTCTGATGTGATCGGTAGTGATAAAGATGAATGTGATTTAATTTTTAGTATTTAAAAAATATGTGTCATTATTGGGAGATCTGCATAATTCCAGGAAACAACATTTTTGAAATGATCAATCCATGTGTAAAAGGGTGCATTCACAATGCAAGATGGACCAATGGATTTTAGTGTAATGGAGTATGAAAAGCTCCATGATGTGGTTATATAGTTTTGATATAGTAACAAAGAAAAATATTCTTAATTAAATGAAAAGGCTATTAAAATACTCTTCACTTGTCCAAGAACATGTTTTTGAGGCTGAACTTTCTTCATATATTTAAATCAAAATAAAACACTCTACAACAGATTGAATGCCAAGCAGATATGAGAATCCAGGTGACCTCTATTAGTCCAGATATTAAGCAAATTTGGAAAACTGTAAAATAATACCAATATTCTCTTTAATGTTTTCTCCTGTTTTGGAAAAATAGCTATTTTTCATTAAAAATTGGCTCTGTATGTTAACATACGGTTGATTTATTATTCTTATTATTTTTAATGAGTTGGTTCTGAGCTGTCATTTTCAAAGAAATCCTAGAAGAAGAAACTTTGCTGTTAGTCCATATGGCAATATTTCGTTCATTCACTAAATTATTTATTCAACAAACAATTTTTGATTCGATTTTGGGAATTACAGAGTTGAGCAAGTCACCATCCTGTTGTCTAGGATCCTAGATTCCTGTTAAGGGGCAGATATGTTAACAGTTACAAACAGTGGAATGTTAAAGGTGCCATAGGAGAATTAGGGAAAGGGTGCAGAAAGGACCACAGGAAGGCAGACACTGTGTCTATTTGATCACCACGTTATCTTGGCCTATAGCACAGAGCCTTTTACATAGTAGGCATTCAACATATTACTGAACAAATGGTGTTTAGGCAAAGCTTCATGGATAAGGTTACCTGGTAACCTGAGCCTTGAAAGGTGATGCCTTTGGTGATAACTTCTCTTCCACTCGACCTTGTTTCTTCCTTGGCAACATCAATAATTTTTAGGTGATCTCTGACCCACTACTATCTTGACTCTTGTCTCATTCACCATATGTCTTTGCATTTTTATTAACCCTACAATGGTACTTCAATTCTGCCTCAATTTCAATTAAACCTGTTCTGTCCTCCTAACTTTCTGTCCCTGCTTCAAAAAGGCCATGTCTTCTTGTATCCTAACAAAGATGCAGACCAGTTTTCTAAAATTCTCTCCTGCTCCCTGAAGTATATTTTTTTTAGAAATATGTTCTTCCTCTAGATTTCAGGTTGACAGTCCATTTTCTTTCATCTGTGGTATTCTGGAACTTATCCTGCAATGAAGGGAGATATAGCAAGAACTACTAATTGGCAAAGATGTATTGTGGCTTTCTCTTGACACCCTTCACGGTCCATTTTGATGTTGGTGGAATCCTTTTCTCAGACATCCAACTGGAAGATAGTATAATCTGCACAGCTTAGTGCAATTTCCGATGTCTAGGAAATATTTATTGCTTTAGTGTTGCTTTGTAGTCTTGAATTAGAATCTTCTCCTACATGTAGTATATGGTAAGTTGACATTCTAATTGGATGAAATGTGCACACACATACACAAAACTGTAGTCTTCAGAATATACCCTTATCAGAACTCCTCCTGTGTCTATCATCACCAAAAGCATGATATTTGTTGGAACCACACTTCCCTCAGTGCAGTGCATCTACCACCAGACTATGCCTAACCACTCTCTGCCATCAAGCACATAAGTGCACAACTTTCTGCACCATTGTTTTATGGAAATATATTTATTAAACTAGGACTTGCAGTTTCTAAATAAATTTAGAAAGAAAGAACTGTTGGTGAGGTCAGGAAGAGCAGAATAAAATTCTGTCTTGAAATGCAGAACCCAAGTAATTGAATAACGGATTTCTAATATTTTGGTCAACCCAGACCCTAGACTTCTAAACGAGAGGACAACAATCTAGAGATAAATAGAATGTCTAGCTTCCTTCTTTGGCTTTATAGGCCTGTTTCATTTGAGGTGATGGAGCATGCATTGTCCTTGACTTTGACTCTCAAGTCAGCCGTATAAGACAGAATTACTCTAAATTTCTTCCAAATTCAGGCAATGGATTTTCCAATAGTCTTAGCTGCTGGTGAGATTATGAGTTCTTACTGTTTTGTGCATCCTAAATAGGAATTTTAGTAGAAAGTTGACAAAGGTTATTTTAGGTACTGGTAAGCAAATTCCATTTAAAATCAGAAACCCTGACGTATTACATCTTTACTCATTCACTGATTCATCCAACAAATATTTATTAGATGCAAACTGTGTGCCTGGCACTATGGTAGACACTGATAGTAAAAAACCAGCCCCTGTTCCTTTGAACGTTACAGTCTACAGGGTATTTTAAACTGCAAGGAATTATAATACAATTTGATAAATGCTTCAAGATGAAATACAAGGAGCTCCTTCTCTACAGTCTGGTCCATGAACCAGATATAGTGGGAGAAAACACTAGAATAAAAGGTTGGAGCTTGGTACTGAAGGATCTTTAATATCAAGTTAATAAATTTAGACTTTGACAGAGAGCCACTGAAGAATTTAGTGCAAGAGAACAGGTGACCTGTTTAAAGCAATATCTTAGGAATTTACTCCAGCAGCCAAGTAAGGGGTGGAATCAAATGAGAAAAGAGTGGAGCAGGAAGGCCATTCAAGGAGGCTAGCCCACTCATCCAGTACAGAAGTTCTGAGAACTTGAATTAAGCATAGGAGCAGTGGAAACAGAGAGGAACAACAGACATTAAAGAATCTGGCAATCGACTGCATGTGGTGATGAGGAGCAGGAACACTGGCGATAACACCAAGGTTCTAAGTACCTGGGAAGATAGGGGAGTCATGCACCCAAACAGGAAAGCCAGAATTAGAAGCAGTACTGGGAGAAGAGGGAGAGTGTGGCTTCGGACTTGAGAGGAATAGTACCCACCTGTCTACTCTTTGCTTCGTACTTTTATACACTCTATTAAATCCATTATTAGGTTCTAACATATGAGATGTTGAAAGGGTCTACAAAGAAAAGTCAAAATAGACCACTTGGAGAAGATATCAAGGCAGAAGCAATGCAGTCATGCTAACTCATCACTTGATTTCATAAGCTTGGGGTCAAATGTAGCTAACTGGTGCTTTTCATCATCAAAATGCCCCCTACTTCACACAAAGCAATTAACTTTCTTTGCACTCCCAAAGGGTGGGTATTCATTGTAATTTTCCATCTGGAGCTAGCTGGGGCAAAAATGCGGGGTCATGGGCCCAAATCACAAAGAATGTCAACTATTGGAACAGAAACAGTGTTCCAGATATCTGTTTATTCAGTCTTAAATATTAAAAGCTTGTCACTAATTTGAGGGGAGAGGGTGAGAATAAAATTTACTCTTCTTTAGATTTACCAAAATCTGTTTTTTGTCTCCAGGATTTGGGTTCCCAATGAAATCCCACTCCAATTTGCCAATCACTTAGGTCTGTGGGTATAATAAATGAGAAGTCACAGATTAATTTTCATCATGAGAGTCAGCTCGACTTTCAGGGAGAGAATACGGAAGGAAGGACATGAGTAGTTAAAATGCACAGATAGCACAAACGCCCAATTTAACCAGCAACTTCAAATCCTCCTCCACTGAATTTTTTTTTCACTAGCGGTGCCAAGTAGCAAGGCTCAGTCCACCCCCTGGAGCTTGATCTAAAGAAAGGCAAACTCATCAGAAGGTAAGCAGGTGGGCGCAAGAAGAAGAACAATAAGGATTTGGGGATTTGGGGCCTTTCTGAAATGGAAAATCGGCCATTCTTTCTCACTCTGTTGGTTTTTTTTAAAAAAGAATCATAATATCAGCATTGTTGGTGTAAACTGGGGGCTGCCTGAGAGAATTCTTAGAAAGTCCAGCTCATTCTTTACTTACCACTAAAAGGCAGCTCACAGATAGAGGACCCCCCTGCATAAAGTGGGTTTTCAGTGACTGCAGGCAGAATGAAGTGACAGAGCAGAAGCTGGTCTCCCAGAGCAGAGACCCTTCTCATTTGCATCAAGATTTAAACTTTACCAGTTTGAACTTCTAATATGACACAGATCCAACCCAGACTGCAACTGCCAGCATTTTAGACTTCCTTAGACCAAGCCCTTCCCAAACTTCATATGGCCTCTCGTTTGCCTGCCCTTCAAGGCTGCACATGATCTAACCGGAATCAGACCTTACTTCCCACTGTTCTCCAAACCACATACATCAACATTTGCCTAGATTTACCCTCTGGTGTTGGAACGTATCTGCACTTCCCACCATCTTTCCTTTGCTCCTCTCATTCCTTAAACCCCCAAATGTAGGCATTTTTCAAGGTCAGCCCTTCCATGAAAACTTCTCTGTTTCCCCAAAGTCAGAGTAATCACTATCTCATATGACAGCACTTTACCAGTGTCTTTTATGACGCTACACTATGCATGCTATTACAGCACAGTAGCTTATGTCCTCTGTGACTTGAATGTCACAGAATATGTACATATACACCACGATTTCTTTATCCATTCATCTATCAATGGACACTTAGGTTGTTCCCACATATTGGCTATTGTGAATAAAGCTGCTATGAACAAAGAAGTTCATATGTCTTATCAAGTTAGTGTTTTCATTTTCTTCAGATAGATACCCAGAAGTGGAATTGCCGGACCATATGGTAATTCTATTTTTAATTTTTTGAGGAACTTCCATACTGTTTTTCATGGTGGCTGCAGCAATTTACATTCCCACCAATGGTGGACAAGGGTTTCCTTTTCTCCACATCCTCACCAGCACTTGTTGTTTCTAATCTTTTTAATAATAGCCTTTATAACAAGTGTGAGGTGATACCTCACTGTGGTTTTGACTTGTATTTCCCTGATGATTAATGATGTAGAGAGTCTTTTCATATACTTGCTTGCCATCTGTATGTCTCCTTTTGAAAAATGTCTATTCAGATCTTCTGCCCATATTTTAATTGGATTGTTTTCTTACTATAGAGTTGTATGAGTTCTTTATGTATTTGGGATTATTTGCCCATTATCAGATATATGATTTGCAAAAATTTTCTCTCATTCAGTGGATTACCTTTGAATTTTGTTGATAGTTTTCTTTACTGTGCAGAAGCTTTTCAGTTTGATGAAGTCCCACTGTTGACTTTTGCTTTTGTTGCTTTTGCTTTTGGTGGCAGTTTAAAACAATCATTACCAAGGCTTATGTCAAGGAGCTTACTTACTGCCTATGTTTTCTTTTTTAAGGAATTTTATGGGTTCAGGTCTTACATTCAAGTCTTTAATCCATTTTGAGTCAATTTTTGTGTATAGTGTAAGATAGTGGTCTAGTTTCCTTCTTTTCCACGTGGCTGTTCAATTTTTCCAACATCATTTATTGAAGAGATTCTCCTTTCCCTATCGTATATTCTTGGCTCCTTTGTCATAAATTAATTGACCTTATAGGTGTTGGTTTATTTCTGGGCTTTCTAATCTGTTCAATGCATCTATGTGTCTGTTTTTATGCCAATACCATATTGTTTTAATTATTATAGCTTTGTAACATAGTGTGAAAACAGGGATCATGATACCTCCCAAGTTTCATTTTCTTCCTCAAGATTTCTTTGGTTATTTGGAGTCTTATATTGTTCCATAAAAATTTTAGGATTCTTTTTCTAATTCTGTGTAAATGCTATTGGGATTTTGATAGAGATTGCCTTGAATCTATATATTACTTTGGGAAGTATGGACATTTTAACAAGATTAGTTTTTCCAATCAATAAGCATGGGGTATCTTTCCATTTATTTGTATCTTCTTCAGTTTTTTTCATTAATGTCCTGTAGTTTTTAATGTACAAGTCTTTCACCTCCTTGGTTAAATTTATTCCTAGGTATTTTATTCTTTTTGATGCAATTATAAATGAGATTTTCTTCATTTCTCTTTCTGATAGTTCATTATTAATGTATAGAAACATAGATTTTTGTGTATTGATTTTATATCCTGCAACTTTATTGAATGTATTAGTTCAAACAGTTTTTTAATAAGAATCTTTAGGGTTTTCTATATATGATATTATGTCATCAGCAAATAATGACAGTTTTACTTCTTCCTTTCCAATCTGGATGCCTTTTATTTCTTTTGCTTGCATAATTGCTGTGGTTATGACTTCCAATACTATGTTGAATAAAAGTGGTGAGAGGGAGCATCCTTGTCTTGTTCATGATCTTAGAGGAAAAGCTTTCAGCTTTTCACCATTGACTATGCTGTTACCTGTGGGCTTGCCGTATATGGCCTTTATTATGCTGAGGTATGTTCCCTCTATACACACTTTGTTGGGAGTTTTTATCATAAGTGGATGTTGAATTCTGTCAAATGCTTCCTCTGCATCTATTGAGATGATCATGTGATTTATTCTTAATTTTGTCAATGTAGTGCATCACATTGACTGATTTGTAGCTATCGATCCATCTTTGCATCCCTGGAATAAACCCCACTTGATCATGATGTATGATTCTTTTAACGTATTGTTCAATTCAGTTTGCTAATATTTTGTTGAGGATTTTGCATCTATGTTCATCAGGAATACTGGCCTGTAATTTTATTTTCTTGTGGCATCCTTGTCTGGTTTTGGTCTCAGGTTAATACTAGCTCCATAAAATGAGTTTGGAAGAGTTTCCTCCTCTTCTTTTTTGGAAGAGTGTGAGAAGAATTGGTATTAAGTCTTTTTTGAAGGTTTAGTAAAATGCACCAGTGAAGTCATCTGGTCCTGGTCTTTTGTTTTTTGGGAGGTTTTTGATCACTGATTCAATCTCCTACTGCTAATTGGTCTATTCAGATTTTCTATTTCTTCATGGTTCAATTTTGGAAAATTGTACGTTTCTAGGAATTTATCCATTTATTCTAGGTTGTCCAATTTGTTGGTCTGTTGTTTATAGTAGTATCTTATGATCTTTTGTAATTGTATGGTATCAGTTGTAACATCTTTCATTTCTTATTTTATTTATTTGAGTGCTGTCTTTTTTATTTCCTTGGTGATTCTGGGTAAAGGTTTGCCAATTTTGTCTACCTTTTCAAAGAAGCAGCTCTTTTCTATCATCTTTTTAGTCTCTATTTCAATTAATTCTGGTCTAACCTTTGTTATTTCCTTCCTTCAACTAATTTGGGCTTCATTTGTTCCTCTTTTTATGTGTCCTTGAGGTGTAAAGTTAGGTGTTTTATTTGAGACTTTTCTTGTTCCTTGAGGAGGCATTTTATCACTATGAACTTCCCTCTTGGAACTGCTTTTGCTGCATCCCATAAATTTTGATATGTTACATTTTCATTTGTCTCAAGGTATTTTTTGAATTCTCTTTTGATTTCTTCTTTGATCCATTGGTTGTTTAGTACCAAGTTGCTTAATCTCCACATATTTGTGAATTTTCTAGTTATCTTCATGTAATTAATTTCCAGTTTCATACCATTCTGGTTGGAAATTGTAATTGATATGATTTCAATCCTCTTAAATTTATTAAGATTTGTTTTGCAGCCTAACATATGATCTATCTTGGAAAATTATTTTTAAATGAAATAAAACATTTAAAATATCCTTACAGGATAAATATCAATAAATGCAATCCTTATAAACAAAATTTTTTTGGAATCTTTTATTATTTCTAAGAGTAAAAGAGTCTCAAGATGAGAAATTTTGAGAAACACTGATTTAGATCAAAGATCAATTGCTTTCTTAGGACATACATCTAGATTTCCTCTCCTGGAGCAGGAAATTTCACTAGTTCTCTGCAGACATATCATGGAAGAAGGTTTCTTTTCAACTTACTACAGCAGTGCTTCCTAGTGTCTGATTTAGGGCTTAATGGTATGATTTTCCAATACATTTCTGTTTTTTTCACAGCAAGTCTGGCTCACCAAAATATCATATTTTTCATAAAACTTTTTCAGCCACATTTCTGTAATAAAATTACTAGTTAAAAGCTAATTAAATGTTTGCTTTTATTTCTATTAATATCCATTTTTAATTTGGTTTATTTTTCAAATACATCAATATTTTGTAACTGAGTTTTCTACTGTAATGTTAACCTCTTCCAACTCTGTATAATCTGAAAATTTAAATTTGGCTCCTAAAGTTCATTAACAAAATGCATTTAACAGAGTATTGATAACAGCAAACTTTTTTTCACTTTGTTATAGCCTGAGAGATTATCAGTAAATAATCAATGTTATTGGTACATTTTTAATCAATAGTAGAACCAATGACTATACCCTTATTAATTGCATATTCGATCATCTTACCAAAAGAAGAAGAAGAAGAAGATGAAGGTGAAGAAGACAAAAAAGAAGAAAAAGAAGAAGAAGAAGACTATGATATGGACTCTGCCGAACATTTTTTTTTTCTGAAATCAAGATATTATTTATGATCTACCAGTCTAAAAGAGAAATCAACTGATTTTCTCTGCCTCTATTTAGTGAAACTGTGATGGGTTCCTTGTGATCCTTACATTATTATTCCTAAGTTTTCACAATATTTTGTGAAGCATTAATGTCAAGCTTGTCTGTATGTTTTCAGAGACTTCTATGCTTACTGCATACTTTTTAAAAATGGAACATTTTCTTGTAGGCTGCCTCCAGAACCCCCCACTTTTACTTCTATTTCTTAAAGATTACCAATAGTAATTTTTGCTTGCCCCATGAACATTTCAGTGAAATGTATGGAATATTTAAAGGAGTTTATAATGTTCATATTCTGGTTTTGTCCTATTAGGACATTCACAATTCCCAGTGTGACTTTGTATGATGTTATTTTAATTTTCATCTAAGGAGATATGGAAAGCACTAGGGTAAAGAGCTTCCATGATGGCCCCCAATGATCCCTGTTTCTTAGTATCCTAGCCCTGTGCAATCTCTTTCTCTTGTGTGTGGGCTAGACTTATGACTCAATTGTATTGGATAGAATGTAGTACAAGTGCTGGAATGTCACTTCCAGGATCAGGTTATAAAAAGACTATGGTTTCTGTTTTGGCCGTACTCTCTCACACTTTCTCTTGGATTACTCACCTTGAGAAAAATCAGCTGCCATATTGTATGACAACTCTGTAGACAGGTCTATGTGATGAGGGATCAAGTCTTGCCAACAGCTACATGAGTGAGTTTGAAGACAGATCTTCCTCCCTGCAATGGATGTTTCATATGAGACCATAGCCACAGCTGACAACTTGAGAACAACCTCATGATAGACTTCAAGCCAGTGGTTCTTGGCTAAGCCATATCCAAATACCTGACCCACAGAAACTGTAAGATAATAAACAATTATTTGTTTAAGCTGCAAAGTTTTGAGGTAATTTGTTAGAGATTATCAATATAGCTACCAATGTGGGTTTTCTTAGTGTAGAATTTGAATTTTATGTTGCTTTCACTATAGGTTTTTATAAGTTTTATCAGTAATTGAAAAGCCAGCTAGATTAATAACAAAGAAAATCGGGCAGAAAATGCCAAATTCTCTCAGCCAATAACTACAGCATTAATAGTGCTGAAGCCAAGTCTTAAAATCTATCTATAAGGATATTAATTAACAGGGTAATTAAGAGTAATAGCCCTTGAAGCACATACAAATGCTGCAGGGAGGTATTTTATTACAGTTTTACCCAATTACTGATTGTTCAGTGGCTTGGTCTTAATGGATATGTGATGGAACACCAGATTGAATAAATTCAATATTATTTATAAAGATTGCTTTTAGAGAGAAAGTAATATTTTCCCCTTGGAGTTATTATTATTTTACTAAGGACAAAACTGAGTCCTGAAGAAATATATATTCACATTACTGCTTTTGGGTTTGAGTTATTGTGTGTAGCAACAATAACCACACTCATATAATATGTCTGTTTTACTGTTCACTCAGTAACTTTCTGAAGTAGTTATTATTATGGCCACTATTTTAAAAGAGACATTGAGACCAAGAGAGTTTTGATAGCTTTCTTGGCAATATCTCAACTAATATGTAGTGAGCTGAAGAGCAAACAAATTATGTCAGATTTCAAGTCTCATTTAAATAATAAGAATTGGGATCCATTATTTTAGATTTAATGATCTTTTGCCCATTTTTAAATTGGGTTGTTTGTTTTCTTATTGTTGAATTTTAAGAGTTCTTTGTGTATTTTGGACACAAGACTTTTATCAGATATCTATTTTGCAAATATCTTCTTCCCAGTATACGACTTGTCTATTTACCTCCTTAATGTTTTTTGTCACAGAACAGAAATGTCTTATTTTAATAAAGTGCAATTTACTATGCTTACATTTCATGGATCATGATTTTGGTGCTGTTTGTACCTAAAAAAATCATTGCCAAACTCAAGGTCACCTAGATTTTTCCTATGCTATCTTCTAGAAATTTTACAATTTTGCATTTTATATTTAGGTTTATTACCCATTTTTTGGGGGGGGGGATTTCTTTTTACTTTTTTTTTTTTTTGAGGAAGATTAGCCCTCAGCTAACATCTGCTGCCAATCCTCCTCTTTTTGCTGAGGAAGACTGACCCTGGGCTAACATCTATGCCCATCTTCCTCTACTTTATATGTGGGACGCCTACCATAGCATGGCTTGCCAAGAGGTGCCATGTCCGCACCCGGGATCTGAACTGGCACACCCCAGGCTGCCAAAGCGGAACGTGTGCACTTAACCCCTGGGCCACCGGGCCAGCCCCAGCCCATTTTGAATTAATTTTGTGGAAGGGCATAATGTCAGTGTTTAGATTAAATTTTTGCATCTATTCGTGTCTTCATATTTAAAGCAGATTTCTTGTAAACAACATATAGTTGGGTTTTGTTATTTTATCCACTCTGTCAGTCTTTGTCTTTTAATCTGCATATGTAGACTATTCACATTTAAAGTGACAAATGATATAGTTGGTTTGACATCTACCATATTGATTATAGCTTTCTATTCATTGCACTTGTTCTTTGTCTCTTTTTGTAATCTTCCTCAACTTTTCTGCCATCTCTGGTTTTGGTTGAGCATATTATATAATTTCATTTTTTGTCTTCTCTTAGCATATCAATTATACTTCTTTTAAAAATATTTTATTGCTTTCCTTGTGGTTTGTAGTATACATCTATGACCAAGTCCACTTTATATAACAGTATATAATTTCATGGGTAATACAGACTCCTGACAACAAAGTATTCTCAATTCCTCCCTCCTGTCCTTTCTTTCATTTATTTCACTTATAATAAGCCATAATCAACATTATATAATCAACATATATAATTCACTGTTGCTATTATTATTTTGGATGAATACTTATCTATTATTCAGTTGATAATAAGAAAAATAAAAGGTTTTATTTTACCTTCGTTTATTTCATTTCTTACCTTCTTCCTTTCTTTATGTAGATCTGAGTTTCTGACATTTTACTCTTCCCTGAAGCACTTCTTCCAATATTTCTTTCAAGGCAGATGTAGTGGTGACAAATACCCTCAGTTTTGGATTGCCTGAGAAAATCTTTATTTCTTCTTCTCTTTTGAAAGATAATTTCACTGGTTAAAGAATTCTAGGTTGCTGGGTTTTCTCTTTCAACACTTTAAATATTTCATTCCTCTCTACTCTTTCTTGTATGATTTGTGAAGAGAAGTCCAATGGAATTCTTATTCTTCTTCCTCTACAGGTAAGGGCATTTTTTTCCCTCTGACTTCTAAGGTTTTCTCTTTGTCATTGGTTCCCTGTAGTTTAAATACGATATGCTTAAGTGTAGACTTTTTGATATTTATTTTGCTTGGTTATGCTGAGCTTCCTGGGTCTGTGGTTTAGTGTCTGTTAGTAATTTTGGAAAATTTCAGCCATCGACTTCAAATATTTTTCCTTCTCATTTCTCTCTTCTTCTGGCATTCCCCTTAAGTATAAATTACATTTTTATATTTATTCCTCAGTTTTTAGATATTGTGTTCCATCTTTTCCTTTTTTCCTCTCTTTTTGAGTTTTAGTTTGGAAAGTCTATCAATATCTTCAAGATTACTACTTTCCTTGGTCTTGTCCAGTGGGCTAAAGCACGTTCTTCATTTCTGCTAAAGGTTTTTTGATTTCTAGGATTTCTTATTGATTCTTTTATGGAGTTTTCATCTTTCTGCTTATGCTACCTATCTATTCTTGCATATTATCTACTTTTTCCATGAGACTTTAGCATGTTAATCATAGTTACTATATATCTCATGTCGAATAATTCTGAGATCTTTGCCATATATGAGTCAGATTCTGATACTTGCTCTGTCTTTTCAAATTGTGGGGTGTTTTCTTTTTTGCCTTTTAGGATGGGTTATAATTTTTTGTTTAAACCATGGCAGGATGTTTCAGGTAAAAGGAACTGAGGTAAATAGGCCTTTAACATGAGGTTTTATGTTTATCTGGCTAGAAATCAGATTGTGTTTACTGTTTGCTGTAGCTATTAAGTGTCAAAGACTAAAATTTTCAGTAATGTATTTGTTTTTATATTTCTTGTTGTCTTTGGGTTTCCCTCATGACTTCTTCTCAACTGCTGCTCTCGAAACTGGTGAGAGAGGCATACAGAAAATGACAGCTTGTTGGGAACAGAATTCCACCAATGGAGCCAATACCACCACTAATCAACATCACTAATTATCAGGGAAATGCTAATAAAAACCACAATGAGATATCACCACCTCTGTTAGGATGGTTATCCTAAAAAAGACAGGAGACAATAAGTGTAGGCAAGGGTGTAGAGAAAAGGGAACCTTTGTACACTATTGGTGGGTATGTAAATTGGTAGAGCTATTATGGAAAACAGTATGGAGTATTCTAAAAAAAAATTAAAAGTAGAACTACCATATGATCCAGCAATCCTACTTCTGGGTATATATGCAAAGGAAATGAAATCTGTACCTCAAAGAGTTATCTGCTCTCCCATGTTTATCGCAGCATTATTCACAATAGCCAAGATTATAAACCTAACTGTTCACTGATGAATGAATGGGCAAAGAAAATGTAACATATATAAATATACAATGGAAGACTATTCATCCATAAAAAGAAGGAAATCCTCTCATCTGCAACAACACAGATAAACTTGGAAAACATTATGCTAAGTGAAATAAGCCACATACAGAAAGACACATACTATCTCACCTCATTTATGTGTAGAATCTAAAAAAGTCAAACACACAGAAACAGATAGTAGAATGGTGGTTGCCAGGGTCTGAGGCATGGGAGAAATGGTAAAATGAGCAGTCAAAGGATACAAACTTTCAGTTAAAAGATAAATAAATTCCGTATGTTTAATGTACAGCACCATGAATACAGTTAATAATACTGTATTGTATATTGAAATTTGTTAAAAGAGTAGATCTTAAGTGTTCTTACTACATACACAAAAAATGATACATATGTAAGGTGATAGATGTGATCATTATCTTGATTGTGGTAACATTCCACATATATATATATATATATATATATATATATATATATATATATATATATCTCAAATCATCTCATTGTACATTTGAAATATGTACTTTTATCTGTCAATTATACTTTAATAAAGCTGGGGGAAAAATGTTTGCCTCTGACATAATTTTCAGCAGTCTTATGATGTTTCTAGATTTATTGTTCTTTCTATTTATCTTGCTAAAGTTTTCATAGATTCTTGAATCTGTGGAATTACTAAAGCTATTAAAAATTTGTGCTCATTAATTTTGACTTCTATCCCATTCTCTTGTTTGTCTCCGTCTGATTTTCCAATTAGACTTCTGTAAGACCTTTTCACCTTGTTCCATCTATCTTTAATGCTTTTTAATCCACTCTTTTACTTCATTTATCTGTGCTTCAGTTTGTATGTTTTCTATTAACTTGTCTGCCAGTTCTTTAATTTTGTTTTCTGTCATTTGTAATTTGCTATTAAACCAAAGTAACAACAGTTTCTAGTTTTACATATTTTATCTCTCAAAACTAGAATTTTAGTGATTTAATTTTCTAATAAAATTCTCCATTTTCCATCTTTTTATTATATGTATACCTATTTTCTTAAACATGGCAAATATAGTTATATTAAAGTATTTTTTGAAATCTAGTTTATATTTGCATACCTATGGGTGTTTCCATTGTATTATTTCTTTTTTTTCTTTAGTCATCTTGTGCTATCCTGTGATGTTCCTATTATTTTCTGGTTGAATAATTAATATGTTATTAAAAATGTAAATGCTCTATTTAATGATATCTTATTTCAAAAGGAGACTGATTCACATAATGCACTTCCTCAGACTCAGATTTGGATTTAATTTTAGCCAAGAAATGGACACCACAAAACTTGAGATTTATATTCCAGAAATAAAAATTTTAATATCTAATGTAAAAAATCCTTGCATGGGCTTAACAACAAATTAAGCACTAAAGAAAAACAATCAGTTAACTTGAAAACAGTCAGTGGAAATTATCCAAACTGAAGCAAAAGAGAAAAAACTAGAAAGTATAATCAACAAAGTCTCAGTGACCTGTGGTATAATATAAACTAATTTGGGCAGTAGTTTCCCAGAAGAGAAGAAGGAGAGGTCAGGGAACAAAAATATTTAAAGATGTAAAGTACAAACACTTTTTATGTTTGATGAAAAATTTAATTTCCAGGTCAAAAAATATCACACCTAGACACATCATAGTCAATTTCTTCAACCAGAGATAAATTAAAATTTTTTTAAAAATCAGGAAAAAAATACAAATTACATATAAGGAAACAATCATAAAAATACTTCAGATCTGTCATAAGTTATAATAATGCTTAAAAAAGTGTAATTACAACTTTAGAGCACTAAAGTGAAAACAAATGTCTTTTGATGTAGAATTCTATATCCAATGAAAATGTACTTCAAAAATGTTACTTTTAGATAAATGGAAACTTGGTGAATTAGTCACTAACAGTCTTCAAAAACGAGAAATGTTAAAGAATATCTTTCAGGTTCAAAGGAAGTTCTATAGATGGAAGCAAAATACAGAAAAAGTATAAGAGTGCTAGAAATGGTGAATATTTGAAATAATAGAATAGATTTTCACCTGATTTCTTAATTTATTTTAAAAAATAAATTGAGTAAAGCAACAGTAATAACATTGTATTGTGGGGACAATGGGGCAATGTATGTGTGAAAAATGGGACAAATAGAAATCAATAGATGATGGTAGGTTTAAGGCCAACTAAACTAATTATTACATTAAATGTAAATGGGCCAAAACGTTCAACATTTCCAAGTACTTAAGTAAGAGTAGTGTATACATATGAAGCAAATTCACTGTCTGATATTTCTGTTTCTACTGAAGAGTTATGAGAAAATCATCTACAAACTGTTCACACAATGCACAAATTCAAAGAACACTTTTCTTATTTTGTAAAATTCTCATTTTTTCCTTCAATGATTATATGATTTTCACAATATATTGCGTAGTAAACAAATGACGATTTTAGAATAATGCACTAAAAAGTATCTGAGACACACACACAGGTTAGTACACCTCAGGAAAATGATGATTCTGTAACTGGTTTATGAGCATATGGACAAATTTTAAATACCAAATGAATTCTACAATTTGTACCTCTCTTTTAAAAGTACAAATGAAATACATGAATCTTTCAGTGCCATATGATTTTAATACAAAATTTTAAATTTTATTCTTAAATTTAATTTAAAACATAAATGCAGTATGTTTTGTTCATTTGAGAGCTGTATGCCAGAATGTTAAATCTTTGCAAAAAGTTCTGAATCCATAAGATGCCAGAAAAGAAAAACACAAGCCAAATAAAATAAATGTCTTTTTTATATGGAAGTAGATCTTACATATCTTATCAACTGAGAAAACATCCTATAGAAAATTATTTTAATTTATATAGTTGAACATTCATTCCTACCAAGTACAGTGATTTATATTTGCCTACTTTTATTAATATGTTGGCTATTTATAACTCCTGATCAACAGTAAAGAGGAGAGAGGAACATGTTAAACCACACTATGAGGATAGTGTAGTTTAAAAAAGTGGAGCTACATCTTTAAAGTACTAAAACGGAAATAAATCTCTTGATGTAGAATTCTACATCTAACGAAAATTTACTTCCCAATATAAATCCTAAGTGTAGGAAACTACAATAGAAGAAACCTAGCTTCTTCTATTTTAATTTAATTTAATTTTAAGGAATAAAATAAATTATAAAGAAAACTAAATATTAAAAAATAGTTTAATGTAGAAATATGTTAACTTTTTCAAACTAAAAATTATGAGACAAATGGAAATTTGAACACTGATGAAATAGTTCATATTTTATTAAAATACTCAATATTTACTTATGATAATGTTTTAATGAGAGAAAATTTATCTTTTAAAAATATTTGCTAAACTATTTTTGGACTAAGTTATTTAACATCTGGGACTAACTTTGAGCAATATAGAAAAATGAGAAATGGATTTATGAATGAGGTATGTGTGGGGCAGAATCAACCAAATGTTGGTGGTTTGGGGAGGGTGGTATGTTTATGAGGGTTCATTATACTATTTTCACTACTTGTGTATATGTTCAAAAATTTCTCCATAAAAGAGAAAAGAAAAAAACAATATGGCTTAGTAAATGTCCTTGTGACATTTATTTGAGAAGAATGGATGTTATATTCAATGGTCTATGTGTTATTGATTTAAGACTTGTTGGAGAGAAACATTTTGAATGGTAGACAGTCTATAAAAGAGTAACATTTTAAAGCAAAAGAAAGAAAATATAGAATAATGTAAGGGTACCAGAAGAAACTAGAAAGAAAATTATTACCAAGGAGAGAATTATAGGAGAGAAATCCTCAGTTTTTTCACAGTATCAGATATGATTAGAAAACTAACAGATGTAATGAGAAACATACAATTTCACAGAAATAAGAAAATGAATCATCAAGAAAGGGAAAGTCTTTTTTGGTGAGGGAAGTGCAAATATCTTTTTCAAACTTCAAATGTATTATCAAGCATTGTTACTCCTTGGAAATTATTTCTGTTGATACAGAATACTATAAATAATTAAATCTCCCATCCTCGTCCTTTCACAATCCCACAGCATCTGTACATATATTCATGAAACACATTAAACTGTGATCATGGTTTGAATTTTCTATCTTCCCCACTTATCTATAAACTTCTTTCTGGAAGGGATAATGTTTTATCTGCTTTGTGTCTGCAACATATCAAGTGCTACGTATGAAGCACGAACTGAACCAATAATTGTTGAATAGATCAACCCTGGTACCACTAGAAGGATAAATAAACAAGTTTAAAACAAACCAGCAACATTTTATTATTAAATAATTGTCTCAACCTAAAGTTAGCCTGGGAGATTTTGCTTTTTTACTATCCTCTTTCCTACATCACCTTATTTATGCAGCTGTCAGACCAAAGTACATGCCTGAACGTATATGTTATTGCAGATTTCAAGAGAAAGTTATGCCAAAGACATTATTTGTAGTGATACTTGCATGTAAATTTTTTTCTAAAAGAAAATGAAAATAGAAACTTCAAGAAAATTTTTGTCTTATATTGCATTAATCACAAAAGTATCATTTTCTTCTGAGAATGAAGAATTTGTAAATTCAAAGAAATCAAACAGCTCTCATTCAAACATAAATCCGTATATGAGAGAAGCGTGCATAAAAACTAAGGATCTCTGATTCATTTTATAATGAAAAAGAAATGATAGAGAACATATTAAATGGAACTGACAATCTGAAAAATGTTGATAGTAACTGAAGATAATTTTTGAAGGCAACAAAATAACTTTGTGATGGCTTCTTTCATCTTTGTTTCACTAAATCATTGTTACAGAAAAACTGACAAGTTTCATATTATCAAAGAATTCCTATAAATCAATTTTTACTTCCATTTTATTTAAATGAAGCAAATTACTAAGCCAAGTTTCTGAAAAAGTAATACATTTACATAATTAAAACTTTGAAAAGCATAAAAAAGTGAGGTATATAGAGACATTCTCTCCTGTTCTCCTAATTCCCGTGTGTTAATTCTCTTCCACACAGGCAATGAAATTTAATCTTTTTTTGCATATGATTCCAGACATATATTTTTCCCTCAGGCTCTGTTCCTGGAAAGGAACAGTCTGAGATAGAAGATAGAAATCTTTCATATCAGCTATTAGATCATTTCCAAGTATTTTTTAAAGCTATCATAAATCTTATTTTTTAATGCTATTTTCTGATCTTTTTGGCTGATGTATTAGTTTGCTGCCATAACAAACACCACAGACTGGGTGGCTTGAACAACAGAAATCTATTTTCTCAAAGTTCAGAGGCTGGAAGTCAAAGATCCAGGTGTTGGCAGGTTTGGTTTCTCCTAAGGTTTCTCTCCTTGACTTGCAATGGGCTTTCTTCTGTGGGTGTGCCCCCATGGTGTCTCTTCCTCTTCTTATAAGGACATCAGTCATACTGGATTAAGTTCCCACCCTTATGACCACATTTAACCTTAGTTACCTCTTTAAAAATGGCCTATCTCTATCTTCAAATACAGACACATTGTGGTTTAGGTCTTCAACTTATGAATTTTGGGGGGCACAATTCAGTCCATAGAACTCCGCCCATTAGTTTCCCAAAATGCATGTTCTTCTCATATGCAAAATACATTTACCCCCATCCCAACATCCTCCAAACTCTTAACCCATTCCAGCATCAACTCTAAGATGAAAGTCTCATCTAAATATCATTTAAATCAACTACAGTTGAAACTCAATGTGTGATTCAGCCTGATGCAAAATTCATCTCCAGTTGTGAAGCCGTGAAACTAGACAAGCTATATGCTTCCAAAATACAATGGTAGGACAAACATAGAACAGACATTGCCATTCCAAAAGGGAGAAATAAGAAAGAAGGAAGAGATGATGAGTCCAAAGCAAACCTAAAACCTGGCAAGGCAAATTCCACTAGATTTTTAAGACTTAAGAAAAATCTTCTTTGGGTGGATGTTCTGCCCTCTGGGCCCACCATGGTTGTGGCCCTATGCACTTAGTCTTGGGCAGTGGCCCTGTCCCCATAGAACCAGCTGGTGGCCTTTAACCTGAGCCTGGTGTACTGAAATCAAGGAAGCAGCCTTACCCTCTGAAACCAAGGAGGAGACAGCCTTGTCCCCTGAGCCTGTGTACTCTGGGCCTGTAGGGGAAGTGGCAGTCTAACTGATCTCTGAGTTATTTTCAGTATCATTGTTTCCTTTTCTGGAAGGATAATGTATGTTTACAGCCAAACAGCTCTATTGTCCTGTCCTGTGGAATCTCAGAAATCCCACAGCTTTCCTTTATTCTGTCCTGTCTCTGTCCCCCTTAGTCTCAACTGGCAGTATCTCTGCTGCTATAATCCCATCTCTATTCCTGGCTCTATTCCTTCTGAGATGGCTGACTGGATCCATGAATTGCACCCAAGATCTCTCTCTCTCTCTCTTTAGCAGCTTAAAACAACACACGTTTATTATCTCATCATTCCTTTGGGTCAGGAGTTTGGGCATGGCTTACCTGGGTTCTCTGAGTCAGGGCCTCACAAGGCGGCAATCAAAGTGTTAGCCAGGGTGTGGTTCTCATCGGAGGCTCAACTAGGGAAGGATATGCTTCCTTACTCATGCAATTGTTGACAGCGTTTAATTTCTTTCAGCTGAGGGTTCACGGATGCGTCAATCTTCAAAGCCAGCAACAAAGACTAGAGCAAGCCATTTAGCAGGGCTCACTTAACGTATCCAGCCTCAGTTGCTGCATAGTTCTGTAGGTGAGAAGTCCAGGTGGGCTCAACTGGATTCTCTGCTGAGGGTCTCACAAGGCTGAAGTGAAGCTGTCAGATTGACTGGGCTCTTACCTGGAGACTCTAGGGAAGAATCTACTCCCAAATTCATTCTAGTTGCAGAATCCAGTTCTTTGTGGTTATGGGAATATCTCTGTGTTCTTGCTGGCTGTTGGCCAGAGGTCACTCAATTCCCAGAGGCCATTCCCCAAGTCCTTTCATCTCCAAGTTAGCAATGACATGTCAAATCATTATCTGGCTTGGAATCTCTCTAGCCACCCCTTCTGTTCTACCCATGATCTCTTTATCAAGTGATTTCCCAGCCACATCCTTGGTATGTATCTCTCCAGAACATACTTTCTCTTTTTTGCAATATGGATAGCCATAATTTTTCAAATCTTCAAGTTCTGGTTCCTTCAATTTATCTCTCTCCTTTTGCATTTTACTATAAGCAGTAAAGAGAAACCAGGCTGCACCTTTAACATTTTGCTTAGAAAACAGTTAGTTAAATATCTAAGTTAATGACTAAACTTTCACTTTCCACAAAACACTAGAACATGATTCAGCAAAAGTTCTTTGCCACTTTATAATAAGGATCACTTTTCCTCCAGTTTTCAATAAGATGCTCCTCATTTCTACCTGAGATCTCATCAGAATTGCTTTTAATGTCCATATTCCTATTAATATTCTCTTCAAGGTAATCTATGCTATTTCTAATATGCACCTCAAAACACTTCCAGCCTCTATGTAGTAATCACATTGGGGCCAGCCCCGTGGCTGAGTGGTTAAGTTTGTGCACTCCGCTTCAGCCGCCCGGGGTTCCATGGTTCAAATCCTGGGTGCAGACATGGCACCACTCATTAGGCCATGCTGGTGCTCATCCCACATAGCACAACCAGAGGCACTCACAACTAGAATATAAAACTATGTACTGGGGGACTTTGGGGAGAAGAAGAAAAACAAAGTAGAAGATTGGCAACAGTTACTAGCTCAGGTGTCAATCTTTAAAAATCAAAACAAAACAAAACTCTTCCAGCCTCTATTCATTACCCAGTTCCAAAGTCACTTCCACATTTCTATGAATTCATTATAGCAGCATTCCACTCTCAGTACCAAAGTCTGTATTAAATTGATAGGACTTTCATAACAAAGTACCACAGACTAGGTGGCATAAACAACAGAAATTTGTTTTCTCACAGTTCTGAAGGTTGGAAGTCACAGATCCAGTTGTTGGCGGGTTTGGTTTCCCTTGAAGTCTCTTCTTGGCTTGCAGACGGCTGCTTTCTTGTTGTGTCCTCACATGGCCTTTCCTCTCGTGTGTGTGTGTGTGTGTGTGTGTGTGTCTAGCATCTCTTTCTTTTCTTAAAAGGACATCAGTCAGATTGGATTAGGTCCCCACCTTTGTGACCACATTTAACCTTTGTTACCTCTTTAAAGGGCCTGTCTCCAAATACAATCATATTGGGTTTTATGGCTTTGACATATGAGTTTCGGGGGGGACATAATTTAGTCCATAAAAGCTGATCTATAGAAACACAAATTCATGTGTATTGACTTTGTATTAAAGAAACTTAACAGGTTAATTTATTTCTAAGGATTTATACATATTTTTTTACACACATAAGCAATTAGTCATCTCAAATAGTGATAAGTATTTTCATTTCCAATTCCTTTAGCTATTATTTATTTTTTTGCCTAACTGCACAGCTGAGGACTCTTAGCATAATGACAAGTAAAAGGACAATAGCAGGTAGCCTTGTCTTGTTTCCTATCTCAAAGGAAGCTTTCAACATTTAACATCAAGATTGTTGTAAATATATTTTACCAGAATAAGAAATTTATCATTTATTCCTTTTTTTTTGCAAACACTTTATCTTGAATGAATATAGAATTTTGTTAAAGGATTTTCCTCAATGAATGGAGACAAGATGATTTTCTTCCTAGAGGTTGTTTATCTGATGAATAACATTGGTTGGAATTTAAATATTGCAACCCATCTCTGTTTCTGTAGTAAACTCAATTACTTATGATAAATAGTTTTTTATATTTATCTGAAATTCATTTGCTAGTACTTTCCTTAGGAGTTTACTATAATACACACAAATGAAAATTTATTTTTCTTTAGCCTACTTGGAATTTGTCAGGCCCTTATTTTTGGCTTGGTATATTTTGTTTTTTACAACTCTCAATTAAATAACTTCAAAAATTGCTTTGGCACATTCTCTTTGTCTTCTCCTTTTAGAATTATCACTGTATTCTCCTTACATTTTGCTCTCTCTTTTTCTATATTTTATACCATTTTGTTCCCTTGTGCTTTGTTCTAGATATTTCCTTTTAACTTGTTTTCCAGCTTACTATCTTTTCTTTAGCTCTATCTAATATTATAAGCCTATCTATTGAGCTCTTAATTTACTATACTTTTTGAGTTCTAGAATTTCAGTTATGTTCTTTTTTATAATTCCAAGTTCTCTGATAGGATTATCAATTTTGCTTTTTAATGTCTGCCACTAGTAACTCCATTATTTGTAGATCTTTTTTTATGATCTGTTGTTTCTGCTTATCTTTTTCTATTTTTCATCTCCTCCTTTATCTAATTATTTGTATTGAGTACTCAATGTTTTACTTTCAAAAATATTTGTATAAATAATTTGAGACCTGCATGAAGTACTGTTTCTCTAAAGACATATATTTTCTGCTAGGTGCCTGGGTCACCATCAGTTTTGGAATCATTCTAATGAATGAATCTGGTTTTGAGGGGATTTAAAATTGGAATGTAATCCTAGTTGACTTGAGTTTATATTTACTCTTAAATTAGTGCACTAAAAGGTTTATGCACAAAGTAAGTGTTGTTCACCTGGCGTCCTGCTTGACGCATCCTAGACTTCATGCCCTGCCCCTGTAGCCATAAAACCTGTTAGGGTGTGCCCTTCAACACCTCAGCCACTATATCTTGAGTAAACAAGTGCCTTTTGGAGAAAAGTTTCCAAACAGAGTGTACAAATCCCTGGAACTTCATCCTTCCCCAGAAGAATGGCCCAGATCTTCTTTGCTCTCATGTTACCACTCCAATATTTTCAAGTAAATCTTTATTTGTTTAATTGTTTGTCCATGTGTTCTACTTTTCTTCAGTAATGAGGGTCTAGAGAAGGTAGGTTCACTATTACTGGCTGGGAATAATTATTATTTAATTACTACAATCCAAGCAGGAATATTTAGGTATAATATGATTTGCCTGTCCAATAGTGACACTATCTTATAATAAATATTGTTATATCTTATTTTTTGTTTAAGTCTTATCCACTCTCTCCACTTATTTTTCTGAAATCCTTTTTTGCAGGAAGTTTATATTTCAAATGGTGTAGTAATGTGTTTCAGACTAACTGGAGATTTTCTGATGATTCAGGATTTCGAATTTTAGTTTTTTGAGACTTCACTCTTTGTCAATGATAATAGGCAACAGTGTAGTTTCTCCCTTCCTTACTCTTCCATGCAACGATTTTTTTCTTCCTATTCTATTTCCTATGATTATATTTGTGTATGTAGTTTCCCACTTAGTTCTGTCTCCTCTGTTTCTAGCCAGTTCCTTCCTGATGCCATTGTTGCAATGAAGATATTTATTTTTTGCACCTTACCTTAAATGTTTTTCTCTATATTCAAAGAGTAATTTTTGCTGGACCTCCTGAGATGGAGGAATGGCATCATCTATTAGAGATATCTTTTATGTACTTCCACCTGTTTGACTTCCCTGATGAATATGCACTGTTGGGAACATTATTTCCATCCATTTTGGATTTCAAGTGTTATATCCTTCTGTTTTCACCTAATATAGAGTTTATATATTTCTCATAAATGTTGTGGTTGTTGAACGATTTCTTGGAAAATAATGGAGTAAACAATATTTAGAACACTGAAGTCTGATGATTATATGCAATATGCACTTTTTAATAAGTGATAACATCTTGAATAGTTAGTTTATAGGAAAAAATTCAACAAACTAATAAATTATGCAATCAACACATAATTGTTCTGAACTTGAAAAAACGTGAACAGTATATACACTATTACATACTTGAAAGTTGATATTTGTAATTACGTACTTGGCTAAATCACTACCCTGAACAGTTTCATGAACTGTAAAATGTTTTGGAGGGAACTGACAATTTCTAAGGTCATCTTCTGCTCTAAATATCCATTATTTACTTCAAGAAAACTCTGGCTTGTCAAAGTTTAGTTATATGACAATAATTTTTCAATTAAATTAATGAATTCTGATTACATAAATATTTTGTAAGGGATATATTTATCTTAAAAAAGTTAAATTTCAAGATCTCATCAAGATAGCAGTGTAGGCAGACTCTGAATTCATCTCCTCCTATGAACACAACTAGGTTACAACTATTTTTGGAAAAATTACCCTGAATAGAAAACTGAAAACTAGATAAAAGGAACCCCCACAATAAGGGACAAACCTGACTAAGGTGGTTTTGACCTGCATTGACTGGGTGGCTTGACCCTCTACAGGCGGGTGAGTGTGTCTGCCTCTGTGGGGCAGTGGCTATGTGAGGACTAGGTGAACTGTGGGGGTCATTGGTGGAGAAGTGGGGGCCTCTGCAGTGGGGTGTCAGGGTATGCTCCAGGGGGTTGGGGAGCATGCACAAACCAGGACTGTGTTGATGGTGAGTGTGGTCCTGTGTGGGGGGTGAGGCTTATCAGTGGCAGAAGACCTGTGCTATCACAAATAGCCATAAAAAGGATCGGCCCCACCTTCCAGAGCCTGAAACAATTGAGTGATCCTGTGCCTAGGGCAAGTCTGACTGAGCTGCACACCTAAGAGAACTTACAACAGCCTTGGAGGCCTGAGGCCTATAGCAACTATACGCCCCTGAGCCTAGCAACCAGCTACACTGGGTACCTACCCAATTAACAGGAAAACTGCAACAGAAGTGTGCTGTTAGAACTGCAGCAAATGCTGTTGAAGCTCCCCAAACCAGATTTACAATCAATACTGGAACATAATAGTGGAAATGAAAAATTCACTAGAAGGACTCAATAGAAGAGTACATGATACAGAAGAACATATGAGTGAGCTAGATGAAAGACTAGAGGAAATCACCCAAGCCGAACAGAAAAAAGAAAAGAATTGGACAGAATGAGAACAGTCTAAGGGAACTCTGGGAGAATATCCAGCACACTAACATTAGTATTATAGGTGACCCAGAAGGAGAAGAGAGAGACAAAGGGGCAGAAAATCTATATGAAGAAATAATAGCTGAAAATTTTCCTAACCTAAGGAAGGAAACAGACATCCAAGTACAGGAAGCACAGAGAGCTCCAAACAAGATAAGCCAAAAGAGGTCTATACCAAGACATTATAATTAAAATGTCCAAAATTAAAAATAAAGAGAGACTCTTAAAAGCAGCAAGAGAAAAGCAACAAGTGCCATGCAAAGGAAAGCCCATAAGGCTATCAGTGGACTTCTCAGCAAAAGCCATACGGCAAGAGGAGAATAGCATGACATGTTTAAAGTGCTAAAAGGAAAAAACTACAGCCAAGAATACTCCGTCCATCAAGGTTGTCATTAAGAATGGAAGGAGAGATAAAGAGCATCCCAGACAAGCAAAAATTAAAGGAGTTTATCACCAAGAAACCAGTTCTACAGGAAATGCTAACAGAACTTATTTAAGTTGGAAAGTGATGACCACAAATAAGGATAAAAAAATTATCAAAAAAAACCCTCCAACAAACTAGGCAATAAAATTACTGGTAAAGGTAAAAATATACTAAAGGTAGCAGATAAACCACCTGTGAAGAGAATATGAAGGTTAAAAGACAAAAGTACTAAAATTGCATATTTCAATGATAAGAGGGTAATGGATAGACACACACAAAACAAGAGATTAGATATGATTTCAAAAACATAAAATGTGGGAGGAGGAGGGTTAAAAAGTAGAGCTTTTAGAAAGAAGTCAAGCTAAAGAGTCTATCAAATAAATATAGACTGTTATATACATAGAATATTAAATAGGATCCTCATAGTAATTACAAATCAGGAACCTATAATAAGTAAGTAAATGAGTAGGCTCAAATAAATAAAATCAGAAATGAATGAGGAGAAATTACAACAGACACCTCAGAAATACAAAAGATAATAAAAGAATATGATAAAAAGCTATATGCCAACAAATTGGGTAATCTAGAAGAAATGGATAAATTCCTACAAACATACAACCTTCCAAAACTGGACCAAGAAGAAGTAGAGAATTTGAATAGACCAATCACCAGTAAGGAGATTGAAACAGCAATCAAAGACCTCCCAAAAGCTAAAAGTCTAGGACCAGACAGCTTCCCTGGTGAATTCTACCAAACATTCAAAGACTTAATACCTATCCTTCTCAAAATCTTCCAAAAAACTGAAGAGGAGGGGAGGCTTTGTAACTCATTCTATGAAGCCAAGATTACACTGATACCAAAACCAGACAAGGACAACACAGAAAAAGATAATTATAGGCCCATATCACTGATGAACATCTATGCAAAAATCCTCAACAAAATTCTAGAAAATCAAAAATTGCAATACATTAAAAAGATCATACATCATGATCAAGTGGGTTTCATTCCAGGGATTCAGGGATGGTTCAACATCTGCAAATCTATCAACGTGATACACAACATTAACAAAATGAAGAATAAAAATCACATGATCATATCAATAGATGCAGAGAACCCATTTGACAAAATTCAGCATCCATTTATGATAAAAACTCTAAGTAAAATTGGTATAGAAGGAAAATACCTCAACATAATAAAGACCATATATGACAAACCCACAGCAAATATGATTCTCAATGGAGAAAAACTGAAAGCTATCCCTCTAAGAACAGGAACCAGACAAGGATGCCTACTTTTGCCACTCTTATTTAACATAGTATTGGAAGCCATAGCCAGAGCAATCAGGCAAGAAAAAGAAATAAAAGGGATCCATATTGGAAAAGAAGAAGTGAAACTGTCAGTCTTTGCAGATGGCATGATTTTACATATAGAAAACACTAAAGAATCCACGAAAAATCTTTTAGAAGTAGTAAACGAATACAGACAAGTCACAGGATACAAAATCAACATACAAAAATCGGTTGTGTTTCTATATACTAACAACGAAGTAGTAGAAAGAGAAATTAAGAATACAATCTCATTTACAATTGCAAAAAAAAGAATGAAACACCTGGGAATAAACTTAACTAAAGAGGTGAAAGATCTTTACACCAAAAACTATAAAACATTGTTGAAAGAAATCAAAGAAGACACAAAGAAATGGAAAGACATTCCGTTCTCTTGGATTAGAAGAATTAACATCGTTAAAATGTCCATTCTTCCTAAAGGAATCTATGGATTCAATGCAATCCCTATCAACGTTCCAACAATATTTTTCACAGAAATAGAAGAAAGAATCCTAAAATTTATATGGAACAACAAAAGACCTCAAATAGCCAAAGGATTCCTGAGAAAAAACAACGAAGCTTGAGGTATTACACTCCCTGATTTCAAAATAATCTACAAAGCCATAGTAACCTAAACATCATGGTACTGGCACAAAAACAGACACACAGATCAATGGAACAGAATTGAAAGCCCCAAAGTAAACCCACACATTTATGGACAGCTAATATTCGACAAGGAAGCCAAGAACATACAATGGAGAAAGGAGAGTCTCTCCAATAAATGGTGTTGAGAAAACTGGACAGCCACATGCAAAAGAAGGAAAGAAGCCCATTATCTTACACCATATGCAAAATCAACTCAAAAGGGATTAAAGACTTGAATGTAAGACCCAAAACCATGAAACTTCTAGAAGAAAACATAGGCAGTATCCTCTTTGACAATGGTCTTAGCAGCATATTTTAAAGTACCATGTCTGACCGTGCAAAGGAAACAAAAGAAAAAAATGAACAAATGGGACTACATCAAACTAAAAAGCTTCTGCACAGCAAAGGAAACCATCGTCAAAACTAAAAGACAACCAAACAATTGGGAGAAGATATTTGCAAACTATATATCAGAGAAGGGGTTAATAGCCAAAATATACAAAGAATTCATACATCTCAACAACAGAAAAACCAGCAACCTAATTAAAAAATAAGCAAAAGATCTGAACACAGATTTCTCCAAAGAAGATATACAAATGGCCCACAGGCACGTGAAAAGATGCTCAACACCATTAGCTATCAGGGAAATGCAAATCAAAACTACAGTGAGATATCACCTCACTCTGGTCAGAATGGCTATAATTAACAAGACAGGAAACAAGTGTTGGAGAGGACATGAAGAGAAGGGAACCCTCGTACTCTGCTGGTGGGAGTGCAAACTGGTGCAGCCACTATGGAAAGCAGTATGGAGTATCCTCAGCAAATTAAGAATAGATCTACCATATGAACCAGTTATCCCACTGCTGGGTATTTATCCAAAGACCTTGAAAACACAAATGCATAAAGATACATGCACACCTATGTTCGTTGCAGCATTATACACAACAGCCAACACTTGGAAGCAACCTAGGTGCCCATCAAGGGACCAATGGGTAAAGAAGATGTGGTGTATATACGTAATGGAATGCTACTCAGCCATAAGAAATGAGGAAATACTGTCATTTGTGACAACATGGATGGACCTTGAGGGTATTATGCCAAGCGAAATAAGTTAAAGGGAGAAAGTCAAATACCGTACTCATAAGTAGAAGATAAAAACAACGACAAAAAAACACATAACATTGGAGATTGGATTGGTGGTTACCATAGGGGAAGGGGGGAGGGGGGAGGGCAAAAGGGGTGGTTAGGCTCACTTGTGTGATGAAAGACTGTAGTTAGTTTTTGAGTGGTGAACATGATGTAATCTACAGAGAATTCGAAATATATTATGATGTACATCTGAAAGCTATACAATGCTATAATCCAATGTGACTGCAATAAAAAAAAGTTAACTTTCCATCACATTTCTTAAAAACCTCTTACTTTATAATGTAAAAATTACTTAAATTTTCTAAAAATTATGACATGTAATTGTGCCTGAATGTTTCAATCTGTTTTAATATGAAAATGTAACTGTATTTTTTCTTTGCTTTGCTATGTTAAAGGGATGGAACACAAAATTTCTCCTCACTTCTACAGAAATTTTTAAGTATTAAGCTTTCTCTTTTCCTCAAGGAAAGAATAAATGGTTTTAGGGTTGTTGATTTTTCCAAATCTAGATTTAATAGGTCTTAAATGTCTTCTAGTAAGAAAGAAAAAAGAAGAAGATGTATTTTAAAAAGAGATAAGAGATATACAGTTCTTCTGGGGGAAGCCATAAAGAAGGAATAAAGCCATAAAGAAGTTCAGAGGATTGAGGAGACAGCTGCCGAGCCAGAGAGTTGATCCTGTGAAGTTCAGTATGACTCATACCCTGGAAAGAGCTGAGGGGGTGGATCAAGTAAAGAGTCACTATGAAAAGCCTTATGGGAAAGCCCTGGAACCCTATTGGATTGGAAACATTGCCCAAACACTTCACAGTCTTTACTTTATAGGGAACTTCTCATTGTCTTAGTCCAGAAGATTATTATCATCTCAAGTGGTCATTATCAAGACACAGGGAAGAAAAAAAATCACTTATTACAGCATATTTTCCAAATAACTTTAGTAATACATTTACTCAGATTGGATAAATTTTAAATGTATGAATTAAATCAGAACATCTGGAACTTTCAAGATTATTGCCTAGAGATCAAGTATAATGGCCATTTATTCAGCACATTATTACTTTTTCAAAGAACAATTAAGCTCATGATCTTATTTTCTCTCCATAATAAAAGCTGACAGTGAATCACAATTGAAAATTTCTGGCCTACTACTCAAGAATCCAAGACCCAATTTGGGTTTGTTTCCAAAGTCACTTAACTTCAGTGTGAAAAGTCAGTTAATTTCAGTATGCATCAAGAGCTGGAATGTGGTTCTGTTGTTTTTGCCTGTCCAACATTAAATCCCACTTATTTGGTAACAAAACAGCATTTTCCTTAATCTATTAGAAGTTATATTGTTTATATGGGATAAGTCCCTTCACTGGCTCAAAAGATGAGGCCATTGCCTGGATATCAGTGATGTATTCATGAATGCACATGCGCACCAATTACGAACAGTAACAATAATACCTGAGAGTTTTGTTAGAGCTATACAAAAAAAAGTTCTTTCCCCTGGGTTCAGTAAACTGGTAGAATGAAAACCTGGAGATCTGGAAGCCCCCACATGGACGGCCTGCCAGTAAACAAGGCCAATGTGAGGGCAAATAGAATAGGTACTGGGAAAGACAGGGCCTTCTTGATTCAACATGATTTCCTGTACTCAGTTACGTTTGTCCAATAATTTTTTTTAAGACAGTTTGAGTTGGAATTCTGTCATTTGCAAGAGGACAAGTTATGACTCATATACTATCTTCAACTATCAAAGCATAGAAGTAGCTGGGTGATGATTTCTGAAGTTAAATCACTGTAATGCAAACCCTAAGACGAAGTAATTCAATACAAAATCTAAGCTCTTTATCTGCAGGGATTATCTGATTTTGATTCTTCTACACTGCTAATTCATCAGCACCAAGAACAGTATCTGGCACATTGTGAATGCTCAACACATATTTGTTGAACGAAGGAATGGATTTTCATCTTAAGATGGGGAAGTGATTTTCTAATTCTGCCCCTCATATCAGTCTACTAGAAGAAAATAAAATGCAATATCACATATTTGCAGTTGAGTGTGGGACTAAATTAAGTCTTATCATTACTTGTCTATCAGGTTTCCTAAACAGTTTGGGGACCCTAGGAGTCTTTCTTATCTTCATGAAATGAAAAACATGGACAATTCTCTATCATTCTTACAGGTGTGGCTGACCATGAATAAAGTGAATCATATCCATGAAGATATAAATCATCTATTTTATCACAATTGGATCTTTATTTGAACATATATTTTTCACAGGTTTATATTATGCGTGACTAACTCCATGGTTATTGAATATTTATTGAGGACTGACTGTGTGCTAGGAATTGTGCTATTGCAATATTTTATGAAGAAATAGCAAAATAACTCTTCAATTTTCTTCTATGTTAGATATGAGCAGTATGTTTACCTAATAGGGTGTGTAAGGGTAAAAAGATAAAAATATAATTATACATGTGAAAATGCAATGCAAACTGTAAAAATTAATATGTACATCTAAGGTGTTTCTTAAGGGCAACCCAAATTAGGACTTAAAATTGGGTCCTATTTCATGGACATGAGCAGTTGTACTGCTCCATGAAAGGTGGGACCATTTCTGTAGAATATAGTATAAATGCAGACTATTGTAGAATGTAGAATTCTGTAGCATGGTCCCCCTAGAGCACAACTCTAAGAAGTATCATTCACAGAAATGATACAAAGTTGTTGTCCTGGGTCACCCCATTAATAAAAACCCATTTATCTCAATAGTTCCCTCATCTTGTTGTCACTGAAACTTTAGTGCCTGTTAAAGTATCCTAAAACATATGTATATTCCAAAGGCTATATTGTATATACTCATGGATAAGTCCTGTAACCATATGGATTCTGCCCTCTTTATTATCTCCAGATTCAGCTTCCCAAAGGGACATCCGTTGCCAAGACCAGTCTGTTTGAACACTGTAGGAAGGCACTTTGACTTACACTGTCCCCAGTGGCTTAACTGTCTCCATCAGGCATTGACATCAATTTTATCCATCTTTACTGCTGTCATTGGCACTGTCATTTTTTCTGGGCATTACTGCTGCCTCTTCCTCTGCCAGGAACTTCCAATCCTGCTGAGATGAATATCTCAGAGAGCCAATGTGGCTCTTGTAGAAGAAAGAAAAAGAACACTAGCTCAAGCCTTTTATTGTAACACGGGAACAGCTCATGACTGTTTTATGCAAAGCAAGAAGCTTGAAGCCTTTATAGGAAAAACTGAGGTTGACCAGGCAAAGTCCAATTTCTTCAGAGAATTTTCACTGTTCAAATTCTTGAAAGGTATGAAGAAACTGAGGTTGTGTTAATCACAGGACAAGATGCAGGGACAACAGGACTGATTCCATGGTTTAGTACCTGCTGATCAACTGGGTTTAGGAATAGGTATGGGAAGAACATTTGTGAGCTAAATTCTTGCTAGTGTCAGTGAAATTTTTTTATTTCTTTGCATCTTTTACTCTCTGGCCCCAGTAGATTCTCCATGGACACTATGTTCAATGCAGAAGTGAAGAATGCGTTTCTCACTTTTGCTCTTACATTTTACCACAGGATTATTATAGTGCCTCACAACCTACATCTCTCAAAGTCTCCAGAGGATTTAGACACAAATCTGTGGGCATCAGAAGCAGGGACTAACTTTTTGACAAGTACAATATTGTACTTAGAAGCATCCCTCCTATTATGAACTGAATTGTATCTCCCCAAAATTCATATGTTAAAGTTCTAACCTCCATACCTCAGGGGTAACTATTTGGATATAGGACCTTCAAAGAGGTATATAAGTTAAAGTGAGGTCACTAGGGTGGGCTCTATTCCAATGTGATGAATGTTCTTATAGGAAAAGGAAATTTGGACACAGACATGTACAGAGGGAAGACCATATGAAAACATAAGGAGACGGTCATCTAAAATCCAAGGAGAGAGGCCTTAGAACAAATCAACATTGTCAGCACCTTGATCTCAAATTTCTAGCCTCCCAAACTATGAGAAAATAAATTTGTGTTGTGTAAGCCACACAATCTGTGTTAATTTGCTAGGGCAGCCATATGAAACTAATACATTTCCCTTCTTAGATCTAAAGTTCTGTTAATATAGGAGACCTGTTCTCATGTCTCTTAAAATAAATTCTCCCTCAAAGGCCTCTCCAGTCCTGTGCCACATGAATCCCCCTGACATATCCAGCAGGTCTGAATCCCAGTGTTGGGTGTAATTTGTTTGAGATGAGCCACACACTCTCTCTTCTCAACCCAAACACTCTTATTATACTTTTAATGAACTGTCACAGCACTATTGTTGGCCCCATCATTATAATAGATGCTCCTTTTAAAAGGTAAGAATGACTTTGCTGTAAATCAGTCTATTATTAAGGTTCACAGACATGAGCTAATATAGTGTAAAGGGCAAACTCTTCTTAAAAGAGAGAGTAATGCATCTGTTCAACTGCTTCCACTTTGTAATAACATCTTTAGGAGAACCTCCCAATTGCTCTTCTGTTTGTACGTTTTGGTCAATACCTGAAGTAATGGTCTTATCATTAGGCTTGCTTAAACATAAAAGCTTTGTGGTGTCAGAAAGAACTCTCATTGAAAAAGGAATTGACTATATGGCACACTTGATTGTGCTTGTACTTCTAAATGAATTTGTAAGCTCATCCTGATTGATGGCACATTGGGCAACATCTTGCAGGGTTGGAGAAGAAAATTAAATACACACAGATTGCACACTGATAAAGGGTGAGTGCTCTTTTCTTTGCTCACTGTGATTTAAAATCTTGTTATATGTTAGAGTAATTCATTTTTCTCTCATTATAAATTAAAAGGTAGACTATAAACACTGGAGTTAAGCAAAAATGAATTTAAATACTGACTCTCCTACTTAGTACTTTAAGACCCCTCCCCCTCCCATACAAATTAGAATATCCTAATCTGTAAACTAAGGATAATAATGCCTATTCCACAGTAGTTGTGAGGATTATTAACGCATAGTGCCTGGAAATTCAGAAAAGTTCAATAAATGTTAGTTGCTTTCAATAAGGTTAGTCAGCAGAGGCAAAAATGTTGGCATTACAATAAAATTAATTTGAATATAAAATGTGCTTATATTGCATATTTCCTTTGAGAGAGTATAATGGTTTCCTAGAGGTGCCATAACAAAGTACCACAAATTGGGTGGCTCAAGAAAGCAGAAATGAATTTTCTCACAGTTCTGGAGGCTAGAAGTCTCAATTCAAGGTGTTGGCAAGGTCAGTTCCTTCCGAAAGCTCTGAGGGAGCAACTGTCTCATGCCTCTCTCCTAGCTTCTGGTGGTTACCAGTAATCCTTGGTGTTCCTTGGTTTCTAGACACACCACTCCAATTTTTGTCTCCATCTTCACATGGCCTTCTTCCCTGTGTATCACCACATGGCCTTCTCATCAGTATGTCAGTCATTGGATTTAGGGCCCACCCTAATCATGTATGACCTCATCTTACGCTAACTAATGATAGCTGCAAAGGCACTGTTTCCAAATAAGCTCACATTCTTAGATTCTAGGTGGGCATGAATTTTGGAGTGATAGTATTCAACTACATATAGTCTGCCCTCTGTTCCACCCAAATTCACATCTATCCCATGGGCAAGACATTCACCCCATCCCAAAATGCCCAAAAGTCTTAATCCATTCCTGCATTAACTCTACTTCTAAAATTATCAACTGAAAAAGTTCCAAATCCCATCATGTAAATCATCTAAGGCAAGTATGGTTGAGACTCTGGGGATGATCCATCCTGCAATAAGATTCTTCTCTATCTGTGGACATGGAAAACTAGAAAACAAGTCATCTGCTTCCACACTGCAATGGTAGGACAAGCAGACAATAGACATTCTCATTCTGAAAGAAAGAACATGGAAAGAATAAAGAGGTCACTGGTCTAAAGCAAGTTCACAATCAGCAGGGTAAGTTGCATTAGGTTTCAAAGCCTGAATAATCCTTTGTGGCTAGATGCTTTGCCCTGTGGAGGCCCCTTACTGGCCACAACCACTGAGCTACCCTCAGAGTCATTTTTCCTTCATTTTGTCTCATCTCTTTCCATTTCAGTCCAGGCTGTCAGTGTTCCTCTTGGTAAAAAAAATTCTCAAAAAGCTTGTCAGTCTTCCATGTATGTCAAAGATATCTACACCATTAGATAGAATTTTCCACCATTTCTTCCTAGATCATCCTGTCTCTATCCTTTGCCTCTGCTAAGATGCTTCATTAGATCATGGAGTTACACACCCAAACCTCTTCACCAAAATGTTGTTCAGCCATGGTCTTGGAGTTTTCTCCAGTAAATGCTGTGACATCTTTTACAATTTGGATAGGCTGAGAATTTCCCAAATCGAGTTCTGATTCCTTGTTGCTTCGTAGTTTGTTCTTCAATTTACCTCTCTCTTCTTGCATTTTACAATATACAGCAAGGAGAAATCAGGCCACAGTTTCCATATTTTGCTTAGAAATTTCCTCAGCTAAGTATCCAAGGTCATTGCTTACAAGTTCTACTTTCCATTCAACAATAGAACACAATTCAATGAAGTTTTCTGCCACTTAATAACAAGAATCAAGACTCACCTTTTCTCCAGTGTCCAAGGACATGCTTTTGATTTCCTTCTAAGAATTTGCTAGAAGCATCTGTAACATTCATATTTCTACCAAGATCCTGCTCATGATGAGCGTTCTATTCACGTATTCTCTAAGATGATAGAAGCATTCTCTATCGTCCTCTTCACTTGCATCTGAGCCTTCACCAGAATCAACTTTAACATCCATGTTTCTACAAATCTTCTCTTCAAGGCAATATAGGCTTTTTCTATGAAGTTCCTTTACCCATTACCCAATTCCAAAGCCACTTTCACAGTTTTAGGTATTCGTTACAGCAGCACCTCACTCCCCAGTACCAAAGTCTATACAGTTTCCTAGGGCTGCTGTAACAAAGTACCACAAACTGGGCAGCGTAAAACAACAGAAATGTATTCTCTCACAGTTCTGGAGCCTAAAAGTATGAATTCAAGGTGTTGGCAGTGTTGGTTTCTTCTGGAGACCATGAGAGAGAAACTGTTCGTGTCTCTCTCCTTGCATCTGGTGGTTGCTTGCATTCCTTGGTGCTCCTTGTCGCTCCTTGTCTTACAGATGTATCACTCTAATCTCTGCCTCCATCTTCTCATGTCTTTCTTACCAGTATGTCTTCACACGGCCTTCTTTCCACGTAAGGTCATATTCTGAGGTTCCTGGTGGACATGGATTTTGGAGGACACTATCCAACTCAGTAAAGGGGGCTATGTGTTCTAAATTAGGACATAAATCCACAGTTAATGTACTGTCTATGACGAATGGAGACCACTTAATGGAGCATTGATTGAGACACAATTTACCAACAAGAAGCATTATTCTCCTTCTATTTCCACACAAAGCATTTTTCCAGTACAATATGCTTTCATAGAAAAATTTAATCTTGTTAGTGCAAATGTTTTTCAGGTTTCCACAGAAAACAGGAATTTAAAATACAGCTACAAATATATATTGAGCAAACACAAAACAATAAAAAATTAAAATGATTTTTCTGCCTTTAATTTCAGAGTAGTAAAGGCAACAATTGCTAAAGGAATTTAGAAAGACAAAATTAACTATAGGCTGAAATCATCACTCTATCCAATTCTTTACATTATGCTTCAAATTAAATATAATATTTAGATAACAGGGAATTAATTTCAAGTTGCTTGTTGTTTGATTTTCCAAACTAATAACGCTCCTAGGTTCCTGGTCGTTTTAAGCTCTGACATCAGGCAGACTTGAGGTGCAAAGGGACAGGGAAGGCAGTGGAAGAATATGCTCCATCCTGTGGTGCTGGGCTGCTTGGTAGAGGCTCCCCCAGGTGCTTGGCCTGGTCCTGAGTGAGCTGCATGACTGGGAAGAGGGCCCCTGTGACTCCTGCCAGCCACACTCCCTTCACTGACAAGGGCCGAATGACTTTGAATAAGGACTCAGAAGAATAGCATGACTGAGGCAGAATATTGTGGTGGACAGAACAGTGAAGATGAAAGTAAAATGAAGCAGAATAAGCAGGCAGGAGCCGGCAGACTGATGAAATACTCAATCAAATGCCACCTGTTTCCTATCATTCCCACTGCTGGCCATTCCTTATTCAATGAAGGAGAGTTACTCAGAAACACTTGTTTGGAGCTCAGTCCTGAGCATTTGGGTTAGAAGTGAGATATTCTTAAATTTACCTGGTGCTTCTTTTGCTTGGAGAGGCCACTTTTTTACTCGTATTAAAATCTACTAATATCTGAGGACTTGGTCCCAAGCATGAGCTCTTAAGTAATTCTAATATACATTTTTTATTGTTATTAAAAACTACTAGAAAAGAAATATAATTTGTTACTCTATGTACCCTAGCATGAGCCTTTATGCCCTGACCACACTGGCTTGAGTAGCACAAGCATCAATACTACTCTCCAGCCTGCTTTGGCAAAACCTCCAGTTTCTTGCCAATTCTTCCCCAGTTTCAGGGGTTATCCAGGAGTAGGGTCACAGAGGGATTTCACATGTGCTGCTAAACAGTCTTGACAGCCTCAACGTGAATTCACCTTCTTACCATTTTCCTGCTGAGACTCGTCTTTCGTTGTGTTCACTGGTAAGTTTTTCGCTGCCTCCATGAAGCTGCCCTGCCAATGCTTCCAGCAATATTAGTCCATTGGCCTCCGTCTGGGCACCGTTGCTGTGGCTGTGGCACACTGACTGTCTGCTGCACATGTGCTGAATGGAAGGAGCTTCTCTTCACTACAAGACTGAGTGTTCCTGTGCCCACTGTCCACCACACAGAGTGAAGAAAAGACCTCATTCCCTCTTTAAATCTATTGTCTTCCATTGGTTCTAAAGCAGTACCCCGCAATGTTCCAATCCCTTACAGAGTTTTTAGTGAAACAAGCTCTCATTTTCAATTTCATTAGTATGAAGGGAGGGTTAATAACAAATGAATATTTCTGGACAAAGAGTTCAAAAGAGTTTGCAGTCAAAAGTACTTGTCTCCCTAAACCATTTAGTTAACTTCAGTGGCAATAAATTTTACACAGATCTTTTGAATAATACATCTACATGTTTTCTCACTAAAATCATAGCATAGAAATCATACTTCTGTGCAATCATTTTTTTAAACCAAACATAACTTGGAAATTAGTAAATATCTTATTATTTACAATAACTGCCTTCATTATTTCATTTTTTTATTGTACCATAATAATGGATATTTTAAATGCTTTAGTCTTTTGCTATTTCCAGAAATAGCCAAAATTGATAATCTCATACATATATATTTTTCCACTTATGGGAATCTATCTGGAGGATAGATTCCTGTAAGTAGAATTCATTGGTCAAAGCTTATGTGCATTTAAAATTGTAATAAATATTGCAATGTTGCACTCCATAAAAACTGTACCCAAATAAACTCTACAATAATGTTGTTTCCCCATAGTTATGCTGCATTTTGATCTTTACCAATCTGAATGGTGAAAAATAGAATTTTCTTATAATTTTAATATGCATTTCCGATAATATAATTTATGTTGAGCTTATTTTCATGCATTTTAAAGCCATTTTTTTCATTTGATGTGAACTTTTGTCATGTATGTAACCCTTTTGAATTATTGTTTTCTCATTAATTTGTTAGGGCTTTAAAATATTTAGATAAATAGTATTTTTCTATGATGAATATTCAAAACCTTTTTCTACTTTATCATTTTTCTTTGATTTTGTAGATTATTTTCCATATCAAGTTTTTAAATGGCTTCAGGTCATCAACAGTCCACAATGGACTACTAGAAAAACTTTTTGATCAAGCAAAGCTGAATTTAATAAAGTTGCTACAGCAAGGAAGACACCACTCTGAGAGAATCTTAGTAGTGTCTCAAAGGGACGATGTTAGGAAATGGTATTCAGGGAGTTTATGGGTCTACACTCAAATGGTTGAAGGCATGTCTATCAAGGTAAAGAACTGGTTGGAACTGGGCAAAGTTCATGACAGCAAAGCAAGGGTATTGAAGTACTTCTTGGTGAGCAAATTATTGTCCCAGTAAGTGAGTTGTTCATCCGGATGAGCAAACTGTTTTCCCAGATGAATTGATTTACAAAAATTTCCTAAAGTAAACAGTGAAGTTTTTTATTGATCTTCAGTCTTAACTTCCTGGGCAAAAATTTTATGAAGCAGACAGTTAAATTATGTTGACACAGGTGGTCTCAGTTCTCAATCCTAAAGATTAATTATATCGATGCAGGTGGTCTCAGTTCTTGTGCTTTTTGTTTAATATTTATAGAGGACTTCCCCATTTCAAAATTATTTTTAAAAATATTTTTAAAAATCGAATTTTCTTCTAATAATTTTATAGTTTCCTCTTCCTCTCCTCCTCTTTCATATTCCTAATTTAATTATTTGCTCCAACTGGAATTGATTATGATATAAGAAATGAGGTTGTTTTACAACCTTGCGTTTTTTACATGCCTAACCAATTGCCCAACATCATTATTAATTAATCCGCATGGTCTTCACTGACATAAAATGCCACTTTTATCGTTTACTAAATGCCCTTTATAATTAATTTTAACTTTGCCTTCTCTTCCAACTTTTATACCTCATTTCTTTCTCATGAAAATTCCGTTAACTAGTACATTTACAAAAATATTAAATATAAGTGACGGTAGTCAATTTTCTTATTTGTTCTCAACTTTAATACAAATTGTTATTTTTTATGATAAAAGATACATGTATATATATTCTATGCACATTTAGATATATTCACATGTTATATATGTATATATAAACATTTATATATACATGCAAAATATACACATAGAGAGAGGAATTGCCTTTATCTATACAATATAACATATTAACGAAGTATATACCTTAGCAATCTTATCCAGTGTGAATGTAGCCTTTGATGAAAATAATTTGCAGTATCAAAAGATATAATCTTTTCTCTATATTTATAGTAAATTGTACTTATTGATTTCTTAATATTGACTCATCTTTGAACTGCTGATATAAGCTCTAAATGGTTTTTTTTATTATCCTTTTAATCATTTGAAATTGCACTAAAAAATACATAATTGCCTAATTTTCCTGCGGATAAAGTGATGAGGTTGACTAAAAGGCTTCAACAAAGGAGGAAATTTATCTGCTGGTGGAGTGGTGCCTTCTCTTGGTGGAGTAAGTTGCTAATAATATTGCCTATTCAAAGTGAAGATACGGTCAGGTCCTTCAGAAAAACTCACTCCCCAAGTTCTCAAGTAGGACTTGATTCCTTGATTCCTGATTCCTTCAAACGCCTCTGGAGACAGCGATTTGAATATCCCTGCTTGTAATGCGCACACCCCATGCACATTTCTGGGTATTTCCAGGGAACCTTGGATAATGGAACCTCAATTTCCTAGGAAAATTATCCTCTAAAAACACCTGAGGGCTATTTCTGAAAATATATATCAGCTAGATATACTTTATGTATTACATAATTTTGGACTTCTATGGCTTTATGTATTTTTGGTCCACGTGAAATGCCACTGGCAAAAGAGATAAATTAATTAAAGTATCCTACTCCTGAAATGTTACTGAAAATTTCCTTACAGTTTTTTTATTTCCTGAATTTCATTGATATATTTATTTACATATCGTGATAGGTAACTGTATAACTTTTATGAATTGAATTTATTGTACTGTAATGCATTTGCCTTGAATCAACATTACGTGCTATTAATACCGTATCTCCTGCCTTTTTTGTTGTTGTTGCTCTATTTGCTGATAACTTTGTCCATCTTTTGAATTTCTATTTTTTCTCATTTAGTTTTAATGCATTTTATACATAGTATCCAGTTCGATTTTACTTTGTCATTCACATATATTTTTCTTAGTTCTTTATATTAATTTACTTAAAAAATTAACATATACATTCACTACTCAATTTGTCAGTTTTAAAAAAACATCTTTTGACCTTCAGCTATAAAGCAAGAGGAAATCGTCAATTATAATACTTCTTCCTTCTTTCCCACTTATACTCTTGACTTTTGATAGTAGTGATGATATTTCTATATTGACATAGTTTATACTTATAGTCTATTTATAACAATAATTTCCACAACTGCATTAATTTTAGTACTGCAATTAAATGAAAAAAATAAATAAATGAGCACAATGATCATTGCCAATCTTTTACGCTAGTGTCTATATTTACTACTATGTTGACCAATTTGTCCTCTAGACGTTTCTGCCACAGAGCTCATGAGGAATATATTGTGTTCTTGTGTGTTTGAAATTGTGTATCAGGATGAAATATTGACTGAGCATAAAATACTCAGGCTCCTCTTTGCTCGAGAAATTGAAAAGAGCTGGAATATGTGAGGCCTTCTGTTCTTTACCATCTACCTGCATCTTTACCCTTTTTTCTCAAAACCCGAACGATTAATCTTTAACTTTGAACTCCAAGAAGCATAGTGGGTATTGTTGCAGTTTTATCTTAGACAGGGCTTGCCCGTTCAACCTACACATTAAAATTTTACTTATCAGTTTATACACTAAAGATGTTTTCATTGTTTTAGAAAAAATCTTTGCATTACATCTTGAGATTGTTGTTTCCTTTGGTTCTTTTATTCAAGGACATCAATTGCATGTATTTTGGATCTGTTTTGGGTATCTTATTTATTGGTCAGTTCTCTCTAATTCCTTTAATTTTACTCATTGTCTTTCTACTTTAATTCTATTTTAGTCTATTTTCCAGTCTAACTTTCCACTCCCTTCCCAGCAGAGTCTATTTCCCTTTGATGTCTTCTTGGTGGGATCATTTCTCTGAAGGTTTATTTTCTCTTCTTCTTGTCTCAAGCTCTGTAGTTTCTTTTATGCATATACATATGTAGGCAGGTATGTATGTATTTATCTAATATCGTTCTCATTCTCTTATATCTCTGCTTTAAGCTCCTAGTTTATATTTTCCATATGGTTTGGTCAAAATTCTGTTTCTTCTCCACTGTGATATTTTTCTGCTATGTTTTCCTTATTGGCCACTTGCATTTTTCCTGTTCCCTAATTTTTAACTTGTAGAATATTTGTGAATTGAACATTTTAAAGAATTAATTATTTTTGAGTGAAGTGAACTCCCCTCATGCCACCATCTCCTGTTAGGAGGTTTCGGTGTAGAAGAGTGAGAATGGTTTACAGGCTACCAGGATATCTCCCTGGTTCATGGAGAAATTTCTTATAACATAAGCTATCAAGTTTATGTGTGTATGTGCACATGATTTACACAAATACACACGCACACATACAACATAGAGAGAATTATACAAAAATAGAGAAGAATTATTTACCTTTTACTTCTCCCAGTTGAAAGCAAACAGCAATTGCAGGGATCCTTCCAGTTCAAAGGCTGTATCCCTCCTCCCTGGCAGATTGCTTTCCGTACATTCTGCGTGTTTGTGTACTTTTCTCTTCAGCCTCATCTCTTTAGTTCTCTGTGATGCTAAACAACATCTAGATAAGTTCCCACAGCTCATCCCACCATTCTAGAAATGCAGTGTTAGTGATATTTTATCCTTCAGGGTAATCACCTACACTGCAGAGTTCTCTGTGCCAGTATCATCTGATGGTGCAGCCATAGGCTTCTTTTCTCAGCCTATTCTTGCATCATATTGTTTTGTCACTGGATTTAGCAGATATTTTTCATGTGTTTTTTAGGGTTACAGATATTTTCTAGTTTCATCAAACATGGAGCTGTGTTTCTCATCTCTTTCTTACAATTCTGATTGTTTTGGAATGATTTCAGAGAGAAGAGGCAAAGGCAATAGAGAGGTCATTATTATGCCATTGTAAACCACAACTCAATTGTTCCAATTTTATTTTGTGTTACCTTCTATGTCCATTGTAAATTGTGGACTTAGTCATTAGTCTACTGAGGATTAATGTGGGGAGAAGTCTGAGACATTGCTGTTGGATCAAACAAATGTCTTCAGGATATTTGAGGTATGCTCTTATCAGGAGACTCCTGATAACCTGGTTCCAGTACAACACTCATCCTGCCAATATAGGGGTCATAGCTTCAGTTCAAAATCAGAATACTACCACTATAAAACAACAGACATAGGAAAGAGGGAAATGTTAGACAATGAAAACTATTGGTGGAGGGATTGGGAGTGCTGAGGCAGGGGAAACAAACTAGCTTGGTTTGGGAGAAAGGTGTCTTTCAGGGGAAGGATTCCTAAAGAAAGTAATACATGAGTTGGATCTTGAAGGATGGCTAAGTATCTACCAGGCAGACATAGACTGAAATTAGAGGGAACAATGAGTGAAAGGCAAGGAGATGTGAGAAAGCATGTTAGATGGTTCCACTGCTGCAGAATAAATTACCACATACTTAGCACCTCAAAAAACACCCATAGACTATCTCATAGTTGGTTAGGTCAGAATTCTGGATATATCTTTGCTGAGTTGTCTGCTTAGTGTCTCACAACGCTGCAATCCAAATGTCAGCCAGGTTGGGGTTCTTATCTGGAGTTTTGAGTCTGCTTCCTAACTTATTCAGGTTGTTGGCTGAAATCAATTCCTTGTGGTTGTAGGGCTGATTTTGCCTGTGGCCAGGAGAGCATCTGCTGCAGCTTCACATGTCTCTTACTTCTTCAACTCTGAGTTTCACATCCTCTTTTAAAATGGCTCACCTGATTGAGTCAGGCCCACCTACACTCAAAGGGAGGTATTATACAAAACGTGCACACCCAGAGGTAAGGATATTGTGAAAGCCATCTTAGAATTCTGCCTGTGACACATGATTTTTGGAAGAGATTGGAGATCTTGGGTATGATTGTTATACAGACTGGAAGCAGACAAGTTGGATTAGCAGGTAAAGGCCTGACATCTACATGTGATGGAGTGTGAATTTACCTTTGTAGGCACCAGAGTAGAGTACTATACTCCACTACTATCATATAATACCATATACTACACAAAATCGCATACTACTATAGTATAGTACCATATACTACATACGATACTATACTATTATAGTGTAGTACTATATACTACAAACTATACTATACTGCTATAGTAGGGCACTATACTACACCACTATAGTACAGTACTATATACTATATACTATGCTATACTACTATAGTAGGGTACAGTAGACAAATTTCAAGCAGGTAAGATCTTTTCTGATTTAGCGACGGTGTTAAAGATTAATTGATGGTGTATAAACTATAGAAAAAGCTATTTTAATAGTGAATATTAAATTATTCCTAGAAAGAACTAATAAACTAAAGCTGTGATAGTACATGCACAGATAGAGGTTTATCGTTAGATATTAAGGAGATAAATTTGATAGATTGAATGTATACATCATATATTTTTACATATTTATTCAATATCTATTATGTGCCAAACAATATTCCAGCCATTGGGTCAGAAATGAATATAAAACAATGTTCTTTGCCTTAAAATGCAAGGAAAGACACACAAAAAACAAGGAAATGCATAAATAAGCAAGGGAATTTCAAATTTTATTGCCTGCATTAAGACAACTGGACAGGGTAATGAACTAGAAAGCACATCAATTAAGCTACTTTGGTCTGCAATTAACATGAGACCCAACTTTAAATGGCTTAAGTAACAATGAGATTTATTATCTCATATAAAAAGACTAGAGTGAGTGTAGTGTGAGTAGTTGGCAGGATCAGCTCCTGTGGTCCCTGAAGGTCCTCAGAAGGAGTCTGCACCAAGCACAGTGACATGTTATCTGAGTATGAAGCTTGATAGCAGCAGGATAGGATTTACTCTCTTTCTAATCACTTGGGTGTGAGGGAATGAATCATGCAGCGCACTTAAGTGAGAAGAGGGGAGTCCATCAGCAGTTTATTCAGTTGTCCCCAGTGATAGCTTTGGAGAGGAAGAAAAGCGACTAGATATAAAAGCAAAACTAGTAGGTGTCACTGATGAATTTGTTATGGTAGGTAAGGAAAAGAAAGAAAAAGAGAGACTGGATCCCTCCTATGTTTAAGGGGCTGAACAACTGGGGAAATGTGGGATGGTGTGATCGACCAACAGAGGAACAAAGTAAACAGAAAGTTAAAAATTGATTTTTTTAAAGAAAATTAATATTGGAGAAAGATATCAAGGTATCAGTTGAAACAAATAACAAACATGCTAACCAATGCATGTAAATTACACTAGGCACCATGACAAAATAACACACAAGGCTCTAGCTTATTGCAAATATGAGCTATAACTTTTAAAAAACCCATCCAAAAACAAACTCTGATGAATGTTAAAGATAACAACAACAACTTGTAATGGTAGTGTAAGACTAACAAGTATCAAAAAAATGTCCAGAACACTTTAGGGAAGTCATTAGTGCCACACACTATAAAACTGTAGGCAAGAGTTTCACCAAAGTTATCAAACAGAGGAGGTCATTTGCCTTGAATATATTTAAGAAAAACACTTCCTAGAGAGGAAACTAGAGAAGTTCTCAGTTCCATACAACCCATCATGTTCCTTCACAAGCATACTCTTACATATTCATGCATTACACCCAACTACATTAAGATTTTCAGGAAAGAGCAAATCAGATTGTACTTTGTATTCTTGACAAGTTAACTGAACACCACAGAATATATCAACTACTACCTTTAGGAATTTGTTGACTAAAAGAAGGAAAATTTGCTGAAAGTTTATTTTCCTGTCGGTAGCTGACTTGGAAAAATTAAGAGTAACCACACAGTGGAAAGGTATTTTCAGGTACCAATACTGTGGCAAGTTATTCCGATGTAAAAGAATATCCATGAAATAATTTTTTGCAAGCCCAATTTTACTAACTAAAATTAAAAAAATAAAATTATCCTGCTCATAAAGATGTACAATAGCTGTTTATAAAATTGAAACTAATAAAATATTTTTCAGGATCTTGTCCTATGACATCACAATATTCTGTTCAAGAGGTAAAAAAGAAATATGACTTCATTCATTCATTCAGTGAATATTTATTGAATGTCTACATTCTACAGACTCTATTCTGGGCACTGAACAAACATAAAATTCTTGTTCTCATAAAGTTTATATTCTAGTGGTGGAGGAACAAAAAATAAACAAACCCACAAAGAAACAAAATAGATAAAAAAGAAAAATATTAATATAGTTTCTATGTAGGACATAAATTAGACCGATGTGGTGGAGCGTAAATGACTGCCTGCTTTAATTTAGGTCATCAGGGAAGGTCTCTGGCCTGTGTAGGTCCTTAACAAAAAGCAAAAGCCAGCCATGGAGGGATCTGAGGAAAAGCATTCCAGATGAAGTGAACAGCCTATGCAAAGGAGTCAAGGCACTTCATGTGTTTGAAGATCTAAAAGAAGGCCATTATGGTCGGCATGTCGTGGATGATGCGGACTGTACTAGTTTCCTAGGGCTTCCATAAGAAATCACCACGAACTGATGACCTAAAGCAAAAGAAATTTATTCTCTCATAGTTCTGGAGGCGAGAAGTCTGAAATCCAGATGTCTGTTGGGTCATGTTCTCTTTGAAGGCTCCAGGGAAGAATCCTTTCTTGCCTCTTTCTGGATTCTGATGGTTGCGGGCAATCCTTGGCATTCCTTGGCTGTAGCAGCACACTCCAATTTCTGCCTCCAATTTCACACAGCTGTCTTCTCTCTGTGTGCGTCTGTGTCCCTGTGTCCAAATCTGCCTCTGCTTATAAGAACATCAGTCATTGGATTTAGGGGCCACCTAATTCACTATGACCATATCTTAAATTGATTACATCTGCAAAGGCCCTATTTTCAAATAAGGTCACATTCTCAAGTACTAGGAGTTAGAACTTCAACTTACCTTTTTGGGGAACACAATTCAACCAACACCAGAAACTAAAAAAAAAATCTGTTAGGAACTAAATATGAAAATATGATATCAACTAGATGAGTGTAAACATATTCACAGTTTTCTTTTGTGATAATGTAAAATGTTTTTTTCTCTAAGAAAAAGTAGTGACCACAAATTAATATTAAGTAAGTAAGCCATCTCATGGGGCTTACTCCTATTACAGGAGATTATGCTCCCTACAACTCTTTTGATAACTTACATCTCTAATCTATCATACTTAAAAACATGCGTATCTACTGTTTTGCACATTAGTAAAGGCAAGTCAAAGACAAGGAGACAATCAGTCATATGAAGCTCTTGCCAGTGAAGAGAAAATGTTCCTGTTCCTCAAGGGAAGTACATTTTTTCCTAGAACTTTGCTATGTAAGCAGCTTCTCACTTGGAGATTCATACTGAGGGCACTTGGAGTGGATTTACACTCTGTTGAGGATTACATTCCACAGCAAGTTTCAAAGCTTGTTTCACAGAGCAAGTCAAAAACCCAAGTGAAGAAAGCTACTATTTAGGTCATTAAGAGCATGTGATCCAACCCTACTCAAATCAATGCTTCTAATCTTTTTCTGCCTTCAATTCATTCACATCTACAAGATAGTCCTGTAAGTAAGATATCTCATTAGAACATATGATTCTCAACCAGGAGGACGATAAGAAACTTGTTATGGTGCAGGGCCAGGGTGGGAAGAGAAGGCAATTAGAATTTCCAGGGAGACTAAGATAGAGAAAAACGTTTTCTCAATCCTCGCTTTGATACGTCACCTTTTAACCATTAAAAATCAGTGATTTAAAATAACTAGTGTATCCATCTATCTCACTTAGGGGTATCTACCTAAAAACCATAATAATAGTGACTAACAACATTTAGTGTTCACGAAGTGTCAGGCACTGTACTAAGTGTGTAAGTACTTCACTTATTTAATGCTCAAACTGACCCTTGATGAGAAAATTGAGGCACAAAGAAGTTAAGTGGCTTTGTTGAGATCACACAGCTAGGCAGTGACAGATCTGGGATTCAAAATCAGGCACATATACCAGAGATTGTGACGTTAACCACAATATTATTCTGCTTGTGATTGCGTGGAGATCTATAATGATTAACAAATGTAAATACATAACCATGGTTAAAATATATCATTATTCAATTGCTCATTCATGAATGCTTTTGTATTTAGTCCATTTATTTTTGGTAAGATCAGGAGAATCCAATACTATATTCTTGTGAGTATTCAACAAGCCCTTGGAGCTTCTATAGCTCTGATTTGGATGCTGTGAGCTAGCTCCCCACTTCTGGGTTTACTGATCACTTTCAAGAAGTCTTGCCTCAAATTGGGTTCTGATCCTTCAAGAGGCGACACTTACTTATGGTTCATTCCAACAACTTTACTGATTAACAGTATCCTTATTCGGAAGTCCACTAGATCAGGAAAATATCAACCATAGCGTTAAAAACAACACTAGGAGCCACCCACTTCCCCCTTTGTTTCCAGATTTGCATCACTATGAGTCGGGGATGCAGTGATTAAATTCATAGGCCCCGTTCTACACCATTGCAGAGCTCCTGTACCTCTGTCTGACAGTTTCCTTGTTTATAAAAAACCACAGGCATCTAGTGAGAAATAAATTTTAAAATATGAATATATAAACACTTGGCAGAGTGCCTGGCATATGTAAATAATCAATAAATGGCATATGTCAGTTTTATTAACCTATATGTCTAACAGAAACAGGTTTTTGGCTAAGCAATTTTATAGAGGGCCCACTCTTAAGGTAATCATTAATAGAAAATAGAAGGTGCTTATATTGAGATTGAATATAAACATCAATTATTGAAAATAATTATCCTCATATATTTATTTATTGCATCTATTATTTTACACTTTTTTAGCTCATTTATAGATGCAGAAATTCTATGTAACACATATACACACTGTGTACACACATGCATACACAATGAATGCGTAGGTAGATCTATGTTGACATAGTTTGCCTTTCCTTATGCTTAATTACTTATGGTACCCCTTCCGAAGCCCTAGAAATTTCTATTTTTTCCTCCTGCCTACTGAAATGTAACTGTACTTCATCATTTTCTTTCTGAAAAAACTCTCTTCTTTCAAAGCTGTTACTTACCAAATATGATGATAATGTCCTGTTAATAGTGTGATGGCAAAGTATTCCAGCACCTATTTCTAGATTCAGATAATAAATAACCATTCCAAAAATATCGAGAGTGTTCCTGGGAAACTCCCGAAGACAATGATTTCACATCTGTTGTATTTTCCAAAAGAGTGATTTTGATGATGGGAATTTAAAGGCAGAAAAAAGAGGAAATGATAACAAGGTAGGATGTAAAAGGTGATTTGAGGTGGTTGTTAGGATTTTCAAGGATTATCCAATTTCACCTTCATAATTTCTTTCCATTTATCAATAATTATATATTTAAACTAATTCAATAAAGTTACTTCACACTTCAGGAACTGCCAATATAAAAAGTTTTTAGATTTTTAGCAGCAAATGACAGAGGCATTTTTAATTACACAATAAAAGAAAAATCACATATCCAGCATTTGTTATGTACCTATTCAAACACTCATTCTTTGAAAAAATATCCCACGAGTGCCACAATGTTCAAGGCATCATTAGTTACTACGTGCTCCAGAATATAATATATGCTCTGTGGACAAGGAGCTTACAGTCCAATTGAAAAAATAAAAGCAAAACATCAGAGTATTGAAATGTATGGGCAAACATTAAATTATTTGACTCACACTACTAGGACTCTGGATGGCTATCAATATCTTAAGTTTGACTTATTCAAATCCAAATCCATCACATGCTTCCAAAAGATCATTTTACCTTTACCCTACTTTTCTGCTCTTCCATCTGCTCATCCTTCCAAGAGTCTTGCCTTTTTGCCTTCTATCCTTCTAACACCAACTTGACCACCAAAACAATTCTAAATTCTACCTCTGCCATTCTGATTTTCCCTTTTCTGATCATTGTAATATTTTCCATTGAATATAGAAAATCCACAGGCACTCTTTCATGACTAGGCAGTTATTTCATATATTAGTCGTGCTTCTTCAAATAGATGCAAACTTCTGGAAGGCAGGAACCATGTCTCTATTTTTTGTAATATAGCTACGAACATCTTACCAAGTGTGTGTGTGCAACAAAATTTTGATAAACACATTAATTGAAAAGATCTAGGAGCGGCATTTCTTTTAGCATCCACATTTTTCCTTGTGACTGTTAAGCTTTAATTAACTCTAAGAATCTCAAGCTTCAATATTTTATTTTTCATGTTAGTAGTGCCCAAAATTCACTCAAAATATTAAGGCTAGATATTTTGAGTTCCTATGAATTATTTCTAAAGTAAATTATATTTTTACTGTTATTTGACCAAATGATATAAAATATAGATCCAGAAGAACATGAGCACAAATAAAGATGGTTCACATACACGAGAATAAATATGATTCAGTTGATAGCCAAGTAGTACTTTAGTTCCCACGGGTAATATTGACGGTCACGAAGCAACATTCATGATATGTCACACTTCAATGAAAATGATTGCAATTAGAATAACATGCAATTTAGTTGGCTCTGATCAGACAATGACTATGACTGAGTAAATCTCAGTAGATTTCAGGGGATGGCCTTAGACAAAGGTTGCTAACACCAACATTTTCACACATAACTAGAACATATTCATGCTGTGTAATATTTTCATTCTACAGCCTTTATTCGCAAACGGTATTTTAATAGAGGACTATTCCATTAGTAAACAGACTAGTCTTGCTGACACATCTTTCCTTTTAAAATATACTTTGGCTGAATTCTACCAAAACCATTTTGAATGCAAAAGGGATGCTTTTCAAGCCAGATGGTTTATCTAATAGGAATGTTTTCTGATTAGAGAAACAGCAGTAGACTCATGATCACAGCAGGTGCCAAACTGGTCCTGTAGTTTACATGAATTTGCAACTGAACAAGTCATGAACTAAAGGAAATCTGTTTTATAATGTGCCATGGACTATTCTGAGAGGAAGCGGGATATAAAAGATGTTACCATGTCAGATGGATTTCATATATAATTTCTTGATATGACGTAGCCATTATTGCATTTGTGATAAAATTTATTTATATACTAAATTTCTTGAGTATTTTGTGGTTCCTATTAATAAGATTTCAAAATCATAAAAACTTGCAGAGGATTTTATGATGGAATTATAATCTAAAGTATATTTTTATCAAAATAATTAAGAATCTTTTAAATTAAACATATATCACTGTTTTTCTTTCTCATTGTCCTTATTTCCTATACCTGTATTTTCTCTTTGTTTCAAGAAACAATTTTTTGATGTACTGGTAATCAGGGAAGCAGAATATTATTAGTATGCTAGGCACCGCTATGCCTAAGTGTGCATAAGATGCACACTTGCAGAGATGGCGTGGAGATGCAGGTTCCTGAATAACAGAATTATTGCCTTTTAAAATAGTGTAAGTTGTTTCTTAGTGCAAGCATAACTATTGGGACATAGTAGGCAGTGAGCCCACAGGTCCACTCTCTGACTCAGCAGTACTCATTTCCAATGGTTTCCCGAGACCATCAAACTGTGTAGCACCTCCCCAAGGTGTAAGATGCAAAGTGTGTAGTCATAACCACCCACCTACTTTCTTATCTTATTTACATCAGATGCTCTGTTTATTTGCTGCTTTGGAAGAAAATCAAGGTAAAAGTAACCTAGAATTGAGTCCAATTCATCATTCTTAGTCATCTTCACCCCAGGCAAATTCTATGGTCTGTTCTAGAACAGTTGGTTAAACAGTAGAGACTATTGGTACCTGGAACACATTCAAATCAGAGATATATTATCCAGAAGAATCGTAATTTCCTAATTGCTTAATGGTTTTATAATCTTATAATTATCTAAAGTAATCTTCTCTAAAGGTGTTAAGTAAGCATCAAAATATGTCAAGTTGAAATTGGCGATCCCATTTTCTGATGAAGTACAATGATTTGGCCAGTTTTTTTATACATGGATTTGGGATTAAAGTAATCAGAATTTTACTATGGTTCATTGTTATAAGAATCTTTACAAGGCAAACTTCTGTATCTTATATAATTTGTACTAGTTAATCAAATTCCTTTAGAATTTTTAAAGTATTTATTATTTTTACCATTTGTCTTGGCAGTTGTTCATACACAGACTTGAAACCCTGTACTACATAACTATTTGATGTAGTAACTTGTTATTTTAGGTTAGCTATAAGCATTTATAGTACAGGAAACACATCTTCCATATTGCGTTCAAGTCCTTCACAATTCTGTATTAGGCAGGGTTGATGATCAATGTACTTATTTTATTGAATTGGTTACATTGCTTATGGGAGGACAGATTCTATTGAAATAGAGGGACCTGTTTGTGACTCTTTGCTCAAGTTTTATAGGGCTATAATAAAAGTTGCTCCTGCATTAAGTAACATTGTAGCATCTTTCATCCTTACCTTACTGAATGAACTAAGTGACCAAAAACCTGCACTTCCTTTCTTTTGAAATGTTTTCACCTTGCTGTGGGTCAGTGATTCTTAAACAGTATAAAGGAGTGCAAATGTATTTTGGTAATCCACAAGTTCTCAATGAGACTAGTTTAATTTTCCTCTTCATTTTAGTAATATTTTAATATATATGCATGAGCTCATATCAGGTTACCTGGATGGTCACTATAAACAAGGACTGCCGTGGGGTTCCACTGCCTGCGTTGGAAATGAGTTGGTGTCATGAGGGAATACCTTACTGGTACTGAGAAAAGAACAGAGGTAGTTTTAGAACATCAGTTATATGATCTTTCTCCATTTACGATGTGCTTAGTTAAGAAGTCAAGCCCAAATGATGCCAATTTTTTCTGTTCCAAAGGAGGTTTCATAGTAACGTGAATGGAGAAAAATAGAGGGAGAACTCAGTCATCACATGGAGTGCAGTAGGGCCCATGTGCCAAACTCAAAAGACCCTACATCATTCAGGTAGTGCCATTTGCATGCTTCAAGCACTGATTTAGTTAGTGCAAGATAACATCATCATTAAACCCACTTAATGTTAATTTTATTTTTAATAATTTACATATATCTTGCAGTAAACTAAAGCTATAAAAAAGAGTGTACATATAGTCATTTTTCTTCATGTATATAATAAAAGTAATTTAAGTTATTATTCATGGTCTAGAATAGTTTTTATCCTTCAAAGGGATTATTTACATTTCTCAATTATAAGAAATGTTGCTGTAGTCCATGTGTACTCTCTATGGTTTCTGGGTATTAGTTTACTATTGTGATGGGGTAGGACACAAGGGTCAATTAGTTCAGTTCAGGAGTGAACAAATGTTTTCCATAAAAGGCCAGATAGTAAAGATTTTAGGCTTTGCAGTCCACACAGTCCGTGTTGCAACTACTCAACTCTACTGCTACAGCAAAGAAGCGGCCATAGACAATATGCAAATGAATGGGCCGATGTGTTCCAATAAAACTTTATTTGCAAAAACATGTAGTGGGCCATGAGCTGCAGTTTTTTGTTCCCTGAACTAGGTGAGTGGACTCAGGATATAGTGTTAATAAAATATTTCAGGAGCTTTTACCAAGCTTCTCAAAAGGGGAAATTAGTACTTACTAGCACAGTTCTCCAAAAGAAAGCTGAAAAATCACACAAAACTTTTCAGTTCTTTCTTACTTTAACTTAGAAATTGTTTATTATTTAGAGAGGTTGAACAAAATCTACCTGAAGTAAAACAGATAAGCTTCGTAGAGCTCAAAAATTTGACAGTGGCATAAATTAGCCACACTATTAAATATTTAAAAAGAAATGATCACTATTCCTAAAGCCAGCCTTTTATTTTCTTCTCTTACACATAAATTTTCAGAAAGTTTCAGGGTTGTGTTTTTATGAATGTGGCTACTTTTCTTGGAAGAAACAACATGGTAAAGTAACACGTTTTAGTAATGGGAGCAAACCAGCTTTCTGATGACAGCGTGGATGTGTCTAATGCATTCTAAGTACCCTGGGTTCTGGACCATGCATTTCCCATCTTTTGAATAGTTACTACCTTTAGATGGAATAAATGTAACACATCAGGTACTTTCCCTTCTTGCCAACTGAAAGTTACTAATTGAAAAGCAATGCACAAATAACCAAGAAAAATGTATAATTTTTAAAAATGTTTTCATATTAAATATGACTAAATATGATATGAAAAACTGACAATTCAATTCTTTTAAAAAAATAGCAATTTTTGTACTCATGATACATCTATGTAATTACAAGAAAATCCTAATTCTTTGAAGAAATCCAATGAATGAAATAAGTGTTATTACAATTCAAGCAATTTTGTAGCAAACTTAATTTGTTGTATTTAATAATGTATGTGACCATGTTCTATTTTGTTTGTAAAATAAACACAAAATAGTAAATAACTTCCATTAATGTCTAATAGATATTACTTCCACCTAGTTAAATTTTAATGTTTAGCTTCTTTTTATTTTTTAATCATTTGCAGAAGATTGTAACTTTCTAATATGTCATACTCATTTATCAGTAGTTCCTCTACTGTTAAACGTTATTTTGTGTATCCTTTCATTCATCCTTTCTCCTATTAAATCATTTATTTATTCATTATTTTTTGTTTCTTTAATTTCCCAATATTTATTAATCATTTTACATTGAGTTAAGCTGGTACATGCCTGGTACACTGCACCTGATGGTTTACATAGAAAGCAGTCATGTATAGAATGATAAATGACATAACAACAGCAGGAGGGTCTAACCTTATCGAGGCAAGGTGTGGAGAGCATCAGCTTTCCGGTAACCCTTGTGTACAATTTAAAGTAAGCATGAAAGAAGTGACAGCTCATTGAAAATATTCAATAATACAGAAGTATATAAAGTGAAAGTAATTTTTTCATATCTATCCCTCGAAGCTCTTACACACTAGTTATAATCTGTGAGCATACTGATGTGTACAATTAAGAATTTGCACATGCAAGTATATATGTGTGTATATATATATGTATGTATATGCATACATATATGTGTATATAGGAAAAATACACAAGAATATATTTATTCTTACAAAATTAAACCTGACTGTGTACTGCTCTGCAATTAGCATTTTTCTCTACCCCACAAACAAAATGGCATGAGCATCCTTGCACTTCAGTAAATTTCATTCTTCTAACAGCCAGCTACTCCAAGTTGTAAACATATCTCCCTTTACTAAACCATCCTCATATTAATAAAATATAACATTACTTCATTTTCTTTATTTCCTAAAAATAATGCAATAATCAACAGCTAAGTGGGAGAATTGCTACGGGATTAAATTCTGCAGGTGGATTTTTCTATTCAAAGTGTTTGCATGTTTCAAAGATTGATAGAAGTAATTTGTCCTTAAATTTACTTTTTCTACCAACTGTGTATGTTTCCCACCTTGCCACATTCACTAATAACTGCTTTAAAGAAAAAAAAAAAGTTAGCCTGATAGAGAAATTTTGAATTGCATTGTTTTCAAATATATTCCTTAATGCCTACATTTGATGTTTCCATATGATTGTTGCACTTATTTATTTCTTCTTCTATGAATTACTTTCACATTCTTCATCTATTGTTCTGGTACATTGTTTAAGTATTTCTCACTGATTGTATAATTCATTAATATATAATGGCCATTAATCCATAGTTTACTATGTTGCTTACCATTTACAACTAATCAGGGCTGTGGTTATCCATGAATAACTTTTAAAATAATGATATGTAGAGATATTTCTTGACTTAACGATGGGGTTAAGTCCTGATAAACCCATCCTAAGATTAAAATATCACAAACTGAAAATGCATTTAACACACCTAACCTCCCAAACACCATAGCCTAGCCTAATCTACCTTAAATGTGCTCAGAACACTTATGTTAGCCTACAGTTGGGCAAAATCCTCTAACAGAAAGCCTATTTTATAGTAAAATGTAGAATAGCTCATGTAATTTATTGAACACAGCACTGAAAGTGACAAACAGAATGGCTGTCTGGGTGCAGAATGGTTGGAAGCCTATTGGTTTTTCACTTTCACGGTTGCAGGGCTGACTGGGATGGGTGCCTCGCTGCAGCTGCCCAGCACCATGAGAGAGTATTGTACCCCATATCGCTAGCCTGGGAAAAAGCAAAATTCAAAATTCAAAGTAGTTTCCACTGAATGCATAGTGCTTTCACACCATCATAAAGTAGAAAAATCATGAAGTCATATCATCATAAGTTGGGACCATCTGTAGTTACATTTGTCATTATTTTATATTGTTTCCACGCTATGTGTCTTGAATAAGAGAGTCTGTTAAGTCAAGATAATAAAAGCATTCTGTTAATATTTTTTCTTTAAATATTTTATATGTAACCATTGTGACCTACTTAATAAGTTTGGAGTACATTTCTTTTTTCTTTCTTTTTTCGTTCACTAGCCCAAGCCACACCTGGCCTTAACAGTTAGATGAATGGAATTTTCATCTTCCTCCTTTTGCACATGAAAGACCCAAGAACACTAGTAGCTTACTCAGTCCAAAAGGGATGGGAGCAGCTCTACCGCTTCCTCCCCTTGGTCCCACAGATAGAGGGAGCTGTGATAGTTCACACTCGTATGGGCAGCCATGAAAGCATAAAATATTCATGATAGTGAATTTTATGTGTCAACTTGGCTAGGCCATGGTACCCAAATATTTGTTCAAAAATTATTTTAGATGTTTCTGTAAAGGTATTTTTTTAAGATGAGATGAACATTTATATCACAGACTTTGAATAAAGCAGACTATCCTCATAATGTGGGTAGGCCTCGTTCAATCAGTTGAATGCCTTAATAGGAAAAGTCTGACTTCCCCAGAAGAAGAGGAAATGATACCAGCAAACCATCTTTGGACTCAAACTGCAACTCTTCCCTGGGTCTCCAGCCTGCCAGCCTACCCTGAGATTTTAGATTTGCCATGACTCTCTATCTCATAAGCCAATTCCTTAAAGTAAAGCTCTCCCCCTTTGCATATACATGTATATGCATATATATACACATACATATGTATACATATACACGTACACATACACATGTGTGCGTATACATGTACATATCCTGTTGGTTCTATTTCTGTGGACAAGACTGCCCAATACCACAGTGTCAGCTTGATTGGATGCAGAAGGCCTTCCTGTTTCATCTACACACATTATTGAACCAGCCTTGACAAATAAACAACCCTGAGGTTCTTGAAATGCTACTGTCTTCACTCCTGATGAATTCCTTCTATGGGCTCTGGTGACTCCCTGCTGGAGATCTTGGTCAGGACCATATGAGTCTATCCTTTTAGATCTATAAATCTTCAAATCTCAGAGTCCAGGAACTTAAGTAGGTATTTTCCTTCCCTGAGCACCCCTAGAATCTTTATGGAAATCATATTTCTCCTATATATATACATACATTACTCTTCCTCTGTATTGTTTTAATTAATATAACTGTATAGCACGTTTGCTATCTACCAGAGATATCCTATCACTTTGAGTAATTTATTTCCAAAATTTCAACATATTCACAGTTAAGTTCTGCTAGTTTAAATTACTTTTTAAAGAAATTTTTTATTTTATCTAAATTTTCAAATATGTACAATAAAATTCATGAAAGAGTTATTTTAAAATCTAATCTTTGGTTATGTTCCTTTTTAAGTACTAACTAAGTTTTTCTCTTTGTTCTTAGTCAAAATTATCAGATGTATTTTTTTATATTTATCAAGTAACTTTTCCTTCGGTTTCAATTTCAATACTTTTATTTGAACATTGCTGTAATTAAACTCCAGACTTATTTGGATTTCATGAGTTCTTCCTTTAGTGTCCTCTTACTCTTCCGCGATTCAAACCAGGCTACCCTATGGCATATAGTTGCCCCATTTCCACAGTATCCTCTGAGCTGTGGTAGTTTTCCAGTCTTTCCTGATTTTCATGACTTGAAAGCCCTGAGGCATACTGGGCAGGTATCTTGCTGAATGCCCCCAAATATGGATCTATCTGTTGTTTCTCTCATGCTTAGACTGGGATTCTGGGTTTGGGGAAAGAATACCACAGGGAGAAAGGCCTTTTTCATCACATCATATCAGAGGGTAATGATGTCCACGTGGCATCACTGGTGATGTTAACCTTCATCATTTGGTTAAGGTAGTGTTAGCCAAGTTCCTCCATTGTAAATTTACCATTTTTCCTTTTCTCTATACAGTTCTTTGGAAGATATCAGCCAAGTCTAGCCCATCCTCAATGGGCCGATGTGGGGAAGGGATAAGAATTAAGCTCCACCTCCTAGGGGGTGAGTATCTCCATATAGTATTCGGACTTTTTCTGTGAAAATGATTTCTCACTTCTTCCTCATTTAAATAATTTTTTATATTTATTGATTTCTTTCTTTTTCTTCAATTGACTGTTAACTTCCTAAAATGCCTCCAGAAATATCATCAATCAAGCAAAGCTGAGTTTATTAGACTTGATTCAGTAAAGAAGAATACCACCTGAATAGAGTACTAGTGTAGCATCTGAGAAAGGGAAAGTCAGAGGGAGAAGAGATGTTTGTTAGGGGGTAGTGCCTGGACTGAAGTCTTGTCAGGAGGGAAACTGGTTGGGATTTAGGGGGATTTAAGAAATAATACTTTTGGATTGATGGGCACCATGAAGTGAGGGTCTTGAAATGAGTATTGACGAACAAGCTATTAGTCTTGATTAAAAAGCCATTTTAGTTGGTTCATAGTCTTATCTTCCAAGAGCAAGTATCTCCCAGAGCAAGTAACTGACTTGTTTTCGCTTGTTCTCTGTATTGTTTAATAGAGAGACAGAAGGGAAGCTTAGACTCAGTTTTATGTAACACACTAACAATTTCTATTGGCTTTGGTTCTGAATTTTTTTTTTTGGCTTATTTTGTTGTTTCCTAGATTCTTGAGGTGAATGCAAATTTCATTTATTATCAGGCTTTCAAAACAAATTGATTTAATGCATAAAATTTTGGGGGGTATGATTTAATATATGATTTGATACATAGTAAAATTCATTTCTAAATAATCTCTAATTTCAGTTTTGATTTTCTCTCTGACACAAATGATATAGAAAAGTATATTTTTATTTGCAAAAAATTCATTAATTTTGGCTATTTTAGCTTTTAACTTCTAATTCTATTCTATTGTCTTTCATTATTATAACATGCGAATTTTGTTTGCATTTTATAGATTTTTTAACTAATATATTCTATGAGTATAATGGAAAAAATTCTATATTCTTTGCTTACTGGAAATTTTTTAATCTATTATTTTGTGAAATTCTATTTCTTCTTTTTCTTTTTTGAGAAATATTAACCCTGAGCTGATATATGCTGCCAATCTTCCACTTTTTGCTGAGGAAGACTGGCCCTGAGCTAACATCTGTGCCCATCTTCCTCTATGTAGGACACCTGCCAAAGTATGGCTTGCTAAGCGGTGCCATATCCACACCAGGGATCTGAAACGGTGAGCCCCGGGCCACTAAAGCAGAATGTGCACACTTCAGCGCTGCGCCACCAGGCTGGCCCTGTGAAATTCTATTTATAATAATAGTTTTGCTTTGTATGACTTGTAGCCATGTTTTTAGTACATACATGCTTATGATGGCTGCATCTTCCTGGTGGGTCGTACCTTTCGTCTTTTGCTCCTCAAGCTCCACACTTCACCTCTGCTGCCTAGCTCACCACTGCTGTGCTCAGAGCCCAAGAAGGACTCCAGGAAAACAGCTCCTTTGTCTTTTGGTATTCAGTCTTTAATTTTCCATCAGCGAGTACTCAGAATTGTACACAGGACAAGCTGTTGTTTTCTTGAACAGTCAAGTCTCATCCTATTAAAAAAATCAGATGTCAGTCTGCAGAGATGTACCACGGTGACCACATTTTCCATTATTATACAGAGCATTTTTACTGCTTATAATGAATAATCTGAAATAACTTTTCTCATAGTAGAGTCTGCTTTTTATTTACCTAGTTATATGGTTCATTCAAGCGATTTTTTTCAAACAATAGAATCTGTCTTAAAGATATGTTACTTCTCTTTCAAAACAGAAACTCACTATTTCCTTTGAAACATCACAAGTCTTTGCAATTCTACTCTCTCCTTCAAAATTTCAAAGAATCTAGGGGCCACATCAGAGTTCAATTTCAAAGCAACCAGTCATATACTCTCTGAAGTCTCTGCAAGAAAGAAGCTTTCCCCAAGCTTCTCCTAAGCCCACAAGAGCAATTTAATATAGTCAGTGATGCCAGTCACTCATTAGGGGCAGGTGACACCTGGTTTAGTTCTTATTGTTCTGCCATTTGCTGTGAGACCTTGAGCAATTTACTTAATTTCTTTACAACTAAATTTATTTATGCAAAGTGGAAATTATACCAGAAACTGCCTTATACCACTGTTGTCAGGATTTAATGAGATAAGATCTGGAATGTTGCAAGAGCTCGGCACAGAGTGAGGGCTCAATACAAGACAGCTATTATTAGTAATGGAAGCTCCATCCTGAGATGATAAATATGTGCCTGGCTTGCATATCCTGTTCCAGGGATCATTACCTTCTCCCTGGGCAGAGATCACTGTTACACCTAGAAGCAAGGGCCAAGGACCCGTCAGTATCTGGAGAAGCACATGGAGTAACAGAAGACAGGATACAGGAAGCAGGTGCTGAGTGATCCACTTAATTCGGATGGATGGCATGTGTCTGGCCTAGGGCTATTTTTAACAGGCCAGCAAAACTGCAGCAGATTTGCTCTGTAGCCTCTTCAAAGCATTGCCAGCACCTGCTGGGCTTCAGGACCAATGGGAGCTTTGTGTAAAGGTGTTTGTTATCCTTTCTGGCCAAGGACTGTTCTTTAATTACGACTTAAATCCCTTGTCACATTATTTAATAATATGCTTCATTCTCACTATCCATCTATCCATTATAAAACAGTAAAAAAGTAAATCGCTAGTGCTAGATGCTAATTTTCTTTTTTTATACTCCTTAAGTTTCTGAGAGTTGGCTGCTGCCTCACAACAGCAAGGTGAGTCTGTAGATAAGTGACCACACGTGTGCACTGCAAAAGCACCTCATTCCCTAAATCCTCCTCCTGAGAATAAAAAGAACATGGCTGCCGCTTCACTTCCGCCTTCCAAATCTCACACAAAATGTCTCCTATGACCCCTCTAGAACTATTCAGGGAAGGGAACTTTGGGAAACATAATTCTCGATTGGCTCAATTGACCCCCCCAATACTAACCAAAGTGACCTCTAATTGGATGTCTTTAGGCACCTCAACTCAACATCTCCAAACATAACCTCTTGATTCCTATTATTTTCTGCCCTCAACTTTCTTGTCTTCCAATGTTCCATATGAAAGAAAATGGCACCACCACTTATCTAGTTGCTCAGGATTAAAATGTTGCAGTCACATTTCATTCTTCTATTTCTCTTACACCTCATATATAATCTCTCAATGAATAGTAGAGCAAAGGTAATCAGAGCTACCTTGAGAATATGTTCTTATTTTCACTCTTCTCGCCACCTCCACCACCACCACCCTCAATAACCTAGTTGAAGTCATTACCATATCTAATGTGGACAACTTCTGTAGCCTCCTAACTTGTCTCATTGCTTGCTGTCTTGCATTTCTCAGTCTGTTCTCCAATAGCAGCAAGAATGATATGTCTAAGTGGCAAATCAGGTAATGTTACTCCTCACAAAATCTGTCAATGATTTCCCATCATACTTAGAATAAATTCCTCAGTTCTCCCTACTGCTTATAAGTCACCACTTGGTCTTGTCTCTAGATTTCTCTGTGTCTTCATTTCCTACCATTCTATTGTGCCTACTTCTGCCTAGCCACTATAGTTCCCTTGCTATTCCTTAAGTGCTCTGAGCACACTCTTGTCTCAGGAGCGTGCACTTGCTATTCCCCCACACTGAAATACTATTCTTCCACATACTTGCATGGCAGGGTCACTTACTCATTTCATTCAGCTTTCTGTTCATATGTTCTCTTACAGAGTAGCTTTTCTGTTTATATTGCCACTTCAAAGAGAAGTTGCTTTTTTTCCCTAAAATAGCATCCATATCTGTCTATCCTATTTTCTTGCTTCATTTTCCTTCATAGCACTTATTACTCTCCAATGTTTTCTTCTAACTATTTTTATTTTATTATTATCTGTTCCCCCATTACACTAGAACGTAAGCTGCATGAGAATGGGGCTAGGTCTGTACTATTCACTTTTGAGTTCCCAACACTTATAACACAGCTTGCCTCATCGTAGACACTCATAAAGTGAATCTTCTGTTTATTGGTAGGTATAGGTTTGTTTCCTCTTTGTAGTAATTGGAGCATGTCCTACTGAGGGCCCTAATAGAAACTCTGCTATATGGAACTGATGCTGGGTCATTAGCTATATATTTGCAGCTTGTGCGCTTCAGAAGACACTACAGAATGCAAGGGGCACCCCTTGGATTTGCGTCATATACAAATTCTGCAGCTGTTTGTATCAGCCATGTAAACAGGAAGGAAATGATTGGACAGAGACCCAACCTTGAGGCTAACAGAGATGCACCAGGTAAAAGTGATAAATTTCAAGCAGGTGTAGTAATAGCATCCTTAAGTCCACTGTTGATCATATCACACAGGTGGTAAGACTAGGGACCATGATCTTTACTGAGGTCATTTTTCTCACATAGATAAGATATAATAAATGCATAATTTTAGGCCACTAAAATGTGTGTGATTAACATTTAATAAAAAGAATGTGTCAGCTGAACAATATCACATTAGATAGATAAAGTTAAATAATATATGAAATTGAATTAATGAAATGTATCTGGAAGCACAAAGAGAAATGGCAATAACTGATATAAAACTAAACATGTTCATGGTATTTTTTCTTTCAATCTCTTAGGAATTTTATTAATTTAGGAGGCTTCAGGAAGAGATAAATGCTCTGTATGTCTTTTTTCATCCGTCCCCATGCAATGAGGTGAGAGAGATTTCAAACTGAAATGCACTTTGAAGTCATCAGGACAGAAGAGTCATCAATTTTAAGGTCTTTCTCTCTTTTAATTTCTACTGTTCCTCAGGTCATTTTATGCCCTGAACCATTTAACTCCCTCTTTCTTAGGTCTCTATCACTCATCTCAGTTCTCTCTAACTTCTCTATTCTCGCATTTCACCTCTGCCTTCCTCCCATTAAACTCACCACAAGGCCCACAAATCATGGCCTCTGGGGAGTCATTTATCTTCTGTACTTCAGTTCCATCATCTATAAAATAAAAATACTACCAGTCTTTTAAGTATTTTACAAATATAGTATGGCATAAAGCAAATAATATATGTGGAGAATGACGGAAGATACTATGAGACTATCTGACGGTAAGGAAAGTAGAGGAAGCTAGATCACTAAAGGAGCTGTCACTAATAGAGGAACAAGACCAAGCAGGAGTCTAAAGAAAAAGACAAGGAGCCAAAAGTGGGAAGCAGGTGATGGAGAAGGTGACTGCACATAAGAGCTTACGGGAACAGTATGGAAATTAACGGAACAGCTTGTGAAGGTACAAGATAAGCACAAGTAAATACAATCTTTTTGCTCATCAGGGATAGTGAGGCACCATGGTAAACTAAATATATGTTTATGTGCATTGGAAATTGATTAATAAAAATATGGGCTGGCTTACTTATAGTGAGTTAGGAATTAGAATTAAGTAATGATTGCTCTTGCTGTGTTTGCGTTTGGGTGGAACTGCATTATGAATAAAGACATAAGTGCAAAATCTATTGACGGCTCAGCCTCTCACTCCTATCAAAGGTGTAAGAAAATGAGCAAGAAATAATAGTCCATTAGAGTCGACCAACTACCAATCCCAAGAGATTTCTGTGCAAAAGCCAACAGTAGAGGTTGTTCAGAACAGGGATGTGGATGATCAGAGTAGAAGATTGTCTGCTGGCCTAAGGCTGTGACTGCTCTTCATGCATCTTAAGCCTAAAAGACTTGATGTACCTCTCGCAGTGGGATATGTCTTAGGAAATCCCAAGGAAAATGGATGAAAGTTGCAAACGTTAGGTTCTGATATAAACAGATCCTCTGATTCTTTCAGAATTAGATGTTAATGAGACTTCAGACTACTGCTCCTCCGCAGGGAGAAAATCACTAGGGCAATTCCTCTTTCCTATTTTGGGACTCTGAAGAGGTGGCTAATTCTTGGTGAGAAGAGTTGTTCTAACTGTATTTGTGTTCTCAGTTATCCAGGCTTTGGAGTGCAAGGAAGTAAATTCCTAGTAAATAAATTAAAATCATTTTTCTATTTTACACATTAATTGGATGAAAAGCTATATCACTGTTATGCCACGGATCCACATCCCAAATTCTTGGAAATTAGAGTTTTGTCTTTTATTGATTATTATCTCTATATATTTTCCTCTCTGGAAAAGAATTTTTAACAGTTTAACACTAAACTCCAAACATGACATTAAAAAGGAAATTTAAGAATTATATTTTTGTTTGCCTTGCAGTAAATAAAAGATTCATATCAATAGGAAAAATCAGGTAACTAAATACATTGTTTTATCCGACAATTTTATTTTATTTTATACTATTTATTGACGTGGAAGAACTTATACAGATGATTCAGGTGGTATAGAAATCAACTTATTGTTCAAAATATCACAAGATCATGAATATTTTTTACATCAATTTAATGGATTTAATTTAAAAAAGCATCTTTTTTTTTCTAGGAAATATATATTGTATTAAATCTTAGATTTCTATTTTGCTCTATAATGTAAAACTGTTTGTATTTATTTCCACCAGTTTATTTACTCAGCAAATATTTGTGTAATATCTACTATGTGCCAAGCACTATTCTAGGTAATAGAGATAGAGAAGAAAACAAGGAGAACAATGTTCCTGTTCTCACAGTGCTTGTTCTAGTAGTGGGAAGAATAGATAGATAGATAGATAGAGAGATAGATAGATAGATAGATAGACAGATAAATAGATAGATAGATAGGTAGATAGATAGACTGTCATGATAAAAATAAATAGATAAAGGTGCTAGACTTCTTGGTAATCTAAAACGTCAACCTGAACTGTAAGATTTGGAGAAAAAATATTCTTGTCAGGGAAATGACAATGACAAAGTCTAAAGACAAGAACTAGCTTGATTTTAGAAAACAGGCAAAAAGTCAGTGTCATTGGAACAAAGCGAGCACAGTGAATAGTATGACATGAGGTTGGGGAATAGGGAGAAAGTAGATCATTCAGGGCCTTGTAGGATAAGGCAGGAGTTTTATTTTATTCTATGTTCGATGTTGTATTACCTGTCTGTTCTGTGCAACAAACCACTTCAAAACTTAGCAGCTTAAACCACATTAATTTATTTTGCTTACAAATCTGCAATTTTCCATGCAGTATCAGCTGAAAGTGGTTCAACAAGGGGCTGAAAGATTAAAAATGGCTTACTCACATGACCACCAACTTGATGCTGGCTATCAGATGAGAGCTCAGTCTGGACTATAGGCCAAGGGCTTAGGTTCTTCTTCACACGGCCCTCTCCACACGGGTCTCTTAGGAGTGGCTAGGTTTTAGAAGCAAGCATTCTAAGTGAAGTAGAAAGCTGTATCATGCTTTATGACCTACTCACAAAAGCCATATAGCATTCATTGTTACAATCCTGCCCAGGCTCAAGGGCAGGGAATAGCTCTTGATGGGAAGGGTATCAAAATCATACTGTAAGAAGAAAAAGTGAGATGGGAGATCCTGTTACGGCCATCTTTGAAAAATACAATCTGCCACAGTTTGTCTTCAGGCTATAACGATTTGTATCCCTCCCACATACAAAATATACTCATTCCCATACCCAGGACTGAAAAGTATCATTCCATAATTGCATCAGCTCAAAGTCAAGAATCTTATCCTCTAAATCAAATCTAGGTATAGGTGACACTCTTTGTGTGCACTTCCTCAAATACAGCTCTTTGAGCACACTTTCTTATGATATAATGAAATGTGACACCTCTGACATCAAGAGAATATTTCTAGGTCTCCAAATACTCAAAATAAAATGGTGGGACAGGCTTTGAATAATTGCTATGGACAATCCCATTCAAAATGACACAGTAGTCACTGCTCCCTATCAATTCTGAAATCCAGCCAGGCACAAGTTGCCAGTTCCTTTTCAGTCCTACTCCCTGGAAGTTATTCTCCAGAGCTCTTCATTCAACTCAGTGAGCTCATGGTCCTTCCCTCTGAGTCCACTTTCTTTTTCCCTAAGTATCTTAAGCCTGTTGCCTACTTCTAAAGGTTTGAGCATTCAGGGCCCTTTCTCATGTTGTGCTATTTCTTTTCCTCTTATTGCAAGCTGATACAATTCCTTTAACAATTTGAGTGGGCTTTCTGTATATTGATTTAGAATTCATTTCATCAGACAAAAGCTATAACCACAAATCTTTTCCAGATAAACCATTCTCTTCCTTAACCTCACCATGACACTGCTGTGGGATGACATCTTCAAAACTCTCATAAGCCTTATTGTATAATGGAGAGGACTGAAAATCACACTATTATGATCCTTAGAAGGTCTTTTTTCTGTTTAAAGATTCTATGAAGAACCATCTCAGATCTCTCTGAGATCTTAATGGATTTTACAGTACAATTGATCTTCTCCCTTAAGCCAGTCCTTTATTTGAGCATCATTTGCCACCTAGAGAGATTTGGAAAGAGAGACAGATTCATTTTGGAACTAAAAAAGTTCTGGGTCCCTTATATTTAAGAGTTCACTTTTAGCTCATACCTCTCTTCTCACATTATATCATAGGCAATAAAAAGAATTCAGGTGACACTCAATATTCTGCCTGAAAATTCCCTTAGCTTGATCATCGAGTTCATCAGAACATTTCCTATCTCCTATGTTACTTCAGGCAATAGTGTTGTCAAAATTTCCATCACTACAAACATCTTCCAATCACATTTTTATTTTTAATTTTCCTTTGAGCTGCCAGAGACAGACTCCTCAAGATTCTTTAGGCTTTTGTTAACATTTTTGCAAGCCTTCTAGCTTCCTCATGTGGCCTGTCCCAAAGCCAATGCTACATGTTTTAGGGATTTTACAGCAGCATCTTTAGGTACCAAAATTTGTGTCAGTTTTCTATTACTGTATATATATTTTAAAAATTATCCCACAACTTAGTGACTTAAAACAACAATAATTTCCTTTGCTCATAGTTCTGTAATCTCATTAGGGCTTGGTGTGGATAGCTCATCTTTGTTCCAGATGTCAAGATGGCTCACTCACGTGGCTGGCAAATTAATACTGGTCGTTGACTGGTAACTTAGCAGAGATGAGGAGGCCTAGGTTTCTCTCTATATATGGGCTGCTCCACAGGCTACAGGGGCTTATTCAGGTACGGTGACTGCTGTTCGAAAGCAAGTGTCCCAAGAGAACTAGGCATGGTTTTATCTGATTTTATTACCTATAGTGTCACTTCCACGCGAATCATAGGGCCATCCAGATTTAAAGGGAGGGGATATAGACCCCTATCTTTAAGTGGTAGGAATATCATGTCACATTAGAAGAGTAGAGTGTGAGAGCCATCTCTGGAAAATAAAATTTGCTGATGAGAGAATATATTGAATGGATTTGAACAAGATTAGTAACGTAATCTGATTTTTGTTGAAAAAGATCATTCTGGCTATTATGTGAAAGATAGACTAATGTGTGGTAAGACCAGAAGAAAGGAGCCTATTAAAGAGGTTATTTCCAGAGTTTAGGAAAGACATGATATGATGCCAGCTTGTCCTGGGAAGAAGAAGTGGAGATAAAGAAAAGTTTGAGATACTTTGCAGAGGTAAAATCAGTGGAAATACATTAGGTGCAGTCGTTGAGAGAAAGGAATCAAAATATACTTCTAAATTCTGTGCTTGAGAAATTGTGTGAATTGTAGTCCTGTTTGCTAAGATGAGGACGACTAGGGAATACATAAGTTTTATGTTCGGTTTTACAGGAAGAGAAGTTCAAGAGCTCAGATTTGTATGTGTTAAGTTTGAGTTCTTATTAAATATCCAAGTGTCGATGTTAAGTAGAACATTTCATATATATGCCTAGAATTCAGAGGAGACATCAGAGATAGAAATGCCATGTGGTGGGAGAGAAGAGGTCATCTGCATATGAATGGGCTATGATGAAATAACAGCAATTCAGTTGGGTATATAGAAAAGAATGGGCATCCCAGTATCCTGGAGCACTGTGATAGAGAGCTGGTCACAGACATAGGAGCCAATGAAAGCAAATTAGAAGGAAAGGCTAGTGAAGATGGGGGAAATTCAAAATGCCTATTATTGTAGAGGTCAAAACAAATGTTTCAGTTACTATGGCTCTGTAACAAAAACACTCTTATACTCCAAAACGTAGGCTGCTAATTTTTCTTTTTTTTTGAATCAGCAACCTGAGCAGGCCTCTACTCTACTCCGTTTCACTAAATATCAGCTGGGGCAGCTTGAGGCAACAAGCTGAAATCATGCGAAAGCTTGCTTCCTCACTCATGTGTCTGGTGCCTATACTGGGAGCTGGAACAGCTGGAGTTCCTAAGGCATCTTTCTCTATCATTATGTAGTGCCTCCATGTTATCATTCCAGAATGGAGGCTTCAGGGTAGCTAGACTTCTTACATATCAGCTCAGGGATCCCAAGGTGTGTGTCACAAGAAAGAGAGCCAGGTGAAAGCCACATCTTTTATTACCTAGCCTACCTAACATTAAATCCATATTTTAATGGTCAACTCACTTTCAAAGATACACTGAAGTTCAAGGAGAGAGAATATAGACCCCATCTCTCAATGGAAGGGAGAAAATAGATACCATCTCTCAATGTCACTTTATTGAGAGCATGTGAGAAATACTGGCGCAGCCATCTTTGGAAAACATAAACTGCTACAATAAGTAAAGTATATCAGGTAAGGTCAGGAAGAGTTGATTCCATAAGATATCTAGTAAATTGAGCCTACAAGAGTGAGCAGTGGATGTGGCAACTGTTGGAGGTCACCCATAACTTTGGCATGAGCAATGGCAAAGGAGGTAAAGGGATGAAAATTAGACCGGGGAGGGGTAAAAAAGGAGAGAGAGAGAAGGTGAGAATAGTAACTATAGATGACCTTTTTGAGAAAATTTGGTGTTGAAGGGAGCTACAAAATACAGTAAAAGCTGGAAAGATACATAAGTTCAAGGGAAGCCTTTCTGAAAGACAGGAAATATTTGTATGCTGATGGGAATAATCTAGGAGAAAGAGAGGGAGATTGACGATGGAAAGAAAAAAGCGAGGAGGAGGGCGGACATGAAGTCTTCGAGAAGGAAAGAGGGCCAGAGGATCAGAGTACAGTTGAAGGAAATGTACTTTTATGGGAGAATGGACTCTATCCACGGCCTCCTGAGGGAAGTCAGAGGCTGTAAATAAAGATGCACGATTTACTAGTTCAGTGAAAACAAATCATGGTTTTGTGAATATAGTGAAAGAAAACTCATTCCAAGAAATTGGCAATGCCATTTTTGATTCATATGTTCTTAAGTATAAAATTAAGGTAACCGTTATCATAGGCAAGATCATACAATTATTCCTTCATCTTAATCATGTCTCTCCCTCTAATGATCTGAAATTAAACTCCACTCTTCTTCAATTTTACTCATCTTCTCTCTACTAACTCTTTGGTTTCTGTGTATCTGCAAAATTTTAGCTGAAAGAATACTAATTGGGAGTCATCCAAAATAGATTTCGGTCTTTGGTCTGCTATTTATTTAGTTAGTGTTGACAACTCAATTTTGTTGGTCCTTAGTTTCTTCTTTTGGAATGGGATTTTTAGATTACATGATAATGGTGATAAAAATAGTATCTTGCTTTATATAACAATGGAAAATTTTAACATTTTTAGATATACGCCTTTTTCCTCTAAATTATTATGTTCTAAGAGAAAGTTTAAATTTAAGATAAGACTAAATTCATATTTCTCAATGCTTCATATTTTAACCTCATATGCAACACGTTTTTTACAACATGACTTTGTAATTAATCTTGTGGTTTATGTGTGAACGTGTAATGTTTAACTTTCACCATAATGTTCTCTCATAAAACTAGAAAAGCTTGCGTCCTCTTTATTTATTTTTTTTTTGCCTTTAAAGTGCTGAAAGCCCACAGCAGACGCATAATATATGCTTAGTGATGGTAATGAAGGCAATGCATCAATATACAGAGTTTTGTTTTTGATAATGAAGATGTTACTTGATGTCCAGTACTCTTCTAAGTATTTGAAATATATTATTTCATGCTCACAACCATGTGAGATAGTTACTATTTCTGCAGCAATTAAAATTAGATACAGAGTGATTAACTAAGGTCAAATAGCTAGCAATTCTGGATGCAGCGTCCCTAATCTTAACCATTAATAAAAGTTGCCTCTCTGATGACGGTGAAATTAATGACCATGCTGGTTAAGAAAATGATATTGAGAATTATGTAGCTGAGAGTTAGGTAAATAAATGAAGCTTAATTCTAAGAATAAAATGCTTAAAGCAAGGTAAAAGAGAGTGATGCAGAGGAAATTAGCTTGCAAGTGGACTAGTACCACCAGAACACAGAGAGAGTGGCAGGGAACAAGACTAAGTAACCAGTTGTCTGAAATGAAGGTGTGAAATACAGTCTCTTTTATGACATTAATGGTGTATGACCAATCAAAATTTGATCATTAAACAAAATCAACCTCTTGGATTATGGATCCATAAGGAAAACACATTTAATTCCTCTTTCTAGCAAGACCCAAAGTTAAGTTGAATTGATGATCAACAATATAAGTGCATAACTATTTTAGTCAGGATTTATATATATATATATATTTATATATATATATATAAACACAGACTAATACAGAAGTATTAGAATATAATATAAATGTATACTTATGTATGATGATTAGATAGATATAAGAAGATTCCTTATAGAGAATTGGCTCCTGCAATTATGGAGGCTGGGAAGTCCCAAGATCCGCAGTCCCAGGAGAGCAACGTGTAATTCCAGTCTGAGTCCAAAGGCCTGAGAACCAGGAGAGCTGATGGTATAAGTTCCGGTCCAAAAGCTGGCAGTCTTGAGACCCAAGAACTGATTTTCAGTCTGAGTCCAAAGGCTGGAAAAGAACAATGTCCCAGCTCAAACAGTCAGGCAGGAGGAGATCCCTCTTACTCAGCCTTCCTGTTCTGTTCAGGTCTTCAATTGATTGGCTGGTGCCCATGCACGTTAGGGAGTAGAATCTGTTGTATTCAGTCTACTGATTCAAATGTTAATCTCATCTAGAAATACCCTCATGACACAATCCCTTTTAAATATCCACCAGCAATATATAAGAGTTCCAGACATTGCACATCTTTACCAAAATTTGATTCTTTCAGTATTTTTAATATTAACATTCAACTAGTGAAAGAGTATCTCACTGTAGTTAAACAATTATATTCTAAATAAACCAAATAAATATGCTGACACATTTGATTGTGAAAACACAGAACTGGCAGTACTTAGTGGCCAATTCTCCAATTACAAAAGTGAATTCTTTGAGTAGAGAATATAGACCTTGAATATTTGAACTGCAAATATGAAATTAAATAGTGATGAGCTCAGTGATAATTTAGACTCCATATATGGGGCCTTCAAAATAAGAAATAAGTTATCTCATTTCCTTTCTCGCTTTTTTCTATCTTTTGTTTTTTTTGTAGATTTTGCCCTAAATCTTATTTTTGCTCACTTCCATGGTTAGGGAAATAAAAGTTTTTAAACTCATTGTCCTTATTGATTAGAAGCAAATACTATTGCAAGATTTTGCTTAAAGTTTAATTGGTACATATTTCCTGACTCAAACAAAATCACTTTGATGACTTCTGGTTGAAGGTATTTTTAATTTAAAAAAAAAACAAATAATTTATGAAGAAGGATGACACATTAGGGTCTGACTTCTGTCAGATAAAAGTAGGAGAAATATGGATGGGCTTTATAAGATCTTTAAATTAAGTTTTAGGCTCTGAAGCGTTAGCCAGTGGTTACATAAAAATTGTTTGTGGGTCAGAATCAAACAAATTGGTTTTCGATTATCTAGTTTAAAATCAAACAGATGATGAGATCCTTTCCTGAAGTCACGGAAAGTTAGGAACGACTTTGAGACTGCTGACAACAGACACATTGTGTTTGATTTGCACAGTGTTTATCATGTTTAAAAATCCCAAATTTAAAAATTTTCTTATTTAACATAAAAATCCTGATCTGACTCCCTTGAAAAAATGGAAAGATCTGATTAGAATAGCACTACATTCATACCAGAAATCACCTAAGGGCAGGTAGTGACTTCCACCTGCAGAGGAGCTACAAGCCCTGTCTTTACTTGCCTCAAGCACTCCCATTTCCTCATATTCTGTTTCACTAATTTAGGTTATATATTTAGGCCATATAAGCATTTGAGTATGTGACCCTCATCTAGAGCGTATCTCTGATTTAAAGACAAAAAACATTGAGTCCTATTGATATTATTATTATTGGTAACACGAACATCACTTTTACTATATGCCAGGGACTATTCTAAGTGACCAATATATATTTCCTAATTTAGCCTTCAACTTAACCCTTTAGTGTAGTATCTTTATTACCCCCATTTTAAAGTTAAGAAAACTGAGTCACAAATAGATTAAAAGACTAGTCCAAGTCTCACACTGAGCTTCTAACAAACTGCTGCTGGCACAGGTATTATGATTCTTAGTGTAATCATTTGTCAGCCACCTCCTAGATGCAGTCCTCTGATCTCTGATTTAGTTCTCAGCAGCGAATTGATACATTATGCCCAGCCCTTTAAGCTGAGGGGGGAAAAGGACTTATTCTAGAGGATAGGTTACTCAATAAAGCAATTTTTTCTAAAAGTCCCAAGAAAAGGAAAGTATATTGTTTTTCATTTCTCTGATAAATTTTCTGATCTCCCTTTTCTGATATCAGCCCATCATTTCTCGTTGACCACAGGGATGTGCACATGACTCAGGCTTTTTAGATTCAGTTAATGGCTCATATGTGAGCACATGACCCAGAAGCTACAGTTATTTCCTGGGCTTGATTTTCAGGTGTGGTGGAGTGCAGCTTTCCGTCTGCTTCCTCCTAGGATCCTAAACAGGCAAACTGGATTTTGCTGCGAGCTGTGATCACTTTCCCTCAAAGTAGAGAAGGTCTATCTACAGGATATAACCAAAGAACTACAGAGGAAAGTGAAGGCCAGGAAGTGGGGCATGGGAGAAGCTATGGAAACCACTCTTTCCCGTTTAATTTTGCTTAAGCTAGTGCATTTTGGTATTTGGTCATTTGTCTTTAGTAATACAGTAGTCCTAATTAATACATAGTCCTGATTAATACAGCAGGACATCGGACAAGCTGAGACTCCTGGGAAAGCAGCTGATAGTCCTAAAGTTAAAATGGTATAAAGCTGAAAAAATCTAATTACCAGCTAAATACAGAGATCTAGAAAGATCTAGTTCCAGAGATTCAGGACAAGGGCCAAGATCCAGGAATTCAAAGTAGGGACTACCTAAACCCCAAATTCTGGGCAAAAAGGCAAGAGGAGGATGTGGCCCCCACAATATTAGCCAATATTGTCCTGTGGCTTGAGATCAAAGTTAGCACTTCCTTAAGACTTTAGTTACCAGGAGGTAAAAGGAAAAACCCACAGATTTTTTAAATCTGAGTGATAAGAGGGTATTTTCATATCCACCTAGCGACACCACAGCAAACCCATCTCAAGAGAACACGGGAGGATCTGGAATTGCATGAAGCTACTATGATTCACTTACCTGTGAAGAAGAGGTAGCACGGCCAGTAAACACCTGTCCGTACTTCCAGGAAACAGTTGAAACAGGGAAACAGCCTGTTATATGTTCACATATACTAATGATTGCAAATCGTTTAAAAAATAAAAACAAAAGGAGCCATCTTTGACCTCCCGCTTGAGTTTTTTTTAAAAAATTCTCAAGAGTATTATGAAAGCCAGTTGAAAATAAACATCAAATGCCCCTGGGCTGGTCTCATTATGGCAAACCCATTGATTGTAGATATAGCATACGAAGATTCTATACCCACTCACCTCCAAGCTGATGGAGTGCTTCCAAACTTTTCTTTTTCATCGACTTTAATAACCGTAGCAATGCATAGGTCTCCTAAAAGTCTGCTTTTGCATCTTAACTCCCTTTTCTTGCTTTGGCTCTACTGGATTTTATAGTCAGTGTTTACTTTAGTTCCTCTCATATGTATAGTGAAGGGCAACCCCCTACCATGCTCTTTCATTGGGTCATCATCAATCCTGACTCCTTCAAGAGGGGAAGAAGATGAGTAAATACAAATATATGTGAAGAAATCCATGGACAGTACAAAAACTGGAGCTGCAACTGAAGATCAGCAAATAAGACTATTTTCCCTCTCTCAGATAATAGCTAGAGAATCTGAGAAAAAACACTCAAAAGCACACAAATGAGACTATACAGTGAAGACAGCCATTGAAACAATTCATGCTGTCTTTTTATTTCAAAATAAGGAAAGTGGGTAGAAATTCTAGCTCAGCACTGCTCATTTAAATTTAGAATTTTAAAGAATTAATAGGAGAGCCTCAATTCACTCTTGCTAATGGCTAAAATGCTTCTATTGGTGTTTTCAGTTGTGTTCACTCTCAGTCCCTCTTGGAGCTTATTGAGGAAAAACAATGTGTCTACAAGCTTTTAATAGAACAAAGAGTGTATCTGTCAGCTCTACCCACGATTTTAGGCATTGGTGCCTCTGATCATCAATTTACTTTAGCTTTGCTCCTGACTCACAAGAATGCTAAGTACTCAAGGGATTAAATTCTAGTCCCTTGGGGTTCTGTACAAAAATAGGCTGATTTGGTCTAGTAATCAAATGAGATTTGTTTTACAAGTACATACGAGCACAATTACTGAAACTAAACGCAAATAGAGGAGAGAGTTGCCAAGCCAAAAAGAGTGTCAATATTTTAGAACAGGGAGATAAAAACTATAATAAGGCATCCGCTGTGAATGAGACAAATATCTGCCCAATTCTAGAAGAAAGTCCTTGGCTAAAATCCTCCTCTTAAACACTAGACATTTTATAACATGAAGTGATACAACCCTATTTATATTCCTACCTTTTTTAATTCCCTAGTAACAAACACAGCTATGGCTTAATTTAGCAATATAGAGACCCCCAGAAGAATTTACAAGTAGAAGAAATGATAATACATCTAAAAATGTGGGAATACTATTGGAAAAATAGAAATAACTCTTCTTTTCATTCTCATATTTTTTCCCAATATCTGGTATTTTCCTAATTTATGCCAACATCTAGGGACTGTTGGAGGGGGAAGGAGACGAGGCTCTATTTAATTACTTTGTGCATAGATCACAGCAAGAAGCTAGATAATTTAATGTTAATTTATTCCATGTATTAGCCTAGCACTATGCATATTGGAGGATTTATAAAATAATATATAATTTTATAATAGTGTAGGTTATAAATACAAAAATAAAATAAGTAGTAATAAATGATGAGCCTAATAGCTTTAAAGTGCTGTTTAATACATATTTCAAACAAAATATAAATTTAAAAAGATCATTTTTGTATGAATTATAATTAAAATGAATTAGAAAATAAGCTTATTTCTTATTTACTACATTTATCAGTGGTTGATTCCTTTTTATTGCTGAGCAGTTTTTCATTGTACAGATTTATCTCAATTTGTTCATCCATTCACCTGTGGATGGATGTTTATATCAGTTTCCATTTTGGGTTATTATGAAAAAAACTACTGTAAATATTAATGTATAAGTCATTGTGTGGACATATTGCTTTCATTTATCTTGGGTAAGTACTTAGTAGTGAGGTTCCTGGGTTGTAAGGTAAGTATATATTTTCTTTTATATACAAGAGCCAAACTGTTTTCCATATTGGCTGTACCATTTTCCATTCCCCTCAGCAACGTCTGAGAGTTCCACTTGCTCAGCAATTCAAATTCTCAGGGATTTTTTTTCTGTCATTTGTTCGTTTGTTTGCCATTCCAATAGATATGCAGTGGTATCTCATTGAGCGTTTAATTGCTTTCTCTAACGGAGCTACTTAGACTGCGTCATCAGGCGACATGCAAAGGAAGCCCATCTTGAGAAACCAAAATCAATAAAGATGAGAAGTAGGGATGTAGAGAGAATAATTTGAAGTTTCCTCCAGCCATCGCCACAGAGACTCATGCTTCAAATTCTGAGGTCCATCAGTCTACTTCCTTGATTTTGTGAAATTCTTAGCAAATTTTTAGTGGTCTAGTTAAGTCAATCCCTATAATGAACACTATTTGCTTTGTTTGTACAAAGTAGTTTGATTTGCCAATTATGTTTCACCAAGAGTCCAAATTAATACCCAAAGTTAGGAGTTGTAGTAGGCAAATTATCTCAGCGTATAAAAGAGTATTTTGTTGGAAGACTTTTGATTACAGATTCCATCTCCTGACTAGGTACAGATCTATTTGGATTTTCTATTTCTTCATGATTCAGTCTTGGTAGGTTGTGTGCTTTTAGGAATTTATCCATTTACTTTAGCATCAAAAAGAATAAAATATTTAGGAATAAATTCAACCAGGAGGTGGAAGATCAGTGCACAGAAAACTATAAACACATGATGAAATATATTGAAAAAGATACAAGTAAATGGAAAGATATTACACATTTATGGATTGGAAGCCTTAATATTGTTAAAATGTCCGTACTACTCAAAGTGATCTACAGATTCAATATAATCTCTATCAAAATTCCAATAGCATTCTCACAGTAATAGAAAAACAATTCTAAAATTCGTATTGAACCTCAAAAGACCTTGAATAGCAAAGTCAATCTTAGAAAGAAGAAGAAAGCTGGAAGTATCACACTTCCTGATTTCAAATGATATTACAAAGCTATGGCAACCAAAACAGTATGGAATTGTTATAAAAACATAGATATAGATGAGTGGAACAGAATAGAGAGCCCAGAAATAAATCCACACATATACGGTCAATTTCTGACAAAGGAGCCAAGAATATGCCAATGGGGGAAGAATAGTCTCTTCAATAAATAGTGCTGGGAAAACTGGATATCTACATGCTGAAGCATGAAAGAGGACCCCTACCTCCCACCACACACAAAAATCAACTTAAATAAAAATTTAAATATAGAACCCAAAACCATAAAACCCTAGAGGAAAACATAGTGAAAAAGCTCTTTGATATTGGTCTTGGCAATGACTTTTTTTGGATTTGACACAAAAGCAAAAATAAACAAGTGGAGCTACATCAAACTAAAAAGCTTCTGCACAGCAAAGGAAACCATCAACAAAATGAAAAATCAAACTATGGAAAGGTAGAAAATATTTGCAAATCACATATCCAATAAGGGGTTAATATCCAAAATATACAAGGAACTCCTACAACTCAAATACAAATAACCCGATTAAAAAATAGGCAAAGGACCTGAATGGACATTTTTCCAAAGAAGACATACAGATGTCCAACAGGTACATGAAAAGATGCTCAACATCACTAATATCAGGGAAATGCAATTCAAAACCATAGTGAGATATCATCTCATACTTGTGAGAATGGCTGTCATTCAAAAGACAAGAGATAAAAAATGCTAGCAAGGATGTGGAAACAAGGGAACCCTTGTACATTGTTGGTGGGAATGTAAACTGGTACAACCACTATAGGAGACAGTATGAAAGTTCTTCAAGAAATTAAAAATAGAATTAACATATGATCCAGAAATCACACTTCTGGGTATATATCTAAAGGAAACAAAATCATTATCTTGAAGAGATATCTGTACTCTCATGTTCATTGCAATATTAGTCGCAATCCAAGGCATGGAAACAATCTAGGTGTCCACCAAAAGATGAATGGATAAAGATGTGATATATATGTATATATAATGTAATATTATTCAACTTTTAAAAAGAAGGAAATCTCACCATTTGCCACAACATAGGTGAACCTGGAAAGCATTATGCTAAATGAAATAAGCCAGACAAATACTGCATTGTCTCACTTATATGTGGAATCTAAAAACAAAGTCAAACTCTTAGAAACAGAGAGTAGAATGGTGGATGCCAGGGTCTGAAGAGTAGAGGGAATAGTAACAGGTTGGTAAAAGGTTACAAACTTTCAGTTATAAACTGAATAAAGTCTGAGAATCTAATGTGTAACATGATGAACATAGTTGATAATAACTGTATGGCATAACTGAAATTTACTAAGAGAGTAGAACTGAAATGTTCTCACCAAAAAAGGAAAAAAAGGTAAATACGTGAGGTGATAGATGTGTTAATTAATTCCTTCGTGGGAATCCTTTCACAACATATATGTATATCCAATTATCACATTGTACACTTTAAATATATTACAGTTTTCTTAAATATACCTTAATAAAGCTGAAAAAAACATTAATAAGGTAGTCTGTTCCCTAAATTTCACCCTTAAAATATAATCCTGTTTTATCTTTTGATTTTAGTGATGTGAACAAAAACTCTGGCCATTAAGAAAGTAACAGGCTGTGTATTTCAAGACTTCATTAATGATAAATTATTTCACCAACCAATGTACTTTCTCAAGTAGCAGCTATGTGGAAATTTGGAGCATATATTGATGGTTTCAAGCAAATAGACTAAGGTCAAATACAGTGGAATAATGCTTTGCTGGATATGATTTTGAACTGAATTATTTTGGTTTTAATTTAACTTTATACTTTTCTGTGCTTTCTTGGTTGCCATAAATGTAATAAATTTCCAGTAAAAATAGGCATACATGAATCTACACCTATGCATACACACACACACACACACACGCGTGCACATTAGCTGGCCTACTATTGCTCTGAAAAATCATTAATTATTATCACATGAACAAATCTCTAAGGCTGTTTACAGTGTGCTACTGAGAGCTGCCCCTATTGCGACAGTGCAGCTGAAAATTAGCCCTTGCAATTCTGAACATTTGCCTTTGTAACTGATTTTCGGGGATCAGATTTCAAACGCCTATTTATTTTCTGTAAGATTTCTTTTTCTTTTTAATTGAAGTATGTCTTTTAGCAAGATGCACAAGCTGTAAGTGAACATTTAAATGAATTTTTACATATTTATTCATATGCCTCTATTAAACACAAGCCACGTTTTAGAATATTTCCAGCTTCCCAGCAGGGTCCCTCACACTCTTCCCCAGTCAATCACACCACTTCACTCCTGAGATAATGGTTATGATATTTTAATGCACACTGTCTCTCTCTATAAATATAAAAGGTTTCTTATAGCACCTCATGTTTGGCTGCTCAGGTGAATGACTGCCTTTTCGAGGTGCTTCCAGACTTCACCCTCCAAATGAATTTCATATATTTCACATAGCACAAAATTTAATTCACACGATTCCAAACATATTCACTAAATTTGATGAGAATTTATAATTTATTTTTCAATGCTGTTGGAAGATGACTGCCTCTCTCTTTTAAGGATGTTCTGAGCTCCAAAACACAAAATTTCAAAACAGTCAGTTTTGAAAATAGCTCATTCCAAACGTATTCTCCAAACTTGGTAACAATGTATCTAGCTGACTTCTAATGAGATGATAACAGATAAATAGGCTGAAATTTACAGACATAATATATTTTCATTTATATTACATCTGTACTATCTGTAAGATAGAAGTTAGTCTGCAAAGGATAACAATTTCTTGTCGAATAGTTGAAGATGATAATGAGATAACACAAGGAGAATATGGAGAAAGTTTGTTCTTCACCTGCTAAGGCCAGAAACAAACCAATAATTATAATCATCTGAAACTGAAGCATGAGCATTTTAGGTTAGGAACAATTACACATTTCTCACAGTGAGAATTGTTAAATATATAGAATCTCTCTCTCCAGAGGTCTATAAAAGTACAAAAGATACCAATCTGTTGGAGGTGAGTTAGTTGCAGTACTTTCTGAAACTGGATAATGACCTGTAAAGACCCCTTTTATCCCTAGGAAATTTCCCTTCATCTTAAAGATTTATTTTAAAATATATATATTAAAAAGAAAGTTTACCATTAGCAAGTAGATGTTAAAAAATCAAGTAGGTAATATCAAACTTTCTTTACCCTGGTAATATCCAGTTCATAGCATATTTGTATGGAGCTACAATGTGTTACAATTGGAAAGATCAAAGATTTAGATTTTGCAAAACAAGAGAGATGCCTTTGACAGAAACTTAAAATCAAGTTATTCTTCAAAGAGCCATACTTCCTATTAAATTTAAGTGAAATTGAACATGATACTCTTTGGGAAAGGATATACAATACGATTGTTTTGCCCTACAAAGAAGTTTCATACAAAATCCTTTAGTGGTTACTCATATTAACAGATAGTAATCCTTGATTATGCAAGTTATTTTTACAACTTTTGAAGATGGGTCAACATATTCACAGAATGTTTTAAGATTTTTCCTTTTCCAATTAGAACTACAGTCATACAGTCCAAAAGTAATAAACAATTAATCTTCTTCAGATACTATTTAGCAGTAAAATTTACTATTAAGGTAAGCTACATTCTTTTTTTTTTTTATTTGAGGAAGATTAGCCCTGAGCTAACATCTGCTGCCAATACTCCTCTTTTTGCTGAGGAAGACTGGCCCTGAGCTAACATCCATGCCCATCTTCCTCTACTTTATATGTGGGACGCCTACCACAGCATGGCTTGCCAAGTGGTGCCATGTCCGCACCCGGAATCCAAACCGGTCAACCGTGGGCTGCCGAAGCAGAACGTCGACCTTAACCGCTGCCCCACCGGGCCGGCCCTACATGCTTTATTTAGATTTCAGAGGTTTTGTTTCTGTTTGTATTTGTGTGTGAGTGTTCCTCTGAGTTTTCTTTTAAGAGTGAAACTAATACAAATAGATCCAACAACTGAAATTCTCAATATAATAATATAATAGGATATAAAAGAATATCATAATGAAGAGAAAACAAAATATAATATATATCCTAAGTTGATTGCTAAAAGATAGAATAGTAAAGCATTTAATAGATTCTTGGTATGTTATAGAGTCTCAATAGTAATAATGAGAAAAACTGATCCAGATATTTCCATGTATAAACTCTCTCCTAGGAAAATATTTCACATATTTGGTAAGACAGCATTGCAAATAATGAGATATCCTTGGAAAGGTAATTTCCTGGAAACATTTTATCAAAACATGACTAAAGTCATCTCTAATAGATGGACCTTCTGGTCAACTCACCAACCCAGGGGAACTCTGAACTGCATGTGTGTTTGTGGGGATGAAATTAAGGATAAGACTTATATAATGGATCTCTAAGTGAAACTCTGTATCTATTGTTGATTGTCCCTGGGATTTTTAAGAAATAACAATTGTTTAATTTAATGATAAATATGAAAACAGGAATAATTATATAATGAATTGTTATTTGTGATGTTTCAGTAGGAAAGAAAAAGAGCCCTGTGGAATCCTGATGGAGGTCTTTATCACCCTGTGAGGCAAAATTGTAGGTAGGTAGCAAATTCTGATAACCATAGAGTTTTGATGTATTATCTGTGAATAACTTGCTTTTCCTGAATTGTATTCTTTAATACTTTTTGTACAAAATATATCCAATAATTAGTGGTTAAGTCCAAAGCCATAAAATCCTAGAACTGTTTGTTTTCCATTAAACGTTCTGGAGTCAGTCAGGCCAGGGTTATAGGAAATTATTACAAGTAAATCTTCAGAGAAGATTGGCTCACCTTCAAAACTGGTAGCATTCAAACACCATTCAACATTTCACATACTCAAGGAAGATGATACAAAAGAACCCTATGTCTTTAAAAGCAATGCTTTTGTTATTATTATATTTTTACATTAGGAATCTCTGAGTCTGATCTGATCCTTAATGAGTCTCACCATGTTTCTTAGAAAAGTCAGCCCAAGCAACAGACTGTGCTGCTTGGCGCCATAGTATCATCAAATTCCGTGTGAAACATGGCCAATGATAGATGACTCCAAAGAAAATGCCAAAGCACCATAATCATGTAATTTAATAATGCTAAACCACAGGGAAATTCCTTCTCAACTAAAGTTTGTGCAGTAATCCCTGAAAGCACAATTCTTACTTCATTCTAACTTTAGATACAATTTTACTTTACAAAACCCTTTCATCTCTCAAAATATTTTGTCTTAATAATATTACAGTAACTCTCAATGGCTCAAAGTGCTGCTTTAATCTTTCTAAGCAACATTCTATTCCCAAGTGGTGAATTTAACTCAGATCTACAGAAAATTCTACCCCAGAAACAACAACAATAATTATAAACAGAGAAATGCCAAGCTTTCCAAACAAACATAATTATAAACAAATTATCAACTGTGAAAAGTAACATTATTACATTGTTATATTTTTAATTTTATAACCACTTGATGCACTTACTGCATTTCATGATAGATTACAATATTGTTAACTTCTAGATACATCCCGATACTGAAAATATGTAAAATTGTGATGATCATCATCAAACAAAATTCTAAGTATTTTTAAGTACATGATGGGGACACATGAAAATTGATTCTTTCTTCTCATATAATATTTGCTATGTTTTTAATCTTAAAATATGTTCTAAACATTAGTTAAACTAAACAGTAACTAATTCAGATTAGCAAAATTGATATTCACATTTACCCTCCCATGCTTATGCATAGATTTTCACCCTAGGAAATGATTGTCTTAAATTTATATTCTTAAGCATGAACTTTCCGGTCACTAGTCATAAAGAGCAATTGAGTTAAAATGTTTATTATATAGCATCAATTATGATATAATCCTCAGTTGAATAGATTTACTCTGTCTACTAGGAATGTTGGTCAATATGTGACACAATACATGAAACCAACTTACGCATTTCACAATAAAAGGTTATATAATTGTTTTTGGAAAAATCAAGATGCCTGCTGATTACTACTATAGACTAAAATTTTATTTTTAATATAAATAAAAAATCAAATTATATTTGGCATTTATAAGAATTGCCCCTTTAAGAGTTGCCAAAAAGTGCCAATCTCAACTTCTGTCAACCTACCACCACCACAGCTACCCTACTAATCACCCAGTCTTCACTGGCATTAACCCTAGACATGGGAGTTACTTAGATTAGGTAATATGATGTTATTTCTGTGCTTAAGAGTAATATCACAGGCAAGTCTTTATTAATTATATGAGCAAAGTTTTCCCATTCTGTTTATTCAAGCTTTCAGCTCAATTCCAAATGTCTGCCTTTTTCTCAGTTGTAAAAGTAGTCCTCATACTTTCAAACTGCTCAAGATAAACTTTTAAATTCACAAACACAAATTTTCCACAAGGACTTTTACTCTTACATTAAACCACATCTAGAAACTACAAATGTCAAAATCATTTCTACTCTGCTGAATCAGCCCAAAACTAAAATTGCATTTTGGAGACAGAAAATTAAAATGATTTTTTTCTCTTCGTACATTTGAAGTATCTTAAAGATATGTTGAATATATATGGTGCATTCAATGTTGTCTAAAATCTAATTTACCCTTTAAATCTTCCTAGCGTAATGAACTGACAAGTCATGTAATTTTCACTTTCATAATTTAATGCTCTTGAAATATACACATATCAACACTTTCAGAAAGCTAACTTTTCAAACAGTAATCTTGGCAAAGGGTAGTCAAACTGTTTACTTTCTTATATAAACAATGAAGTTTATAATGAACATTTGAAGTCTGGTTGAAATGTCTCAGCTATTCTGACTGGAAACCAACAACTGTAATTACTCCAAATCCCATGATAATATCTCTTTGTGAATCATAATTGTATTGTAATCAGAGCTCTAATATAGACAATCTACATTATACAAGATATGCTTTCTTCTTAGGTTGTACTCATGTGCACTGCTCTTTGTTGCCTAATCTGATAAACGTGTGATGTTTCATCAGATTGATGCTTCATCCCCAGTCTCTTCGTCCCTCTATCACACTTAGAGCTAAGAAGGGGCTGGGGAAAGAGAAACTGAGAGGCAATTTTAAAAATGCTGTGGTGTCTAAAAAGTGGTGGAAACAAGGCACAATTTAGAAGTAAATAAAATAGATGTAGTGTTACCTTAGCAATTTATTAACCTGTGACACTCTGAATTGTGGGTTTTTAATTTCCTTCCCTTATTCTGGTTTCTGATTACAGAAAATCTCCCATTAAACACCCTACCCAAATCCACTATTCTGAACAGTGTTACCCATTGTATTTGTTAACCATAGTTGTATAATAGATTTCCCAAAAGTTCATTGTTTAAAACAAAATGTATTTATTATCTCTCAGTTCTTTGGGTCAGGAATTTCTGTACTGCTCAGTTTAGCGGTTCTGGTTCAGTATCTCTCAAGAAATGGCACTCTAGGGCTACAGTCATCTCAAAGCTCAATTGGAGAAAGACCTCTTCCAAACTCATGCCTGTGGCTGTTGGCAGGCCTCAGGTCCTCGACAGCTCTTGGCTGACAACATCAGCTCTTTGTCACATGGGCTCCTTTTAACATGGCAGCTGGATTCCCTCAGAGAAAGTGAGTGAGAGCACAATAGAGGGCACCCAACACAGAAGTCACCATCTTTTTGTAACCTAATTTCAGAAGTGCCAACCAATTACTTTTGCCTTATCCTTTTCATTAGAAGCAAGTCAATAAATCAGCCATACTCAAGGGGAGGGGATTACACAGAGCCCACTATCAGGAGATGGGGATCATGAGGGGTCATCTTGGGAGCCCTGACCATACCCATGTTCAAAAAAATGAGTTCTTGTTCCACTCCTCAATTAAATATTATCTTATTTGTAAAATGGAAATACCTAATTGTCTACTATGTGCCATGTTTAGTCTCTAGTGAAATGATGCAGATATGGCTAGCTTTCCTTCTAGAGAGATGAGAACAGAAAAATCAGAATCCAACAACATAAGTGCCATAAAGAAAAAAAATAAAAGAGAATAATCGAACAGAGTGACTGGTTGATATGATGAGGGGCTAATTATTTTAATTAATCAGGAAAAGTTTATCTAAGGAAGTACTTTTGAGATGAGAACTGAATGGTAGGAAAGAACTAGCCTTATGTTCTCACTGGCACATTCTTGGGAGCAGAATATTGCTCACAAACAGAAGAACAAGGGAAAAGATTCAAGGATAGGAAAATCTTTGACAATTAGGAAAATTGGGGGATGTCCTTGAGACTTATATGGAATTAAAGGGACCAGATCATCTAGAACCTTGTAGGTCACGGGAAGGATTTGGACGTAGTGAAAGTACAATGGGAAACCAGTGCGTCTTCTAAGTGGTTGGGTGTCAATATTTTTTTAAACTATCATTCTAGCTACTGTGTGGGAAATGTATTTTGCAGGGGAAAATGCGGCCACAGAAGATCAGGTAGCTATCTCAGTGTTCCAGATAAGAAATGATAGTAGCTTGAACTAAGGTTATACAGTAGAGTGAAAGACACAGATGGGTACAAGATATATATTGAAGGTAAAGCAGAGAGTCTTTTGTAATGGATTAGATCTGGGGAGTGAACTTTTGTCATCTTTTAGCCTCCAGCATGATTGAACATATTTCTATATTTTTTAATTTGGCAATTATGAGTGCCCTCTGACTAAAAGTTAAGTCTGAAAATTCACTTTCCCACCCCTCTTTGGAGGTGGGGCATAGACGCATGAACTAGGTTCTGTGAATCAGACATACAAAGAACAGACTGGTGCAGAAGAGAAAAATCTGAGATAAGAGGTACAGATAGAGGTCATCTAAAAAGCCAGGGCAGGAATGTGTGTCCAGAAGTAGAGAATGTTCAACTATGTTGAATGCTGCTAGTAGGTTTGACTACAAAGAGAATAAAGATGTGAATGTTCTTTTAGCAACAAACAAGTCATAACAGGCAAGGAGACGTATACAATTGGAAGCCTTATTTGAGCAAGATATGGCATACATGAGATGTTAGGAAGAGGAAATAGTAACTATAAAGAGGTATCTTTCACACTAAGTTTCGCTATTAAAGGAGCAGAAAAAGTGAGTGGTAACTAGGGGAAGTTAAAGATTTAAGGGAGATTCCTTTTATAAAAAAAGAGATATTAAAATCATGTTAGTATGCTGAATGGAATTATCTAGAAAAGAGGGAGATGCTGATAATACAGGAGAAAGAGGTAGGTTCATTATTCATTTTTCATCAACTATTTATTGACTATTACACACCAGGCTCTGTTCTAGACCCAGGAGATATCGAACTTATTTTCTAATGTGGATAAAAAAATAATAAAAAAGAAATATTAAGTAAAATATATGATGTATCAGTTTACTGAAGAGAAAAATAATGCAGGCAATTTTAGATAGGGTGACCAGGTAAAGTCTCACTGAGAAAATAATATTTGAGTAAAGGTTTGAAAAAAGTTAGAAACTGCATCATGCAGAGCTACACCATAGAAGGAAGAACTTTCCAGAAGAGGGAGCAGCAAGTGCAAAGGTCCTAATTCAAGAGTATGCTGACTATGCTTGAGGAACAGCAAGAAGGTCACTGGAGCCAAGGTCAAGTATATAAGAGCGTGGAGAAAATAGAGATAATAGGAAATCAGATCTTGTGGGTTTGGTAGATCAGTTAAGGATTTTAGTTTCTATTCAGAATGGGAAGGGAAGGCATTGGAGGATACTGAGCAGAAGAATAGTGCAATTTCAATATATTTTGAAGGTAGAGTTGTGATGTATCAATATGGGTTGTGAGAGAAAGGAGTCAAGTATGATGTATGGGTTTTTGATGGAGTACCGGAAGAATGGAGTTGTCCTTTACTGAGATGTGGAAGACTGAGGGTGCATCTATGTGGGACAAATGTCATGAGATCAGTTTTGAATATATTAAGACAAGCTGCCTAATAGACCTTTAAGTGGAGATACTGATTAGGCAGTTTTATATAGAATTCTACAGTTTAAAGAAAATGTCTGGATTGGAGAGAGAAATTTTGGAGCCACTGGCAGATAGATCTGTGAAACTGGATGATTACTTAGAGAGTAAGTGTAGATATTAAAAAGGAAGATTCCAAGCCCTAAGCCCTGAGGAGCAAATATATGTGTTATATCAAATATATATAAATATCAAGAAAATGAAGAGGGGCTGGCCCAGCGGCACAGCAGTTAAGTTCCCATGTTCCACTACAGTGGCCCAGGGTTTGCCAGTTTGGATCACAGGTGTGGACCTATGCAGAGGTTGTTAGGCCATGCTGTGGCTAATTTAGTTACGTCAAATTTGTTTCTTAAAGCCATTTATATAATAAAATACCTGTTCCATTGAGGATATAATATACATAATAAGGATTTGTGATAAGTAATTCAAGTCTATGTATTATCTCATTTAACAAAGCAGAATGCTTTGTATAACTTTCAAGATAATATCCAAAAGTTTTACTGTGGTATCTATTGCCTTCACAATCTGACTTCATCTCTTCTTACTGACTCCCTCATCTCTTCTCATCTCACATGCTACAGTTGAAATAAGTTTAATCTCTTGCTGCTCTCTGAATGAGAGATGCTCTCCTTGGATCTTTATCTAAGCTACTTCCTCTGTCTGCACCCCTTTTCGAACTTCTCCCGGCTAGCTCCTACTCAGGACAGACCCCTCCTTTCCTGATGTCCGTGGTCTGTGTCCAAAAGTGCCCACATCTTTCACAGTACAAACATACTCTAGTAATATCATCTGCCTGCCTATCTTACTCTGAACTAGGAAATAAACTTCTCAAGGGTGGTGTAATGGCTTTTTTGATATGCCAACTTGGGTAGGCTCTTGTCCCTAGTGGTTCAATCAAACACTAATCTTGGTTTTGCTGTGAAGATATTTTGCCAATTCTTAATCAGTTGACTTTAAATAAGGGAGATTATCCTGGATAAACTTGGTGGACTTGGCAGAATCAGTCGGAAGGCCTTTAAAGTAGGTCTGAGTCTTCCCTGAAAGAGAGAAGACAGTCCCCTGTGGATGATAGCTCCAAAACACCCACAGAATTTCCTCTGGGTTGTGATCTTTCCTAGTGGTCCTGCTTCTCTGGTTGAACTATAACTGACACACATGGGTTCAACTTCTTTTTGTTATCCATGTCCCGTGCAAAACGCAGTGCCTGGCAAATAACATGCACTTAATACACTTTTAAACGAATAAAAATCAAGAATAAATCAATTCTGGAACAGCCAAGACTTCTGTCAGCAACTAGCCCACAGAGAGCCCTTGGAGAAAATTACACAGGTCAGTACCATTGCAAACATGTATGTTCTCCAACTTTTACAGGGTCATAAAAATTGCTTGGAAAACTTTTAACTGTCTCTTAACTGCTCCGTCTCCAATTCTGCTCAGCAAAAATTTGTTTTATTTCTCTTATGTTCCTCAACAGTCTGTGACCCTTATGATAAACAGATTTTTTAGCCTTCTATGTCACAAGCAAAATGAAGGACTCTAGGTATGAAATCCTTTACCTCAAAACATATACTTACATACCTAACTGTATGCCTTTGCCGCAAGTTTCAAAGAAAGAAGGTTCTCTTTTTCAGTCCAGACCTAAATCCAAAACCTTGTCTTAAATTATTTACTCTTTCATCTTCTGTAAAATTTTGCTTCCTCAGTTTCACTATCTCATATTCCGTTTCTTTTTCCTGATAATCTCTGTTCTTAAGAGAAAATTATAAATAACTTTCTCTTTTTACCTGTCTATCCCATACATTTCTCTACTGAAGTTACTCTTACTGAGGTCAAAAAAAACCTCCCAACATGATGGACTTATCTCAAAGAACATATAATTAGTAAGAGAAAGCTCCTTTCAAAAACATTGCACACCCATGCTCATGGCAGCATGGTTCACACTAGCCAAGAAGTGGAAACAAATAAATCTCCATCAGTGGATTAATGGATAAAAAGAAAGTGGTATATACATACAACGGAACATTATTCAACCTTAAAAAAGAAGGAAATTCTGACATATGTTGAGGGGGAGATGATGGGGACACAGGAAACATAAAGACATTATGTTAAGTGAAATAAGCCAGTCACAAAAAGATAAACACTGCATGATTCTACATATAGGAGGTCTCTAAAGTAGTCAGACTCTTAGAAAGTAGAATGTTGGTTGACAGGGGCTGAGGGAAGGGGAGTTATAGTTCTGTGAGTATAGAATTTCAATTTTGCAAGACAAAAAAGTTCTAGAGATATCTTGAACAATAATGCGCATATAGTTAACACTGTACACTTAAAAATGGTTAATATGTTATGTTTTTATGTTGTGTTTTTTACCACAATAAAGTGGGAAAAAACAAGAAACAAAACTAAACTAAAGAAACTAACTCCTGTGCTGTTTGTTAATATAATATCTGACTCAACTGAAAATTGAAAAGATGCACCTATAGAGAGAGGCATATTAGCATGTGATTGCAGGTATGCAAAGAGAGGGTTTTTATTGTAAGAACAAATGTACCATTAGTACCAGTTTCCTTTTGTATCTTTCTCACAAGTGATGAACCACTTTTATCACCTACTGAAAGTCTTGCTCCAAAGAACATTACCATGGATACTTGGAGGTTGGGATCCACCTCATTTAAAAGCCAGGATGATTCACACTCTGTCAGTCATCTTGAGTACCCTGATTTCCTGGATCCTACTACTTCTTGCATGCCCTTGTTTGTGTCTTCTTCTAGTCACAGTCAACTTCTTGTGTTGTTCCTCAAAATATTACCCCAATCCATACTCAAATCTTGTTTCTCACTTTTGGAACAAAATGACTTAATTAAGGCAACATAGACACCAAAGGCAAGGGTGGTGGGAGCAAATCTGGAAAGTGATGGCTGTTAACCATTGGTCAAGGACAGACAGCTTCCTTCACTTTCAGGCAAAGATATTAACCAAAATTAAGTTCAGATAATTAATACTATTGAAGCCTAAATACATGGTAATGCACCAAAGGAACAAAGGAATACATGTTAATACACCAGAGGAACAAAGTATTTGAAAGAAATTCAATCCTTAAAAGCCCCTGAACAATAAAGACATCTGCAAATTGCAATACTTGTTCTTTTCTATTTACATTTTATGGCTTGGACACACATAATTAAACATATGCTTATTCAGAAGGTTTTGGTGTAAGGTAAGGTGAAATGTCTCTGGTCTGAAAGGTTTTCTTTGCCTTTTGTTTATATTCTTTAAAATTCTTTAAAATTGCTTTGCTTCTTTATAGTCTGGAACTTTTATGATCACTGCTTCAAATGATCATTGGAGGAAATTTTTCGTCCATTTTATCTTTTGCCTATATTTAGATTTACATGCATTATCTGGGGGTAACTGCAGTGGTTTAACTTCTTGGTAATATCAGTGTTGCTACAAGCTTCTTTCCCTAATATTTGGGACTTGTCTGTGTGTGATTAATGACCTACCCCACCTTGAGTAACTGTTGTGATAAAACCTCTAGAAAATCATCAGAATTCCTTGAAAAAAAAATTTTTTGATAAGTGGCCTTCTAGGAGGTCTTCTTAGCATTTATCGAATTCTTGAATACTTAAGTAATTATATACCAAGGCATTTGGAATCCTGGCCTGAAATTTTATTTCTTCATTATCTCGGTTTCCATAATTTCTCAAGCAAAATTGTTTTGTAGTATATTGTCATAAACTGCACTAGTGCTGTCTTATGCTTATTTTGTGATAGAAAGAATAAATTCTCCCTAAAATAAGTTAAAGATGATTTTTTAAATGAAAATCAATCTCAAGTCTAAGTTTATTTTTAAATGATAAGGAGAAACAAAAATTCTAAACTAATATTTGTTTGATTTTTATATTCTAAATGTACAGATTTTATGCTTATTTCAATTAGGGGTATAATTCATAATTATCTTCATCATAGATTTTTGTGGTCAGTTACTCAACCAGATCATTGCTCAACCTCTTGTGTACCTCAATCAATAGTAAAAATTGAAGGACTTTGTATAAAGTTCACAGGGTGAGACACAGGTTGTCGATTTAACTGGCAGTAGAAGAATAAACCTACATAGGCTTCATATGTCCCAATACAGCACCCAGTTCCTGCCCAAAGCAACAAATTTTACATTTTTCTAAGGAACTGGTTTTCAATATAATATTAATGTAGCTGTGTGGGAGTAGATGTCATCTGCCAAGAGGAGTTTATAAAAAGTATGGGGGGATTCACTCCAGGCCCCATGCACGGTTTCTTTGAAATATAGTGATAATCATTATGTTTGGGCTTTTTAAAATGGCACTATTTTCCTTTTCTGGCAGATGAAATTCAATTTTTCAAACAAGTCAGCCCCCTTTGTCTAATCCTAAATGTAGGGGCAGCTTTATCACTTACATTTGGCATGTAAGGCTATGCAAATCCGTTTGGCTGGTCTAATTCACTTGAAAAAGGTGATTTTCTAAATAGCCTCTATTGGCCTGAGAGAGTTAAGGTGCTGCCAGATGGGTAATGTAGTCCTTTCTCACTGGCACAAGTACATCAGGACATAAATGAGATCCTTACTACTGGTTTCTGTACACACAAACAAGCACAACACCTAACTAAGCAAATGGATTAGTACACTTTCTGTATTGGTAGGTTTCTCTTGGTCTTTGGAACCAAAATATTTATTTTAAAAAGTATTTCTAGGGGGCCAGCCCAGTGGCATAGTGGTTAAGTTGGTGTGTTCCACTTTGGCTGCCTGGCATTTGCAGGTTTGGATGCCGGGAGCAGACGTAGCACTGCTTGTCAAGTCACGCAGTGGCAGCATCCCACATAAAATAGAGTAAGATTGGCACAGATGTTAGCTCTGCAACAATCTTTCTCAAGCAAAGAGAGGAAGATTGGCAATGGATGTTAGCTCAGGGCCAATTTTCGTCACACACACACACACACACACACACACACACACACAAAGTATTTCTATTATAGTAACACTCAGGATTTTTTTCTTTGAGGAAGATTAGCCCTGAGCTAACATCTGCTGCCAGTCCTCCTCTTTTTGCCTGAGGAAGAGTGACCCTGAGCTAACATCTGTGCCCATCTTCCTCTACTTTATATGTGGGACGCCTGCCAGAGGATGGCTTGACAAGCAGTGCATAGATCCACACTCGGGATCTGAACCGGCGAACCCTGTGTCACCAAAGCAGAACGTGCGAACTTAACACTCCACCACTGGGCTGGCCGCAATGATCAAGAATTTTAAATGTTTGTATTATGAATTATAATACACACAGAAAAGTGCACAAAGCAGGTCTATTGTGCAACAGCGTATCACAGAGAACAACCAAGTAACAATTATCCAGGTCAAGAAACAGACCACAGCCAGAGAAGCCCCTTTATGTTTCTTCTTCACACTTCCCTCCTTCCCGAAAGGGATCACTACTCTGCTATCTGATATTATAGCTTAAATTAGCCAGTTTTAGAATTTTTTATAAGTAGAATAATACAGTTTACATTCTTTTTAATCTAACTGTATACTTAAGATTCTTACTTTTGTTTTGGTAGCCATAGTTCATTCACTTTCATTGCTGCAAAGATTCTGTTGTATGCGAGCAGCTATGAACATTTTTATAGTCTTTCTGTGCATGCCTTTCTCTTGCTATCTACCAAGCGGTGAAATTATTGGTATGCAAATCAGCAGCACTAGTAGATGATGCTAAATTGTTTTCCAAAACGTTTGCACCCATTTGCTCTCCTACTAGGAGTATTTGGTAATTCCTTAATGCTCCATATCTTCTCCAATACTTTGTATTATAGTTCTTTACATTTTATCCATTCTGATGGATTATAATATGGTAATATATGAAAGACTTTCCTTGTATGTCCCTGAATATTAGTGAATTCACTTTTTAAATGAATGTATAGGACATTTTGATATTCTCTTTTGTAAAGTGTCTCCTCATGTCCCTTGTTCATTTTTCCTACTGAGTAGTAAACAGACACACTTTCCCTTCATCAGTTACCTGTGTTGAAAATATTTTCTCACATTTTGTTTTACAATCTTAACCTGTTAATAGGGTTTTATTGTGAACAGATGTTCTTAATTTAGCATAGTCAAATTTATCATTCTTTGCTTCTATAAATAATGCTTTCTTGGTACTACTTAAAAGTTTTCCCTCTCCAAATACCATGAAGATATTCTACTCTATACTTCTTGCATGTCACATATAGGTATTAAAATCCACTTGGGATTGATTTTGGAGTATGGTGTGGTATAAGGGTCAGGTTTATTTTTTTATCGAGTTGCTATTCAGTTGATTTATAAAATAGATTGTCCTTCCTCCACTGCTTGTCGGTAATACCATAAATCAAGTGTCCGTGTGGATGTGGGCTCTCTATTCTATTTCACTGATCTATATATCTAAGTTTGCTTTAATACCACAGTTCCTTAATCACTGTAGCATTGTAAAGAGACTTGCTGAAAGTCCCCGAACTAGGTTATTATTCATCAAGAATGTCTTGTCTAATCTTGGCTCATGGCATTTCCCTATGAATTTTAGAATCAGCTTGTCAATTTTCACAAAAACGCCCATTGGAGTTTTCCCGCACATTGCAGTGTATCTATATAAAAATAGGTGAGGAATTTGACACCTTTACCATGTGCAATCTTCCAATTCATGAAGAGTGTATCTATTCCTTTATGTCTTAATAATTCTTTATGCTGTCTGAGTAGACTTCTTAACTGCTGAATTAGTCAGGGTCAAAATTAACTATCACATATGGTTTTAATGAATTTAATTTATAAGTATTATATTTTATGCATTGAAAATGATATTTTTTAAAAGATATTTTATTTTGCCATTTGCATTTCGTATGTAGATATACTTTTTTCTATTTCAATTATTTTTATCATTTTAAGTTATTTTTATTAATTGTAATTTCACTGAGCCTTTGGACTAAGAGACAAGATTTCCATATATTTGTAATACCGCTTTAGCTATCCTGGCTATTCTGTACCATACAAAAGACGACTTTGCACATTTCAATATTTTCATTTGTGTGACTATATTTTTTCCAGTGAACTCTATTTTAGGAATGTGATTAAAAAATCATAGTTTTTAAATTCCTTATTTCAAAGTAAAATACCAATGAGACATGTTAAACATTTATCCAGTTGCATCTGTAAAATTTCAGTTTTAAACAAAAAAAATTCCATAGTTGGAAAACTCCACAGCAATTTTTGTGATATTTAGAATGGATTACAATTTCATAGTTTTACAAATTTCCAGTTTAAAGTGATCCTTAACCTAGCATATTTAGCAAAACCTCTACACTCACCATGTCCCAAATGGAAGACTATACATCTCTTTAAATTTAATTTTTTAATAAAAATCGTATACATTTAACGTGTACAACATGGTAGTTTGCTATATATATACATAGCAAAATGATTACTAGTCAAGCTAATTAACATATGGACTCCTTGCATAGTTACCGTTTTTATATTCATGTGATGAGAGCCCCTGAAATCTCCTCTCTTAGCAAATTTCCAGTATTCAATACAGTGTTATTAACGATAATTATGGCTCTGTACAGTAGATCTCTAGACTTATTCATCCTACATAACTGCCGATTTGTACTCTTTGACCAACATCTCTCCATTTTCCTCACCTTCCTGCCCCTGGTAACTGCCATTCTACTCTCTGTTCCTATGTATTCACATTTTTTAGATTCACGATATAAGCGACATCATGCAGCTCTTTTTTCTTTTTGTGTTTGGCCTATTTTACTTAGCATAATGTCCTCCAGATCATCCACGTTGCTGTAAATAGCAGGATTTCCTTTTTTAAGACTGAATAATGTTCCATTGTTGATTTTTCTAGGTCTGTCCATTTCATCTAAATTTTAAAATTTAGAGTAAAATTGTTCATGATATCCTCTTGGTGTGTTAATGTTTACAGTTTCTGACATTAGATATTCCTCTGCTCTCTCTCTCTTTCTCTCTTTTTCCAGAAGTCTTAATATATTTTACCCAGCAGTGGGTTTCTTTTCATTTTTTTGTTTTTGTCATTCATAGGTCTTTGTGGTTTGCTATTGGTTGTGGTCAGTTTGGAAAAAATTCTTGGAAATTATGTCTTTCAGATATTGCTTCTTCTCCATTTTCTCCATCCCTTTTTGGGACTTCTCTTACATATATATTTGATCATCTCACTTTGTCCTGTTTGTCTCTTAAACACTCTTCTGTGTTTATGATACTTTGTCTTTTCTTGCCTCATTTTTGGAATTTCCTTCTAACCTATTTCAAGCTCACTGTTTTTCTAGCATGTCTATTTCATTAGTGAATCAAACTATTAAGTGCCTAATTTTAATTCTTGTTTTTACAAGTTGTGGAGTACTCACTTGACTATCTAAAAAGTTTTTTCTTATAGTCTTCCAAAAAATTGAATCTTATCACTTATCTCCCTGAATATAATAAGCATAGTTGTTCAAACTCTTGAATGAAGCTAAAGGTACCAGGAATCTGGTATTACCTTAATTCAGTTTCAATTTTGAGATGATTTGAAACTAGGCATCAGTTCACGGGAGAACTATACTACATGTTGCTCAACTTTTTCCTCTAGCCTTGAGAGAGTTTCAACTGGACTGCTCAGCTTCTCAAACACGGAGCTAACTCTTTCAGAATAAGCTAATGTTCCTCAGGAGAAAGTGGTATAAAACACCAATCACCTTTAGATTCCTACCAATCAAATTTTTGCCTTGTAACTTTTCACAGCCTTGTTAGATCTACAGTGCTTTCAATCAATTTGTTTTTGACTTTATCCACCTTTTTAAAGTTGTCTTCTGTATGAAGATGGATTCACATTACCCAATCTCCTATTACAAAAACTGTAAATCTGAATAACCCGTTTAAAACTTTCTGAAGAATAACATCAAGACAAAAGATCTTTTTAAGTCTTTATAATTTTCAGGAGATATATTTCTAAAATGTGAATAAAAGAACATTTCTGCAGAATGAAGAAGGATGAATTCAATTAGTTATTTTTTAAACTGACAAAACATAAGCACAGAAACATTCATTTCCATAGAATTTTCTGTTGTAATCTTTACACATCTTCCAATAACATTAAACACGGCAGTGGTAAAAGTGTATCCTCGTCAGTGTCTTGGCACATTAGACAGTGCCTGGTGTATTGGAAATGCTCTACACATCTTGTAAAATTGAATGTATTTGATAAAATTAAGAGAATTTTTATCACAGAACTCAGGGTCTACTTTAAAGTAGCTACTTTTACCCTGGCTGTCTACAAAGATGCATATAAAAATAAAACTAAACATCATTGTAAAATTGTATCTTTTTTTTAGGTTCTGAGGCCTAAAATGTCAATATAACAACCCAATAAAGAAATTCATAATGTAAATTTTATATGCTAAAATATTATATATATCTATCCAAATGTGTCAGTAAAAACAATAATTTCTTTACAATAATCTGCAATAACTCCTGTTTCAAATATCACATAATATTTATTGATAATTTTCTAGTTCTTTGTGATTATCTAAAACCCCTGTAGTCACTCAAATTCATGAACTAAACAAGTTCAGCATTTTTCATATTCAAGTATAAGAGTCACTTGAAGATGTAGCCTCAGTTATTATTCTTTTCAAGGTACCTGGTGTGACTGCTTTCTTTTGAATCAAGAACTAGACAGGAATTACCCTTGGCAGCATATACAGTCTTGCTATGGCTCATAGTGAAATCACCTTTAGTTGTGTTTGATTCCACCTTGCTTGCCAATATACTGTCTAATTCCTTCAAATTTTGTTCAGGATATACTTAATGGTATAGGACTGCTAGACAGAGTTTTGTCTCTAAGTGATGGACTGGCAGAGTCTATACTTAGAGAAATGTCGGTATTCAGCCCCTTTTGCTTGTGGCTCTAGCTCTCGAAAAGAAAAGTACTATTTCCTCTTTTTCTTTCAATGTCTAGGGTCCCCTTTCTCTTTTGTTCCAATCAGAGTCACTCCTCACCCCTCCGCATTCTCTTCTATACGCAGTCCACTCTTATGTGGTCTTAGGTTGCTCTGTAAGCACGTGGTTGAATCTCTCTATCACGTACTTACATGTAAGTCTTTGTTTCTGTTTATCCACCAACAATTGAGAGGGAATAAGACGGCCTTCAAAAACATTGCGAAGAGAGTGAGGAAAATACACAGAAGACACGCATTAATATTTAGAGATATAATCCTGTCATGTACCTTATCTTATGTATCTAAATATCTGAAAAGACAGAAAAACAGCCTTTATTTTATGCCTACTATGTGCCAGAGAGCATGAAAAGTTGTTTAACATTTAACAAGAACTACAATCCTTTAAGGCAGGTGTTTATAGAAAAGGAAACTAAATTTCAGGGCAGTTAATTGATTTGCCAAATGTCACACAGTGAGTAAGAAAAATAGAATTTAAACCCAGGTCCTGCTAGCTTCTAAGCGAGGCCACCATTTTTCTACTTCATACTTATAATTCTGTAAGAGATATAAAAATCCAAATGTCTTAATCTATGTCTTTTCTCATTTTAGATGTCACATGTGGCTTCTTTCTCACAGACAAGTAATTTTTCACAGGCCTAAATATCTGGAGATGATGAATTTTCACAGGCAATGAATTAATCTGTATAAAATTATAATTAAATATTAGATGTTTTGATTAGGTTAAGGTAGGATCTTTTTTTCTTGTCCTATTCCTTATATTCCAGCTAAAAGGGGACAAAAAATGGGTTAGGTCTCCTCCTGATCCACCGTGGCTGCCATTTCAAATGGGTAGTTACACCCAAGGACCCAAGTTATTATACAAATGTTATTTAAATATGATGGTTGGACAAATAGGAAGAAGTAGTCTTGTGTAGGAGAGTGGGCTAACAAAGAATAATATTGATCTTACTTACATTTGATCAGCACTGATTATTAGGCAGGCAAATTACAGACAGCTTTACATGTATTATCTAATTGGTAATGATGTGGGTCATTAAATCTTCACCATAACCCTACGGAATAGTGGTATCTTGTTCTCATTTTATAAATGATGAAACAGAATGGAGAAGGCATAAGAATAATTTTACTGTAGTATAACTTTAATTAGTTTAAAATTTTAATTTGGCCACCTTTCCAATTTTTGTCATTTGTGCTTTACTTTGGTGCTTCCAAAAATCTTAGGGCACATACAAATCATCTAGGGATCTTATTAAAACGCAGATTCCAGGGGCTGGCCCCGTGGCAGAGTGGTTGGGTTCGCGCGCTCCGCTGCAGGCGTCCCAGTGTTTCGTTGGTTGGAATCCTGGGCGCGGACATGGCACTGCTCATCAGACCACGCTGAGGCAGCGTCCCACATACCACAACTAGAAGAACCGACAACGAGAAATATACAACTATGTACTGGGGGGCTTTGGGGAGAAAAAGGAAAAAATAAAATCTTTAAAAAAAAAAAATGCAGATTCCAACTCAGTAGGTCTCAGGTGGGGTTTGAGATTCTGCATTCAAACACCTGCCATAGACAACGCTTTGAAAAACAAGGGTTTAGAACACTGATTTTTCCATCAAACCAAGTCTCATTCCTAAAAGCCCTTCATCTTGATTTTGTGTTAGTTGAAAATTAACTGAGTATTAATGCTTAGATTGATTAAATAAAATTGATGACCATATATATTTAAAAACCAAAAGGCCGTTCTCACAAAAACAACAGTTTAGAGAAAATTTAAGAAGCACACCTCCTTTTCCCCCTCCTTCAACATGGTTTCTGTATACAAAGCACACTAGCATACATATCCTATACCAATAAAAATAGTTGTCATGGGGCTGGCCAGGTGGCATAGTGGTTAAGTTCACTTTCTCTGCTTCTGCAGCCTGGGGTTTGTAGATTCAGATCCTGGGCTAGGACCTATGCATCGCTCATCAAGCCACGCTGCAGCAGAGTCCCATATACAAAATACAGGAAGATTGACACAGATGTTAGCTCAGGGACAATCTTCCTCACCAAAAATGAAAAATAGTTGTCATTTATAAAGTCTTTCCTATGTGCCAGAGACTATACTAAGAGCTTTCAGTGTTTTATTTTATTCAGTACTATTAGTAATCTCAGAAGTGGTATTATTCTCCAAATTTTACATACAGAGAAGTAGAAGCATTGACAGATTAACTGTCCAATGTTGCTAGCACTGACTAATTTCAGTTTTTTCTGATTCAATTCTTATCTTGTGTTTCATGTCACCTCTCTCTGAATTTTGCCATATAACAATCCCACTGTTTATTTCTGCTCTGTACATTGCTTCCTGATTGTAAGCACTGAGATCTTTCCGAGTTAGCATCTGGACCCAGAGGTCAAGGTGAAAGTCTTATAAGATAGGCTGTAGCAGACAGTGGAACAAAGCAGTCTGCAGGAGAAGAATCAAAATCATACTCAAGCTGGGACTGGATTATGTCACAGCTGCGATGACAGCTAGTAAAGCTGTGGCAAGGTTCAAGGCAGCAAACAAAAGAATGAGTGACAGGAACAGAATATGGCAGGATCCACAGTAGAGAAGGCTCAAGTAGATGAAGCTGGTTATAGCAGAACCGAGGCACAAATGATAGAGAATTGGCATTCCATGTGGACTGGGTGCTGTCTCTGTAATCTCACAGCACACCTGATGATGGATAACAGACTGTGCAAGAAGAAATGATTATAAACTTTGTACATCATAACTATGAATCTGGCTATCCATCTTATCAGTGTCTCCATAGACTGGCTTGACTTTCCTGGCTTTATACACATGCTGGACAATGTTCCCAATCAGGCACTGCTCCATGAACTTTTGAATTTGTTCTAGCTTTGTATTAGTTTTCTATTACCATAAATTCAGTGGCTTTAAACACCATGAATTTATTATTTTCCAGTTTCATAGGTCAGAACTCTCATGGGCGTTAGAGTAGATTCCATTTTCTTTCATTCAGGTTATTAACAGAATCCTGTTCCATTCAGCTCCTTTCAGTTGTAGAAATAAGGTCTCCATTTCCTCGCTGATTGTCACCTGAGGGTCACTCAGCTTCTGGAGATCACCTGCATTCCTTGGCTCATGGCCCCCTTCCTCCATCTCTGAAGGTGGCAAGCACAGATAGAATCATTCTTTTGCTTAAAGTCCTTTCTTCTTTTTCGTCTCTCTGTCTCTATCTCCGGACCCAGCGAAAAAAAGTTCTCTGCTTTTAAGGACTTATGTGATTAGATGGGGCCCACCTGGATAATCCAGGATACCCTCCCCATTCCAAGATCTGTAATCTTAATCACATCTGCAAAAATCCTATTTTACCATGAGACTTCATATATTCACAGGTTCCAAGGATTAAGACATGGACATCTTTGGGGACAATTATTCTGTCTAACACTAGCCTGCTATGTAGGAGCGGCATATTTTAATTAGGTTTAGTAGTTGCAAAAAAGAGAAAAACTAGGTAAATAAGAACATTAAATGATACATGTTAGTCTTTAGAAGTTCCAGGAGGGCCAGACAACTGGGTTTAGAAATTATACCACCAGAAATGATACCAAAACAACACCACTAAACTCCTCACAGGCTTGATTTCAGCACAGGCATGGTACACCATGACCAAAGGAACCTATCTTCAGCAATTCTGTCACAGCTGCCTCTCAAACTCATTGTCTCTGTCAAGCTCTGCCGTATTCACCAGGTCTGACTTCCTCAAAAAGCCTGCCTCTTCTATTCTTTCCCTGCTGAACTGAAGCATTGTGTAGTTACATTTCACTGGGGGAAATCTTGGTCAAATGCTTGTTTCCTACCCGCCAAGAAGGTAGAGAAATTCAATCTTGTAATCTTTGGTATCAATATAAGAGGAAAATATACAAAAAAAATAAAGCAGGGCCACAAGTATGACCTTACATAATTATATGATCCTGTTTCTCAGAAGAAGCTCTGAGAGGGTAATACTGGCCTGGCTAGTCTTCACCTCCAAGGTAGGATGAGAATGCTTATCCAGGCCTCCCTAAATGCCAGAGAGTTCTATCTACACTGTGCTAATGATCATGGTTGTATTTTGAAATGATTACACCATTTAAAGAATAAAAAAACATCATAGAATCATAAAAGTTAAGTCCTAAATATTTAAGAGCTCCTATAATTCTTCAGCAGGGATAATTTTGATACTTTTGATATTTGCAGAATTTCACATCAACTCAGGATATTTTTTCCCAGTTTCTATACTCTGAAGCCTGGATTAAATGACACTAATAATAGCTTGTGTTGCATACTTTACTTTTCAGCTTACAAATCACATTAATCACAGCAATATTTTCTGTCATATTTCATGTTTATGAAATACTATGAGCAATATACATATTGTCATCTTTATTTTCCTACAGAATAATCACAAGATTGTTTAAGTTGGGAAGACATAGATTTTAATTCCCTCTGTTTCTCATTTTCCTCATCTCAAATTGGGATGTTAATATTTATTTCATGAAATTGTTTTCAGAATTAAAAGAGATAAGATGTACATAAACTGATTTCTATTAATTTAATATAAATTCAGGACCAGGAAGGAGTTTAGAGAATATTTAAGATAATTTCTCAAGCGTGGCCCAGTTGGTCAACTGATAACTCAGGGTTGGTGATGGGAAAGGGCCAATGTTTGCTCACATTTGGTTCAAGATTTTCCTTTGTAGAACAAGACAGGCATTTTTAGCTAGAGTTGAAACTAGAGTTGGGGGTAGGAACTCTGCGGAAAAAGAAAGTTTCCCTGGAAAATCTAATTTTCCCTCTAAGACTGAATCAGTGGCCCTAGCCATGAGCTCTCTGGAATCATGATATGCAGTATAAACTGTAACTTAAAGGCATTTCCATAAATGGCTAACCACGAAATCATGTCACAAGAACAGATCAAGTGATTTAGTCAAGCGACTCACTATACACATAATTTATTCAATAGTAATGTTTGAATTCACTGAGAAATATATCCATGAATTTGATGCTCATAGCCTGTCAGCTACCAAAAATGACAAATACTCAAAATAGTCCCTAAAGCATTGCACATGGAGTTAGCAGCTTGGGCTTGAATTTCCTTCCCTGACAGTTACTAGCTGTGGGCCCATACCATCATTTGATTAATAAGCAATTCCTCATTGCATGCCTGCTGCAAGGCCCAGCTAGGAGCTGAGGCTGGGTTCACCAGGCAGACACCATCCCAGTCTTCAAAGAAGTTATAGCTTAAGGATGCTACTTGCTGAATGACAGCGATTCAACAACTAATTACACAATTATTCAACTACAGTTTGGATCAGAGCTACCAAAATTAAACAATATACTCTGTATAATAAATTTATTCCTAACTTCAGAATCTGCAAAATATGATTTCCCCCAAAGGAAATCATGTCCTATGCCACTCATTATAGAAAGAATAAAGTAGAAACTATAGCTTCTAAGTATCCTAATTTTAGAGGTGGTTTAAGGATGCCAAGTAAAAGAAGAAGTTACTTTCTAACATTTTATCAGTTAACTCTTTTCTTAAATATCACTTTTAATTTGAATGTAGCTTCTTTCAATTTCTTACAGCTTGGTCAGAATTTATTCCATGCTGCACCACCATACGATCTAAAACAATTGCTTTATTAACAACATGCAAGAATAATTACTGTCTGATTATCAGAACCAATCTATGATAGTTGGGTTCATAGTATTATTGCTGGTCTTTTAAAGTGAGTACATCAATACTAATATATTCCCAAAGAGCACAAGTCAATGAAACATTCAACGTACTTTATCCTATAGATTCTATTATTTTAATACCTTAATTGTCAATAAATATAACCTGCCTTATTTATCTACCAGTCCTAAAATAGTAATGTAATTTGAGATGCTAGAATTTAGCACCCTTAAACAAATAAAGTTTAGGGTGACCATTCCAAGGTCACATATTAAAAATTTTGCAAAAGTAAATATGATTAGGGAGTGATGTCAGCATCATGGTACAATGAGTTGTTCCCTTAGTATTTCCCATTTAAGTTACAATTAAATGGGCCTTCATTAACTAGCAGAGGATTCCCTGCACAGCACAAAAGGACATCTGAGAGATCTGAGGAGCTATACATCTAAAGATAGATGGCCTGGATCCCTGGGAGGCAGTGGAACTAAGTGAGTGCACTCTTTCCCCTCCCTAGGGACAGCAAGCCTGGTGGGGGATCCCCACGCAGTGGCTGGCCAGTGTGACTGTAAGAGGAGCTGGGAACAGCCTAACCTGCTTGAATGCTTTCAGAGTTGCAACCTGGCCGGCAGAAGCACCCAGTATGCCACAGTGGCCCCACTGGTGGGAAGGCTCTACGCCAAGTAACAGCTGCTCAGCCCCCATGAAGGTGCCCACCTCCTCAGCATAGCACAGATGAGAAGGCTCCCTGCCCACATAGAGGGTGTCCCCACTTGCAGAACACAGCAGTCCACGGGACCCACTTAGTGGCTGCTCAGCCTCTGCATGGGCACCCCTCCCCCTAGTGCAATTCAGGGCAGAAGGCACCTTGCTAGTGCAGAAGGAGCCTCGCCTGTGGAACATGGCAGCCCTGGGACTCACTGAGGGGCAGCTCACCTCTCGTGTAGACCCCCCTCCCTCATAGTGCACAGCAGCTCAGCTGGTCCCCTGCTGAGCACAGAGGCCCCACCTAGGATGCCCAACTTGTCTGCTCACCAAGGAGGCCCTGCTCATGTGAAGGCAACCTGAAGAGTGGCTGCAGCTAGATGGGAAAATGCAGAGTAGCTCTACCAACACAACTTCCTGCAGAGGAGGCAGGATCAGAAAACACAGCTCCTGCTCCTCCCCATGTGGTGGCACGTGGAATCTGTGACCTCATACTACCACAAATGTGCTGGAAAATGATTAATTCATCAAACAAAATGAAGAACTATATTAACACTTCAGAGCAGAAGGAAAATGGCAAGTGTCCAGAAATCAATCCTGAAGTCAGAATTTTACAATCTAAGTGACAAAGAATTCAAAATAGTTGTCATAAAGAAACTCAATGTGTTACAAGAAAACTCAGAAAGATGGGTCAATGAGCTGACAAATAAAATTAATGAGCAGAAGGAATACTTCACCAAAGAGATTGAAACTCTAAAATAACCCAAACAGAAAGCCTAGATATGAAGAACACAATTACTGAGACCACAAAAAAAAAAAAAAAAAAAAATCTAGAAACCATAAAAATAGAGCTGATGTTATGGAGGACAGAATTAGTGAATTACAGGAGAGAAATATAGAAGTGTTTCAGGTAGAGGAGGAGAGAGAATTAAGAGTTTAAAAAAATGAAGAAATTCTTCATGAAATATCCAACTCAATTAGGAAAAGCAATATAAGGATTATAGGTATTCCAGAGGGAGAAGAGAGGCAGACAGGAGCAGACAGCTTGTTCAAAGAAACAATAGTTGAGAACTTCCCAAACCTAGGGAAAGAAGTGGACTTACAAGTACATGAAGCCAATAGAACTTCTAATTACTTCAATGCAAAAAGCCCTTTTCCAAGTCATATAATAGTAAGACTGGAAAAAGTTAATGACAAAGAAAAAATATTAAGGGAAGCAATGCAGAAGAAAATAACCTACAAAGGAAACCCTATCAGGCTTTCAGAGGATTTCTCAGCAGAAACCTTACAGGCTAGGAGAGAATGGAATGATATATTCAAAATACTGAAAGACAAAAACTTTCAGCCTAGAATATTCTATCCATCAAAACTATACTTCAGATATGATGGAGAAATAAAGGCTTTCCCAGATAAACAAAAACTGAGGGAGTTCCTTGTCACTAGCCCTCCCTTACAAGAAATGATGAGGGAAGCCCTCATACCTGAAACAAAAAGGCAGGGGTTGACAAAGTTTTGAGCAAGGAGATAAATAGACAAAATCAGAAAATTGCTGTTCTCGATCAGAACAGATTAGCAAATAATTAATTATACCATAAAAGATAAAGGGAAAAAAAGCATCAAAAATAAATATAAACACTTCAATTTAGTCACAAACTCAGCACAAAAAGAAGAATTCATGACAACAAGAACTTAGGGAAGAGGACAGGGAGGTAACCCACTATGCCTATGGAGATAAGAGACTATCAGAAAATGGACTATCTCATCTATGAGATCTTTTATACAAACTTCATGGTAACCACTAATCAAATAATCAGAATAGAGCCACAAATGTTAAATAAAGAGAAAACGAAGAAAACCATCTCAGAAAACCACCAAACAAATGACAGTTAGAAATACAACAGAAGAGAAATAATGGAACTATATAACAACAGGAAAATAAGAGATAAAATGACAATATCAAGCCCTCATATATCAATAATCACTCTAAGTGTAAATGGATTTAACTCTCCAATCAAAAGACACAGAATGACTGGATGGATTAAAAAACAATACCCAACAACGTGCTGCCTCCAGGACACACATTTCAGCTCTAAAGAGAAACATTAGGCTCCGAGTGAAGGGATGAAAGATGATACTTCAAACAAATGGCAAGCAAAAGAAAGCAGGTGTTGCCATGCTTATATCAGACAAAGAAGACTTCAAGATAAAAAAAGGCAATGAGAGACAAAGGGGGCAGTATATAATGATAAAAGGGACATTCCACCAAGAGGAAATAACACTTATGAATATATATGCACATAACACTGGAGTGCCAAATTATGTAAAGCAACTATTAACAGACCTAAAGGGAAAAATAGACAGCAATAAAATAGTAGGGGACCTCAACACCCCACTTACATCAACGGATAGATCATCCAGACAGAAAGTCAACAAGGAAACAGTGGCTTTAAATGAAACACTAGACCGGAAGGACTCAATAGTTATACATAGAACATTCCATCCAAAAGAACAAAATACACATTCTTCTCAAGTGCACATGAAACATTCTCAAAAATAAGCCATATTTTCGAAAAACAAAGCAAGCCTCAATAAATTTAAGAAGAATCAAAATCATATGAAGCATCTTTTCCAAACACAATGCTATGAAACCAGAAATCAACTACAAGAAAGAAGCTTGACAAGCCACCAATATGTGGAGACTAAACAACATGCTACTGAACAACCATTGGATAGATGAAGAAATCAGAGAAGAAATAAAAAATATACCTGGAGACAAATCAAGAGATGAAAATACAACATGCCAACTCTTATAGGATGCAGCAAAAGTGGTTCTAAGAGGGAAATTCATAGCGATACAGGCCCACCTCAACAAACAAGAAAAATATCAAATAAATAGTCCTAAACTACACCAAACTGAACTAGAAAAAGAAAATAAATAAAGCCTAAAGTCAGCAGAAGGAGAGAAACAATAAAAATTAGTGCAGAAGTAAATGAAATAGAGACAAAAAAAAAAGTACAAAGGATGAATGAAACTAAGAGCTTTTTCTTTAAGAAGATATACAAAATTGACAAACCCTTAGCCCAACTCACTAGGCAAAAAAGAAAGAATGCTCAAATAAGTGAAATTAGAAATGAAAAAGCAGAAATTACAAGACACACCACAGAAATACAAAGGATTATAAGAGCTCAAATAAGTGAAATTAGAAATGAAAAAGCAGAAATTACAAGACACACCACAGAAATACAAAGGATTATAAGAGCATACTATGAAAAACTATATGCCAACAAATTGGATAACCTAGAGGAAATGGACAAATTCTTAGACTCATACAACCTCCCAAAACTGAACTCAAGAAGAAGAAGAGAGTCTGAATAGACCAATCACAAGTAAAGATATTGAAACAGTAATCATAAACCTCCCAAAAAACAAAAGTCCGGGGCCAGATGGCTTCTCTGGAGAATTCTACCAAACATTCAAAGAAGAATTAATAACTATGCCTCTCAAACTATTCCAAAAAATTGAAGAAGATGGAATGCTTCTCAGCTTATTCTATGAGCCCAACATCACCCTCATCCTAAAACAAGACAAGGACAACAAAAAGAAGGAAAATTACACGCCAATATTGCTGATGAACATAGATGCAAAAATCTTCAACAAAATAATGGGAAACAGCAATACACTGAAAGGATCATACGCCATGATAAAGTGGGATTTATAGCAGGCACACAAGGATCGTTCAACATTCACAAAGCGATGTGATACACCACATTAACAAAATGAATAATAGAAACTGCATGATCCTCTCAATGATGCAGAGAAAGCATCTGACAAGATTCAACATCCATTTATGATAAAAACTCTCAGTAAAATGGGTATAGAAGGAAACTACCTCAACATAATAACTGCCATATATGACAAGCCAACATCATACTTAACAGTGGAAAACTGAAAACCTTCCCTCTGAGAACAGGAACAAAACGAGGATGTCCACTCTTGCCATTCCTATTCAGCATTGTACTGGAAGTTTTGACCAGAAGAATTAGGCAAGAAAAAGAAGTAAAAGGTATCCAAATTGGAAAGGAAGAAGTAAAACTCTCACTGTTTGCAAACAACATGATTATATATAGAAAGGAATCCACCAGAAAACTATTATAAATAATCAACAACTACAGTAAAGTTGCAGGGTGCAAAGTCAACTTACAAAAATCAGTTACATTTCTATACACTAATAAAAAACTAGCATAAAGAAATGTCGAGCATATGATCCCATTTACAATTGCAACAATAAGAATAAAATATACAGGAATAAATTTAACCAAGGAAGTGAAAGACCTATACACTGAAAACAATAAGACGTTGTTGAAAGAAATTGAAGAAGACATAAAGAAATGGAAAGATATTCCATGTTCATGGATTGGAAGAATAAACATAGTTAAAATATCTATATTACCTAAGCAATCTACAGATTCAATGCAATCCCAATCAGAATCCCAATGATGTTCTTCATGGAAATAGAACAAAGAATCCTAAAATTTATATGGAACAACAAAAGACTCCAAATGGCTACAGCAAACCTGAGAAAAAATAACAAAGCTGGAGGGATCACAATCCCTGACTTCAAAATATACTACAAAGCTATATTAATCAAAGCAGCATAATACTGGCACATAAACAGAAAAACAGATCAATGGAACAGAATTGAAAGTCCAGAAATAAAACCACACATCTTTGGACAGCTAATCTTCTACAAGGGAGCCAAGAACATACAATGCAGAAACAAAAGTCTTTTCAATAAATGTTGTTGAGAAAACTGGACAGCCACATGCAAAAGAATGAAAGTAGAGCATTATCTTACACCATACACAAAAAATAACTCAAAGTCGACTAAAGACTTGAATGTAAGACCTGAAACCATAAAACTCCTAGAAGAAAATACAGGCAGTACACTCTTTGACATCTGTCTTAGCAGCATCTTTTCGAATCCACGTCTACCAAGGCAAGAGAAACAAAAGAAAAAATAAACAAATGGGACTATATCAGACTATAAAGCCCTTTCTACAAGGCAAAGGAAACCACGAATAAAATGAAAAGACAACCCACCAACTGGGAGAAAATATTTGAAAATCGTATATCTGACAAGAGGTTAATTTTCAAAATAGATAAAGAACTCATACAACTCAACAACAACAAAACAAACAACCCAATCAAAAAATAGTCAAAATGAACAGACATTTTTCCAAAGAAGATATTCAGATGGCCAACAGGCACATGAAAAGATGTTCAACATCACTAATTATTAGGGAAATGAAAATCAAAACTACAAGGAGATAGCACCTTACACCTGTTAGAATGGCAATAAGTACCAAGAGACAAAGTAACAAATGTGGAGAAAAGGGAACCTTCATACACTACTGGTGGGAATGCAAACTGGTGCAGCCACTATGGAAAACAGTATGGAGATTTCTCAAAAAAATTAAAAATAGAAATACCATATGATCCAGCTATCCCACTGCTGGGTATTTATCCAAAGAACTTGAAATCAACAATTGAAAGAGATTTATGCACCCCCATGTTCATTGCAGCATTATTCACAATAGCCAAGATGTGAAAGCAACCCAAGTGACCATTAACTGATAAATGGATAAAGAAGATGTAGTATATATATATACTATGGAATACTACTCAGCCATAAAAAAGGCAAAATAGTCCTTTTTGCAACAACATGGTTGGACCTTGAGCCTATGATGTTAAGCGAAATAATCCAGACAGAGAAAAACAAACAGCTATGATTTCACACACATGTGGAAGATAAACAAACACATGGATAAAGAGAACAGTTTAGTGATTACCAGAGGGGAAGAGGAAGAGGGGATGAGCAAGAGGGGTAAAGGGGCATATATGTACGGTGACGGATAAAAATTAGTCTATTGATGGTGAGCATAATGCAGTCTATACAGAAACTGATATATAATAATGTACACCTGAAATTACATAATGTTATAAACCAATATGACCTCAATAAAATAATTGAAAATAAAAGTAAATATGATTACTTATACTCTCTCTAGAGTACTTTTCCCAACTCAAAACTGTTTTATTGCTACAAAATTAATCATTATACCCTAAAGTTCATTTTTATTAAAAAATAAGTTATCTGCAAATTCTTTGGCAAATTTCATTTCTTTTTAACTTTGTTATGAAATTTTACCTAAGTCCCTGAATAAGAATGTCTCCTTTCAAATTAGGTTGCTATTGTAAAATGTAATCACTCATGTTATCACTTGTACTGATTCAACACGTTAAAACTATAGCTCTCTGGCACTGACACCAGGAATCATATGCTTCTCTTTAACACCAGAGTGTCTCCTTTTGAAGCTGTTACAATATTACTGGAAATGGTTTAGCTTGTCTGTGTGATACATTTTCACTAAAAATATCTTATTTGGGATAAATCATAATGATTCAACTGAAGCCTGCAAAAGACAATAACGCACACAGCCACTGAGCGTTAGTATTATTTTTAATACAGGGTGTTTTACCTTGCTGACAAAAAGATTATGTTTATACTAAAGAAAAGATGCATTATTATTACTTAGTATCACAAATATTTTTCATAATTCAAGATGTTAAACATAGCTTCATGGTAAAGAAACAAAGCACTTGGCGTTTATGATTTTCTTGAGCATTCAAAACGAAATGCTTCTGACTTTAGAAAGAAATGTTCCTACCGCACTTCTATTTGACAGCATAGCCCTGTTTGAAAACTGATTTGAGATTCAGCAAGTTACAAGAGAGCAGGCTTAGTTTTATAAGCATATGTGAGGAAAGTATTTTTTCCATCATGATATCACACAAAACTACTACGCAGACTTATCTAATCACTGCAACACATATTAGAGGAAAAAACAGTTAAAAGCGCTTTCTGTCATAGTAATTATTAATGATGAAATCTTTATCTGCTTAGCAATGGGAGCCTGTCCAATTAGTTTCTGTGGCTCTCAAGTTCTGCATAAATATGATAAAATTTGCTTGTTTCCATCGTGATTTTTCTGAGGCCTTTTCCTGGGCGAATCTCCAGATTGGCAAGCTCAAGCAGATTTTAAAATATCCTTTCCATACATCACCCACACTTGTCCTGCTTGCGGATGGATTGACGTCTAAGCTCAGAGGGTTTGTAATAAGCTGCTTTTCTCGGCAGAAAAGTTCATTTTGCTTCAGCTGTCGCAGATATCTCCCTTACCTCCCACTAACTCAGTGTTTTCTGATTGTTCCAGCCTGTTTCCAACTGCTCAGGCACACTGTTCAAGGATTACAGTTAAGAATGCCAAGTAAGGGCATCCTTTTCAGAGGGCAGGTCCAAAGTCATTCTTCTCTCTTGACACATTACATAACCTGTCCACATGGATACGGTATGATAATGTATTTTATTTGTCATTTCAGTTCAGGCAGGGAACAACTGACACACTGGCTGACTTAAGGTTTGTTTTTGAAATTTAGACATTTCATTTCCTATTTAGTCCTTGTAATTTAGCTGGTTAAGTGATTTAAAAATACTCCAAGAACTACCTCTATTTACTCTGTGCACTTTGGTTCTTTTCTAAGAGCAAAGGTTTCTAAATGAGCATAGAGCTAGGAAGAAGAGGATCTCAAAACAGAAATTAGAAATTAAGAATATCAAATCCAACAGTATCTGTCACATATAAAAAGTAACCTTGTATATTTGATGTGGGTCTAATTTTGACTATTAATATGCTACTAATGAGCTCTAGGTCATAGAATCATAGAATGTCACAATAGACCTAAAGGGAATCTTCCAGGTGATCTAGGTCAAAACTCCAAACTCCTCACTTTAAAGGAGAGGAAAATGATTCTCATAAAGTTAAGTGACTTGGCTAAAGTCAAACGGCTACTTACAAAGCAGAAATTAAACCCTAAGCCCCCTGACTTCTGTGCCACTGCACTTTCTTCTGAGTGATTAATGCAGCCTATGCAACCCCTCATTAACTGCAAAATCAACCCAGGAATATGCCCTTTGACAGTGGATCAGAGCCATCATCTTCGTATTCACATGGCAAACTCCATCACTCAAAAACTGATCAAGAGTCATGCTGAAGCACAGAATTTTCCACCTGATCACTAGGTTGCATCTAAATGTCCATGGTTTTCTTTTCACAAACAAAAGTAGAAAAATAGTGAAATAGTACTCATAAGTTCATAAGTCTCTGTCAAAGTTGTATGAAAATAGTTTAAATGTGTATTCAGCTGTTTTTAATAGTAGTCAGGTGTTCAGAGTATATTTAGCCTATTGAAGATTATAGTGGTTGAGAAGCAAATTTTGTGAGCCAGAGTGACAGGTCAGACTCCAGTTTCCCCTTATGTAAAACAGGGGAAAAAAAGTACTGACCTCATGGGATTGTTTGGGGATTAAATATGCTAACATGCCTATGCTGTTAATGTCATTGTTATTATTGTCACCACCACCATTATTATTATTTTCCTCAAATATCTGTAATGGTAAATTATTTTTTAAATCATTGCTATATTTTGTTCATAATAGTCTGTTCTCTATAAAGGATACGTTCTTTTTAATAAAACATTTACTGGAAAATTGCATCTGAGGCATTTTTTGAGTTGAATTTGGAGCCACGAGCAATAAGATTTCAACATTAAAAATGTATTGTATATAAATGACTTTATACTGAGTTCCAACTAAAAATAATTGCTGATCAAAGTGTTAAAAATGTAAAGTAAAAAGTTGTCTCACATAGATCCTCTGTACCTCAGTTGACTTCACATTCTCTTCCTCAGTTTACTTTTGGAGAAAAAGTATATTGGACAAGGTGAGAGATCACTAAGGAGCTTCCGGTCCTAAAGGTTTATGAATACATTTTTTTATTCTACCATTTTCAAAGGGAGCTTTTCCTCTCTCAGCTTTTCCATACTCACCCCAATTTTTGCTAAGAAGTATTTTAGCTTCAGATAATAAATTGATCATCTTTTGGATGATCTATGGTATTTTTATACGTCTTTCTGAATTTTTTGGAGATCTCAGTCTCCAAAAAGAACATTGCAGTAATTTGGCACAGGGAATAGCTTTGTTGAGAGTAAAAGGCAGGGGATCTACATAGAAATTAAGTAAATTTATAATTCTAAAAATTATTTTAGAATAGATTAAGAGCTAAATACTGGCATAAAATTCATAGGACACAAAGTTTACTTCAAGATAAGTTGAGAGTCGAGATTTTTATAAGTGCATATACAGAACTTTAACCATCACAAGGATTGACTGAAGTATTGACTGGGGCGGAAAGTCTGGATGGAGATGCTACTTGTATGTAGGTAGTTTTCTAGAATATATAAAGGAGAGCCTAATGTGACATGAATCACTTAATAAAAACAGGATGCCTACTTGTAGCAGATGTTGTTGTTGTCCCGCCCCAATCCCCTGGGATTGCTTTTACTGCTTCTTGGGGGTGCTTCTGCCAATGCCTCACATTGACTGACATTTTCGGGAGGGTTTCACTCAGGTTATGGAATTCATCTCTCACTGTATTAGTCAAGGTTCTCCAGAGAAACAGAACCAATATATATTGAGAGAGAGAGTTTTATTAAATAAGGAGTTATCTCACCAATTATGGAAGCTGACAAGTCCCAAGATTTGTAGTTGGAAAGCTGAAGACCCAACTATGCCAATGGTGTAGTTCCAGTCTGAGTCCAAAGGCCTGAGAACCAGGAAAGCCAGTAGTGCACTTCCAGTCCAAGGACCGGCTGGCTTGAGATCCAGGAAGAGTCAATGTGTCAGTTCAAGTCTAAAGGCAGGAAAAAAGTGACTGTCCCTGCTGGAGGGTGATCAGATGGAGGAGTTCTTCCTTAATCATACAGTGAGCTTTTTGTTCTACACAGGCCTTCAACTGACTGAATGAGGCTCAGTCAGATTGGAAAGGGTAATTTGCTTTACTCTATTGATTCAAATGTTAATCTCAGCCAGAAACATTCTCACAGACACACTCACAATAATGTTTGACCAAATGTCAGGGTACCCTGTGGCCCAGTCAAGTTGACATATAAAATTAACCATTACACTCACCTTCCCAAGAGTAACTAGGAGTTAACTGGGCCATGCTCTCCCTCCTTCCATCCTGAAGCTCATAGTCATGACAAACTGGGATGTTGGAAGTATACAAAAGCCCTGCTTCCTGACTTCAAGTCATGAAAGACCATCTTGTCATTTAGTCTGCAAATCTCCTAGGGGATTACAAGGAACTCAGACTTTATCTGAAACCACCTCTTGTGCAGCTGCTTCCTCTTCCCTATCCTCCTTATCTCATTGTCTTACTGACTCCTCCTGGGACTACTCCCTTAATATATCACGAGTACAAAGTTTCCCACTGCAGCTCTGCTTCTAGAGAACTAGACACAAAAGATAGCTTTGCAGCCTTTGGGGAAGCCTTGGGGGAAAACTGAGACAGAAGATAGAACTTTGGACTTTCTTCAACCTCTTCTCATCTAATCTTCACCTCTCAAGTTTTGTATTTATAAACCTTAAGTATATAGAAGTATTACATAGAAACAAATTATATAATCTAATTATATAACAATCACTTATACAAATTAATATCTAGTATTTATGTACTAGTTTGTAGTTATACTTCTCTTCTATGCTTTATTTATAGGTTTCCTAAAATGAAAGACCATTAAACAGCATTTAAAATCTAAGACCATGTGAACAAGTATCCAATGTAGAATCAAGTTGTGGGACTGGATCTATAGGGAAAGAAATATAATGTGATGTTCTTCAAAAATTACCATTCAAAGAAGAATGTTCCAAGTCTGAAGTCAACAGGTCTTCTTTCTGATCACTTATCTTCTGCTGTGCCACGCTTAGCTCATGCTGCCTCTCAATATCCAATGCCATTTCCTTTCTTTACTTTTTCCATTTTGCTGAATAACTTTTTTTCTTTTCAAATAATATCCTTGGTTGGTTAACATTTCACAGCCATGTCCCTTTAACAGAAAAGAAGTACACTTTCAAACTCATTTTAGGAACCAAGCATTGCTCTGATACCAAAGACAGACAAAAACACTACAAGAAAAGAAAACTATAGGCCAATATTCTTGATGAACATAGATACAAAAATCCTCAACAAAATACTAGCGAACCACATTTAACAGAATATTAAAAGAATCATATACTGTAACCAAGTGAGATTTATCCCTGGGCTGCAAGGATAGTTCAACACACGAAATCAATATACACCATATTAATGGAATTAATAATAAAAATAACATGGTCATCTCAACAGATAAAGAAAAAGCATTTGATAAAAGCACTTTCATGATAAAAACTCTCAACAAACTATAAAGAGAAGAAAATTATATCAAATTAGTAAAGGCCATATATGAAAAACCAACAGCTAATATACACAATTGTGACAAAATGAAAGGTTTTCCTCTAAGATCAGGATCAAGGCAAGGATGCTCCCTCTTACCACTTCTATTCAACATAGTACTGGAAGTCTAGCCACAGCAATCAGACAAGAAAAAGAGATAAAAGGCATGCAAATCAGAAAGGAAGAAGTAAAATGTCCTTGTTTTACATGACATAGTCTTAAATAAAGAAATCCCTAAAGACTCCACAAAAAAACCTGTTAGACCTAATAAACAAATTCTATAAAGTCAACATACAAAAATCAGTTGCATTTCTTTACTGTGAAAATGAACTATATGAAAAGGAAATTTGGGAAACAATCTTATTTACAATATCACCAAAAAGAATAAAATACTTAACAACAAATTTAACTAAAGAGGCGAAAGATTTGTACACTGAAGACTAAAAAACATTGATGAAAGTAATTAAAGAAGATACAAACAAATGGAAAGATATCCCGTGTTCATGGAATGAAGACTTAATATTGTTAATCCATACTACCCAAAGTGATCTAAAGATGCAATAGACTCTTTATCAAAATTCCAATGGAATGTTTTACAGAAATAGAAAAAACAATACTAAAATTCATACAGAATCATAAGGACACTGAATAACCAAAACAATTTTGAAAAATAAGAACAAAGGTGGAGGCATCACATTTCCTAAATTCAAAATATATTACAAATCTACAGTAATTAAAGCAGTATGATACTGGCGTAAAACAGACATATAGGCCAATGGAACAGAGTAGAGAGCCCAGAAATCAGTCCACACGTGTAAGGTTAACTGATCTTCAACAAGGGTATCAAGGACACAAGTGAGGAAAGGATAGTCTCTTGCACAAATGGTGCTGGGAAAACTTGAAATCCACATACAAAAGAGTGAAATTGGACCCCTATCTCACACCACATACAAAATTAAAATCAAAATGTATTAAAGACTCAAATGTAAGACCTGAAACTGCAAAACTCCTCGTAGAAAACATAGGGAAAAAGCTTTGTTATATTGGCCTTGGCAATTATTTCATTGATATGACAACAAAACCACAGGCAACAAAGCAAAAAGAGACAAGTAGGACTTCCTCAAACTAAAAACTTTCTGCATAACAAAGCAAACAGTCAACAGATTAAAAGGCAATCAACATAATGGAAGAAAATATTTGCAAACCATATGTCAGATAAGGGATTAATAACCAAAATATATAAGGAACTCAAACAACTAAACATCAAAAAACCAAAAGATCTGATTTTAAAACAGTCTAAAGATTTGAACAGACGTTTTTCCAAAAAAGACATGCAAATGGCCAACACGTAGAAGAAAAGATATTCACCAGAAATCCCATTTCTGGGTATTTATTCAAAAGAATTGAAATCAAGATCTCAAAGAGATATTAGCACAGCAGTGTTCATTGAAGCACTATTCACAATAGCCAAGACGTGGGAACAACCTAAATGCCCATCAACAGATGAATGGATAAAGAAAATGTGATATATACATACAATAGAATATTACTCACTGTTTAAGCAGAAGGCAATTTTGCCTTTTGTGAAAACATGGATAAACCTGGAGGACATTATCCTAAGTGAAATTAGCTAGTCACAGAAAGACAAATATTGCATGATTCCACTTATATGGGGTATCTTAAATAGTCAAACTCATAGAATCAAGAGTCAAATGGTGGTTACCAGGGACTGGGAAGAGGAAAAATGGAGAGTTGCAAATGAATGGGCATAAAGTTTCAGTTATGTAAGATGAATAAATTCTAGAGATCTACTGTACAACATTATCCCTACAGTTAAAAATACTGTATTACACACACAAAAATTTCTTAAGAGGGTAGATCTCATGTTGTTCTTACCACAATAAAATAAAATTAAAAATAGTAGAGGAACCATATATTACAGAATCCACTGACACCATCAGTTCAAAAGAGTTACACAAATGTAAGATAAACTCCTAGTCCAGTGTATCTCAAAGTGTGATCCACAGAACAGTAATCCCACAAGATGTCCTACAAGGGAGAAACATTTTTTCAGGTTCAAATAGATTAGGGAAATACTGCTTAGTGTACTTTTAGAAATACACTTCACATTGGTATATTAAATACTCTAAATTTTTCTACATTTAAAACAAAGGAAATCAATCCTAAATGAAAAACAAACCACAAAAAAATTATGTTTATCCTTATTCAACTAAGAATTACCAATAATGGATCCAGGGAACTATTTTCAAATGACATCTATTTACAAGAGCAAGAGTTCTGGGTACCATACTTTGGGTAATAAATAAATTGGGTAGTAATTTTTAGTTTTAGGCTAAAAAACTAAACGTTATTGAGGATTAGAGCATTGCCAATCATTTTTAAATAAATAAGAGAGTACTAGATTAGTACTAATTAGTACTAGAATCTCCTTGATTCAAAGAACTAACTGAACAATAGACAGGACTTGTTCTCAGGTATTTTTAACACTAGGGAAAGGGAAATTCATGAAGCCATAAGCTTTCTAAGTTCAGTACATATTTACTGCAAAGAATTGGGTATTTCATATGGTATCCTATTTTTTAGATATTATTTTCTTGAAACGAAGTAATGGTATTTGTGGCTCTTAGATAATTATTTAAAATCATGAAAATTTCTCAAGTAACAGTAAATTCTGATGCCTTAAAAGCCCTGCTTAATTAAAAAGTAGGTGGAAGACCAATACATAATCATAGTTCTTCAGTTAATTGTGTTCTCAGAAAATTCACTTGACCTTGGACAATTTAGTACATACGTTTTTAAGAGATAACAATCACACTTACTTTAGGCTTCTTCAGAATTATGGCTAGGATCAAATAAAATATAGAAGAGACTACTGAAAAGTATTGCAAAACATGGTATAATGAAAAACACTTCTTAAACTGTGGCTTTCTCTTTGAAATATCTTAAATTCTGTTAATCTTAGCATTTACATAGAAAACAAAATTCACTTATTCAACAAATATTTATTGAGCTTAGTGTCAACTATGTGTCAGTCCTTGTTCTGGGGTCTTTAGATACATCATGGAGCAAAATAGACAAACATCTTTGTAGAATTATTATCTTGCAGGATCCCACAGTGTAATATCTTCACTGTTTCTAGTTGCTTATAAACCTTACCATGCTTTCTGCCAACTCCAGAATAAGAAATAGTTACCAGAGAGTTCTCAGTTAGGGAATACATGATTTTTCATGACGAATTGTTGTACAACTGATATTGTCACATTATTAAGAGACAGCACTCATTGAAACGATCACTTTAGGCTTATAAATTGTGTTATGTGGAGAAGTTAAATTTTAATTTGTTTACACAATAGCAAAAACCACTCATTCATTCAACTAATGTTTATTCAGCGTCTTCTATGTTCTCAGCATTGTTCTAGGCTCTTTAGACATGTCACTGAAGACATAGATGATACTCCTCCCCTGGTGGGGTTTATATTACAATGCAGGATACGTGCAGATCCTATCTCCCTGGTAGAGATTTTGAGAAAGAAATAGGAAAATGAAAACTACTTAGCACATTGCCTGGCAAGAAGTTGATAGTCATTAAATGGTAACTAAAAAATAATCTTTCTGTAAATTATGTTTTACTATCAAGCGGAAAATTTGTTGCTAATACCGATGTAGTCTCAAGATGAATAATTTTATTAGTCACAAATTTAAGACTGTATCTATTCAAATTTCACTAAGGTTACTTTTACAAAACAGGGAGATATTAGGAGAATTCATCAAAAATCAAATTTCCAAATTTTGAAGTTATACAAAAGTAAACTATTTCACCAGCTGAGAACTTTGTGAATGGTAGCCTTTTTCTCATCAGGGAGTTGGCAGGTAATGACTGGGCAGAATGCATGGTGAGATTGCCATTTAGCAACAATGCAGGCAACGTAACATTGCATCCAGTAAGATACCAATTCTGCAAAGCAAATTACTAAGAGAATGTGTTTCTGGTAGAAATTGTATTTGCATTGTCCAGGAGATTGAAAAGGACCACTATGCAATTGTAGGCTGCTTAACACCAGCCCTTCACAGGTGGAGGGAAAGTCCTGAATTACAGCATTTGCCAATGTCTGTGGTGCTCTGATTTTGTACTGTTTAATTATTATAATGTTTATTCAGCATTGCCAGGGAGTGAAACAAAATTATTATTGAAGTATAGGTCCACTTAAGAAATCTTGAAACGTGCAGAAAGATAGAGACTATATAATGCAGCACTCATGTGTCCGTGTCCCAGCGGGAAAAATGTTAACGCTTCTGTCATATTTCCTTCAGATACGTATACCTTAGGTTTTGAAAACTATATTCTCATAAAATAAATAATTCATTAAAAAACAGTGAGAATAACATAAATTAACCTTAAAAATTTTTTGAAATATACTTGATTATTTAATGTAAAAATTAATATAAAACTTGAAAAAATATGAAATAATTCCAAGTGTCATTCATCTTTACCTATGAGTGAAAAGAGTAAGAAGAAAGGTACTTTCTACATTTTATATATATATATGTATGTGCGTGTGTGTATATATATATATGTATATATTTATGAAATAACATCTGATACCAACTACCCAGACTTGGGCCAAACTCCCTAGGTTAAGGACACACTCCTCCAAAGAGTGCCTTCACTTCGGATACCAGCTGCAAGTTTGGGAGTCCCCAGGTCACTCACTCTTCTGACTAGCTAACTACAAATTCAGGGATTTCCACTACCCCCTCAGGTTTAAGAGTTCACTAGAATGACTCATAGAACTCGAGATAGTGTTATACGTATGATTACAGGTTTATTATAGCACAAGGATACAAATCAGAAGGAGCTAAAAGAAGAGATGCATGGCGCAATGCATGGGAAGGTCCCAAACAGGAAGTTTCCATTGCCATCTCTCGGTGGAGTCAGGATATGTCACCAACCGGGCCCATCAATGTGTGCCAACCAGGGAAGCTCACCTGAGCTGTAGTTTCCAGAGCTTTTATCGGGGCTTCATTACACAGGCATATGGATTCAATCATTGGCTATGAGATTGAAACTCAGTCTCCAGCCACACTCTCCTACCCAGAGATTGGGCTAATACCACATGGCTCAAAACCTCCAACCTTATAATTAAGTGATTGATCTTTCTTGCTTGGCCAGTTCCTATCCTGAGTCATCTCATTAGCACAAACTATCTAAGGGTCCCCCATTAGTCACCTCCTTAGCATAAATTTATCATCAGGGCCCACCAGGAATAACAAAGAGACTCCTATCACTAAGGAAATTCCAAGGATTTAGAGACTATCTCCCAGGAGTTGGGAACAAAGGCCAGACAAATTCCTTATTACATAGCAGTTTATTTTGATTCTTTTCTCCAATCAATATACTCTAAAACATATCTGTTATTATTCAACACTATGTTAATTATTCTTATTATGAGTTGAATATTGAGAAAACCAGAAATACCCACTTCTACAAAGGTTACTATAGTAGACAATCTCTGGCTAGAGAGTCTATACACCAAGTTTGTGCTTCAAGGTGGTGGAAAAGAGTGTGAGGTTCAAGTCAGAGGCCATTGGCTCCAGCTCTAGTTCTGCTTTATAGTAACAGGATGATACTGTATACATCATAGACTTTGGGTCTCAATTGACTACTGCAAAATAAGTATAATAATAATTCCTGCTCTGCCCAAATAATAAACTGGTTGTAAAGCTTATAGGAAATGGCTAATGGATATGAAAGTAAAATTGTAAAACAGTTTAAAAAACTGTTATTTTTAAATTCTACTTCTGCCACTCTTTACCTGTCTAACCTGATGAAACTTGTAAGGAAATAAGGGATATGTAAATGTTCTGTGACCACAATGTCTGATTCACAATTCATTTAAATTACCCAGTCTCTTAAACAAACCTGAGAAGAAGGTGTGATTATCTGCATTTTTACAGTAAAGGAAAGTAAAGTCAGAAAGATTAAGTACCTTGACTGAGTTCACGTGAGAGACTGCCAGAGCCTATTTAGGTTATACTTTTCCATATGACCTATCTAAATGGTGGAGTTGAACTACATAATCCCTAAAATCTCTTCCAGCTCTAAAATTCCATAACTGTTTTCCTCACAAATGGATTATAGACCATGTGGCTGAAACATACTAATGGAATGGCCCTCTGACCCCAGCAGAGTAGAGGTCGAGGTGCTGGGTGGGAAATGGTGTATAGCTCTGAAAGCAAATAGTGTAATTGTTTTTCACAGAAAGTTGATAAGTACTACATAAGAAGGTTATTTTAGCAGTTGATATAAGCTAGGTTAGGTGAGGTTATGCTACATATGATAACAAAGTACATTAAAATCTCAGTGGCTTAACATTACTAAAATTGATTTCTCATTCATACTACAGAAAGAACACCAAGGGTTCCACTCCTATTAGATACTTAACAGCCCAGCTTACCCAGAAGTTTAATCTTGATTCAAGCTTTCCTAGAAAGGGAAGATCGAAAATCATGGACTGGCTTGTAAAGTTTCTGCTTTGGCCATTTGTTTAGCTTTAAAAGGACAACAAAGGACAATTCCATTGTATGTTCAGAAGAAGGAAAGCTGGACATATTTAGTAAAGAACTGTAATAACTACTATTTTAATTTGTAGTAGTTTTACTTTCCATTTTATGATATTTTTAAAGTTACAAATCACCTTCTTACACATCATTTCATCAAAGATGACAATGAGAAGCTACACTGAGATGGCTCAGAAATAAGCAGGTATCCCATATATAACTTTAATGCAGTGTCATAAAATGTACCGATCTCCTTGCCATTTCCCTACTGTTCTCCTGGAAGATTAACCAGCTTATCTGACCATGTAATTCAAGCAGAGAGCAGGCACTCAGTGCCTTGACTCAAATAAGTTAACGATATGAAAATTTTAGCATTAGGGATTTGCAACCAAAGTAATGTTTTGAGGTAGAAACTGGTGACATCTTTATAGGAGAACCATTTAGTTCATGGTCCAGGAAAGAAATGAAAATAATGAGGCAAGTTCAGTATTTCTCTATTCTCTCTCACAAATACACTCAAATGCAAGTAGAAAAACTATGTAATTTAACTGCCCCATGGGCATATTTGAGAGTAAAAGGAGATATTATTAATAGTTACAGTAGGAAAACAAGTACAAAGCAGGGCTGTTCCACATAAAGAAAAATATATTATCATCTTAAAAGACTTTAGAGGTAAACTATCATTTAAAAATCAGCCTATCTTTTCTTTTTCTTCCAGGCCATAATATATATACATAATAGTGGCAATTGAGAATGCATTTCTTCATCTGCTTACTTATTTGGTAAACATTTCTGTGTATACTTTATGCCAGACACTGTTCTACTACAGAGAAGAGAAGTATTGTTTGGCTTAGATGAGAAATACAAAATGGAATTTGTGGGGACTGGAATTGGCCACCCCAAGATGTGTCTCTTTGGCATGAGGATCATTTGAGGCTGATTGCTTTTGATAAACTGCGACAGGGAAGGAGGCTCTGAGGAGTGGCACTTGCTTGCCCTTTGTTAGGAGACATTTACATTTGTAAGGTAAATCTCTATCTGTAAAAGGTGCCTCCCTCTCTGTACCAGAAAGAAGAAAGGAGATGACCTTGTCTCTAGAAACTCTTAATCAATGGGGAAGGCAAGGACTTAAATCTGCTTTTTGTTTACTGTACTTGTGTGGTAATCACCCATGATCGACTCTCCCTCCCAACGTTGGCATTTCTTTAAGGATTAAGCATCTTTCCTTAGGCTAGGAACTGATTGCTGAGCTCACCTGTGACCACCCAGCTCAAGACAATAGACTTGCCTCCTGCTACGTCCACCAAGATAGCAGACCCACTATCTGCTGTGTCCATCAAGCGCTGTGCAGACAGGGCAATCTTATGACTATTGTGGGAAGGACATTTCAATCACATGTGAAATATCTTGTTTGGGGGTATATAACCACTCTGTGCACCCCACTTCTTCGGTGCCCTTTCTTCCTTGGGGAAGAAAGGCCCCGGGCCATGGTCCTCATAAAGCTTTGTTTAATTTTCTCTTGCTATTCTGTCTCATGTGAATTTAATTTGTTCTCCAGCCAGACAAACCCACATTAGGTAGAGGAAAAGTCTTCCTCCCCTACAAATTCATAGGTAAGAAGTATTCAGCTGACATGCTTTATAAGCTTAAAGGTAAATAATAATGTCATAATTAATTTTGAAGGGAGCTCTAGCAAACATTTTCCAAATCTTAAGTTTAAATCATTTGCTTCAGTTTAAAAATATAAACTATTTTCAGTAGAAATTTCAACCTAAATATATATGTGCATATATATTTTTATGCTTAAAATTAATATAAATAAGTTGAAATTTCAACTACAACCTTTGCTTAGTGATCCTAGTCTCATTAAATGTGTTTTATTTGTGCTAAAGATATAAAATTTAAAAACAAGAACTATGTAATGGGTAGAATCTCTTTAAAAGGTTCAATAATGATGGAAGTGTTTCATACTTGAACTTGAAATGTAATAACATGAAGATTTCTAAGGAAGAATGTTCCAGCTCTAACATTCTTAAGTCTACAATATATTTTTGTTTGTTATTTTTTTTAAATAAGTACCATTTTTTAAAATATTTTTAATTATTTCTAGACAAATTAATAGAACCTGGTATTATTTGAGGTAATAAATATTTGAAACAATATTACTCTGTTTTAAAAATAGGAAGATTGATTTTTGAAAAAAATTCGTTGTGAGATTAAAAAAGGTTATGTGATTTCAAAATGAAATGAGAATTTGTGATACCAGCTCAACACAAAGTTGGCATAAGGGAGACCATATTGTAACTTTGAATGACTTCTGACTAACTAGCCCAGTGGGATCAGCACCCTCCAGGAGATCTAACTGCTCTGTAGATTTTATGACCCCTGCTTGTGGGTTCATATACCTCCCAGCTGTGATAAGATGATAACTTTGTTCTTTTGAGTTCCTTAGGAATGTGATGACCCTCAGACTGAGAATCTATATAGTGTAGCCACTCCCAGTCTGTAACACCAAAGAGTCAACATTCCTAGCGCCCTTCCCTATAATCCACTGGCCTCTATAACTGCTTCAAGATTCTGTGCCCCCCTTAAGATGGTTCTTTTGGACATTAGTCGACCGTCTTCCTCCTTGCTGGCAAGCCGTGATAAAATGCCCTTTCTCTGCCCCCATCTTGCCTGTTGACGATTGGCTTTTGTCTTGAGGTGAGCAGATTGTGCCCTTTGTGCAGTAATATTTGGAATATATAGAAAGTTTAATGTAGATATTTTGGTAAATGAAATATTTCAATCATAAGTCACTTTTAGTTGTGAAGAGGGGGATTTAAAAGTTATCTAAAAATACAATAAAGATAAATCCAAACACAATAACCATAGTAAATGATCCCCTGAAAAATAAATAATGTACGTAAAATATTTTAAAAGCTAATCTAATATGGAAATGATGGCTTGGCTACTCATTCAGGACTTTCGGCACTTAAGAAACTTAAAACCAAGGGACTCAGGAAATGGACTCAAAATCACTAACATGTGGGATTTCCACCAAAACAGCTTACAGCTCACAGCTACATGTTAAATAGCACATGAGGAAATCCGCTTCATGAGAGTTAGCAGACACAACAGTTGATTTTACCTTTTATCTGAAAATTATCTTTTAATATTACCCCAAAAGGCATTACAAAAATATTTTCGAATAGTTACAAAGGTGGTTTGATAGCAAAAGATAAGCATTCTGGGAGGGAGTATTTTTTCAGCAGCAAAATATCCAAGAACTGTGACAAGGAAGAGAGACACATGTGAGTCAGAGGTCTCTGTGGCACACAACTGACCAAATTGTCAGAATGAGTGGAGGTCAGTGAAACAAGGAAGAAAATGAAGTGAAAGAAAGGAGCGACAAGGGAGGTTGTTCAGTAAATTGTTGCAAAGAGAAAATAAAAGGAAGCTACTGACATGGAGACTGAATTAAAACAAAGTTAGCAAAAGGATCTGATGAGAAAGACAATAACGACTGTCAATGACAACAAACGCCCCCTCTGAAAGTTCTGAAGACACAGAGGAGTGTGAATGGGTCAGTGATAAGGCACAATTTCCCTTTAAAAATGCAAGACAAGGTAAACCACAGAGGAAACACCAGAGGCAGATGAATAGAAACAGAAGAAAGTCACGTTTTCTTTATCAATACAATTCTTTCAGATTGCATCAAAGTATCAAATACTTGAAATTCCTCTTCATCCTTTATCCACTACTTTCACTTTCACATGATCTTGAGTAAAATGCGCATTTTCTTTTCCCTGGCATCACTCCACCTTCCTCACCCTTCTCACCTCTTTCTCCTTTCCTTTCAACTGTTATCTCTTAAAGAGATTCAGTGACAGTCAGCATTGCATTTTAAAGGAATAATTCTTAAATTTTATGACTACAAGTGTGAAAAAGAATTCAAAAGAAAGTGTCAGTTGAAGTGTAATACATGAACAGGGAGGTTGTTTTCCGTATTTTACCATTAACACAACCACAAAACAAGCAGAAGCGTACCATTTCAATAGTCTTTATAAGGACAGATTATGACTGTTCTCTCAGTACTAGTAATAAACTCAGCCGATACATATCAGTTTGAGTATTGTTATATTACCTATGGTGATCTGTCTTGTGTAATGTCTAGTCGGACACACTTTAACAACTTCCTGGCTCTTAGATTTAGTCTCTTGGAAAATAATGGTAAATTTTAGCAAAGTATAATTAAATGAAAGAATCATATTACTGACAAATAAAAATGGCAAGCAATAGGATATATTGGAGAATATGAGGAAGCCATTTGGTATAAACCTAATTCAGCCTGACCTTGTCTTTCCAAAAGGGCCTGACCGTGGCTGTTGAGCATGCATTGTATATCTGTTTTAGGTATTCCCTATGGCAAGAACAAAGGCCCTTGAGATAAAGGTGCAACTTCCCTCCCCTTCCCAACGTTGGCTTCTCCTTAAGGATTAAGTATCTTTCCTTAGGGTAGAAACTGATTGCTGTGCGCACCTGTGACCACCCAGCCTGAGACAATAGACTTGCCTCCTGCTACGCCCACCAAGATAGCAGACCCACTACCTGCTGTGTCCATCAAGTGCTGTGCCGACAGGGCAATCTTGTGATTATTGTGGAAGGGACATTTCAATCATATGTGAAACACCCTGTTTGGGGGTAGATAACCACTCTGGGCACCCCACTTCTTCGGTGCCCTTTCTTTCTTTGGGAAGAAAATCCCCGGGCCATGGTCCTCAGATTTCAGCTCAGAATAAACTCACCCAAATTTTCATTTATAGATTGGTTATGGATTATTTTTGTCGACAATTACCAAACTCCAGTACATTATCAGGAATTTTTTTTTTCTATAGAGAAAATGTGTAACATGCAAAATGCGTGTATCACCTTATTTGAAATTGCTTTGTCATCATTTTTCAAAACATAGATTTCATACTATAATAGTAGCAAGAATAATAATAAAAACATTGGCAAGGAACATATCCAGATATTCTGCCTTATTTTATTCATGGTAATATATGAGCAGAAAGAGTTAAATTCAAGTTTTTGTCATGGTCATCATTCTCTTTTTAAGAATTAAGCTTTATTAAAATTTGCAAATTTTCTTATAAAATATGCTTTTAAATCATGCATTTAAAAATTAGGATATGGATATTGGTCACATTTTATGGTTATTGATAAGAATTGGCTAACATTCAATTCATTCATATTTATTACTATTTCATATTTTCAGATAAACTGAGAAAAAGAGCACTGAAAGAAATTTTCCTAGACTGCAATTGTATATTTCCAATAATTTACTAATTTTATCTGTGTTATGCCCTGAACAATTAATTTTGTTTTCAGTTCTCATCTCTACCTTAGAATTTATACGCTTTTGTTTTTAAGTTCAATCCAACCTAACTAAAAATTTCCAAAATATTATATAAAGCATCTGTGGGGACCCACTTGGACTCCAGAGTTGGTATATATACGAAATTGGCTTATGCAACTATGAAGGCTAAGTTTCCAGACTCAGGAAAGCCAAGGGTGTAGTTATGAGAATCAGGACAGTCACTGATATAAATCCCAGTAGAAGGCAGAACAAGACAGACGGCCTAGCTCAGGCAGAGTGAATTTGTTCTTACACTGTCTTTTTGTTCTGTTCAAGCCGTCAGTGGATTGGATGATGCCCAGTCACATTGGGGAGGGAAATCTGCTTAATTCAGTCCACCATTCAAATGCTAATCTCCTCCAGAAGCATCCTCACAGACACACCCAGAAATAATGTTTAATCAGGGTATCCCATGTCCCAGTCAAGTTGACAAATAAAATTAACCATCACAAAAAGTATTCAAGAAATGTAGGATGTGTCTTTGTTATGGGAAAAAAAAAGAGTAATTTTGTCCTAAAGTAGTTGTTTAGAGGTTGTTTAAAGGTTGCTCCAAAATGAGAAAAAGGAAAGTGTAACACAAAAACCTGAATAGATACAGAAAGTTGTCAAGGGTCTGCAGTAAAGAAGAGAGAGAGAGAGACAGAGAGAATATCTTACCTCGTGTGATAGCTAAGATTGAATAGATGTATTATAAGGTTTTAAAATGGGCTTTAATATCAATAATGAACCAATCCAAAAATCTGAGTTTGGTTTTCTCTCTCAAAAAGACAAAGTTTCTTGGATTATTGGTCTGCTGTTAATAAGAGAGTAAAAAGGTTTTCTTTTGAGTAATCTGTCTAGAACAGAAAGATTCTGTATCTTATCAGAATGATTTCCTGTGCTTTATGTTGTCTTTATCACGTCCTTGATTATTTAAGAGAAGTTTTTTGTTAAAAGATTTAATTTTTTTTGTTTCTTTTACAGTCATGTTACCTCCTACTTATACTTTCCAAATCTTTTATTCTCACTTTGGTTTGAACAGAAAACTAAAACACAGGTTACAGTTTTATAGTGCCCTGCGATGCTATTTAAGAAAGTGTTCAGAACTTTTGATATTCTGCCTTTCCAAAATCAAATCCTATGTAAAATCTTGATCTTGAGCTGACTTTAAGTTTTCCCAGAGGGACCCTAAATATCTCAAAGAGTTTGCTCTTTCACGTTGTAAAAAGAGAAATGTTTAAAAAATAATTAGGCTTATTTGATGTGTTGACTGGCATGAAAAGCATTGCCATATAAGAAGAGATGCTTAACCATCCCTAGGTTATATTTGTACGGGCAAATGTTATCAATATAAATATTTCAGAAATTATATGAAATTCCTAGAAATTTTTCAGTGGCCTTCTGTCCACAATATGTCCTTATGCTGCTTTGTCTGATAGCAGAAAACAATGGTATAATATCATTCATAATTCCACTTATTATTTAAAATGTATGTCACAGAAACAACCAAATTTCCTTATCAAGCACATTATTTTAATAAACTCTCTTCAGATCTTTAACCACAGCTATTTTAAGTCTCTTGATATCTACAGATAGGTATTGTTTTACTCTGATGCTTTCCTAAAAGCTCTTGCAGGGTCCGGCCTCATGGATGAGTGGTTAAAGTTCCATGCTCTCTGCTTCAGACGTCCCAGTTCACAGGTGTGGATCCTGGATGTGGACCTACTCCACTCATCAGCCATGCTGTGAAAGCACACCACATACAAACTAGAGGAAGACTGGCACAGATGTTAGCTCAGGGCTATCTTTCCTCGATAGAAAAAAGAGGAGGACTGGCAATGGATGTTAGCTCAGGAAGAATCTTCCTCACAAAAAAATAATAATAAAAGAAGCTCTTGCAATCAGCTACAAGCCAGAATACTTCATCTTCAACAAAAGGTTATGTCTCAGAGACCCATGGAAAGGACTATGGCAGGTACTCTGAGGTATAGGCTTCTGATAGCATTAACGACTTTGAAATCACACCACTGAACTGAGTAAGGATTTTTGGAACTCTGGTGGAGAAGCTGATGGTTCATGAAACTACGAACTCAAGATCAAGCAGAACAAGAATTAACTACTTGGGATTAAATGAAGTGATAAATAACTATTATAAATTTTTTATGAACTCTTTTTGGAAAATTGCTGGTTCTTTCATGTTCTACTTTCCATATTTAAGCTATCTATAACTTATAGAAATGTAATAGATTATACTTTTGTAAACAGAAATGAAACATTTATCTTCTCTCCCTCCCTAATCCCTCTAGAATTTAGAAACTTTCATTAAGTATTCTTACATGGCGATATAGTTATTTGCATAAATTCAGTAAGAATCTGTTCTCCTCGTAACAGCACATATTTGGGAAAATTGACCCAATAATCAAGGCTTTAACTGGATGTCATATTTGAGCATGATGTGCATAGAATTAGACATGACCAGACAGTTTTAAGGAACTAAGATTGACTTTATGATCCAATGCTTACAAAGTCCTCTTGGGAAAAACTGGCCTGATACTTGGCATATAAGAGTTCTGATTCTTAAGGTAAGTGAGGAAGGTCACTTTCTGGTAGGCCTAGGAACCTGAGGATATTTTGGGGACCTTACAAAGAGAGGAAGTCACCCAAAATCTATAGGAACTACAGATGAAGTATGATGATGAGTACTTGGCTTGGCTTCTAAAAGTCCAATCTGAGACTTCGTATAAAAATTCCAGTAAAGCAGACTTAAAAAAAAAATAACAAACCTATGTGGTCAATTACTATTTTTCTTTCACTTATGTAAATAATTAGGCCAAATTTAATGAGACTAGATTAGTTTGTAAACAAAAATCATTTTACTTTGATTATTTTTCATCAACATGGGAGTTATTGTAGAGATAAATTTTATGTTTCAATGGAAAACTATAATCCACTACATGGCATATCAGATTCTGGTCTTGTTCATTGTTTTAGAGCTATTTTTTTACCTCTTTGTAAATTAGATCCTGCTATCTTGAGCATTTTGTAATTAAATTGTCAATAATTTCATGTTTTCAATTTTGCTCCTACTCTCTGGACTTGGTGTCACTGAGAACTAAAAACTGATAGCCCAGATCTTTATTGAGACTCTAGCTTGTGCAGTAGCTTATCTTTTCCCAAAGCTCTGCATGCTAAAGTTAGACAACTTGAGATAAACTTTGAAGGACTTACATCATAACAAAAAGTTCACCAGAACACCTTTATCTTTCACGTTCTCCTCCTGAAAATAACTGGCTATGACACTGATGTCTGTGCCACCACCAGACACTCAAACTACAAACCAGGAAATCTACCAGATTACTTTTGCCATCATCACCCCATCATCTAAAGACACATTGAGCCTAACATCTAGAATCTTCTTGATTATCTGCATACTCGACTCAAAAACTAGGTTTATAGTTTGCTCCAACCATTGGTCTTTTTTTAAATTCTTTTTTCCTGTAGAAATGCCCCTCATAGGATGCTTGATTGCTGCCACCATGTAGAAGCCTTATTCTGATGTGTGCTATCCTCCCACCTGTACCACCACCTCCTTTAGATGAGACACAACCGTTTAACTAGACTGATCTACCTGTTCTCAGGACGGGAGACTGGTTCAATGGGATATGGGGCAATGTCCTCAGATTTGTCCTCTCCTGTTTATTCATCCCTCTTTTAATCAGTCCTCTCTTGCTACTTTGCAGATTTCTTACCTAACAATTTCTAACCTGAATTTCTCTCCACATCAATCAATACTTTTTTGTGAAACCTCTAGGGAAGTTTCAAATGAGGGAAATGTAGGGACCCCCTAGGACCTTCGGAGTTGGTATAAAGATCATTGTAAAGTAAAAACATTTGAGCTACAGAAGGTGCAGAAAGAATCTTATCTTAACTTCCTTTATCCAACTAAAGCAGAGCCTCCTGAAAATACAGCTGCCATTAACTTCACTAATAGGAAGTTTCCTGTGATTTCAGCTGTCCTGGAGACAGACTGCCTATTCCTATTAGCACTAAAAAAGCCCAATAGAACCTTCCATTCCTTCCTGTTGAAGCCCTAAATCCCCCCTCTCCATTTTTGGTATATGAACCTTTATTTCTGGCTATTCAGTGAGTTGCTCATCACTGAGCAACTTCCACAAGCAAGTGTAAATAAACTTTGCCTTTTCTTCTGTTAATCTCTTATTGTCAGTTAATTTGTAGACCCACAAACAGCAGACCCAAGTAGGCAGAGGAAAAAGATTTTCCTCCCAACACATCTTACATATATTCCAAAGATTGGCATGTAGTGAAAGTGATATATTATTACTAAGTATGTGTTTCTGTTATTCAACTGGACACTTAACAACTTTAATTCAATGCAATTCATACAGTGTAATCAAAACAAAAATGTGTTAAGTTATGGTAGGTTAAATTCTGGTTGGAAATGACAAACTAACCACAAATGTTTTCCTATCCTCCATTCTAAGTTTTGAATTTAAATGGCAAGAAAAGTATTATAAAAATAATATTAGCTGGAAATATAATGAAACCACAATAGCACTAGGAAAAGGAGAACTTCCATTAGAGGACCTGAAAGATGAAAGATAATTGGATGATGGAAAAAAGACAACCATAAAATCTTAACCTGAGAAAAAACAAGGTATGCATTGTCCTTTCCAAGAAAGCTTTGGGGATGCTACAACCTCACAATAAACAAATACACAGAACACGAGGCTGAGGAATAACAGTATTCAGAACAGCTGACCAAGTTGGGCCTTGGCCCCTTTTACCTTCTTAAACCAACCATCAGGAAGGAGTGGACTTTGCCTTGTGGCGGCCTAACCCTCTACAGAAGGAGAGCTCTTTCTCTGCACAGGACTCCTGGTAAGAGCTCTGAGACTTGAAAGAAAAGCAGACCAGAACTAAGCCACTTCATCAGTTTGCAAAAATATCCTAAAATAAAAGGAAAGCAAAGGTATCCAGGGAAGAAGGAGACTAAAAAATACCATCTCACAAGTCCACTTTAATTTGGAAATGGTGGGTGTTACCAACTTAACTGGCCTCTTGTTGTCCATGTATTCCACAGGAAACCCTGACTGTCAAAATATACAACCCACTTACACAGAACATACAGTCACTATCCCATGCAAAAGTGAGGCCTGTTATGTCACAATAAAAACCATTGCAAGTCTCTTATATAAATCAACATATTTTACCTGTCAACCTGAATGAAGATTCAAGGATCACTAGGCACTGGGGGGAAAAAATCAATACAATGAATGAGATAGACAAAAAGGAAAAATGGAATAAGTGACTCTAAGAGACACAGAAAAACTTCAGGATACAAAGATAACACAAAAGATTCTAATTATTATACTCAATGAGATTTAACATAAAATCATTAAGCAAGAAAATAAATAATGGAAAAGGAACAATGTGAAATAGAAAGATCCTCATGAAGAACATTACATAAAACAGGGAGATAGACAAGACAGGTAAAACATGGAGATTACTAAGCGTTCTTCAGCGTGGTGCTGGGCCCAACTTTCTATTTACTGGGCTCTTTTACAACCTAAAGGGTCTGAGGTTAATGTATGAATTTTTGACTGGTAGAAATGCAAATATTTTTTTCTCTTAAAAAAGATCTCCCTAAAGCTTACAGGCTATGGGCATTAACCAGTTTGAACGGGATCCAGCAATCTTATGCTATCACTGCCTAAAAGTCCTCACTTCATAAATGCTCCTCGATATGGCTTTATCGTGGTGTTGGTTCCCTCATCAACTACAGAGTTGAAGGAGTTGAATAAAATCTTTGAAACACATTTATTTTATATGGCATAAGAATCATGTTTTTTAATCTTTAACAATTGTGGGGGTCATTTCCTGTGATGCCCAGGTGGACTTACCTTTTGAAGTAAAGAAAAACTACATTGCTAGAAAAGTGCACCTCGAGGGCTGCTTAAGGCCTGGCAAATCTTTTTTGATTCTGAGTGGAGCCTAGAACTTTACATTTCCTGGTTCTCTTATAGTGTTTTCTAAATTTTTTTTTCCTAGTAATTTTGAGTTTTGCTTTCGGGTCCAATTTGTGCAGAGCTGATAAGTTGTTCACATTTATGGCTGCAGTAATTTGGAATTTGGTTTTATGGTTTAACCATTTGAAGATCTCGGTAGGCTGGATGATGGCAATCTATTTTCTTTGGGATGAGAGGTGACAAAATGTTTTGCTAGTCTTCTTATTTGTTTGTTATCTACTTATGAATTCAAATCTGTTAAGAATGCTGTACCCACTGGGAAAGGAAATAGCTTTTGATATCTGAACTGGTGGATTTTGTGTTTATGGTTTACTTCTGACCTGTGATTGATGTAGAACTAAAACTATAAGCTCTCTACGTGTCTGTAACTCAGGAAAGCTTTGACTTTCCTTATGTGAGTGACGTCTTTCCTACCGCCAGAGGGCGTTAATAAGTAAGATGACTAGGTTTCATAACGTAGCTCTGTTCTGATTGTTTTATAAAGATAAATACCCATCCATAAATCCAATGTTCCTAAAGCCACAGAAAATAAGGAAAGTGAGCTTCTAATACCTTAAGGACGCTAGACATCTTAAGAAAAAATTCTTCTTAAGGAAATTGCTACATCAGAACATTTTAAAAATCCAAATTCACATAATTCAAAGGGCTCTTTGGACAAATAAGGCTTATTTAATACTTTGGGTTTAAAAATATAAATAATAAGCCTCTGTCTTTGGCATGGGGTTTATCGTTATGGGAATAATGCAAACATATGTTTTATTTTTAAAAGATTTGGGCTGTTTTTTTCATGAAGAGATTAATCTGAACTTCCTAAACTTTTTATATTGGTTTATTGATCAAATAAGCTATTATTACTCCTACATAATGTTTAAGATTATTTAAAAAAGTAAATTTGTATTCAACTAAATTGAATCATAATTATGACAAACTTTTTTTTATAACAGTAATTATATTTGTAGCATGGCAGACTAACCATAAACTTCAAGATTCTTAGGAAACTTACAACTATGGACAATCATTAGAACCTTAATTTCAGAGTATGACTTATTGACACACTGATTACTAAGGATCATTTTAAATGTCTATAGTTTTTGCTCTTATTTTTATATACTATAAAAAGGCTATATCTTTGGGTTATGATAATAAGTGAGTTCATATTTGCAACTTTAAAATGGTGCCAATTGACTTGTATGGCTGCATCAAGTCAGCTTTGGTAATCTGGTAAAATGCTTATATATGAAAGATCTCAATTAGCTACTTCTCAGTTTGTTTTTAATAGAAGTTAGTTACTTTGATTAAAAGTTATAATGAGCAAAGGTAGTTAAGACTCTACTTGGGATAATGGTAGCAGTGAAATTTGAATGCGTAAACAAAGTAAGGTAGTATGGTTTTATTCATCGAGATAAAAAAAGAGTAGTTTTGTCTTAAACTGTCTGCTGTCTAGAATGTGAACGAGGATAGCGAAACACAAAACTAGAATAGCTGTAAAAAGTTGTAGGTTTGCAGAAAGGGAATTTTTATTTGCCTTGGTTTAAACTATCTACATATATTAAGGTCTGAAAAGAAGCAATGAAATGTCTTAAAATTTTGCCAAAATTTGGTTTTATTCATAAGAAATAAAAGCCTATTTCTTTATTGCAAATAGTATATTTGACTTTATCTCTGTTAAAATGATAGATTGGTTTTAGGATTTTAACACAGAATGGTAAAAATTACTCTTTACCTTCCTTTGTAATTTATCTAGATAGATAGGGGGTTCAGGTTTCTCTAGAATAACTTTCTCCATTTTGTGTTTACTTCATTATATTCTTGATTATTTACAATAAAGGCAATAGCAATACAAAAAAACACAAAGAACAAAGGTTTCTCTTTTGCGAAAGACTAAAGTTCCTTATAATATTGCTACTTTCCTCAGTGTTTATTTTAAAAGATTTCATCACTTTGATTAAATAGGCAAACAAGTACAGTTTCTCAGCCACTTCAGATCCTAATTTTGTTAAATGACCAAATCTCCTTTGACAAATCTTTTGATTTTGTTGTCCAAAGATCAAATCCTAAGTTAAAAACTAAAATAAAATAAAATATCCAGGTTATCTTTCACAGTTAAAACTATCTTTAAGTTTTCTCAGAGGACTCCAGGAAAATCACAGATTTGTTATTTCATCTTATGACATTGGGGGTGGGTTCTAAAATGATTAGCTTTGTTTAACGGGCTCCGCCTTTCTTAATTAGCTCAATACCATCGTAAGAACTACCTGGGAAGAACTATCAAACCAGGAGAGTCACTCGCCTTTCCCAAGTTAAGTTTACAGGAAAAATATTATCAGTATTAATATTTCAGAAATTGTATTCTTCTTGATAAGGCCTTGGAGTTTTCTCAATGTCCTCACTGTCCAGAAAATCTTCTTGTCCTTCATGTGAAATATTGATCAAACTCCTATAAAATAGTTATTTGGCATACCTCAACAGAGAATTTTGCTTTTTTCCATTCTGATATTATTGGCTATTGTAGTAAATTAACAGTCTCATTATCAAGCAGGTTTTTCTTTCCTGATGTTTGCCAGAAGGTTCTGTTATGAGTTACAGACTAGAATTAGTATTTTCAACAAAGACAGTCTCAGCACCTCATGGAAAGGAATATTCCAAATATTTTGAACTACTGATATGTCAATAGTTCAAAGAACATACTCTTTGGTAAACAGTTTTAAGCTCACACTGCTTAGACAACTTTCAGATTGTACTAGTGGACTGAGTCAGAATTTCCTGCACTCTTGTCAGTCTGCAAACGGACATACTCTGTGAAAGTTCTCTGCTAATCCAAGATTCAGTGGAAAAACAATTACTAACATAGGACTGAATACATGGACAAAGAAAATTTTATTGTTTTTATTTGTTTGGAATATTGTTAGAGTTGTATTAATTTATATTCTTTTATATATATATAGGAAAAAACCCAGTTACTTTCTTCTTTATTTATCTCTAACCTTCAATTTAGTAAATCATACTTTTGTAAACTGAAATGACCCTTTCTAAATGGTACCAGATTCTCTCCATCTCATCAGAATTCAGAAATATACACTTTTACTGAGTCTCATTATTTTTCATGGTAATGCAGTTATTTGCATAGTTTCAATAAGAATCTGTCCTATTTTACCAGGACATATTTGAACAAATTGACTATACACCTAAGGCCATAACTGGAGTTTTATATTTGAGAATAAATCTCATTTACACAGGTAGGACAAGCCTACTACTAACCATTTGTTTACTGATAAGTGGACTCAGGCACAAGTGAGGAAAAGTAACACCATTCTTTTGCACCACCCTACCTGGAAGTTTCTTTGTGGACTTTTCCCTGTGCCTCCTCACTGAGGATTTTCCCGTAGTTTTTTCAGTCACTTAGTGAAAATTTCTGTCCAATTTAAACTTCCAAACTTTCATGCAATTAAATCTTCTTACTTCTGCCCACTCTAACCTGTCTTAGATCAGATAATCTATGATGTGGAAACTTGGAGTGATTTTTTAAATCTCCTTGTTCTAATTTATTCTCCTCTCAGTAACTACTGTTTTAGGCCCTTTCAGGGTTAGAAAAGGAGACACCTGATAACTTTATAAAGAAATTTCCATGAGCCTTTTTAACTTTCTTCCTTTTATATAATTTCAAGGTGAATAAAGATCAAAAGCTAGCTGAAAAGTCAAACAAACGCTTCCTATGTCCTATACAGGTGAGATGCCACATTGAAGTTTGGAATGAGGGGCCATTTACACTTCTCATATTATTCTTGGCCTTAGGGATCTCTGCCTAAACCTGAGATGACAGAAAAGCGACAGTTAACATCCTGTCACCATAACAGATGTTAGTGCTTCTCACAAGACAAGCACTTTTCTGACCACTTTATGTGTATTAATTCATTTAATTCTCAAACTACTAATGAAGTTAATTCATTTAATCCTCAATCTTACTAAAAGGTCACATAATTACTCCCATTTAAATATAATCAAAACTGTGATGCAAAGACATTAAGTAACCTGTCCAAGTTAGTGGCGGGGTTAAATCAAAACTTTTCCCTGGAGTGAATTTAAGGATAAGGAGGTCACTATACGATGAAATAGAAGAAATAAGATGTAACTATGATGATCTGGTGTGGTCTATTAGAATAATCATAAACATATGAAACACTGAACAAAAGTAGAAGAAATTTATAATCCAAAAACATAGTGAAAGATTTTAATGCATATCTTAAAACTGATAGACTAAATACATTAAAAAATTAGAAAGGAGTCAAATATTTGAACCACACTCTTAACAAATAAGATATTCTATTCAATTAGAGCCCATACTTTCTTTTTCCTTCCTTAACTATGGTCCAGAAAGATGCACTCTAATTACAGGGAAGAAAGTATGTGTGAGAAGAGAGGGCAAAGAATGGGATGGAGAGGGGCAGCCTTTAGATATATTTGCAATGTTTTATTCTTTAAAAAAGAAAAGTGATCAGAAGTAAATATGATAAAAATCTTAACATTAAATCTAAGTGATGGGCATGTTAGTGACTGTAACATCATGCTTTTTAATTTTTTGGCTTTACCATATATTTAAAATAGTGACAGTTTCAAAAATAATAACTTAAAAATTCTTCTGAGGCAAACATCACTGGTATCTCTGACATCTAGAAGAAAGTTTTAGTTATAAAATATACTGCTTTTCTTGCACTCTGCTTGCCTGCTCAGGAAAGTTCTTTGCATCTGTTGCTTGCAGTTGTTGCCAGTGCAGCGGCCTCCTGGAGGAAGCTAAGGCTTTTACTTCTTTATTACTAGCCACACAGTTCCCATTCACCACTTTGGGTTCCAAACTGGCTTCTCAATTGGTTGTCCTTTTTGCCAAAACAAGGTGTGTGTGAGTGTGCGCGTGTGTGCAGATGTGTGTAGGATAGGGAAGGCAGGTGTGCAGGGGTGGAAAACAAGTGGGACAAACAGAAAACAACTAGAAGGTAAATTTAAATTCATCCCTATCTATAGTTACACTAAATTTAAGTAGTCTAAGCCTAATAGGTAGAGATTGACAGACTGGATAAAAAGGAGGACGCAACTATATATTGTTTTCCAGATATAACTATAAATATAAAAAATTAGGTAGAGAAAAAAAGGCTATGAAAAAAGATATACCATGCAAGCACTAAACATAAGAATCCTACTGTGGTTATAATAACATAAAACAAAGAAGACTTCCATGAAAAGATTATTAATGCGGATAGAGTCATTTTTACAATGAGAAACGTTCAATTCACCAAGAATAAATAACAATCCTAATGTTTAACGCTTAATTATAGAACGTTAAAATACATGCAGCAAAAACTTAACTAAAAGCAGATTTGAGGGCAGAAATAAATCCACAATCTTAGATATTTTTAACATCCCTCTCTAAGTGGACAACACAGACAAAAAATCAGTGTGTTGAAAATGTGATCAAAACTATCAAACCACTTGACCTAAGTATTAGAATGATAGCATACATAACAAGTTCTACCCAGCAACAGAAGAATACATATTCTCATCAGGCACAGATACAACATCCACAAAGAGTGGCCATATGGTGGACCATAAAATGAGTCTCAATAAAGTCCACAGTACTGAAGTATAGAGTATGTTCCCTGATCACAAGAGAATTAAATTTGAAATCAAGAAAAACAAGTCAGAAAATCCTCAAATAGGGATATTTCTGCAACACATTTTTAAATAAGAAGGAATCAAAAAGAGCAGAAGTAAAGTAGAACTTATGTTGAACTGAATGAAAATGGAAACACATGACAGGAAATACCAAGGTAAGAGAAAAGTAGAAATCAGTGTAATAGAAAACAAACAATAGAGAAAATTAACAAAGTCAAAATGTGTTCTTTCAAAGGATTAATAAAACTGGTAAATTCATAGGAAAACTGGACAAGAAAAGAGGGGAAAGAGAGAGAGAGGAAGAGAAGAGAGACAGAGAGAAAGAGAGAGAGAAAAATTTACCAATATGAGAAAGGAAAGAGGGAATAACCCACACAAATATTGTAGGAAGAATAATGAGATGTTACTTAAAATTCTTCCAATAAATTCAAGAACTTATATAAGATGCACAAACAACTTGGAAAATACAATTGAAAACCAACATGGGATGGTGGCAGAAAATTTGAGATTCCTATATATGTTGAAGATACTGAAATTATAATTAAGAACCTTTGCAAAAATAAACTCCAGACCTGGGTGACTTGAGTGATAAATTTTATAAAACGTGTAAGGAGAAATTAATAACAATATTACACAAATTCTTTCAGGAAATAGAGGAGGGGGTACTTCCCAACTGACTTTTTGAGGGCAGAATAACTCAGATATCAAAATCTAGCAAGGACATTTCCATAAAGGAACATTGTATACCAATACCTCTCACAAATATACACGCAAAACTCCTCAACAAAACGTTAGTAAATCAAATCCAGTAATACATAAAATAGATACTCCATCATGAAAATACCAGGCTTAACGGAGGGATTGAAGCTTGTTTTAGAACTTGGAAAACAGCTGGTACAATTCATCACATTATCAGAATAAAAATGAAAAGTTATATAATGATCTAAATAGAAGCAAAAAAAGGCATCTGACAACATTTAACATTCATTCATGATTTTAAAAAAATCTTTAGGAAGCTAGAAATAGAAGGAAACTTCCTCAACCTAAGAGGACATCTCTGACAAACCTACAGCTAACATAGCTACTGATAAAATATTTTGAACTTTCTCAGAAGATTGGAAACAAGACAAAATATTTGCTCTCACCACTTCTCTTCAACATTGTACTGGAGTTCTCAGCCAATGCAACAAGGCAAGGAAAAAAGTCATAAAATTTGGAAAGGAAGAAGTAAAATTTTTCATTCAGAGACAATTTGACATATACATAAAAATCCTAAAGTATATAAAATAATTAAGTGAATTTAGCAGGGTGTAAGGATACATAGTCAATATTAAACAAATTGTATTTTCATATATTAACAATACAAAATTGGAATATAAACATTTTATAAATATTTATTAGCATCAAAACAATCAAAAAGAAACAGGAATAAATGTAATAAAAATTGGACAAAAATTCAACAATGAAATCTACAAAACATTGCTGTGCAAAATTAAGGGGAACCTAAACACATGAACAGAAATACCACGCTCACAGATTTCAAGATTCAGTATTGTTAAGATAATTCTTCCCAAGTTGATTCATAGATTCAATGTAATCTCACCCCTCTGAATCCTAATAGGCTTTTTTTTGGGTAAAAAATTGACGAATTTATTTTCATAATTTACGTATTTACGTATAAATTTTGTAAAATTTGCAAAGGATCTAGAGTAGCCAAAATGATCTTGAGGAAGCAGAACAAAGTTGGAGGATTTACATTATCTGAATTCAAAAGCTATGTTAAATAGTAAAGAAGATACTTTTGTACTGGTGAGGGAGAGACAAATTGATCAATGGAACAGAAAAGCAAGTTCAGAAATAAACCCATATGTATATGTATATATATACGGCTGGCAATTTGACAAAGACTCCAAGGTAATTTCATGTTGAAAGGAAAATATTTTCAACAAATGGAACTGGAACAATTGGATGTCTGTACAGAAAACAATGAACAGCAACGAAAATGAAAAACCCAGTCTCTGCCTTCTGTTGTAGGGGAAAACAGCAGGTCAGTCTACCTCCTGTGTGTTTTTTTTACTATTCACCCAAAACACTTCACTTCTGACACTTCTAGTTACCAAATATGTGGGGGAGTCTCCCCAAAAGAACAAGCAAGCCTCCGACACCATCTGAGTGTCCTCCAATTTAACTCAGTTCTGATACTATCCACTCAGGGATTGCACCAGATCCCACAAGTAAGGTCTCAGTCCCACAAGACTGTCCCCTTCTCATCCCCATTTCAGATGCCAGTCACAAGCCCAGGTTATCATCTGTGCTTCTGATCAATTGCCTATAGATCAGAGGTTCCAATGATCCCGTCCTCAGGTTTGATTAATTTGCTAGAGTTGCTCACAGAACTCAATTATATTTACCAGTTTATTAAGAGATATGATAAAGGACAGATGAACAGGGGCCTGCCTGGTGGCACAGCAGTTAAGTTCGCACGTTCCGCTTCTCTGCGGCCCGGGTTTGCTGGTTCAGATCACAGGTGCAGACATGGCACCGCCTGGCAAAAGCCATGCTGTGGTAGGCATCCCACGTATTCAGTAGAGGAAGATGGGCATGGATGTTAGCTCAGGGCCAGTCTTCTTCAGAAAAAAGAGGAGGATTGGCAGTGGTTAGCTCAGGGCTAATCTCCCTCAAAAAAAAAAAGGACAGATGAACAGCCAGATGAAGAGATACATGGGGCCATGTCTGGAAGATTCTTGAGCACAGGAGCTTCTGTCCCTGTGTAGTTGGGGTGTGTCCCCCTCCTGGTGTGCATGTGTTCCCCAGTCCAGAAGCTCTCCTAACCCCATACTATTGGAATTTGATAGAGGTTTTCTCAGGTAGGTATGATCAATTATTAATTCCATTTCTAGTGGCTCTCTCCTCTCTGTAGGATGAGGGGTGGGGCTGAAAATTCCAAGCTTCTAATCATGGCATGGTCTTTCTGGTTATTAGCCCCCATTCAGGAACCATCCAAGATCCACCCAGAGTCACCTCATTAGAATAAAGATGCTCCTAATGCTCTTATCACTTAGGAATTTACAATGGTTTTAAGAGCCCTGTGTCAGGAACTGGGGACAGAGACCAACATACTTGTTTCTTATTATTTCATATCAACACATACTGCACTTTATACAAAAATTAATTTGAGTGGAGCACAGATGACATGTTAAAACTAAAACTATAAGGCTTCTGAAAGAAGGCATAGGAACATATCTTTGCAACTTTGAAATAGGAAAAATAAATAAATGAATAAGACAAAAAACAGTAACCAAAAAACAAATAGATAAATTAAAAATTCATGAAAATTTAAAAATTTTGTTCATCAAAAGACACCATTAACTAAAAACTTGCAGAGTGCACAAAAAGAAAATGACAAATCAATCTCATTTATGAATATTAATGCAAATTTCCCAAATATTACCCAGAAGCACACTAAAAGTTTTATTATCATAACCAAGCACAGTTTATTTCTGTAGTGCAAGATTGGTTCAGTATTATGAAGTCTATTAAAGTAATTCATCAGAATAATAGATATAAAGAGAAAAATCATATCTCCATAAATGGCAAAAAGGAATTTGACAAAATTTAATAGCTAACCTTGCTGAAAATATTGAGTAAAATAGGAATCAGTGGGTATATCTTTAAAATCATGTCAGTCATGTAATGCAAGGATGCTCACAGGCATTGCTACAATTTAGCACTGTACTGGAGGGATTAGCCAAAGAAATTAAACAAGGGAAAGATACTAAAGTTACAAAAACTGGCATAGAGGACGTAATACTCTCATTATTTGCATATGCTAACTGTATGTCTGGAATATAGCAGAGAACAAACTGCACACCTACTATAAGTAATAAAATAATGTGATAACATATTACAGTACAAAATTAATATACAGAAATCAATGGCCACCTTGTCATACAAAATCATTATCAATTAGAAGATATAGTGGAAAAAAAGACTGAAAGTCATAACACATTCTTGTATAAGAAGCCCCATCTTCAAAAAAGTATCAATTCTCCCTTACCTATTTTTCAAATTTAACATTACCCAACAAAAAGACCACACACACATAAATTTGGATAAGCTGAATCTAAATTTCACATGAAAAATTAAATAAAGAAAAATAATTAGGAAAATCCTGAAGGATGACAGTTGAAGTAGGATGTCATAGCCCATCTTCAATGTGGCCCTCAGTGATCCTAATTACACCATTCTGAAGGCCCCTCCCATGGTGAATAGGGCCAACCTGTATTATCAATTGAATATGTAGTTATAGTCAGCACTCCATATCCATGACTTCTGCACCTGCAGATTCAACCAACCATGAATTGAAGGGCCCACGATGGTTGTGTCTATACTGAACATGTACAGATTTTTCTTTCTTGTCATTTTATTTCCTACACAATACAGTATGATGACTGTTTGCATGGCATTTACATCATACTAGGTATTATAAGTAATCCAGACTGTTTAAAGCATACCGGAGGATGTACATAGGTTACATGCAAATACTATGCCATTTTACATAAGGGACTTGAGCATCTACAAATTTTAGTATCTGCAGTTGTGGGGGTGGGGGATTGGTCCTGGAACCAATCCCCCATGGATACCAAGGGATGACTATACAATGATGTGTGACATCCAAGAATATTTCACAGGAGACTGATACTTCCTCCTTGCTCCCTTTTGGATCACTATCTCTCAGGGAAGTCAGCCATCATGTTGTGAGAACACTCAAGCAGCCCAATGGAGAAATACAGGTGATAAAGAACTGAGGCCCTATGGCAACAGCTGATACTAACTTCCTAATTATATGAGAATCAATTTGAATACGGATTCTGCAGCCTCAGTCAAACCTTAAGATGGCTGCACTACTGGGCAACACCTTGACTGAAACCTCTTGAGACTCTGAGTCAAGCAATTTCCTCTGGAATTTCAGACCCACAGACACCGTGTGAGATAAAAATTTGGTAATTGTTTTAAGTCAGTATGTTTTGAGGGTCATTTTCTATATGGCGATAACTTGTAAAAAAAAAAAGTGGGTGTAGCCCTAATATATATTCAGTATTTCATAAAGTCTCAATAATTAAAATGGTTTGGGATTTGCTGCAGCATTTCATAAACCTCTGAAACTTTACACGTGGGAAAACAAAACACTCTAAACAGTTAAAAAACAAATGATAGCACTTTTGGTTTTAGCTGACATGTCTTGGAAGTTGTCACTGCGGTCATCACAGTAAGTAAAACACTGAACAATCAACATTAATGACTGTTCTTGGACCCATAAGCGAAATGTGGTTACTGGTTAATTGCCACCCAGAAATCTGGTGAGACAAGTAAATATAGAGAATCACAGCTAAGATCAGCTTACATGGAACCAAAGTGGCTGGAGCCATAAACTGATAGGAAAACGAATAATAATTTTGACAAAGTGTTGAAAGCTGAGTGCAGACTATTATGAGTGTGAGAAATGTCTGGGGTCACTGTCTTAGGAAGACTCCTATGCTTTTGTGTGTTTTACCTCCCAAACTCTACCAGATTATCAAAGAAAAGCTAAGAAAAATTCCCTCGGGTCCCTGGCAGGAATAGGGGCAAAAAATTTTTAAAATATACCCAGAGCATTCTCCATAACAAAGTCCTTTTCTCTAGGGGAAAAGACCTTACCAGAGCCCTGCATCATCTAGCAGGGAGACCATTTACCCAACTACAGCCCCTTTAGTCTTGCAGTCTCACCTAAGCGAGGGTGGGGAAAGTTAAGAAATACTTGTGAAGGTCACAGCCCCATGATATAGGCCCAGTAAAAGATTGAGATTAAATCATAAGATTATAGAATGCTTTCTCCCCACTTCTGCCATATTGGCAGTGGATTACAAAGGAAAGACCTACAGCGCCAGATTCCATTTAAAGAGAAGTTCTTTGAGAAACTCAAAGACAACAGGAGAGACGAAAACAAGGACACTAGAGGTATTTGAAGCATCTGGTACATATAGCAACAGCAAACATTTAAAACAACCCAACCTCTAGCCAGATTAACTATGCTAAAGGCCCATTTAGCTTAGTTCCTATTGTCTAATACATCATGTCTGGCTTTCAAAAAAACATTACAAGCCATGCAAAAAGGCAAGAAAAAATGCAGTCTGAGAAAAAAAACAAGCATCCAATATGACATGTTTCAGAATTACCAGATAGGGAATTTAAAACAATTATGATCAATATGTTAAGGGCTCTAATGGAAAGGATTGACAACATGCAAGAACAGATGTGCAATGTAAACAAAGAAATGGAAATGTTAAGAAAGAATCAAAAGGAGATGCTAAAAATCATCTCAATGAAAATGATTATAGACCTAAATGTAAAATGCAAACTGATAACTTTTAGAAGAAAACGTAGGAGGAAAATCTACATTACCTTAAGTTTGGCAATGGGTTTTTAGACACAACACAGAAGGCATGATCCATAAAGTAAAAATTTAATGAAATTAAAAATTGCTCTGTAAAAGACACTGTTAAGGGAATGAAAAGGAAAGCCATAGACGGGAGAAAATATCTGCAAAACATACCTGATGAAGGACTGTTATCCAAAATATATGAAGAAATCTTAAAACTCAACAATAACAAAACAAACACCACAATTTAAAAAACGGGCAAAAGATCTAAATCGACACCTCACTAAAGAAGATACACCAATGGCAAATAAACATATGAAAAGATGTTCAACATTGTGATTAAGGAATTGCAAATCACAACAGTCAGACATAACTACACACTCATTAAGAATGGATAAAATGCAAAAATTTGACAGTACCAAATGCATTCAAGGTTTCAGAGCAACTCCTTTCACTGCTGATGGAGATGCAAAATGGTATAGTCACTTTGGAAGACAGTTTGGAAGTTTCTTACAAAACACTTGCTGTACAATTCAGCAATCATCTTCCCAGGTATTTACCCAAATTATCTGAAAGCATGTCTACATAAAAACCTGCACACAAATGTTTATAGCAGCTTTACTCATAATCACCAAAAATTGAAGTTAACCAAGACGTCCTTCTATAGGTGAATAGTTAGACTGTAGTATATCCATACAATGGAACATTATTCAGCATTAAAATAGAAGTGAACTACCAGTCTACAAAAAAAAAACAGTTGGACCTTAAATGCATATTGTTAAGTGAAAGAAGCAAGTCTGAAAAAGCTATATACTATATGATTTCAATTATATATCCTTTTGGAAAATGCAAAACTATAGAGACGGTACAAAGATCAGTGGTTTGTAGGGGTTCTGGGAGGAGAAGATTAAATAGATGAAGTTTATGAAATTTTTTAGGCAGTGAGAATATTCTGTATAATGTATTGTTGGATATAAAATTATGTATTTGTCAAAACCCATCAAACTTTAAAGCACAAAGGTGAACCTTAATGTATGCAAATTAAAAAAAATCATTTAGGTGGTTGGGGAACCCCAGAAACAAAGACTATGAGAAGAGAATCTGACTGTATTACAAATGCATGAAACGACCTCACTAAAGGAGACAAGGAGAAAAACTGCTGACCTAAGTAACTCTGGAAATGAGTTGAGTCTGTAAAACTAAAGGCAATAGGACTACACATACGCACTGTACTTTAGTTCTTATCGGGGTACCAGTTAACAATTTTGATACTTCTATACATATATTGGAATTGAATAATTAAGTAAATGGATGGTAGATTGTGGAAGCCAAGTTTTTCACTGTTAGAGTGAGAATTTATAGCTAAGCAAGGGGAGGGGGGTAGAATGACCCATGTGGTAATACATTAGAGTTGGAGACACCTGTATGAACTCATGTTTAATTAATATGGATATGAATAGTTACATATAGAAAGAACACACACACACACACACACACAGGAAGTAGTACACACTCACATATTTCCTTGCTCTGTCAGCTGAGACGGACTGAAGCCAACACTGCCCTCACATAAAGCACACATAGTGCCCAGAATTTGATTTCTAATATCGTTCTACAAAAAAGGACCCAAGACTCTTTGAAGGAGTGGCTGACTCTAGGACTGGAAAAGTAAATATATAAGATGACACTAGAGCATCTTGGAGTGTTAGCAAGTGACGAAATTCTCAAAGAAACCAACCAGACGTTAATGAGGTTATGTCGAAAAGACACAGGAGCCAAGTGAAAGAGCTCTCAATGGACAAAATTTTTTGAGCAACAAAATATATAAAGTAGTATTGGACTATAACCCAATGTACAAAATAAAATTTATATTTCATACTGATATAAGTAAATGAATAAATACATTAAGGGAGTATAATAAATACGTCTTCCATGCAGAAAAATTCCAAATGATTTACGTAGATACTTCCTCCTTGAGTAAGGGGAGCATAACTCCTCATGCTTAAATATTAGTTGGGCATAGTGACTTTCTTCTAAAGAATATGCTACGGAAAAAGGGTGGGGTGGGACAGTAACTTTATAAGGGAGAAACCTACAAACACTACCTCAGCCAGGTGATCAAGGTCAATATCAACTGTGATGAATCATGCGACAGTATATACTCTTGACATGATGTGATGAAAATGGTACTTTATCTCTGTGATCTTCCTCTCCAAACCCATAACTTCAATCTAGTCATAAAAAAATCAGAAAATTCCAACAGAGGGATAGCATATAAAATATCTGAATAGTACTCTTCAAAACAGTCAAGGTCAACGAAAACAAGGAAAATCCGACAAACTTTCATAGTCAAGAAGAGTCTGCTATGGACTTTTTGTCTCCCCAAATTCACATGTTGAAGCTTGAATCCCCAATGTGACAGTATTTGGAGGTGGGGCCTTTGGGAGGTAATTGGTTTTAGATGCAGTCATGAAGGTGGAGCCCCCATGATGGGATAAATGCCCTTAAAAACAGAGGAAGAGACAAGAGGTCTCTCTTTCTGAGTGCATGCACCAGGAAAGGCTGTAACCAGGAAGAGGGCTCTCATCAAGAACCCCACACTACTGGCACCCTTATCTCAGTCTGCTAGTCTCCAGAATTGTGAAAAATAAATGGATGTTGCTTAAGCCACCTGGTCTATGGTATTTGATCATAGCAGCCTGAACTGACTAAGAGCCTAAGGAGGCCTGATGACTGAAGGTAATATGGTAGCGTGGATGGAATCCGGAAACAGAAAACCAAAACTGAACCAAACAAACCAAAAAACCCATTAGATAAAAACTAAGGAAATCCGAAGAAAATATGGCCTTGAGTTAATAATAATATATCAATATTAATTCATTAATTATAATAAATGTAACATTCTAATGTGAGATATTAATAAGGGAAACTGAGTGTAAGATATCCAAGAACTCTCTGTACTATCTCCTTAATTTTTCTGTAAGTCTAAGACTGTTCTAAAAAATAAGATCTACTTTAAAAAACAAAATCCTGAAAAAAAATTCAAATCACATTGCATTCAAGGGTCAATCTCCTGAATATATAAAAAGAATTCCTAGGGGCCAGCCCGTGGCCTATTGGTTAAGTTTGTGTGCTCCGCTTCGGTGGGCCAGGGTTTCACCAGTTCAAAACCTGGGCATGGACATGGCAGTGCTCATCAAGCATGCTGACGCGGCATCCCACATGCCGCAACTAGAAGGACCCACAACCAAAAATACACAACTGTGTACCGGGGGGCTTTGGGAGAAAAATGAAAAAAAAACCTTAAAAAAAAAAAGAATTCCTAGATGGTTATATTAAAAAAAAGACCAATGGTCCAATTTCTAAAAATAGGCAAATGTTATGAACAGAAAAGGAAGTATAAATTGGTCCTGAAAAAATGGAAAAGTGCTCACCCTAATATCTAATAAGAAAAATTAACATTAGTGCTATAATGAGATAACATTTTTTGTCCTATTTGGGGATAAAATCTAAATGTTTGCCAACATATTTTGTTAGCAGGGCTATGCGCAAATAAAGACTCTCGGACATTGCTGGTGGAACTGCATATTAAAAATCATAAAAAAGGGTAGTTGGAAACATCTATCAAAATTACAAAGGCAGTCACATTTTCACCCAGTAACCTGACTTCTAGGAATTTATCCTATAGATATACTTGCATATGATTTTCTGTCCAAGATTATTTACTGCAGTATCGGTTAGAACAAAAAGAAAAGTTTGGAAGCAAAATGATTTTGCATTAGTAGATCATTGACAAAAAAATTATGGTTCATCTATGGAACGGGATATTATGAAGCTGAAATGTATTACACTGTAAAGTTTAAGAGCACAGATTGTGGTGAGACAAACAGGTTCAAATCCCTACTTTACCCCTTGATATTTGTGAGATTTGGAGCAAGATTCATAAACAGGTCTTCTTCATCTATAAATTAGGATGAAATAAATACACATTTCCTAGTGTGGTGTTCAAAAATATACTATTACATATGTCTTGACATATGTAAAACACTTAAAACATTTAAAATACTGCTTTGCGTATGCTAATTACCATAAAAATGTTGACTATTCTGATTCAGCTGTAAAACAGAAATGAAGACATTCTCTGATTTTGACATGAAATGATCTCGAAGATATAATGTTAAGTTAAAACAAAATATATATAAAACAGTGTGTGACCACCATTAATATATGAAGAAAAAAATAATATATATTAACTCGTACTTGCTACTATTTGCATAAAGAAAATCTAGAAGCAGGCACCCACACACAAATAAATGTGGTTATCTACAGATAAGGGGCAGGAGACTTGTAAAGGCAAGATGGGGGAGTTTTTACTGTACAGTTTTTTATACTACTTTTTTTTAAAAAAACTATTTGAACAGTTTACCTATTGAAGATGATATTAAATTCATAATACAAATATTTATAAGTATAAATATATATAAGGCAGATAACAATAAGGAGTTAGACACTTGAAATTCTGTATCACATTTAATATTTATATCCATCAAATGCGGTAGGTTCTATTTTCCCCAATACACTAAGGAATTGAGACTCAGAGAATTAGGTAATTTTTCTAATGCTATAAAAATAGATTATCGTTCAAGTCCAGATCTCTGACTTCAAGGTCTATGGTCTTAACCACTGTCCTCTTCCTGATTTGAAAGGCACATGCATAACAAGTCAGAATGACACATCGGGTAACGGAAAATGCCCTGGGGAGCCAAGTGCTGGTCCTAGCTCCACTACCTCCCTGGGCGTCTCTTTTCTCATTATTAAAGTGGTTGTTTTGGGCTAGTGGGTCCCTAAGCCTCCTTATAACCATAATATCTTGTAAATTCTTTGTCTCTTTAAATATAAATTCCCTGGCACAAATCTTATGTAAAGAACAGTAAACACTAACCTATTTTGAAATATATAATGTCATTATAACATTAAATATTATTAAATATTAAAATTTAACATCACATGTTATAGGTAATATTTCTTAATTTTAACTAATTAGGTTCCCATCACCATTAAACAATTGAAATATTTAACTCATATTTCTGAATTGATAAAACATTTTGTTATATTTCTGAAAATATTAAAATAATATTTCAAATTGTTACATATATAATTTAAATTCTATTTAATATTATTTGTAATTTACCTGCTATTATTAATTGCAACATTCTTGATTGTTAATTTTAGTTATTTATAACTTTAAGATAAAGATTGCTATGGAATATGGATTTATTCTGAAACAGGCCAGTATTTCTCACTCAAGGGGTACTTTTTAAAAATGCAGATTCTGAGTCCTAATTCCTGAAGATTCTTTGTCAGTAGGACTAGGATGGGATTGAGGATTTTTTTCAACAAGTGATTAACGCAGTAGTCCTTTGAAAAGACTTTGAGCAACATTGTTACAGAACGCCTCAAAGGAGGAAGCAAAACTCTCCCTTCTAGCCTAACACACAACTAATATACTTTTCACTTCAATGTATGGCACCTGAGGAAGGTTTATGATTGTGTGTCACGTGAAATTTTTGCTAATATTAAGGTGTCACAACTAAAAACAAAATATTAACACTGAACTAGACATTGGTATCTATCACACCAGCACTCGGAACATGATTCCCCCTGGCCAACTGATATTTGTATAAACAAAAGGCTTTCTATTTTTTTCTTACATGATAGAGAGGGCTATATCTGACTCATTTTTGTTTTAAACAGTCATTGATTTTTGTTGGTTGTTATTTTTAAATTGAAAGACAGATGAGGAATCATATTCAATTGAGTGCAATTTCTGAATTCAATAGTGTAATAAATCAGATAAAAAAGACAAAATAAAGATTTCCATTTCTCAGCAGAGATATATAAAACTGGGTATTCAAAAAACCATACTATATCATGTCAAATATAATCCACAAGGAATAGTGATCTCCATTCATATTCTCTGTCATGTCTACTTTTTCATGGTGCTGGTAGATAGTAAAATATGTCTAATAACACCATCAGCTACAAGAGATTAAAAAGAAAACTATGTAAAATTGAAATATGTCTAATCCCTCATGGCTGTCTACTTTGTGGCTTTAAGATTTGCGCTTTAATCTTTTCTAAGGGTTGTTGAGTGCCATTGTATACTGCCTTTAGAATTTGAATTGCCTTCCTAAAAAGAGAAAAATGAAATGACTCGTATTTAAAAATGTGTTTTCAATAAGTGACTTTAGCTTCCTAGAGTTTAAAGCTATGCCATATTTAGGGTTTTCTAACATTGTGAATCCCTCCCTTTGCCAGCAACTTCAAAATGGGAGTTGAGACCCAAAGGTGGATTAAAGAGCAATCACAGGTATCACATAGTATTGGAAAAGTTTACTGGATGAGATTTTTAACGCTCCCAATTTTCAGTTTGTAGTTGACTTCTATCAGTTTGTGGATAATTCCTGGCATATAATTTTCTCAAAATAATAATAATTACTATTATTATTATACCACAAAAACGGCTTGCCGCACCACAAAATTTGGTAACCAAAATATGATTGAAAGCAAAATAAATCCTTAACATAATTTCTGGAGAAGACACCAATAGAGTAATTTATATTTTTAATTAAAGCAGAAGGTCATAAAATTTCTTTTCTTTTCTTACTCTCATAAGCAGGATAGAGTCTCCTCAAAATTCTCTTTTCTTCTCAGAAGCACATTTTCCCTTGCGCAGATTCTTGTCTCTCTAGTCCATTTCCTCTTTATCTGATTATGCTGAGCATGGTAATGATTTTCCCCCATTAGTACCTCCAGTGCAAGTCGAGCTATCCCTCTGATGTAGACATGACTCAGAGCAAATCAATTAAAGATGCAACTCTCCAGCTCTCTCCAGTGCTGTGCTTTGTACGGTGAGGCTAGCTAACAACAATTCTGGTGGTAGAGAAAAGAAATGAAAAATTGAAAAGCCTGAGTAGACAAAGGTAAATTCTCCTTAGTGGCCATGGGAAGGAATTAAACATTGATACACATGTGCAAACCTTTTTCCCAGTCATCTTTCACCGAGTCAAATCAGTGCAGTATTCTACAAAGAGTGAGAAATTGCCAACCAATGAGAGCCAGTGATCATTTACATCCAGAGCCCAACACTGACTCTTTTCACTCTCTTGTTCTACGTGTAGGGCAGGATTCCTTTCTGATAACCCAGCAGTGATATGTGGCTTCCATTGGCTGCATGTGTCCATCAGGAACTCTTCTGGCTAATCTAATCAATTCCCAGGAAACAAGCACTTGTAAGTTAGGATTCAATAACTGTCAGTCATGGCGACTGTGCTTCTGGCTAGAGAAGGAAGATGGAATATTTACCGAGTCATGTTTTTCATGTGTGAATTCAGCCATAAGATGTCTCTTGGTGCTTCAGCTGAAGTCAGCCTCTGAAGGTCCAGGCAGACAGGAGAGTCTCAGTTACTTCTGCTTATCCATTCTGGTATCTACAAAATACCAAAGAACAGCAATCATTTGTGTGACTGGCTCTAACACAATCTTTCATCTGAACACTAGACTGGCTTCCAGGTAATGTTTCATAAACCAGAGTTGTAAAAAAAAAATTAGTTAACTGAATCATGCCCAGCATATATTTTAATAATGTTGAACAGAAAATATCAGAATACATTGCATGTATTAAGTGTAGAATTGTTCATTGAATATTTTCTTTCAGTTGTGTGTGCATATGTATAACGTATGTTTGTGTATGATGGATCCCGACGTAAAATGGATTACTTTTGTGGGTCATAATCTAAAAAGTTTGAAAATCTAAAAAGTCTAAGGGTCTCATGATTAGGTTTGAATAATCCATATTTTCTAGTCCAGGAGGAAAGTGTCTATATACAACCTGACTTCAAAGAGCTGTGGCAAAATTTTTATCACTTCTGGATCCCTTGGTCTATTCTGATTTATTTTTTCTGGGTTTCATTTGTTTGCTTTACTCTCCCAAAGCTGCCATAGACCTCCCTATCTCTCTCTCTTCTCCCTTCTCTGTGTGTCTCTCTCTCATTCTTTCCATAGGCTATTTTTTAGAGCAGTTTTAGGTTCATAGCAAAATTGAGTGGAAAGCACAGAGAGTTCCCATATGCCTTTCCCCCACATTCAGAGTCTCCCTATCAACATCTCCCACCAGACTGATGTGTTTGTTACAATCAATGAACTGACATTGACACATCATCAACCCAAATCCGTAGTTTACATTAGAGTACACTCTTAGTGTTGCACATTCTGTGGGTTGTGAAAAATGTATAACATACCCACCATTATATTATCATACCGATTAGTTTCACTGCCTTAAAAATCCTCTGTGCTCTGCCTATTCATCCGTTCCTCTTCCCAGCCCCTGGCAACCGCTGATCTTTTTACTGCCTCCATAGTTTCACTTTTTCCAGAACATCATACAGGTGGAATCATACAGCATGTACCTTTTCAGGTTAACCTCTTTCATTTAGCAATGTGCATTTAAAGTTCCTCCATGTCTTTTCATGGCTTGATAGCACTGTATTATAAACTGTGGTATAAGTAGACAAGGAAATACTTTTATCCATTCAGATACTGAAGGACATCTTGGTTGCTTCCAAGTTTTGTAAATTATGAATAAACTTGCTGTAAACATGTGTGTGCAGCTTTTATGTGGACATAAGTTTTCAGCTTATTTGGGTAAATAACAAGGAGCACAACTGCAGGATTATAGGGTAAGCTTATGTTTAGTTTTGTGAGAAACTGCCAATCTCTCTTCAAAAGTGGCTGTACTATTTTCATTTTCATTTTCAGAAGCAATGAATTAGAGTTCCTGTTGCTCCCCATCCTCGGCAGCATTTGGTGTTGTCAGTGTTCCAGGATTTGGCCATTCTAATAGGTAAATAGTACTATCTCACTGCTGTTTTAATTTGCATTTTCCTGATGGCATGTGATGTGGAGCATCTTTTCATATGCTTATTTGCCATATGTTTATCCTCTTTAGTGAAGTGTCTATTTAGATCTCTTGCCCCTTTTTACAATTGGGTTGTTCATTTTCTTATTGTTGTGTTTTAAGGCTTCTTTGTATATTTTGGATAACGGTCCTTTATCAGATATGTATTTTGCAAATATTGTCTCCCATTCTGTGGCTTGTCTCCTCATACTTTTGATAGACATCTCTTTTTGTTCCTAGTAAAACGAGTTTCTCCAAAAGCACGGATTACAGCAACTGCTTAGGTTGCTGAAGGAGCCGAAGAGACGTTTTTCTTTTCCTTTGTTTTTCTTCTTTTAGATTTGTGATTATAAGCAGTTCAGCACTGATATCTTCAATGTCCAAATATTTGTAATTCTTCCAGCTGTGCTCTAACCATCTGTGTCCCACCTTTGCTGGGTTCTTCACAAGCACAGGGACTGTAGATGCAGTCCCTCCACACTGAATACCTAGCTGAAACTTTTCCCTCTTTCTGTTGATATATGGTTATGAATTCAATACATATACCTCGGGTACTCCACTCTGTTGAGTAATCTTTTCAAGTGTTGAGTCTGTAAGCCTATTCAATTCCATTATTCTGATCACTGAACTCCCAGTGACAGAAAATAAGCAGTAAAAATGCGCAGTGAGGAAAAACGAGGCTTGGGAACTCTCTGTGAATTTAATTACCGATATTTATTGTAACTTAACCCACAGGGAGAGATTTCAATACATTATCTCATTTGTTCTCAAATTACCCTTAGTATATTAAGGATTTGAATAATATACCTAAGCTATGTGTTATATTATTTCTCAACTTTTAAAAATTGGCTGTTAAAGTAATCTTGTGTGTGTGTATGTTTTCAAATTATGTCACGTCAAAAGCTTTTTGACATAGGCACAAAACAAATATAAAATATATAATGTATTATAAACTAAAGAGGTATTTTTCACTTGCCCTTTGATATTTTCTGTCATTTATTTGATAATTTTAATTATTTGGCTAATAGGCTTTATTTGTAAATTAAATAATTATGTTCACAATGAAACAATTCCAGTAAAAGTTTATCCCAAGTAAACTTATTATAATCATTGTAACTGACTTGGCCATGAGGAATCTGCACTCAATCATATTTTAATGTATAACATACTATATATTTATTATATAGTATTTATTATACATAATAGATATATAATATATAATACTAATAAAAGTATTATTTATAAACTATAATTAATGATGTTTTGAGCATATTTAAATAGAATTACCAGTTGTGTCAAGTAAGTTTAGAAAATGGTAATGGTATGAGAGAATGACATTAATTCACTTACGAATTTATATTTAAACTTTGGTGATTTTTTTATAAAAATATGTTAGGATAAAAGTAAAATGCATTAATAAACACTATAGCCATTGAATGTTCATGTGGAATATTTTAAATAATATTCCTACAATCAGTAATAGAGAATAATAAAATCAGGACACATTTTATTTCTGAACTGTGTTTTCTACCACAGTTGTTTAAAATAATAATGAAAAAGGAAACTTAAAGACACAAAAGTGTACTGAAATTGTTTTCATTTCCCATAAAACTAGCATTGTTTAACTGTGAACAGGGAAAGTAAATCCCAGACTTGAAATATGTTATCTTGACTATAGCTCTTCCACATTTTAGTTTGGCCTACTTTAACAATTTAGCTGTTGGGAAATAAAAACTCCAATTCACTTTATATATTCTCAAGAAATAAAGTTTACTATTTGCTACCACAGAAACAACAAAGAAGAGATTTACCATGAACTGCACAAGAAACAAGACAACTTCCATATGTCTAGTGTACTTAAGTGTAGCTTCTATTAATCACACACTGAAATGTTACTCTAGAGGGTCAAGTCTTAAACCTGAGATGTGGAATATTTCAAAGTATTTTCTAAGATTTAGCTCTTGGATTTTAATATTTTACCTAGTAATCTGTTATATAAGTCACACAGTGATAGGGGCCATTATATCAGCTAAGCAGAAAGGAAAAATTAAGAAACAAAATGTATACTTAAAAACCCTCATTTTGTGATTCTCTTGCTTTTTGCAAATTTAAAATAGTCACTTTTATTGCCATCAGTGAGACACCTACATTTTTTGGACAATCTTAGAGAGTTACAATGCTAAGACTGACTTGAGTAAATCAACTTTTATGTGGAAGTTTGCTGTTTTTTCATAATTTCAGCTGAATTGAATTAAATTTTGTTAAAACATCTTAGAGCTTTAAATTACTACTTAAGTGCTTTTGACATCAAAAAACTGACCATGGGAGCCAGCCCTGTGGTGCAGTGGTTAAGTTTGGCACACTCCACTTTGGCGGCCCAGGTTCGCAGGCTCAGATCCCAGGTGTGGACCTATACTACTTGTCAGCCATGCTGTGGCAGTGTCCCACATACAAAATGGAAGAATATTGGCACAGCTGTTAGCTCAGGGCTAATCTTCCTCAGCAAACAAAACAAAACAAAAACTGATCATGGATGATCTGAACCACAGGAAAAGGAGATTCTATTATATATAATTAACCAATTTGAGACAAGGAAACTAATTTGCTATAAATGGTAAATGTGAATAGGAAATTAATGAATAATGATCAATAATGGAATGCCCATTTAAAAGATATTAATATGATTTCATGGTAGTTAATGACATAAATAATAGGCTACAAAACCTATTGCCAAAAAAATTAAAATCTCAGAATGAATTACTGGACTGAAATAAGAAAGCATTATTACGAAACAATAAATGAGAAAAATGGAAATAAAAGAGAAGAAGACCACTTTGTGAATTTAGTGTTATTTACACATTTGTAAAATGAATTCATAATTCCACAAATGTTAATTGAGGAAAAGCATAGGGTGTTGTGGATACAAATGTTTGTGCTACATACTGTGCTATCCCAAAGGGTAAAAAGAACAAAGTTTTTCTCCTTAAATGTTTACTTACAATGTAATACTTAAGAAAATCATAGATTTTGCATTGGAATCGAACATTGTGAATCCAATATTCTCATTTTACAGATAAATAAACAGGGATCCTGAGAAGTTGATTATTTTCAGAATAATAGGGCACTGTGGTTAAGATGGTAGATTCTAGTGTCAAACATCCTGGTTTTGAATCCCAGATCCTCAGTTCATGAGCTGGAAAACGGTAATTATTTTTTTAATTTGTTCAAGTTTATTTCCTCATTGGTAAAAAGTGGGTAACAATAGTATTTTTCACATTGAGGATATGAAATCAATTAAAATTATTAAGGCAAAATGCTTAGCACAATGCCTGGTCAATTTTAAGTGTTTAGCACATGTTAGATATGGTAGTAGTAATAGTAATTAATATTATTACAATTTATCACTATTATTATTACTATCAGAGCAAGAGTCAGGTTCTCCTAATGACAAAGCCATTAAATTGGTATCATAGTCTTAACTTTGTGATTAGCTTCAGTGAATATTTCCCATGTTTAAAAAATCTATAATCCCTTCATATGCTAACCAAATCACTAAATATTTCTTGTTATTCTTTTCTGATTCTGTTAACTAGGTTATTTCAAAGGTTTATATTTTAAAAATTGTGGCCTCTAAAACGTTGATGCAGTCAGAACTTGGTAAAAAAAAAAAAGAAAAGCAAAAAAAGAGAACCAAAAAATGCTTATTTTTATTTAACAGATTAAATTGTTGCAATTAAATAACCTACGCAATAATAATGCACAGAATAATCCAGAAGGAACTATGGAGTCCTTCTTCAAGCAAAGTCAAAGGCACTTTATTACATTAAAATAACCTTCAAGTAAATATTTTTTTCCTAAAGAAATGAATAAACCTAATACAGATAGATTATAGGTAGATAGGTAGGTAAGGATGGATGGATGGATGGACAGACGGACAGAGAGACAGACAGATATAGAAAGTCACCACCCAAATTATGGTTTGTCCATGTTTACAATGATGAAACCACACGTGCTAATGAAGCCTCCATGCCTTCGCTATTGCCTGCAAGAGAATATATGTTCTAGGGAGATTTTGTGGAAGGAACCGTTATTGTAAAAAGTGGGATGTAGGAAAAATTCACTTTCGAGTAGATAATATAATGGATAATTTTGAATTTCACTTCTTTACAAGTACAAAGAAACTAAATTGTTAGACAAAAATTTTTTTAAAATCCCAATTTCTAAGAAGAAGGGTAGACTCTGTGCTCACAGTCTTCTGTTTCACATATTTAAATTTAACTTAGACATATTATTTCAAATTTTGGCACTTTTAAGTTATAGATTTTTAAAATAGTATGTTAAAATTCATATATTTTTATGACAAATAATAATTAAAATTTATGACATCAATAATTATACAAATGTCTTTTTTTTTTAAAGATTAGCACCTGAGCTAACAACTGTTGCCAATTTTTTTGTTTGTTTGTCTGCTTTATCTCCCCAAATCCCCCCTGGTACACAGTTGTATATCTTAGTTGCAGGTCCTTCTAGTTGTGGCATGTGGGACTCCACCTCAACGTGGCCTGATGAGTGGTGCCATGTCTGCACCCAAGATCCGAACCAGCGAAACCCTGGCCTGCTGCAGCAGAGTGCGCAAACTTAACCACTCGGCCACCGGGCTGGCCCCAAATGTCTTTTAAGTGTATACTTTGTAACATTATGTATGTAGCATGCTATTTATGGAATTTAATACTAGTGACACAACGTAAAGGATCATTTATGATATTCAATAAACAAGTTACATTTATAAGTTATTCAGGCTTCTGAATCTGTCAGGGATAAATTTATACCCATTTTTTACTTAACAAGTTTTATTTGTTCCTGAAAATTTTGCCTATACTCTCATGTATTTATATATGTGTATGTATATGTATATATGTACATATATGTGTGTGGATATACGTCCACCATTTTAATGCCAAAAATATGATGCATTCTATCCCAATCCAACATACTCAAATACAGAAAAATATTCATAGAAAAATATATCATAGAAAAGTATTTCATAGAAAAATATATCAATTGAGCAGTAAAAACATATTTACATAAGTAATAATAGTTTGGGAGTAAATAATATAGCTCATACATACAATGCAATTTACTGTGGAGGAAGAAAAGATTTTATAGGCAGTGGTGGCTAGTGGAGGAGGGGTGTGAAGGACTCATGTTTAGAAGGCGATATTCAGGTGATCGACCTTCTGGAAGGCATTTAATAGCAGAGTCAGAAGTAACTGATGATAATAGATACAAAAATGACATTATTTGTCTCATAGTTTTTTTTAGTGAAAAATTTATTCAGAGTTAAATTTTAAGCTGTTGGCTTTCTGTTAATAAACATTACAGAAAAGCAATGGAAAATACAATTCTAAATAATTACTCAGGCAAACATCTGTCAGGCACGTAAATGCCACATTCACAAGCATTACTGTAACAGTCGATTGACAATATGCAGGCTATACATTTTATTTCATTTCCACTATTGTGTCGGGTAGAGCAGAATAAGCCTGATTGTGAATTCATTGTAAATTTTTCCCAAGTAAAGATTAGGAAGGAAAAAAGTAAGACAGACAAAAAACTACTGAAACAAAACGAAATATTCATAGCTCCAGGGAGTTTTTGATTCAATACAGATGTCTTTTGGGGATTGGTTCACCCACTGCTTTGCAGGAATAGTTTGACATGTTCTAAGCAGACTGGCAGACAGTTTTCTAAAAATTTCATATCGTTCTTATGCCAATATTGACAGACAGAAGAAAAAAATTTAAATAAATCATAGTTTAGTATAAACGTAAAGGATATACTGCATGTGTAGGAATGACACTGAAAGATAAAAAACGTTTTCGCTGTTTGACATCCTTTCTCTGACCTTAGCAGTGTGCATAATGAGATGGTTAGCTAGGGTATAATAAAAGGTATGGAAGTGATAAAGAACCTGCTCCAGGAATAAAACTCACTTTGCCCAAGCAATTTCTTCAACTGGCCAGTATAAGGAAAGAAGATCCATGGTACATAAAACAAAAGAGCAATTAAGTAACTTATCCAAGGTCATGTAGCTTACGGATGGTAGATCTGAAATTTGATTCCGTCTCCCTTCAATAAATTCTCTCCTTCTGAAAACACGGCTACTGTATATGCTTATGTTTCTTGAACATATTAAATTATGCGATCAACACACACACCACACACACATATCAATTGAAGAGTGAAAACATCTTTACATAAGTATAAACAATAATCTGGAAATAAATTTATATAAGTTTTCATCCTACCATTAAATCTTCCTAAAGCTTAGGAATATTAATTAGCTTTCCCAGTGTCACTAAATTAACAAATAGCAGACACAAATTTGAATGTAGGTATTTCTAACTACAAAGCCAATGGCTCATATATTCCCATCTTTTTCTTCAGACTACAAAAAATATAAACAGTTGAGGGCCTGAAAAATGTAAAATTATATTTCTTCATTCTAAGCAACCATGTCATTATGCAAAACTGGAGGCCTATGTCAGCCTAGGCCAGGAGAGTTGTTTTGTTATTCTAAATTATGTTGAAATGTGTTCTTCTATTGTTAGAGTGTTTTTGGAGAGTAGAGAAAATTTGACAAAAGAAGGTAAAACAGAAGGTGAGAGATTATTAAATGTACAGAGAACAGCCTCATTCTGCTTCTCCCCATTGATTTTCCTTTATGTATCTCAGTGAAAGCATTGTCTAGATGTTTCCCTTACCCTATTTATATAATAAAGTAAAAGCATGACCATAGAAAATTTAGAGTTTAAAGTTTATAACTTAGTGCTAAATCACATAAATTATTTCTTCTGTGGATAGCACCAAAATCTCTATGGAAATTTATTATTTTCATATCTAATCTTTTTCTTCTCATTAAGAGAATTCTAAAAGTAAATATATTTGATATTTTTTTCAACAAATTTTTCTAAACTCCAGAAAATGATTATAGAATCACTTAGTCCCATTAAATTTTTAATGAGTGCCAGTTGGAAAACAATCAAATATTATTTAAATCTACCTCCAGATGTTTCAAAATCAAACTTACGAATGTACACTAATGGATATTATACAAACTTCCTAAGAGGCAATTAATTTGTTTCATAACAAACTTGGAAAGAGAAAAAGAAAGAAAGAGAGAGAGAAAACATTTAGTCTAGTGATTTTTCTTGCGGGCATTTATCCTCAGGAAGTAATCATAGAAATTCCAAAAGAATTACTTATAATGCCATTTATCACAATGCTATATAAAATAGCAAAATCAGAGGAAATTTAGAAATTGCATAAATAATTCAAAATAAGCAAATAGAAAGTTATTGTACGGTGATGAAAATATATACTAATCAAGATGACGTTAAATAAAATAGTATATATGATACGAACTACATTTTGTGTATAGATAAGGAAATAATGGCAGAAGACGAGATTTTGGAAAAGCATAAAAGTACAGAATTGGTAAATATATTCAAGAAGAGGGTCTTTAAAATAAAATAAGACGATATACACAAAACTTTGGCAAGAATAATTAAGAGAAAATGAGAAAATCAAATAAAATTTTGATATAGACATAGGATCATAAGAGCTATGAGGGGTACTTTTTTAATTATAAAAGTATACAATTCTCCTGGTAATTTTGAAAATTATTTACAACTGTCTGATTAAAACTGAATTAAAAAATAACAAATAGAAAGCCATCAACTGAATTATGTAATATATTGAGTCATTAACCTGACCATATGAGACTTGGTCCCAGAATGCACAGGTAATTTTAAAATTAGAAAAATACAAAAGGCTGTTTTAAAAATAATAATGTCACAATGCTGAACAAGCATTTGATCAATTCAACACTCACTCCAAGTATACAGTCCTTGAAAATGGTGATTATCGGTGGATGTATAATTATATAACTGGAAAACAAAAGAAAATTGATTGTACTTTGTTTAGAAAGTTTATTAAAGGGCCTAGATTTAAAATAAATGTAAAAATATTAAGATTATTGTAAATTTTACTAATGGAATATATAATGAGGGTGATCATTCATGCTAACACCAACTCAATATAGATAAACATAATAAAAATCCTCGTGTCAGGATTTTAGGTTTCTTCTGGCCGTAGATGTTAAAAAAGAACAAATGGGCTTAATCAATAAGGTAATGTATTAGCACACATAACCAGGTGTACAAATGACAGCAACTGAATCAGTTTATTCAGCCCAGAGTAAGTTCACCAAGCACCTCGGTTGTTTCTGACTCTCTACTCTGCCTCTTCAGGGTTAACTTTATCTTCCCTTATTCTCCGCGGTAATTGTATGCTTGGGAAATTCAGCATTTTATCAAACATTGGCAAAATACTTTGCGTACGCAAAAGAAAGTTAGGATCTAGGTTCAGTGATGCGGCATATAGTACAACTGCTTATTCTTGGGCATTTCCTTAGGCATTGCAAGAGTGTTTAGCACACCTATATTCCACTGACAAAACAACAATAGCAGCCCCATCATAACTGTAACCGCTAAAGTACATATTTCTCCTAGATATTTCTAAAATGACGGAAGTAACACTACTTTTGTCACACACTGATGTGGACAATTTGAATTTGAATAGCAAAATTAACAAACTTGATCTGAAGGACATACTTACTACATCATACACAACATGTAGAAAATACCTATATTTTCTTTGCAAATATATATGGTACATTCCCAGAACTATCCATCTGAAGTAATGTTTTAGAAAATTTGGGAGATCTTTTCACTTTCTTGTGTGATCATGCCTGAGCCCTTCCATTAACATACTTTTTATTAGCATAGTTTGGCCCAAAAAGGAAAGCCTGAGACAAGGGTTTGCATGGAGTAGTTTATTTTGTAAAATCATTCCCAAGTAACTTGAGTAGGGAACTGAGAAGAGCTAAACAGACAAAGAGGAAAACCTATTCCTAGGATGGTCATTAAGGTAAACACCTGGGCTCAATTCCATCGGGGACTCTCTGAGGAACCATGTAAAATGTGTTTAACATTTATCTACCCCAGGAATGGAAAAGGGAACTATTTACTTACCAGCTGCTATCCCTATTGGTCTAGACCCTTTTTTGTCTGTGGAGTATTAACTTCCTTGTACTCCCAAGTTTGTGCATGTCTTAGGATGGCTAAGTGGGTTTTGGCAACTATCCTCCCCCAAAATACATTTTGTATATTTACATTTATATGAAATATCTATAATAATGGAAGGGAGATCAGTGGTTACCTAGGGCTGGGGAAAGTGTTGAATACAAAGGAGCATGAGGGAACTACATGGGGTGATGGAAATATTCTCTTTCTTGATTGGAGTGATGGTTATATGGGTGTATACATTTGTCAAAACATAACAAACTTTATACTTCAAGTGGGTGAATTTTATTTTATGTGAATATAACCAAATATATTTGATTCAAAAATACTGTATTTAAAGTTAAATCTAATCCTTATATTCTTGTAGCAGTAAAAAATAGGGCTCACAGTTACTAATTTTTCCTATCTAAAAACTAGAAAATCAGCAGTAATATTAATAAACTCAAATAATATAGAAGCAAAGGGATAATACAGGAACAGAAGTAACAAAATAGAAAACAAACATATAATAGACAGGCCAGCAATGATAAAAATTGGTTCTTTGAAAAGACTAGTAAGCAGAAAAATCACTGGCAAGATTAAATTAAGCAAAACAGAGAGGGCAAAGGGGAAAAAACCACAGATGCTACAGAGATTAACGAGCTAAGAAAATTTCAGGAACAAGTTTATACCAATACGTTTGAAAAGTTAGATGAAAGGAATAAATCCTTAGAAAAATATAATTAATTAATTCTGACTTGAGGAGAAATTAAAATCCTGAATAATTATAATCATTAAAAATGTAATCAGCTAAATGTCTTCCTGCAATGAAGACACAAGCCCAAATGTATTATGAGTGAGTTCTACCAACATTCAAGGAATAGTTCATTCCACTGTGTACCAGTTAGGGTTTAATCAGAGAAGCAGAACAACTAAGAGTGACAGGGAGATTAATTATAAGAATTAGACAGGGCCTTCTACATAATTTGGAGAACAAGTGCAAAATGAAAATACAGAATCTCTTGTTCAAAAAGCAGGAAACAAATCTTTTCTTTTCTTCCCCAGTTTCTTTCTCTATCTATTGTGATGTCTTCTTTGCTATTTAATGTCATACTCCTTTGGGTAAAGGAAAATTTGTGGGTGAACAGACCCTCACAGGCAGCTGGGGCCAGCCCTGTGAGTTGATGCTTGGGGTACATGTGCCCAACCTCCACCCTTCCTGCTCTCGTGCCCAGGGTCCTGCTGGGTCCAGAGGACAGCAGCAAGTACTGTGCAGAGGCCAGAGAGTGGATGGCCAAGAACTCCTCTCAGGAAGGCAAGTCTGCATGTTAGCCAAGGCTCCAAGCACCCAGCTCATGCTTCATTGTCCCATCAGATTTTACTTATACAACACGTAGCCAAAGACAAAATTACTAAGCTTTTCAAAATGGCAACAACTGAACATGAGCACCCTTCTGAGTGTGTGCACTGGCTGCAGGTCCATGGGGCAGACTCTGGAATCAGTTCTTACACAATTGTGGAAGAAGATGAAAATGTCTATGGTAAATGGAGGAGGCTATGCATGTGTAGGGTCAGGGAACATATGGGAAATCTCTGTACTTTCTGCTCAATTTTACTATGAACCTAAAATTTCTCTAAAAAATAAAGTCTATCAAAGTGCAAAAAAAAAAGGATATGGAAAGCTGTTACGTCTGCATCTTGTATTGGACCTGAAGTCATTGTAAGTCCACATGGGTGGCAATTCAGGAGATAACATCTGGATATGAAGCAGAGGAGAGCAAAGATCAGCTGGAACCCACGAGGACAAACTGGACAATCTGGAATCCATGAGAATCTCTCACTACCTTCAATCTCCTGAAGAAGGAGTTATGCCCTGAGCCACAGGCATCTGGCTCAGGAGTCAGAGAAGCTGAAGGAGGATGAAGGACAGAAACGGAAAGACCTGAGGGCCCAAGATGAGCAAGCGCATCAACAAAAATATGCGCAAGCTGCCGTGGTGCCTCGCACTCTACACCGACCTCCAGAGGAGAGTGGCTGCTATTTAATTTTGTCTTCTCGTCTAAACAAACTTTTCTCATGGCCTACTCTTTCAGGGAACCAGAAAGGGGAGGGAGTTCTGGGAAATGAAGTTCCAGCTTAACTAACTTGACAGAGTACAAAATTACCATGCACTATTACATTAACACTCTCAGAGAACTGGCTAAGAGAGAACGCTCCTTAACTTGTTTTCAAACTTAAACAAATAGAGAAAGGAGCTTTACAAATCATTCTCATCCACGAATATTGAAGCAAGGATCCTATGGAAAATATTGACTAAACCAAAGGACAATACATAGAAAAGACCATGTTGGATTTGTTTCATCAATGCAGTCTTGTTTTAATATTAGAAAAGTAATTAACAACTTTAGCATGATAAATGGGAAAAAATATCTTTTCCAAAGAAAGAAAAGAAAAAAAGAAATCCCTTAACTAAGAAGAGATGCAAATTCCTTTAACCTAGAGTGCCTATAATTCTTAAGTGAAACATCAAAATCTTCTATGTTATTTGTAATGTTCTACTTCTTCTTAACCTGGGAGATTAGTACAAGAATATTCATCTTATTATTATAGTTTCGACTACAAAGGTATATATTTTTCATTGCCGTATTCTATATTTCACAGTAAAAATCAAATGAGAGAAAAGAGAATATAAGAAGACAGATGAGAGATCTAGAAGACTGATCCAGGAGGCCCAAGGCCTGACTAAATGAAGTTCTGGAAAAAAACTGAAAATGGAAAGTGAAGGACATTATCAAAGAAGTAACAGAATAAACCATCCAAGAACTTCATGAGTATCTGGCTTGGAAGATTACACAATACATCAAGGCACAGCATTATGGTTCAGAATCTGAGAAATAATGAAAGGGGTCTAAAGTCATTCAGAGAAAAACAACTCAAAAACAAGTGAGGTTCAGAAGGGCATCAGATTTTTCACTAGCCATATGACTCTACAAGCTACTGAAGCTATGAGCGGAAAAATAATTTTTAATATCCAAATAAAACTTAAGTCAAATTTTAAGGTAGAATAAAGACATATTCAGACATAAGGTATAATAAAAACTTAAAACATACTCGGACACATAAGGACCCATGAAAATATCCTCCCATGTACTATTTGTTAGGTGTGCTCTTAAAGATATGCTGCAGGGAAACAAGAGAGTATTGATCAACTAATCAATCAATGAATCAAATAAAGATAGAGGATTCAGGAAATTTGGATCCTAATACGAAAAACGGTGAGGAAATAAACCCAGACGACAAAAGAACCACCAGCTCAGGCTACTGTCGGAAAATGGAGGCAAGAAGGAATGAGTTTATGAAAAATAGGAACACTAATGAGTAAATTATCTGATTAAACATTTTGAAAAATCAAATATATATTTAAAGAATATATTACACAAGTGAAAACTGATGCAAGAAAGGAGTATATAGAAAAAGAAACATTCTTACACAAACTACTTAGATTTGAAGTGGCCTATATTGGCAGTCATCTGTTGTCAGAACTGATGAGTGCTTTTACTAATTTGGGAGAATTTGATAAAGAAGACATCATGATAGCACTAAATCCTCAGCAATCATGGCAGTGAATTAATAAATCATATTAATTTATAAATAAAAATAAGTGCCAATAAAACATATTTAGAAATATGTATTTAAATATCAGGGAAAAGGTAAAAGAAAGCCATGGCTTATGGAGTGGGGAATTATTGAGGAGAAGTAAAGTTTAAGATTACACATTTTTTTCCAATTAAGATTTTTTTTAAGATTTTATTTTTCCTTTTTCTCCCCAAGGCCTCCCAGTACATAGTTGTATATTCTTCATTGTGGGTCTTTCTAGTTGTGGCATTTGGGATGCTGCCTCAGCGTGGCTTGATGAGCAGTGCCATGTCCACATCCAGGATTCGAACCAGCGAAACACTGGGCCGCCTGCAGCAGAGCACGCAAACTTAACCACTCTGCCACGGGGCCAGCCCCTCCAATTAAGATTTTTAACATTGTCAAAATTAAAATTTTTAATGTTATGACAATTGAATGCCACTTTGGTTTTTAAAAAGAAACTACAAATATATGTTTAAAGAAGATAGAGAAGCAACTTCAAGTCTAAAATAGCTAACTGAACACGTTGAGATATTCTCATTCTACAAAAAAGCAAAAATAAGTTCTTAAAAATTGCTAAATATATAACTAGTCTCAAAAGCCAAAATAGAAACTTTTCCTTGTACTAGAAACAGACATCTGTAGCAGAAGGAATCATCCAAAAAGCCATAACCAGAGCAGGGTACACATCAATTCTCCACAAGGCAAGTGCTGAATCACAACATGGAAGAAACAGAAATGGGCTATCCCGAGCTCTCAGATTGTGCTATAACATCGTAAGTTGACTCTCTGACATATATCTCTAACCCTCACATATATGCATTTCACAGTCCCCGGAGTGCTATAGGAATTGGATATTTTCTGGACGGCGAATATGCTTATTGTATTTCCATGTATACGATCTTGATTTATCTCTACAACAAACCCAAACACCTTAGATTGTATGTGAGGTTTGCCATGATCTGGGCCCTGTCTATCTCTTCAGTCATAGTATTTGCCATGATTCCTCTCATAACCTACACTCTGGCCATATCAAATGACTTACAGGTCACTAAGTATGCCACATGGTTTGATTCTTTGCCTTTGCCCAATCTAGTCTCTCTACTCAGAGGGCTAGCTCGTCTGGTTTTTTTCAATCCACTGACTACTTTCCCTAATAGGCTGTTTCATCTTTTAAGATACCTAGTGTCACTTCCTCTTTGGAGTCTTTCCTGACCCTCTAGATAAAGCTAAAAACCTTTTCTTTTTATTCTTTATAGGGTCTTATACTAATGTCTACAGTATACAGAAATTATACAGTCTACAGTATACAGAAAGCCAGGTGATTCTTTGATAAACTCTTTTTTTGGCCAAATTTACTCCTCACTACTGGTCTCTAAGTTCCTTGAGACAGACACCATGCCTTGATCTCTTCTCCATCCATGGTACTTCAAGTAATATCTTATATATAATAGGCATTTAATAAGTGTTTTAGTAATTCAATGCAAGATGAATGAATGAATGAAAAATAAATGTTCCTCTAAAAGTCTTCCGCAGGTTACAAAGTAGCTAACCTGTCAGTATAACATAGGCTGAGGCTGTCATCGTTTCTGACTTAGGATGAAAACCTAAGCACATTAAGATAAATGGCACTATTCCATATCTCAACAGAAAAATGATTGAAGGAGCAAAATTAGCAAAAGCGATTGTATTTAAAGTAACTGAATAACTGGTTTAACAGAGGCAACTGCCAAATGTCCAAATGTTTCTTTCTCTACATTAATCCAACTTTAGTGATAGGTTGATGAAATTTTATGGAAAAAGATGATAAAATTTCAAATGAGGAATTCACACTCAACATTTTCACCATTACATATGTTTTCTTTTTCATTGATTAGAAAAATTCCTAATTCCCTGTACTATTGGTAAAAGAAGTGTGGCTTTTAAGTAAATAAGATTAAAAAATCATTTTATTGATGTGATATATCTTCTTGAACATATAATCAATATATATAATAATATTTTAATTAATATTAATTAATTAAACATTCCCTTTACTGTGGTAGTTGAAATAAGTCTGTAGCTATTTTATTTTCATTTTTATTCAATTTATTTAAACTAAAAAAAACCCAAAACAGTTCACCCATTTAAAATAGTCTGTAGCTATTTTAAAACATCAAGCAAGGAGCGTTCTGGAAAGATAAAGGACTAGGAAGCCCCAGGAATTGGTCTCCCCACCTAGACAAAATTTGTACTGGCAGAATCTGATGTAACTATTTTGGAATTCTAGAGTCTATTGAAGGCTTGCAACTTCCAGGGAAAAGCTTGGATGGTAAATTGGTTAATTTCAGTCAATTTCCACTCTTAGCATATTATCATTATGGATCTGCCTTCCCCAGACCTAGGCAAGCAGCTGTGTAAGTGTTGCTGGAGCAGCCTGCACACAGCCTGCAGGAGCCAGAGTGAAAATAAAAGGACTCTGTCCTCCAAATATTGGAGATCTCTGCTCTCATCACTGATTGCTGCTTTTAGTCTCAGAGATGCAGACAGAAAGGCAGGTGGCCATTATTGTTGGACCTTTCCATATCTTTGCATGTCCCTGCCCCTCAGGCTAAAGGTTTTCCAGGGGACTTATAGGGCTGGTGTCCTTTTTTCCCCTTAATTTTTCTCCTTTTGGAGGCCAGGCATAAAGACTAGGATATTCAAAAGCAACTGCATTTGTGGGATAAACTAGAAAGTGACTGCACATGCCTGGGGAAAGGCACAGGCTCAGAAAAGACCTGAGAAGACCTTAGGTTTTGACCTCAGGGTGATTCTCAGCACAAAGACAGGCTACAGCCATAAAACAAAACAAAAAAAAAAGCAAAACCCAGCAAATCCTGAGGAAGGGGGAGAACCCAATTTCCAGAGTTACCATATTATTAAATTCAAACGCATAGCTTTCAACAACAAAAAGTCACACAGCTTACAAAGAAACAGAAAACTATGGCCTGTTCAAAGAAAAAACTAAATCGACAGAAACTGTCCCTGAAAAAGACTTGATGGCAGATCTGCTAGACAAAGAGTTTAAAACAATAGTCTTAAAGATGTTAAAAGATCAAAGAAAGATAAAGTCAAGAAAATGATATTGAACAAAATGGAAATATCAATAAAGAGACACAAAACATAAAAAAAGCAATCAAAAAGAAATTCTAGAGCTGAAAAGTACAATAACTAAAATTAAAGATTTACTAGAGGAATTCAAAGGCAGCTTTGAGCAAGTAGAAGAGTTAGAGAACGTGAAGATATGACAATAGAAATTATTAAGTCTGAGAAATAGAAAGAAAAAAAAAATGAAACGTGAACAAAGCTTAAGGGACCTGTGGGACACCACTGGATAGGCCAACATAGAAATTATGAGAGCCCGAGAAAAAGAAGAGAGAGAAAGGAGCATAGAGAATATCTAACAAAATTATGGCTGAAAACTTTCCAAACTTGATAGAAGAAATGAATAAAAACATCTAAGAAGCTCAAAAACTTTAAATAAGATGAATTCAACATGACCCACTTCAAGAAACATTATAATCAACTTGACAAAGACAAAGAAAAAATCTTGAATGCAACAGAAAGAGAAATTCATCACATACAAGTGATCCTAAATAAGAATATGAGCAGATTTTTCATCAGAAACTTTAGAGGAAGGAAGGCAGTGGGCTAGTATATTCAAAGTGCTAATAGAAAAAAAACTATCAACTAAAAAAATCCCATATCTGGCAAACTGTTCTGCAAGAGTGAAAGAGAAATTAAAACAGTCCTGGATATAACAAAGCTGAGGGAGTTCATTATCACTAGACCTGCCCTGCAGGAAATGCTCAAGGGAGTCTGGCAGGGTGAAATGAAAGAACACTAAATGGTAACTTGAAGCCATATTAAGAAACAAAGATTTCAATAAATGTAAATGTAGGGGCGATTATAAAAACTAGTAATATTGTAACAATGGTTTGTAACTCTACTTTTTGTTTTATACATGATGTAAGACCAATACAAAAACAACAATAATTATTAGTCTAAAAACTAGTTTTATTGTAGCTTTGGTTTGTAACTCCACATTTCCCTTCCAATTTAATTTAACAGTCTAATGCATTTAAAAAATTAGCTTACTTTAGGGGCATGCTATGCATACAGATGTAATTTTATGACATCAATCAATAACTAAAAGGGGTGGAAAAAGAGTTGTAAATGAGCAGAGGTTTTGCATGTTGTTGAAGTTATGCTAGTATAAATTCAAATTACATTGTTATAACTTTAGGATGTTAAATGTATTCCCCATAGTAACCATAAAGAAAATACCTACAGAATATACCCAAAAGGAAATGAGAAAGGAGTCTAAACTTCACTACAAAAAAATCAACTAAACGCAAAAGAATACAGTAACGTAGAAAATGAGGGCCAAAAAAGCTATTAGACATATAGAAAACAAAAAGTAAAATGAGAGAGGTAAGTCCTTCCTTATCAGTAATTATTTAAAAATAAGTAAATTAAACTCTCCAATCAAAACACAGGGATGGCCAGAATGCCTAAAAACACATGATCAAACCAAATATTGTCTGTAAGAGACACATTTGAGATCCAAAGACACAAATAGAATGAAAGTTAGAGAATGGGAAAAGATATTCCATTCAATTAGTAACCAAAGCAAAAGTGGCTATGCTAACATGAGATAAAATAGACATTAAATCAACAAGGTTGCAAGAGGCAAAGAAGTACATTACATATAAAGAAAATGTTTAATATAGTAAGATGATATAGCAGTTATATACATTTACACACCTAATAACAGACCATCAAAACATATGAAGCAAAAACTGACAGAATTGATGTGAGAAATAGACAGTTATATAATAATAGAGACTTCAATACTCCACTCAGTAATGGCTAGAACAATCAGACAGAAAATAAGTAAGAAACAGAAGACTTAAACAACACAATAAACCAATCATATCTAATAGGCATATACAGAACACCCTACCCAACAAAAAAAGCATACACATTCTTCTCAAGTGTACATGGGATATTTTCCAGGATAGACCATATGTTAGGCCACAACTTAAGTCTCAATAGACTTAAAAAGACAGATATGATATAAAGTACCTTCTCTGACCACAACAGGATGAAGTTAAAACTCAACAACAGAAGTAAAACTAGAAAATTCACAAATTTGTGGAACTTAAAAAAACAGCCTATTTGAACTGTCAATGAGTCAATGAAGAAATCACAAGAAGAATTAGAAAATGCTTAGGGACAAATGGAAACAAAAACACAACATACCAAAACTTATGGGACATAGTGAAAGCAACGCTAAGGGGGAAATTTATATTTATAAACATATATTAAAAAACAAGAAATTGGGGCTGGCCTGGTAACATAGTGGTTAAGTTTACACACTTTGCTTTGGTGGCCTGGCGTTTGCAGGTTTGTATCCTGGGTGTAGACCTACACACTGCTCATCAAGCAATGCTGTGGTAGCATCCCACATATAAAATGGAGGAATATTGGCACAGATGTTAGCTCAGGGACAATCTTCCTCAAGCAAAAAGAGGAAGATTGGCTACAGACGTTAGCTCAGGGCAAATCTTCCTCAACGAACACAAACAAACAACAAACAAGAAATGAGTGGGGGAAATAGGGAGACATTGGTAAAAGAGTACAAAATTTCAGCTATAAGATGAATATCTGAAGATCTAATGTAAAATATAGTGACTATAGTTGATAACACTGTATTGTATGATTGATATTTGGTAAGAGTAGAACTTAAATGTTCTCACTAAAATAAAAAAAGATAAATATGTGAGGTGATGATATGTTAATTAACTAGATGGAATGGATCCTTTCACAGTGTGTACACACATCAAATCACTACAATGTACACTTTAAATAGCTTCCAATTTTATATATTAATTATACCTCAATAAAACTGAAATTAAAAAATAAAAAATCAATATAATATACAAAACAAGAAACACATCTCAAAACTTTACACTTAAGGAACAAGAAAAAGAACAAATTAAACTGAAATCTAGCAGAAAGAAGAAAATAACAAAGTTAAAGCAGAGATAAACAAAATAAAGAAGAGAAAAACAATAGAGAAAAATCAATGAAACCAAAAGTTTGTTCTTGAAAAGATCAACAAAATTGGCAAACCTTTAGTTAGATGGATTTTTAAAAAAAGAGATAGACACATCACTCAAATCACTAAAATCAGGAGTGAAAGTGGGGACATTGCTATCAATTCTACAGAAATAGGTAGGATTATAATAGAGTATGATGAACAATTTTATGCCAACAAATTGGATAACTTAGATTAAATGGACAAATTCCTAGAAACACAAAACTTATCAAGACTAAATCACAAATAAATAGAAAACCTGAATTGATCTGTAACTAGTAAGAAAATTCAATCAGTAATCAAAAATCTTCTGACAAAGAGAACCCCAGGATCTGGTGACTTCACTGGTGAATTCTACCAAGCATTTAAAAAACTAATATCTATCCTTCCCAAACGTTTCCACAAATGAAGCAGAGGGAACACTTCCTAACTCATTCTTTGGGGCCAGCATTATCCTGATACTAAAGCCAGAGAAAGACACCACAAAAAAGAAAGCTACAGACTAATATTTCTTATGAACATGAATGCAAAAGTCCTCGACAAAATACTAGTAAACCAAATTCAGCAGCCTATTAAATGGATTATACAACATGACCAAATGGAATTTATTCCTGGAATTCAAGGATGGCTCAACATATGAAAATCAATGTAATATACTACATTAGCAAAATGAAGCATAAAACCACATGATCATCTCAATGGATCTAGAAAAAGCATTTGACAAAATCAACAATTTTCATGATAAAAACAGTCAACATACTAGGACTAGAAGGAAACTACTTCAGTATAATAGAAGCCATATAAGAAAAAGCCCAGCAAACATCATACTCAATTGTCAATGACTGAAAGCTTTTCTTCAAAGATCAATAACAAGGTGAGGATGCCCACGTTTGCCATTTCTATTCAACATAATACTGGAATTTCTAGCCAGAGAAATTAGGCAAGAAAAAAAGAAATAGAAGACATCTAAATTGGAAAAGAAGAAGTAAAATGACTGCTGTTCACAGATGACATGATCTTATATGTAGAAAATCCTAAAGATTCCACAAAAAAACTATTTGAACTAATAAATTAGTTCAACAAAGTAACAGGATATAGTCAACACATAAAAATTAGTTTCATTTTTATACGCTAACACTGAATAATCTGAAAAGAAAATTATAAAAATATTACATTTATAAAAACATCAAAAAAATTGAAATATTTAGAAACTAACTCAAGCAAGGAGGTGAAAGACTTGTAAAATGAAAACAACAAAATTGCTGAAAAATTAAAGAAGATATAAATAAATGGAAACATATCCTATGTTCATGGATTGGAAGACTCCATATTCTGAAGATGTCAGTAGTACCCAAAGTGATATACAGATTCATGCAATCCTTATCAAAACCCCAATGATGTTTTTTTAAGAAATAGAAAATTCAACCCTAAAATTAATGTGGACTCTCAAAGAACTCTGAATAAACAAAATAATCTTGAAAAAGTAGAACAAACTTGGAGGGCTCACACTTCCTGATATCAAAACTTATAACAAAGCTACAGTAATCAAAACAATGTGGTACTAGCATAAAGGCAGACATACAGACCAACAGAAAAGAAGAGAGAAGTCCAGAAATAAACCCTCACTTATATGGTCAAATGATTTTTGACAAGTTGTCAAGACCATTCAATAGGGAAAGGATAGTCTTTCCAAAATATAGTATTAGGAAAACTGGATATCCACATGCAAAAGAGTGAAGTTGGACTTTTATCTAACAGCATATATAAAAATTACCTCAAAATGCATCAAAGACCTAAATGTAAAATGAAAAACTATAAAACTCTTAGAAGAAAATATGGGACAACAGCTTCACAACATTGGATTGGCAGTGATTTCTGTACACAAATGGCACAGGCAACAAACGAAAAAAAAACAAATTGTACTCCATGAAAGTTTTTAAAATTTTTGCATCAAAAGACACTATCAACAGAATAAAAAGGCAGCCCACAGAATGAGAGAAAATCTTTGCAAATCATATATGTGATAAGGGATTAACATCCAGAAAATACAGAGAACTCCTAAAATTCAACAACAAAAAATCCAATTAAAAAATGGACTAAGTATTTGAGTAGATATTTCTCCAAAAAAGATATACAAATGGTCAACAAGCACATGAAAAGATAATCAACATCACTAATAGTTAGGGAAATGCAAATCAAAACTACAATGAGATGACACCTCACACCCATTAGGATGGCTATGATAAAAAACAAAACAAAGGTCCAGCCTTGATGGCCTAGTGGTTAAAATTCAGCACATTGCGTTGGTGGCCCAGTTTGGTTCCTGGGTGTACAACCACAACACTTGTCTGTCAGTAGCCATGCTGTGTCAGCAGCTCATATAGAAGAACTAGAAGGACTTAAAACTAGAATATACAATTATGTACTGGGGCTTTGGGGAGGAAAGAAAAAAGGAGAGGAAGATTGGTAACAAAACTTAGCTCAGGGCGAATCTTTCCCAGCAAAACAGAACAAACCCAGAAAACAAGTGTTAGTGATGATGTCAAGTTGGAACTCCTTACTATTGGTAGGAATGTAAAATGGTAAAGCCACTGTGGAAAAAAATATGGCAGTTCCCCAAAAAATTAAAAACAGAATTACTGTATGATCCAGCAATTCCACTTCTACGTATATACGTAAAAGAATTGAAAGCAGGGTCTCAAAGAGATTATTTGTACACCCGTATTCACAGCATCATTGTTCATAGAGCTAAAACATGGAAGCAACCAAAGTGCCCATTGATGTATAAAAAGATAAGAAAAATGTAGTACATACATACAATGGAATATTATTCAGCCTTAAAGGAAGGAAATTCTGAAATACGCTATAGCATGGATGAACCTTGAGGACATTATGCTAAGTGAAATACACCAGCCACAAAAAGATAAGTACTCCATGATTCCACTCATATAAAGTATCTAAAGTAGGCAAGCTCTTAGAAACAGAAAGTAGCATGGTGGTTGCCAGGGGACAGGGGAAGGAGGAGTGAGGAGGAGTTATTTAATAAGTATAGAGTTTAGGTTTTTAAAATGAAAAGAGTTATGTAGATGGATTGGATGGTGGTGATGGTTGCACAAAATTATGAATGTATTTAATACCACTGAACTGTACGCTTAAAAATGACTAAGATGGTAAATTTTATGTTGTATGTATTTATCACAATAAAAATCTGATGAAAAAAGTCAACAACGTTTTTCTTAGAATTTCTTTTTCAAACTGAACAGTATCCTCGAAGGGACTATAATAGGCCCTTTTACCCAATCTCAGATGATTGGAAGCAATCTTTAACCGTAAGGCCATCTGGAGGGTTTGCAAACAGCAGCCAGAGAGCAGAGGTTAATGGGAATACAGTTACTTCCAGCTGGCATGTCAAAATTAGTATAACAAACTAAACCGACAAAACTATCTTTTCATTACCTGCTTTCTTTTTATGCATTTCCTCCAGAGCAATATGTACATTTACTTTCCTGAGAAAATCTCCTGCCCCTCTCTTCTGTTAAAATAATAACATCTCCATAAACCTGCTTCACTGGTAATATATTCTTTACTCTTCAGTACTCTCCCTTTCATTCAAAATCTCTAAAGAATAAAAACAAGTAGAATTACATTTCAATAATCTACCACTCTAAATTTTGGAATTATCAAGTACTGCCACTTAGGCAAACCTGAGGAGACAACTGTCTCGGTCTTAATTCAATATTCTTCACAAAGATACCCATTTCACATTGCTTATTAGTTCCTGCATATACAATAAAGAAGGCTATGGAGAGGTCATGGGGTTATGGATTTATTCATGAGATCCAGATAGACGATATGACTTTTTATGTTTAGAATGAATCCAATGAACTACATCACTTCTGTCATTTCAAGTGACTGTTGTCAGGATGCCGCGTCATCAATAAAAATGTTAATTATTAGTATACCACTTACTAATGCAATCAAATACATAATACAGTCATGTGTCGCTTAATGACGGGGATACATTCTGCAAAATGTGTCGTTAGGTGATTTCGTCATTGCGCAAACATCATAGAGTGTGCTTACAGAAACCTGGATGGTACAGACTACTACACACTTAGGCTGTATGGTACTGATATTACGGGACCACCATCACATAAGCAGTTTGTCGCTGGCCAAAACATCACGTGGTGCGTGACTGCATATTTTATAATTACAACTATTAAACCAATCCACGGATGAAGGATTAAGTCTGTAAAGCTGCAGTGATCATTTATACAAGCATTCTTAACACAACCACTAATTTTGATATCACTAATATTAGAAGTTGGATTTTGTGTGACTTAATATTAGGGTTTTGTGCTATGGTAGCTCTGTGATCAGATTCCTGGGTTCAATTTCCAGCTCTGCCACTTATATTTGAATGACCAGCTACCTGATCTCCCTAAGCTTCAGTCTCCTCATCTGTAAAACATGTATTATAGTTGTGTTATCTCATATGGTTTCTGTAAAGATAAAATGAAACATGATTTAGGAACTTAGCATAGTGTCTGACATATAGTCAGTGTTTAATTAATGTTGGTTTCTAGTATTTTTAATGAACCATACAAAGACATATCTCTAACTTTCTTCTTATTAAACATAAAAATTATAATTCCTACAAAAATAATGCTATACTTCCTAAAAAATGTGAATCTATGGAGATATACCAGACAGGAAATACTTCTACATTATTATTATTTTTTTGCCTGTTGCATGTATGAAGATGAATAGAGGCAGCCTTCGGCAAAACTTTGAAGTTTCACATCCCCAGTTCTTTCTACAAAAAGTCTTGTTTTACAGCATGCCGACACAATTTTAGTCTCTGACTCATTATTTTTCTTCTCACTAGTCCTAAAACACATATATACCTATTTCTTCTTCTTCAACTCTATTTCTTAAAAAAAAATTATAGAGGGCAACACTAGGTGCTTAATTTTATTCAATCGGAATCTTCATACTATTTCCTTGTTCGGTTCCTTTCATTCATCTTTATCTGTCCCTCCTCTGCATCCTCTATATTTGTTTCAGGAAATTTTAAATTATACACTCAATCTACATATTCTCAGAAAGTTTGATCATATGACTACCTAGGAAACTGTTTTTCAATACTAAGAAAAATAATACCAGGATTAGTGTCTGCTTTTCTTCCACTGCAATTCTTTCCTTTTCTTTCTTTCTTTTTTTTAAAAACAGTTTATCTATCGACTATAGAGTTCCATTCCTTAGCAAACATAATATGCTTAATAATTTCCTATTAGGAGTCTCTGAACTCTGTTTATCTTTGCTAGAGCTAGCATTATCCAAATTGATTCTCATAAAATAAAATATATGGTCAATAATTAATTAGCCAAGCAAATACGTCTTTGTGTCTTCCTTACCATAGGCAATATTGGAAAGTTGAAATTGTAGAGACATTTTTGGGAGTGAAGGCTGCCATATTTTTGAAGGGACAAGGCAAGTCCTATGGACTAGCTCATTTAGATAGGGAACCCTAGGGACTAAAGATGAGTGGTCATCCAAAATGGTCAAAAGGAAGAAGAGACACCAGGTCAATACATGCCGTTTGAAATCAGGCAGTTGAATTCTAGAACGAGAAACAGAGAGGAGACTATGCCAACATCATCTGAAGCTGGATAGAAAGAAGAAAGAATATAGAAATAAGGAATGAGGACAACTGAATGATATATAAGTTGGCTTGGTTAAAAGTATAGTTTCAAGAAGACCCTGCAAAGCATTATATTAATAAAATACTTACCATGACCTTGACTTAATGTGATAACCCAATTTTGTAATCCAATTCAGCAAACATTTATTGAAAGCCTATTATGTATTATGCATAGTATTAAATAACACATTAACGATTATACTGTGTACTAATATGACGTTCTTCTTCTTACTATGATTATTGTCTAATAGAATAAATCAGTAAGGTTGTAAAATTTGATTTAATTTGGCAAAATTGTAAATTAATGACACGGAGTATGAATTAAGCTGGACAAGTCAAAGATGGTTGGTTATTTTTATGACCTATGATAAACTTGTAATATTATAAGAGAGGGAAAAGCAATTCTACGTGAATTCAAAACTTTAAATAATAAAATAAAAACAAATATTAATCTGAAATACAGAAAGTAAATGACATTCTAAGTACAGAAGCATTTGAAGATATCACAAAGGCAAATGGTGAGCAATGTGATACATAAGATTAAACTTTTTAAATTTCTTCCATTTCTTTTTTTTTTAAACAGTTTAATGGTTTCTTGTTTTGGGTGTTATTTTTTGCTGATGAAGATTCACACAGAGCTAACATCTGTTGCCAACCTTCCTTCTTTTGCATATGAGCTGCTGCAACAGCATGGCCATTGACAGAGAAGTGGCACAGGTCTGTGCCCAGGAATCGAATCTGGGCTGCCAAAGCAGAGTGCGCCGAACATAACCACTAGGCTACCAGGGCTGCTCCCTTCCGTTTGTTAACATTTGTAAGATGCAACAAACTGAAAAATTTGTCACAAAGATGACAGACAAATGCTTAATATTAATTCATAAACAAGTTTAAAAACCATTGCAAAGTTTATATTAATTTATCAGTGGAAAAAGTGGCATAAATATTCAAAAGACAATACACTGGGTAGGTAATGAAATGACTGTTAAACATTTAAATTTCCAATCACGTAATTCAAGAAAGTTCAGCTTAAAGAATAATGATATATTATTTCTCCTATTGATTTACCAAAACTTAAAGAAAAATATTACCCATGATCAGGACATAAAAAAAGAGTCAACAAAAAAGGAGAAATTAAAATAATAGAAGAAAAGTAAATGATGACAATTACCTTCTCAAGAAAAAAAAAAGGGGATTTGAGATAGAGCTTAGGTAAAGACGTTTCCTTAAAATGCTTTTTTTCCCCAGACGTCAGGGAAGGATGAAACAATCTGTACGTAGAGACAGTGATGGATTGAAATGTGGAGGTGAAATGAGAGAGCCTGGGACAAGTGTCTTGATTTTGGCTAAATGAGAAGCAAGATTAACAGCTAGAAGTAAAGAAGGATATGGAGAAATCAGAATAGTGAAAACCCTGAGCAGTTAATGAAAGGAGGCTGCCAGAGAGCAGCAAGAATAGGAATTATATTTGGACTTTGTAAATTGATGGTGGACCAAGTCTGTTACTGTGTAGAATTTTCTCCTCTCCTCCCTCATCTCCAGCAGCTACTCTGTCATCTACTTATAGACTGGATGCTTCAATGATTAGAGACCAGTAGTGTGCCAGGGAAGGGCATCAATAAAATAACTTACTCAGAGTCCCTTGATGGAAGAGTCCACTGAAGCGAGGGGAATGCTAACATTTGAAGAAAAAGTGTTGAGCCCTTGAAGTTTGTGGGTGAAATGAAAATAAAGTGATTTCTAAGGTGAATAGCATTAGTTGAGAAGTACATAATTGGGAATTCTGAAGGCTGAGGTGATGTCCTGGTACTTTTAAATCATGTAAATATGAGCTGGAGTAATCCCAGTAATATCCTCATTTTTACAGTGAACTAACTAAAACTTGAACAAGTCTTTTGACTATGCTTCTTTCAGTTCTGTGAGAGGTTCAAGCCTAAACATGCTTATATTTCTTATGGGCACTTATCTAAAAATCCAAAGGTCTATGCTTACTAGAAATATAGTGGGATGCTAGGGAATTGGTCAAGTTTGAAACCTTGATTAGTTAAAAGGCCAAGCAATATCGCATTTCTTCAAAGCCCTTTGGATGTGGTGTGTTCCCACAATTGCTACAAATGGTTCCAACTACAAACAGTTTCCTAGACTGCCCCTGTCCCCTACTCCAACCACTCATAGATTCCCATCATTGAAATTACCCAGATTTTCTCAAGTCACTTTCCATGTTTTCCATCCTCAAAGATTCACCATTTAATCAGCTTTAACACTCTAAATGAATATCCACCCACTAATTGATGGATTATAAATTTGCCCTTGTTACTTAACAGCTCTGTGACCTTGGAAAAATCACTTCATCTTTCTGTACCTCAAATTTTTTGCCTGCAAAAACGAATATTATAAATATTTTTTGAGTAACGTATGAAAATACCCAGCACACAGTAAAGGCTTGATAAATAATAGTCTCCTTCCTTCTTCTCCCTCTCAACAGACCTTCTCTGCTCAGATCCTCCTAGATATTCTCCTCTGATTAATTCCGTCCAACTCTTCCCTCAGAGCTACACACAGATCTCAAATCTTAAACCTTTCCTGGAAGACTCTTCTATTCCCACAAGTTCCTCTTGGATCCGTCCTCACCATAAACATTTTCTCCTTATTTCCTCAGCACCCTTCACCGTTTAGAATCTGACCTCTTTCAAAAGAAAATGTCAAACAACTCCTAAAAATTACCTTATTTCCCCTCAGTTGTAGGAGATTGCCAGGCAGACTGACACTCGCCCTGCGACACTGCCTTTGTGAGCAGCTGCTTCAGGGCTGTGAGTGAGTGCCTGTGGCTCTGTGGTTTCCTTTGGCTCTCATGTGCCTAGAATTAGGAGTTAATGGAGGTGGAAGGAGCACGTGGTGGTCAATGATTTCATATGAAGTCCTGTTGGTTTGTTTCTGTGAAATGGAGAAAAGCAGCAGTAAATACTTTGAATAAATACGGATTACAAAAAAGCAAAGTATGTGTATAGAATAAAATTGAGCATTTACTTAAACTGATGTGCACTTTTCAGGAATTTTAATTGTTTATTTGTAAGAAAACAGCAATTTCTTTACAAGATGAAGAGATTTAAACTCACACATTCTAGACGTGTGCTAATAAATATGAAATGTTAACTTCATATACAATTTTAAATTTTCTAGTAGCTATGTTGAAAAATTGTTTTAAAGTAACAACATATTTTATTTGCTATAATATATCCGAAATCTCATTTCAACTTATAATCAATAAAAAATAAGGTATTTTACATTGCTTTTTTTGTACCAAGTCTTCTATATTCAGGGGTAATGATAGAGATAGGATGACACACCAATGTTGACTTGGTAGATACAAGTTATGGTAGGCTGATAATAGCCCACACCACCGCCAAAGATATCCACATCCTAATCTACGGAACTTGTGAATGTTACATTATATGTCAATAAAGAACTTTGTAGATGTGGTTAAATTAAAGATGTTGAAATGGGAGATGATCCTGGATTATCGGAGTGGGCTTTAAATATAATCACATGTCCTCATAAGAGGGAAACAGAGAGACATTATACCACAGAGGAAGAAGAGAAGTAAACAATGTGATGACAAAAGCAGAGACTGGAGTGATGTGGCCATGTGCCAAGGATCATTCACAGCCCCCAGAAGCTGGAAGAGTCAAGAAACAAATTCTCCCCTAGAGTCTTCAGAGGGAATGTGGCCATGACGACACCTTGATTCAGGTACAGTGACACTGATTGTGGACTTTTGGTAGCCCCAACTGTGAGAGAATAAATTTCAGTTGCTTTAAGCCCCAAGTTTGTGGTAATTTGTTACAGCAACTACAGGAAACTAATACACATGTCATTTAGAGTAAAGTAATAACATTATATTCTCTCCTTTTTTGTCAATGTCTAGACGAAGGCCATTGGTCCTATTCCCAGAAACTGCCAATGAAATGCTCAATAAATGTTAGTGATGAAAATGTCTTACTTAATCTTCCATCTCATATAGTTTCAACTCTACCCGTATGCTGACAACTTCCAAATTTGTATTTCTATCTTTCACCACTCTTCTGTTCTCCAAAGTAATATTTCCAAATATCTCCTGCGCATTGCCACCTGCATGTACCACACTGATCAACAACTCATCATGTCCAGGTTGAATTTATCATCATAACTTAAAACTATCTCTCCCTTCCCTGGATTAGTTAATGGACCAGTCACTTGTATCTAGGGTGACCTTACTATGGGTTAGCCTAAGACAGCACTAGTTTATTCTTGTTCTTGCATCCTATTCAGTTTAGTCCTTGTTCTAAGTTTTCAACATATTTTTCATGAAGTCTTCCTATTTTTCAGAAGTTTTACAGTTAAGAAATGCCTTAAAATAACATGCATTTGGGAAACTTCCACTTTTTTGCCTCCAGGTTCTGCCATGGTGTCATTTAGTAGTGTGTGAGAACCAATTAAGTAAATAGAATATTCACTTTAACATGTAAGTAATCTGGAAAAAAAAAAAAAAGGGACTAGCAGTAACACTTCTGTCTCTTCCTGATCCTCTCCAGAGATAACAACCACACATGGTACTGTATGCGTGATAGAACAAAATGTTCTCAGATGTAAGCATCACAGAGAGGTACCTCCTTTTAGTCTCAAGGGGCAATGGAAGAAGTATTAGACACTACTGTCTTTGTTGGCCACTTGGTGTCCTGGCCACTTGGAGTCCCAGCCACTTTTGCCTGGCCTGTTCCATGGCCTGTGAGTTTAACAGGATTGCTAAGCCTCCACTTAGCAGGGGTTGTATGAAATGTGGGAAGGTATAGGTTAAGTATATTTGTTATATATGTAGGAAAGAGAGGCTGAGAGGTCCTGCCATAGAGCGTATAGCAGCCATCACACTCTTGCTATAATGGCTTTGTTCTATATTTTACGCTGAATATTTTTAACTAATTTCACTGACTGCTGGAATTTTCATTTTGCAATAAACTCTTTTAGCAGTGAGCAACCAAAAAATTTAAAATCCAAGAAATAGATGTTCAGTGAAAAATATATTACTTGCACAAAACACTTGTTGAAATTTATTATCCACCATAAATCTGCAGGAGAAGAAACAGCATTTAGTTTAAAATTTTGCAAAGAAAACCATGCCAGTAGATCATGATTTAATTAATATAGTTACACAAAGTAGGTTTACATATTACTTTGTGAAACGTGACTTTTCATTTAGATAAATGACTATTCTAAATTAATTTCACTCTTTTTCAATCTCAAGTTTTCTTGTGTATATACAAAATGAATAGCAACAACTGCTCATGGGTTGGCTCTATTTTCCAAAGAAAAATTTTGCAAATGATTAAATAGTGAGTAGTTTAAACTAGTCTCAACAGTTATTTCAAATAGAAAGTCAGTTAGAGTCATCCCAATAATAGTATATTTTCATCTAAACCAGGGACTCTAGGTAAAGCTTTGGAAGTTAATTATTCTTTGGCGAAATACCTGAGAGTACTGTCATTATGATTCTAAAATTAGTTATAATTTCAATCTTGAAGGTTAAGATGATATGCTTTCAGGGAGATAAAATATAAATATCTGTTGACCACGAATAGTAGCAAAGGCAATATTCTTTTTGATTTAAGAAATAGATGGTGAGTAAATATATTGAGAATTGGTTGTATACACACAAGATTAATAATTATATCCAAACAATCTGTAATATTTTACCAATCTAATATACCAAGCTGTATGCTGTAGCCTCTGCACATACACAAACACACTGACACATTAAGAGGATTTTCACACTTTCTCTCTTTGCTGCCCATCATCAATAAATCCATAGAAATGTTTTAGCCTTTAAAAAACCTTTTAAACCAATCTAAGTGTCCCAAAATGGTATTAAGTTATGTTGTGAAAGGGTTTTCTAAGTTTTGCTTACTTTTTTTCCAACCCTTTTTTGTTGGAAATCCTTTAAAATGTCAAAAATTGTCAACTTTGACACTTTCAGAAAATTGAAATTGAAACCAAAACTTAGAAATAGAATACAAATTTTTTCCTACTGAAACAAACAAAAAAAGGAACTTAGAAAATCAGATGATGAGAGTTCAAACAGGGCACATAATTTATTTTTGAAAATTGAAAATCTATAATTGAGCTCCAGAATAAATTGTCTTCTGAGGAAAAACTTGAAGGTCCTCTTTTCAATTGAATAAATTTATATTCTGTACCAGAATAGAATGAAAATAGAAGGCCTTTGTTTTTTGCAGCATCAAAGTTTGAAAACAATCATAGAGACATCTTATTTGATGAAATTTTCTGTAAAAATATTTGTTGAAAAAAGTTACTTTGAATAAAAGTAAAAAGGCAGTGCTGTTGAAAACACTTGGGCTAAAATTTTTACACACTTCAATAAAAAAATGTAGAACGAAGAATGTTATTCATTTAGCAGAATTAACTCTGAGCTTACATGTACCTTCGGAAAAAGAAGGAAGGATTTTCTCAACCAAAAATATTTCAGGCCTATAGAACTTTAACAATAGAAGTCGTCAACAACTTCAAATTGATTAATGATAAAATGAAACTTTGAAAAAGATTACAAGCAATTTTATTTAAAAAAACAAATTTATTTGAACATATTTAAAAATACATTCTTCAGTGGCATGGTTTTAGAGACAGATATGGCTACGAAACTGATTAAAGTGTATGGAAGTGAACCAAAGATAATCATTCTACTTATGTAATTGTTTTTAAATGTTTTGCTTTGTTTTGATTTTTATTTGGAAACTAATCTAAAAAAAAAAACAAAAAAACTAGTTTTTGAATAAATGTATTTTATATATTCACTAATGTAAAAACCAACAAATTCATTAAGAAATAAATGTCAACATAATAAACATTTGATTATTTTAGAACCCACTTTCACTTTCAGAAGTTTCCTGATTTGGTTAAACCTTCCTATCCAAACCTGAAATCATAGAGCCGTCCACCATCTTCCTTCTCTCTCACTGTCCTGACCTCACATGTAATAGATTACCATATCCTACCAATTTTTTTACCATATTTTCTTGTTTATCTTCACTTCCCTGGCTTCATTTAGGTCCTCATCATTCCTTGTAAAACTATGCGGTAACTACCTAGTTCAACACCCCCTTTACATACTCTCAATTCTTTAGACTGACTGCTCTCATATGAATTTTCAAAAACGAAAATCAGGGGCCAGCCCAATGGTGCAGTGGTTAAGTTCACACGTTCCACTTCGACAGCCCAGGGTTTGCCAGTTCAGATCCTGGGTGCGGGCCTATGAACTGCTTGGCAAGCCATGCTGCGGCAGGCGTCCCACATATAAAGTAGAGGAAGATGGGCAAGGATGTTAGCTCAGGGCCGGTCTTCCTCAGCAAAAAAGAGGAGGATTGGTGGCAGATGTTAGCTCAAGGCTAATCTCCCTCAAAAAACAGAAAAGACAGAAAATCAGACTTTGTCACTCAAATGCTATATGAGCATCAGGGGTGCAATACCAGCTATAGTCTAAATATCAAACTCCTTCAATGAAATTACAAAGTTTTCTATGATTTAGTTTCTGCTTTTGTCTTCATCATAGGCCTTGTCCCACCTCACTCATCTCAGGCCATATGCTCCTCTCTCTGCCTTTGCACATGACTTTTTCTCCCTCCTGGAGTTAGCATCTCTGTCTTAACTGCTTGGAAATCCCCTTGTTAGACTTCAAAACCTAGTTCAAGTGATGTTTCCTCTTGTTGCCTTCCTTATCCATGTTGCAAAGTTGAAATGACACTTCTCTTTGTCTGATGCCATGGTGTGCATGTGAGTGTAGATTTTAATCATTATTTTTAAGTCTTCCTTGCCTTCTGGACTATGAGACACCAAGCCATGACATTTAGCTTTGGATTTACAATGCCAACTGAAAATAGATACTCAGATATCTTTGTTTTCTCAGTGGATAGATGGACGGATAGATGAGTGAATGACCAGACTATTCACAGACTATTCAAGCTTGGTTCTTTATATTTTAGTATGCTATGTGTTTCTTATAGATATATGAAAACACACAAAATCAATGCAAAACTCAGAATATGTACAAGGCAAAAACTGAACAGATAGATAATGATAAAGGATTCAGTTTTATTTGTCAGATGTGTGTGAGTTTTTCCTTATTTTGTGTCCTAGATTTGGAAGTTTGCCTTCAACAATGCTGATCCTTGAATTTGCCAAGAATGCTTGCATTTGTGTATTTAATTAGACAATTTCTGGATTATTAAATAATTTAATTTTACATTGCATTATCATTGCTCAGCACAAATGGCACAAAGTGTACTGCATATCAAACTAATTTTTGTTATATTAATTTATTTTGTATCAGTATTCTTTTATTATAGTTACTCGAGAAAATGTAATTTCTTTCTCAGGTTCTATAACTGATATAAAACTGTGCTACTGGGGCCGGACCCATGGCCGAGTAGTTAAGGTTGCACGCTCCACTTCGGGGGCCCATGGTTTTGCCGGTTTGGATCCTGGACTCGGACATGGCACTGCTCGTCAGGCCACGTTGAAGTGGCATCCCACATGCCACAACTAGAAGGACCCACAACTAAAAATATGCAGCTACGTACCGGAGAGCTTTGGGAAGAAAAAGGAAAAATAAAATCTTTCAAAAAAACACAAAAAACAAAACTGTGTTACTGAAAACATAGTGCAGGAGGGTTAAATTTCAATATAAAGCATCAAATTATTTGTGATTGCCCAAAGGCTTTTTTGTGATTTCAACTTGGTCATGAAACAGTCTTGAAGCACCTAATAATTTCTTTTACTTGTACCTTCCAAATCCGCATTTTTTTGTACCTTCTTTTATTTGTCCAAGAGAGTTATTTAGAAATTTTGGCAGGTACCAGTATAGAATAGATCAAAAACAGTCAAAATTTGTGGCTGGCCCCATGGCCGAGTGATTAAGTTTGCATGGTCCTCTGCGGCAGCCCAGGGTTTTGCTGGTTCGGATCCTGGGTGCAGAGAAGGCACCACTCGTCAGGCCACATTGAGGTGGTGTCCCACATGCCACAACTAGAAGGACCTGCAGCTAAGATATACAACTATGTACCGGGGGGATTTGGGGGGATAAAGTAGAAAAATAATTTTAAAAAGATTGGCAACAGTTGTCAGCTCAGGTGCCAATCTTTAAAAAAAAAGTCAAAATTATATTTTCTACTTGAGAGTGTATTAATTTTGAATTCTGCCTTCTAAACCCATAAATACTGGGTTCAGATTTGTATATATCTTTGTGAGTGAGAGTTCTGGAATCTTCCATGGACTCCACTAAATTTGATGATAACCATAATGATACAAATCAGTGATGATGAAGATGGTAATAATTCTTTGCATGTTTTACAAACAACATTATTTCATAATAAGGTGTATTAATTAGACTCACATATTAATTGAAGAACTAAATTTAAGAGAAGCAACTAGACCAAATATACTCTACCTGGAAGAGGCTGGACACAAATGCAGGTCAAATTTAATGTTCTTTCCACTATCTATGTGTATGATTAGTGAGACTATTTGATTAGACTTAATCATTACAAAAATAAAATTAGTATCCTAATGTGATTGATTTTCAAGATAATAGATTTATAATTTTGAAGTAATGTCTTTAGTATCAAATTCTCCCTTGAATGATGAAATAGAAAAATTCCAGCCCCTTCAAAATAGCAGATAGTCCCACTTTAAAATATAATGTAGTTCACTGAGCATTATCCATCAGTAGGACAATAATATAGATGCAGAGAAGGAGACTATACATATTATCAACTCCCCTAAATTTAAGAACTCATGCTGCATTTCCAGGTACTTGGGCAACTTTGACCATTTGGGGATCTCAAGAACTATGAAAGTAAAGTTCTTTCTAAACAGCAACAAAGACCATGAGACCAGCATGCAGATGAGAGAACAGAGATCCAGGAATCACGAACGTATAGAGAAAATTATTTGAAACGATAGTTATCTTATTTGTGCTCTTACAGAATCAACATTTAAAACTGAAACATTCTTCAGTAAACACTAAGATCAGGCATATCTGTTTGTACTAGAAAGAAAGAAATATATAAATAGTCCAGAGACGGAACACCATTCTGAATATTAAGAAACTGTAGCCAAAAATAATTCCGAAACTCATATTCCTTCATTTCTAAGTAAGTTATAATATAACTTGTCAAAAGCTTTTTTCTAAAATAGTTTTCTTGAGAGATACTATTTTGTGATTGTGTACTATCCCCAATCAGCTACTCCTGACATTCTAACAGAGAGATACCCTGCCTAAACCATGGGCTCCATTTCACTGAATGAACAGCCAATAGCTTTTCAGTAGAGAAAGCAGTAAAGATCATACAGTTAAATAATAGCTACATACCTGCCAGGTTACTGTGAGTTTTGGCATCCTTGGCATGCACTCTTAATTTGGCCAAATACTATTTCATTTGCTGCCATGTTGTTCCCCAAGGCACCCTTTGGCTTTTGAAATTGATCTGACATCTGCAGTGCTTCCAGGAATGAGGTTTAAAAATATAACAGTGATTCTGTGGAAATGTGTATAGAGACCTGGGAATTCAAATATACAGTTTTTTTCACTTACGAGTTACAATACATTCCCTATCTATGGCAAGCTTTACTTTAACATACATATTAACTCTTCATCTAAGCTTTAAAGCAAAGTATAAATATATGATGAAAGTTCAAAGCACTACAGCCATGTTGGTAAAATTTTATGTAGCTAAAAATCAGATTTTTTTTTAAAGAGAAGCTTTTAAAAACTATTCCTCCAACCCTGGCAGTGCAGCGACCCACCAGCCGCCTCTGACTTACAAACTCCCACTGCAGTCCCAAGGGAGCAAGGGAGACCCAGTGACTCCTTGTGAGTGGGCAGTGGCAAGTTGGAGCCCCAGCAAGCCTAATCCATGGTCCAGGGGGAAAATCCACAGTTCCACAGCAGCCGCAGGCAAAGCCTCTACTCAGAATTAGCGGAGAGGCCCCACCCAGCATTCAGAATGCTGGGAGGCCCTGGGGCAGGAGGAGCCTCTCCCTGTGCAGCAACCCACCAGCCACCTCTAACACACAAACTCCTGCTGTGGCCCAGAGGTGGCAAGGGAGACCCAGACAGACCATGTGACTGTGCAGTGGCAAATTGGAGACCAAGCAAGCCTGTTCCACAGTCCAGGGGGAAAATCCAGTCTCACAGCAGCCTCAGGGAAAGCCTCTGCACAGCATTAACAGAGCGGCCCCACTGGGCAATCACAAGGCTGGAAGGCCCTGAGGCAGAAGTAGCACAGCTGGGTGAGCTCACCACAGACTGCAGTAGATACCCATAACTCTGCTGTGTCCCATAGTGCACAAGTGAGATCTTATGGGCCCTGACATTGGCAGAGCTGTGAGTCTAGGTGAACCTGCTCCCAGATACTGTGAAAGCCCATAACACCACTGCAGACCCTAATGAGGGAGCACACCTAGGTGGTCTGTGACAATAGGCACCAGCAACCTGAGACCCCATTGCGATTGTCCCCACAGCTGAGGAGAGACCCCACAGGGCCACTGTGACCACGAGGAGGGGCCCAGGTCCAGTCAGCAACAGCTGACAGGGATCCTGGTCAGTCCAGATTACACAACTGCTCCCCCCGCCCTCCACTCCAGTAGAAGCAAGTGGAAGCAGTAACTAAACTCTATCTCTATGCAGGGGCACAAATCCATGCCATCAAGCAGTATTAAAAAAATATATTAAATCTCCATAACAAGGAAAATGACAAGTACCCAGAAAACAATCCCAAAGACACTGAAATCTATAACCTAAATGACAATGAATTCAAAATAGCCATCATTAAAAGCTCAATGAGTTAAAAGAGAATACAGATAGACAACTCAACGAGTTCAAGAGCTATGTCACAAAAGAGCTTGATACTATAAAGAAGAACCAATTAGAAATGTTGGAGATGAAGAATACAATGGAGGAGATTAAGAAAAATCTGGACTCTCTGAACAGTAGGGTCGATAATATGGAAGACAGAATTAGTAATTTGGAGGATAGGAATATAGAAATACTGCAGACAGAGGATGAGAGAGAACTAAGACTAAAAAGAAATGAAGAAACTCTCTGAGAAATATCCAACACAATTAGGAAATGCAACGTAAGGATTTTAGATATGCCAGAGGGAGAAGAGAAGGAGAAGAGGGCAGAAAGCCTGTTCAAAGATATAATGGCTGAGAACTTCCCAAACCTGGGGAGAGAGATGGAACTCCATGTGGCAGAAGCTAATGGATCGCCAAACTTTATCAATGTTAAAAGACGCACCCCAAGGCATATAGTAGTGAAGCTTGCAAAAGTCATTGACAAAAAAGAAAATACTAAAGGTGGCAAGGCAGAAGAAAATAACCTACAAAGGAACCCCATCAGGCTGTCAGCAGATTTCTCAGCAGATACCTTACAGGATAGAAGAGAGTGGAATGATATATTCAAAACTCTGAAGGACAAAAACTTGCAGCCAAGAATACTCTATCCAGTGAAAATATCCTTCAAATATGATGGATAAATAAAAACTTTCCCAGATAGACAAAAGTTAAAGGAGTTCATTGCCCCAAGATCCCCCCTACAAGAAATGCTCAGGAAGACCCTCATACCTGAAAAATCAAAGAAAGGAAAGGGGTTACAAAACGCAGAGCTAAGGAGACAAGTAGAAAGACAAAAACAGAAAGTTGCAGCTCTCCATCAGAACAGGTTAGCAAAGGCTAAGTACAACATTAAAGATAAAAGGAAGGGAAACACCAAGAATAAATATAATCTTGTCATTTTAACCACAAACTCATAACACAAGAAGGAAGAAAAAAAAATCTGGCAATAACAACCTAGAAGGGGAAGAGGAAAGGAATGAAATGGCTTAATCTAAGGAAATAAGAGGCTATCAGAAAACAGACTATCTCACATATGAGATGTTTTATACAAACCACATGGTAATCACTAAACAAATAACAAGACTAAAGACACAAATTACAAATAAGAAGAAAACCAATATAGAAATCTACCTACCTGAATTAGTAGTCCAAAAATCATGGGACAAGAAACAAAGGAAATGCAAGAGAGCTGGAAAACAAGTGATAAAATGGCAGCATCAGGCCCCCACATTTCAATAATCACTCTAAATGTAAATGGATTGAACTCTCCCATCAAAGACACAGAGTTGCAGGATGGATTAAAGAACAAGACCCAACAATATGTTGCCTCCAGGAAACACACCTCAGCCCCAAAGACAAACATAGACTCAAAGTGAAGGGATGGAAGATGATACGCCAAGCTAATAATGAACATAAGAAAGCAGGTGTCGCCATACTTATATCAGACAAAGTAGACTTCAAAGCAACACAGATAAAGAGAGACAAAGAGGGACAGTTTATAATGATAAAAGGGACACTTCACCAAGATGACATAACACTTATAAATATATAGGCACCCAACACAGGAGCACTAAAATATGTAAAGCAACTACTAACAAAACTAAAGGGAGATATCAACAACAATACAATAATAGTAGGGGAACTCGACACCCCTTAACACCAATGGATAGATCATCCAGGCAGAAAGTCAACAAGGAAATTATATAATTAAATGAAAAATTAGACCAGATGGACTTAATAGATATATATCCATCCAAAAACAGCAGGTTGCACATTTTTCTCAAGTGCACATGGAACATTCTCACAGATAGACCATATCTTGAGAAACAAAGCAAGCCACAAGAAATTCAAGAGGGTTGAAATAATAGCAAGCATCTTTTCCAATCATAATGCTATGAAACTAGAAATCAACTATGAGAATAAAGCTGGGAAAGGGGCAAACGTGTGAAGCCTAAACAACATGCTACTGAACAAACAATGGATTATTGAAGAAATCAAATATTATCTGGAGACAAATGAAAATTAACACATGCCATACCAACTCATTTGGGATGCAGCAAAAGCAGTCCTAAAAGGGAAATTCATTGCAATACAGGCTCACCTCAATAAACAAGAAAAATTTCAGATAAGCAATCTCATATGACACCTAACAGAATTAGAAAAAAAAGAACAAACAAAGCCTAAACTCAGTAGAAGGAGGGAAATAATAAAAGAGCAGAAATAAACAATATTTAAACAAAAAAGACAGTAGAAAGGATCAATGAAACAAAGAGTTGGTTCTTCGAAAAAATAAACAAAATTGACAAACCCTTAGCCAGACTCACTAAGAAAAAAAGAGAGAAGACTCAAATAAATAAAATTAGAAATGAGAGAAGAGAAATCACTATGGATATCACAGAAATACAAAACATCATAAGAGAATACTATGAAGAACTATATGCCAACAAATTGAGCAGCCTAAATAAATGGATAAATTCTTAGACTCTTACAACCTCCCAAAACTGAAGCAGGAAGAAATAGAGAATCTGAATAGATCAATCACAAGTAAAGAAATTCAAACAGTAACCAAAAACCTCCCCAAAAATAAAAGTCCAGGATCAGACAGCTTCTCTGGAGAATTCTACCAAACATTCAAAGAAGATTTAATACCTATCCTTCTCAAACTATTCCAGAAAATTGAGGAAGATGGAGCACTCCCTATTCTATAAAGCCAACATCACCCTGATCCCAAAATCTGACAAGGACAACACAAAAAGGAAAACTAGAGCCAATATCCCTGATGAACATAGATGCAAAAATCCTCAAGAAAATTTTGGCCAACGGAATACAGCAACACATTAAAAAGATTATACACCATGATCAAGTGGGATTTATACCAGGGACACAGGGATGGTCCAACATCTGCAAGTCAATCAACATGATACATTAACAAAATGAGAAACAAAAACCACACGATCATCTCAATAGACACAGAGAAAGCATTCAACAAGATCCAACATCCATTTATGATAAAAGCTCTCAATAAAATGGTTATAGAAGGAAAGTACCTCAACATGATAGAGGCAGTATATGACAAACCCACAGCCGACATCATACTCAATGGGCAAAAACTGAAAGCCATCCCTCTGAGAACAGGAGCAAGACAAGGGTGTCCACTCTCGCCACTCTTATTCAACATAGTACTGGAGGTTTTGGCCAGAACAATTCGGCAGGAAAAAGAAATAAAAGGAATCCAAATAGGCAATGAAGAAGTGAAACTCTTGCTGTTTGCAGACAACATGATCTTATATATACAAAAGCCCAAAGAATCCATTGGAAAACTATTAGAAATAATCAACTACTGCAGCGAAATTCCAGGGTACAAAATCAACATACATAAATTAGTAGCATTTCTATACTCTTAACACCAAACTAACAGAAAAATAACTCAAGAACTCAATCCCATTCACAATCACAACAAAAAGAATAAAATACCTCAGGTAAATTTAACCAAGGAAGTGAAAGATCTATACAATAAAAACTACAAGACTTTCCTGAAAGAAATTGATGATGACATAAAGAGATGGAAAGACATTCCATGCACAAGAATTGGAAGAATAAACATAGTTAAAATGTCCATACTACCTAAAGCAATCTACAGATTCAATGCTATCCAAATCAGAATCCCAACGAAATTCTTTACAGAAATAGAACAAAGAATCCTAAAATTCACATGAGGCAACAAAAGTCCCCACATTGCTAAAGCAATCCTGAGAAAAAAGAACAAAGTTGGAGGCATCACAATCCCTGACTTCAAAACATACTACAAAGCTACAGTAATCAAAACAGCATGGCACTGGTACAAAAAACAGGTGCACAGATCAATGGAACAGAATTGAAAGCCCAGAAATAAAACCACACATCTATGGACAGCTAATCTTCAACAAAGGAGCTGAGGGCATACAATGGAGGAAAGAAAGCCTCTTCAACAAATGGTGCTGGGAAAACTGGACAGCCACATGTAAAAGAATGAAAATTGACCATTCTTTTTCACCATTCAGAAAAATAAACTCAAAATGGATCAAAGACCTAAAGATTAGACCTGAAAGAATGTCTTCTAGAGGAAAATATAGGCAGTACACTCTCTGACATCAGTATCAAAAGGATCTTTTCAGACACCATATCTCCTCAGACAAGGAAACAATAGAAAGAAAAAAATGGGACTTCATCAGACTAAAGAGCTTCTTCAAGGCAATGGGAAACAGGATTGAAACAAGAAAACAATCCACTAGTTGGGAAAAAATATTTACAAGTTATATATCCAACAAAGGGTTAATCTCCATAATATATAAAGAACTCACACAGCTCAACAACAAAAACTCAAACAGCCCAATCAAAAAATGGGCAAGGGACATGAACAGACATTTCTCCAAAGAAGATATATGGATGGCTAATAGACACATGAAAAGATGCTCATCATCACTAATCATCAGGGAAATGCAAATCAAAACTACACTAAGATATCACCTTAAACCTGTTAGAATGGCGAAAATAACCGAAACAAAAAGTGACAATTGCGGAGAGGTTGTGGAGAAAAAGGAACCCTCATACACTGTTGGTGGGAATGCAACCTGGTGCAGCCACTATGGAAAACAGTATGGAGATTTCTCAAAAAATTAAAAATATAAATACCATGTGACCCAGACCTCCCACTACTGGGTATCTATCCAAAGAACGTGAAATCAGCAATTCCAAATGTCACATGCACCCCTGTGTTCATTGCAGCATTATTTATAATAGCCAAGATGTGGAAGCAACCTAAGTGCCCAACAACTGATGACTGGATAAAGAAGATATGGTGTATATATATATATACAATGGAATACTACTCAGCCATAAAAAGGATAAAATTGTCCCATTCACAACAACACGGATGGACCTTGAGGGTATTATTTTAAGTGAAATAAGCCAGACAGAGAAAGACGAACTCTGTATGGCTCCACTCATAGGTGGAAGTTAAACACCTAGACAAAGAGAACTGATTGGTGGTTACCAGGGATAGGAGGGTGGTGGGGGTAGGGCACAAAGGGTGAAGTGGTGCAGCTACAACATGACTGACAATAATGTACAACTGAAATTTCACAAGGTTGTAAACTATCATAATCTTAATAAAAAGTTAAAAAAAAAAACTATTCCTCCACATTGTGTTAATGTTAAATATAAATTTCATGGAATTATTTCTCTCAATTTAAATCTCTCTAATCTCTACCTTGATTTAACTTTGAACTTTTGGTTTTACATCACTTTCTTTAACTATAACCAGGATATTTATGTTCCTGTTTTCTATCTTTTATAGACTTTCTAAAGCACAAGTTTGATAGTTTTATATTTTTATCTGACTACGTTACTTTCTGTTCAAGATTTCCCAATATTATTCTTCTAAATCTGTTACTACTTGAAAGTGTCCATTTTTCCTCTTTTGTTTTTGCTATTATTCTTCTTTTGTGGATTTCTACTCTTGGTTGCTTATCTGCAGTGTACTAAATTTTCTCTTTAGTGTATTTTTAGTCTCTTCCATCTACGTAGTTATTTCTAATTCTCTACAAAATTCTCAAAAACAAATATAACTTTTCTGTTCATTGAGACTTTATTTTAAACAACTGAAAAAACATGTTACCATCTTGTTACCATAATTCTTTTCCAAGTGGAATACTGTATTGCTTTAGACCAGCATTTCCAAAGGTTAATATGTTAAAGGGGTGGAAAACCGCTCCCGGGCCAACTCACTTCAGGATTCATTTTATTAAATATGATTAAATTAGCTTCTTTACCATGAAACTTTACAGAATAATAGACTAAAAAATTTTATAAATCTCTAATAGAATCTTCCAAACTCGTTTGCCCAAAGAATCTTTTTGTGTCCAAGAATCATATAGACTAATCCCATAAACTAACCAATTTAGGGGGAATGTGGATTAAATATCAATCACTTCAGTATCATAATGTACATAAACTATCTTTGTCTCTCTCTCTCTCTCTCATGTGTCCCTACCCTCCCAGGATAAATATCTAGTATGTTCCAATTATTATTCTCATGGTTGGAGATAGAGTGATGAAAGGGCAGGGAAGGTCACTGTTGAAAATAAAGTTTATATTTTAGAGAAGAGAAAAATAATATACAAGTAAGACAAATTCAGGTAATGATGAGTGCTATGCACAAAAAAGCCAGTGCATAAAACAGAGAGTACTGAGGTAGTTCTTTAGATTGGTTGTCAGGGAAGTTCTCTCTGAGAAGAAGACATTTGGGCCGAGACCTGAATGAAAAGAGGAAGGTACGCATGTGAGGATCAGAGGGTAGAGAGCTCTAAGCAGGGGAAAAAGCAGGTGCAAAGATTCAAGGGTAGAAGTAAGTTTGATGTTTTCCGGGAACTTAAAGCATCTTCGTGTAGTTAGAGTAAAGTCTTCGAGGAGTGGAGAGAGAGAATCATTAAGACTGGAGAATGAGGCAGTGACCATATCATGTAGAGACTTGTATAGAGCTTAGATTTTATTCTAATGCAATGAGATGCCACTGGAGGGTCTTGAGAAGAAGAATACCATGAGTTTTAAAGGATTACTCTGGCTGCTGTGTGGAGAATAGCTAATTAGAGAGCAAAGGTACAAACAGACAAACCATTAAATAGACTATTGCATTAGCCCAGATGAGTGAAAATTTTTTTGACTTGGGCAGTAGCAATGCAAATGAGAGGTATTTTGGAAAGAAACAACAGGATTTGTTGATGGGTAAGGTATGGGAGCTGAGAGAAAGACAATAATGATAATTCCTAAGTTGCTTTAATCAAGAGAGTGGATGTGATACTATTTGTTGATAGGAGGAAGACTGGAGGAAGAGGATGGGAGGACAACAGGAAGATGAGAGGATAATTATGTTTTGAGACCCAAGTGGAGAAATCAAATAGACACTTGGATATACAAATTTGAAGTAGAGAAGAGAGATAAAGGCTGCAGAATGTTCACTATGGATAACATTAGAAGTTATGGGACTGGGGGCCGGCCCTGTAGCCAACTGGTTAAGTTCGCGCACTCCGCTTTGGCAACCCAGGGTTTCGCTCGTTTGGATCCTGGGTGCAGACATGGCACCACTCATCAGGCCACGGTGAGGTGGTGTCCCACATATCACAACCAGAGGCACTCATGACTAGAATATACAACTATGTACCGGGGGGGCTTTGGGGAAAAGAAGGAGGGGGGAAGAAAAAAAGAAGATTGGCAACAGTTGTTAGCTCAGGTACCAATCTTTAAAAAAAAAAAAGAGGTTATGGGACTGGACAAGTCACCTAGAGAGGTAAAATTGATAGAAAAGAAGAGATGACCTAGGACCAAATCCTGGGAGATAGATATATTTTGAAATTTTAAGTTTAAAAACTGTAAGTTTTTAAATTACTTTGTGTCTTGAGAAGTGGACATATTCAGGAAGCTTTAGTATCCTCTGAGAATATACAGATCACAGTTCTGGGGAAATCCAAGAACTAAGCTACCAGATCAGACTGAAACCAGGTACTGGAATTATGTTCTCAACCAAAGAGGATAACTCTGTGAAGGCAAAAATCTGAAGTCTCATTATTCAGAAAAAGTACAACCGGTATGTTTCCTGTCCCCTTATTATTTTCTATAAGGAATTACCAGTTAGTTTCTGGTATATTAAGATATAACATTTGATTTTCTGAAAGAAGAACTGCAAGTATCTGGGCAAGGTATTCAGCAAAGTTATCCAGGTCATGTACTAAGCAAACCTTTACATTAATAGATCTATTAGAATAGATGCGTCATTGCCATAGGTAATTTAGGGACTTCTTTTAAAATGCTACTACAATCGCAATGCATATAACATATGATCAGTTCCAACGTGAAAATCTATTTCAGCAGTTAAAACAATTGAATAAAAAACCAGTAAATCCACAATAATGAAATTCACCAGCATTTAAATATCCATGTATACTATGTATCTATATATCTATGTATCTATCTTTCTATCACTTAGTGCACTGATATATTATTTACAGTCAATTAGCCAGTTTATTTTGTCCTCCAAATTTGATCTTTAAACAGCTTAAACATCTTCCAAATGTTTTCTTTTTCATTTTTAGAAGAAAACATCTTACTAGTGTTATTACATTGTTCCCAAGACAACTAAAAAACGAGCATAATGAAGTGATTCTATTTAAATATCTGCCTAAGTTAGGATAGCTCTTGGGGAAACTGAAGACTGTGTCATAAGAAAAAAGAGACCATAAATATTTAGTGAGTCATTAAGAAATTAATTACTAGATACATAACAGTATACATTATGGCTATATATATATGAGTATATATATCTCATACTAATATGTTTTCACTAGGAAATAATTAGTGGGTTGGGTTGCCAGCAGTTCCCGTTTTATAAAATATGTGTCATCACACTCTGGCTTCGTGCACTACAGATGATGATAAACTGTACAGCTCTAGCTCTGGGGATTTACAAATGAAGCCCGGGTTTCTGGAACCAGGAAGTGTTTACAAATTGTGTCAGACTCTTATTTTCAATCTACATCTGCTTTAGATTAGATTAGATAAATTCAGTTGTGATCAGTTTTGTGAACAATGACGTAACTTAGCGGTGGTGAAAAGCAGTGGCACAGAGGAAAACAGTAATAAAACTGAGACTGGAAGAAAAGATCTGAATCACTGTAGCAGATTGATGGGAAGGGAACAAAGTATCACCAATAACTGCTCAGACTTGGTCTGAAGGCATAGCTCATTTGATTCAGTTGCTGTTATGAAAAGGAGATTTTTCTACAGAGACAGTTATAAAGAGATACAAGGAAACATTTTTGTTTAATTCTATCAACGTTTTCAAATAACACATGACTGCATCATCTATACCTTTTTCCTCTTTCTACTTTTTTCCTCTTTAATGAAATGCATGATTATTCACTGTTAGACAATTTTTCTTTATCTTTCTTCTTCTTTTTTTTTTTTTTTTGCTGAGGAAGAGTTTTTTTGCCTGAGCTAACATCTGTTGCCATTCTTCCTCTTTTTTTGCTTGAGGAAGATTAGCCCTGAGCTAAGATTTGTGCCAATCTTCCTCTATTTTGTATGTGGGTTTCCACCACAGCATGGCTGACTAGGGTGTAGGTCAGTGCCTAGGATCTGAACCTGTGAACCCAGGCTGCCAAAGTGGAGCATGCTGAAATTAACCACTACACCATGGGGTCAACCTCCACTGTTAGACATTTTTGATAGCTCAGTTATATAAAAGTTCTCAAAAGCTGTGTTAGATCATTATTACTTTTAAAGAAAACATAAATTTAATTCTTATGTTTATATTATTTTAATCCTATTTACATTTACTTTAGTGTTTATAAATAAGTCAGATTAACACATTTTGAAGATTTGATTAGGCATAGCACTATCTGAGGTAATTTGGGGCTGTGAAGAATAGCAAACAATGGCCTTATCCTCAAGCATCTTGAAATTGGCTTGGAAAACAAATGAAAATTATGTGGAAATGTAATTCCAACAGAACAGGAATTATATTGCAGTTTAAATAAATATTTTTAAAGACCATAAATAAATAAATATTAATAAAATATGGACGACACAGAAAGGCTCTGAGTGATATCAGCAAGATTGTGGAATAGGAAGCTCCAGCCCTCAACCCCCCATAGAAGTGCGGATTTGAAGAACTGCCTATCGACAAGAATAACTTTATGGGAGTTCAAGAGTCCAAGTGAGAGGTTCAATTACCTTATTAGAGCAAAACATCCAAGAACAAAAGCAGGAGAACGTAAGAAGAACAGTTTCACTTTATCTGTGTCACCCCTCCTCCAAGGCATCACAGCTCAGTGCCAGGAGAGACCCCCTCAGCCAGTGATTTCTCCCAAGGGGAAAAGTGAGAGCCAAGTGAATGCCTGGCTTCCCAAGCAGCGTGAAGCACTGCCCAGGAGGCCCACTGTCTTGCCCCACTCAGTACACTGAGGGAATCAGAATGGCTCAATCACTGAGGCAGCTAGAAGCAAGGAAAGGGGAGGGAGCTTACAGCAGGGGGACAAGGAGGGAACACTCCCAAATTTATTTTATGAGACCAGAATTATCCTGATATCAAAACCAGACAAGCACACATCAAGAAAAGAAAATTACAGGCCGATATCCCTGATAAACGTGCATGCAAAATCTTCAACAAAATACAAGTGAACTGAATTCAACAACACATTAAAAGAATCATACACCTGGGGGCTGGCCTGGTGGTGCAGCAGTTAATTTCAGATGCTCCACTTTGGCAGCCTGGGGTTCGCCGGTTTGGATCCCAGGCGTGGACATATGCATTGCTTATCAACCATGCTGTGGCAGACATCCCATGTATAAAGCAGAGGAAGATGGACACGGATGTGAGCTCAGGGCCCATCTACCTCAGCAAAAAAAGAGGAGGATTGGTGGCAGATGTTAGCTCTTCCACACACACACACAAAAAGAATCATACATCTTGATCAAGCAGAATTTATCCCTGAGATGCAAGGATTGTACATCATTTGCAAATTAATAAATGTTATACACACTACATTAACATGATGAAGGATAAAAATCATATGATCATCTCAGATGCAGAAAAAGCATTTGACAAAATTCAACATTCATTCTTAATAAAAACTCCCAACAAACTAGGTATAGAAGGAATATACCTCAACTTAATAAAGGCCATATATGACAAGCCCACAGCTAACACTATACTCTATAAGGAAAAACAGAAAACTTTTTCACTAAGATCAGGAATAAGACAAGGACACTCATGCTTACAATTCCTATTTGGAATAGTACTGGAAATCCTAGCCAGAGCAATTAGGAAAGAAAAAGAAATAAAAGGCCTCCAAAGCAGAATGAAGATGTAAAATCATCTGTTTGCAGATGCCATGATTTTATATATAGGAAACACTCGAGTCTTCTAAAAATCTGTTAGAACCAATAAATTCAGTAAAGTTTCAGGATACAAAATCAACAAACAAAAATCAGGTGTGTTTCTATGAACAACAAATGTATAAAAAAAGAAATTAAGAAAACAATCCCATTTATAACAGCATCAAAAAGAATAAAATATTTAAGGATAAATTTAACTGAGGAAGTGAAAGATTTACACATTGAAAACTATAAAACACTGATGAGAGAATTTGAAGAAGATACAAATATATAGGAAGATATCTCATGTCCATGGACAGGAAGAGTTAAGATTGCTGCAATGTCCAGACTACCCAAGGTGATCTACAGATTCAGTTCAATCTCTATCAAAATTCCAATGGCATTTTTTACATAAATAGAAAAAAGACTTCTAAATTTCATATGGAACCACAAAAGACTTTGAATATTTAAAGCAATCTTAAGAAAGAAAAATGAAGCTGGACACACCACATTTCCTGATTTCAAACTATATTACAAAGCTATAGTAATCCACACAGTATTGTGCTGGCATAAGAACAGACATATAGACCAAGGGAACAAAACAAAGAGCCAAGAAATAATGCACACATATAAATAGCCAACTGATCTTCCACAGGGGCTCCACAAACACAAAATGGGGAAAGGAAAGTCTCTTCAATGAATGGTACTGGAAAAACTGGATATCCACATACAAAAGAATAAAATCAGACTTGTATCTTACCATACACAAAAATCAACTCAAAGTGGATTGAAGATTTAAATGTAAGACCTGAAACAGTGAAACTTTTAGAAGAAAACAGAGGAAAACTCCTTGACGTTGGTATTAGCAATAATTTTTTTTGATATGACACCAAAAGCACAGCAACAAAAGCAAAAATAATTAAGTGGGATTACATCAATCTAAAAAACTTCTGCACAGCAAAGGATGCTATCAACAAAATAAACGGCAGCCCACAGAATGGGAGAAAATATTTGCAGCCCATATATCTAATAACTAGTTAGTATCCAAAATATGTAAGAAACTGATAGAACATATAAGGAAAAAACTCAAGTAGTCTAATTGAAAAATGGGCAAAGGACCTGAATAGACACATCACCAAAAAAGACATACAAATAATAAATGAGTATAGGAAAAGAATCTCAATGTCACTAGTCATCAGAGAAATGCCACAATAAGATATCACCTCATAACTTTTAGGATGGCTATTACTAAAAAAGCAATAATAACAAGTGTTAACAAGAATGTGGAGAAAAGAGAACCCTTGTGCACTGTTGGCGGGAATGTAAACTGTTGCAGCCATTATGCAAAAGAGTATGGAGGTTTAAAACTATAAATAGTTCTGTTTAAAAATAGAACTACCACATGATTCAGCAATCTCACTTCTGGGTATTTGTCCAAAGGAATCGAAATCAGAATCTTGAAGAGATACCTGCATTCCTTTGTTCATTGCAGCATTATTCACAATACCCAAGATGTGGAAACAACCTAAGTGCCTAGTCATGGATAAATGGATAAAGAAAATGTGATGTATAAGTATATGTGTATATATAATAAATATGTATATTATATATAATGGAATATTATTCAGCCTTAAAAAAGAAAATCCTGTCATTTACAACAACATAAATGGATCTGGAGAACATCATACTAAGTAAAATAATCCAGACACAGAAGGACAAACACAGCACAATTCCACTTACATGTGGGATCTAAAGTAGTCCAACTCATACAGGCAGAGAGTAGAATGCTGGTTACCAGGGGCGATGGGGAGGAGGAAATGGGGAGCTCATGTTCAAAGGGTACAATGCTTCTGTTATTCAAGATGAATAAATTCTGAAAATCTACTATATAGCATAGTGCCTATAACTAACAATACTGTATTGTATATTTAAAAAAGAGTATAACTTATGTCGTATTTTTATCACACAGACACATGCACACACATACACTCACACACAAGTAATAAAAATAACAAAGGGGATGGGAGGAAACTTTGGGAGTTGATGGATATGTCTATGTCTATGTTGACAATGGTGATGTTTCCACAGTGTATACTTATCCCTAAATGCATCGAGCTGTATACATTAAATATGAACATATTTTTACATGTCAAGCGTACCTCAATAAAGTAGTAAAAAAATGAAAGGCAAAAATCTTGACATATTTCACTCATGTAGAAATGTTTAGGTGGAAAGTGGCTATATGAAAGAATTCTGTGTTCACCTACAGAGCGGTCAAAAATTCTAATACTTCTGTTATCCACGTTCTGGCTTTCCTTCCTTGTGAGGCATCATAGAGAAACAGAGGAAGAAAAAGAAAGTCCTACCAAGAAAAAGGTTTCAACAAATCCATGTCCAATTCAATTTATAGAAGCATCAAATCAATTAAATTCAACAATTATGCATTTTTTGTCTAATATATGCAAAGCACAATGCTAGATATTTTTCTAATAAGGTTCTGAATACAATTCCTTACTTTACCAACTTACAGAATCAACCACATATAGACTGTTGGAACTTTGAAAAATATTAGACTGCCAGACTGACTTAATTCAAAAAAGTCCTTTATTTGTTACCCTATGAAGATCTCTAGGCTATTTTGCATGCCAAACAGCTGTGAACTGGAAAAACTTATTAATTCCATAGAAACGGCATTAAAATGTGAACATAATATAAATTGAAGCTCACCTTCATTTTCTATGAAGGCATACGGACAGAGTGGCTGTAGTTTACAAATTAGGCACTTGTTTGAAGGCGTAAGAATCTTTTTAAATTAAAAAAACAACAAAAGTATGAAAATATTTAAATTTGTGTAAAAAGAGCCATAATCTTACTCTCCTCTTTTTACAGTTTTCCACACTAAAACACAAATGAATGTTTCATCTTAACAGTTGAAATAATAATGCATATATTAACAATATTTCTACTTCTCTTGAATATACATCTGCCCTGTCCAAAATGGTAGCAGTTTGCCATATATGGCTTTTGAGATTGGAAAAGTCGTTGGTCCAAATTGCAATGTGCTAGTAGTGTAAAATATGCACCAGATTTCAAAGATTTAGTAGCAAACAAATAATGGAAAATCTCTCATTGATCAGTCTTTTATATTAATTATAGGTTGAAATAATCTTCCAGATATTTTGACTAAATAAAATATATTGCAAAATTAACTTTACCCCTTTCTATTTACTTTTATAATGTGGCTACTAGAAAAATTAAAATAACATATTTGGCTCAGATAATATTTTATTTGAAAAGCACCTAACTATATAAGATTCATGCTTCACTTTTAATGCTCAAATAATATTTCTGTATATTAATTCATGGCAGCATTACTTATTAAATCATTCTAACATTGGGCAATCTGGCTGCTTCCATTAAATTCTTCCAATTGCGAATAATGCCACAATGAATAGTTTAATGTTTATAGTGTCCTATTTCTATTGAATTATTTAATGAGAAAAAGTGGTAGTAAACTGGGTTCACCAAGAGCATTCTAAAATTAGTTGTTATACATTTAAAAATATTGCTACTTTAATGGATATAAAGCACTCTCTCAAGCTTACTTTAATTTATATTTTTAGTCTCTTCGAAAGATGTTATATTTTTGTATTTATTAATTGATTCATCTTTTGCAAATTGTCTCCTCTTATCCTTTGCCTGTTTATTTGAATTTTTATGTTTTTAATAAATGTGAAGAAAGTATTTCCATTTCAGTAAAGGTGGTGAGGATGACAAAGGAGATTTGCCAATTATTGAATGCCTACTCTATTTCAAGTACTGTCTAGTAACTTTACATATTCACTTTATATTTAATTTTCACATTAACCTTAGACATAGGTGTTATTAATTCCATTCGTTTTAGTAAGCTTACCGAGAATCACAAGCCTATTACAAGAAAAGACATAAGGAGATTGTCTTCAAAGTCTGTATTCTTTCTACCATATGACTTTGTCTCTGTATAATAAATAATTCCTTTTGTCTATTAATTTTATGTAACTATTTTCCACTTTTTTTTGCTACCATTTAAATGCTCATTTTGCTATTTAAAAATAATACAGATGGACAAACAAATAAAAAACCCTCTTTTACTCATGGCAATATCTTCATGGAACTTTTTAATGTGGTAAAAAGTTTGGGGAGAAATTCTCGAAAAATCAGAAAAAGGTAAAAACCTAGATTTTGGAAAAAGACTAGGAGAAAAATGGAAAGTTACAATTAAATTTGCATAATTCTGTAACCTATTTGCAAAATTCTATAACCTAGGCACTTGTGGACAGATTATACTGCATTCATTCAGCAAATATTCACTGAATATACAAATAATCTAAATGCCAAGGAGATGAGGCAGAGTGCCCCCTTAGAGGAGTGACTTATTCAAGTGACAAAGAACTCTAAGAGCAAAACAAAGCTGCCTAAATGTCACAGAATGATTCACCAAAAAAGGGACATGTAATCTCTATAGACGAGGAGGAATTTATTTAGTAACTAAGGTAGACGAGGATATTCCAGGCAGAGGAAGTAGCAAATAGATAAGAAAAGATTTCACATATTTGAAAAATGCTGAAAATCTCAGTTTATTGATGCTAGATTCCCAGGTTGGATGGGAAGGGATGCGTTAGAACAGACCTTAATTACCATGTATTGAATACCTCCTGTGTTCTTAACACTGTGGCAAGTGTTTTGCATGTATTTTCTCTAATTATCACAAAAGTTCTTTATGATCCTATTTACAAATGGGGATACTATGCTTTAAAGAAATAAATAATTTGTTTAAGCTCACACACAACTAGTTAAATGGGTGCATCCGGTGCTAACCCAAGTCTGTCTGACTGTAGGATCCCACTTTTTAAGCATCATGTCTCTTAAGTATCATATTTGTGAGAGGGCCTTTTAGATATGATATTTTGGGGGTAAATTACATTTAAATTAGTATTTATATTTTAAGGAGGCAAACCGTCTTAATGACGGTGATTGTGACCTGAAGGCTTGGGAAGTAAAGAGCTATTTAGAAGGCTACTGTGGGAGATCTGACAAGAATTAATAAGGATCCCAACCAAGACAGCAAAAGGCAGAATGGAAAGAGGGGGGAGGTTTCAAATCTACATAAGTTAGAACAAGTAATTCTTGGAATCTAACTACATTTAGGCAGCGGAGAGAGAAAATTTAAGAGTGACTACAATTTTCTAGCTTGGAAAACTGGTTGATGGTAATTATTCTGTTAATGTGAGAAGAGAAATAGGAAAGAATAATCAGGTGAGGAAGGCAGTGAATTCATTTGTTTGATTTTTGAATTTGTGAAGCCCGTAGAATACAAAGCTGGAGATATTAGAAAAGTCAGTTGAAAATATGTGTGCCTCTTAAATGAGAGGTTAGAGCTGAAAGTGCCCATGTTACCTATTGGCCTGACACAGTCAGTTAAAGCCACTGGAAGAGAAAAGACCAAGCACGCAACTGAATGTGACCGCAATGAAGACGTGACAGGAGAGAAGACTTGGGAAGTACCAACCGAGGCTCCAGTAGGCAGGAGACAGAGAAGGTGTGGTAGGATGGAGGCTGTGTAAGAGAATAAGGAAAGAAGGAACATCAAGAAGCAACTACCGAAGAGTTTTAAGAAGTAAATAAACTCCCTTCTATATAAGAAAATTCATATTTAAAATTTATAGTATATTTATATTTAACAACAAAAATAATAATAGTGGTAATATTACTTGCACAGTATTTCACAGTTTCCGGACATGGCTACTCATATACTCTTGTCCGAAGAGCAATCATTCTCTTTCTGAAACAATTTCAGGCAGATTTGAGAGCAGTGAGAAAAGATGTAAGCCTCAAAAGCAGGTCCTCTAACCCCAGACCCTGCACTCTTTCGGATTCATCATAGGATGCCTCTGATTCTACTGAACCCCAGTATTTTGCACAGTCAGGGAGAGGCTGATGTTCAGCAGAATGAACCCATAATTTGGCATTTGGGCTTGGGGAAATCCTGGACCTGCCATGCACAAGCTGTATGAGCCTCATTCCCTTGTCTGAACCAGAGGATGGTAATACCCGTCCTTGAGCTTGGCTGTGAAAATTAAACTTGAAAGCAAGTGAGAAACATGCGATAAGGAGCTGCCACTAAATATGTGTTTTCCTCTTTAACTTCTGAAAAAGAAATACTGTATGGTTATTTTAAAATATGACAAGTTATTAGTAACCATTATTTTAAATTAGCTAAGCAAGTAAAATAAACATGGCTAAAACACTGGGTTTTTTTTTTTAATAAATCAAAGGAATGGGGCCATGTTCACAATCAGAAAAATATTCTGTTATTCAGTCTCTGTAACTGTCTTACAGGCCATCACGTACAAGATTGGGTATTTCACAATTTAAAGCTGGTTATTTATAATTTTAGGTCTGAAATAAGTTTATGCTGCTGCTAAGTAATATTCAATAATATTTTTATTATTATATATTTATTATTATTATTTATTATTGTTATAAAAGCTCTCAACATTTTTCCCCATAGTGAGAGGTACGTAGATATTTTGCAGAAAAACTTGCAAACATTTTCCTATATATGGGAATGATTACATTTCCATTTTCAATATCTTGTATAGAAAAAAAATCACTTCTGAAGCAATGATTTCATAGAAATATTTAGAATTTTTAGTAAAATAGAAAAAATTAAAATCAAGAATTATACTGGCAGTTTGCTCCTAAAGAGCTATGTTACTTCTGACAAGCCACCAATTTTTCTTTTTATAAAATTTTTATTTAATTTCTTTTTTTTGAGGTAACACTGGTTTATAACATTCCGTAAATTTCAGATGTACATCATTATATTTCAGTTTCTACGTAGCCTATATTGTGTTCACCACCCAAAGTCTAATAGCCGTCCATCACCACGCACATGCCTCTTCACCCCTTTCGCCCTTCTCCCTCCCGCTTCCCCTCTGGTTACCACCAATCTGTTCTGTGTCTATGTGTTTGTTTTTATCTTTCACCTACTCGTGAAATCATACTACAAGGTTTTCTTTCAGAGGTTTTCTCAGATTAAAAAAAATAGCTAAAAATTATTAAATATTATGTTCTAGGCATATTCATTTCCATGTATCAAGTCATCTCATCCTCTCAAGAAGCATACGAGGCAACATTCTGTAGATGAGAAAACTAGTACACGGAAGATTTAACTCACACTGCTGAGAAATGCTGAGTCAGAATTAAAACCAAAGAATTCTGACACCAGAGTTTATGCCTTTGACTACTGCAGTCCTGCCCTTGGGGATGTCTGAAGTCACAGAATTCTAGAGATAGAAGGGCGTCAGCCACCCTCCTCCTGTTACACGTGAGGACAAGGAGGCATGGAGACGTTCCGTAATGTGTCAAGTTAGATCACAGCCAGATCTGGATCTATAGCCCAGCTCCCCCCAACTTTCTAATATCCTTGATCTCTCTCATCTGAGTATAAAATAATGATTTTATAAAACTAGTTTAATATGGGTTAATCTTGTAACTGCAGCTTCTACGTGGCATAGAAGGACATAATTATTATCGTGTACTTTGACATACATAGTAAAGTGTCGTGGAATGGGTTTCACAGATTTGCTGCTCCAAAATTGTTCCAGTTATCTTAATAGTACAGTTCTTTTATAGGCTTTGTCGGATTTTGAAATTCAGTAAGATCATTCACTGAGACGGTGGCAGAGACTATTCCCATGTGCGCCTCTTGATTTTCTAGTCACCCTTTCAATTATGTTGGTCATTTGGCTGCAAATGTAATACAGACAGAAGCGATGTAAGAAATTTACTGCTCTAGCCATTTAAAACACCACATCGAGCCTTCTGGCCCTCTCTTCTGCCGTGGTGACCTTGAAAGCCATGTTCTTCCAGGAGCGCGGCTAGAAGATGGAAATGGCTTAAATTCATGAGTCCATGGTTGGAGGAGAGACACCCAGCAGAGACACTTGGCTTGCATCTGACGATGTCTCAGTGAGAAATAAACATTTAAAGTATTAAGTCATCAATATTTTGGGTTTTATTTGATTCTTCAGCATGCTCTCGCCTATCCTGAGTAATGCATGTACTGGTTTCGGAAATAGAGTGCAACCATAGTGAAAAACCTACAATTTGTGGTAATTAGTTTAGCAAATGAATGGCAAGTAGTTAGGAAATTGCTGTCAGAGGCTGGAGAAATAGAGATGCATATTTTGCAGTGGCAAAACTTTCAGTGTAATTATAACACGTCTGTGGTAACTTGAAAAGCTATGTATATCTTACCAAATTCTCTTTAAGGTCAGACTCCTGAATTCTAGCATCTCTATCATTCCTACTACAGAAGGTTATGGTGGAGTTTTCACTTGGACACATAATTAAATGCTGAAAAGCATTTAAAATCCCTATAAAATGGAGATTGTAAGTTATTTCTCAAGGTTGAAGGGGATAAATCGCAGAATATTTCAAAGCATTTTGCACTAGTTAATATTTGAGTGGCCCTGAGCAACTTGAACAAAAGTAGAGAGAAAATGGTGAGAAGCAAACTGTGAGATAAACTATATTTAATTCTAGAACATATAAGATACCTCTAAAATATATTCAAGTTTCAATAATATGAAATTAGCTAATGGAACCAGTATTTCTAATTATAATTTTACTGCAATTTCTATAATTAACATGAAAAACTAAAGTTTAAAAACCTATCTCATGCACTTAATTGTTTATTTATTTCATATACATAATAAGGTACATTGTTATTGGTTAAAAGCGCAGATTTTAGAATCCAAAAGATCTGAGTTTAAATTAATTTATGACTAAATTGCAATTAGTAACTTAGTCCTTCTAAGCTTCAATTTTATCTAGAAAATGTAGATTGGAAAATTACATCAATTGTTGGTTAAATTAATTGAGAAAGTGCATGCTAATTAGTATATTTTCTGAATCATGAATAGCACTAAAATATTGTTAGCTATTTTGTTGTTGCAGCCACGATCATCACCACTATCTTTATACGTGCTCATTATCTTTCACCAAAGATAACTGATGAGCATAGTCTTCAGATATGGACTCAACAGGACCCAGACCCTTAAACTGAAAACAATGGAGTCACCAGAAACACTTGTATTATACTGAAACATTTCTCCCACACTTATAAAATGACCCCATCTTTCAGGGGATGGTTGGTTTATGTGAAAAGGATTTTCAGGAATTTAAAAGATTTTAAAAGTGCTTTAGGGGTCAGCCCTAGGGCATAGAGGTTAAGTTCAGTGTGCTCCAATTTGGTGGCCTGGATTTGCAGGTTCAGATCCCAGGCAGGGATCTACACCACTTGTCAGCCATGCCATGGTGGTGACCCACATAAAAAGTGAAGGAAGATTGGCACAGATGTTAGCTCAGGGCTAATCTTCTTCAGCAAAGAAATAAATAAATAAAAAAGTGCTTCAAAAATGATTTTAAAATCTGTGTATTGCAAAAAAATTAGTTCTGTCATTCTTCTAATTCAAAGTCAATATGAAGAGTAAATAGACTGTTTATGGGAAAAGGTGAATATAAATTGAACAACCAAACAAAATAACATCACAATTAATATCCAAAGGAAACCCAGGATTACCCATCAGTCATTATCTTAGTAATTCTGTATTTTTTGATTAAAATTTTAGTTTTTTAAATATGAAACCTTTGTGTCATTCAATGAGATTGCACTTTTGTTCTGTATGTCATCTTGGCAGATTATCACATATTGTTCTGAATGAGCTTTCATTAATTTGAAGCTTGAGGTTGGTAATCTGTTAGTTTTTTATAATGCAGCTGAAAACCATTTTGGCTCAATTAGTGACCCCTTTTCACAGGATATTTCATCTGGAGGCCTCTCAAAATTCTTAACTGGCCTCAATATTTCACTTACAGCTTTGGCAGGTTATTTTTAAAAGTACTCAAAAACTTTATGAGTTTATAGGAGGTAATTGCAGAACACCTGAGCAGTACTACACAGCAGGGAAAGAATGCTGGGCAAGAAGCACTTTGCAACAGGCTGTGAATAATGAGCTTCCACACTTTCTTTGCCACTCAGAAGAACTTCTGAACTATCCTGAATGTAAGCCCCAGCCTCCTGACTTTATGGCATACACTTTATTCTAGATCATACCAAAATCTATGAGTTGCTATGTCTGTAATAATGTGTATTAGTATTATTAATTTCATTTTTTCTCAAAAGTGCATAAATCTATCTATATTTTAAATTGAGTTGTGAGAAAAAATATTTCTCTCTAAACATTAGATTTTTAATCATAATTAATCAGAGCAAATGTATGGATGCCATCTTAAAGAAGCAGAAGGGATCTGAGGTCACAAGAACTGATTCTATCTTGACTGAATATATTAAAATATGTAGAGAAAGTGTATGTCTTTAAGAAGGAGAATTAGCTAGACATGAAATAAATCTAAAATCATTGAGCACTTTACTACCTTCCAGGCAGTATTCTAAGCTCTTTAGAGTATCTTTTATTTAATCCTTACACAAACACTATGAAATAAATATGATTATTATCATATTAAAACCGAGGCACAGAATTAAAGGAACTTGCCCAAGGCTACACAGTTGGTAAGTGCTGAAACCTGGTAAGAAAAAGAGAAGCACAGTGAAAAAATTTTCAGGACTCATCCTAGCACAGTTCAGAGTAAACATATTCCTATCCAATGGATTTGGAGTGTTTTGTTCCATAGGCAAAGCTATTCTAGCTATGACAATCATGGAGCAGGTTACCTGAATCTGCTGTCACTGGACATTCTTTTCTCCTAAAGAAATCTGTTTGTTCAGAATCCATAGTGGTCAGGCCATATATAATTTGGTTTTCTCATCTACACAGCTACAGCCCAATATGTTGAAATAAGTATTCTGGAAGGCTTGATAGTTAAGCTTCTCATAAATTTATAAAGTGCCATTTGGATTTATAAGCAATTGTTTGTAATAGGCATGTTTTCATCCAAAAGTAACAAGATACCAGACCAACAGTGGCTAAAACACACTAAGAGAGAAGGTCCATGTTCCTGATACCTGGATATTTTATCAGGGAAGAGAAAGCATTCCCAGATTCCTCAACAGACATTAGCCAGAGCTGTGTAACATGGCCACTCCTACCAGTAAAAAGATTAGAAAAGTGAGTGTTTATGTTTATATAGTAGGAAAGAGAAAGTAGAAGAAAGTTGGGAAATGGTGCTGTGTTAGCCAACATAGAATGATACTCATAAAAGAGTTACTGCCTCTAAGGTTGTTGACAACTTTAGGCTGTGATTCTGTAAATTTAATAGCTGGACTCTGCCCATGATAGATACACCAAGGTGGAGGAAAGCATCAATGAAAGACATCACCTCTACAATACATTTTCATCCACTTTGAAATTACTAAAATTACAATTGAAAATTCCAAGTAACCCTTTGTCACTACAGTAGAAATATTTGTATTTATTATAATGTTCTATCAAATTCATTTCTCCATATCCACGTATCTATGGTCTCAGAGTAGATTCCTAAGAATAGGACACATCAAAAGTCTGGGCAAGTCCAAGACTGATGGGGCACCATAACCAACCAGGATTTTATTTACGTGAACACCTGTGAGTTTCATGGGAAAGATAGAGTCCTATGGTTGATGAAGCACACCAACAAAAAACGAGGAAAGAACAATCACTATTATCCACCATGGCATAAAAAGATTGGGAAAGAAACCCCACTTGAGGTAGAGAGTCCAGGTGCGTAGCCACGAGATGCTAGTGGATGCTGGGGAAAAGGGATGATTTTGACAGCAGAAATGGATAAGCATAAAATCTGTGGTCTGACTTATTCCCATATGCCTAGAAACAAGGGAATTGTGATCAAAGAATCAATGAGATGGAAAGATCTGTGAATCAAGACCATTCCAGTCTTCTCTTCATTCCATTCACAAAGATTTTCAAGTTGCAAACAGTAGTTACTTAGTAAATATTTGATTCAATAAGTCAACAAATATATATAAATAACAAATATATAGCTACAAGTGCTCTTGAAGTGAAAATATAGAAAGCTCAATGGGCGGGTCTCATGAATGTGGGGATGCTTATCTTTTCATAGTCCTGAGGCATGCTCAGTGGAGTGCAGTGAAAGATAAGTTATGGTACTGCCAACAGCAGCAACAGCGAGACTGAGGGTAAAGGCTTTTAGTCTAGTGGGAGGATTTCAGGATGTGCAAAGGAGAGGGAGGCAAAAGATTTGTAGCATGGTAGTTGAAAACACAGGCTTTGGAGATAAACATGATTGGTTTCAGTCTAAGTTCTTCCAGTAACTATGTGATCTTGGTCATGCAACCTTGTCATGAATATGGAGACACCTTTGCCCAGATGCCCCTTCAAGGAAGGATTTTTGCCCCAGCTGTTGAAGTGCTGCTGGCAGAAAGCCTGTGGCTGTCAGCTATTAAAGGATTGTTGGAACTGCAGACCTACCTCTCCCAACGTTACTCCCAAGGTGGCCCTTCCCGGAGGCCGCATCTACTGACTGTTGAAGTCAGGGGTATAAAAGCAGAACCATTTCAATTTCAGCCCAACCTGGGACAATTTTAACAGGTCAATTTTAACTCTGGAGCTCCCTGTGGGCTCTGCTGAGGCTCTAGCCAGCATCAAAGCTGGACCTGTACATCTGCCTGATCTAGCTTCCTTCTCCTCCCTTCCACAGATGTCACTTTCAAGGGCTGTTCCTAATGAATATCTTGCACTTAAACATCATCTGCTTCCTGAGAACCCAATAAACTTCACACAGCAGACTCATTATTGTCCTTTGTAAAATGGAAATTGGTAGTAATACTAATCTCATATTTTGGGGTTTTATATTTTGGTAAAAAGTCCAAGCAAAAGATATTGTTCTGATATTGTTTTACTCCCGTTTCACTATTGCTCTCTCAGGTAAGCTAAGCCTGAGAACATGTGAATACGTAAATTACATAAATAAAAATTAGCCTAGTGTCACATAGCAAATTGTTCAATGTTTAACTTGACAGAGATGACATCATGATACAATATCAAATGTGTTTACTTTCCTTTAATAATGTCAAACAAATATTGAACTTCTTTTTATTCATCTTGTCATTTATAACCAGGAATGTTGTCAAGGTTACATTATAATGATATAAATTATTACTAAATTTTTCTTCTAGAAATAAATTTTTTAGATGAAAGGTGTTTCTTTTATAATATTTTCCAGTAACTATTTTACTGTAGGACCATGGTTTACCTGTCACTGTAATTGCTACTTTAGATGTTTTAAAAATTTCATTATATAATTAGATTAACATTGCTCATGACATTATTTAATAAGAACATATTCACCTTTTAAACATTCTATGAACTAATTTTAGATATTTGTGATTTATAAAATATTTTTTCTGTTGGAGGAGACACATAGGTCTTTGAGATCGTTTAAGAGAGTGGTATTCCAGATTTTGGGAAGCGAACTACAGTTACCACCATTGTTACTGCAATTCATTTTATCAAATGTCACCACAGGCAATAGAAAAATTTAAACATAAATTCACCAGTGAGTTAATAGAACTATCATCAAGAACAAAGACTTTAGTATGTTTAAAACCTCATTCCCTGAGCTATGGAGACATATAAAGAAAATGGATGACACTATGTTACTACATTGCAGAATATATGGTATAATGTAAAAGATGATAGAGTTGAATAAATGGAAAGGAGATATAGGATCAGATGAAAACTATAGTCACTATAACAGCAAATCTTCAAACAAATATGGGAGCTTATTATCTAGAAAACTCCACGCTAAGCACTTCAGAAAACACAGAGATGAGTACATTTATAATTTAGTATTCAAGGAACAAAAGTGCACAAAAATCAAGATATAGAAAGTATAAGAAGTGAAGGATATGTTAAAATGAAAAATATTGACAAATGCTAGCGGGAATCAAGAGAGAGAGACATCACACGTGTTTGATTGAAGAATTCAAAAAAGATTGGAGAAAATCGCTTTCATAAATTGCATCTATGATTTCAGCATTTAGAATGTGGGAGAGGCAGGGTGGGAAAGGCCTTCAAGCAGAGAAAAAGCATAAACAGGCTGTTCATGCTCAGGGTGATGCAAGGAAAATGTTTAGGGAACTGAAAATGGTAGAATTGAGAATTCAGGGTATGCTTAAAGAAGTAGGGGGTGATGAATGTAGAAGAAATGATTAGATGATAAATTATTGTTGAATAAATATATACATTCATATAAATGTCTTATATTCTAAATTTAAGAGTAAATCCTTACTTAATAAATATGTGCACGTTGGCCTGATTTTATACAGACTTTCTTAGAACAAGAGAACATGGAATGTAAAATGATTTTTTTAAAATTCATCTTCCCATTGGCTTCCAGTATCATTTAGGAGACATATTGCTGAAGGGGATAGGAATAGAGATGGTGCATTCCCAAACTAGAAAACAATAACTTAAAATTCACCCTGTCTGTTTCATCCTACTTAAACCTCTAATACTCCTTGTAAAGGCGTATGCTTGCAACTTTGAAAGCTCAGCCTCTCCCTGAGGCCTCAAATTAAAGTCAGAGGTTTTGTAACCTTCCCATCTACTAAGTTCCTCAGAAATGTGACTCCTTCAGTTAAAACAAAACGAACAGCTGGATCATTTTTCTCCTTTTTCCATGTTCCCCGTCATTCTTTTAATCCCATTTTTCCTATTGCCAATCTGTCTCCCACTTGACATCTGTTATATATGGTATATTCTGAAAGATGATATAGTTGAATGAACAAATGAAGAAATAGGATGAAAAGAAAAACTACACTCATGTCCTGTCATTCAGGCCCACACCATATTCTCATCAGCATGGATATGGCACAGAGCCTCTCCACCTTCAAGATCTCAAGTTAGGCACTTTCTCCCCATTATCATATACCTTTACCTTTTCGTTCTTCCAGGTTCACTAAATTTGCTCTTTTTATTCTCAGTGTAAACTCCTATCACTCAACCCTCCCATTTACTCAGCTCTTTAATCTCTAATTGCTATTGACTCCAGAACTCATCATGACCTTTGTTTGCACACTGTGCCCACCCCCAGTCTCAGATTTCCCCATAGTTTAATGCCTTTTCTCTACTTCCAGGCCATGAATTATTGTTGATTAAAGATTTAAATACACTAAGCCAAATTCCCCTAAAAAGAGCATGACACTCATCTTTGACTGGGAACTCACTATTGCAAAACATTATTTAATTCACGCATTTTTTTTCATTCCCTAGCACATGCCCAAGAAAGCAACACCAAAATTTGCATATCCTTATATCTTTTTTATTTTACTTTTTGAGGAAGATTAACCCTTCGCTAACTACTGCCAGTCTTCCTCTTTGTGCTGAGGAAGACTGGCCCCAAGCTAACATCCGTGCCCATCTTCCTCTCCTTTATATGTGGAACGCCTACCACAGCACGGTGTGCCAATCGGTGCCATGTCCTCACCTGGGCCACCAAGAAGCGGAACATGCGAACTTAACCGAATGTCTACCCGAATGTTCCACCACAAACCCTATCAAGACAAAAATCTAATTCATCACCTTGGTCTCTTCTCTTTTCATATACTTAACATAGTCAGCTAGTCTGAACTTTTGAACATATCCTCACTTGCCCTCACATCAGTTGTCAAGTTCTTTAAAATCTCTTTGCATAGTGTATATGTCATTGTTCTATCCCCTGCCTCTTTTCAATCCTGCATCGCCCAGATTTGAAAAGGCAGAACTCATGAGATACCTTGACTTCACTGTTGCAAAAACCTCTTAACTAGTTTAATCGATTCTGCTCTTATTTCTCTTCCATATATTATTGCCAAATTAATCTTCTGAAAACAATACACTATCACATTGTTTGCTTCCTTGACAGTATATCATTCGCCAAATAGTCTCAATTCATTAGTCTGATACTTAAGACCCTCCTGAATTGGCCAGCTGCATTTTTACAATTTTACAGTATTCCTCAAAATGATCTTTATACTTCACCCAAACAGGAATAATCACACAGTGTCTTACTGGACATTTATTGTGCTCTTTTACTGTCTAGCATCTTTTGAACACACTTCATGTGTTGAAAGGAATTTCCTGCTTTATGATTCCACTCCTCACCGGTGCCAGGGAACAGGCATGTAAACTCAGTTCCCTAATCAGATACACTGACTTGAAATGAAAGAAGATAAAGATAAGAAAAGAAAGTACTGTGTGGAACAACGCAGGTGAGGGGGCCAATGAGATACTCAGCATTCAAAGATAAAATTGAAAGTTTTCTCCACAAAATTCTCAATTTAGTGTTCTGTGCCAACTACTTTTATTTTATTATAACCTCTTACTCTCCTCAATCTCCTCAGTTTGGCTTGTTCGCCCACAAATATATAAACATGCCCTTTAAATCTTAAATTACTTTCCTATTGACTAATCAGATGTGTTGTTCTAGGTTTTACTTTTTGTAAATCTTACTGCCGTATTTTTCACCACTGACCAACTCTGCATTCTTAAAAAAGATCTTTTTGCCTCACACTGCATCCCCTTAGAGTTCCTTTTAACTGCTCTGTCATTGCCTTTCTGACCCTTTACTGGACGCTCCTCCTCACTAACCTTCCAAATCTAAGCATCCTGGAAGCTCAAAGAAGCAGTGCTGTTCTTTCTCTACATTTCTTCCCTTGCTGATTTAACCCTCAATAATAGCTATATACTGATAATGCTAAAAATAAATTGATCTCTGACTTCTTTTCTTGGTTTTTGTCATATATCTTCAACATCTTTCAAGATATTGGTATTGAATTTCTTAGTATATTTCCAAATTTCTTGCATCTAAAACTTAATTTAAAGAAGCCTTCTGTCCCAACTTTGTAGTTTCTGTCAATACCGCTATGACTCTTCCTATAGAACCACCTTGGAATGTTTGTCCTCTGGGACATCCGCATAAGGCAGAGTCATCACCAAACAGGAATATGAATTCTATGAAATAGTCACGTAATTCTTCTCCAAGGAACTGAAAAGCAAGCTAACAGGCTACCAAAAATTCTCTTCTTAATCCGAGGATAGAGTGGTAAGAACATCTTAACATCAAAAAGAGGGACTGTAATATTTCTTTTAAATGCAAGAGAGGGAAAACTATCCATGTAAGTTCAAGATAATCTTTATACTTGTTTAAAATATCTTTTAATGTTATGAAAGACATTTAAAATAAGGCTACAAACAATAAGAAATAAGCCACTTTATCAAATTTTCTTTATATATCTAAGATGTATAGGCCTTGTACTCCAACTTCTTTGATTCTTACAATGTAAAATTTATGATTTGTTTTCAAACTGCATTCAGTAAGACTATACAGATGAATTCAATGATAGACTTGTCCATTTTATGCTTGTAATAACTTTTATGAAATACTTTGATTTGGAGGGTGTGCCGTTGTTTAGCATAAACTGCATTGTATAAAAATACCTATTTCCAGATTCTGTCACTGACATTCAAAATTCAACATAAGGGCAGGCAGAGGAGATGAAAATGAAGGAGAATAAAGAAAGTTCTCCTAAATTGTTTGGAGAAGACATGAGGTCTATTGGGTGATATCGGGGGATAACTGGCATTTAATGAGGAAGGTAGAGAAAGAACAATACTTACAAGAGAGTAGAGTGCCTAAGCAAAGGATTAGCTAAGAAATAGGAAGACATAAGCATATTTAAGAATAAAAGAGGGCCAGCGGGTGGCGCAGCAAAGTTCGCACGTTCTGCTTTGGCGGCCCGGGGTTTACCGGTTTGGATCCTGGGTGTGGACATGGCACTGCTTGGCAAGCCATGCTATGGTAGGCTTCCACATATAAAGTAAAGGAAGATGGGCATGGATGTTAGCTCAGGGCCAGTCTTCCTCAGCAAAAAGAGGAGGATTGGTGGCACATGTTAGCTCGGGCTAATCTTCCTCAAAAAAAAAAAAAAAGAATAAAAGAATAAGGATAAGGGGCTGACCCTGTGGCCTATTGGTTAAGTTTGGCGCACTCCTTTTTGGCGGCCCAGGTTCGGTTCCTGGGCAGGGACCTACACCACTCTTTGGCAGCCATGTTGTGGTGGCAACACACATATAAAACAGAGGAAGATTGACACAGATGTTAGCTGAGGGTGAATCTTCCTCATCAAAAAAAAAGAGAAAAAGAAAAAGAACAACAAATAAGGATAAATTGGCATTGCTACCAATGGAAGAAATAGTTATAGCAGTGAACCTCAAAGGATATGACACAGAATACATTTGGAACATATATGAAGATGTTTTATTTAGAAAAGAGGAGAGAGATGTGACCCAGAATCATAAAGAGAAGGGTAAGTTACATTCAGAATTATCTGTTTACTAAGACAGGGCAGAGGGTTATTCATTTCAGAAAGATGTCTGTCAAACTGACTGGCACAAATGGATTGTGGAATGTGAGTGAGTTAAGTTTCTGATTCCAGTAATATAAATTCTAGGTATTCAAATATCTAAGAATGCATTGCAACATGCATATAATATTGGCAATATGAAATTTGCCTCACCCATTCTCTAGAACATTTACAGTAGCAAAAAAAGAATAAAGCAAAAACAAACAATAAATAAGAAATGATAAGTACTATCTTATATTTTCTTGTAATATGTGTATGAAATATCCACTCATTAACAAAAGCATAGATAATTTTCTTATCGAGTTAAATGGTGACTTGTTCCTTAATTCTTGCAAATGGGTCAGGGCATAATCTCAGGGATGTTGAGATAAATCTCGAGTTTTAATATTGGAAATGTATAGCAAATAAGGTGGAAAACTTTAATAGTGAGAACTTTATTGTAATAATAATTAACAATTCAAATTTCAGTGTTATTTACGCTAAAACCTTTTTTCCACGATGGCAGACATCTGTGTAAAATGTAAATATATCTATATTTACATATATATGTATACATGAAGTGGTAGTTTTAGTAGTGACCATGTAGAGTAAATAGTTCAATTTTTAATTAAAAATAAATATTGTAAATTTCATTCAAATTAAGTAAACCAAATTTTTCATTTCTAACCCACCAAATTTTCTCTCCTGTAAGCTGCGTGGTTGACTCACAGCTTCTTCCAGGCAGCGATGAGTTCACAGCCTCTGGTCCTTTCTGTAAGCTGCCTTATTTCTTACTTTGTATTATGTATCCTTTGGTGTTTCTGAGGTTGTATTTTCAAGTTAGGAGTTTTCCTTTAAATGACACATGGCAAAATGCCAGGAAAGTAACTGTAGTGGTTTTTTGACAGCTGAAGTAATCTTCAGTGTTCTAACATTTCCAGATTTTCTTTATGGGCTCGTCTGATTTCTATAACAAAAACAAGTTCACTAAACAATGGTAGTCTTTCTTAAAATCAACAGGTTGTTTCATTCATTGTATGAAACAGGTTATATCAATCAAGAAATGGAGTCCTGATCTTATTTCATGAATTACTACAAAATATACCAAAGAAATAAATACAACATACCTACCCATAGTGGCCTTTAAAGAGGAATCTTTTCTCACAGTTACGTCCCAACAAAACCATAGGATTTCATAGATTAACTTCCAAAAGGAAATGATGGGGATGAGGACAAAATGGTGATCACAAGATTGCTTGGCATCCTCAAGGACCAAGATCTCTCTCTCTCTCTCATTTAAAGGGCACTCAAGAATAACTTTGCTATTTTAAAGTAAGACAGTATTACAAGATTTAAGGAGGATCCTATACTTCCACACTGCAAAAGACGTCAGCTGTGCAAGTTCTTTTAACTGGAATGCTTTTAGCTAGGACAGTGTGTTGAAATCATAGTTCAGAATCACAATGTCCCGGCCTCTGAAGTCTACTACGATTGAAGTCACCTTGTGGGTGCGGAAGCAATCTACCAAGCCCTGTGTCCTCTCCCCACAGCTCTGGAATCTTGAAAATCCCTATTACCTGCTCAGCCATGACTCTGCCACCAGGGCTATTTCTGATCTTAGCCAGGAAGAATTTAAGATGTTTAGTTCAACCTAATGAAAATCGATATGAGGTCATACATTTATTTCTTCATTAAACAATATAAGGATAGAGAAACAAGTGTGTGCCCAAGACTGCTGGGTGCTGGTGCTACTGATATGACTAACATGGCAGATATACAGTGTGCTCGGACAGCACATAGCCAGTGCTTTGACCCCCGTTGAGAGGTCAAAGGAGAATTCATCACTAAGGAAGTGGCATGTGAGATGAAATCCAAAAGATGAGAAAGAATTAACAAGACACAGGGGCATGATAAAGACAGCAACCTAGAGGAAAAAAAGAGAAAGAAAGAAAGGAAGGAAGAAGAGAAAGAAAAAGGGAAGGAAGGAGAGGGGGAAGGAAGGAAGAAAGAAGGAAAGAGGAAGAAGGAAGAAAGGAAAGAAGGAAGGAAGGAGGAAGAGAAAGAAAGAAAGGAAGGAAGGAGGAAGAAGGAAGGAAGGAAGGAAAGAAAGAAGGAGGAGGAAAGTGGAAGGAAGGAAGGAAGGGGAAAAGCACTGTGTGCAATAGTCCTAAGGCAGGACTCATTCTAGAAACCGGAGGCAGGTGAGTGTGGCTGACTCATAGAGAACAGGGAAAGTGGTGTGAAATAGAGGCTAGAAGAGTAGGCAGGTAGTAGAAAACAAGGGAAGAAATCAGTCCCCAGACTTCATCCTAATGGAAGTTGGGAACCACTGAAGGGATGTAAGCATGGTAGAGACTTGTTTATGCCAGTATTTTTGTCTTTTTTGTTTTTCGGGTTTTTTTGGTGAGGAAGATTGGCCCTGAGCTAACATCCATACCAGTCTTCCTCTACTTTGTATATGGGATGCCACCACGGCGTGACTGGATGAGCAGTGTGCAGGTCTGCTCCTGGGATCTGAACCCATGAACACTGGGCCGACCTACTTGATCCTGTCTGGAAAAGCTTTTGGTTAACCAAAATGCCACAGGGCTGGCTCCACCAGTGTCTTTTAAAAAGGTAACTCTGGCTGAAATGTGAAGATTTCATTTGGCAAGACAAGAGAAGGAGAAAGACCAAATACGAGGCCATTGTAGTATTCTAGATGAGACTGGTACCACAGGAGATGGACATAAAGACAAATATTTGAAAAGCTTTTCCAGACAGGATCAACTAGACTTGATGACTTAAAAGTAGGGGTCAAGGGCGAGAGAGTTGTCAAGAATGACTCTTGGGTTTCTCAACCAGAATTTTCCTTAGCATATGTACCAGCTCTTAAACCTGTGTCTCAGCAGGCATAATTGCTTGTCTTGGTAATTTGTCCCATACTCCAATCTTTTAGGAGCTGTCTGACAGACATCCTGAGGCTGACTGTCTGACTGCTAACTTAAGACATTCAGTTATGCCTCTTCCTAGATTCTCCATTATCTGCATATTAGAGCATCCTACTTTCAAGTTTCTGACATTGAGTGACTGCTTTGACTGCTATATTTATTCTTCCTCCTACCTCACGTATTTTATTTATTTTATACTGCTTCATTAAAAGCTTAAGGCTACCTTTCAAATATCTATAATTAAATCACTGAAAATTAGGACTAAGGGAAAAAGCAGAAAAAGACAATGAAAGCTAGGCCAAATTTGTGCAGGTCATTAGGTTTATGAAGTTATTAAAAAGAGTTGAAATTTTAAATATCATCATGATTATCCAAACAAAACAAAAAAATGGCGGGGTGGCCTTGTGGTTAAGTTTGGTGCACTCTGCTTCAGAAGCCTGGGTTTGGTTCCTGGGCGTGGACCTACACCACATGTCACTGGCTGTGCTGTGGCAGCAGCCCACATACAAAATAGAGGAATATTGGCACAGATATTAGCTTAGGGTGAATCTTGCTCAATCAAAAAAGAGGAAGATTGGCAACAGATGTTAGATCAGAGTGAATCTTCCTCAGCAAAAAAAAAAAAAAAGAGAGAGACACATAATCTGCCTCATAGTTCACATTATCTACAAAGTATAAACATATCAATTATTTGAGAAAAGCAGAAGATTTGTTGGCACTTAGGAAAGAAATATCTCCCTTTGGGAGGTGCTAAATGTAGTGATACATCCCTAATAACCACCAGGTATGCATATTATACTGAATTTCACATAATTGCTTCTTCAAATTTCTGTCAATATTTCAATATGTGATGGTAGTGCAGAGTTATTATAAACATAATTCTGAATGCTGTCTAAATATGTGATTTGATTCAGGAATAAGTTCTAGAATATATAAAATAGATATGCACTGGAATAAAGAAAGAAGAATAAAAGGGACATATGCATCTTCTGGGAAGAACTTGATGTGGAGAGATCAATTTCCAACTATATCTATTCTTCACCCTGAGAGTAAAATGCTTACTAAGAGAATATTATCTCTGCTGTTCACTATCCAATCCATGAGATGTAGTGTACGCTTCAGTTACAGTAGAGGAAAAAAAAAAAACACGTGAGAAATACTAGTATTGAGATATGCATAGTGGCCATATCCTTCAACCACCACTCCCTTTCCCATGACACACACACAAGTACGCATACACATATACACAATCTCACAACCTCAGCTAGACTTTTTAAAAAATAGATAGTTCAAGGTCATATATGTGAAGCAGAATTAGTAATGTGATTAACAGCATAGACCTTGGACAATCTGTCTAGATTTGATATTGGACAAGTTACTAAATCTCCCTGTAGCCCAGCTTCCTTATCATAAAATAGAAATATTACTGGTACCTACCCAATAAAATTTTGGGGAGGATTAAATAAATCAATTTTTACAAAACACTTAGAAAATTGCTTGGTATATAACATGCAGTATTCATTGTTTATTTAAAAAATACAAGAAACTTTCTATAAGGGTTTGGAGGATCAATGTTCTATATTGCTTAATCATTTGTTTATTTAACAAATATTTATTGCATATCTCTTGTGCCGAGCCCAGTACTAGAATACATTAAAGAATTGTGAATACGATAGACCTTCAGCTGCCAAGCCCTAAGCTCCCCAAACTAACTTTTAAACCTAATAACTGATTTCTCTGTCTCTGTTTCTTTGTTTTCTTTCTCTCTCCATTATTTATTTTTTAAAATTTTCTCACTATTTAACTGTTCAATAAAATATTGCACATGAGACACAGCTTAGAAAGCTGGTCTAGTTATATTGCTTGGAAATACATACTTTTCAGATCAACTGAAGAAATTCTAGTGCTAAATTTTGTGAGAGTAAATTGAAGACCCAAATCAGGAGTCCCCTTTTGTTTTGAGAGGGGTTTTTAAGAATTGAGTATTGTCTTAAAACATGGACGTAATCCCGGGGCGTACAGTTAACTCTGTTCATTCATGGGGGAAGTTTAGCTCTAGGCTCAAGTTTACTCCATATTTCTCTGCATTACCATGAGCCAGAATAACACACAACCACTGAGAGCTGTGATAGATCCAAACACCATGTATATTCCTGGTAACATTTGAATGTGACCAAAGTAATGCTCCATTTTAATAGACGCAAGTCACAAGCACAATCATGCACCATATAACAATGTTTTGGTCAATGACAGACCACATACATGACAGTGGTCCCATGAGATTAGTACCATTTAGCCTAGGTGTGTAGTAGGCTATATACCATCTGGGTTTGTGGGTACTATAGGAGAAGAAGGAATTTTCCTCTACCTTCTATATTCTTCTGGCTGGTCTAAGAACTAAATTGACATGAGACAGATTAATAGGAGAAAATCAAAACAAAGTTTAATAACATACGTACGTGGGAGAAACCCAGGAAAACTGAATAACACATCAAAATGGCTGAAGCCTGCACCCTAAATACCACCCTCAGCTAAAGACAAAAGAAGATTTAGTGGGGGGAAAAAGTCAGAAACTTCAAAGAGAAAGAAGGCAATTCACATGTAGGTGAAAAGGAGCACACTTTTAGTAAATGGTTATTTGGCCATAAACACAGAGCGGCACCCAATAAACAGGCCTTTCTAGGTTCCTAAGGCCTAACGTGATTTCCTTGTTGTGCAAAATCATAGAGTGTACTGAAGAGGAACAAAATTTGCCACCCCCAAGTGTCTCCCTTTAACATGAGGATTATTTTAGGCTGATTATTTTTAAGAAAGAAAAGATTCAGAAAATTTTCTTGTTACCTCCCTGTTAAATGCCTACAAAAATTCAGGAAAAAAACCTGTTCCAGGGAGCAAGCTATCACCTTAGCATAACATGAACTAAGTGGTCGACAAGGAGGAAACTAGAAAAGCCTGTTTATTGTGGCCCCTTGTATGTTCCTCTGTTTCTGTGTGGCCAAACAAACACTTGTTTTCCAAATGTTTGCTCTTTTTCACCTACCTGTGAATTGCCTTCCTTCCCTTTGTCCCTGACTCTCCCCACCCCCAACATCTTATTCTGTCTTTAGGTGTGGGTGGTATTTAAGGTGAAGGCTTCAGCCATTTTGATGAGTTATTCACTTTTCCTGGGTTTCTCTCATGTACACATGTTATTAAACTTTTATTGTTTTTCTCCTGTTAATCTATCTCATGTGAATTTAATTCTTAGATTAGCCAGAAGAACTTACAACAGTAGAGGAAAATTTCTTTCTCCCCTACACTGCTTACACAAACCTAGATGACACAGTCTACCACACACCTAGGCAGTATGGTACTAATCTTATGAGACCATCATTATACATGTGGTCTGCTGTTGACCAAAACATTGCTATGTAGCACATGACTTACGCAAGTATGCATAGTTTGAAATCAAGGTATGCTATTCAAACTGTCTTATATTAACATGCATATTTCTTAGGCTCTTAGATTAAAATTACGTATCTTTGAATATATTCACATCCTTTGTGTACATCCTGAATGCATATCAGGGAGCTAAAATTTAAATATTTTATCTTCATTTCTTGGCAGAAAAGCCACTTGTGATCTAAATTTTATTTCAAATTATTTGTGACATTGTTTTCTCCACTAAAGAAATGGAAATCCAAAGATACTCTGAGAATAAATTATATCATTATTTTTCTTAATGGAATAACATTCATTTTCATGTCAGGATTATTGTACTAATACCCCACAGGAAAATATTTTTACATATTAAGCATATGAAATATTTTAGGATAGTTATGTAAATCATGTAATGGGTTTACATGATTTAGTTTACCAAAGGACAATTTTCAACAAGTTAAATTTGATTTCTTAAAATTTTTACATTTATACTGTTAACTGAATTTACGCAAAATTAATTTAAAACTTCAGGATTAAAAATTTTTGTTGTGAATTAACATTTATGGTAGAGAAATACATGCTGTTTTTACACATATTAAATTCTAAATTAATAATTACTCTTTACAAGAAATATACAAATTTTTACATCTCTGGGGGACTGGAATTAGCCACCCCACAGTATGTTTCTTTGGCATGAGGATTATTTTGGGCTAGTTACTTTTAAAAACTGCAGACAGAAAAGAAACTCTGAAAAGTAGAATTTATTTACCCTTTGTTAAGAGACATTTACATTTGTAAAGGAAATCTCCATCTATAAAAATGTCTCCCTCTCTGACCTTATCTCTAGAAACTCTTATCAATGCAGAAGGCAAGGACTTAAATCTGCATAGTAACCTTACTTTTGTTTACTGTGCTTTTCTGGTAATCTCCTATAACTGACTCGTCTTACCCTCAACATCCTTTGTCTTTAGCTGAGGGTGGCATTTAAGGGGACAGCTTCCGCCATTTTGGCAAGTGGCTCAGTTTGCCTGAGCCTCTCCAATGTTATAAAGCTTTGTTTAATTTTCTCCTGTTATTCTGTCTCATGTGAATTTAACTTGATGTCCGGCCAGAAAGACCCAGAGCGGGTAGAGGAAATATCCTCCTCCCTGACACATGATACAGGAGTTAGTAGCAACACTTCAGAAGGTCACCTTACTTTTAGTTTTGTTGGTTATAAAGTATTTATTAAAACATATCCTTAAATATATGAAATTTAAGAAATACATTTTGGAAGATAGTGCTTCATATATTTGAATATTTAAAAGTACTTACAAATGTATGTGCATATTTCCATTTTACTTATATATTTAATACCAAACTATATGGTATTGTAGTAGTCATATGTTTAAAGCAGTAGTTATCTGATCATAATAGCAAACAAATTTGTGTATGGATTCAAATGTCAGATGTTTTTGAAAAGACAAATTCATATTCAAGACCCATGTGATTTCCCTATTGACATCCATATTTTCATAGAATATTTTAGCACTAAAATTCTACTTTTACCAGTCTAATATTAAACTAATTTGACAGAGTACATATTCTCAATATTTGTAAACAAATTTTAATGTTACTTTTTAAATGTTAGCATAAAAAATAAAATATTAGTAAAAATAATCTTTGATAAATCTTTGGGAAAATAAACATTGCTGCAAAAAGAAAAAAGAAAGAAAACAAGAGCTGTAATTTCTCTTAGCTTTACCTATAGTACATATGTGATTTTTTTCCCAGAGTGACATTTTAAAATTAAACTAAATTTTATTTAGAATTTTTACTTCTAAAGGATAGTAATGTAGCAATGCAAAAAATACTATACAATCTATGGCATCACATGTGAATATAGACAATGGAAACACTTATTGCATTGTAAATAGAACAATAAATGTCGTGCTCAATAGATGCTATGAAACAATGATAATTGGTGTTCAGATAAAAATTTGATAAAAATAATTTAGTTTTTTCCACAATATTATGATATAGATCAAGGATTGACAAACTACTGACCACAAGCCAAATCTGGTCCACCAGTTGTTTCGTAAATAAAGTTTTATTGGAACAAAACCGTGTTCATTACTTTACATATGGTCTATGGCTGCTTTTGTTCTAAAAAGGCAGAGTTAAATAGCCATGAGACCATATGGCCTGCAAAACTTAAAATATTTACTATCTGGCTCTTTACAGAGAAAGTTTGCTGACATTCAATACAGATTATTGTTATAGATAATCTATTGTTCTGATAAGATTGTTTAAAATGGTATTTTAAATGCTTCTTGGTTTCAAATGCATATTTGCAAAAAAAATTCATATTACTGTAGGAAGATTTTCTTTTTTCAAAGGTTAAAATTCCTAACAATAAAGATAAAAGTTTTTTTTCATAATGTTCTCTGATATTTTAAAAGTTCTAAAATAAAATAGGTTTCTAAAGTGTGATTTTAATGAAGTATTTGGTTTAATAAATTCTATATATCTGAATTATCACAAGGGAATTCAAACTCTACAATTGTTCTTTGTGAAATGAACTTGGAACATTCATGGACCTACGGAAAAATTAAATAATCTATTCTACATCACTGCTTGGTTTTATCTGTTATTAACAAGTAAATTTTTTAAATTTGAAAATATTTGTAAGAAACTATTTTTCTTATATACATGTGATTATCTGTATTTTTACATTCATTTAAACAGATATGAACTAATTTGCTCTTTGTTCTTTAGCAAACCAAATAAATGCTATGACTAGAATAAGTGTATAATTTTATAAATCCCTCTTGATAGACCTCAAATTTTTTTCTGATTTTCCAAATGAGCAATTCTTAGCTCCTGGCAAGCCATACACTGTTTTCATTTCAAGAATGTCACTTTCTGCTCAACTACAAAGATATATTGGTAAAGAGCATGATTTCTGATGATGTGGAGATTAATGCATGTATAGAGTCATTCAAGTAGTTATTATTCAATTTAAATCTAACTTCTGCATAATTACATCATAGTGTAGCTTTCATTTAGCTGCTAATATTCTTGATAAAATGTAATCTCCAGGTAATCACTAACCTAAGAGCAACCTCTGCTGGCAAACAGAGGCTGAGCTGCACGTCTTTTTACTGTCGTTTGACCATGTCATTTGACCATGTCAGGTTAAAAAGTATATTTGGGGAAAGATTTTAATATTTTACTGTATACAAAAGTGTGATAAATTATATATTTTTAAAATAAAATGAAAGTTTTATATTATATTATGTTGTTTTAGGACTAAACAAAAATCAGAAGATCTAGGTTAAATTCTATGCTTTGTGGCCTGAGGGTCATTTAGGGAAGACGATTAAGTGAGGATAAGACTCAGATTTCACAGGAATCTTATGAATACTGAATTAGAGGATGACGTATCCAAAACACTTACTGTAAAATGCAAAGTTCTATATAAATAAGTTAATTCTAAATTTTAAAGATTTTTCAGCACAATGAACATAATGGATGTGAATATCTTAATGAGGTTTCCTTTCCAGGTAAATATAATTGTAAAAGAGAGATCATATAGATGGGATAGGATAATACTCTCTTTTTAGAAGCATGTAAAAGAAATGTCACATAGATACGACTTTCAAAAATTACATCTATTAAGTACACAATCTCTCTTCCTGGATCTATGTTACTGATGCACACGCAAAATTTGACTATAAAAATATAGCTTGCATAGTAGTCAACAATTGTTCAGTAAGTATATATAATTACCTTGTCCTTTGGGCTGAGTGCCATGAAGGATGTATATCATGTAAAGGCATGCACATCTAGTCTAACAAAAGTAACACACTGGGACAATAGTGAACAACTCAAATCCACATACACTGTGTGGACTACACAGTTATATGGCCTATAGCTATTTGACTTCTATACACTTTTTGGATAGAATCATTCCTCTGTGCTTCATGGAGACAACTCGATACAGCCTGAAAAACAAGTAAAATGTTAGATCTTATTTAATGTTTTAATACAGATCCCCTTATACAACAGAACTCTCAGCAGTCTGACTCTTACTTCTCCAAGTGTATTTCCAACATAAAACTGCTGCTCACATTTGTCTACTCAACTAATTCTTTGCACAGACCTTAGCTCTTCCTTCATGATAGTAATAATAGTGTGGTCAAGGATTCTGGATGTCCCCAAGACACTTTCATGGGATTCATGAGGTCAAAACTATTTTTGTAATACTCAACTGTTGTTTGCCATTTTCACTATATTGACATTTTCAGTGAAGGCGCAAGAACAAGGGTGGAGAAAACTGCTAGTGTCTCAACACAAATCAAGCCAGCGGCACCAAACTGTGCTATTAGCACTATATCCTTTACCACCACACACACAGTTAAAAAAAAAAGTTAGATTCACTTAAGATATCCATGAAGCCATAACAATTATTAATTTTATTGACTCACAACCCTTGATTATGTCTTTTTATTCTTCCATGTGATAAAATGGAAAATTTGCATAAGCACTTCTGCTGCCGACTAAAGCACGAGGGTCATTGCCAGAAAATAGTTGTGCAGTTGTTTGAGTTGAGAGTAGTACTAGCTGCTTTTTACAGGGAAAACATTTTTGCTTGAAAGAACATCTGACAGACAAACTACAATCATTCAGAGGGTTATTTGGCAAAAATGACAAAGTGAGTTTATACTTCAAGAAAAACAATTGACATAATCTGTTAATAATAAAATTCAAGATATCAAGCAGAAATAAGAAGGATAAAAAACTTGCATCTACCATCATAAGTTTAAGATCTTCCCAATAAAGACTCTTCTGATGTGATTGGTGGTGACATTAATAAATGTAATTTTCTGTTATTGTATAATGAAATATGTTAACAATTAGATCAACATAATTCAGTTAACCAATATTTTTCAAAGGACCAATGCATGATGCTATACAATTAATGTATCAGGAAAAGATGCATTCAAAGCACATGATAGCTCGATGGACTTTGATGTAACAGAGTTCAAAAATTTTATTGATATGGTTTTGGATTCCACATTGCAATTAACCTTTAAGAAGCTACAATTTGTTGAGTTTTGGTGTAGTATCAAAGAAGAATATCCACAATTATATGGAAAGGTTTTGAAAATATCCCTCCATTTTCCAACTATATATATGTGTGAGACAAGATTTTCTTCATATGCTTCTACAAAAACAACACAGCACAGCAGATTGCATACAGAAGAAGATATGATAATCCAGCTCAGTTTTATTGAGGCAGATATTAGAGATTTGTAAAAATATAACAATGCCACTCTTTTCACTAAATATTTTTGTTTGGAAAATATAGTTATTTTTCCTAAAAAAAAGTCATTTATTTTAGCTTATAATGGGTTTGTTACTATAATTTTTAATTAATTTACACAGAAATATTTTTTAAATTCTTTTATAGTAAATATTGATAGCTATAAACCACATAAAAATACCTTCAGGTGCACAATAAGTTTTAAGTTTGTAAAATGGCCCTAAAACCCCAAATTTGAGAACTTTTAGCCTAAGACATCCAAGATACTAATCTAAGAACTTTGCAAGTATTGTTTCACTTAATCCTTGAAACAACGCTATGAGAGATTAATATTATTTTCATAACCTATAGATGAAATGGAGGTGTAATAATTTGTCAGAGGTTACATAGCTAAAATGGAATAAAGGCAGGATCTGAATGCCAAGTCCCATGCAGTTTACCATTATACTACCTTCTTGGTTTTTGTAATGAAGTTTCCCATAAAGGGCCTACCTGATGGTTTAAGTCCTTCATTGAATAGCACTATATCACAAATAGAATAATAACAAAACAGAATGCCTGAATATGACCCCCAACTCCACCATAAAATTCCTTGAGGTTCTGTAGCTCAAAAAGTGAGCAAATTAATAATGTTCATGGGTCCTGTAACAAGGAAATTAAAGAACACATATAAAATTTTTGTACAACTGAAAAGCATGCTGAAGTTCTTACTGCCTTTGCTTAATATCCCAATTGAATACATTCCTCTTCTTAACTATCACATACCTCTACATCTGTGGCCTTCCTGAAGAATTATGGCACTTTCTAATGCACTCATTTAATAACTTGCTTCTCTTTTTATGTGTGTCTCCTATCTCCCTACCTATATTATAGGCTTTACAAGGCAGGGAATCTCTTACATCTAAGTGCATCCCCCAGCTTCTTACCTAAGGCCCTATGCCCAGTAAGCACCCAATAGATACTTTCTTATGAAATCAGTGCTGATTACCCTATTACTCAGGATTAACATTAGTCCACTCTGAGCTTTATGGCTCTGACCTAGCTTTTATTTAGGGAAGAGAGCCAGTAATGATCTTCTTACTGAGTTAAATAAAAGCCACAGGCTGGAGATATTTTAGAAAGGTGTTCATCTACCCAGGTATATTAAGGGAGACAAAATGAAACCACTGTTAAAAGGAAAGAGTATTTATGAGCTACACTTATAATGATCTATCATAAAGGTCTATCTATATGTATCTTGTCCTGTTTCGACTTAGTCCTTGTACACAAAGGCTGTAAATATTTTGTGTGTTGCCTTTGAGGTATGCGAACCTTGAGGATGTGATCTCTAATTAACGCTCCTAAAGGGGTCACAAAAATTGTATTGGGTTTCTGGATAACACAGAGATAACATTAAAGGGTTGAAGACTACACAGAATGAACTGATTTCTTCACAAATCCTATATTGCCAATGTCAGTGTCTAGTAAATCACAGCTGCTCCCTCTTCTCCATCAGGTGGAGATATTTACCATTCCAACAGCCCCTTCTTCCCTCCTTCTGATGGAGTGTTCTGTGGTATCTGTAACATCACCACCTTCCCTTTCCTACTAAAGTGCTTGTACAGTTTATTTTTAAACTCTGCCCAAATTGAGATAAATTCACATATTCTTCGTTCTCTTAGGTCCATATCCTTTTCCTTCTTTCCTCGCAGCACAGCAGAGCCCAAATTTAATACTCATGATCACCTGATTGTCCCTGTGGACTCGTTAGTAGGACTTGTTTATCCCTTGAGCATCCTGTAAACACTTAATGTTTGGATCTACATTCAAGAGCATAAGCACCAATACTCGTCACTCTGTAAAATGTTTGAGTGTATCTTTTTAATATATTTAGGTAATTCTTATTGTCGATGTGTTTCCTAATGTTCATGAATTACTTTCCAAAAAGTTAAAAAAATATCCAATTAGTTCAAACTTATTACCTTATTTTTTTAAACTCCACTTTTCTTTGTAAATCTTAACTACTTCTAAATGACATCAGACCTCTTTCACTGAAACATTTAATTGTTCATCTTCAGTTCACTGATGCATCAGGGTGTCGTTTTAAATAAAATACCAGCTCACTTACTGTATCAAAATAAAATTATTGTGCAGTAATTTAATGACATAGCTATTTCTTTTTATGAGCTCTGAAAATATCTCATTAACAGTTTCACAAATTACCACGATAACTTATGCTGACATGCTCATTTATTCATAAATCTGGTTGACAAGCCCAATGAAATATTGCAGGGAATTCCCTGCCTCTGATATGGATCAAGAACTAGAGAATCTCTAAATTGGGATTATTTGAGCACAAACACTTCACTATAAAAGGGAAATAATAGGTTCCATCAAATTTTACACTAAAAACGTCTTGTTAGCTACCACTTGTCCATAGTGCAAGGTGGAGATGTTCTTACTTCCCACTCATCAAGAACCACAGTGATCTCCACCATCTGCCTAATGCTTCAGGAGAGAAAACAATCCTGGAGAATTTTTCTGTCTTTAGAATATTATTTTGTGTTATTTTTTTTTTGCTTGTTGACTATGATAGGCCACCCTCAATGATTATTTTGCATAAGAGAAAGCATTCTAATGCACAAAATTATTTTGAAGTTGATCCAAATTCATTTATAGAAAAATAGTAGAAATTAACATTGTTATTAAGAGACTAATAAACAAAAAGTTATACTTCAATATTTGAGGTTTTAAAAATCATTTTAATTGTTTAAGCAAACAAAGGTGAACTTTTAAAATATAATTTGGGATATATATTTTTATTTAATTAAATACCTGTGTGGAAGATATTAACTAAACATTATACAAAGACTAATAAAGTAGGTATAGTTCCTATCCTTTAACAGATTATAGTCTAATACACTTGAATATATTCACAGAAAGATGTATATTCACAAATTAATTTGTTTCCACATCTTTAATGTATCTCTTCCTTTGATATGAAAAATCTTTTTATTCTCTCCTTCACCATCACAAAAGAGAGTGTGTATGACTAATCTAATTACAGTAACACTACTTTTTATAGCTTCAGATACATTTTTCATATTTATGGTATAAAAAGTACATCGTCTCTGATGTGGATACTATACTACACTAAACAATACTATACTGCGTAGAATGGTGCTTTGGCCATGATTGGGTTGAAATGTTTAAAGATAATAGATCTGAATCTATTCATCGGTCTCCTTTTCATCCAGTGGGTTTCATTACAAAATTAAAACATAAATTAATATAAATTCCAATTACTATTTGACAAAACATCTACTGAAGCACTTCTATTAATAACATAGTTCATATAGTTCTTGACTACCTCTGCCATATTACCTCTGACTATGCTCCCCCACTTTTACTGTATTCTAGTCACATTGCCCTCTTTCATTTCCTCAAGCCACCAAGCACATTCCTGCTGTTGGGCCTCGGCATATACTCTTCCTCCATCTGGACCTCTCTTCTCCCAGATCTTCACGTAGCTAACAGACTCATTATTTAGGTCCCAACTTAAGGATCACATCCTCAGATATGCTTTTGCTGAACAGTTTTCTTAATTTAAACCAAATCTGAAATCTATTTCTAGTACATTATTCTGTTTTCTTTTCTATAACAACGTGAAATAGATGTTTATTTTTCCACTTATTTGCTATCTCCTTCTCCCAAAAAAATAAAAGGAAGAATAAAAGCAACATGAAAACATGGCCCTGGATGGCCCTTGACGTCAGCATTATTTCACACAACAGTACCTGACTTCTAGTATGTCTTAATGAAATATTTACTGAATAACTGAATGAATGTATGAATGATTATATATTTTTGGTATCTAAAACCACATTTTCTAGTGAGAAGGGCAAATTACTAAACAAAAAATGTCAATAAAAGCTTTAAATGTTATAGCAAACATTTTTTTAACTGCCATAGGAACAAAAAGAAGGAAACAATGTTCTGCTATGAATACTTAGAGAAGCTTCACAAGTACATTAAATGGATGAGTTACACCTTAATAAAGAGATGATTATCTAAGTTTCATCCAAACCGGGATACATTTAAGAGCAAAAGGGGAACAACAGGCATAAACTGGAAAATACAGATTGGAGGTTGCGTGGACGAGGGCAGAGAAACTGAAAAAGAGGATATGTTGGCATAGCATGGGATCAAATTATAAAGTGCATATAAAAAAGTGTAAATTTTATCCAAAAAGCAGTAGGTTCTCTTAAAGGCGTGGCAACGGCAAGATGATTTGTGTTTTTAAGATGCAGCTCTAACATTCAATGTCTTGGTAAAACTTTCCTAAATTCCCAAAGGCTGACTTGAGAGTGGAAAGAATGTAGCTGAGTAGAAGGGTAAGTAAAGAGTTGAGAAATCAACGATAAGGATGTGCTAGCTGGGTCACCCTTCTGCACCACAAAGACCGGCTGCACGGGTCCTCTGGTCTTCACCTACAGCCAAGAGTCTCTGGACCGCAGGCAGAGCTAAGTGAGTTAAAACAAAGACCTGAAATTTCAGAGTTAGGTGAGAAGGAATGAAAAAAGAAAAGTCTTGGAGTTCAAATAAATGAGATAACACTGAAGATAACTTTTTTAAAAACAAAAGGCAAAAGATTGCTATTTCAATAGAAAACAAGAAGGATAACACATAGAAAGCCAGACTGTGCTGATCTGTTTTAGACCTTCTGACAACAGCCAAAGCGATTGCATGCACTGACGCAATAAGTATTCAATATATTTTTATAGAACAATGGCTATATAATTTTATTAGCCATTTCCACTATGGAACAAGGCAACAAAAAACAAGCAAGAACAAAACTAAGTCCTCTGCATTTTTAGTTAAATTGATGAAACAAGTATAAATCTGACTTAATACCTTTGCCAATTTCATGTTCTATTTTAAACACCTTTTAATTAAAATTCTACTGGAATTGGTGAATGAAAGCTATTATCAAGGTAGATTTTCCTGTTAGGATTTAGGATAACTAAGCCAGATAAGGATATAAAAGAAAAATATAAAGAGCATGTTGGACTGTGTGCGTTAGGTTAGGAAAGCAGGACTCTGTATCACTGTGCTTCATACCCCTAAGGAATGCCAGTCTCTTTACAGGCTGCATATAAAGTGGTCCTTTCTTCCTCTGTTAAAATGCAGAGCTGTTCTGTTCTGCTCAAACAACTTTTTGCAATAATGGCTTTACTAGTGGAAGCGAAGAATAATTCATTTAATTGAAACTTAAAGTGCTATAGATAGGCAGAAAATAATTACCTGTGATACAAACTATCCAGGTTACTGGGAATAACATTCATATCTTTATGAAAAGTGCTATGAAATTATTCAAGACCATGAGCATGAGGACACCCATTTACATCTTATCTGCACCTCTCAGAGGTCTAGAGGATGCATAAATAGGACTAGAGTTAATAAGAACAGCAAGGTAATCCTCCTATTATCTTCAGCACTGGTGAGATCCTACTGCGTCTAGTTTCACACCCCACAATTTAAGAAGGATGAAGAGATTTCAGGATAGAGGAAGAAAAATAATTGAAGGGATAGAAAATGAGAATTCCAAGAAGGGTTAAAAAGATTTATATTATTTAGGCTAGAGTAGAGCTGGTTGAAAGGTCATTATTAATGGTCTTCAGTGAAGGATCATTCCACAGATTGTGGTGACCAGCTCTTTTCAGTTTTGTTGAAAACATAACAGAGGAAAATAAATTTTAATAGCAAAACAAGGGAAGAAAGAAGCTTTTGATAACAGAAAAGGCTGCTCAACACTAAATGGGTTCCCAAAGGATTTAAGAACATTGCAATTGTGGAAACCTTTTAAAAATACAATTTCAAATATATGATGCCTAGAGGTCAAGAGAAGGACAAGATGACCAGTCATTCCATGCCTACAATTCAAAGACTGTTACAAAGGAGGAAAGGATGTCCACTATTCACTAAGATGAATTGTGTAGATAGCGGAAGCAAAAATAAGTACAAAACGCAGAAAATTTGGCACCTCTTCTCGAAGTTATTTACCTAATTTGATTGTACAAAGGCTTTCTTCATGTGTGGGTGAGAGAAGCACATTATTTTTTCTTCCTTATTTGACATGCACATAGACATATACACACTCTTCCAAGAAAAAAAAAAGAGAAAATAACTACTTCCAACAATGAGAATTTTCCCTCTCAAGACAAGTTCCTTCCTGATTCATATAAGATGGAATCACTAGCATTATACTATAGCAGAAATAAACAAGGGAAAGCCTTATAGAGCTGCTAACTTAACCCTTCTGTCGCCATGTGGGAAAGTTTTGGATTGAGAATATAGAACAGGCTTCTCAAATTTAGCACGCAGTCTCCCACAGGTTTGTCAAAAATGCAGATCCATGGCTCAAGCCCTCAGAGATTCCACTTCAGTTGGTCTGAGGTAGACCCAGGGATCTGCAGTCTCAGTACCAGCTCAGGTAATTATGATGCAGGTTGTCTGAGGACTGATGACAGAAACAATGGTTTAGAAATTTTGGTTCTGGTTCATGTACACACTTATTCAATATTTTTGTTCTAATAACTATATATAGTTAGGTCACATCTTCTATGGAGAGTAAGTTATAAAGTCACCATGGGAAAATCATATGTAATCAAAATCATCCGTGGAGGTCCTATAAATCACCAATAAATTACAGTATGATGTCGTGGGATATAAAAACTTCCATAGTAATCAAGCCCTATGGTTTAAGAAGTACTTAGACACACAAAGAAATATTTAGAGGCAACTCTGTTTGCCACAGCATTGCTATTCACACTGGACTGCCATTAAGATTTATTTATTTATTTATTTTTACAGAAGATTAGCCCTGAGCTAACATCTGCTGCCAATCCTCCTCTTCTTGCTGAGGAAGACTGGCCCTGAGTTCACATCCATGCCTCTCTTCCTCTACTTTGTATGTGGGACGCCTACCACAGCATGGCTTGCCAAGCTGTGCCATGTCCACACCTGCGATCCAAACTGGTGAACCCCAGGCCACCGAAGCAGAACGTGAAAACTTAACCACTGCACCACCGGGCTGGCCTTAAGATTTAATAATTTATTTTTAACTGTGAAAGTAGAATTAGTGGATAATTCTAAAATGAAATGTTTGTTAACAGGGTTTGGTATTAATCCTATGTAACTGTATATGTTAATAACTCCAAATGTGGTTGTGAGGATTAAATGTGATAATAAATGTGGAAGTACTTAATACAGGGTCTGGGGTATTGAAAATGCTCAATCGGTCTTTTTCTGAATTTGAAATTAAATTTTGCCAAATTATTGCCACAAGCAGGTTGTTTTTGCTTTTGTTTTTTCACTTTGAAAAGCTGTGGAGAAGGATTTGGCAACTAGATTATTGATTCTCCAATTTTCCATTCCCTAACACAATCTCCCCTTCTCCATTATCTTTTCATTGCAATAAGGACTGGTCTCATGGCATTTTAGGCTCTCACCAGAGTTTGATTATAAAAGTAGCTGATAAATTAAACGCTGACGTGTCTGTAATACCATTTGGTGATTTTGAGTCTGAGTTTTCTCAATTAGAGGGTTCAGGCTAAATGAATTAAAAAATGTGTTCACAGCTTTAAGTTTCATGATTCTACATAGTTTTTATATTCTTACTTGTTTTGTTTTTCTCCCAGGTTTCAAACACCACGTCACCACTTATAGTGCCCTCTCAAGCCATTTCCTCGTTCTGATCCAGATATCAAAAGGCAGGACAGAAAAGAGGTTAAGGTCACAGTTATAAAAATTGTTCTTATCTGGACTTGAAAAGTAGCTTTGACATTTAGTAACTGTGTTACCTAGGGGCATTCATTAAGCATTCCCAAAGTTATTTTTTATTATTTAAATGGGTAAAATACTATAAATCCTTCACAGGTGTTGAAAAAATCAAATACTGTGTATAAAGAACTTAGCATGACGCCTGGCATAAAGTAAGCACTCACTAAGTCCTGCATGTAGTTTTCATCCTCATCCTGCAATGGTCACTATCACTGTTACCGAATCTGAAGTGAGTTCGCTCACCCGTTGCGCAGGAAGCCAATCTCTGACACCGGGTGTGGTGGAAGAAAGTAGGAATTTTATTTTTTGCACAGCGCTGAGCAAGGAGAGAAGGCAGCTAACGCTCAAATCCCAAACTTCCGGAAAAGCTAAAAGGAAGGGTTTTTATTTGGGGTTTTAGGTAGGGAAGGGGGAGCATACAGCCTTGCTGGTCAGAGCTTTCCCACCAGCCTGTCTTTGGCCTTGAGACACTTGCAGAGAGGAGGGAGCTCATGACCTTGCTGGTCAGCAGCTTTCCCACCAGCCCGTATCTCTTTGCGGGAGGAGATAGTCCAGGTACTTGTCCTTGACGGTGTCTGTCTCCATGGACGATAGTGGATTCTGGAGCCAGGAAGCCAGAGAGTAAGCAGGGAATGAGTGTTTTGGTTTTAACCTCATATACGCTGGGTTTAATGTGGGGAAACTGATATCAGGGTCGATATCATCACCACTCCTAAACCTGCCTTCTTTCTAATTTTTGTTTATGTAGGAATGAAAAAGACATCATGAAAAATAACTGCAAAATTGGAATATCAGCAATTCGTTAATTAGGATCCTGTTTATACTTGTTAACAATAAGACTGATCTAATTAAATAGAGCCCTCTCAACTATTAAGATAAATTATGTTGTTATATTACAAATATTTGAATTGCACGTATCATGTTTTCCTATAGAAAACAGGTTTTAGAGAAGTATTCATCTTCTGTTAATAAGTGATTGTCTCTCTTAAAGTAATTTCATATAAAAAATAAATCTGATAATAGCCTGACCTTGGCCTTACATTAGCCCTGTTCCTAAGATAGTAGATTTGGTCATTTACATTAATAATAACATAGCCCTTATAACATAAATCATGATGGAACTCACAGAGAGAAACAATACAAGCCAGTGGCATTCTAAATTTTATTCTCAAGTTCATCAAGTAATGACTTTGTTTTTTGAAGTTTATTACAAAAGAATAAGATGTTCCCCCAAGCATGTTGGACAAAATTTTTTACAAGTTAGTTTAAATTACAAAGACTGCTTTTACAGCAAAGAAAATTTAAAAGGAAAACACTTCAGAATTATATTGAATAAATTATATAATTTCTAATGCTTGTTTGGCCTGAACAATGATAAAGAAACTATTATTCAATCCCATTAGGAAAAGTGGTTTCAATTTTCACATATTCTGTTTACTATAAAGTTTTCGTGTATGTATATGAGACTCACCTATTTTCATAGAATTAGCCTACATCAGTATCCATTAAAATTACTTTGTGCACAACTTAATTACTGAAGATTTAGAAAGTAATTCAAGATGTTCTAGTGCTCTGGGCTATCATTAAAAAATGAGTAACCCTTATAACCAGAAATTTCTACTTAATATATTCCTAGAAAGCACTGTTCCTAACTCTATTTTCTCATTTTTAGTCAGTTCTCATTCAATATTCTGAGCTCATCAATTCACAGTGTCTCTGAAACTCAGTCCCCAATTTTCCCATTCCCTCTTTAACATTTCCGTCAGGCTTTCTTCAAAGTCTTCTTTCATTCCTACTAGAAGTACATTAGGAAGTCCTTAAATTTTAAGCACAACAAAGGAAAGAGGATAAAAAACTTTTTAATTGTATTTCTCTTCCACTGCTCACTGGTTTTCTAGCAGTGACAAAACCATTCAAGACATGATATATGTCATTATTTTTTCATGATCAACCCATTCATTATCTTTTCAATACATGAAATCTGGCTGCCTTTCTAGAATCTTCTTTTTTAAAATTTTCTATTCTTATCACAAGTTTAATCAGAAGTTTAATAGAAAAAAGTATTTCTATTTTTTCTTGTTCAGCAGTCTGCAGTAGTGTCCTATTCCCCACTACATCAAGTAAAAATTTTTCTGTCCAGCTTTCCAGATTTGCCATGATCTAATTTAACTTATCCTATTGGATAAGAAGTTATTCTGTAATATACACACACAATTCCAGTCAAGCCAGCATTTTCACAAGCCCCACTGCATACAATGTTTCTTTTTAACATTGTCCCCTTCTCAGTGTTCTTTCTTTCTACAACAGATTCTAGTGGTCAACGAGAACTGATGATTTCCTAGGTGAGTAATTTCCTGCCAAAAAGTATCTCAAGCAGAGAGAGAAATAAATTCCATTGCTTATAATAAAAATAAATTGCCCACAATTTTAAAGTACTCATCTCTTTAACAAAATATGTACATTCTTTCTGTAGTTCTTGCCAAATATTTGGAAATATAAGCTACAAATGTCTCTGGCCTCAGGTTCATTTTCTTAAAACAGATTTTGACATCCTTTTTACATTTTCTGGTAAAGTGATACAGATTCAAATTAGCATTTCTAACTCTAATAATATGAATACATTATATTAATAGCTCTTTTAGAATACAGACATGAAAATGGTATTCTCATTATAACTATTCATAAAGATAATGCATATCATTTTCTAATATTTGAGGGAGTATCATTTGATATCTACATTTGAATTCAAAGAGATTTACATCTGTATAAGGATTATATCAGGACCTTTATTATGTTTTGGTTCTATTGTATGAATTTTGTCTAAGACATTATTTTGGTGTGTTATAATTCTTTTTGTAGTGTATTACCATTTCAAATAAGGAAGACATTGTGACACTTTGTGGAATTCAGTCTATTTCTTCACAGGAAAAAGAAAATTAGGAATCGAGGAAAACTTTCTAACTTTTGTCAATCCAGAATTATCATATGTGACACAGGAATCTAACTTGTTCTTGAAGAGGAAGTTCTGCTTCTGGGAGGGTCTGGTTCAGGGATAAATAGGGACGTTCTTGTTCCAGGAGGCAAGCTGTTCCCTGTCAGATACAAATGACCCAATGAGAATGAAGGAGATGATTAAAGGGAAAAAATTCTGGCCTGTCATGAGGTTAAAGTAGTGTCTCAGACCTCCTGCTGTTTAAAGCCTGCATTTATGCTCTGAAGTTGAGCAGCCTTGACTAGTGTCTCTCTGTAGGGTTTAGGCAATTGAGAACGTAGGAGAGATAATCTGAGAAAACAGGAATGTGAGAATGCCTCAGCGCGGAAAAGGATCTGCCTTCTGTACATGCACAAAAAAGGGAAGATTGCATTTAAATTAATACAGTCTTTTCAGTGGCAAGTTTTTATTTCTTTCTCCATTTCACAAGCTCCTATTTGCCTATTTTTTTTTTCCTTTGGCTATTTGGGGCTTTTTGTTGTTGTTTTGCACAGGATGAGAGCAATGAAAATAAAAACAAACTAGGCTTTCATGTAGTATTCCCCCCTTAAAAGTAAGCGAGCAGCACCTTACTATATGCCTTCTAATGAATTAATCAATTTAGCACACTTCTATTGGAAATCGCAACATGTCAACTCTGAAAAACGCCATTTATTTACAAAGCAAATAGTTTACAGTACAAACAGACTTAGAAAGGAAAGCTATTCCACTACTTGGAATTCATATAATGAGAGATTCCACCATATCTTGATAGCCTGGAAGCAAACTGCACCAATTTTGCAGAAGCTTTATATTCAAATACAGTAATAGTAAAGTGTCAGACCTTACCTTCAGGCCAATCTCAATATAGCACTTATTGATAATACTAAAAACAACAATAACCTGAATAAATAGAATGCATTTTCTTCCTAGCATCTCAAAATGCTTCTCCTAAATTATCTCATTTATTCTCCTGACATAATTCTATAGGGAGAAGAAAGCAGATATTGTACATAACATCAGTCTACACTTTACCAAATAACTTTGAGAGGATCCTGTGACATTCTGGCACTAAAACCTGAGGCTTACAGCCAACTGGCTGCATGCCTGGTAGGCCAACAGCAGCCGGGCTCTCTAATGGACATCTTGGAGCTGGAGGAAGTGTTGGCTTTATAGTGAGGGTAGAGCACGTGATTACCCAAGAAAGTGTGTTTGAGGGATGCTTAGAACATATGCTAATATATTAAAGCACCCCTACCAAAGCACAATGTGGTTTACACACCAGGTTCGTTTTTGCCCTCTGCCTAGAAAGCCAAACACCAAGATGATGAGGTCACAGCGGAGAGGGTGTTTAATCACAAGGCAGCCATGCAAGGAAGCGAGAGCATGAGTCCCAAATCTGCTTCCCCAAAAATAGGGACTCAGGGATATTTATGCGAGAGGGGGCAAGGTGGTCTGAAATGTGGAGGTAGGTGATTGCAAGTGAGGAGGGGAGCGAATTGATGATCTCACAAGCGTAGTCAGACTCCACGCCTCTTCATGGGACCCATGTTCACAAAACGACAGCATTAGCATGATCTGAGAGTGGAGTTTTTAGCCTCTTGATGTCAAAAGGTCGCTCATTGGACATCTGCGGAGGCCCAGTTAATGAGTTGGTCTCAAGTGGCCTGGAGTGGACAAAGGAGTTCCAACTCCTGAAAAAAAGCCCACACACCCATTACCATGGTGACCCAGGCTCCAGGGAGAAGTTATCTATAGCAATCTAGTGGGAGTCAGCATATTGCCTAAGCAGCACAGTTAACAATGGGTAGGTTAAACAACTAAAATCTATAATTAGTAATTGCAAAAAGAAAAAAACCTTTACTTCCTAGCTACTTAATCATGAATGGCTAACTCTGCCGCTTTCAATATGTACTAATACATGAAATTTCACTATTAGTTGGGCTTTAGGCAACAACGCCCTGCTTACGAGCAAGTACGGCCCTACAGGTTACACTTTCATTTAGGAATAACTATAAAGGTCTTAGCATGAATTATTTCACCAATACTTTTATTAATTGCTAGTTTACAATGGAAGAAAAACACATCAATTAGGTTTGGCTAGAGAAGACAAAATGAATACCTTCATAAGAATTTCATAATTAAGCTGTCATTTATGATCTTAACATTGTAATAGTTCTGATAGAGAAAGAACAAAGAAAACCAAGGATATTCAGGCATAGACAAGGCACCAGAATTCTAGAGAGGTGGCAGGAAAACCCAGGAGAGAGGTGAGTAAGTAAAGGGAAGATTTATCAAAAGGAAAGGTGATGAAGACAAACGGATATCTTTTATTATATTGCATACCATTAGAGCTAGAAATGAGATGGCTATAACTCTGGGTTTTGTAGATTGTTTCAGACTTTATGTTTCAGTCCTAAACTTCTTATCTAGAGTTATTACAGACATTTGCTCTCTGACGAGAGAACCAAATATATTAGTAAATTCAAAAGTATCCCAGCAACTTTGGCTAACCCTTTGGGCCCAAAGCAATGTTCATGTATTTTGGAGGTTTGCCAGAACAGAGAGAAACTCCTAGAGAACAGATTGCAGTAGCCACCATCCAAGAGGAATTAACTATATAAACTAAATTTGCTATCATTAGGGTTATCTCAACTATTACAAGATTATTTTAGGAATAGCAAAAAAAAATGCCTGAATAGCTTATTTTTGTCTTATTTAAACTATATGGAGTCAATATGTAAAAGATATGTCGACCTTTCCACTTAGTACAAGAAGAAATTTCACATTGTTATATCCATTTTACAAAGGAGAATATGACATCTCTCCAGGAGAAACAAGTAACTTGTCTCCTGTCTGTCAGAAGCTAGTTTATTTCTTAGTCCACTTAAATACAATCTGATTTTTAAAATGGTTTTGCTACTGTTACTGAAAGAATATTTTTTCTCATGCTGTCAAGTCTTCCTCATACTTAATTTTCCTCAACTCTCTCTAATATTCCCCTTCTACAATTATCTTTTTTTAATGCCAAAAGAAGCTGATATAAATTAAGCCAGGAATCTCTTTAGGCAGGCTCTCCAGAGAAAAACCACATTCCCATTTAAAGTATTCGCTAGAATGATATACTTTTATTTTCAATACAGCTTTACTTCCAACCTCATAATAATATGACAGACTTTTATTCAGCTGTGAGCTTGCATTCTGGCTCACCTCCTTGTTAGTCATGTCACACAGAGGCAACCATTTAGGGTTTCTGAGTTTAAGTTAGCACACCTGCTGAAACGGAAAAATCAGGGTCATATGATGGCCAAAGCTTTAAGTTTAAAAAAGGAAATGGGATTTAAGTACCAGCTCTATCATTTAGGAGCTGTTGGTCTCAGACAAGTCATTTAAAATCTGGAACTTCCTGGTTTTTCCTATGTAAAACGTGAATAACATCTCTTTTGTTTTCATTATGAGACTGTAATAAGAAAAAGGTGTGTAAATGTGTTTGACGGCATTTTTAAGTATAAAGCTTTATTACTGTGGGCTTATCATATACTAATTAGTCTGCTAGGCATTTCCTAAACTACGGAAAGAGACAGAATAGAGCATTGGTCTCTGTCCTCCAGGCTCTTACAAGCAAGCATCCAAAAAGGAGATTTAGTGAGAAAAATTAGGTAATACAAAGAGGTTAAATGGAAATGTTAACAAATTTATAAACTCTTGATCTTAGGGCAATGTTCAGCTAGGGTCCCCTTCTCCGGCATATAAAAATCTATCATGAAGGTGTATTAATAATTATCACAAAATCGCAAATCCCCATAGCCTTTGAAAATGATGTTCTCATAACATACTGTTTATAGACATCTGTAGTCCCTGTGCAAATGCTTTTTTTCCTAGTTACATAAAAATCTAGAAGTGATCTCTCTCACTTTGATATCTGGCTGTCAATTTCTGGGCCTCACTGTGCTGGAACACTATCTCAGACCATCAACAACCACATTTCCAGGTTTTTAGCATTTATCATTCCTGACATCTCTTGGGGCCATTGCTTCTACTTGCTTTCATTCCCTGTGTATTAAACCACCCAAGCATTCATTTATGAATAGCTAAACCAGAGGTAGTGCAATTCCACAGATATCATGAGATCAGCATCCATCCAAGCATCTGTGCTGAGTTTTTGCCACAGGGCCTTGCATTGATAATTAGCTGGGATAAATTTCAAAATATTGTGTTCTCTAAAGAGAATCAGAACATGGCTTTGAACCCAGAGTAGATGAGATAGCGGAGCTGTTACAAAATTATAATTCATCTGCAGAAGGAATGCATTCATTTTTGGAAAGAAGACCACTCGGTTTCTTTTAAAGTGTGAAGCTTTATGAAGGATTAAGCATAAACTCATTTGCTTCTATAATTTAAAATGCTTGCTTTAGGTTGCTTGGTAAATTTTCCTTAAGATTTTTTTGTAATACATTTGTCTATTCGCTTTACATTGGAGGATTCTTAGAATCATAACACTTAAAGACTATCTAGTCCATTGCCTCTTATTTTTACAAGAGATGAAAGTAAGGCTTATAATGAAGTGACTTACCCAAGACTACTCTCTTAGTTAGTAGAAATTTGTTTTCTAATATCTAGTGAAGATTATTTTTACTGCAAAATATTGTGTTCCTAGGACAGGGATTATTTTTTATTATTTCCAATATTATTCCCTCTTTTCCCTAGACTGTTAACTGTCTATCATTTCAATAAAGAAAATAAGGGTATTTTTGATGTAGATGTTTAAAGTATGGATGAAGGTACAGTGGAAGGAAATTCAAAATATGGGAATTAATAGACAAAAAGTTTCACATACAATTTTAACTAAAATCTGTGGAAGACGTAGAAATGAGAACTACATCTTGAAAATATTAATAGAAACAAATCTACTAGAAATCTTTAAAAATAATTGATGTTTACTGAATAAGCACTGTGATACAAACTTTTAGTATCTCATTTTAATCTCAAGATAATCCCATGAGTTATCTCTTATTTTTACCATGCCTTTTTGCAGGAGAAAAGTCAGGTGCTATATGACTTCACAGTTAAAATGTATATGACATTTTAATATTGTGAATAGTAAAACATTTATTCAATGTATTTACATGTTTAAAAGATTTAAAATGCATAGCACTTGTATACCATATATATGGCAATTATCATATATTGCTGTTGGAGTAGTACCTCCTTATCTGTGATTTTGCTTTCTGTAGTTTCGGTTACCACGGTCAACCATGGTCCAAAATATTAAATGAAAAATTCCACAAATAAACAATTCATAAGTTTTAAATTTCACACTGTTCTGAGTAGTGTGATGAAATCTCTTGCCATTCTGTTCCCTCCTTCCTGGAACATGAGTCATTCTCTTATCCAGGGTATCTATGCTGTATATGCTACCTTCGTACTAGTCACTTAATAGCCATTTCAGTTATCAGATTGACTGTTGCAGCATTACATTGCCCATGTTCAAGTAACACTTATTTTATTTAATAATGACTCGAAACCACAAGAGTAGTGATGTTGGCAATTCAGATATTCTTTTATTGTGCCTACGTTTAAATTAAACTTTATCATGGGTACATACATATAGGGAAAAACATAGTATATATAGAGTTCAGTACTATCCACAGTTTCAGGCATCCACTGGAGATCTTGGAATGTATCCCCTGCAGATAAGGGGGAACTACTGCAGTGAGTTTTCCTTTACTAGAGTTAATGCAACAAAGGATCTCCTAACATTCATCTGTGCTTCCTACCAGCCCCGAATCTATGATTAGCAGGGAGGTGACATAACAGAATTGCATCCCTAAAGCACATACTGTAGGAACCACTACTCCTCTCCATATCACTGCATTGTTCCTATTTTAAGATAGGACTCTTATCACTTCCATTTCATTAGCACTGGATTTACTTCTTGTTTTGCTGACATTTTTAAAAAAGAAAGAGCCCCAAGTATGAAAGACAATGCGAAACATTATCAGTATCATTTCAGTTATTAAAATTACTATGTTAAAATAAAGATACTACAGAATATTCTTTATGTATCATAAAATATATTCTTAATACAAAAGCACAAAACCTTTGTGTTTGAATCTCCTTAAAACATCTGTCTTTAAAAAAATGAGCACTAAGATTAAATTAATTGAAATAAAACACATTTCATTAAAATTACATTCAGATATTCTTGAAAGACACAGAACCATATGCCATCCTATGATGCCCCAGTGTCAGATTCTGTGAATTAATCAGTCATGTATTTAACACTACAGAAGTATGAGCCTGGTAAATGGAACTTTCATTTGCCAATAGCATAACATTCCAACTATGTTCAAAAATGCAGCTTGTATAAAAGGAAGTGTAATTTACTAGGAAATAGATACATGAAAGCAAGTTCTTCAAATTGCATTAATATTAAAGAGAGAAAAAAGTGTGCAGAGTTTATTAAAAAATCAATTAAAGTGTTCGAAAGGTACATAAGCCTGTAAGCCAGCAGTCCTACCCTTGTTTCCATCTGTCAACTTTATCTACAACTCAAGGTTCTGATTTAAACTGAAAATAAGCATCAGAGACACATAAGTGAATAGATTTTTCCTATGTATTTTCTGTCACATTATATTATGGTGCTTTGGCTGCAACAGAGATCGTACCATGGAGCGTGTAAAAGAACAGGTTACCTCAGAAGTGACAGTGCAACAGAACTAAACAGAATTGCTGTAGATACAGTAGCAACATTTCCTTTTAGCAGAATTACCACAAGATTGTATTATCTGTTTACATAATGCAAATATATTGGCTCTTGTTACAACTTTTTGTTCTCTCTGTAGTACTGTAATAATTTCATGTTGTATTTTCCTCTTATTATATTATATATTATATACTAATAATAGTATTTATATTTGATATAGATTTGTATCAAAGTCTTCATTATGAATTTATTTTCCTGACTCTCTGGAGACTATGTGCAATAAATATCCAAAACTATTACTAATTTTGAATATTTTCAATCTTCCGGGATTCCAAAAAAATTCCAACTGTGAAAATATGTTTTATTAACTATTATTATAATTAAGTTGAATTGTGGATTCCGACATATCCAAATAAACATGCACACAACTTAATCTATATTCTTTGAGTTTACATTCTAGAATCTCACAAATTGAATAGAATCATCATGTATAGAGAAAATTATTTTAAAATTTTCGTAGTCCTCAGTTAAGAAATGAATGAATACTTATATGATATTATACCTACTAACCAAAATCAAAATGCTGTAGAATAACAAATCATATGTGAATGCACATATTTATCCTGGGAAGCACATCTTAATCAATACCCTGGAGTATTAGAGTTTAATATTAGAATTTAAATTTGGTAACTATGGCCTTTCCAGAATCATTCCCAGGGCACAATCTGCCAATAACTCTGGAACTGGAACCTGGGAATTTTCCAAGTCTCTTAGTTGTTTTGCTTTAGAGTCCGCCAAGAGATAGCTTAAACTACCAGTATAACTCAAGCGGGAAAAAAATAGTTAGCATTTATTGGGTCTGGGAAGATCAAAGCAAGTTTCAAATGATGATGATGTTTCAGTGCCTTAATTTAAAGATGACGCTAGCATGTCAAACATAAGTATGCTTCTATAATGTCATTCTAAGCGCAACCAGGTAAATAGTAGGAGATCATGTTAAAAACACAAATGAATGAATAGCCGGATGGGGGCATCAATCAGTCAGTCACTCTAGCAGATATGTTTGTGCGGGAAATGGCTTTCTTCTGAGTATTCCAAAAATATTCTTGGTATTCAGGTTTCTGATTTTAGCCCTCTGTGTTTATTGATCTATATAATCTCCCTGGCAACCAATTAATCCACATTCACTTTGAATCCATGTACTTAGATTTTCTCAGACACCAATTCTGGAAGAATCTATTAGTGGCATTACTTCTGTGAAAACTAAAGCCTTGGTGAGTTAGTACCTCTTTACTAGGACATTCAGTAAACTCCTACAAGTGTCAGTGTTTCTACCTAAAATGGTGTCAGACTTTGAAACCAGTAGGTAATTGTTTCAAGGCTCTTCTGCACTCCCATTTCTAGGATTGTATTCTTCCTATATCAGCTATAAGATTGTTGCTTCATTAATTTACTATTTAATTTGGTGTGAATACCCTACACCGTTGTTTCCAAAATAATTCTTCCAACAAGTCTAGAAAAATCTCTTTACTTTATGAGGGGCTGGACTCTCAAGAAAAATTGTTCATTCAACAAAAGTTTGATGAGGATCAACAAATAAGCCAGATTTATAAAGATAAAACAATTGCCAGTGAAAATGCACTAATTAGTTCTCAGATTAGTGGTGAAGATTGGCATGTAGACATGTGAGTTGCAATATAAGTGATGCTTCTGATGGCAGAGGTGTAAATCTAATGCTTCAGAGTGCCCATCTCTCTATAAGAGCCAAAAGCAGCCTCAGAGTAGGTATTACATATAAGATAGCACTTGAAAGCAGAGTCTGATAAGTGAAGAAAGAGGAAATTTTTCCAGAAGAAAAATAGCAAAAGTCACAGTCTAAGGAAAAAGACTTCTTGTGTTTGTAAATCAGTGAGAAATATGTAAATACCATAATGTTTATAAGAAAGAAGACAAAGGGTAAGACAGAAAGCCAGGAACTGGGGAGAGGTAAAGATCAACCATATTGGAAAGAGGACTATTTTCCAGCCTAAGGAATTTTGATTTACCTTTGTAAGTTAATGGGTAGCATAAATTGCATTTTTAAAACAGTAACTAATATGGGAGAAGATTAACAAGGGGAGTGATCAGAGGCAGCAGTTATAAAAACCCCAGTAAGGGATCATGAGAGTTCAACTCTGTTTTTGACATGGAAAGTGGAGAGAAGCCAGGTCCAAGAGATTCTTCTGAGATTCAGCTTCATCAAGGACAGGATGAGCACAGGTGCCAGCTTTTTTGTGTGTTTCTATGGCTGAAATCTTTCAAGAGCCACCTGATATGCCCTATAGAAGCTTATAAAGCACTGCTATTTGGACAATAGGAAATCTCCATTTGCCTTGGCTATTCTACACAAATTATTCTCATTTTTAAGTTTTCTTTTGGGTAGTCCACACAACTAGCAGCTGTTTGCAGCTAACAGAGGCAATTTCTCTTCTTTGGAGAAACCCCAGTTAATCATGAGATTGTTTCTCTTGACTATATTATCCTTGGCAACTGTAGAAGATACTCTTCTTTCTCTCCAGTGCAAATTAGACTAGATCCCTTTATCATATTGTCTCCTGTCAAAATTTCAATGAGGATGAAACAGTTAGATCCCTCCATTTAGGAATTCTTAAATTGTTGGGAGGTATAACAAGAATCTAGACTTGCATGCAAAATTTCCCAACCAAAAAATTTGAGTGCCAAATGGCTCTTAGGCAAATAGTTTTCAGGAGTACCAGAGGGGCAATATAAATGCCAGTAGCACTACATATTTAGTTAAATAATTAGCTTAGTAAAAAATATTCTGGATATGTTGAAGATAATTGTCATTGAACACACACTGCAGAGGAGTGATCTCAGCATCATGGTGGAGTGAACTGCTCCCGGTAGCCTCTTGCTGTAAGTTACAAGTAAATGGACATTCATTAACCAATAAAAATTTCCCTACAAAGCACAAAAGGACATCTTAAAGATCCTTGCAGCTATACATCTGAAGGTAGGGGTACTGGATCCCCGGGAAGCAGAGGAAAAAGATGAATGGATCTTCTTCCCCTTCCCAGTGGCAACAACCTAGATGATGGGTCCTCATGCAGCAGCTGGTGTGCAAATGTAAGAGGAGGCAGGGGAGCAGGAAGGTCATCACATGAACACTTTTGCTTTTGGAGTTATATCCTGGCCTGAGGGAAGACTCCATGTTAAGTGGTGTGTCTCAGCCACTGTGTGGGCACCCTCATCAAGAACAGCAGCCAAGATAAACTGTGAGTGAGCACAGAGTGGGCCAGCACATGCACAAAAGAAAGTGCCCCTCCCTCCTCCATCTGGCACACTATCTTGGCCAGTCCCTGGCCAACACAGCAGATCTGCACCAGAGCACCTGTGAGTATGTGTGTGACCTACAAAGTGTCTGCGGCCAATGGACAAAGACAGATGAGCCCTATCAGCACAACTTCCAGCAGATACAGTCGATTCAGAAAACACAGCTCCCGGCCCCCACTACTGGTGTCCAATGGAATCTGTGACCTGATATAAACACTATGTGTCAGCAAAGGATCACTTCATCAAACACTATGAAGAACTACATTAACACTTCAGAGCATAAGGAAAATGATAAGTCTCCAGAAACAAATACTGAAGTGACAGAAATTTACAATCTAAATGACAGAGAATTCAAAATAATTGTCATAAAAAACTTCAGTGAGTTACAAGAAAACTCAGAAAGACAGTTCATTAAACTCAGGAATAAAATTAATGAGCTGAAGGAATTCTTCACAAAACAGAATGATACTTAAAAAAATACCAAACAGAAATTCTGGAGATGAAGAACTCAATGAATGAGATAAAAAAAAATGTAGAAACCTAAAAGAAGAGAGCTGAAGTTATGGAGGACAGATTTAGTAATTTTGAGGACAGAAATATAGAAATGCTTCAGATGGAGGAGGAGAGAGGACTAAGACTAAAAAAAAAAAAAGAAGAAATTCTTCAGTAAATATCCAACTCCAATAGGAAATACAACATAAGGTTTATAGGTATTACAGAGGGAGAAGAGAGGGGGAAAGGAACAGAGAGCTTGTTCAAAGATATAATAGCTGAGAACTTCCCAAATCTGGGAAAAGCATTGGACTTCCAAGTATATGAAACCAGTAGAACTCTTAATTACAAAAATTGCAAAAAGAGCTTCTCCAAGGTATATAATAGTAAAACTTGCAAAAGTCAGTGAATGACAAAGTAAGAAGATTAAGGGCAGCAAGACAGAAGAGAATAATCTAAAAAGGAACCTTTCTCAGGCTTATTCACAATACTGAAAGATAGAAACTTTCAGACAAGAATATTCTATCCAGTGAAACTATCCTTCAGTTATGATGGAGAAATCAAAACTTTCCCAAATAAACAAAAGCTAAGGGAGTTCATTGCCACTAAACCTTCCTTACAAGAAATGATCAAAGATGCCTTCATAAGAAAGAGGCAAAGGTTTACAAAACCTTGAGCAAGCAGATAAATAGGACAAGAAAATAGAAAATTGCAGCTCTCTATCAGTATAGGTTAGCAAACATTTAATTATAAAATAAAAGATATATGGAAGGAAAGCATCAAAAATAACTATAAACACTTAATTTTAATCACAAACTCACAAAACAGAATAATTTATAACAAAATAATTTAGACAAGCAAGAAGAAAGGGATGGAACCTGCTTAGGCTAATGAAGGTAAGAGGCAATCTGAATATGGATTATGCCACCTATGAGATCTTTTATACAAACTCATGATAACCACTAAACAAAAAATCACAGCAGAGTCACACATTATAAATAAAGAGAAAACTGACAAAACCATCACAGCAAACAACCAAATTGAAACGGCAGTCAGAAATACAAAGGAAGAGAAAAAAGGGAAATATAGAACAACTGGAAAACAAGAGATAAAATGGCTCATATATCAATAATCACTCAAAATGTAAATGGATTGAATTCTCCAATCAAAAGACACAGTGACTGGATGGATTAAAAAACAAGACTCAACAATGTGCTGCCTCCAGGAAACACTTGTCAACTCTAAAGAAAAACATGGGCTCAGAGTAAAGGAATGGAAGACAATACTCCAAATAAATGGCAAGCAAAATAAAGCAGGGTTTCCATACTTATATCAGACAAAGTGGACAACAAGATAAAAAAAGCAATGAGAGACAAAGAGGTCAGTATATAATGATGAAAGGGACATACCACCAAGAGGATATAACACTTATGAATATACATGCACCTAACACATGAGCACCAAAGTAAATAAAGTAACTATTAACAGACCTAAAGGGAGAAATTAACAGTCATACAATAATACTAGGGGACTTCAATATGCCACTTACATCAATGGATAGATTATCCGGACAGAGTGTCAACAAGGAATAAGTGGACTTAAATGAAAAACTAGACAAGATGAACTTAATAGATAAATATAGAACATTCCATCCCAAAACAATAGAATACACATTCTTCTCAAGTGCACATGGAACTTTCTCAAAGATAGACCATATGTTAGGAAACAAGGCAAACCTCAATAAATTTAAGAAGAATTGAAATCATATCAATCATCTTTTCTAACAATAATGATATGAAACTAGAAATCAACTACAAGAAAAAAGTGGGGAAAGCCACAAATATGTGGAGACTAAACAACACACTACGGAACAACTATTGGATGAAGAAATCAAAGGAGAAATAAAAAATAGCTGGAGACAAATGAAAATACATCATATCAACTCTTATGGGATGCAGCAAAAGCAGTTCTAAGAGGGAAATTCATAGCGATACAGGTCCACTTCCAGAACCAAGAAAATCCTCAAATTAGTAATCTTAAATTACACCTAATAGAACTAGAAAAAGAAGACTAAACAAAGCTCAAATTTAGCATAATGAGAGAAATAATAAAAATTAGAGCAGAAATAAATGAAATAGAAACCAAGAAAAAATAAAGCACTGAAAAGGGTCAATGAAACTAAGAGCTGTTTCTTTGAGAAGATAAAGAAAATTGACAGACTCTTAGCCAGACTTACTAGGAAAAAAAGAGAGAAGCCTCAAATAAATAAAACTAGAAATGAAAGAGGAAAAATTACAACACTTACCACAGAAACACAAAGGATTATAAGAGAATACTATGAAAAACTATAAGCCAACAAATTGGATAATCTAGAAGAAATGGATAAATTCTTAGACTCATGTAATCTCCCAAAACTGAATAAATAAGAAATAGAGAATCTGACCAGATCAATCACAAGCAAAGAATTGAAACAGTAATAAAAAAACTCACAGAAAACAAAATTCCAGGATGAGATTGCTTCTCTGGAGAATTCTACCAAACACTCAAAGAAGAATTAATACCTATCCTTCTCAAACTATTCCAAAAAACTGAAGAAGATGGACCACTTCCTAGCTCATTCTATGAGGTCAACATCACCCGGAAACCAAAACTAGAAAAGGACAACACAAAGAAGAAAAATTACAGGCTAATATCTCCGATGAACATAAAGGCAAAAATCCTCAACAAAATATTGGGAAACAAAATACAGCAATACATTACAAAGACTATATACTATGATCAAGTGGGATTTATACCAGGGATGCCAGGATGGCTTAACATCTGAAAATCAATCAATGTGATACACCACATTAACAACATGAGGAATAAAATTCAAAATGATCATCTCAATAGATACAAAGAAAGCATCTGACAAGATCCAACATCCAGTTATGATAAAAACTCTCAATAAAATGGGTATAGAAGGAAAGTTCCTCAATATAATAAAGGCCATATAGGACAATCCCACAGCAAATATCATACCTATTGGTGAAAAACTGAAAGCCATCTCTCTGAGAACAGGAATAAGACACGGGTGCCAACTCTGACCACTCCTATTCAACATAGTACTGAACGTTTTCGTCAGAGCAATTAGCTAAGAAAGAGAAATAAAAGGTATCAAAATTGGAAAGGAAGAAATGAAACTCACTGTTTGTGGACCATATGATCCTATTTATAGAAAATCCTAAAGAATCCAGTAGAAGACTATCAGAAATAATCAACAAGCACAGCAAATTTGGAGGGTACAAAATTAGCTCACAAGGGTCTGGCCCCATGGCCGAGTGGTTAAATTCTCGCGCTCCGCTGCAGGCGGCCCAGTGTTTCATTGGTTCGAATCCTGGGCGCAGACATGGCACTGCTCATCAAATCACGCTGAGGCAGCATCCCACATGCCACAACTAGAAGGACCCACAACAAAGAATATACAACTATGTACCAGGGGGTCTCTGAGGAGAAAAAGGAAAAAAATAAAAAATCTCTTAAAAAAAAAAAACTAAAATTAATAAAAAAAAATTAGCTCACAAAAAACAGTTGCATTTCTATACCCTAATAATAAACTAGCAGAAAAAGAAGTCAAGAATACAATCCCATTTATAACTGCAAGAAAAAGAATAAAATGCCTAAGAATAAACTAAATCAAGGAAGTGAAAGACTAATACACTGAAAACTATAAGACATTATTCAAATAAATCATAGAAGACATAAAGAAATGGAAAGATATTCCATGCACATGGATAGGAAGAATAGACATAGTTAAAATGCCCATGTTGCCTAAAGCAATCTACAGATTCAATGCAATCCCGATCAGAATCTCAATGACATTATTCATGAAAATAGAACAAAGAATCCTAAAATTTATATGGAAGAACAAAAGCTCTAAATAGCCAAGAAATCCTGAGAAAAAGTAACAAAGCAGGAAGCATCACAATCCCTGACTTCAAAATATACTATAAAATGATAGTAATCAAAACGACATGGTATTGGTACAAAAACAGACACACAGATCAATGGAACAGAATTGAAAGCCCAGAAATGAAACTACACATCTATGGACAGCTAATCTTCAACAAAGGAGCCAAGAACATACAACGGAGAAAGGAAAGTCTCCTCAATAAATGGGGTTGGGAAAACTGGAAAGCCACATGCAAAAGAATGAAAGTAGACCATTATCTTACACCTACACAAAAAATAACTCAAAATGCGTTAAAGACTTCAATGGAAGATCTGAAACTGTAAAACTACTCTAAAATAATATAGGCAGTACACTCTTTGACATCAGTCTTAGCAATATCCTTTTGCATATGTCTCCTCAAGCAAGGGAAACAAAGAAAAAATAAATGGGACCACATCAAATTACATAATTTTGTTAACAACTTCCTTTTCCTTGTGACTGCTGAAAAAGAAAAGCAAAGAAGGAAAAAACCACTCACTTAAGTGGACAGTCACCAGTAAAAGTGTAATTGGAGAGGAGATTGAACAAGATAAGGTCCAGAATAACAGATTGTTTCCACTTTACTTAGAAAGAAGTGAAGGATTCATTATTATGAGAGAACAGTTACTGTCTATAGTTTAAGATATCCAGAATTTAAAAATTTCTTATTTAAGTATATGCAAGTTTAACAACATTAAAAATAAAATCAAATTTGAAAGTAATAACTAAGGCAAATAAGAATGTTTTTCAAATGCACTAAAATGGTTTTACAATGCAGTTATAAGAATAACTTTTTGTAGTATTATGCAAAGTAGATGCATGGGATTAATGTCAAGAATCAAAGACTCAGAATAATCCTTGGAAATAAAGAAAAATACAGTATTGGGCTGACTCCGTGGCTGAGTGGTTAAGTTCACGCGCTCCGCTGCAGGCAGCCCTGTGTTTCGTTGGTTTGAATCCTGGGCGCGGACATGGCACTGCTCATCTAAACCATGCTGAGGCAGCGTTCCACATCACAACTAGAAAGACCCACAACGAAGAATATACAACTATGTACTGGGGGGTTTTGGGGAGAAAAAGGAAAAAAATAAAATCTTTAAAAAAAAAAGAAAAATACAATATTACAGAGGAGCTAATTTATATTGCTACTTTTTCAAATACAGAAATTTGTGAATCTAATGAAACAATAGTCAATATCCTCCTTTTATTTGTATTATTTATTCAGATGTATACTACTATCTATTCAAACAAGTATGTTTCCCAGAAATAAATTAATGTCTTATTTTCTTCTAAGATTAAGAGCAATGAAGTGTGAAAATTTTGCTTAAACACTTCATTTTCCAATTTACATAGTTTCCCACCCACTCTGAAGTCCTTCAAAGTATAAGGGGATAACTCTGTACAAACTACTATCAAAGTGAAAATTAGAAAGCCCATGCTTTAACTGAATGCAACAAGATACAAGTGCTCCATAAATACATGAAAAGGAAAATTTATGACAAAGAAGATAGTAAGAACTAATTCTAAGGAAGGTGTACAACATATATTCTTAGCATATACCCAAAAAGTAGGGAGTAAAAGGAATTGGGTTGAAAGGTCTCTGAGCCTACTTAGTCAAGAAATTGGGAAAAGAAAAATAGGAAGACCTCAAATATGACAGTACTTTTTGGTGTATTAATAGCAATGAAGAGGCCAAAAAAAAAAAAAAAAAAGAAAGAAGAAAGAAAAGAAACATTAAAGTATCAAAATGATTACCAATACTCCATATTTATATTTAATTAAACTGTTGAAGAAAAAAAAATTCAATGACACTTGTTAAAGATGGTAAGGCAGGGGCCAGCCCCATGTCATAGTGGTTAAGTCTGGCGCACTCTGCTTTGGCGGCCCAGGTTCATGGGTTCGGATTCTGGGCATGGACCTATACCACTCATCAAGCCATGTTGTGGCAGCAACCCATGTACAAAATAGAAGAAGATTGGCACAGATGTTAGCTCAGGGCTAATCTTCAAGCAAAAAAAATGAGGAAGATTGGCAACAAATGTTAGCTTAGGGTGAATCTTCACCAAAAATAAGACGGTAAGGCAGACTTTATTCAGGACCAATGGGATAGGTTACAGGGACCACGGAATGGGGAGTAACCAATGACAACAGAAGCAGAAGCTATCCATATATTATCACAGGCTTCAAATTCAGCTGGGGGCATGACAAAGCATAATGAGTGAGTGTCAAGTCAGCAGCATCAATATCAAATGCCCAGATTCCTACTCTTTCGGGCCATCTGCTGTCCAAATATTATGAAATAGTTGAGTGTGTGTGGCAAGACGATATTTTATAAGAATATATTCTAGAATTTAGTTGCTTCTAGAGTTTCAGGAATGGGATTAAGTCACAACAGAGACATGAACAGCAGAATAATGTACCTAAAGATGTGACCTCAAAAATTGGGTAGCTTTTCTTATGTGTTTCAAGGCATGCTGGCCATTTCCTTGCAGACAGGAAACAAAAACTAGCCCGCTATTCCTTTAAAAATGCCTCAATCTCTGGATACCTCAATTTCTATGATAACCATAAGGCTATTGCTACTTGGAGAAGGGTTACCAAAACTCACAGATTAGCATCAAGCTGTACTGGAGTCTCAAATTTCTCCAAAAGCAGCCTGCAGCAACTGTCAGATGAATGTCAAATTTGTCTCTTGACAGTCAGTATCCAGAATTCCTTATGAAAAGTGACTCTGGTCCCTAGTGCCATCTCTTCAAGAAGCTCCTGGGTAAGTTAGGGTATCTGCATGTGGGTCAAACAGACTTAAGAGCTGTTATATACTGGCCAAACACGAGGTTGTATTTCAGATTCTGCTATGGGATATCCAGGCCCTCCAAAGAAATGTTCTCTGAACAACTAAGCGAGATGCCTAAGCCACAATATAAATTGTTCACTCAACTGATATTAGGTAGTTACTAAACTAATATTAGGTAGTTACTCAACTTACAGTAGCTACTCAACTACTAGTAGTTGAGTACTACTAATTGCTTAACTTATAGTAGCTACTCAACTTATAGTAGGTAACAAAGGTCTCTAACCTCCAGGAAAACTTTAAAAATGGAGTAATCTACCGAGTTTTGTGAGGAAATAATGGAGGGAAGCAGGGGACTGTGGACCAAGTACCAAGGTTTAGCATGAGGAGAGGAATAAAGACAGCAGAGAGTTGCATCATCAGAATGGAAGTAAAGATTAGAAACTCTAACTTGGAATGCAAATGGAAAGACAAATCATAAATTTTGCGAATTTACTTACAACTAAAATATTTAAACTTACAATTAAAGTTGTAAATGCTGTGCATTTCCCATGACAGACAGGGAGTAGATGAGTGATGTTGGTAGACTAATTTGTTGGAGGGCTTCTTATCTTGAGAATGCCAGTTATTTTACCACTTATATGTTTTGCAGACATATTCTGATTCTGTGCTTTCTCTCTTAGTGCTAGTGGTGGTTATGGTGTCCTTTGCCAACCAAAAGTTTTAAATTTGATTAGCACAAATTTAAATCCTTGTCCTTTAGCATGCTAACTTTGCTATCTTTTTTAGGGAGGCTTTCTCCATGAGAAGATTATAAAAATAGTCTTGTATCTTTTAGCTTTTGTAAATGCTTACATCTTTAATCCATCTGGCACTTCATTTGGGATATGATTTAAGATAGGCACCCCAAAGTTTACTCTCCCAAAGCATAGCAATTTTCCCCAAAATTTTTATTGAATATTCTCTTTTTTCCTCATCAATTCAAAGTCATCATATACTATATTCACAAATATACATAGACAAGATTTTGGATTCTTTCTTTCATCTACTTGTCTTGACTCTATACTTGTGGCATCTGAGCAGCCACAGTCATTTTTTTAAATTTTTGATATTCAGTTCAAAGTGCTACTCCCTATCTCTACCCCAATAAATTAAAAAAGAGTTTGACATATAAATCTTCTAAATAAACCTTAGAACAAGCGTGTAAACCCACCCTTACACCAATGCTTTAGGAATTTGATTGCAATTGCTTTGATCACAGATTAAACTGAGGAAGTTAAATTCCCCAAATGAATTGGAGAAGAAGGGACAACTGTCACAGTCTAGGTTCGGTGGGAAAGAGACTTGGAGACCAAGGTGGCGTGCACAATTTTATTAAGAAAAGCCTTGAGAAAGAGAAGCAAAGTAAACAGTAATGGTCAGAGGGAGAAGCTGAGGTGCTACAGTTTCATTAACAGCCTCAGCCAACCTCACTCGGAGCTCTGGAGTTAGAATGGTTGTCAGAGTTGCCCCAAGTCAGGCCGAAATGGCCCAATTTCCTCATCCACCTGTCACTGGGCATGAGAGACCAGGGAAAGGCCATAGCCCTAGGCAAGGCAGTTCTCTTCAGCTGAGACAGTTTCTAAAGGGAATAAACAGCTGAAGGCTGTCTGTCGATAGCATTCCTCACTCACAGTTATGGGAACAACTCTTTCAATGAAGAAGAATTTGTATGGTGCATCACACTGTCCTCTGTCACCCTGTCCAAAACTTCACTATATTGATTCTTTTTATCCTGATGTTAATCTCCATTTATTCTGGCCTTTAATTATGACTAGTAAAGAAATTATAAGTTTCTTCATGTAGGCCTTGAATGTTTGGCTAAAATTTAAGAATTTTATAGTTTCTAATGCTATTGGAAAGTCTCTCTCCCTCTCTCTCTCTCTTTTTTAACATGTTTTCTTTCATTAGATATAAGAAAGCTGTTGATTTCTGCACACTAATCCAACAGCTTCTTTCCATTTTGTTCACTTTTCTCTTTCTAGCTTTTAATTGTTGTTGTTATTGAGTGCTTGGTTCACATATTTTTAGTCTCTTCTATAATGACTATGTTGAAGGACAACAGTTTTCTCCTGAAGCCTGTTTAGGTCTTACTCTATACTTGTTGACTAGCTGTATTTTCAAAATATTTTTCTTCTTAATATTCTGTAACTTCAGTTTTCATTTTGTATTTAGTCCAGGAGTATTTTAGATGTTTTGTTTAAATTTTTCTAAATTGGCTTACTATTTTTGTAATTATTCTATTTATCAATTAAATTTGATTGAAGAGTATGTCTCATATGAATTCTTAATTTGGTAGCATTTTTAGTTAACTTATGACAGTTACCAGAAAAACAAACAAATGATAGGGAGAATACTTTGGTTCAATTTTCTAGATGACTAGTTTGTTGATTTGGTGCTTTTATTCCCTTATCTATCCTTACATTAATTTTTTGTTTGTTTTATTTTGTCAAACTTTTTAATGTTCTCTACTTCTTTTTATAGCAGCCTCTTTTTTTTTTTTTTTGGTGAGGAAGATTGACCCTGAGCTAATGTCTGTGCCAATCTTCCTCCACTTTATATGTGGGATTATGGCCACAGCATGGCTTCATGAGTGATGCGTAGGTTCATGCCTAGGATTAAAATCTGTGAACCCAGGGCCACCAAAGCAGAGTGCATGAACTTAACCACTACACCACCAGGCCAGCCCCTTATAGCACCTTCTTATTGTACAAATTCTCTATTTTGACTCTAAATTCTTGAATATAGAAAAATTTCTATTCTATTTCCTCCATTAACATTTTTTGAATCTAACATGGTTTCTCTATTAATTTTGGAATATTTATTGCTGTTGGATTAGTGAGTCTCTCATTGAGAAAAGAACGGGGAAAAATGTAAGTAGGGAAGAAAAACAAAACGTGAAAGTAAAAATAATAAAGTTGTATTTATGGAGTAAAGACAGAAATGACCATATTTTATAAAACATCTTTCCTGAGCAAAAAATTAGTTGCCGTAATATTTAGGGCAACATTTCAAGGTCGATATACTTTCTTTCCTATAATCATAGGAAATCAAGCCATGCTGAGGTGGTGTCCCACAAGCCACAACTAGAAGGACCTACAACTAAAAAGATATATACAACTATGTGCCGGGGGGCTTTGAGGAGAAGAAGGAAAAAAAATCTTTTTAAATCTTAAAAAAAAAATACCAGAAAGGTTCCATGCATTTGCCATTACCTCTGTATTGGTAATTTCATGTAAATAACTTCAGTGTTTCCCATGCCAAGACTGAGTGGATGAAATATTTGCCATGGGATAATTTGGTGGATTTTGATGTAGAGGACATGAGTCTGATCTAGAGAGGAAAGGAATATATCTGATATCTATATCCTTATATATATATATATAATGTATGTATTATGATATACATCCTTAGGAAAATAAACCTTGTCTGATCTAAAGAAGTCCAAAGCAGGAATAAAAGACCATGACCACTAAATAGAAACTATCCATGTATTTATGACAAGAGTCCAATAGGAAAGCACAATACTGAGTGAGTTGCTGGTGATCAACCTTCACATACATGCTTAGATTGTAAACCCCAGACAATACCCCTTTCAGTTATGCATAGAAGAATTGTACTGTGTAAGAATATGTGAGCTTAAGTGGTGTCGTGGTTAATAGGGTGAGTCTAGAAAAGACTTCATCAGCAGTAGAAAGGGTATGAAACCCAAAAGCCTCTATTTCTTCTCTAAAAGGTTGAATAACATGTCTTATTTGGGAAGTTATGTAAAATATATTTTTATGTTTTAAAATATAACTGTTGGGACCAGCCCGGTGGTGCGGCAGTTAAGTTCGCACATTCCACTTCTCGGCAGCCCAGGGTTTGCTGGTTCTGATCTCAGGTGTGGACATGGCACTGCTTGGCATGCCATGCTATGGCAGGCGTCCCACATATAAAGTAGAGGAAGATGGGCACGGATGTTAGCTCAGGGCCAGGCTTCCTCAGCAAAAAGAGGAGGCCTGGCAATAGTTAGCTCGGGGCCAGTATTCATCAAAAAAAATAAATAAATAAAAATTAAAAAAAATAAAATAAAATATAACTTTTACTATCAGCATAAATAATTAAAAACAACTTTTAAAAAGCCAGTACTTTAATAAAAACATTAGACTTTTTGCTAGAAGCTGAGAAGACAGAGGTAAATAAGAGCAGATCTTTGATTTCTGATATAACCACAGCATTACATCTTTTATGACTCCTATATTCTGTTTCATACCTAACTATTTTTCTTACATCCTGTCCTAGACTGTAAACTCATCTAGTCAGAGACTACATTGTCATGTTGTAGCTATTATTGTTTTTACCATCCTGCCTTACATAGAGTCTTGTATATCGCGGAAACTTTGTAGATATTTATGAATGAATAAATGTATGTGAAAATGAATGAACGAATAATAATTTTAACATAATAGTTCTGTATAACATATACTGGAGATTATATTTTATCTAATACAAAGATGAAAAAAACTTCAAATGTTTGTTATTCAAAGGAGGGAAATAATTATGATTAATTCTAAATAAATCAATGCAAATCAATATACTTATTATCAAACTTATGCAAGAAACTGTTTAAAGCGTTACACAGGATTACTTAATCCAAGACATAACCACTAACCACAAGGCACTGGGAACGAAGTACACTGCTTGGAAATCTGAATCAATGAATCAATATTTATAAAATACCTGATATTTGTTATATTCTACATATTGTAACTCAACTATGGGGAAATAATTCAGCTAATATTTCTGGTTCTTGAGGAACCATGCAGGCTATCCCAACTGTAAAAATGGGGTTTCCAGGATTATTTTTCAGGCAAACGAAGCATTATGGTGAAATGAGGGGTCATTATTCTAGGACATCAGGTCTCAATCAGCTTTGGCTTTCAGAAACCAGGCAGGAAGGGCGATGAAGTGAATTAGGCAGTGTACTCGAGTTTCAGCCAAATGAATTGGGAAAGACGGGAAGATCCAGTCATTCAGTCATTCTTTTAATTACTGGATAGGCGCACAATGAATTTCTATTATACGCCAAGCACTGTGCTACGTGGTGAATTTTCAAACATGGTCCTTGCCTTCGTGGAGTTTAAGGTCTAGTTACTCAAAGAATTAGAAACAGATGAATCAAAAGGACTATAGAATGGCATAATTGCAAGATAATGGTGATATTGGAAGAAAACTTTGAACTGGCCCCAGCAATAGCCAATTTATTACTACTGTGACTGTACTGCAGTCTGTATAATTTAGGTTTTGGGGTTGAAGTTGAAAAATTGATAGAAACTTATGCATGTTCTTAAAAATGAAGAGCACCATTATTCTATACTAATAGAAGTAATTTTTTGATTAAAGGCAATTTCCATAATTAAATTAAAATCTTCTTTTTTTAATGTGTTACTGAATTTACCAGTTTAGAAGAAAATGGTACTTATAATTAATGCAACCAATATTAGATGGGCCCTTATTGTAACAATTAGGATTTCCTTTTTTAATTTTGACATGGAAAACTGTCTTACAGTAATACTACACAGGAAGGAGTATTTGAGGACATCGTTAATATATTTTATTAACAATACCAGGAAATATTACACTATTAATATAACTATATTACATATTAGAACCATTTTCAGAGGTATTACAAAGGTGTTTGTGCACAGAGTAAAATGTATTAGAACTTAAATTGCATAACTTTTATTCAAATATGTCCTGCTAGGTATGCAGAAGTACAGGTCTCAGAAGAAACCTGTCACCCCATCTCAGCCCCTTACCTGTACTCAGCACACACCTGCCAACTGTCCCATGAGTGCCCCCAAAACCTTTTCAGGTGTCTACTTGCTACTTTGGAAATTTCTCAGACATCTTCCCCATTTACTCTCTGTTACTGCTCATTACTCAATTCTGTCGGTTTTACTGCCCATGTTGCTCCATTCCTTGGCTCCTAGACTTTATCTAGCTATTGTTTACTATTGTCTGTACCAGCTTAAACCTCTGCAATGCTCAGGGAAAGGATCTCTGGATCCACCATTCATCTCCAGGCAACCTCATGTAAAAGTGCTCCTGCCTCTTCTCAGGCCCCAGGCCTGTTCCTAGTGGCTCTCTACGTAAGAGGCAAAGAGGATTAAATAGAACACTATACTTCTTTAAATACTGCAATACTTTTCTCATTTAAAATATATACAAAAGTGTATAATAATTATGGTAAATAATTTTTGTAATATATTATTCTTAATTGTCCTACAGCCATCACTTGTCCTATTGCTATTGCCTATGGATTACAAACCTATAGTAGCTATGATCTAGCAAGAGGTTACAAATAGCAGGGTTCTGAAAATGGTCTTTTAGGTCACAATGCAAACAACATCCAAAGAGATATTCCCAGAATCTTTACATCTTCTGCTCTCCAACTAAAAAAATTAAGTAAAATAAATAATTTAAAATATAAAAGCAAGATTTTAAACCGACATTAGCTGACTTTACGGAAAATAATAGTTCCACTGAAAGAAGACTAAAGGAAAGATTCTTCAAAAACACTATTAGCTTTATTTATAATGTTACAATCAAATGAACTAGTTTTACAAAAGCGAATTTTCAGACAATTGAAATAAATCCATTTAAGAGCCAAAGTTGTATTTCTTTGATAATCTTTGATGAACTCTTTATACAAATATTATAAACTTCACTGGTTTTTTAAAATAATTAGCATCAATATGTGCCTTAGTTACTATACTGAGACTTAATATAAAGATTCCTCATTTGGCATAAAGGCAAATATGTAAGAATGATTTCCTTAGATTAAATGGCCTCAAATCACTAAGCTTTTTACTCTTGTTTTTCATTTGTTTGTTTTTTATAGTTATCTCTCCCTTCCCTTATTATCAGCCTGCTATTTCTTTTCACGTTGTTATCATGTTACTTTGATTTAAAGCTTTTATTTTAGTGTGACATGGATTTTAAGAGGCTTTGGGGCAATCTTCTACATTTTCCTGGGGTTTTAGACAGGTAAGTCAGCCAGAAAAGGAGCTTCCTGATAAATGAGGTGTCACTGCAGTTAATTAATGTTATCAAGCCCCATCTGTTGACCTTAATGAGTGCTATAAGAGATACGGAAAAATAAAAGAATGAAACATTTTACTTTTAGCATTGAATAGATTTAAAAAGTAATTCCATAAATATAATCTAAATTACATATTATCTAAATGTGCAATTTAATCCAACATTAAACAGGGAAATACTGAAACCCTTGGTTTCACATGTTGACATTATTTTAGCATCATTATTTCAACTCGGATGCAGTTCTTCATTTGTTTTGCTATTCCGAACAAAATGTCATAAGCCAGTCCTAGGCTCCTTCACTCTGCTGATTAATAGGGATTTCTCATATTTCCTATCAGCAAATCTCTTTGGCCTGATTCAGTGCAGCATTATCCTTCATTAGGGAGTCGGATTTCATGCTATCAGAGAACACTGCGGTAGGAAGGGACCTCAGAGATCATTTGCCCATCTCTTTTATTTTAGAGATTAAAAAGGGATTTTAGAAAGATGCTGCCTTTTGGAAAATCTCTTTTGTTCTGATTAAAATTTATCCTCTTTTGGTACACTTAAATAAGTTTCTTATATCTTCTTTACATAAGCAATCTCACTCTTATATAAGGCCAGCTAACTGGTATTGTACTTCAATCAGACATTGCCATGCCGAGGAAAGAAAGAAAACAACATGATTTTGTTTAAAATTTCATACATAGTAATGTTCATAAATTACATCTATAAGTTACAGTTTTATCCTAAAGAAGTTCTCAGCTATGACCAAATAATCCCTATCACGTCTTATCTTTCCTTTTTTATGTTATTTCCTATTTTATGTTAATTGGGTGTGGGGGAGTTATCTGGAAAAAGTCACATTAGTGGTATTTCTAAGAATAAAGGAATATTTTAGGACTTTTTTTCTGATCATAATGGTAATGCAAAATATGAGAAATAACGTATATAGCATAAATAATAGTGACCCATTATGTGTTCATCCAAAGGTTGAATATCCTGAGACATTTCTATTTTGTCTTTCTGCTATGCTTTTTTTTCACATGCATATATACATATGTAATTTGCAAGCCTGGCTACTGTCTTAAAAGATAATTCATCAGATTTTTTTTGGTTCTGCTGTAACACACTAAAGACAGGCCTGCAGAATCATTCTCAAAAACTTGTCGTTCTGCGTCCACCATTAAGTCTTAGCTCGACTCAAGAAAAGGACAACATGACTTAGAAGAAGTTAAAGAAAAGTTCACCCCGCTTTAATCCTGGAAAAATTGTAGAAAAGAGAAGGAATGCTTTGCTGACAAAAGCATCAACAGCAGGAAATTCTCCCAGGAATACCTATTTCAACCACTGGTACGAGGTGACTTTGCACGGTATTTCATAAAAAAAACAAGAGCAAACTGTCATCAAGGAGACAGAAGCTTTGAAATTCAGCTTTCTCAGGCTAGTTTTACTTCCTGTATGGACTAGAAGTGAACTGAGGACCAGAGGATCTACCCCGGCATCTGTCATGATGTTGCGAGGTGACATCTGTCAGACCATGGGCTGATAGCAGTGGTTGGCAGCTTGAGAGTGCTGAGGAGAAGGTGAGTCAGCAATAGGAAGATAGTTGAGAGGTCTTCAGTACCCAAACCAAAAAGAATAGAATGCAAATTCACCTGCAGGTTGTGTTCTGAGCAAGTAGAGAAGAGTTATTGCTCTGGAGACCAGTAAGTGCCTTTATACACCCAAAGACCAACACAAAGTTCCTTTGTCCTCAAATTTACAAAGACAGAAAAACTCACCTCTCTCATTCATGTAGGATGATGGTGGTTTTAGGGTTGAGGAGATAATTTGAGAAACTGAAGTTTTATCCAAAAATAAACAAACACTAAATAAGACTTTAAATAATTGAATTGCTTTTTACAGAATCATTTTGGTAATCACACACTTTTCCCCTCCGCCACACACACACTGTTCATAGTTTGGAATACAGGAGAAATATTCACAGATTATAGCAAAAACAAAGCAGTTCCTTTTTCTCTGTACAATCACAGAATAGAATGAATTAAAATCCCACAGGTTTGCTTCATATGCATTTACTTTCCCTAAATTTCTGTAGATAATGTGTGCTTTAGGCGGCCATACCTTAAGTTTGTTAAAGCATTGTACTATTAGTGATAAGATCAGGGGTTTTACTCCATTGTCGACCAATTTGCCATGTGCCTATCTAGAGCTGAGCTGTTCCTAAAAGCCATCAGGCAAAAGCATGCCACTGTATAAAATGTAACAGACAGTGTGAGGATAGACCACCTTGTCCCTTTGCCAATGTGAGGAATACAATGAAGGACACTATCTTATTTGGTAAGAGCTTTAGAGCAAATAGTGTTTTTATATGAAGCTTTCATACAAAAGTTAGTGAAGCCACAAAATTGTTACTGCCACTGTTTAAATTTTATTTATTTACTTTTATTTAAAACCTAGATTCTTTTATCATATGTACTGAACAGCTATAATACAGAAGATATGCCCAAAGCAAAAGATCCACACCAACTGAAAGAATCTATGTTTCATCTTCTCTTTAAGAGGAATTCTCCTGAATTATGTATTCCTGATTTTGAATAGAACCCATCTTCTAGTCAATTTGGCAATTGCAATTAGTTGCTGCAGGTTGATACCCCAAGATACATCCCTCTCTTTAAAGAGAGATCCAGAGAAGTTACAGTCATTAAAGAAAATCACACCTAATTGAGACTTTATAATCTGATGTTTTGAAAGAATATTAAAAAGAGAAATCTTCAAGGAAAGAATGGAGAATTGTCAAATATTTTATACAAAGAACCAATATTTCATTACATTGCTTATTTGAGTTGTTCTGTGACTGAGCAGATATTCTGTATTAGAAATATTATTATTTTTTTACAATGCTGGTAGACATATACTTTCCTATAACTCTAGATCCAAGTTTAGAAAATGGAGAGCCATGAGATAAGTAGTACTATTCCTACTTTAACATGGACAATTTAACATGGTACCTGGAAATCCGATTCCAGAAATCATTTCATTGGGATTTAGTCTGGGGCATCTACAGACATGAATGCTAATGATAACAGCTAAAACATTCTTATGAAACTACCATTTACAAAATGCTTTCACAATTTCTAAAAGATATGGCAACATAAATATCCTGAATCTTACTAGTACTAATAAGTAGCATTTATTTCATGTTTAGTTCATCCTTTTTTGGTCCCCTATTTAGAAACAGAATGTTTAGCATGGTTAATTAACTTGTCCTAAATGGTATAGCTTGTAAATGTTAAAGTCAGAAATCAAAATCAGGGTTTAAAGAGGGAGATAACTTCTACTGCATTGGAAGTTAAAACCAAAAGCGTTTTTAAATGTGTCTATTAATTCATTTTAAAATAACAAAAATAAACTCAATACATGTTAATATAAACATATTTATAAGAACAAAACAAAATTAGGCTTTCCATAAAAAAATATACTGATAAGCCCGACATCATTTTACACTTTTGCAGATCGCTTTATCGGCTTCATAGAAGGCAGCTGGACACTCTCGGGCATTCAGTCAGGGACCCTCCAGGAATTCTCGCTGTATACTCATGTGAGAATGAAACTGAAAAGGAAATAACACCTTTACATTAAGGAATTAGTTTTGACCTCTCAGTATCCCTCAGAGAATCTCAGGGATGCCCAGATTTTGATTAAAAGTTCTCTATAGTTCTTTCCAATTCTGTAATCCTAAATCTTAATTGGTGATTTCCATCTCTGAAATCAGCCTTTTGTTTTGTGGATGTGATCAGATTTTTTTTTAAGACATCTTGAATCAGCATTGAAGAAGAGAGCCTGAAAGAAAGACAAGGAGAATTCAGAAAACTACAGTAATAAGAAATAGACCATAGCGATAACAGGAGTGCAGAGTAGAATAGATTCAAAGCCAATCTAAATAGAATCAGGCCCACGGTTGAAGCTGAACTGAATACAGATGGCATGAATGCATGATTGGATATTGATCAGCTCAAAGTCACCAAGCAGAGGCTGACAGATGATTACATATTTGTGAGAGTATGTCCAGTCCTATGACATCCAGTTAAATGAGCACCACAGATATTTACCACTGCCTTGCTGTTGGAACACTCTACCCAGTTTTCTTAGAAGATATGCTAAAATAATGGGAAAGTAATGACTCTAAAATGACACACTTGCTAAACATCTTTCACTCAGGATGAGACAATGTTTTAGGATGAAAGTCCTTGAACAGGGGACGGAAGTTCCACATCCTCTATAAACTACATGTGAAATACAGGTAAATAGCTTAATCTCTCTAGGCCTCAGTAATTCTAAATGAAGGAGATGAACAGAATGACATCTAACATTTTTAAAAATACAATATATAATGTAACAAACAGTAGAAAGCACAGAAGACATTATGAAACATCTGATTGGTGTTACTAAAATTAAGTAACAAAGTATATTTGCTACCCTCATTTTGTTGAAAGAGGCTCTGATTATTTTATCATTATTTTTGCTATTGCTTTAAAGTCTTTTCAGTCTTGAAGAAAGTCTTTAAAGTCTTGAAAAATGTTTAAACTACTCTAAGAACAGTTTAGTTTCCTTTTAGGAACTGAGAGTGAGAGGGAGGTGACCAGTTCAGAAATATACCACTGGGAATTAGGAGCATATAGAAGGGATGTCGGTCCTAGGTAAGGGAAAGAATGTAAAAATGTCTCAAGGAGTCAAAGTCCATCCCTGTAGTCACACAGCAAGCACCTACAGCCAAAGAAAGACAAAGTGGCTTCTATGAGGAACTGAGAAATTAAGCAGAAAGGAGATCACAAAAGAATTGCATTTCCTGGTGCCTAGAGCAAAGAAAAGGGATAGGAAATGTGGGAGATGTTTCCAAGAGGGAAATGAGATGGACTGAAGCAGAAGAAATAATCTACATCCTAAATTAATCAGAAAAAATTCTTTAGATTAAAGAGAACTGAGAAGGCAGATCCAAACTACTACTATATCGTAAGAAAAAAATCAATAATAAGAGACAAACTACATATAGCCTAGCAAATTTTTAATTTATAAAGATAAATAAATCTGAGTCATCCATATAGAAAAGGGAATAAACAACAGGTTAGTTTCAGATCTTTCCTCTGCAGAAAACAATGACGTAATGTGATAAGAATTTTAAATGAAAATGTTAAAAATCAGAAATTTTGTGCCCCTTCAACATATTTCCCATTCATGCAGAAAACTAAAAGTCATCCTCAGATATGTGTGGGCTCAGAAATAATGGCACTACTAAATTTTCTTAAACTGAAGATAAACATCTATTAAATCTAACTCCAAAAGAATCTGGAAGTAGATCATAATTTACAATTTAAAAGTGAAAAATAAATTGTGATATTAATGGATTAACAGAACTTTGTATTCTGTTTGGACCCTAGAGTCAAAAATCAATTCTGCAGCCTAAAGTATGAGGCTTAATCCTGTAAGACTACCTGCAGCTGTTTCTTCTTTCCTCCTTTCCCTGTACTGGGAAATATCTCTGGAGCACACATCCTTCATCAAGAGTACAGATGGAACTCTGAGTTGAAAGAAGCTTAAAATATGAAATAGCGCTTTTTTCTTCAGGCACTTGCAAATAATATCTAAACTATACAGTTGAGCTACTAGGCTCAGTGAATTACTAAACCAAAGTTTGCTTGCCTCTCAAAGTTATTAATTTGCTTAGAGCAACATAAAAGCCATTTTAATGGCTAACAAACAATTAGTGATTTTCTTCATAATTAAAATTTGTATTGAATTACTTGATCAATTGTGTTGCTGTGATGATAATTGAGATTTTTATAATTGATAATAAATCACTCAGCATGTGATATTATCTGTCATTTAGCCCCTTTTCATGTCCTGTTGAATCTCAGACCAGTGATGTTCCTTCAGTAACAATGTAATATTCCAAATAAACACATATACATATAAAAGATCAGTATATAAAAGAAGTATACCAAAAATATTGAGTTGTTACTTATGATATCAAATTCTAAACAGTTTTTAGTATTTTTAATGTACTCATTTTTTCAAAGTGAAAATGTTGTTTTCATACATATAAAACATGACTAGGAGGTAAATATTTTAAAGTTTTGTATATAGAAACTAATCACAACTAAATAAGATTGAAAAACTGGAGCTAAAATATTAACAATACTTTTCTCAAGATGTTGGCATTATGAGTATTTTTATTTGGAACTTTTTATATCTTTTTATTTTTGTGAAATTTTCTATAATGAACATTCATTTTTATACTATAAGGAATGCACTAGTCAATATAGTATATTTTGTCTTGTTAGTCTACTTTTTCATCACGATTGGGCATAACTGGCAGATTGGAACGCGTCGTTTAGAGCACTTTCACAGACACTTGTGTCAGTTGTGTATATCTTTCCCTCGACTGAACTGCCATCTCCTAAAAGAGCAAAGCAGGCCTGCCCGTGACATCGCAGGGCCTGGGACATGGTACATATGCAGGCCCACATATCATACATCTTAATGCTTAAAACTATAAATTAAACTAACAAAGTGTTAAATAATACATGTTCTATCCTCTTACCTTAGCAAATATACCTTCCTAAAGACAAAATAATAAAAAGAAAAATATTACGCTATCATTTTCAGAAGACTGAGTTAGTAACATATCAAAGATAAATAGATGTGGCTCCCGCACTACACATGCCTGGATGCTGCTGATGTTAGGATGGTAAATACATATGCGCCCGCGCACACACACACAGTGTCTCTCTCTCTCTCTCTCTATGTATATATATTTCATATATGATTACATATCTATTTCACAAAACATATTTTCCTTGCCTTCATTTCAGCAAAATTACTGATCGTGGTGATAATAATCAAGATTTTCTCATAAGGACTTAAAGAAATAAATAAAATGTAATTATTCCAAGTTATGTAAAAATTCAATACATTTTAATCAAAATGTTTAAAAATTAAATTTAATTTAAAAAGAAAATGCAAAATTAAAAATATTTTCATATATTTATTTTTCTAAAATATTCAAAATACTGTAGTAAAATAGAAATATATAAATTATCATTAATGAATATTAATTTTTTAATTTTATAAAGATGAATTGACCTTTATGAAATTTTTATTTAAAATAATTATTTTTATGAAAGTACAACTATTCACAAGTCTGTCATTCAGTGTCCATCTACTTACCTATGTACAGAACTGGTATCACGCTTTATGCATATTATATCTAGACGTACATTTATTCAAATTTAAGAGTAATATGAATTGTTGAATAGTGAAAATTTCCTCAGCCAGAATGTGTAACAGTTGTGAAAAATGTCCTTATTTCTGAGTACCTAAAGGGTGGCAAATTAGAGAACAAAGATCACAAAAGTTTGTGGAGGAAAATGGGCACTCAGAATTCCTGGGAAATTGCTTCATTATGTAAGAATATAATACATTCATGTTAGCTGAAAGAAAGGATTTTAAAAATTAATTAATTTGCCAGGGTTTTTTTTAAGCGCTTCTACCTCTCAAATTTTTCCTGCACGCCGAAGCAGTATGTCAGTTTTTGTCATTGGCAATGGTCCAGCCCACAAATTGTCAAAACATCTGGATACAGCCACATTTTGCTTCAAAAACAAGTGCCAAGATAAGCAGAGAAGCTTTTCCTGGGATCTGAATGGTGTTCATCACGAGAGCAAATGTTTAGGGTTATGAGTTGTGCTGAGCAAAAGTATCCATGTGTTCTTTAATAAATGTATTTATTTTTTTTTAAGGCCCTCTGACTTGTGGTGCTGTTTTGCACTGATCTACAGACAGTATTTGTGGGAACCCTGTCTTATCCGCCTTGCCCATACAGTTCTTAATACAGTATCACATTGCATAGTAAGTGCTCAACAACTGTAGGATTTGTTGAATTAACTTGAAATGTGATAATCAAGAAATTGCTAAAGACATACATAGGAGAGGGTCTTAAACACGTATTATGATACTTTTTGGGATCCACCAAATGAATGAGTAAACTGACATAAAGAATGTAATTAAGGATTTAAGATTGAGACAAGGAGCAAAACAAAAGGGGATACATGGTGGGGACTGCTTGCAATATTCCCTCCTTCTTTAGAGTATAGCTATGCATCTGAAAGTTCATAGTCTTAAAAATGATAAAATAAATCATTAAAAATGCTATCATTACAAGTAAAATAAGTGTTTATAGCCCCTTTCAAAAGCAAGTCCGACTTTACTTCTGAGAGAGAATCTGTTTACACTGTAAGTGCACAGCATGCATCCTTTTGTGAATCCAAAGCTTGCATCTTTCTTGTGCTAGAAATGTCTTAATTTTTACAAGCATGGAGCATTATTTAACACAACTGTGTTGCTAAGGGAAATTATGAAATGTAGCCTAATAGTTATTAAGGAAAAAAAGTACTTTTTACTGTCAATTTGTTGAAGCAAGTATCAGGCAATGTCATTCTACTGTGGTCATATCTCAAAATATCTCTATTTTTACTCCAAAATAAGAAACACTCTGTAAAGTATTTGCACATCTCAAGACAATTTCACTGAAACCAGTGCAGGGTTTCAATAAGGTAATCAAATTCTTCAGAGACTTCTAAATATAATTCTTAACCTGTAAGGTAGTTTATATTCTCTTTAAAAGAATACCTGACAGAAATAAAATATGAAAGGATTTCCTTCTTAGTCCCCAAAGACGTGCAGTGGATCTGATTCTGTTTCAGCCTCGGTCAACAAAAGGTATTAATAGAAGTACTATAACTCAGTATGATCCACGTTGCTAAAGTTGACAAAAATAGTCTAAGGGTAAAAAAACAATAGAAAAGCTTAAATGTTAGTAGTTCATCGCAAACCTTGCAAACTAAAATAGTCATTAATTCTGTATTTTGATGATACTCTCTTTCAAATACATATTTAAGTATTTAAGTCTATATTTTAATGATACTCTCTTTAAGTTTATATTATTGTCTATACTTTAATGATATTCTCTTTGTTTATATTGTTAAGTCTATATTTTGATGATAGCCTCTTTGAAATATATATTTACACATTTTGTACATATATATACAGATCTTCCTCGACTTACAATGGGGTTATGTCCCGATAAACCTATTGTGAGTTGAAAATATTGTAAGTTAAAAGTGCATTTAATACACCTAAACTACCAAACATCATAGCCTAGCCTCGGCTACCTTAAATGTGCTCAGAACCCTTACATTAGCCTATAGTTGTGCAAAACCATCTGACACAAAGCCTATTTTAGAGTACAATGTTGAATATCTCATGTAATTTATTGAATAGTGTACTGAAAGTGACAAACAGAATGGTTGTCTGGGTACAGAATGGTTAGAAGCCTATTGGTTGTTTATCTTCGTGACCACGTGGCTGACTGGGAGCTGTGTTCGCTGCCCTGCCCAGCATCATGAGACAGTATTGTGCTGCATATCACCAGCCTGGGAAAAGTGCAAAATTCAAAATTCGAAGTACGGTTTCTACTGAATGCCTATTGCTTTCGCACCATGGTAAAGCTAAAGAATGGTTAAGTTGAATCACTGTAAGTCAGAGACTGTATATATTTTTAAATGAACCATTCTCAACATATTTCTGTTTTATATCACTACCTAAATGGTTCCAAAAACTACTTTCTTTAGGAATAAGGTTTTATTTTATACTCATAATTTTTAGTGCCATATAATAAAATATCATTTTTCCCCAGCTCAAATTCTAGTTAAATGATTTTTAAATGCCATTCTGTCAGTTTTTTTCAATAACTAAAACATAATTTTGCTTTTCTAAAAATTCTAAAAAGGATAGGAACTTAAAATTTTAGAACCAGAGCAGAGTTTTCAGCTAATTTATATGTGATTTATGGCTTATTCTGAAAGAGTTTTTCTGCTACAATGTGTATTTACTGTAAAATGAATTAGTCATATACAGCCGGTAAACAGGGGAATGATGTCGATGTTATGTGGAAATTGCTTTGGTTCATACATGATATTCCCTAGCACTTTAGTGCTTTGTGCCAAGTAACTGCCGAATGCAGCAAGCCAGGAAAGAATATAGTATTTTACCTGGTGCCCACTGATCCCACAATCTTGGATAATATTGGAAAACTCTTCTGACTTGAAAATGTTTATTACATAGTTTTCTGTAATACTTGTGCACTGGGTGAAATGTAACCCTAAAAAAATATGTCCACGTTGTAATTCCTGGAACCTATGAATATTGCCTTATTTGGAAAAAAGGTCTTTGCAGATGTAATTAAGGATCTTGAGATGAAGATGTCCTCTTGGACTATCTGGATGAGTCCTAAGTCCAGTGACAAATGTCCTCATAAGAGGAAGACAGAGGGAGATTTGAGACAGACAGAAGAAGAGAAGACATGCAGAGAACACGGCCATGTGAAAATGAAGGCAGAGATCAGAGCAGCACAACCACCAGCTGAAAGAGGCAAAGAACAGAATTTCCCCCAGAGGGAGCATTGCTCTGTGCACACATTGATTATAGACTCGTTGCCTCCAGAATTATGAGAGAATAAATGTGTGAAGCCTCTAGTTTGTGGTAATCTGTTATGGCATCCCTAGAAAACGAATACATCTTGTAATTTTTATTTTCGTCTCCAGAATAGAGCAAGCTAACTCAAACCTTCCTTATTCCTCCTTCCAGAGCTAACGTTTTTACCTTTTGGTAAATAAAGTCCTATATGCACTGTAATATTCACACTTATTAGGAATTTCACATATCTTTTTAACTGCACCAGTATATTTATAAGGAATGTCATTATTTGTTTGTTTTAATGTTCCAGTTGCAAAGTTTTAGAGATTTTGAGTGGCCTTGCCTATCTTTAATTTTACTACAGAGCCCTGACATTTTTAATATGAGATTTTGCAAAAGATCTCAAAATCTTTAAGAAATAGCTATTTTGTGAGATAATAGAAATGCCTATATTTTATGTGGATAGATGTCTCATCAAAAAACTTAATTCTATATAAAAACTGACAGCATAAAATATTGGTGCTTATTTAAAAGTTTTCATAATTCCTAGGACACACAACATCACAGAAGCAGAGAATTGGGTGTGATCTTGATGATCATTTTGTCCAACTTCCAGACTGATGCAGGAAACCTCTCCAGAATATTTCTATGAGATTGTCATCCAATAACTGTTTGAAGATTTCTGTTGAAGGAATACTCACGGCTTCACGATACAGCCCCTTCAAATTAGTCATATAACCATCTATGGTTTCTAAATTGCAACTTTTTGAAGTATATTTAATTCTTACTTTTTCATCTTTACTTTTACTTACACTTATATTTTCCTCTGAGTTTGCATATTTAATTCGATTTAAATATTCTTTTTTTAGGTAAAATAAAACTTGATAGCTGACTAAGAGTTTGGTACAGTGAAAATACAGAGATCCAGGAGCAATAAAATTCTCTAAGGAGATATTGGAAAGCAAAACTATGACCTGCATAAAACAACCCAAATGTTCACTGTCTTATGAATGGGTAAACAGCATGTGGTAGGTATATCCATATAATGGAATATTACTCAGTAAAACAAAAATAGTACAAGATGGGATGAGCCTTGAAAACATAATGCTAAGTGAAAGAAGCCACTTACAAAAAAGCAAAACACACATACATTTTATGACTCACTTTTAATGAAAAACCCAGAATAGGCAAATCTATGCAGCAGATAGGAGATTAGTTGTTGCCAGGGACTGGCAGTGAGAGGTAAGGCAGAATGACTGTTAAAATGTTTCTTTTTAAGGTGATAAACACTTTCTAGTATTAGATAATTGTAGTTGTATAACTCTATGAATATGCTAAAACCGACTGGATTGTACATTTTAAAATGTGAATTTTATGATACATGAATTATATCTCAGAGCTGTTATAAAACACACACGACACAAAACAAAACAAAAAACAAAACAAAATAAGATCCACATGATATCAGCAGCTATGAGAAAGGAAGAAGGGAGATAACAAAGGGAATTTGGGTAGAACTGAGAGCCTGAGAACCTTCCTATCCCCTACAGATGAACAATACTCCATAAAAACTTGGCCAGCTAATCAGAGCACAGCAGCCAAAACTGGGTCAGGGTTGTGTACATTCAATTCAAAGGCACGTGTAAGGAGACTGTCTAAAGCCTGTGGTGGAAGAGGCTGGGCCCTATGGACCCTTGAAACCCTCTAACCAGATGTCCTTTCCAGAACAGTCCTACATTAGGAGAAGCTGCTGGATATAGAATTTAAGTTGAAAAGTTTCAGATATAATTGGGAAAGGAAAAGAGAGCCAACAGATTTTAAAAATACATGGCTCTATTTTTTTAACATCTAGGAAAGTAACAGAAGGGTTCTAGAGCCACCGAGTCAGGAACACTATCTTGATGTATCCTCTTCTTTAAATTGACAGGAAGGAAGATTAATTTCATTTGAACATGAGCAATAGGAAAAGATTGTAGTAAAGCCCATGAAAATATGTTATAAATGAAATAAATAAAAGCAGAATAACTTGCCTACAGCAAATAAAGGCACACCAGGAAAACAGAAACAAAAACAGAAATCTGACTTAGTATTTCAAAACAAGCTAAATAAACTTAATAAGATGATAGAACAATGAAAGAAAAACTTCGTAATTAGAAAAACATATATGAGTGATTGGAGAAGACAGAATTGCAAGAGATCTTACATAATTTAAGAAATAATTAGAAGGAAAATAAAGAAACCATTTCAGAAATAGAAACTAAATTAGAAGTTTTATACTTCCTCTAAAGAGAAATAGAAGATAGAAAAGATGAAATGGTTTTACTCAAAAACAAGAGAATGAGTAGATACAAGGTTCTTAAAAGATATTGAGAGACGGAGGCAAATAAAATCAAAATAATGAAATGTAGTAAAAACTAAAAACTATAATTTAAGAAACATTTTTCTGAAATAAAAGACTTGAAACAACATATTAAAATGACAGACTACATACCTGGGAAATTTGACCCAGATGAGCCAAAACAAGACAGACACTGGTAAAGCCAATGGACTTTAAAAACAGAGACCTCTTTTTCTTATAGGCAAAAAGACCAAGTGACTTACAGAGGAAAAGAAATCAGATTTGCTACCTGATTATTCAAGCTTAACATGCCAGAAAACAATAGAAAGATATATTTATGAAACTCAAGGACAGAAAATATGAGACAAAGATTTTGTTTACAACCAAACTTGCTTTCAAGTCAATAAGCTACAAACTACTGTGAACAGGGACTATTGTTCTTAATGACCCTTCCCTGAGAAGAGCGTCACACTAACTGAAATACTGAATAAACATGAGTATAAAGATTTGTAGTAAACATTAAGTATAAACTATACCTAAAATTAAGTGATAGTTATAAGGAAGTTAAAAAGTAAATAATGTCTATATACTCTGAATATATACAACTATCGATAAAACGGTGTGGAGGAACACAGAGAGTAAATGATAAGCGAATAAAGTCACAGAGAGCCTTGCTGGTATTAGCTTAAAGTAAAATAAAAATATTTTATATTATGTGCTGTTCGGATTCATTATACTCTTCTCTTCTTTCATATACGTTTGAAATTATTCATAATAAGAGTGTTAATAAAAGAGAGAACTTTTGCGTTTGCGGCTTAGAAGTTCTTGCAGTAGGCTGGACAAGAGAAATGAAGACTTGAAACATGGAGATAACAAGGGGAACAGAAAGGAGAGAACCGATATATTGTTAGAATCGGCAGGAGTTTGTAACCTGTGGAGATAAAAGGATAGAGGCACCAAAGATGACTCCATGGTTCTGGCTGAGATGACTTGAAAGGTGTGGCTGTCATAAGTGAGACATGAGACACGTGAGGAGGACGGTGATGAAACGACTTAGATGGGAGCACAGAAGAATAAATTTGGCACAGAGGGTGATGAGATATCTGCAGGGATTAAATTTACCAAAAGCAGGAAAGTAAAATGGAATGGTTAGCTATAACAACATTTTGAATTCTAAGCCCAATTCAATAATAAATTCTATCAAATAACTTGAGTTGACTTTCTCATCTCTCTCTTTCTTTCCCTCTACTTTGGTTTGTGAAGAGCTTTCCTCTGTAAATTCCTCTCTCCTGCTTTCTCCTCTATTCTTACATTTAAAATATTTTATTGTTTTTAGCAAATGATTTGTGTCCTTGTTTTAAAGATCAAAATTATAGGAGACAAACGCTAAAAGTTGTTGAAAAGAAAAACAGGCCACTGCCTTCTAATTGTGCTCCCCAGAAGTAAGGGACTTAAAGTTCTTTTAATTGTTTATCCTGGCATTTACTTTTGTATTTTAAAATTACATACAAATTCTACCAACTCTGAATTTATCAATTAATAGACTATTGTCCTCCCATTAGAATAAATAAAGATTTAGTTCTTATACTCACATGTTCTCTGATCCCAATACAACTATGTCCGAGTCATGTTAAATCAGCATTTGGTGCTTTCATTATTAGGAGTGGTTATATAGTTACTCTTGAGCCAGTTAGTGCACTCTGATAACATTTTGGGTTTTTTTTTGGACAAACTTTCTTTGTTTTTCATGGAGTTTGTATTTACTACATTTTTTCACATTTTTAATTTTCTTTGGTTCTTTCTAATTTGCCTTCTCACATCATCCAATAGTCCCTCAAATAGATTTTCTCCTTTTGTATCTTTCTCTGATAGAAGTAAAATAGTGAATTCTATTATCCATGAGGTCAAACATCACATACTCTATCAGTTTCTCCTCTAGCCCCCAAAGACCTGGAGAGGCACATATCTTTCAAAAGCTACTGCATAGCTGTGGCCTTGAACTTCTCATCTTCATAATTCTGAGAATTTCTTTCCCAGGACTGCACAGGGAGAGGTGGCATATTGTAGGGTTTACAAGCATGGATTTTCAGGTCAATTCTAACTGGGTTCTAATCCTACTTCTCAGGGGTGTTATGAGATATGAGTAAATTAATATGGATAAGTTGTTTTAGAGCAGTTAATTTACAAAGTGAAAAAATATAAAGTATTTTTAAATAAAACTTTTCTCCCTGTATCATATCCATGGCTTCCTCTGTCTTGGCTTCCTCTGCTGTTTTGGTGGAACAGATGTTCCAGGAGCTCATGAGGAAGGATAGGAGATAAACTGTTTAGATGCTACATATTGAAAATGTACTTCTTCTACCCTTACACTTGCTCAAAATTCTAGTTTAAAACTCTTTCAACTGTATGACTAAATCAATTAAAATTGCAATCGGTCATGTGATTCAATCAGTCTCTATTGGGCAATTGATTAAAAAGCTTTTTAAAATCTTAGAGTAGTAGAATAAGGATTCCCTGCATCACAAAGCTGAAGCTAAATTAGTAAGTTCTGACATTGAAGACTCTCCATGATTAATGAGAGCAGAGAAGCAGGACACCGGCCCCAAGTAATGAAATATATTATTGCAAGGGCTTTGGAACCTCACACAGAAAATGAGCTCCCTATATTCCCCAAAGCTTTCCTGTAATTTAACCATTGCTCAACCACTGAAGCTAAATCTCCAGCAATCGTAATCTACATTCATTACCAGAGATTCTCCTGGTTCATAATAGTTTGTAGATTAAATACTGAAAGTCAGTTGGGTTGTAAATGAAATCTTTGGCTCTAACTTTACTGAGAAAATATACTCTAGCCACCAGCTACCAGTTTGGCTCAAATTAAATCCTTATCCTTAAAAAGGAATGGAAAATATGGAGACATCAAACATTTCAGGAAAATAACATTAAAGAAAGTTTTTACCAAAATAAAAACAACAAACAAAATGATCACTGTCAACAAGAAAAAGGCAGAACTAACCAGGGTCTAAGGAAATAAACTTAATGAAAGAAATGAAATTAACAGAAGAAAAAGTCTAAAATATTAAAATAAGTAAATAAATTTAAAGTAAATAAGTGAAATAAGTAAAAATATTAAAATATTTTTGATACTTAATTTGTATTTTAATATTAAAGTAAGTAAAATATGAAAATAAGTAAATAAACTATAAAGTAAATAAATAAAATAAGTAAATAAGTAAGACTACTAAAGCAAAACTTTAAGAAATATAAAATTAAATGTTACACTGGAAAGTGAAAAAAAAGGAACTATTTTTTAAATTCAGTTCCTGAAACTCAAAATGCTAATCTATCCTCCTACACAAAACAAAACAACCAAAAAACTTAACTGTTAATATACACACTAAAGAGCAAATAGGACAGGATTATACATAAAATTAATAAATTGGAAGAACAAGCATAAGTATTATTCTAAAAGGGAAATTAAATGCTAAGAGACATGACGTATATATCCATATCTCCATAACATCCATTGATAAATTATTCTAGAAGATCAGAATGGATAGGATGGAGGGGAAAAATAATCAAAGAAATAATATAAGAAAATGTCTTCAAATTGAAGAAAGATAAGAGACTTTAGACTGAAAATTACCACCAAATGGCAAAAGAAATTCACCCAAAAAATACATAAATGTGAAAACTTTGAACACTGACTAGAAAAATAAAAGAAGATTACAAATTTTCAGGAAAAACACACACAAAGGTATAGCAATCATACTAATATTTGATTTTTCATTTACAATCTTGACCTATAATGCATGAAATGAGCTAGAGTCTAGATTTTGTCTCTTTAGTCTTACCTTATACCTCTTGCTCCCTTCTGCTGCAACCATATAAACTTTCTTTCTGTACCTTGAACAAACCAAGCCTGTTCATTCATCAGGACTTTTGAATGTGCTGGTCCCTCTGCTTGGGATGCCTTTACCTTGACTCTTTGCAACTGCCTTTTCATCATTCAAATTTCAGTCGTAAAGTCATTTCCTCACTCTAACCTGACTTCTCAATCTGACTTCCATTCCCACTCACTTCTTAGTTACTCCCCAATACAGAAATTTTCACTTTTTGAAAATATCATTCTTCCTAATCTGATTACCTGCTTCTTATCAGTCTCCTATCAGTAGAATACAAGATGTAAGACGATAGGAAATTTCTCCTTTTTATCCTCTTCTTCTTCCTCCTCCTTTTTCTATTATTATTATTTTCTATCTCCCTAGCAATAGAATTATGTCTAATACATATTAGGTGTTCTGTAAGTATCTGCTATGTATGAATTAATGAACAACATGCTAGTTTTCAATGGACAAGTCACTTAACCACTCAGACTCAGTTACCTCATAGAAAAATAATGAAGAAACTAATTTAGATGGTTTCTGTGATTCCTTACAGCTTAAATTTTCATGAATCAAGGTTGACTACTTATACCCAAAAATTCAACAGATCTTAACTCATCAATCTCTTTAATTACTTCTATACAATAGTAGATATTTGTCTTTTTCTTGTGGTTATTGCTCTTGTTACCCTGAATATGAACTCTCTTTCTATGTTGGAACATACCTACTCTATTAGTCTTAGTTACTGGTAGAACTGATCCCAAACTCTAGAAGCAAAAGAACCCAGATAAAGACAAAGAAATCCTTCCCAGGTCTTCTCTTATTGTTAGGGCATGAGCAAGTGACCTAAGTACAAGACTCAGATGCTCTTTTTCAGACAGCAGAGGATCCATTCTGGTGACAGAAGATGGCAGTGCTTCCCAGGGCCAGAAGTGGGGGTGACACTCATGGCCACATCCAGAGTCTAGTGTTGCCAGTAGCAGGAGAGCAAGCAGTGGCGTCCAGTGATCAGCAGCACTGGCATGGAGGAACTCTGTTGAAATGATTTTGGCTACAGGGCTGGGTACTGCCTAACTTCTCTTATTTCTCCCCATATTCTGTTTGGTGATTTTTTTTGAGATACTCAATATCCTTTCAATAAATTTCTTTTCAGTTTATAACAACTACATTCTCTTTTTGTAAGCTTTCAGCGAAGATTGCTAACTAATATCTGGCAATACAGTTATAAGACATTCTTGAAACAGTCCCAGTAAGTTCTTAGAAATATGTTTACAGAAATTATAATTCCATAATTGTTAGAAATAATGTTGTCAAATTAATTATTTTAAGTAAAGATACATATGACGAATACTCAGCAAAAATATATATAGCAACACATATACTTATATATATAGACATATATTTGTTTATATATAAAAATTATATTTTATATATATATTTTTTGCTGAGGAAGATTAGCTCTGAACTAACATCTGTTGCAAATCCTCTTCTTTTTTTGTTATGTGGGCTGCCACCACAGCATGGCTGCTTACAGACAAGTGGTTAGGTCCACACCTAGGACCTGAACCCAGGCAGCCAAAGCAGAGCACACTGAACTTAACCACCAGGCCACTCGGGCTGGCCCCAAAATAAATTACTCAGAGTAGATTGTGAACTCTTTCAAGCAGGAAGTTCTCTGTATTTCAAATATTTGGTGTGTATGTGTGCATACATGTATTAGGAACTAATTAATATTTGTTGAATTTTAAAAAATAACAGTTATTAGACTTCTGACAAATGTTGAGATACTGTATGCAAGTATTTAGAGCATTGAAAATAAAGGGAAGCACAATATACAGAGAAAATGGAATTCAAAGCAAAACCTTTCAATAGGAAAACAAAATAGTGTATATTAATAAAAAGTAGATAATACCAAAAATATATACCAAATAATCATAAACTTTTATCATAAGATATTAAACATATCTTCAATTTTTATAATTATAGGAAGAAAAAATATATCCTTAAATCAAATATTATTCATAAGTTAGATTGGAGATTTATACACAGATGACTTTCAAAATAAAACCATAACTGTATAAAAAGTTGAGTATTAAAAATAACAAGCTTGATATGTATGAGCATAATATTTTGCACCTAATATAGCGAAATATACTTCTTTTTAAGCAGTCATGCTGACTTTACAAAAAAATGTATTAGGCTGTGAAGATAATTTCAAACTATTTCACAAAGAAAAAAATGCAAATGATACTAGGGAAATGATTAGATCAAAATAAAATGCAAGACAAATTAACAAATTTATAAATTAATTTGTTAATAGAAATTAACAGGGAGATCTCGTCAAGATGGTGGCGTAAGCAGACTCTGAACTCATCTCCTCCAATGAACACAACCAGGTTACAACTATTTTTGGAAAAATTACCTTGGATTGAATACTGAAAACTGGGTAAAAAGAACCCCCACAAGAAGGGACAGTCCTGAGTAAGGAGGAAGATGCAGAAATTTCTGCTGGAGAGGAAAAAAACCACCTTTGGGAGCAGTGGAGCTTCTCAGCTGCTCAGGCAGGAGACACCCTAAGGTATGCAGCCCGCCTTGGAGGAGTGAAGTCTGGAGCAGGGGCCAAAACTGCTATAATGCTATAAGCATCCTTCAGAGTCAGCCCAACTGAGATGGGGGTCTTACTGTCTGGCTTCACTGGCTATTAACTGCAGTGAGGGGAACCCCAGAAAAGCTATCTGCCAAAAGCCAAAAGTCCCAGGTCTTAAAGGGCCCACACAAAACTCACTCATAGCAAGAACCTAATATCACCAGAGAGAAGGCTGATAGTCCTTTGGTGAAATGAGACTCATCTGGTGGGCTCTGGGGGCATCTTGGTGAGAGGAGGGACCTCTCCGGAAACTGAGACATTGGTGGGGGCCATTGTTCTGAACTGGTCCAGGTGTGCTGACACAGACCCCAGGGGGCGCCATTGAGGTTCATCCCTTGGCCTGTTAGCCCAGGGGTCTGCCACGCCTACTGGAGCACAGATTTAACATAGTTCAGCCAGGGCAGGCAACCTGCCCAAGGGACTGGCCACACCTAACAACAAGCCCTCAGGCTACTTTTCAGCCTGCATTGACTGGGTGCCTTGATCCTCTACAAGCAGGGAAGGGTGTCTGCCTCTGTGGGGCAGGGCCTGTGTGAGGACCAGGTGAACTGTGGGGGGCATTGGTGGAGAGGTGGGGGCCTCTGCAATGCAGCCTCTGGGTACACTCCAGGGGGTTGCACTTAGCTGCACTCCTAAGAGAACTGACAACAGCCTTGTAGGCCTGAGGCCTATCACAACTGTAAGCCCCTGAGCCTAGTAACCAGCTACACTGGGTACTAATCCAATTAAGAGGAAAACTGCAATAGGAGTGTGCTGATAGACTTTGTAGCCAACAGTTCTGAGGCTCCCCAAACCGAGTTTACAAACATCTGGCCAGGGAAGGAAAGACTAGACTCCCTGGCTACCTGAAGTGGGAGCAACACTGCCACAGCAGAGGGACACAAGTAGCCCACCAAGGGGTCACTCCTGGAACTTCTGGACTGGTGATGAGAGGGAAGCACACTGCTTGGCCTCATAAGGCATCTCATACATAAGGCCACTTCTCCAAGATCAGGAGACATAGCTGACACACTTAATACATAGAAATATGCACAGAGAAAGAGGCATAATGAGGAGAGAAAGGAATACTTTCCAAGCAAGGGAATAGGTCAAAACCCCCCAAAAAGGACTAAATTAACCAGAAACAAGCAAGCTACTCAACAAAGAGTTCAAACAAAATATCACGAGGATGCGCACAAATAGTGGGAGAAGAATGGATGAACACAGTGAGCTCATCAGCAAAGAACTGGAAGATACAAAGAAAAAAATCAGAAATGAAGAATACAATACTGGAAACGAGAAATTCACTAGAGGGACTCAATAGAAAAGTAGAGGATGCAGAAGAACAGAATCAGCGAGCTAGATGAAAGACTAGAGGAAATCACAAATCAGAACAGAAAAAAGAAAAATGAATTAGACAGAATGAGAACAGCCTAAGGGAACTCTGGGACAATATCAACCTTGCTAATATTTGGATTATAGGTGTCCCAGAAGGAGAAGAGAGAGACAAAGGGGCAGAAAATTTATTTGAATTAATAATAGATGAAAATTTTCCTAACCTGAGGAAGGAAACAGACATCCTAGTTCAGGAAGCAAAGAGAGCTCCAAACAAGATAAGCCCAAAGTGGCCCACATCAAGACATATTATAATTAGAATGTCCAAAATTAAAGATAAAGAGAGAATTCTAAAAGCAGCAAGAGAAAGGCCACAAGTGACATACAAAAGGAAGTCCATCAGGATATCAGTGGACTTCTCAGCCCAGACCCTACAGGCTAGAAGAGAATGGCACAATGAATTTAAAGTGCTAAAAGGAAAACCCTACAGCCAAGAATACTCTATCCATCAAAGTTGTCATTCAGAATGGAAGGAGAGATAAAGTGCTTCCCAGACAAGCAAAAATTAAAGGGGTTTATCACCAAGAAACCAGTTCTGCAAGAAATGCTGAAGGGACTTACTTAAGTAAGAAAGCAATGACCACAAATAGAGATAAAAAAAATTATCAAAAAACAAAACAACAACCAAAAATAGCAGGCAATAAAAACACTTGTAAAAGTAAAAATATAGTAAGGGTAGCAGATCAAGTACCTGTGAAGATAATATGAAGGTTAAATCACAAATGTACTAAAACCACCTATTTCAGTGATAAGAGGTTTATGGATAGATACACACTAAGCAAGAGACTATATATGACTTCAAAAACATAAAATGTGGGAGGAGGGGAGTGAAAAAGTAGAGCTTTTAGAAAGAGGTCAAGCCAAAGAGTCTATCAGCTCAATATAGACTGTTATATACATAGAATATTAAATAGGATCCTCATGGTAATCACAAATCAAAAAGCTACAATAAGAAAGAAAAAAAGTAAGACAAAAGAAATCAAACATATTACTAAAGATAGCCATCAAACCACAAGGGAAGAGAGCAAGAGAAAAACAAAGGAACAGAGAAGAACTACTAAAACACCCGCCAAAAAAGTAACAAAATGACAATAAGTACATATTTATCAATAGCTACTTTAAATGTCAATAGACTAAATGCTCCAATGAAATGCCACAGGGAGGCCAACTGGATAAAAAACAAGACCCATGTATATGCTGCATACAAGAGACACACTTCAGACCTAAAGACACTCACAAACGAAAAGGGAAAGGATGGAAAAAGATATTCCATGCAAATTACAAAGAAAAGAAAGCTGGGATAGCAATACTTATATCAGACAAAATAGACTTTGAAACAAAAACTGTAACAAGAGACAAAGATGGGCACTACATAATGATAAAGGGAACAATCCAACAAGAAGATATAACACTTGTAAATATCTATGCACCCAACATAGGAGCACCTAAATATATAAAACAATTATTAACAGACATAAAAGGAGAAATAGACAGTAACACAATCATACTAGGGCACTTTAACACTCCACTTACACCAACGGATAGATTATCCAAACAGAAGATCAATAAGGAAACACTGGCCTTAAATGACACATTTGACAGATGGACTTATTAGATAGAACATTCTATCGCAAAACCACAGAATACACATTCTTTTCAAATGCACATGGATCATTCGCCAGGACTGATCACATATTAGGTCACAAAACAAGTCTCAATAAATTTAAGAAGATGGAAATAATACCATGCATCTTTTCTGACCACAAAGGTATGAAAGTGAAATCAACTACAGGAAGAAAACCAGAAAAGCCACAAAAATGTGGAGATTAAACAAAATGCTACAGAACAACGATTGGGTCAATGAAGAAATCAAAGGAGAAATCAAAAAATTCCTGGAGACAAATGAAAATGAAAATATGCATGCCAAAATCTGTGGGATACAGCAAAAGTGGTTCTAAGAGGGAAGTTTATAGCAATTCAGGCCTACCTCAACAAAGAAGAAAAATCCCAAATAGACAATCTAAAAGCACATCTAAAGGTACTGGAAAAAGAACAACAGACAAATCCCAAAATCAGCAGAAGGAAGGAAATAATAAAAATCAGAGCAGAAATAAATGAAATAGAGACTAAAAAACAATAGAAAAAATTAATGAAACCAAGAGCTGGTTCTTTGAAAGATAAACAAAATTGACAAACCCTTAGCTAGACTCACCAAGAAAAAAGAGAGAAGGCTCAGATAAGTAAAATCAGAAATGAAAGAGGAGAGATTACAAGGGACACCTCAGAAATACAAAAGATAATAAGAGAATACTATGAAAAGCTATACATCAACAAACAGGATAATCAAGAAGAAATGGATAAATTCTTAGAAACATACAACCTTCCAAAACTGAAGCAAGAAGAAGTAGAAAATTTGAACAGATGGATGGCGAGTAAGGAGATCGAAAGAGTAATCAAAAACATTCCAAAAAATAGAAGTCCAGGACCACATGGCTTCCCTGGTGAATTCTGCTAAATATTCATAGAAGACTTAACACCTATCCTTCTCAAACTCTTCCAAAAAATTGAAGAGGAGGGGAGGCTTTCTAACTCCTTCTATGAAGCCAACATTATCCTGATACAGAAACCAGACAAGGACAACACAAAAAAAGAAAATTCTAGGCCCATATCACTGATGAACATCTATGCAAAAATCCTCAACAAAATACTAGCAAATCAAAAACTACAATACATTAAAAAGATCATACATAATGAGCAAGTGGGTTTCATTCCAGGGATGCAGGGATGGTTCATCATCCACAAATCTATCAACATGATAGACCACATTAACAAAATGAAGAGTAAAAATCACATTATCATTTCAATGGATGCAGAGAAATTATATGACAAAATACAGCATCCATTTATGATAAAAAATCTAAATAAAATGGGTATAAAAGGAAAATCCCTCAACATAATAAAGGCAATATGTGACAAATCCACAGCAAATATCATTCTCAATGGAGAAAAACTGAAAGCTATCCCTCTAAGAACAGGAACCAGACAAGCATGCCCACTGTCATCACTCTTATTTAACATAGTGTTGGAAGCCCTAGTCAGAGCAATCAGGCAAGAAAAAGAAATAAAAGGGATCCACATTGGAAAATAAGAAGTGAAACTGTCACTCTTTGCAGAGGACATGATTTGATATCTATAAAACCCTAAAGAATCCACTAAAAAACTTTTAGAAACAATAAAGGAATACAGTCAAGTCACGGGATACAAAATCAACGTACAAAAATCCATTGTGTTTCTATACACTAACAACGAAGTAGCAGAAAGAGAAATTAAGAATACAATCCCTTTTACAATTGCAACAAAGAGAATAAAATACCTAGGAATAAACTTAACCAAAGAGGTGAAAAATCTGTACACCAAAAACTATAAAACATTGTTGAAATAAATTGAAGAAGACACAAAGAAATGGAAAGATATTCTGTGCTCTTGGATTGGAAGAATTAACATCATTAAAATGTCTATACTTCCTAAAGTAATCTATAGATTCAATGCAACCCCTATCAAAGTTCCAACAACATTTTTCACAGAAATAGAACAAAGAATGCTAAACTTTATATGGAACAACAAAAGCCCCCGAATAGCCAAAGGATTCCTGAGAAAAAAGAACAAAGTGGGAGGTATCACACTCCCTGATTTCAAAATATACCACAAAGCAATAGTAACCAAAACAGCATGGTACTGGCACAAAAACAGACACACATATCAGTGGAACACAATTGAGAGCCCAGAAGTAAACCCACACATTTATGGACAGCTAATATTTGACAAGGGAGCCAAGAGCGTACGATGGAGAAAGGAGAGTCTCTTCAGTAAATGGTGTTGGGAAAACTGGACAGCCACATGCAATAGAATCAAAGTAGACCATTCTCCTACACCATGCACAAAAATCTACTCAAAATGGATTAAAGACTTGAATGTAAGACCCGAAACCATGAGACTTCTAGAAGAAGACATAGGCAGTACGCTCCTTGACATCAGTCTTAGCAGCATATTTTCAAGTACCATGTCTGACCGGGCAAGGGAGATAAAAGAAAAAACGAACAAATGGGACTACATCAAACTAAAAGGCTTCTGCACAGTAAAGGAAACCATCAACAAAATGAAAAGACAACCTAACAATTGGGAGAAGATATTTGCAAACCATATATCAGATAAGGGGTTAACATCAAAAATATACAAGGAACTCATACAGCTCCACAACAAAAAAAACAACCACCCAATTTAAAAATGGGCTAAGGATCTGAACAGAAATTTCTCCAAAGAAGATATATGGATGGCCAACAGTCATATGGAAAGAAGCTCAACATCATTAGCTATCAGGGAAATGCAAATCAAAACTACAATGGGATATCACCTCACTCTGGTCAGAATGGCTATAATTAACAAGACAGGAAACAACAAACATTGGAGAGGATGTGGAGAGATGGGAACCCTTGTACACTGCTTGTGGGAGTGCAAACTGGCACAGCCATTATGGAAAGCAGTATGCAGTATCCTCAGAAAATTAAGAATAGATATACCATATGATCCAGCTATCCCACTGCTGGGTATTTATCCAAAGAACTTGAAAATGCAAAGGCATAAAGATACCTGCACTCCTATGTTCAGTGCAGCATTATACACAATAGCCAAGACATGGAAGCAACCTAGCTGCCCATCAAGGGATGAATGGATAAAGAAGATATGGTATTTATACACAATAGAATACTACTCAGCCATAAGAAATGATGAAATCCGGCCATTGGTGACAACATGGATGGAACTTGAGGGTATTATGCTGAGTGAAATAAGTCAGAGGGAGAAAGTCAGATACCGTGTGATCTCACTCATAAGTAGAAGATAAAAACGACAAACAAACACATAGTATTGGAGATTGGATTGGTGGTTACCATAGGGGAAGGGGGAGGGGGGAGGGAAAAAGGGGTGATTAGGCTCACATGTGAGGGGATGCACTATAATTAGTTTTTGGGTGGTGAACATGATGTATTCCACACAGAATTCTAAATATATTTTCATGGACATATGAAGGTTATATAATGTTATAATCCAATGTTACTGCAATTAAAAAAATAAATAAATAAAATAAAATAAAATAAGAAATTAACAAGAAAGTCCAAAGAACAATAAACATGCAAAACTTTAGAATACTCAACGGTTTAAAGAAGAAATCAAAACAGAATTATAGACAATTTAGAAATAAAAGACAGTAAAAACAATACATCTCAAAAAACTATGAATCTAGTCAAGAAACTATAGGAAAAAAACAAGATCCTTAAGGAAGTGAAAGGATAAATCAAAAAGATGAAGCAACAATAGTAGTCTTAGACAGCATTAATAAATTCAAGCGATAAAATCAAACATAGGCTTTAGGAAATATTAACAACAAGAGAAATATCAACAAGAGAGAAACCTTTTAGGATGTGTTAAAATTTAAAAAAATACTATAATAAACTGCATTAGGCATAGGGAAAGAACATAAATATAAGTACATATTTTTAAGTGTTAGGGAAGACTATGTATAACTTTAAGGTAACAAGCTTGAATTTTACATTATCAGACAATTTCTTATAATATCTTAACTCCCAAATTTGATAATAAAGGTAAAAACACCTGAATAAAATATTTAGATAAAATTAAAAACGTAGTCAAACAAATCCAACCTCTAAATAAACACTTGATCAAATTCAGCACCTATTCATGATATTATGTGTGACATTATATTGTCATATTATATTATACACAAATGATACATAATAAAAATAATGTGAGATTCTAGCATAATGGCCAAGTTTAAAATAGACATGTTTCAGCCATTACATTGGCAAAAGTTTTTGAAAATTGAGATCCCAGAGAAATGGGACTAGCATACGATGTAAGTTTTACCGCATACTGGTATACAGTTTTTGAAGGGCAATTTTAAATGTGCATATTCTTTGTCCCAGAAAGGAATTCATATTGCTGAAATACCTCAATATATATACAATATATCTTATTCACAGCATTGTTGGTAAGAATGAAAAATACTAAATGTCCGACAATGACGAATGGTTAAATAAAACATGGTATGTTTATCTTAGGGAACATTCTGCAGATTTAAAAAAGCATGATGTCATGTCTATGAAATGAGAACAATAAAATGCATTTTAATTATAAGCATGTAGACGCCACATTTTAATTTTGGTGCTAGGATTTACCTGTACAATGTTTGACGCCTTAGTTCTTTTTATTTATTTCAAATTAAATCTGGCCCTGAGCCCATGCAGGAAACATGTTGTAAAGGATACAAACCAGACTATTAAAAATAGGGATGAAAGAGATATCCAAAGAAAACCTATAGAAAAAAATCATTTTATTCTATAATCCTTTTATTTATATATTCATTTATTTATTTTTAATAGTAAGCATGTATTTGCTTTTTACTTTAGTCTTAACATTTTTTAAAAATGTGTAAAGAAATCCGGTAAATGCAGTTCCCAATTTCTTACTATTTTTGATGCTTTCTCTTGTAGCAGTGCCTATTAGCAGCTCTAGTAGCAATTATTTTAGTACTGCCTTACCAGGCATACATAAGGAAAAAAGATTCAGTTATAGTAAAATCACACAAAAGTTTAGGAGAAGTGATAAAATTAACAATATCACTAAGCTGCTGAAAATGTATCCAGATTCACTAAGTGCTACACAAAAGAAAGCAAACAAACAAGACTTCATTACATAGTTGACTAAACTCTGCATCTGATGGGCAATCCTCATTGCCTTGTGACATTCAGGTTCCCATTAGCGATTTCAGGACAGCAGAGGAGACAATAAAATCGGGTGCATGCTGCCAAGGTGAAGTTTTAAGAGTTATGATTCAGAATTTATTAAGAAACATATAAGATTAATTGATGGCAAACAGATTTGGAACGTCTTTGCATAAGAAGTTAGGAGATTCTAGTCCTAAATCCAAAAAACTTAACATATTAAGAAAAATAGGACACTAGGAAACAGAGAAGAAAGAAGTTGTCAAATAAATCTGACATATTTTCAGAGTTCTTTGTATAAAAGATAATGATAATCAATGAAAAATGGCTATGCCCATAATTCTCTATTATTTTCTCATAAATTTGACTTTAAGGAAATCATATTAATGCTTCTTGGGGATGAGGTTTATAAACAAAAACTAGTCATTTACCTGCACATAAAATAACAATCTTTAGTAACATCTCTGATTGCCTTAAATGCAGTTCAAAATCGAAATCTGTATTTTATCGTGAAGTAATGTACCCCTAGGCAAGAAAGACAAATCATAGGTCACATTTCCAATCTTTTAACAGGGAGAGAGAGGCTTGCAAAACCAAACAGATTGCCCTGCAAAGGATTCTGAACTTGGTTTTCTTTCTTTCTTTCTTTTTTTATCAGAGAGACCTGCCAGCTATCAACAGAAAAATCTCAACCGAAGGATTTATAGAGCTTAATCTACTAGATTAATCTGAAAAACAGTTCACAAGGCTCTCTTAGTCTTAGTAAGAGTGGTATAATAATATTTTAGAAGCATTAATAGGATTTCTAAAACCTGGTGTCAGCTTTCTAAAATTGCAGTTAATATTTCAGTTTTCAACAATAATTTTATCAGATCATATTTAGAGTTTTCTTTCTGAAAAATAAAGTTTAACACCATGTGATACATAATATAAAGTTATTTGACATTATCCCCGTATATAAACCTAGATTGACCTTTCAACATTAACTCTTAAAAATTCTGACCATATATTTTTCTTGGGGATTTTAGTTCTTTTGGATATTGTAAAAATTATAAAGTTACATCATGTGAAAATAATGAGGAAACCGTAATTTTAATAGTTAAAATATGTTACTAGAAATTATACTACTAATATTCTCAAATAACTAAGCAATCAAAAATCATAAGATAAAATATATGTATTTCTTAACCAGAAATCATTAAATTTAGAATACTTGTCACATATGAATCTATTTTTGAAACAATGTGGTTTCAAAATATGCTGTTTTTAAGTTTACTTTTGTATACCAAGTGGCCTAACTCTAAGCAAGAATCACTTGAAAAAATAAAAAAAACATGAAAACTGGAGAGGCCTAGAAGTTGAACATTATACTTTTTTAAAAAATGAGGTAACTTTGGTTTATAACATTAACCAAATTTCAAGTGGACATCATTATATTTTGATTTCTGTGTAGACTATATCATGTTCACCACCCTAAAACTAATTACCAGCCATCACACTATACACATGCCCTTTCTCTCCTTTCCCCCTCTTTCCTCTCCCCTTCCCCTCTAGTAAACACCAATCTGTTCTCCGCATCCATGTATTTGTTTCTTGTTCTTGTTTTTGTCTTCTAATTATGAATGAAATCACACAGTACTTGACTTTCTCTGTCTGACTTATTTCACTTAGCATAATACCCTCAAGGTCCATCCATGTTGTCACAAATGGCAGGAGTTCATCCTTTTTTATAGCTGAGTGGCATTCCATAGTGTATATATACCACATCTTCTTTATTCATTCATCCATTGATGGGCACTTAGCTTGTTTCTAAGTCTTGACTACTGTAAATAATGCTGTAATGAACATAGGGGTGCATATATCTTTATGCATTCATGTTTTCACGTTCTTTGGATAAAACCCCAGAAGTGGAATAGCTGAATCATATGGCAGTTCTATTCTTAATTTTTTAAGGAATCTCAATAATGTTTTCCATAGTGGCTCCACCACTTTACATTCCTACTAGCAGTGTATGAGAATTCCCTTTTCTCCACATCCTCTCCAACACTTGTTACTTCCTGTCTTTTTAATAATAGCCATTCTGATGGGCATGAGGTGATATCTCATTGGTTTTTGTTTGCATTTCCCTAATGATTAATGATGTTGTATGTCTGTAAATATGCCTATTGGCCATCTGTATATCTTCTTTCGAAAAATGTCTGTTTAGATATTTTGCCCACTTTTAACTTGGTTGTTTGATTTTTTGTTGTTGTTGAGTTGTATGGGTCCCTTATATATTTTGGTTATTAACCCCTTATTGGATATATGATTTACAAATATCTTCTCCCAGCTATAGGCTGTCTATTCATTTTGCTGATGGTTTCCTTTGCCGAGCAGAAGCTTTTCAGTTTGATATAGTCCCATTTGTTTATTTTTTCTTGTTTCCTTTCCCTGGTGAGACAGGGTATTTGGAAAGATGCTGCTAAGATTGATGTCAAAGAGTGTACTGCCTATGTTTTCTTCTAGAAGTTTGATGGTTTCAGATCTTACATACAAGTGTTTAATACATTTTGAATTAATTTTTGTGCACGGTGTAACATAATGGTCTACTTTCATTCTTTTGCATGTAGCTGTCCAGTTTTCACAACACAGTTTATTGAAGAGACTATCCTTCCTCCATTGTATGTTCTTGGCGCCCTTGTTGAAGATTAGCTATCCATAGATGTGTGCACTTATTTCAAGGTTCTCGATTCTGTTCCATTAATCTGTATGTCTGTTTTTCTGTGAGTACTATGATGTTTTGATTACTGTGGCTTTGTAGTATATTTTGAAATCAGGGGGTGTCCAGCTTTGTTCTTTTTTCTCAGCACACCTTTGGCTATTTGGGGTCTGTCGTTGTTCCTTATAAATGTTAAAATTCTTTGTTCTATTTCTGTGAAAAATGTCAACGAGACTTTGGTAGGGATGACATTGAATCTGTGGATTGCCTTAAGAAGTATGGACATTTTAACTGTATTAATTTTTCCAATCTGTGAGCAGAGAATATCTTTCCATTTCTTTGTGTCTTCTTCAATTTCTTTCAACATTGTCTTATAGTTTTCAGTGTACAGATAGTTCACCTCTTTGGTTAAATTTATTTTTAGGTATTTTATTATTTTTGTTGTGATTCTAAATGGGATTATATTCTTAATTTTCCTTTCTGCTATTTCATTGTTGGTGTAGAGAAATACAACTGAGTTTTGCATGGTGATTTTACATCCTGCAACTTTGCTGTACTCATTTATTATTTCTAATAATTTATTGGCAAATTCGTTAGGGCTTTCTATATATAAAATCATGTCATCTGCAAATACTAACAGTTTACTTATTCCTTTCCAATTTGGATCCCTTTTTATTTCTTTTTCTTGCCTAATTGCTCTGGCTAACATTTCCTATACTATGTTAAATAAGTGGCAGAAGTGAGCATCCTAGTCTGGTTCCTGTTTTTAAAGGGATAGCTTTCAGTTTTTCACCATTGAGTATGATATTAGCTATGGGTTTGTCATATATGGCCTTTATTACATTGAGATACTTTCCTTCTTTCTATACCTGTTTTGTTCACAGTTTTCAGCATAAATGGATGCTGAATCTTGCCAAATTCTTTCTCTGTATCTATTGAGATGATAATCTGATTTTTATTCTTCACCTGTTGCTGTGGCAGATCACATTGATTGATTTGTGGGTGCTGAACCATTCTTGCATCCCTGGAATAAATCCCGCTTGACCATGGCATATGATCTTTTTAATGTATTGCATTCAATTTGCTAGCATTCTGTTGAGGATTTTTGCATTTATGTTCATCAGTGATATTTGCCTGCAATTTTCTTTTTTTTGTTGTCCTTGTCTGGTTTTGGTATCAGGGTAATGTTGGCCTCATAAAATGAGTTAGGGAGATTCCCTCCTCTTTGATTTTTTGGAATAGTTTGAGAAGGATAGGTATTAAGTCTTCTTTGAATGTTTGGTAAAATTCACCAGGGAAACTCTCTGGTCCTGGATTTATTGGGAGGCTTTTGATTGATTACTATTTTGATCTCTTTACTGATGATTGGTCTATTCAAATTATCTATTTCTTCTTGATTCAGTTTTGGAAGGTTATATGATTCTAAGAACTTATCCCTTTGATCTAGATTCTCCAATCTGTTGGTGTATAACTTTCCATAGTATTCTGTTATAATCCTTTGTATTTCTCAGGTGTCCATTGTAATTGTTCTTCTTTCATTTCTGATTTTATTTATTTGAGCCTTCTCTCTTTTTTTCTTGGTGAGTCCAGTTAAAGGTTTGTCAGTTTTGTTTATCTTTTCAAAGAATCAGATCTTGGTTTCATTGATTTGTCTTCTACTGTCTTTTTAGTCTCTATTTCATTTATTTCCACTCTGATTTTTATTATTTCCTTCCTTCTACTGATTTTGGACTTTGGTGTTCTTCTTCCAGTTCCTTTAGGTGCACTGTTATATTGTTTATTTTACATTTTTCCTGTTTCTTGAGGTAGGCCTGTATTGCTATAAACTTCCCTCTTGGTACCAATTTGCTATATCCCATAAATTTTATGTCATATTTTCATTTTCATTTGTCTCCAGATATTTTTGATTTCTCCTTTGATATCTTTGTTGACCCAATTATTTTTATGTAGCATTTTGTTTAATCTCCACAAATTTGTGGCTTTTCCAGCTTTCTTCTTTCAGTTGATTTCTAGTTTCATACCACTGTGGTCAGAAAAGATGCTTGGTATTATTTCAATCTTTGTAAATTTACTGAGACTTGTTTTGTAGCCTAATATGTGATCTATCCTGTGGAATGTTCCATGTACATTTGAAAAGGATATATATTCTGCAGTTTTTGGATGGAATGTTCTGTGTATATCTACTAAGTCCATCTGGCCTAATGTTTTAGTTAAGGTCAATGTTTCCTTATTGATCTTCTGTTTGGATGCTCTATCAATCGATATAACTGGAGTGTTAAATTTCCCTACTATTATTGTGTTACTGTCTATTTCTCCTCTTATGCCCGTTAATAATCTCTTTATATATTTAGGTGCTTCTATGTTGGGTGCATAGATATTTACAAGTGTTATATCTTCTTGTTGGATTGTTGCCTTTATCATTATGTAGTGCCCGTCTTTGTCTTTTGTTACAGTTTTGTTTCAAGTCTATTTTGTCTGATATAAGTATTGTTATCCTGGCTTTCTCTTTATTGCTATTTGCATGGGGTATCTTTATCCATCTTTTCACTTTCCATTTGTGAGTGTCTTTAGGTCTGAAGTGTGTCTCTTGTATGCAGCATATACATGGGTCTTGTTTTTCTATCCATTCAGCCACCCTATGTCTTTTGATTGGAGTATTTAGCCCATTGACATTTAAAGTGGCTATTAATAACTATGTACTTATTGCCATTTTCTTACTCTTTTTTTCTGCGTGTTTTAGTTGTTTTCCTCTTTTCCTTTCTTCCTTTCTTGCTCTCTTCCCTTGTAATTTAATGGCTTTCTTTAGTACTATGTTTGGGCTCCTTTTTCTTAATATTTTTGCATTTATTATAGATTTCTGGTTTGTGATTACTGTGAGGTTCATATATAATAACCTACGTATATAGCTATCTATATTAAATTGATGGTATATTAAATTTTACCTCTTACTAAAAGCCCTACACTTTTACTCTCTTTCCCCTCCATTTATATTTTTGATGTCATATTAAACTTCTTTGTGTGTGAGTGTATCCTTTAACCTCTTATCATGGAAATAGATAATTTTAGTTCTTTTGTCTTTTGACCTTCATGTTAGCTTTATAGGTGGTTTATAGCTATCTTTACTATATATTTGCCTTTACCAGTCATTTTTTTTCTTTGATCATTTTCTTATTCCTATTTCTAGTCTTTTCTTTTCCACTTAAATAAGTCCCTTTACCATTTCTTGTAAGGCCTGTCTAGTGGTGATGGACTCTTTAGTTTTTGATTGTCTGGAAAACTATCTCTCCTTCCATTTTGAATGATAACCTTGATGGGTAGAGTATTCTCAGTTGTAGGCTTTTTTCCTTTCAGCACTTTGAATATATTGTGCCACTCCCGTCTAGCCTGTAAGGTTTCTGCTGAGAAGTGAGCTGACAGCCTTATGAGATTTCCTTTGTGTGTAACTTATTGCCTTTCTCTTGAAGCTTTTAGGATTCTCTCTTTACCTTTAATTCTTGACATTTTAATTATAATGTGTCATGGTGTGAGCCTCTTTGGGTTCATCTAGTTTGGTGCTCTCTGTGCTTCCTGTAACTGGATGTCTGTTTCCTTTATTAGGGTAAGAAAGTTTTCAGCTATTATTTCTTCAAATAAGTTATCTGCCCCTTTGCCTCTCTCTTCTCCTTCTGGGATACATACAATATGGATGTTAGTATGCTTGATATCCCAGAGTTCCCTTAGACTGTCCTCATTCTTTTTCATTCTCTTCCCTTTTTTCTTTTCAGCTTGGGTGATTTCCTCTACTCTCTCGTCCAGTTCTCTAATCCGTTCATTTGTGTCCTCAACTCTGCTGTTGATTCCCACTAGCGAATTTTTCATTTCCATTATTGTATTCTTCAGTTCTAAGTGGTTCTTTTCTATATTTTCCAATTCTCTGTTGAAGTTCTCAATGAGCTCATCTTTCTTCTCCCAAGATCAGTGAGTATGCTTATAACTATTATTTTTCACTCTTTATCAGGTAGATTGTTTATCTCTGTTTCATTTAGTTCTTTTACTGAGGATGTGTCATGTTCTCTTATTTGGAACATATTCCTTTGTCTCCTCATTTTGCCTACTTCTCTGTTCTTATATCTACGTATTAGGTAGATCAGCTACATCTCCCAATTTTGCACATGTGGCCTTTGGTAGGTGATGGGGTACAGAAATGTGCTTCCCTTTTGTCACTAGTTCCAAATATTCCAGGAGTGCCCCTGTGTGGTCTAGATATGGCTTTCTGTTGTGGTGGGGTCGCTCTTGTTGCAGGTTCATAGGAAGGCTAGATTGGCCCCCAGGCCAGCTGGTTGTAAGGCTCAGCTGTGTGTGTTTGTTACAACTACTTTAGTCACTTTATTTCGCTGGGCAACCTGCAGCACAGCTGGCTGCAAGGTCTAATAGCACACATCTGCTGCTATTTTGCTGTTAAGTGAGTCAGGCCCCAAGTGTGGATGGTTGCCAGGCTCAGGGGCTCACAACTGATGTATGCCTCCGGCCTGTTATCAGCTCTCTCATGAGTGCAGCTAGGTGGGACCGGCCTCAGGCATGGGAGCACTCAATTGCTTCAGGCATTGTAGGCTGGGGAAAATCCTCTGTGTTGCTCTTTGAGAAGGCCAGTGGCACAAATCTGCTGCAGCTGACATGCCCCAGCACCTGTGGTCCCACACACGTTGCCTGCACAGTCCTTCCCTGTGTATGCACCTTGCACATGGAGGTAGACCTCCTTGCCCCACTGCAGAGGTCCCAAATGCTCAGCCTAAGTTCCCTGTGGGCTTGCTGGTGGGAGGGGCCGGTCCTTAGGGAGGGCTGCCTGTCTTAGCTGAGCCGGATTAAATTGGTTCTCTAGCAGGCAGGGAAAACCTCTATGCTAACAGGTCAAAGGGTGAAGTCTAATGGCATCTGAGAGCATCTGTGTCAGCATGCCTGGACTAGGTCACAATAATGGCTGCTGCCAGGATCTCAGTCCCTGGGGAGGTAGGTCCAGCCACCTCCTGCCTCTCTGAGATGCACTCAGGGTTTATCAAGTGAATCTCTTTTACCGAAAGAATATGCACCTTGTTTCTGGTGATTTTGTGTTTGTTTCCAGAATAGGTGAATCTGTGTGTGGGCCCTTTAGGAGCAGTCTTTTCTTTTTCTCATTTTAGGTAGCTTTTCTGGAGGTATTCCCCATTTGTTTTAATAGCCAGCAAAGTTAGGTATTATAGCACTCATCTCAGTTGTGCTGAATCCAAAGTCTGATTATTGTAGCATAGCTCTCCTGCTCAGATCCCCTGCTCCTCCAGGAAAAGCTTCATACTTAAGATTGTGCCCAGCCATGAAGCACCATGGCTAGAATGCGGTTTTTTCCTCAGCAGATAGGTATTTCTGCCTCTTCCACCTCTGTTAGTGTTATCCCTTGCTGTGGAGTTTCTTTTTATCCAGTTTCCAGTGGTCTCTCAGAAGGAATTGTTCCACATGTAGCTGTAGGTTTGTTGTGTCTGTGGCAGGAGGTGAGTTTAGAGTCCTCTTACAATGCCATCTTCCCAGAAATTTCTGAACATTATACTTTTAAATTAAGGAGATTGAAGCCCAGTGAGATTAAATAATTTTTACAAAGTCACACTGCTAGAAGAGAAGAAGCCTGCTGTAGAATCTACGGTCTCCTGACTACCAGTCTATTTTTCCACTCCATTCTTTTGGGCCATCATTTTAAATTAAATGTTAACTTTGCTAAAATTTACATAATTGAAGAAATTAGAAACAAACTATTGAATATCTTATAAACTAAGCTGTGTTTATCATTCTTAGTAATCTTATAGATATATAATTATTCTAATTCTGTAAAGAGAATATTTATAAATTCAAAGTTTATCAGATATTCTGAACTATCATGAATTGTATGGCACAGAAAAGCATAGACACACATAGCAAAACCATAAACTTTTGAGTTTAAAAGGTAAATTTCATATTTTGTAAGCCTCATATTTTTAATTTTTATCAGCCATCATTAAATATTCTTTTTTATTCATACACTCAGTCTTCTCCAGATTAACGGCAGTATTTGTCAGTCCTAAAATTTAACACTCAATATTTAATCAGTTTAAATCTATCCATTTTATTAAAACAAATAATTAACTCTGGGACTCCAAAGCAAATTTGACCCCAAAGATAAATATGCATATAGGCAGAAGAACTCTCTGACTTTTCTTATCAACTATAATTTACACCTTATATAAGTTAGGACTGAGCACCCTTAAACTCCTTTACTAACTAAGGAACTGTTCACATCATTCAGCAAATAGTTTTTCTCTCTCCCCATCTTAGAGATTCATCCTCTTCTCAAGTCCGGCTCCTACCAACCTTCCACTTAGCACAAAGGCCATTGCAGGTATAGTCCTTTGAGGCATTGATATAAGGTGATATTCTTTACAAATTCAAAGCAAAACAAGCAGTTCGGCTCCATGAAGATGCTGACTCAGAGCAATAAATGTCTTAGCACTTGGCTCTTCACTAGCAATGAAACGTGTGCATCTGTCTGCTGTAGTCCAAAAAGGTCAGTGATTCTCAAGTCAACAGCTCCCTCCACTGGCCCAACCATCACTATATGCTCTGAAGTTTATAGCCACTTGAGTTCCCCTACTACCAAGTTTGCATACAGACCACAGAATGCTAGAGCTGCTTGAGAATTTATAAACACTGAATTAAAAGGTGGGTCAGTCAGCAGCTAAGAGGTGACAACCCTGATAGAGCACTAAGATCTCAATGGAAATTTAATGAGATGAAGAAATACATATTAATAGATATAAATTCCAGAACTCCTTTCAGGGAGAGCAGAGATGAGGTTGGAAGACACACTGTAAAAAGTAGCTTGCAGTTCTGAGAGGGTATGATGATAACAAAGGGAAGAACAATGATCTCTAAAATATGGTCAGAGGATAATGGGTCTGACTGGGCTTTTATTTTGCTGAGTGGCTATTAAAGTTTAGGGATTGCACTGAATTGCTTGGTCAGAGTAGAGACTGAATATTTACTTAATGTTATACTTATTTTCCCTTTTATCATAACACACTCATCCTTTCCTAAAGAATATTTTCACTTCAAGAGGATACTCATTATTAGCTTATCTTGGGGGTATATTTCTTTGCCCTAGAAATTGTGCAGGCCAACTTTTTTTTTTTTTTTTTTTTTTACAAGTGAAGAGGTTCCAAAAGACGAAATGGTTTACCAAAAATGCCCACACCTGAGCCCTGGCCAGATCACCTGACTCTTAATCTGGTATTCTTTATTGGAGCAAAACTTTTCCCAAAGCGTAGTCCCTAACCCACCACCAGCAGCAGCATCACATGACACTTGTTAAAAATGCAAATTATCAGGCCCCACCACATACCCACTGAATCAGAAACTCAGTGGGGAGGAGCAGTAATCTGTATTTTAACAAGCCCTCCAGATGATTATGATGTACATTAATGTATGAAAACTTTACTCTTGACGGTTGTAATCAAAATTTTAAAGTAAATTATTTAATAACATTAATGAAAACAATAAATTTCAACAGTTGTTTATATACCAAATTTTAGTGAGTAAAATAAACTTATGAGTAATGTCCAGACTGACTGTCTTCAGTTGATCAAAGGTGGACAAATTGTCACCCATGCTGACTGTATGCCTCCCAATATCCCCTTCTATATTGGTTAAAAATATCTATTCATCGTTCAGGGTCACTCAAGGGACAGTCTATGTGTGATTTTCTTTTCTCCTACAACTCATCAGAGCTCCAGATCAAATTGGCTTTTCCCTAATACTATAGGCATATTTCTACCAAAGCAATTTTAATACTTCACTTCCTCATTCATAATAACTTTCATTATTAGATTCCATATGTTTGAGGGGCCAAAAAGTGTTTTATCCATCTTTGCATATCACCCCTCCCCCCAAGCAAAATATCTAGTACAGAGTAAGCATTTAATACATGTTTTTTAAATGAATGGACTAATGAACCTTATCTGGTTCTCATGACTTTTAAGATTCTTACAACCACCTGCCTTAATGGAGAATTCTATTAAGAACTATCATTTAGATCATTCTCTGCTCAACTGAAGAGTTTAAAAAATTACTGATGTCTGGATCCCTTCCATACTGCACCAAAAGGCTCTGATTTAATCGTTAAGGAATGCAGTCAGGGCATCAGAACTTTAAAAAACTCCTCAGGTGATTCTCATGTGAAGTCAAAGCTAAGAACCACTGACCCTGAATGATCTCCAAGTCAGTATCAAGAGCTGTACTAAAATAACAGGAATCAAGCTATACCACCACTTCTATAGCAAACTTGTTGTGTAAATATGTCTGGTTTAAGTCTACTGAATTGGCTTACTGAGTTTATCTACCATCTCCACGCAAAACGAAGAAAAACATGTTGTGAAAGGCAGAGAACTCAGTGTTTAGAAAACAACAATGAAGGGGAAACATTTCTACTACTGAGAATACACATTAATTGTGTCAACAAATAAGAGGCATAAACTGCAAGAGAAGCAAAAAGTTTATTTAGCGTCTCAAGAACTGCAATTCAGTATTCGAGTAGAAACTCAAATGTGCTCTGATTACAGGGGAAGGGCTCAGGGTGTTTACGGGAAAATTGGAGGAAGATGAGGTAAGTTGTATTAAGGAAGAATTCGTTGGTGCTAGATGAGGTAAAGGCTAGATTTGTATTTCATAGATTGGCTTGAGATTTGGTCATCAGGCAAAAGCCTAGACTTCTACTTCATTGATTGGTTAGCAATTCAGTCTTCAGAAAAGTCCAGTTTCATCAGTCCTTACAAGCAGGATATTCTTGTCCTTACTGACTTCTTGAATTGTTGGTGATTTGTTCCAGTTTGGAAGATAAAACAAGGCATGCGAGGCAATTCCTCTGAAATGGCTGCTCCAGCTCTATTTTAATTTAGCTCCACTCATGTCATCTTTCGCGATTGCCTCAAAAATCTTACCTAAACCCTCCCCCAAGTCCACAGCTGACATATTGAAGTACAACTTTAATAGATAAAAATCTCACAAGCCTCTGCCTCAGTCAACAATAGCATTTTGGGATTCTATGCAAGATTTATTTGCTTGGCTAGACAGTTTCTCAGAGCCACATTCTGCTTCTTTAATGAAAATGCTATTCTTGGCATATCAATCCCTACTGCCAACTATTTGAATAGATTTCTAATATAATGTTAATACATTCTTACTTAGTCTGCTTTTTAAAAAATATCAAACACTTTGATCGTCTGGGGATGATCAAACTAGTTTCAAACTAGTGCATCCAGATATATATGCTGTACGATATTCAAAAACAAAGTGGAAAAAGTAAAAAGGACAAGACAAAAAATTAGAAAAGCTTTTTTTAATTTTGGAGATATTTAAAATGTGAATTTCTGGGTTTTTAAAAAAGTAAAACCGGGAATGTTTGGCAATAGTAGGCAACACGCTTCATGATACACGAGAATGAAATCCGGAAGCTACATCTCCAGTACTCACTCCTGATAGGTCTCACACTCTTCAGTTCACTACACTCCTCATGAAGACAGCTTCACTCATTTTCTAACTGCTTGGATCTTGTTACTCTATGCGTAGGTGGAGCTCAGGTTTCACTGATGAGGGTATTAACGCTAAGTGGGAAGATGGGGAGAGGGTGAAGCAGATTTAAGTTAAATTCAACGGAGGATGGTAAAGAGATTTCTCCCTGTTAAGTCAACCTGATAACCTTATTTTTGTTAAACCCAGTGCTACAAAGTGATGAGTCCCATGAAAGGACCAAGCTTACAGTAATTGTACACTGTCCAAGTATTTTAAAAGAGAACTAAGGACAACATGCCTGAGAGGGAAAAAAAAAAAGAAAAGAAAAAATATGTGGAGGAAAGAAATCTTAATTTAGAAACAAACTGCCTGGGTGTAGAGATGGTTTATGAATTCCAAATGTCAATGTGTCTTGTAAATTATAATTCAGAAAGGACTAAATAAATCAGTTTATACATGTACATGTGCACACATAGTAGCAATTAATTTCTCATATTGTCATCTTTTCTCTTTGTTCTTGCTTAAATTTAAGATGTTTGACGCTCTCCAGTGCCTTTGTTTTGTATATTTTGTCTTTACAAATCTTCTGATGTTGGTGACTACAACTTTTGAAATATCTTTCTTGTTACAATCCAAAACATGTCAAATATAGGAATCTAGCCATTCCAATTTTGTTTTGAGCTGCCTCCAACCTCACCGACTACATTTTCTTTGCCTTTCTTTGATCACTTCATATGGTAGATGCTTACTATCCCCACCCTCTCCAACTATTTAAGTTTGAATATTCTCCTCAAGTAGTTACATGTCTGTGTCTATGAATCTCCAAGTTAAGGAAGAGAAGAACAAACTCTCAAATATGCCAAGAGAAAAATATTTCTGAGAAATATTTTAAAGACATAACTTTCAAATTGTTTTTCTCTTTTCATTGCTTCTCAACACTGACAGAAGGTCAAAGACTCAAATACACTAATATTCTAGAACTTCAGGCTTTAACTTTGTGCTGTGACAAGCTTTATTCTAGCATCAATATTTTTTTATTTTGGACTGGGGATCAGATATCAGAATGAAAGCCATTTCTTCTATTCTAGTTAGAACTAGAGAATATTTACTCCATTAGAGAATAAATTGTGTTCTCAGAGACGATTATAGTGATAGCTTGCCACAGCTTTTCTAGCCAGTAAAAGGAGAGGCAGGATTTCAGAATTTCCAGAGAATCATAAGTATATGCATTGATACACACTATCTGGATATCTACACACGTGAGCAGATATTCACTCCATCCTATATAAACTTACTTAGTCCAAGGACGTACAACCCCAGTACTATTGACATTTTGGGCCAAATAATTCTTTGTTTTGAGAGGCTGTTCTGTGCATTGTAGAATGTTTACCAGCATCTCTAGTGTCTCCCCACTAGATGCCAGTATCACCCCCGCAGGTCACATGGCAAAAACCAAGAATGTTTCCAGACATTGCCAAATAAACCTTGGAGAACAAAATTGTCCCCTGGTGAGAACGATTGATTTACTCCTTTCTAAATGGATATGCCTACTCATCTCTAAGAAATATATTTTGCATATGAACTTTAAATGAAACTGGAAAGAGTATTAATATCTAGCAGTATTATTTGAGCTAAATTGTAAATCGCCATAGTCGTCACTAGTAAATAGCTACGGAGCACCAACGATAGTATGCAAACTCTATTCTCCCCTTTCGGTCCTATTAAAATTCACTATGAGATACAGGGTCAGACTTACATAATGGCTTAATCAGACATGACATGATTTCAAGGAGAAAGAAAGTTAATTTTAAACCAACAAATATTTACCGTACTAATACCAATTCTTCACTTTTTTAAAACTGCCTAAAAGTTAAAGACTTATTTTGGCTTAACAAGTTTTTTTTTATATTCCAAAATATAAGTCTCTTGGTAATGATAGATGTTTTGATTCATTCTCAACTTCACCTGCATTTGCGTATTCTGATTTGTCTTCCTCCTACTGCTGTAGCTGAGATATGCATACTAGTAAGACACATTTTGACAGAGTCAGAAGAAAATGAGAAGGTTAAATTTTACTCCTGTAAATCCTTCAAAGTAGGGAGAGTTGTGGTGACAATGTTGAACTTTACATAAGACCTATGCTCCTGGAAAATAGAAAAGGTTAAGACACCCTCTCAATTATTTGTATTCAGAGAAACTGCAGAAGACCGCCCAGCCCATGGGTACTCTACAATAAAACCCACCTCCACCCTTCCTCGCTGGGTCCTTTGTTTTACTAAACCTCTAGGTGTCTCCTGGTTCTTTGAGACTTTCTCATCCATGAACATTCTCCCTATTGTAACAGCCAGAATAAAATCACATCCTTACTTATTTCGTACATTTTGCCTCCACAGTAGCTTTTTTTATTCATTTTTTTGTTTGTTGCATGGCTTTTGTTTGTTTGTTTGTTTTGTTTTATTTATATTTAGGCAGGTTGAGTGGAGGAGCTCAGCAATCTCTGAAGATCATGAGACAATGTCACAAACTATGCTTGAGCAATCTGTCATCATTTAACAAGATTTCCAGGTTATTCACATGCACATTCAAATTTGAGTTGCATTATCTAAAACTTTTCCTAGATATTCTTTCTAGTAATGCATAAGCTATTGCGTTTTCATGCTTTCCTTGCTTCTACTTATATCCAGTGAACTTTTTCTGTTATTATAGTACTTCCAAGTGGGTAGTTATGTTTGAACAGTGAGTATCACCATTTCTGAAACATATCAAGATCAAACCAGTCTTCGCATATTTCTGAGCCTACAATAACCTCTTCTCTTATCAAAATCCTACTCATTGTATCATAATACATCATTATTCATGTCGTTCTCCTCTAGACCGTGAACATCCTGGAAGCTGAGACTATTATTTTCTTCATCTTATCATTAGAAAAATGACTAGAACATAGTGTGTGCTCAATATATGTTTAGTTAATCACTTGAACTGAATAAAAAAGACATAAGAAAAGGGGATTGATTTATGTATTCAATCAATAATTATGAAAGACTTAGTTCTACAGCAAACATTGTTTCAGAATAATGGGCATTGGAGGTGAGCAAGATATAGAAGGTTCTTACCCACACTTAGTCATTTCACATCATGATATGTACTTTGACGTAATATTAACTAGGAAGCTGATAATGTTAATATTTAGAAAGCATCTGGTTTACAAAGAAGGTGGCCCCTCACAGGGTAGGATATTTGAGCTGCGATAGGACAAGTAAAGGACTTGATAGAGACACCTGGAGAGGTAAGAGACAGTATATCATAAGCAGAGGGAAGAAGAAGGCCCAGAGACAGGAAAGACTGTGGTGTTCCCAGCTGACAGAAAGGAAGCCAGTGTGGCTGGATCACGGCAAATAATAAGAAGAGTAATATGAACTGAAAATGGAGAGAGAGGTTGAAATTTTAAAATATCACAGTTACTGCTGTTCGGAGAAGAGACGGGTAGCAAGAGTAAAAACAGAAAAGACTATATGAGATAGAAGACAGGAAAGATAAACTTTACCTACTCTGAAATTTTGCCTGAATCAGCAGTGCTGAAAGGATAAAATGATATTCCAAAAACAGAAGAAATTCGTTGGACAGAGGGAGAAGCAGGGAAAGTCACAAGAAAATGCCACATCCTATATGATACCAGAAGGAGTTTGTTTTCCAGAGACTAAGGAGAAGATCTTTTAGACCAGTGCTTCTCACAGTTTAATGGACATAGGATCATCTGGTGATCTTGTTAAAATGCAGATTCTGACTCAGTAGGTCTAAAGTAGGGCCCTAGATTCTGCATTTTTAACAAGCTCCTGGGTGATACCAATGCTGGTGGTCTGCAGACACATTTTGAGTAGCAAAATTTTAGATGATGGCCTAACTAAGGTAAAGGTATATGATGTTAAGAAAAGGACCAGAAAGATTAAGTCATTTTGAAAACAAAATTGAAGGCTGCCTTGACTGGTTTCAGGATTCCTACTTGAAGTATTAAATGGTCAGGCACAAGGGCCTGGACAAACTTTATTCTGATTTATGTAGACCACTGTTAGAGACTGGTCAATTTTTCTCCTACAATTGTTATGATTCCTTAAGTCTGGAAGCTTTAAAAGAGACAGAGTCTCAAAACTATTTTGAAGATCGGCTGGTGGCTCAGTTCCCTAAGGTAGCCTTGTTTGGTAAAATTACCTTATAAAACATTACTGTTGGTATTTCTTTGGATCTCTTGCGTGGGTCAAAGACATACATTCTCTTCTCTAGCATGCTGTTGTGGGGTTCCTGGACTCATAAGATCACTTACTCTTTTTTTAAAAAATTATTTATCTACTATTTTGTTGTTGTTGTTAGAACATTGACAGACTTGGCAAAACATTCTGGAATGAGTAAAAGACCAACACTCACTTTTACTAAAATATATATATTTTTAAATGTAGATTGACTTCATACATTTTTGGAATGAATAAAGCGACAAAATGAACCTCAGAAGGAATTAAAGACTGATATTCTAACTTTACAGTTTAATTTACTGATTTGGACCTACATAAGTTATCTCAATATTAAAGTATGGACAGCCAGGTCAAGGAATTAGTTACATTAAATTTGAAATTTTACTTTCTATTAATTAAAGACAATGATTAAATGAATGGTGTCCAATTTTCTCCTATGGTGTATTGAGTCTTATAACATTTCAGAGATCACTCTAAAATGAAGGGTATACTTATGATTAACATACTTTCTTATTGCAGATAGTATCTGGATGTTTTAAACATTACACACTTCCGGGTTTCTCTAGGTAAAAATTTCAAAATAGTACACTGGAGACACACAGATTAACAGATTTTCCATGTTTTTCTAACACATTTGGCACAGAACACAGTTAAAAATAACAAATCCCTATTTTCAATATTACACAGGCATGCTATTACAGAGATCACAATTGGGAACAAAATGTAACAAATGCTATGATGATTTAGGGATATGCAGCTCTAATAAAAGCACAACATGATTTCTTATTTCTTTAAAAGGTTAATACACAATATTAATTTCTTGCATTTCACACATTTCATCTTCATCTAACTTTATAAAAACTCTTAGGAAACATCAAAATCTTACTTTTTGTTTGGCAAAATTATAACTCATTGCTTTTGGAAGTCTTACTCTTTCTACTAATTATTATTTTCCTTTCTAAAATGCTTTCAAACTTCCCTTTTTCATATCTTTACAAGGTACCCAGTGTTTCACTTCTCATTCACGTGAATAATACCAGGGTGTGCACAAAGCTTAACACACTAAATTTCAACTCAGAACTTTCTTTCAGTTTAATATGTACGTCAACCAAAAAGACCTCCTGTTGGTCTGAAAACTTTTCGGAGACTATCAAATGATAAAAAGGAGAATCAATTTTCAGTACAATCATGTAGACTATCCCTTGATGTCAGTGTCCAACACTGACATACATTCATCAAATTCACGTCAGGCCTATGAACCAACTGGATATAGTCCCTAACTTTTCTCATAATTTGTTGATGGGTCAAATAAATAATAATAGGTTAATGTTATGAGTGACAGAGATAAAATGGATTTCTTTCAAGATGATCTTCATACAGCCTTTTAAAAATTGATATAGGTCTGTGATTTGAAAATGGGAGAAATTAACAAAGTGGAAAGTCTCAACAAAAGAGAGGAAATGGCTTGAGAAGCAGGAGGAATTCACTACAGAATAGTCAGTCTTATGACATAAAATTTGAAAACAAAATTTGAAATCAGAATTTGCATTATCTTTAATATTACATAGTTTCAAAGAAGTAAATGTCAATTTTGATTTTATTGGAGTATATTTGGATGTTTCTAGCTTCCCCAATGTTGTCATGACTGACTGGAAGAATTCTTGAGACTTCTTAGATGAACAAAGAGGGACTTGAAAGACCATTCTTAGGATTTCCATTACTTGTGAGAATCATGATGGGAAACATCTCCTCGTTTTCAAATATTAATTAATCAACGTCTCAAATATCAACTTCTTTCAAAAGTGTGAAAACCATAAGTGTTCTAGTGTTTAAGAGTATGTGATTCCTACATGTAAGATGGAGGACTCAAGGGAGCTAGTCATGTTTGTCTCTCATTGCTGTGCTAAATTTCTTTCGTGGGGGTATTCATTCTCTTATCTTTGAACAAAAGTTCATACAGTTCTTCAAGTTTTCGGCTCACTCTCAAATAATAGAAAGTCACTTTGAGTCACCAAAATTCAGTCAATACTCAGTAAATAAAAGTGAACATCTTGACAGCTGCTTCTGGCCAAGTTGGAATAGCAGAAACAGAATTTGCCTTCCCATCTGAAACAAACAAATGACTTGGAAAATATATAAAACAATGATTTTTAAGATACTAGGCATCAGACGATGAAGGACAGTGATACTTGAGACAAGAACAAATGAGGCGAGAGAAAATAACAAACGTCAATTCATACTAACACCACATACAAAGATTAACTCAATTGCATTATAATTTAAATGTAAAAACTAAAATTATAAAGCTTCTAGAAAAAGAAAATAGACAAAAATCTTTGTGCCCCTGAGTTAGGCAAAGGTTTCTTAGATACAATACCAAAACCAGGATCAAGGAAGCAGCAAATTGATAATTTGAATTTTATCACAATTAAAAAGTTCTGTCCTTCAAAGACACTGTTAAGAGTGAAAAGACAAGCCACAGACAGGGAGAAAATGTTTGTGAATTGTGTATCTGATCCAGAATACATAAAGAATTCTCACAACTCAATAAGAAGACAAGCAACCTAATTTAAAAAGAAATAGGCAAAAGATTTGAACAAACACTTACTTTACCACAGAAGATATACAGATAGCAAATAAAGTCATGACAAACATTATGACCAAGAAGACATATGGATAGAGGTTAGGCTCATGAAAAGATGCTCAACATTTTTTATTAGGGAAATGCAAATTAAAACCACAATGAGGTACCACTATACATATGTTAGAATGGGTAACATTCAAAAGACTGACAATACCAGGTCTTATGAATGAGGTGAAGCAACAAGAATTCTCACACACTACTTGTAAGAATGTAAATTGGTATAACCACTTTGGAAAACACTTTGGCAGTTTTCTCAAAATTTAAACATATACTTTCTGTATGATCCAGACATTCCATCTAAGATATTTCCCTTCCAAAATTTAAGCATATGTCAGTGCAGTGCCTTGTAAACAGATGTTCAGAGCATATTTATTTGTAATAGCCCCCATATGGAAACAATTCAAATATTCACCAATGGGTGAATGGATAAACCAAAGGGTGGTGTATCCAGGCAATGGAATAGCACTTGGCAATAAAAAGGAATAAACTGTTGATGCATGCAAAACATGAACAAGCTTCAAAATAATCATACTGAGTGAACAAAGACTAGACAAAAACAGAGTTCATACTGTATGATTCCGTTTATATAAAATTCTAGAAAATGCAAAGAAATCTAATGTGACAAAAAACAGAAGAGAGGTTGCCTAGGACCAAGAATGGAGGGATAACAAAGAGGTATGAGAAAAACCTTTGGAGTGATGGACATGTTCATCATCTTGAGTGTAGTGATGGTTTCATGGCTGTGTGCATATGTTAAAACTTAATAAATTGTATATTTTATATATATGCAGTTGGTAGGATGTCAATTATATCTCAACAAAACTGTTGAAACAAAAGGTGATCATTCTAAGATGTGTTTCTGGTTTCCATTCACAATGTTCTAAACATTCCATTTCCTTCCAATATATTCAGCACTTCTATTTCAATTAAGCAAGTAAGATTCCATCACAACACAAACAGCTAGGGCTGATTGCCTTTGAGGAAGAGGATATAGTTAGCTTCTTTCTTTCTCACTCAGTAGCTAATGTTTTTGACACTTCAGGGGTAGGACTGGGAAGAGGTATAGAGGTGTAAAAAGTTCTAATATGATTGCCTCTATCATGTAATGGACTGGCAATCTCTGAGTCTGATAGAAATTTAAAGCTGACTTTTTCTCTCATGGGATATTACCATAGGTTCTCTAGAGCTGAACTGTCCAACATGGTATTTGTCTAATTTGAAGCTACTGAGCACTTGAAGTGTGGTTATTATGAGAGTAAAACACATGCTGATTTCAAAGATTTAGTATGAAAATATAATGCAAAGTAGCTCATTGATATTTTTTTAATTTTGACTGTAATGTTGAAATAAAAATATTAAATTATATTTCAAATTAGAAAAACAGGAAATAATGTAAACTACTAAATGTGATTAAAATTATTTTAATTCTTTCTTTTCCATTTTTTAAAATATGGCAACTAAAATGTTTAAAATTACATATATGGTGCACATCACATTTCTAATGGACAGTGCTGGTTACGAGAGTCCTCTCTTAGGCCTCCTGATATAATGTCATTGACGAGCAGTGCTCTTCCTTCAGCTGGTTATTTGAAATACACCCTTGGCTTGTGTCCCAAGGATACAACCCATTACACTTACTACCAGAGTCCCTTCACATTGGAAGGCATAAGACTCCAGGCTGACATTTCCTCTGTGGTTCCTCATCTAGATCTTGGATTTACGAAGATGCTGTGATGTGCTGCCCAGATTCTCCTTCAGAAAGGAAGGACTAAATCCCCCACATAATGGGAAAGTTACTCTTAGCTATCAGCTCTCTTTGGGGATGTCTCATGTATGTTCACACTTCCTTCCATGGGCAGCCAGCATCCAAAGACTGATTAACATGGGGACGTAAAGGACCTGCCCTCTTGTCCTAAACCAGGCAAACTCTGAACAGCCATTCAGCTTCGCAGTTCAACCTCTCCCTCAGCCCTCCCTTCCACAGATGTTGATCCTAATAACTGGTATAGTTGATCCCAAAACATTTTTCACAAGCTAGCCAGTCTCTGTTTCAGGATCTACTTTCTGGGAAGGCAACACACAATAACATTAGAGAACATTAACTCATGAAAAACAAGTATAGGTTCTTTCCACAAAAAAACCTGTTCACTCCGTTGACACTAGCCCCTTTAGCTTTCTTGGTCCAATCTCAAGTACCAGCCCATTAAGCCTCTCAATTACCCAGGACACAAACCAAGTTCTCAAAGTAAACTCATTGAAATCTTGCACATTAGTCTTGCAGTTAAGGGCAGACATTCTTCTCCTTCCATTTAATGGGAAGTAAGACTCATAGCACAACTCTCCCCAAAGGAAACCTCTTCAAAAATTCCCTATATCATTCTTCTGTCTCTTCCTTATCCCCCTTGAGAGTCAGTCACAAGTACTTGGCCATGGCAATACAGCACTGTTTTTTTTTTAATGCCTCAACATAAACTTAGGTAAGAAAGGAAGAGGGAATAGTTTATTGAAGATCTGGTTACTTGTATAAGGTCTGAGATTCCCACATCTCTGAAGCTTTAAAACACCAGAATGATATAAGCTAAGTATAGATATCACAAGACTAAGAGCTAATCAAAGTTAAAAAAAATTTATACTAATTCAAATTACTTTTAAATGATTTTTAATATCGCAAATTATCTTTCAAAAATATTTCTTTTTATTATTCAATGAATTCCTAAATTTCTAAATTTATAACATTTATATTAAGAGACAAACCATAAATACACCTGATCAAGACTAGGAGACAAGACAAATACCCATCCTAATTCCTTTTCTATGTAGGAGTATTGTATTAATGTGACACAATTTAACTCACAGATTTTTCTGAAATTCAAATAAAAGGAGTAGCTATAATTAGTTGTAATCAAATTTTAAGCGATTAAACGAGGAGTCAATCTAGTATAAAAGGTATAAACACTATCATCTACTTTAATATTGTATTCAATTTACAAATAAGCTTTTATATTATTTTAATTAGAATTTTTTTTCACAAAATCCTGCAAAGTGTACAGAACAAGTGTTATCTCCATTAGTTGCCTAAGAAGGTTGAATATCTTGCTCAAGGTCACATAACTTACAAGTGGAGGATGAACTTAGAATTCGTCTTTTCATTTACATATTACTTCCCATTTCATCGCCTATCTGTGAGTAAGCCTGTTTTTCCTATTAAACATTCTTTCCCCCTCTCTCGCTATTGGCTACATATATAAATTTTATCACGCAATTTAGTATTTCATTTTATACTAACAATAATTATTTTCTAATTGTTTAATATTGTTTAGATACTTTTCCCAAACACATTTATTATCTCCTTATTTTCTTTATTGTGAGAGAGCTAGCTAGAAAACTTAATAAAATCTTTGGAACATTTTGTATAAAGTTTATACAAAATAGGTATATAATTATACATAATAGGTTTTAAAAAGCTAATCTGCATCTCCTTTTATTCAATACCTACTCTATAAAATGATTATTATAAGTCATTATGAGGAATGGAATATACTTACTAAAATATTATTTTGTATCTAACTAAAATGGAAAAATATTTTTGAAAATTGGATTTCATATTGAGCCACATTTTGAAAATTAGTATTAAGACTGACCCTTCAATTTTATACTACTACAAAGCTTTCATGACATAGTAGTATGTCTCTCTGGTCTTTCCTCAATATGTAAAACATAAGATTAGTTTTTAAGTTTGGATTTTTTATTTTGGTCTTTAATCAAGTGAAAGAACACATTGATTTAAATTCCCTCATACTCTATTTAAATAAATCACTGTATACGAAATAACAGCTCACTTAGATAAGTGTTCCAAGGTGAGAGGCAAAAGATAAGCCCTACTGCTGGCAAGAAGAGGATTTAGAACAAGGCTTCTTAAGGATATTCTTAGGTATATGCTTTGGCATTTATTTTAAAAGCTATACTTCCTCATATGGTAGGCCAAAAAAGAATGATAAAGTTACAACACAAGTTAGATGTAACATGATTTGTGAGGTCAACCATAAAAACAGTGCTGACTTTCCAATGCAAAGATGACATTTTCTGACCCACTACCAGGAAAGCATCCACTCTGGTTTCTTTTAAGACTGACGATGATGGATTTGCAGCAACTGATCCATATTCTCTCACAGGGTCCTTCTTGAAAGTGTAGAAATGGCCTGGGTCAATGTCCATGTCCACGTAAGGAAGAGGAAGCTAACAGGATTGAATCTCCACTATTGGCCTCACTAGCATGTTTCAAAAAAGTGAATCATTAGCCTCAGAAACCATATTAGCATTTTGGTAATATTACTAGAAGTAGTAATGTTACTTTTACTATTTGGTGTAGAGGTAGAACAAACAACTTCCTAGTTTCCTGGTTCAGTCTATTCATTTATTTAATAAATCTTTACTGGGTTATTGTACTAAACTCCATGAAAGAAATAAATAATGTGGACCCTGTTCTCCAGAAACTTTCAGTTTCATTATTAAGCAATATATGCACACAAAAAAAATTCAAATAGTATTTATAGAGCAGTGCTTTTTCTGTAACTACTTTCGTGAATTCTAAGTCTATTGATCTATTTCCATTGACTACAGCAGAGTAAGGTCTCAAATCCTTAGGTAGCACATACTATACAACAGGTCCATAAAGCTACTGCCCAGTAAACTTTCACAGCACACTCTTTATGCCTTTGTTGCGTTGAAATGCACATTCTTACTTCCAGAATTCCTACTCATCTTTCAGATCTTCTTTACATATGACTTCTATTGAAATCATCCCCAAATCCTCCAAACAGAATTAACTAAAATCTGAGTTTGTTTCAACACCACCAGAGAGGTACCATAATGAAATTGGAAAAGCACAGTCTTTGGTGTTGGGTTGCTCCTATTGATTCTGGTCCCTACTTCTGACCTGCTGTGCAACCTTAGACAACCATTTGCCCACATGAGCCTCAGCCTCCTATTTCATAAAATGGAAGTAGTAATACCTATGTCATAGGACTTACTGAATGAACATATGGAAAGCACGGGACCTGGTACCTGATAAAGTATACAATCATATAAAACATCATTATGTAATTATGATATATATAAAATGCCTGGAATTTAATAGGTGAGCAATAATACTATTTTGTAATAATAATAATGTTTAGGCCTCTATTTCCTTTATTAGCCTTCATTAGTATATTTATATATCATCTTTTATTAATAGAATTAAAGATAGGAACTATATCTTCCTCATTTTATGTCCTTGGTTCAGCTAGGTCTCTCACTTATAGTAGGTATTCACTGAATGTTTGTGGAATTATGGGCCAATAAATGAATGGCACAAAAGCTGAAATGATCATGTGTTTTGGTAAACTGGAATAACTTTCCAGGATGTAATGCAGTAAAAGTATGTTGAAAAATAATAAGTGGGGAACACAGGGATGGAGGTTGAGTTAGTAGCACTAGATTATGGGGACTCTGGTGGCATGGGGAGGGAACATAGGTTCTTTGTGGGACAGTGGTGGTTAGATTGTTCCCCTTGCTCTTAGTATTTTGGTGACTATGTCTGTTTTGTTCACCACTGTATAACAGATAGTGACACAATATTTATTTTAAATGATAACTTAATTCTATTAATAAAGGATAATAAATAAATATACTATTAAAGGAAATAGAGACCTAAACATTATTATTATTATTATAAAATAGAATAAGCACTGTAATTACAGGCACAAATTAGCACTGTAAAGATGATAAGCCAGTATGGGAGACTAGAAACCTCCCTGAGGCTACAGATGTGTGTCATTATGACCACACATCCAATCCTTGGCAAGACTGAGTCACCCACTGAAATCCAACCAGGCCAATGCTGTTTTTCCCTCTCCTGTTCCTTTCCATCCTTGGTCAGATAAGGAAGGACTCAATGTCCTGGCCACTCACAGGCAGCCTTTATCTAAGAGGACTGGATGTGTTTCTTATTATTGTTTATACAGTCTTTCTGAGTCTATGACTCTGTCTGATTTTAGGCAAGTTATTTATTATCTGCCTCATTTTCCCCATCTATAAAACGGTGATAATACCATTCCTGGCCTGGTAGGATTGCTGTGAGGGTTAAATGAGGTCAACCATGCAAGACACAGCATTCAGTAAGCATTTGGTACACAATAAGCATAGAATTGTTACCTATCACCAGAATTAGTGAAGACTCTTACTGTACAGGAAAAAGATCTTATTTCATTCCTACCTCTAGAACTAGAAAGTTATTTCTTAATCATATTACTACACTGAATTAAGGCACAGATGTTCTCCTTTGCCTCAGTCACTAACTTGTTAAGGGACTTTGACTAGGTCACTTAGCCTCTCTGGGTTTGGGGCTCCTCATCTGTGAAATAAATGCTTCAACTAAATGGTCTCTGTGGTCCCTTCTCACACTGTTTATAACCCAATGCACTGGTAAGGGCGAGTGATATATGAAGAAGATCAGTCCTGCCTATGCAAGGTACTGACCTTTTGTAAGATCATTGGTCTATAGAGCAGCGAGATAGAAATGAAAATTCATGAAATTAAGAAAAGGGAAAATGGAAAGTGGAAGTAGAGAGCATAAACAACCTGATTGTAAAGGAATGAGCTATAAAGGAATAGGATAGCAAGTCAAGGTAAAAGATTATAAGGCAGAGGACGTATAGCTATGTTCGAAGACAAAAGGAAGATATCAGTATTTAAAGAGGTTAAAATGCACATCTTTCATATCTGTTAATTTCTAAAATTAGTCTAATTATTACCTGTTTTTCTATCATTTTCATCAACTAAGAAGTGCTTTTCACTAACTCTAGCAGTCATTCTTTTCAGAATTTTCCTCACTTTATCATTTCAGAAAGCCCAAGCAACACACTGAACTTTGTTGCCAACTTAAGAAAGTTGACTTAAAACTGAAGGTGGAATTTAATGCTAACTGTCTTCAGTGCCATTTCTTTTGTTCCATAGAACCATAGTACAACCAGAAGAATTTTTATCAAATAAAGTAAATACAACCCACGATCTAGCTCTCTGTACTGCTCTGCACTTTGAACATAATGAGACACTTGCCCATTTTAGCTGAGCTAAGGATGCTGTAATTAGTGAGGCATATGAAAAGAAGGCAAACTAGAGAACGAGTCGAAGGAAGGAAAATGGAGGTAATAGTTTAAAAATGAGGATACACATAACATTCCATGCTCTGGCTGAGACAAAGTTGTTTTAACCAAGGGGAAGAAACTGAAAACATTTGGTAGAATTAGAGCTCAATGATTTACCATTACGGGTAGATCCAGAATCTCTAACAAAACAAACACTTGGTATATATAATACCATCAAGACAATTCAAAACCATTAGAAAATAAATGTAAAGGGACATGTTTCAATTAAAACACATTGTCCCTGAATATCTATGTTAATGTTTTATGACAATAACATTGACAATTACTAACATTTGTATCCAATCTAACAGACTAAAATTACTTTCTTTATTATCACATATCAAGCGAGGCAGATGATAGGCAGATGATAGACAGATAGACAGATTAACATAGACCTTACTATGTGCCAGACACTTCACTAATTGACATAAATTACATCATTTAATTCTCATAAAAAACCTACAGAGTAATATTATCTCCATTTTACAGACAATGAAACTAAGACTCAGAAGTATCAAGCCATTTTCCCAAAATGGCATATAATTAATGGCATAGCAGAGACTCAAACTCAGGCTCGTCTCTATCAAAAAAAAACACAAGTTCGGGTAGAGAATAAGGGAAAACATACTAGAGAAGAATCACTTGTTAAAAATTCCAATTCAGGACACTTTAGCAATGTAGGAAACAGAAATCAGGGGCAAAATAAGAAACTGATTGAAAAACTTTTGAACAACAGAAATTCAGAAGAAAAAATTACGTTATTTTAAATCAAGGCCCTCTTGGTTAATTTATAGCCATTGCCTGCATCTGATGCTATGAACTCGTGTTTCTCACATTTTAGCTGCATCAGAATCACCAGGAGGGCCATCAAAAGAGACTGCTGGACTTCTCCCCATGAGGTTCAGATACAGTGCGCCTCTGGGAAAAGACTCTGAGAATTTGCATTTCAAACAAGTTTCCAGGTGATGCTTATGCCGCTGGTACAGGGACCTCACTTTGAGAAACCACTGTGTAAGGTATTAAATCTGGAATGTCTATTTAAAATAGTGTACCTAAAAACTCTATGACATAATGTAAAGCAGTAGTGACTTTGCAAAATAAATCATTCAACACAGAAATTTAAAAAGAATAAAAATATATGATTTTTTAGAAAAATTAATGAAATGCTTTGAAACCTATCTTTTTTTAGAGGAAGATTAGCCCTGAGCTAACCATCTGTGCCTATCTTTCTCTACTTTACATGTGGGACACCTGCCACAGAATAGCTTGATAAGTTGTGCCTAGGTCCACACCTGGGATCTGAATCGACGAAACCCAGGCCACTGAAGCAGAGCGCACAAACTTAACCACTATGCCCCCAGGCCAGCCCTGAAAACTATCTTTCGTATCCATTCAATATTTCTCAGAAAATCATTTCTGAAATTTATTTTTAAAGTTAAAACGCCAAGCAGAATAAAGGATTTAGAATTATATTGCAGATTTTCTTTCTTTTAATTTACCTTCCTTAAGTACTCTAGACTCAGGCCTTAAAGAAGAATGGTATTCACTGATTACAGGGATTCAGACTTTACATGAGAAAATAGAAATCATTCATCAAGGAGAACACAACTGCCACTCGTTGGAGTCATGTGGGAGTATGCCTTTATATACAAAATTGGATTATACTGCTTGAAATATCTTCATATAATCATATAAATTATAAAATTTCTGGTTTAGTTCATGCTTGTTCAAGGTCAACCTTAAAAGGAAAAGAGACACATCAAATTTAAAAGAATAGAAAACGTACAATATCAGCTCTCAGATCACAATGGAATTAAACTAGAAATCAATAACAAAAAGATAACTGGAAAATCCCAAAGTATGTGAAGATCAAACAACACACTTCTAAATAACACATAGGAAAAAGAAGAATTATCAAGAGAAATTTTGAAATGTTTTGAACTGATGAAAATGAAAACACAACTTATGAAAATGTGTGGGATACAGAGAAAGCAGTGCTTACGGGGAAATTTACAGCATGGAATGCATATGTTAGAAAAGAAGAAAGATCTAAAATCAACAATCTAAGTTTTCACCTTAGGACACTAGAAAAAAAAATGAGTGAATTAAATGTGAAATAAGTAGAAAAAAGAAATAACAAGAATTAGAGCAGAAATCAATAAATTGAAAACAGGAAACCAATAGAGAAAATTAACAAAGCAAGAGCTGGTTCTTCAAGAAAAATCAATAAAATCAATAAGACTTTAGCTAGGCTAACTAAGAAAAAGAGGGAGATGACACAAATTTCTAATATCAGAAATGAAGAGGGGACATCACTACAGATCCCACGCAAATTAAAAGGATAATGAAGGAATACTATGAACAACCTTAATTTGATAACTCACAAATTTGACAACCTAGATGAAATGGACCAATTCCCTGAAAGACACAAGCTGCCAGAACTCACACAATAAGAAATAGACCATCTAAATAGCCTTATATCCACTAAAGACATTGAATAAATAATGTTTTCCCAAAACAGAAAGCACTTGGTAGAGATGGGTTCACTGGTAAATTCTACCAAATATTTAAGAAAGAAATTATATAATTCTCTACAATCTATCTGAGAGGATAGAAGCAGAGGGAATACTTCCTTATTCTATGAGGCCAGTGCTACTCTAACACCAAATCCAGACAAATACATTACAAGAAAAGAAAGCTAAAGACCAATACCGCTCACAAACATAGATGCAAAAATCCTCAATAAAATATTAGCAAATCAAATTCAGCAGTGTATAAAAAGAATTCTAAATATAACCGAATGCTATTTATTCCAAGTATGAAAGGCTAGTTCAACATTTAAAATCAATTAAAATAATCCATCACATCAACAGGCTAAAAAAGAAAAATCACCTGATCATATTAATATATGCAGGAAAAGCATTTGACAAAATTTAACACTCACTCATAATAAAACCTCTCAGGAAACTAGGAGTAGAGGGGAACTTCCTTACCTTGATAAAGAATATCTACAAAAAAATTACAGCTGACATCCTACTTAATGGCGAGAAACTTAAACCTTTCTCACTAAATCAGATACAATGCAATGATGTCCTCTTTCACTACTCCTTTTCAACATTGCACTGTAGGATCTAGCTGATGCAATAAAACAAGAAAAGGAAATAAAACGTAAACACATTGAGAAAGAAGAAATAAAACTGTTCTTGTTCCCAGAAGATATGATTGTCTATACAAAAAATCCAAAAGAATGAAAAACAAAAACCTCCTAGAACTAATAAGCAATTATGAAAAGGTTATAGGACACAGGTAAATATACAAAAGTCAATCACTTTCTTGTATACCAACAATAAACAAGTGGAATTTGAAATTTAAAATACACTATCACTTACATTAGTACCACCCAAAATGAAATACTTACATACAAACCTAACAAAATTTAGAGGAAATCAAAGAACTAAATAAATGGAGAGAGATTCTATGTTCACGGAAAGGAAGACTCAATATTATCAAGATGTCAGTTCTTCCCAACTCGATCGATAGATTTAATATACTCCAAATCAAAACCCAAGTTATGTGTGGATATCAACAAACTAATTCTAAAGTTCATATGGAGAGGCAAAAGATTCAAAACAGCCAACTCAATATTGAAAGGGAAGAACAAAGTTGGAGGACTAACACTATTTGACATAAAAACTTAGAATAAAGCTGCAGTGATCAAAACTGTCATATTACTGAAAGAACAGACAAATAGATCAACGGAATAGAACAGAGAGCTCAGAAACAAATCCATATACATATAGTCAACTTATTTTTTAAAAAGGAGCAAAAGCAATACAATGGAGCAAAGATAGTCTTTTCAACAAACAATTCTGGAACAACAGGACATTCACATGCAAAAAAATAAATCAAGACAGAGATCATACACCCTTCACAAAATTAACTCATAGACCCAAATGTGAAACACAAAACTAGAAAACTAGAAAACAACAGAGTGAAAAACCCAGATGACATTTGGTATGACAATGACTTTTCAGATACAATACCAAAGGCACAATCCATGAAAGAAATAATTGATAAGCTGAACTTCATTAAAATAAAAAAACTTTACAAAAGACAATGTCAAGAGAATGAGAAAACAAGCCACAGGCTTAGAGAAAATATTTCAGAAAGAAACATCTGAGAAAGGACTACTACCCTAATTATACAAACAACTCTGAAAACTAAACAATAAGAACATAAACAACCCAATTGAAAAATAGACCAAAGATCTTAACAGACACCTCACCAAAGAAGACATATAGATGACAAATAATCACATGAAAAGATGCTCCACATCATATACCAGAGGAAAATGCAAATTAAAACGAGATACCACTACACACCTACTAGAATGGCCAGAATTGCAACACTGACAATAACAAATGCTAGTGAGGACTTTAGAAGACAGTTTGGCAGTTTCTTAGAAAACTAAACATACTCTTATCATACAATGCACCAATTGCACTCCTTGGTGTTTATCCCAAGGAGTTGAAAACACATGTCCACACAAAAACCTGCACACAGCTATCTATAGTCTCCCTATTCATAATTGCTATAATTTGGAGGCAACCAAGACGTCTTTCAGCAGGTGAATGGATAAACTGTGGTACACACAGACGATAGAATATTAATCATCACTAAAAAGAAATGAGTTACCAAACCATGAAAAGACACAGAGGAACCTTAAATGCATATTACTAAGTGAGAGAAGCTAATCTGAAGAGGCTACAAATTGTATGATTCCAACTATATGACATTTTGGAAAAGGCAAAACTAGGAAGACAGTAAAAAGATCAGTGCTTGCCAGGGACTTGGGTTTGGGAGAGGAATGAATAGGCAGGACATAGAGGAATTTGAAAGCAGTGAAACTACTCTGGATGATACCATAATGGTGGATACATGTCATTATGCATTTGCCCAAACCCATAGAATGTACAACAACAAGAGTGAGCCCTAGAATAAATTACAGACTTTGGGTGATTATGATGTGGCAATGTAAGTTTATCAGTTGTAACAAATGTACCACTCTGGTAGAGGATACTGATAATGGGGGAGGTTATGCATGTGTGAGAGCAAGGGGTTTATGAAAAGTCTCTGTACCTGCTGCTCAATTTTACTGTGAACCTAAAACTCATTTTAAAAATGTCTTTAAAAAGTTAAACAATTAAAAAGGAAAGGAGAAGAATGAGAAGGAGAAAAGAAGTTATTGAAATTGCCATATCATTTTCAGCAACGTGTTAGCAGGCTCTGGTGGTCTCTACTGAGGAGACCTCTGATATTTCTATAAGACACATGTCTTTTTTATCCTGTCTATCCCTGCTCTGTGGCTCACCCCTTCATCTTGTATTCAACAACTAAGGAGAATGTCAATAGTTTCCACAATAAATGTCCAATTCTCTTCCGGTGTTTTCTCTCAACACTTCAGGGATATTAAAATAAAGCAAAATTAGTAAATGACAACTTCTGCTTAACTTTGATTTGTTGAATTTTATAAGGGGGCATTGGGACAACTAAGACAGCTGAATCAGTGAGGCCTCACTTCAACCCTTATCCCCAAGCAGAGCACAGACAGAATTCCTTGGCGGAGAATTTCATCTCAGGGTTACAAAAACTCTTTCCTTATCTACTCTGACTGGAGTTTTCTATTTGTTTCAAACCTGAGATTGACTACTCCTGAAGAAATGGTCTCAGGAAGAATGAGAGCTCATTTTCTAAGTACAGTAAAGGTAGACTATTAGTTGGAGTGGCTTTAAATCTGCATGGTCTTTGTTATATATGCAGATTACACCTTGAAGGGCTTATAGCTAAACCATTCCCAGATCATATCTTGATAAGGACTAGTTCTTGAAGAATTGAAAAGTAGGATGAAGGATATAAGAGGTAGAGTAAGAAACGGTAATCATTTTAAACTCTTAACTCTATATACCTAGATAAACCTCTAGATACTAGTAGGCACTTTAACTCTCTTCACAACTCAAGAAAATTGAGATCAAGGCATAGGATGGATAGAATATAGCCAAAATCTTTAATTCCCAGAATCTGATTTTTCCACTAAATGGAGTAAGAGTCCAGAAAAATCTCAAAGACAATTCTTAAATGGAATGTTTAAAATTATTTACCACACTAATATCTGCTTTAGATAAACACTGTAAAACAGCTTTTTGTTTGCAACAATAATATGCCTAAAGTTTAGTATTATCTACCTCTATCATCTCCCAAATTATAAATAAAATGTCTTTGGAGGCAGCTCTGATGACCTAGTGGTTAAATTTCAGCACTCACTACTTGGCGGCCCAGGTTTGCTTCACGGTTGCGGAACCACACCACCATCTGTCAGTTGCCATGCTGTGGCAGCAGCTCATGTAGAAGAACTAGAATGACCTACAACTCAGATATACAACTATATGCTGGTGCTTTGGGGAGAAAAGAAAAAAAGAGGAAGATTGGCAACAGATGTTAGCTCAGGGTGAATCTTTCCCTGCAAAAAAAAGAAAATATCTTTGGCAATTTTCCATTTACTTATTTTGAACAAATTTTCTTTAACATTTAATGTGTGATGCAGCCTTTTTCTTTAAAATAATTAGAAATGCATAGATAAATGACTTAATAGTTTTAGCACTTTGGGCTTTTAAAGACAATAATTTGAATCAAATATTAATCCCTAAAATCTATCTGAAGGTCTGCAGGGTTCATCACCAAAAAAAAAAAAACAAAAACAAAACATCGTCTTTGTTTCTTTTGTCATCATTTTTTGGGGGCATACTTAAAAATGAAAACACTGTTTTCACATCCACAAACTGCTTTTCCTCCTTTAAATGTGACATATGACAGGTGAAACGAAATTAATGTATTTGGATCAAGAGCAAAATTATTTTTCTACTAATCTGCTGCTTCATAGCCTTCTTTATAACTTGGCATTAAGTCTTTTCATCCCATTTAGACCAGCTTAAGTCTTGTTCTTTAGTCCACCTGCCCCTGACTCACCATTTCCGGTTACGGAGTCACCCAACATACAGTTCTGTCTGAATAGAAGTTTCTTGCTAAACTTCTCTAAGAAAGAGCATTCTTTCCCTCTTTTGAGACTCTTTTCAGGACTTCCTTATTCCATTAAATATTTCTAATTTTACCCCACTTCATTCCTCATTTTTTGTTAAATGATAGTCAAGGGAGGGCAGTAGGAAGGTAAAATACATGTAAGACAGACTCGAATGGCTTTCCTTAGTACCATCCTGAACAGGACCATAGACAAAAGAGCTGAGGCTTGCAGCCATTTGTCGTCATTCAAAAGATTACCTGATACTACCTGAGTGTTGAAGCCAAGTCACCTCTTCATTCTATACTAGTGGACGTAGGTCTTCCATTCTGTGCCCAAGAGTTTGAAATCCAAATCCAACTTCCCTCACGTGAACACCTGCCTCCTTCTTTCAGTGGGGATAATACTCAAGGAGTCTTATATGGAAAAGAAAGGCAAACATCAGTTTGGGGTAGAACCTCAGAATTATGATATCAAACACACTATATAAGGTTAAGGTTTAGAATATCTTGAATAATTAAGTTAACGTTTCCCCAAGGCTATCCCTCTCAAGTGATATTCATGGAACCTTAACAATATAATTAAAATTAGTAGGTAAAGGGGTAGATGTTAAAGGATTTTGAACTGAGAAGAAGTAAAACAAGAGTTGCTCTGATTTGACAGCTAGAAGAGAGTGTTATGATGGTCAAATGATTGATTATGAAGGCCTGAAATTGATCTTGGAAGTAAATAAGAAAGAAGATGGATTCTAAAGGTATCATTAGAGATGAAAGCATTAAGATTTGAAAACTTTTTTGCTATGATGGGGATAAAGTATGGAGAAAGGGGATCAGGAAGAACAAGGACTCTAGCATACGTGACTAGAAAAGATTAATGTCCTTAACAGAAAAGACACCTAAAGGAGTGGGCGTGTTGTATGTGTATTTTGCAGGGTGGGTGGTCAGCACAAGGCTATGAATCTTGTTAGGTTTTATATATGTTGAATTTGAGTAGATATGAAGATAACCAGAAGAGATGGTTAGCAAAGAGTCAGAAATGCAGAACTGGAAAAAGACAAGACTGATTTAAGATATATCAGCCCTGAGAAGATATTTCAGACCACATCAATGGATACAATAAAAATTATAAAGATATAAATAGAGAATAGGACCAAGAACAAAATCTCAGTGAGTGACTAAAATTAGGAAGTAGGAAGAGGAGGAAATCAAATGCTGTTTATCCCTCAGCAATAATATTAATCGATCATCTGCTTCACCAAGATGGCAGAATGACACTGTTAGTACTTGATAATTTATAATAACACTATTTATTATTCCATTTCTCTTACATTAACAAAAAATATTACTATTTTGCAAATATTTCCAGTAATGTGATTCATCCTCTATCCATGCATAAGATATGTACTCATAAGTGTAAGGTAACATGTTAGGTGTTGGGAGATAAGTAGATTAATAGCATATGGTACCTTTCTTCAAGGAACTTATCCTGAAGGGTGTCAAACATCTCTAGTACATATTTATGAAGCACAATACTCATTCAGATTAACGTAACTACTACTTAAACTCCTTCTCATCAATAACTTACCCTTGAATAGGACTTTTAGTATTTTTACATACAAATTTTCACATTTATCAACACATTTGATCTTTATAACAACCTTCTTAAGAAAGACAGGCAGGTTTGTTTCCCCATCTGACAGCTTCTTCTGGCCTAACCAGCCACATCCTCATCTCTTAAGAGATCTGTCGGTAAGGCCAGAGTGTTGGTGATGGGAAATGTGGTGCACCTCCAGCTCCCCTTCTTCTTAGGGAATACTGAAAACCTGTGGCTTCCTTGGAAAGGTTTCTCCTATCACTAAACGTCAAATCTTTTCCACAATTCCTGGTCATCAGAGGTGCATGCACTTTCCCTCAGATTTTGTTTGTGGTTTTGTTGATTCAAAATTATATAATATAGAAGCATATTTTAACATTTATTTTCTGCATATAAAGGTGACAAATTCATTATACAACATCTGAGACTACAAAATAGTAATGAGAAAAGCATCAATCACACCAATTTTAATGCCTCTAAAATTGCCACTTAAGAGGCAATTATCATTAAGATTCTGGTGTTCTCTATATCTATAGCTAGAGCTAGGTCTATATTTCTATCTACATCTATGTATCTATAGTGATGTCATATTTTGCATTCAAATTTGTACCCTACTTTTATCGCTTAACATTATTTTGTTACTTAATAAAATCATTTTCCCTGTGATACTATTCAATTCCATTCTATAGATGGAACATAATTTACTTCACTATTTCTTACAGAAGAGTTACATTTGAAAGTTTTGTCTGGGAAAGGTGGAGCATAATCTTTATCCATAAGCCTCATTTCTATAGTATTCCATGAAAATAAAGAGACCTTTAAAAAAACATAGGTGAAAAACACTAAAGAGAATATCCACAGCACTATATAATCCCATTAACTCTGAACTTAGCCTACTCACGTTTTTATTAATGATTTGGATAAACGTGTCTGTGGGATATTCTGATCAACTGTGCAGATGGCATGAAACTGGGAGAAATAATAAACATGTTGGATGATGAAATCATAATCCAAAAGGATCAGGCAGGTTGAAATGATGGGTTTAAATGAAAGAAGAGCGCATTTGTAAAAGGATGAATATAAATTTCCATGCTTGAGTTAGAAACGAAAAAAATCAGTAGTATATGATATGAAATGTAATTTAACAGAAAGTTCATGCAAAATAGAAACAAAGAAAGAGACAATGGTATAACGTGACTGACAATAAAGCTAATGTAATTTTTGATGTTTTAATAAAAATACTATGTCCAAAACCAGAAAACTGAACAGTTATTTTCATTTAAACTGTTCAGATCAAATGTGGAGTTTGTTCGGTTCTCTGTGCTGTACCTTAAGAAGGATATTTCAAATGGTCGCCATTTCATAGAGAGTGCTTATGTTGCAAAGAAATCTCAAAATATAACACACAAAGAGAGCTGAAGATATTAAGGATATTTAGCCAGGAGACAATTATAGTTAATTCTAGAAATTAACTCAATAGCTGTATTAAAATATGTGGAGGGATTTAGGAAAATTAACTTGACTTGTCCTAATAGACTTGTTTTGTGTTCTGTGAAAGCAAAATTAGGACCTAAATAGGTTCTGATACCAGTTCCAATGTGTGTTGTTGGGGGGAAGTTTCCCTATATCAACAAGCAATTCTCGGGACACCAGCTGGGTGTCATACAATTCAACTCAATTCTGACACTATCTACTTGGAGATAGCATCAGATTCCACAGGTTAGGGACTCAGTCCCACAAGATTGCCCTCCATTCAGATGCCAATCGCAAGTCTGGTTACCTGTGCTTCTGACTCGACTGGTTGCAAACTGGAGATTCCAACAATTCCCTCCAACTCAGCATGTCAACTGCAAGTCCAGGTTGTTATCTGTACTTCTGACAGAATGGCTATAAAGCAAAGGTTCCCATGACCCCCACTTTGGGTTCCATTAGTTTTCTAGAAGGGCTCACAGAACTCAGGAAACCCATTTACTCCCTAGATTACCAATTTATTACAAAAGATATGAATCAACAGAGGGATGAAAGATATATATGGCAAGGTCCCGAACAAAGGAACTCTGTCCTCAGGGAGCTTGTGGTCCAGCACGGTGGCACATGGAAGGGTTCTGTTTCCCCAACCTGGAAGCTCTATGAACACTTTCCTTTTGGATGTTTATGGAGGCCTCATTACATGGGCATGGTTGATTACCTCATTGGTCATTGGTGATTGATTCAACATCTAGCACCTCTCCCCTCCCTGGAAATCAGGAGGTGGGACTGAAAGTTACAACCCTCTATTTATGGTCGGTTCCCCTAGGAGCCAGCCCCCATCTTTAGATTCTTTCCAAAAGTCACTTTCATTAACATAAACCCAGTTGTGGTAAAATGGGTTTGTTATGAATAACAAGACATCCATTTCACTTTTAGGGCTCTGAAGCATTTTTCCAGGAACCAAGGACAAGCAACCAAATATTACAACAAAAGATGCTCCCATTATTCTTACTGCTCAGGAAATTCCAAGGTTTTTGGGAACTGTGAGCCAGGAACTGTGGATGAACACCAAATATATATGAGAAATATATTTTGTCATCTAAATGACCAAATTTATATATTTCTTATACATCACAAAATTGCAGGACTAAAGAATGATAGTTATGAAAAGATTAATTTTGGCTCAATACAAGGAATTTGGCTCAATATGTAACAATATATAAAAATAATAATATAAAACAGTTTAAAGTATCTAAAAATAGAATGGGCTGTCCCAATCTACCTCATGACTTTAAGAATTTTCAGTCTCTGGAGCTGTTCAAGCAAAAATCAGATAACTATATAATCATCTACACTCCTCCCCGCACAGTCTCATCTATTCGCATTGCTTAAATTGCCACTATTGATGATTCTAAATATTGATTTCAAGTCTCATCTGTATCCTAAATTCTAGACACTCAGTTACCCCACCCTCCTTGTTGTCTCTCTATCAGTGGTTCTCTACTGGAGGCGATTTTGTCCTTGCCTCAGAGAACACTTGGAAAAGTCTGGGGACATTTTTGGTTGGCACAACCTGAGAGGGGTGGGTACAGGCCAGGGATATTGCTAAACATCCCAAAATGCACAAGGCAGGCCCCCTACAACAAAGAACTATCCAGCACCAAACATCAATAGTACCAAGGTTAAGAAACATTGTTCTACATGCATGTCCAACAGGTTACAAACTGAGCAGGACTAACTCTCAACTCATTATCTCCACTCCACTATCCTACTTTTCCCTTAAAATCTGAAGTCTCCCCTCAATAAAGCTTACTTACTATTCCCTATTATGATTAATGACATCATTAGCTACCCAATCACATGAGCTAGAAATGTCAGTCATCCTTAACTCCTCACTTTCCCTCACCTGTTGATCTACTTCCAAAGTGCCTTTCTAAATCTTCCCCTCCTTTCCATCAATACTGCCACTGACTTAGCTCAGTCTCACACTCTATCCCAACAAGATGTTTGTTCTAATTCATCTTTCACATTGTTGCCACATGGCTTTTTAAAACACAAAAGCAATAGTCCTATTAGCCCACGCAGAAACCACAAGTAAGCCTCCAGGGTCCAATGAATAAAGTTCAAATTCTGAATTGACAGGGAAGGTGCTAAACAGTCTGGCCCCAAGTTCTCTCAACACTTTCATCCCCTACCACTACCTCCTCCCTGTGGATGCTAGATTATAATACTTTTAATGTCCTTCTTAAATACTGAGATTCCATACCTCTAATATTTTTCACTTAGGGATGGAGGAGACAGCAGTGTTCGCATTAAATATGTCCCATTGTATTGCTAACTTTATATGAACATCTAGTATCTTGTTTCTGATAAGGCTTTGAGTAGACCTTCTTAGAATATATCAGGAACAGGAAATGTAAAATGGTCTCTTCCCTACCATAGTGATTACAGCTGTTTTATATATTTGGTAGCAAAAGAAAGACACTAGAAGGTATTTATAGTTTGCTCTGTGATATTTTTTAAATATTTACATTTTATGAATAAATACTTCCAAAGATCAGGAATCCAAAATGCCAGCACATGTTATATTCTCCCACTGTGTATGTTACATTTTCTTTTTATGGAGTATTAAAATTTCTTCAGGGAAGGTTAAAAATGTAATAGTCCTTTGAGGGTAGTATTGAAAGGAAAACAAATATTTGACTCTCTAATGTGTGTAGCCAGGGTGAGATGACTGGACGTACAGATGGTTAAATGTTAAGCATGAAGCTAAGGGAGACCTCATAAAATATATTCAAGTATGCACTGTATTGAAATATATTACAGGTAACACAAATCTCAAAATCTCTTTTAATATGGTGGAAAAAAGAGGCATGTTTTGTGGTGCACAAAACAGTACGCCCGAACCCTTTATATTTGCCTTTGGAATCTGGACTCCTCTATACTGTCACACACTGGTTCACAAACAGTCTCCTCCTCTGTCTTGAAGCTGAGCCCTTCCTAAGTAGACTATGCTGCTGGCAGCCAAAAACAAAGTTAGGTGTTGCAGGGAAGCAGGTCTGGGGTTAGAGCCAAGTCTCTCCAAAGCGGAGAGTTCTCTAAATAATTAAGAGTTGACTGTGATGGCAAAAGTCTTCTTGCAGGTGCAGATGCCTGTATTTTGGAACACAAATAGCCGCTTTAAGATGCCGCCCCTATCCCACCAGGATCACCTGATTTTCACAGTGTTCTAATCTTAGTGGAGCTCTTAACTCAGGGATCTCTTTCCAAACTCTTCCAGGTGTGGGATGGAGCAGACAAGCAGAGAAGACAGGAGAAGGTGTTGCATAGAAATAAAAACAAAATAATAAAAATGTGGCAGGGGATAAAGGCCCTTCTGCTATTTCCCAGGCCTTTATCTGCCTTTAACCACATAATTTGATGAATTACATTCAGATTTAATACCTGAGAATGAGCCTTCATGCATACATTGCTGACATTTTGGGTCATAAGTAGACTACTCTATCAAAATGAAGCTCCAGACATCAATTAAGATATCTGTGTCATCACCGCAGCTTTTTGAAGAAAGCATATTTCCTGGAGTTTTATTGGCTGAAATTCTTTTATTTCTATTAGTCTCCTGCATTCCACATTTATCTTTGTAATAAATTAGTTTCGATATAATTTAATTTGTTATCAGATCCTAAGAAACCATTCCACAACAACAATTTTGGAACACTTCATTCCCTACGGGCCATACAGGAAATTTCCTCAACAATACTTTTTATAATAAAACCCAAATCAGTAATTGATCTGTTTAAGTAGAGTTTTAGGCAAAATTAAACAGAGCAATTTCTCAAGCTCTGCAGTTTGCTTATCAGCAGTAAATGAAAGTTAAAAATTGCAGAGCAATTTTCAAAGTATCATTTTCTGATATCTAGCCTAATAATTATACAAACCTAGATTTTTCATATTCTCCTCAATGTTATGTGGATCATCAAATCAGCTAAACAGTATCCTTTTCTTATTGGTGGAGTTTTTCATATCTCACAAACTCAATACATTATTTCTTTGGCCATTTGTAATTTGTCCAATCTTGCAGTAATGACAAAGGCTGGGGTGACTCTCCACTTTTATTTTACAGAACAATTTCAACATGCAACAGTGAAGTAACCTAAGAAATATATCCACAAAGCTTAAAAAGATGTACTCTAAAAACTATGATGGTACATATGAAAAGTGTCTTTGAAATTGACCTTCAAAATCATAAGCATACATCAGAATAATTTGTTACAATGAATTTTACCCCAAATTTTAATTTTTATTTTAATAAATGGGTACAAATTTGACAAAGCTAGTCTGTAGTGAATCTCATTTCCTGTATGTGAGATGTCCACATAATAAGCTCCCTTTGACACTGGCTAGAAGATTTCACGTAGAAAGTGGCAATTAACGAGACTCTAGGAACCTTAGCAAACTGAAAAATCCATAAACATGCCAGAATAGAAGGTACTTTGCACAATGATAAGAATGAAAAATACCCAGAAATTTTGGTAACTAGAACTGGGTAGTACAAAACTATATTGTTATTGAGGATATATAAAAAGAACAGAGATAGGGTAAATTTCTAAGCTAAAGGATAGAAGAGGTCTTTACTTTGACGAAAAGTCATTTCTCAGGAACTAGGTGAAACGATCGGCATGATCATTTAGTCAGACAATCCTGGTCTTTTTGGGTTTTTTTCCCAGGTATATTCATAAATATTACCTCCCATCAGGACTGTCATCAGGATTCAATGCACAGCAAATGGGTAGTAATGTTATTGTCACTGTTGCCTACGTATCTCAAGGGCAAGGTTATTCGTTTGCATTATTTATAAACCCATTTAATGTTTGGCACAAAGCTCTGCATATGAATACTACATGCCTAAAGGACAATGATGATAGGTGCCTGAAATTTGCATACAAAATCATGAATACATAAAATCATACTGTAAAGTGCCTTTTTAGGATTCAGCCACCATTTGTTTGTTTTCTGTGTGTGGCTGGTCAACTGTGGAAGGTGAGAAGGCAAGTGGAAAAGGTCAAGAAGTTACAGCTAAAAGAGAATTTAGATAAAACCACAACCAGAGAAAGTGATTTTATTTTATTTATTTATTTATTTATTTATTGAAGAAGATAAGCCCTGAGCTAACTGCTGCCAATCCTCCTCTTTTTACTGAGGAAGACTGGCCCTGAGCTCACATCCATGCCTATCTTCCTCCACTTTATATGTGGGACGCCTACCACAGCATGGCTTGCCAAGCTTTGCCATGTCTGCACCCAGGATCTGAACTGGTGAACTCTGGGCCGCCAAAGCGGAATGTGCGCACTTAACTGCTGCACCACCGGGCCAGCCCTGAGAAAGTGATTTTACAAGCTAGAAATAAGAAGGCAGGGAAAAGGGCTGGCCCTGTGGCATCGTGGTTAAGTTCTCACACTCACTTTGGGGGCCCAGGGTTTGCCCATTCAGATCCTGGACACAGACCCACACATTCCTCATCAAGCCATGCTGTGGCAACGTCCCACATAAAAGAACTAGAAGCACTTCCAGCTAAGATATACAGCTATGTACTGGGACTTTGGGGAGTAAAAAAAAAAAAAAAGAAGAAGAAAGCAGGGAGGCCTGAAAAAGCCCCTCTTGCAGCTCCCTGAAGGTGAAGATGCAGGAGCTGCTCTGGACCCTCTGAAGAAGGAAAACATCAGAATGCACAGGCTAGGGAGGTAACTTGTCTGCAATATTTGCTGAGGAAGATTTTGATAATAACCTTCCAGTATCTAAATAGCATGCATTAAAAGGACAGTGATCAGCTTTTCTCAGTCTCCACTAAGATCAAGCAAGAACATGTGGGCTTATATAGCAGCAGGGAAGATTTTGGAAAGGGTTTAACTAACCCTTAACTAAGAATTTCACAACAATGCAGGTAATGGATTAGCAAGAGAAGATATAACATAGCTTCTTTGAAAGTGCTTTGAAATTGTAGAGATTCCCATTTCATCCCGAAAATCACTGCTCAAGCTCTTCTTTAGCTTTCTAAGATTTTAAGATTATATGTTAAGGGCCAATTCAAAAATACAACTATAGAGAACCTATAGGTTATATTTAACCAGATAAAGCCTAGTAATAAACTAGGAATGTCACTTTCCTATCAGTCAAATATCTAGCTTCCATTAAGTTTATCATTCCGTAACAGATCCATAAAATTAGTAGACGCAACTGAAAATGTTTCTGTAGCTGAAGATACAGCAAGGAATTCAATACCTTCAATAATAATTTTAAAGAAATTAATGTCAGGCAGTTTACTAATTCCTGAGAAAAACAGTTTTGGAGAATATTGGTGTTAGATATTAAAAATGTTTTCTTCATATCCTCTTAAGTAAATCACATCAAATACTCAAGACACAAAAAAAGCAAATATCCTAAAACCTTTGGTATCATTTTAAAGAATTAGTAGTATACATTTACCATAGAGAACTTTTTTAAAGTTATAAAATGTTTCTGTCAAGTACTAAAAATATTGAAAGTAGGAGTTGAAAAGTAATTCACTCAAAAACTGGTTCTTGAGAACCCTCTTTAAACGAGGCAGGAACCCTGTCCTCCAGGAGCTCCTTATGTAGTAGGCAAGGTCAATTTCATCAACTAATATCCAGTATGGAAGGCTGGAAAAATCTAAAGGAAATGCAAAGAAGGTAGAAGCTAATCCTATGATGTCTCACTTAAAAAAAGTCAAATCAAAAATTCAAAGCAGAGTTTTCAGTTTAGGTAGTTTCCAGCCAAGCTCTCCCACAGGAGGAGGGGAGGGGAAGCACAGGCTCAGTCCACTTCCAACCAATATCCAATGACTGCCAAATTTCTATGTGTCATCTTAAACTTCTCATCCTCTCTTCAGCCTCATTTTTCTGGTTGTCTGTATCTCTGGTAGCCATTTAATATATCATCAAAATCACCAAGGGAAACTTGTTAAAAACAAAGGCAATGACCCACCTCAGATTCTGAATCTCTTAGCTTCATGTCTGGGAATTTGGATTGTTAACAAGCCTCCTGCCAGTCCCTCAACTCCCAGGGGACTTGCAAACCCTATCAGTGTGAGAGAGTGACATATCTATCAACCTCAATGTTAACACTGAGTCCTAGGACATAGTCCTTAGGATCTCAATCTCTATATAATATTCAAATTGATCTTCACAAAAACCCTGTGCAGTGAGAATTACTGTTTCTGTTTTACACAAGAGGAAACTGAAGCTCAAAAAAATGAAATATCATGTCGAGCTATGAGTGCCGCCAGCATGCTGTATGGACTGCATGGTGGGATGAAAGAGAGAACGGGCCTAGAGGTGAGACTTATATTTGAATCTTGGCAGTGCTACTAAAGCACCCTGATCGTGTCATTCAACCTCTTTGAGCCCCAGATAACCAAGGTAAAATGGTGATTATAATGCTGACCCACGTAGGTCGCAGCATATCATGGGCATTCAAAAGATATTAATCCATTTCCATTTGCAACTCTGTTTTCTCTTTGTCATTTCCTTAAGCGTGAAGCCATTTTAAAATGGTTCTTTTGGCCTGTTTACTTCTGAGAAGAAACACATTCCCTCCTTTAACAACCTTATTATTAGATGTTAATTAGTCATCTAAATATGATTATTTAGGAGGTACATCTGTTATGTAAAGCACTATATCAGGTCTGTTTATCAAGGTTAAAATTGGAAAGAATAGGAGAATTTCCAAAATTTGGAGATATTAAACAAAAGCAAAATTGTTAAATAAAATTATGATACAGCCACACAGTGTAATAATATGCAGTCACTAAAATTACAATTTTTAAAGAACTGCTAATGACATAATAAAATAATAGACACAAAACAGGACATAAAATTACATTTATTACACGATTTTAAATTAAAATATGTGTGTGCAAATGCATGTGTGTATATGAACGTATGTACATGCAAAGGCATCAAAAGATAGAAAGGAAATATGCCAAAGTGTTAATAGTTGTTATCTCTGGGTTGAGTAATTATGTCTTACTTTTGTTTTCTTCTTTGTAGTTTGTCTGTGTTTTACACATTTTCTACAAAATTATGTGTACATTTTATAGTGAGAAAAAGTAAACATCAAATAAAATAAAATCATTTATAAATAAAACATTTACAAATAAAACAAAACAAATAAAGAATGCTGCAAAGTATTAAAATGGGCCATGCTATCATTTGCTTCTTTTTATTCTGAGATCCATAACAGGAATGTATTTGTTTCCTACAAGGGTTTCTTCAGTTTCTATTATACCCAACATTGTAAAATGCGCAGTGAAAGATAAAGATCCTCTCAGATTACACACATTAGAAGTTTTTCTCTGACCATATTTGGCTTCCACTGGAATTCTACGAAAATATCTGCAACAGAAGGCTCTGAAGTCAGGGAACAAACTGTTCTTAACGGTGTGGGGTAATTTCTCATTTACATGGGAATCAGCCTTCCCAACAGAAAATCGCAGTATCCCCATCCCAGCATTTGGTACGAGTCTACTCTCTCCTAGGCACTGTTTTAGGCCTTTTACGTTCATTATTCTTCTCTCTGTGACTTTTGGCAAGTAACTTAACATTTCTGTGCCTCTATTTCTTACATAAAATAGAATGATAATAGTACTGACTTGATAAGGTATTTTTTTTTTGAGGATTAGCTCAGTTAATATTTAGAAAGCCCATGAGAAAATGATCATAGTATAATAATAATAATAGGTATTATTTTTAACCTTAACAACCACCTTCAAGAGGCATGTATACAATTGCCCCAGATAGTGGATGAAGGCACTGAAACAGAGTTTATTTACTTCTCACCTTATAAGTGGCACTGAGAGTCAAACGGAACTTTTACTGACATCAAAGCCCATGCATAGTCATTAAACCATCATGCAACAGACAATATTCATAAATATTCACAAACCTTTTGTAAACCAGACACAGACACTGAGCAATATTGGGCAAGACTCAGCTCTTGCCTTTAGTCTAGTGAGGAGGGCAGGCAGATCTTCAAGCAGTAAGTGTGAACGCAAGGATGAGAATATGAGGCCATAACGGCAGAGAGAAAGGTGCCAAGAGTATTCTAGAGATTGGGGCAAAGCTACCTGGAGGAAGCCAGCACCACAGCAGAGATCTGAAGAATGAGTCGGAGTGAGCCGGCAAGCCGGTGAGGAACAACAAGCAGTTGGCATTTGCTTCCTTGTGTTCTGTGCTGGAACTCTGGAGCTGCCAACACTAACTTCATGCCAGGTGACAAATGATCTGAGTGCCCACAGCTGCAGCTGCCGCTTTATACCCTCTCCCTCCTACTTCCATCGTTAATGAGCCCGAGACCAGAAAAGAATACATCTTAGTAACCAAGAGCTCTTCTGTTAGCCTTTGGTCCAAAGATACAAGAGAAGTTCTCCACTCCTGTTAATAATACAGCCACAGATCCTTTGTTATTTTCTACTAGCACTTGCTAAAATAAAACTCTGCTGCTACTAACTCTCATTTTTATGTATCTGGGTGGCAGAGTGTTATATGTTCATAAATATATTCGTTATAAAAAAATACATGTTTCACCCCCCAGGAACAGCTCTAAAGCATATCAGTGCCCCCAAGGTTCCTTAAGGTTAATTCTTGCTACTAGGAACTCTTCTGATGTGCCCTAACTTTCAGCAGTTCTGACTTTGGAATATTCTACCTGCAGTTACAAAATACCCCAGAGACACAGGTGTGCCAGAAGGTATCTATTCCAGATGTAAATAGCTTTACCGAGTGGCGGCAAGTTTTGTGCCTTTAGAGACATCTCCATATTTCAAATATTATTTTTAAAACAGATGTCTCATTTCAAACAGTTGATTTGAGGAGAAGGAACTTTGTCCTTCTGTCGTGGTGTGTCAGGCGTAACATTCCCCGTATATGGAGCCTCTAGAAAGTCTTCCATTTTGCCCCTTACAAGTCACTAGTCTGTGACTACATCTACTTAAGTGAATGTGTAAAAAAATAAGAATTTAATCTTTATTTAATTGTCAACAAACAAACCAACTTCAGTGCTGTTTGTGGCTGGCAGTGTGTTTAGTATAGTAACAGGGAGATTCAAAGGAAGCACAGAAATTGTTTCCTTCCTTTAAGGAGTTTACAGTGTGATTGGAAAGGCTAAGAATCATGTTAAACTGATTCAGTGACACTCACTCTGGACAACAGTGACATCGGGACACCAGAGGAAGAAGAAAAGTTTTTCTACACTAAGAAAGAGTAGAATATGGCATCCAGCAGTGGAAAATTTCCATTATTTGTGTATATTTTGCATTTGTGTATTTTTGAATGCCTAGCCTTCCGGAGAACAAAGAAAAGCCCCCAGTACTTTTTCTAAGGCATTATATTTGTATCTTTCAAACGATCGGTTAAAGAAAATCATATGCTCTCCTGAAACAAGTATTTAAAAACGTAAGTTAGAGAATCTTGATCAAACTAGCTCCAGTCTATAAAGAAAAGTCTATTTCAACTGTTACAGGAAACAACACCTTTAAGTCAATCACTAGGGGGAAAAGCCTGCAGTACACACTGCAGTATATTTCTCTGAAACTGAATATCCAGCTTTATTTGAAGAAGCTATGCTTCCCCTAATCCATTAGTCCCCAGGCCACACCATGCCCCAGGGCTTAGAATAAGGTGAAAGTCTTGGGTCACTATGTCTTGCTACCTCCTCTCACGTGGGCTAAAATACAGCACTCACAGCAGGTCCAGCAGGATGGAGACCAGGACTGGTGGGGAAATTTGTCATACTGACACTGAGGAGAGAAAAAGCCTGACTCTGCGCAGATCAGCTCAAAGTGAAACAAATCCTGCATCCTCAGTTTAACCAACACATATAAACCCCATCAACATATATTCTTAAACTGAGAAATTCCAAACTTGTATATTTTTAGATGAATTATATGAAACTAAATTAAGATATATAAATCATCATTACAGAGGAAAGGTCTCTCTTGGGCAAAAGGGGAAACTCCAGGTGTGTGTTTATTTTTTAATGTTGTTGGTTCAATGACATTGTTTATTTGGCCTTATTATTTGTAAGACACTGTACATTCACTTATAATTTAGTTGAGTGACCGACATTTATAAGCTCCTTTAAAATTTCTGCTTATTTTTATTTACTATCATCCTTTCGAATGACAAAAAATTATTTCTTCACTAATTTCTTCACGTATTGCCTGCTGCTGTCCATAAAAGACAGAGACGTCATTACACAGGGACAGAGAAAAGGACTGCCTCCGTATATGGGGGCTGGGTCCCCAAGCATGCCACCTCAGTACCCCGCAAAGCTACGGAAGCAAATGGCAAAGGATCTCTCAAGTGACCACTTTGCAGCCCCAGAATTATAGAGGCTCTAGAGAGTTTGACCTAAATTAAGTGGAGACAACCAAATATTTGAAGCATTCATGTAAAGAGGTAAACATATATTACAAGGTGCAAAGGCATTCCTCAAACTCTCCCACTGTTTCCCCGAACTTATTTGTTTAACTGCGTTACATATCCACTCTATGTCTACTGTACAGACATGAAGATGAACTGGTGAATTCTGTCTGAAT